>NC_140587.1:215767170-217122902 GCF_964204655.1 Triturus cristatus | reverse complement strand
ATCATGCAGGTGCGCCATGACACAGGTCTGTTTCACGGTATGCGGTCTTGTTGGACCAAGAGGGGCACCTAAAGTGCTATTCTGATAACGGTGGAAGGCTACAGCCTTCGCCAGGTGTTAAGCAGCACAAGCGCCGTGGTAGCAGCATACTGTGTAGAGATCAGTAGTAGTGAACATATCCTTTTTACCCTGTCACTGGAGTGAGGCCAACAGGCTCACTCACTTTAAAGTTCCACTGCTGTGTGCTTGACTCACCCTTGGCCTACTTCAGGTAGATGTGCAGTGCTGCGCAGGAACAGTGACTCTGCGCTAGATGCGTGTGTGCCTGGGAAGGGTACAGTACAGGAATTTTTATATGCTGCTGCCTGCTGTACTTATTATTGTTTTAAAAGTGACTTTGGAATATCTGCACCTTCATGCACAAACCAAAGGGGCATTGGTTGACTAAACTGGTTTGTTTTTTGTATGCTGCTGCCTGCTGTACTTATTATTGTTTAAACAGTCATTGTGAAATATGTGCGCCTTCATTCACAAACCAATGGGCCATAGTCTGATGAAACTGGTTAGATTAGATTTGTGTATGCTGTTGTGCTTGTTATTGTTTGACCAGTCACTTTGAAATATTTGTGCCTTCATATACAAACCAAAGGGGAATTTGTTTGACCAACCTGGCTTCATTTCTGCATACTGATGGATTTGATTTTATCACACACTTTGATTAAAGTGTTTTCACCTTGGTGCAAGAAGAACGGGGGATTGCTTTACAAAACATCCTTGAGTTTGGTATATTGCTGGATTGCTGATTCTTTTATTATGCACTTTGAAAGTATTTGCACTTGTTCCTTTGCTTCACCAGCTACAGTTAGTATAGATTCTGTCATTGGGTACTTGCTAATATGGTTTGTTTTTATCCTACATGATGCGTTATTGATGGTAATGTTTGCACTTGTCTATAATATGTGCACCTGAAATTGGCTGATTAGCTTTGTTTACAATACAGAAATGATAAATACATACACACATCTGCATCAATGTTCTGAAGCATTCAAGCAGTTTTCATCGTCAGCCTTGTGTGGCTACCTGTTTAAGCCCTGCTTACTGATAAAGCCCAGATGGTAGATATAGAAATTGCATCCTCAGTTCATTTTAAATACTATAGAGTGGTTAATATCATACAAAATCCCTGACAGACGCAAGTATGTGGCATGCCGATAATTCACACCAGTTTATTTCTCTTGGAGCTGGCAGGATACTGGGTTATACCTTGTGTACTGCTCATGTATTGTGTCAGTCGAGTCTGTTAAATTGCAGATTTGGGTTTGTCTGTCAGAGTTTCAAGTTATTTTATATCAATGTCAATTCTAATTCAGACACTATGTAGTTGTTCTTCAGCGATAGGCAGTTCCTCAAACAATAGGACCGCTCCTTGGCATTGCTCTCATTCCTGTCTCCGTTAAATAATCTGCTCTTGACAATAATGTTGCAAATGGCGTAATTTATATGTTAAGAGTGTTTCTTACTTTCTTATTCGAACTTTGAGTACGCGATGTAGAGGCATTTCATTAAATGTTGGAGGTTTCAATTCAAAATATACCATATTTTTGGGCGGTGGGTGGGGGGCCCCTCCATGTACTTTGCAAGGGGGCCCCCTCAGGTTTCGTTACGCCACTGGTTCTCTGACCACCGCCGGGATGGTTCCCACACGGGCCCCAATACCTCACCTGCGGGCCTGGTTTAATGTTCCTAGTAATTTTTGGGATGAATGGTGAAAGTAGATTGTTCAACAAGTCGGGGTAGTTGAAGTAAGTGAGGGAATGGAGGGGGTTTCAGTTTATTTTGCATATACACTACAGGATGACGCACCACTTCAAACATGAGGGAATCTACTGTTACACTGCAGATTGCGCAGCCCTCCCCGGGTGATCTGGGGACTCTGCTGCCTGGAGATTGAGCACCTCCCTGTGTGTGCATGATGCCTTGGGAGGGCTAATGATATAATGTTATTGACTACACTTATGACATGGAACTTCTAGGGTGTAGGCGACCCATGAAAGGTCAGGCACATTTTTGCTTATCTTAGACAGCACAGGATGGATATAGGTTTCCTTCAGGAGCTTCACCTCACTGAACGGTCCCGTACTAGACTCTGATCTAGCTGGATTGAGGAGATCTACATTGTGACATACTCTGAACATGCTGAAAGGGGAAGAGGGGAGGCGATCATTAGATACAAAGGACTGAGGTGGTGGACACTACATGAAATCGTCGACGGCTAAGGGAGCTATGCCACTTTACCCCTAATGGCAATATGCTGAAGGAGTAGTTTCTTACCTGTAACTCCAGTTCTGTAGTAGGGGTATCTCTGTTATAGTCCTAATCTATGAATAGTCCCGCCCATGTGCGGGGACCCCGGAGCAATCAAAATATCTCTTAAGCTGTCCTGCATTTGCAAACCTGCAAAGACACTTAAGAGACAGACAAAATAATACAGACAAAACAATATGGCTGCACTTGCCAGCACTTCATCTGAAGTGAACACAAAAGCCAAAATAAAGTTTAAATGTCAATTTTATTCACATCTGACATGTTCCTTTATTGTATCACACTCCCTTCACCAAAATCCCTTTAAACAATAGAGAGGAAGGGGTGGACAGACAAGCCCTACAGGCTGTCATTATGTGTCTGCTAAAAGGATACCGTGCCTTTAAGGAACTCTCCAGAGACCCCCGGTATCCCAGGATGCACAGCCAAAGCAAGTTACTTTCAGTTCTTTTTGAAGGTGTATAACAACAAGCCTGATACTGTCAGTTTACTCCACCGGGGAGGAGGGAGGGTCGCTTATGACTATGACAGAGATACCCCTACTACAGAACTGGAGTTACAGGTAAGAAACTACTCCTTCTGTAGTAGGGGATCTCTGTGTATAGTCATAATCTATGAATAGAATGGCAAGCCCATCCCAACCAATAAACAGCGGTGGAGTAAAAACCGAACACCAACAAATTACTGTGCAAACAAATTCCTCAGCGAAGCCTGTCCAACCTGCGCATCTGCCCTAGCATCAGAGTCCAGGCAGTAATGCTTTGTAAACGTATGGACCGACTTCCAGGTGGCAGCCTTACAAATGTCAGCGATTGGAACATTCCTAAGCAAAGCTGTAGTCGCTGCTTTGCCCCTAGTCGAATGCGCTGTAGGCTTACCCCCTAACGTCTTATTAGCTTTCTGATAACAGAGCTGAATATAGGACACAATCCATCTGGAGATGGACTGTTTTGAGGTAGCTAGACCAGTTCTTACCGAACCATAATTTACAAACAGTTGATCCGACCTGCGGATGTCTTTTGTCTTATCTAGATAGAATTTCAACACTCTACGCACATCTAGTGAATGCAGAGACCTCTCCGCCGGAGAGGAGGGATGCTGAAAAAATGTAGGCAAAGTTATCATTTGATTTACATGGAAATCAGATATCACTTTAGGTAAAAACTTAGGATGAGTACGCATTACCACTTTAGAAGCATGGAATACAGTATACGTCTCTTGACAACACAGAGCCTGAATCTCACTTACTCTCCTGGCCGATGTAATGGCCACAAGGAAGGCAGCCTTCCAGGACAAATGCTGCAAAGAAGCCTTATGAATGGGCTCAAAAGGCTCCCTCAGTAATCTGGACAACACCACGTTCAATTCCCATGGTGGAGAAGGTCGTCTAACAGGGGGAAACACCTTACGCAAACCCTCCAAAAAATCTTTAATCACAGGGATTTGAAAAAATGAGGTTTGGGAAGGGCCCTTTCTATACACAGTCAAAGCTGCGAGATGAACTTTAATAGACTGAAAGTTAAGCCCAGATTGAGCCAACTGCAGCAGATAAGGCAGAATAGCATCTTCTTTACAGGATGTAGGGTCAATGTCCTTTGCCGTGCACCATAAGCAGAATCTCTTCCACTTATAGGCGTAAGAAGTCCTCGTAGACGGTCTCTTCGCCTCTTTCAAGATCTCCATACAGTCCTGAGGGAGGTTCAAGTGTCCATACTGTACTAGCTCAGGAGCCATGCTGCCAAACTCAAGGACGAGAGATTGGGGTGAACCATCTGTCCTCCGAATTTCGTGAGAAGGTCCGGCCGACACGGCAGGCGCCGGTGTGGTAGAACAGACCGGTGAAGAAGGTCGGTGAACCACCATTGCCTCGGCCACTCCGGAGCAATCAGGATCATCCTGGCTCTGGATTGCGACAGCTTGATCAGCACCGCCGGAATCAGGGGAATGGGTGGAAAGGCGTAGAGAAAGCTGTTCGACCAGCTGATCCATAGTGCATTCCCCAGCGTCCCTGGTTGGTAGTACCTGGACGCGAAGTCGCGGCATTTGCTTTTTTCTGCCGTAGCGAACAGATCGATATCCGGAGTGCCCCACTCTGCGAAGACGTCTCTTAGCACGTCGTCGTTTAGCACCCACTCGTGATTTTCTTGAACGAGCCTGCTGAGCGCATCGGCTTGGGCATTCTGCACTCCCGGCAGATGGGTTGCTTTGATCGTTAGGTTCCTGGCCACCAGCCAATTCCAGATCGTCTGTGCCTCCCGAGACAGCGTGCGTGAACGGGAGCCCCCCTGCTTGTTGAGGTAATACATGGTAGTAGTATTGTCCGTCTGGACTAGCAGGGAGTTCGTCTTGAAGGAGGGATGGAACGCCTTCAGGGCCAAGTGTACTGCTCTGAGTTCCAAAAAGTTGATGTGGTAAGTCATCTCCGTCTGTGACCATGTCCTCTGAATCTGAAGAGGGCCCGAATGCGCTCCCCAGCCCTGGAGAGATGCATCGGTCACTATGGTCTGGACCGGAATATCCTTGTGAAAGGGAGTCCCCTTGCAGACATTCTCTGAGGAGCACCACCATTTCAGAGACTGTAGAGCGTGTTGGGACCGATGAATCTTGTCCTCCCAACGCCCCCGCCTCTGGTCCCATTGATCCTCCAGACATTCCTGCAGAGGCCTCATATGCAGACGTGCATTGGGGGTGAGAAAGATGCATGAAGCCATCGACCCCAGTAAAGAGACCACCGTCCTCACTGCAGGAGAGTGGGCTGAGAGGAGGTGCAGGGCCTTCCAACGGATAGATAAGCGTCTCTCCTCCGAAGGACACACGCTTGCGTTCAAAGTATTGACTGAGGCCCCCAAGTACTGGAGACACTGCACAGGGATCGGCACTGACTTCGTCATGTTGATGTGCAGTCCCAGGCGATGAAGCAAGGCAGCTGTCCTGTTGAAATGACACTGGGCTTCCTGGTACGTGGAAGCTTTGATCAGCCAATCGTCCAGGTAGGGATACACAAACACTTTGTTCTTCCGCAAGTGCGCTGCCACCACTGCCATGCACTTGGAGAACGTCCTTGGTGCAGACTTCAGACCAAACGGGAGTACTGTATACTAGTAATGGTTGTTGCCTACCAGAAACCTCAGAAACCTGCGATGCTTTTGTGCGAACGGCACATGAAAGTAAGCGTCCTGCAGATCTATGGCGCACAGCCAGTCTCCTCGATGCAACTGAGGGTAAATCTGATGCAGGGACAACATACGGAACTTTTCTCTGCGGATCCACTTGTTTGCTTGACGCAGACCTAGAATAGGCCTGAACTCGTTCTTGTCCTTTTTTCTGACGAGAAAGAACCTTGAGTAAAGACCTTTTCCTTGTTGCCTCAAAGGAACAGTCTCTATCGCCTTCTTCTTTAACAGAATGTCCGCCTCCCACTGGAGCTCTCGCACCATGTAGGGAGAGCGCACTGGTGGGACCTGTGGAGGCGGGCTGGTGAAACGAAGACTGTACCCATTGCAAACAATATTTAGCACCCACTTGTCCTGAGTTATTGTTCTCCACTTTGCCAGGTAGTATTGAATACTCCCCCCCCCACCGGAGCGGGTAACGGAAGAAGGGGAAGTGACCTTTCAGGGCTTCGACCCGGCCGGGCCTTTGTTCCCCGACGAGGATTGATGCTGTCCTCTGCCCTTCTGGCGCTTTTGAAAGGACTGCCTCGGGAACTGTTGTTATTGCTGGTGGTGTTGTTGTTGACCAGACTGACGCCCTTGGCCGCGTTGTTTAGAATAACGCTTGCCATAGGAACGGAATGATCTCTTCTGTTCCTTGGGTTTTTCCAACCCCACGGCTTTCAGGGTTTCTGCTTCGGCCTTCATGCGGGCCATTTCGTCATCCGCATGAGACCCGAACAACGTCGTGCCAGAGAAAGGTTAAGTTAGCAATCTTTTGCTGCGCTTCAGGCTTTAGAGAGGTAAGTCTCAGCCAGGAATGTCTCCTCATGTGTACTCCATGACAGTACCCATGGGCCGCCAGCAATGACACATCCCCCGCTGCACTGATGATCTGGTTGGAGACCATCATGCCCTCATTCAACACCTCCTGGAAGTCTTCCCGTTTATCCCTAGGCAGGGAGTCAGCAAACTGTTGCAGGGAGTCCCATAATGATCGGTCATAGCGACCCAGCAGAGCGGAGGCGCTAGCAACCTTCATAGTCGTGGCCGACGTAGAGCACATCCTCCTCCCCAAGGAGTCCATCTTGCGACTCTCCTTATCCGGAGGAGCTGTGGAAGAGGGCGACGTGGCATGTTGCTTCCTAGCCGCAACCACAATGACAGAGTCTGGGGGAGGGTCCACCCTGAGGAACGCCGGGTCCGAATCAGGGGCCCTGTACTTCTTTTGCAACCTTGAGGGAGCAGACTTCACCACGGCCGGTGTCAAGAAGACCTCCATGGCTGGTTCCTCCAGACCTGGAACCAAAGGGAGGAGGGGGCGTGATAGATGCGCCTTGTGTAATGTCTCGAATATCACAGAGGTAGGGGGAACTGGTACTGTCACTGAGATTCCCAATTTTGCCGCCCCTCTCATCAGAACATCTTGGAAAGTGGCAATATCATCCACTGGCGAGATTCTAGTAGGCGGTGTTCCCGATAACGTGGGGGAAAGCCGTCCAGTGCCAGAAGAGTCCGAATACCTCGTGCCTCTGGATCGAGATCTATACCTCCGTCGTCCATGCCTTGTGTGAGTGGACGATCTGTGTCTGCTCCGTGACCTCCGGCGCGATCTAGAGCGTGATCTCAGTCTCTTAGGAGCCACTGGCCGCCGAGGAGAAGGTGGGAGCTGTGGCACCGGAGCCGGTGGCAGCGGAGGTGGCGTAGGTCGCTTAGGAGGCGCCACCGGGAGCCGGGGGTCAGGTGGAGGAGGAGGAGGCGTAGGATGCTTCTGAGGCCGCGGCTGAGGTTGCGGGTCTCCATCACTCCTCGCCGGAGAACCCAGACTAGCCCTGTCCGGACTTCCGTCCACCCTTCTCTTCTTTGCGGGTCTACCCCCTGAAGAGGCCGAAGTGAACGAGGGAGAGCGTCCTCCTCTCCTAGATCCACGACTGGATATCGTAATCACTGAAGAAGTGTTACCAGTCCTTGACGTCGAACCGTGCGTCGACCTCGTACGGCTTCTCCTCGCCGCTGAACGCAAACGGCGTCCCCTCGACGTCGAACGGCGTCCCCTGCCTTTCCTCGACGTCGAGCTTCGTCTCGACGGGGAGCCTCTCGACGTCGCCGGTGAGCGATGTCGCCTCGACGGCGATCTCCTTCGCCTCGACGGCGATCTCCTTCGACTCGACGGTGATCTCCTTCGACTCGACGGCGATCTCCTTCGACTCGACGTCCGTCGCCAGTGTCTCTGCGTCGATGTCGTCGACGTCGATCTATGAGTCGACGGCGAAGGAGGCGAGCGGGCTCGCCTCGACGGCGAGCGGCGCTGTCTGCGGGGCTCAGTACGACGTCGATGTTGTGTCGACGTCGACTGTGAACCCTTCGACGGCGACCTAGTCCGAGGTCTCGCCGGCCCCTCTCTCGACGTCGAACGTCGAGGACGCCGAGATCCAGAGCCCTGGATCGACGGCGAACACACCGGTGCCGTACCTCTCGCCGTCGTCGTCTTTGACGTCGAACTGGATCTTCCGGTCGGTAGGCATCGTTTCTGCTCCTTTTTCTGCCCGGAGGTCCCTCCAGAGGCTGAAGCATGGGCAGAGGATGGGGAAGGAGATCCTCCATGCCCAGAAGTCCCACCTGTTCTCTGCTTCTCCTGTCCCTGAAGGCGAATCTTCTCTCTGTCCCTCAGGGTCCTCTTGGAGAAGGTCTTGCAGATGTCACATGTAGCAGGGACATGTGAAGATGATAAGCAGAGAATACAGACATCATGTGGGTCCGTCTTGGCCATCTTCCTCCCACACTCAGGGCATTTATCAAATAAAGCCATGCTAAGAGTGGGTCAAACTGCACCAAACTACAGGATGCAGCAGAGAAAGGCTCTAGACGTCGAATGAACAAACTTTTATCTTCAAAAAACCAATTTTAGTCCAAAATATCCACCCAAAAGGGTAGAGCTCAATGCTCCCGGGTCCTGTTAGCAGGAGCCGGAAAAAAGAACTGAAAGTAACTTGCTTTGGCTGTGCATCCTGGGATACCGGGGGTCTCTGGAGAGTTCCTTAAAGGCACGGTATCCTTTTAGCAGACACATAATGACAGCCTATAGGGCTTGTCTGTCCACCCCTTCCTCTCTATTGTTTAAAGGGATTTTGGTGAAGGGAGTGTGATACAATAAAGGAACATGTCAGATGTGAATAAAAATGACATTTAAACTTTATTTTGGCTTTTGTGTTCACTTCAGATGAAGTGCTGGCCAGTGCAGCCATATTGGTATTAGGCTGTATTGATATTCATAGATTATGACTATACACAGAGATCCCCTACTACAGAACTGATTCTGCATCATGCAAATGAATTCCTCACCATATTTCACCTGGTCGGTTTGCACCAGTGATGCTTGTTGCTGTTACTGGCTGCAGTGTAGGAACCTGCCTCGATCCCTGAGAGCAGTCTCTGTGTAATCTTTGGCACACCCTTGACGTGAAACGAGACAAACAGGAGAGCTTGGAAAAGTGGGGGACTCCACAAGAGGTATGAATGAAAAGCCGAAGCACTCAGCAAGAATGATACATTTTCTATGGCATCCAGTGTGTGTAGTGTAGAACAATCTAGAAGGTTCATATTTCCCTTCCACTTAAGTGGCCCGGGAGCTGTCATTCAGCTGTGGCCATCCCCACCTCTCAACACAGGAGATTCAACCGACAACTTGTGTAACGCCCTTGCTTACCCTACTGGGTGGAAAATATAACTTGTGATGGATGGAATGCTTATCTTAATATCAGCCACTGAGAGTCACTAAGGGTTGCATTCCAGTGCGTCTTTTTTCACCCACAATATTGGTGGTTTATCTCAAATGGGTCATGCATTAATCTGAGCAAGAGAAGCCTGAATGAATCTCTCTGTCAACAGAGCCCGGCCACGATCCAGCGGCCACTTAATGATCTGGTGACAGCCTGAATCACTCATGCATCTCTTGCTCACACTTATACATTATTTATTTGAGATAGGATACCGAGACTTATCGTTATTTGACATTTCAGCTCAGTTCAAAGTAAAGTTTATTTGGACTAATCAGTCTTTAAACATATAAAATCATCATAAATACAACTCCTAAAAATCACAAATTTGACATTAAAAATGTCCTCATAAAATTAATATTTAAAATCCATGCTCCTTACTTCAATCCATTTAACATATCTCATATCGTAAGATAAGGCAAGCATTTCATTGCTAGACCCATTTCTAGTTTTCATTTAGCTTTTTGAATGAACTTCCCCCAGGCACATGCTATAAATACGTTATCATACTGTTCCACATTAAAACCATTGAATCTTCCTTCGAACTCTATATCATAACTCATATGTTTCGAACTGGCAGACATTTTGGTGCTAAACACATTTCAAATTTTCTATAGCTTTTTTAAATAAACCTCCCCAGAACACAAGCTATATCCAAATTACTCATTTCAATTAACGGTTCTGCTGCCTATGCCCTATTATTTATGCTGTACTTTTTAACAATCCAATAACATATGCAAAATATCGTACGTTGTCCCCAGTGTACAATTACATTTTCCATTGCCATCTAACATTGCTCTTTTTACCCCATTGTTCATGTAGCAAGGGTTGACCCCAATTCTCAGCCTTAGTACTTCTCTTCTCAGCCATCGGCAGGGTTATCTATCAATGTAGGGGAAATGAGAGTCATTTTACCACGAAGTAGTCATAGAAGAGGTACTCCTGGTCCTGGGCTCGAGAAATTTATTTTCCCAGGAACCTAAGTTCCCTCCTCTCAACCTCAATTTGTAATGTCGAGGGGCTAATCTTAAGCCTAATCATTCTACAAGCTTTAATGAGACTTTCTCTCACCCCTTTTCAGTATCAGTATCTCGCTTCTGCACCATTGCGAAACTTTATAATCATCACCTGATCTCTGGCGCTGCCAAAATCTTACTAGGGCCATGCATGCCGTTATACTCCATGAGGTGATACCTGCCTGCACCATTGATGACTTGGGCAGTGAGATTTATCAGGGCTTTTCCCTCCTCAGCGTCCTACCCGTTTTTACCACTCAAGTATAGTAATTCGGCTCCATAAAGGAATTGGGGTGGGACCATGGCTGTATAAGCTTGTAAAACCGGTCTATCCGACTTTTCCCCATATACTCTGTTACATTTTTTTAGACCGCTAACCGAGGCTGATGTCCTTAATTTTAATGCTTCAAGATGGGTATCCCAGTTCAGATTTTTCAGAAACCACATGCCCAGGTACCTGTATTCGTCAACTATTTCCAACTTTGTGGAGCCCAAAAACCAGTTAAACCTTTTTTTTTTTTCCACAACTCAAAATCTTTGTTTTATCCATGTTCACTACAAGTTTTTAAAGCCCACAGTATTCATTAAAACTATTCAACTTTCTTTGTAGCCCAATCTCAGTTTGGTCTCTTATTACCAAATCATCCGCATATAATAGGCATAATATATGTCTCCCATCTACCTTTGGGCTGGCCCCACTTTCATTAACTAGGACCGAGGGTAGGTCTGCAATGAATAGGGAAAAAAGTAGGGGGGGCCAAGATACACCCCTGTCGCAGCCCATTACCAATTTGGATTTTCTGGGCTAGATTTCCCTCTATGTCTAAGATTATCTGCGCCCAGTTGTAAGTGTGTAATACTTGTATTAATCTTAATAAATCTCTTGGGATGTTATAACGGATCAGCGTCACCCACTGCGTCTCACGGTCCACTAAATCGAACGCTGCACGGAAGTCCACGAAGCAGCAGTATAAACTTCCCCTCTGCTCGATGGACTGCCGCGCAATGGACCAGAGCGCAAAGAAGTGGTCGACCATTGAATGTCTCTCCTTAAATCCCCCCTGTTCCGGAGGCACAACCTGAGTTACTTCGGTCCACTCTTTAAGTCTCTCCAAGATTATTTTGGCGAAAATATTTTCGCCTAGATCTAAAAGATTAATTAATCTGTAATTCTTTGGGGTCTTTATGTCTCCTTTTTTGTGGATGGGTCTTATAATTGCCCCTCTCCAGTTTACTGGTATAATGCCTGTGTTAAAAATCCCCAGGAACATTTTTGAAAAGAAGTCTGCCCACCACTCTGGCCTATTTTTGCTAATCACTGCGGGGAGATTATCTGGGCCAGCAGCTCGAGTCAGTTTTTGGTTAGATATAATTTTTTTAACATTGCTGGCAGAGAAATGATCCTTAATTTCCTCTCTCACTCCTGGCCATCGTTTTAAGTTTGAGCTCTCTGTTTCTTTCCAATTTCCAAATATTTCCCCCAGGTATATAACCCAATTGTCTTCAGGTACCACACAGTTCAAGCAACCCTAAGATTTACCCAAGCTTTCTTGGACTAACTTCCAGAAGCCTTTCATATCTTTGGATTCTATCGCTGTTAGCAATTTAACCCAGCAACTCTCTTTGTAGGATCTTTTTTTATTCCTTACAATCATTTTATATATTCTCCTTTGTTTCTGGAGTTTGTGGAACACTTATACATTATACTTTGCCCTAAGTCTTCTGACCCGTTGTCTAATACTTGCTTTAGCTTTACGACATTCTTCGTCAAACCATTTCCTCCCTTTACTTTGTGATCGGTTTTTCCTCCCACACCCTGGTTTACTATATTTGATTTTTACTCTTAGGTATTCCACCAGTTGACTGATAGTATTTTCAAACCAAGCTTTATCATATGTATTCGGGATATTTTCCACCAGGATCGTCTGCTGAACAGCTGCTAATTTTTCGATAGATTCCTCAGATATGCGATTTGTAAGACGCCTTGGGTAATCAACATGGACCTGTAGCACTGCGTCTCTTTGTTTTTTCTGTATCCCAAATACTTCTGTCCTCAGGGGTAATGATCACTACCTTCCACACTTACCACCTCAAAGTGCTTGATTAGATCAAAATTCCAAGCATGTAAAAATATATAGTCTATTGGGCAGAGTTGCTGGCCTAGCTTAAAGGTACGCTTTGCTGGTCTATCTGCTTCCAATCTGCCATTCACACAGACCATGCCCATAGCGCCCAGCATTTGACTGAGAGCCAGGACTTGTGCTGACATAACCCCCTTCGGAAATATAGCATCCTTTATTTTACGGGAAGCCAACAATTCCTTGCACCATGAGTCGATCCTACATGGGTTTAACTTGTGTTTGAAATCACCCAGCACAAACAATACATCTTTCTGAAAATTGTCAGATAAAGATAACAAATCCTCTTTTAATTTTTCCATTTCAACTTTATAATTGTTCTTTGCCCCCCTCTGGATGTATACATTTACAATCACTATACCTTCAAATCGTGGGTCAGGATTCACTAACAGCACTCCGCATCCTATTGCCCAATTGCATTTTACATCCAAAAGTACTACCTTCCTGGCAATCTTAGTAGAGACCCACGTCAATTGCCCTCCTGAGGATCTACCAAAATGCTTCCTTCTTGAACCTTTCGCCTGTTGAACAAACCCCTCACTTACTAGGGTTTCGTCGCACAGCCAGGTCTCCTGCAAACAAACTATTTAATTGCTGTCAATAGCCTCTTTGAAGCTTTCCTGGTTCCCTATTCTATTATATCCACTTATGTTCCAGGATAATATGGCCAGGCTGTGCGACGACCCAGACTCCTAATCAATCTCACTTAGGCACCCGTCTCCCTCATATGCTGGGGATGCTAGGGCTCTATATCTATTTCCGACTAGTGATCCTTCTTCGTCTCGCTCTGTTTCCCTGCACTTTATAGTGATTTCGACGTTATCCGTTTTATCCCAGCAAGCATCGATCATCCTACCTGCCTTTGGCCCAGCCCTGCATGGTTTATAAGGAATGGTCTCTCATACGTTCTTGCAATTCTATCCTTTTTACTAGTCTGATACCTTCCTTATATAGCTCTTGTTCCGCTTTTATCAATGCTGTCTTAACTAGCCCAGAGTAAAGTAGAACCGTAGTTACTTCGGTCCCCTTGCTATTTAAAGTAAAGCCTACTTCTACAAGATCCTGTCAATATTCCATAGGCTTGCACATTTGGATAGGGAGAAAAGCAGTTGTGAACGATTTAAAGGGTTTAATTTCCTCCGTTTTTTTCCCTCCTTACCCTGGCCGATCGCCTCACAGAATACCCACAGGTCCTGTGTATCTTTTGACTCTGACTCTTGGGGGCCCCCCTTTTGATCGTAATCCCTTCTACCTTGATGATTTAACTCCTTGCCTTTCTCCATATGGCCTCTCATGTTTCTAGTGCCTCCTTGCGTTCTCATCTCCATTCTCCTTTCCTTATCCTCTCCTCTCTTCTTTTTCCCTCCGGTCTTTGTTTGTACTATTTTTCCTCCTCCCAGGTTTTCCTGTACCTTTTTTCCTCCTTTCCCCGACTTCTGGATTACTAGTGGATATTCCCTTTCCTAAGTTGTTTTTCTTTATTGGAGCTAACCACACGGTCATTCTTACGGTCTTTTGCTCTTCTTCAGTTACTTTCTCCCATATCCCCTGCTGAAATGACGCTTGGCCCTTTCTAGATTTTTTCTTCCACCTCCTTGAGCGTGGGATAGGCTGTTTAAAACTCCTCCTTTCCCCCCCGTTTTTTTATTATCATTGGATACTGTGAAATATAAACACTATGCTCTTCATTCTGCAATAGGGCCTCCATCAGCGTGCCTTCCTGCCGGGTCCTAACCCCCTCTTGGTGGTCCCCGCTAACTGGTCTAACTATGGAGGGCATAAGATATTTGATTTGTTTCAGCTTCCCTATCATGATATTAAACCGATCCCTTTGTGATTTTAAGACTTCATTATTCATTACTGATACCTCTAGCAAACCTTGCGAGGTTTTTTGCAGAATTAACATTGCATCCAGCATTGAGGCGCTAGTGGTTCCCGTTACCTCCAGGTTAAACAGAGAGGGTCTCTAAATATAATTAACTTTGTCCTGAGAATTTTCAGCACCCTCCTTCTCGTCCGGGTATCCATTCCTAAGATGATTTTCACTCTGTCCCTCGTCGTCTGTTTCCAACTCCTCGTCCTCTCCCTCTATCTCTGTCTCTTGGACGCTAGAAGAGGAAGAGAGTCTGGGTGATGAGGACAGCCTTGGGTCTAGAGATAATCCAGAGAGATTAAAGCGGGTTTGATTTGGTGAGACTTGCTCCGGGAATACCAAATTAGCTGGAGTTAACTGATTTTCGCTCACACTGGTTTTTTTCCATCAGTCCTTTTCCTTTAAAGTGTTTTCCCCACAAAATATTTGATTCATTTGGTTACCGAGGATCCACCTATTACCCCCCCAGCCTACTTTGCTGCGGGGTTGTTTTTCCCTCTGTAGACCTTTTTAGCATACAGTGGTGTCACCATTGGCACTTTTTACATTTCCTTTCTCTTTCAGGTTTATGTCCATATCCTCACCTCCCGTTTCATTGTGGTCGGGTTTTTTTTAGAGTTTTTTGGGCCTTTCTGTACTTTTGTTTTACCAAGTGCCATCACCTTTTTAGATCCTTTTACACTTTCCTTTACTATAGGTAACCCCCCAACAGTTCTCTTCTCCTTCCTTTTGGTTTCCAGCGGACTTCCAAGCAAACTTCAGATACAGTCCCTTTTTCTTGCCTGGTGCTCTTTCAACTCAATTAATCGATCTGCCACAGCCCCTCTACCCTACACTTACCTCTGTTCCACGGCTGCACGCATAAAGCTCTGCTGCTCCTCCTATTCCCACTCAGTGGACAGCTGGGCTCCAGGTGCAGCTCAGCACACTGTACTGAGAGCGGTCAACCGTCGAGGGCCCCTAGGAAACGGGTCCTGACTCAGTCCATGTACTGCTCAATTGCTTTTTCCAGGGGAGGCTAAAACTCATGAACTCGGCATTCAAATAAGCCTTCTCCCAGCATTTCGTTTCCACTACACCTTCTCCCAGCGTTCCGATGCGCCTTCTCGTGGCGTTCCTTGCTCTTCCTCGTCGGCGTCACGTGATCCGGCGTGGTACGGCAGAGCTGAGCAGAGCGTAGCATCGCCGGGAACAGATAGGGTGAGCCAGAAGCACTCTGTGCAATCTTTGGCCAACCCTTGATGTGAAATGAGACAAACAGGAGGGCTTGGAAAAGTGGGGGACTCCACAAGAGGTATGAACGAAAAGCCGAAGCACTTAGCAAGAATGATACATTTTCTATGGCATCCAGTGTGTGTAGTGTAGAACAATCTAGAAGGTTCATATTTCCCTTCCACTTAAGTGGTTTGGGAGCTGTCATTCAGCCGTGGCCATCCCCACCTCTCAACACAGGAGATTCAACCGACAACTTGTGTAACGCCCTTGCTTACCCTACTGGGTGGAAAATATAACTTGAGATGGATGGAATGCTTATCTTAATATCAGCCATTGAGAGTCACTAAGGGTTGCATTCCAGTGCGTCATTTTTCACCCACAATATTGGTGGTTTATCTCAAATGGGTCATGCATTAATCTGAGCAAGAGAAGCCTGAATGAATCTTGCTGTCAACAGAGCCCGGCTCATGATCCAGCAGCCACTTGATGATCTGGTGACAGCCTGAATCACTCATCCATCTCTAGCTCACACTTACACATTATTTATTTGAGATAGGATACCGGGATTTGTTATTTGATGTATCAAACACACAAAAGGTGATGAAAGGAATGCTTGCAATAATTTTAACCACTGGAAATCGTTTGGTGTTGTGCATATGGTCGGCTCCAATCCTCTACTAGAAGAATTAATATTTCACAATCAGACAACACAATCTCCATGTAGACCAAGTAACAAACAGACAGGCCATGGTTACTTTCTCCACCCCTTGGACACGCATGAGAAACACCCATCCAAGATTGGCTGACTGGCGCTTCCAAACTGGTCTGTAATCCTCCTTCTTCACTCCACAGCAATAGGGTACTGACTGAATCTTTGATATTGACAATGCACTCTTGATGCTTCTCTGAAAAGATATGGGCATTTCAATTTTTTATATATGCAAAAGTAAGATGACAATGTACCAGCTCTCTAATTTAACAAATACATTAATTAGTAGCAATCCACCATTAAAGGCCTTAGGAGTTATTTAGCACTGCTTTCAGAGGTAGCACCATTTGGCATTGATCACCTAACGCTACAGTGAATACAAAGGACACAAACCATCTCCAATTCCGAACACTGAAATACATTTGTCATTCAACACACTCCTAAGTTGGTCACTGTTCTTCTGTCTTAAAACCAGTGACTAATTCAAGGACGTGCCAAATGACAACCAAATGTATTTTAGCACTGATCTGCTGTCTAACAATCGGTGTATGGCAATAGTAACATGGCAGTCAAAACATTAAGATGTTACTGAGCTATCTTTTATTTCAACAAAAGAGTTAAAAGAAATTCTGGTCAAGGGCCGGACCCCTGAGAAGATCCAGAGTGCTCGGCAGCTCGCCTGCTGCTGCTACCAAAGCCACTACTTACCTATAAATTGGTCAGGGCTCACATTTTTGACAGAGCCAACAGGTCGGGATTGTAACTGAAAATGAAAACCAGACTTATTAGATTTGTCAATAATGTTTTGTTCTTCATTGATACAGTGAGTTTGTAGCCTGCTAATTTGCAACAAGTATAATCTGTCAACCACAAGCAAATAAAAGTAGCAAACACTAAAACCCAACTGCAATCTCTTTGCAAAAGGACCAGCTATCAAATTGGGTATCTCGCAGAGTCGTAAAGCAGTCTCATCGGGGCTGTTGTAAGTAACATGCAGCAGTAACAAAAGCTACCCCTACATGGCGCCTGGACCACCTTACCTCAACAAGCAGACTAGGCATCTAGCTGCGTGAAAAAACACGATGTAAATCGAAAGTTTTGTCACAAATGAAAAACATGAGAATATAGGGTCAAATATCTGCAATGCTGCAGTCCTTCTCGCTAGAATGGTTGAGTGTAAGCCAGAGCACTGATCCTGCCCACAAAACGACAGCGTATTCTTCTAAATCTGCAGCCAATTAAAACAAAAACAACCTGGCAGCAGGCATGGGGAGGCTTCCAGCCCATCATTATGCGGAGAACGACCCGTGAAGAATATCCTCCCAGGGTTTAGATCAAACTGTTTACTGATGGCTCGCCGCTGGGATGCAGGCTTACGTTTTGCAAACGCGAATGAAAGAAACAACATGCTGCTGTCATTCCAAGAAACAATTCAGTTTGGCAACTTGCTGTAGAAAAAGACTGGAACAATTCAAATTAAAGTGAGAGCAGTGCATTGCTCGTGGCCTAATTCCTTCTACAAATGATCCTGAAAAAGGTATATGGCACAGTAGGGAAAGTGGATCGCAATCACGAAGCGATACCTCCAGGATACATGATAATCATGAAAAACGGCAGAATAAAAGGACAAGAGGAGTCAATATGGTGCATAAGAAATGCCTACTATACTACCGGAATGCAAATACTTCCTAGTCAAAACCCACCTATCCCCCAAACACTCTGTGTCCTTCTTGCTAATCCACTGTACAACCAGCTTAGAGCAACTCCTTTGCAACAACTTTCTGTGATTGTCAACAGCCTCAGCCTAAACCGCCTAAACCACCTAAACCGCATTGCTCTGGGTGACTTTAATACATGGCTCCAGAAACCAGATCGATCCTCTGCAAAGGAACTACTACCGGGCCTCAGAGCTTTGGAACTGGCAACTCATTAACAACCCAACGCACTCTGTAAGACACTCCCTTGATGGAATGTTTGACAACACTGCCAACACAACCACATTCAATCTTCTACCCCTAACAAGGAACAAAACGAGGTGAGGAGAATGCAGAAATGAGGACAGGAAACATGCAGAAATGAGGACAGGAAACAGCAGAGTTGCTTGAGGGTCCTTTAATGTAGATGGTAATCAAGAGACCTCATCCTCCAGCAAACAGATTCAACTGATGCTTCATTCAAGGGGTAACATTCTACACGAAGAACATTCTAAGAGGGAACACAATTGGAATGCATGTGCAAAGTAGAAAGAATGTATGACATAGGCGTATGACAAAGTCTGAACACTACATCACCTCCCTCTTTTCATTAACAAAACTAAAAAGGAATAAAAGTAGGAGAGAGAAATACAAGACCAACACTTTACACTCAATTTTAAAAACGAAGAGGAATCTTCCTCAACCTGACCGGTCTCGTTTCTCCAGAATGTGAGGGAGCTGCAAGAATCCCAGAGGAATTTCCTTCGCTACATTTTGGAGGATATTTGGCTATCCAAGAATCCCAGAGGAATTTCCTTCGCTACATTTTGGAGGATATTTGGCTATCCTATTGAGGTTCCACACTCTATGATCTTGGGTTCTGACCGCATTTCCTAGAAGATTAGTTACTTTAATTGGTTGACGAAACTTGGACTTACCAAACTTTCTTTCAGGAAGTTTTATCCTGACCCAGTCACCAACCTGTACAACAGTTCTTTTTACAGCCTTTCTTGTATCAAACACATTTTTCCTTTTTATCATTTTCTCTAACTCACGATCTTTCCAACTCACGGTTTGGTCAACAACACCACCCACTTCCAACCTTCTTGAAGTCACACAAAGAGGATTCACCTGCGTGCTAGGCACCTTTCCTTTGAATAATGTAAAAGGAGTGACACCAGTAGAGGAATGGGAGTAAACCTATACTCATACACCTTCTTCGTGGTGGCTTCCTCCCAGTTATAATTAGACACTAAGGCTAATTGCATGGCCTCCTTTAGAACTCTTACAAATCTTTCAACTACACCATTGCATTCTGGATGGTATAAAGCTGCACGTTTATGAGTAATTCCTCTTTCACTCAAGAATTCCTCTACTACTCTGGAAACAAATTGTACCCCACTATCTGTCAAAACAGAACTTGGCAACCCCTCACTCGCAAACAGATCATCAAGAAAATTAATAACAGATGAAGAGTCTACACAATTGACAATTTTGATAACTGGCCACCTAGAGAACATATCAAGGCAAACAAAAACATACTGATCTTGAGATTTTACTTTGACTGGGCCTAGAATATCAATGGCTATGTCTACCCAGGGACAAGTTGCTTGCTTTCTGACAACCATTGGTTGAGTTCTACATTTAAGAACTTTATCACTACCAGCGCACTGAGGACAAGAGCGCACCAACCTTTCGATCTGGGTGTCCATTGCAGGTCACCAATAGTTTTCCCTAAGGCTTTCTTTAGTTTTTGTGATGCCCATGTGACTAGCGTGTGCATTTTCCACTAATTTTTTGCGTAAAACCAAAGGAACAACAAGTCTGCTTCCCATGAAAAGGAGACCATTAGAGAAAGGCAACTCTTCTTTGACACACCAAAAACCTCTAATCTCTTCATCACATAGGCGCTTTTCACACCACCCGTCACGTACGAAACAAATGACCCGTTGAAGAACAGAATCATCGCTCATCCCTGCATTCCATTCTTCCTCAGTGATTACGCCTTGAGTGACCAGACACACTTTCAAATCTTCTCCAGAATCTTCCCCAAGAAAGGAGTCGTCATCATCACTATCAGAGACGGTTGTACCACCGAGTCTCGATAAGCAATCTGCAAGAATGTTATTAGCTCCCGGCAAATAACAAACAGTGAATTCAAAATCTTGTAGAGCAACTACCCATCTTCTTATCCTATGGGAGACACAATCAATTCCTTTCTTCTCAAACACTTCCTTTAAGGGTTTGTGATCAGAAACCACTGAAAAAACTTTACCCTACAAAAATTTCTTGAGTTTTCGAACAGCCCAATACACGGCCAAAGCCTCCCTTTCAACAACCGAGTAATTACATTCTGCACCCCTAAGTGGTCTCGAGATGAACAGAATTGTGTCATCTACCTTTTCACCAGGTTGTAAAACCACAGCACCCAGTCCCTTACAACTAGCATCTGTCATAATGTAAGACTCTTTCACGCTGGAAGGAGTGTATTAGAGTTCAGATCTAGGTGTCATTTTGCGAAGTAGATTGCAGAGAGAATGTTGAGTTGAGGTCTCTTGGATAGATTTCCAGTCGTCGCCAAAATGAGGTGAGGAGCATGCAGAAATGAGGACAGGAAACAGCAGAGTTGCTTGAGGGTCCTTTAATGTAGATGGTAATCAAGAGACCTCATCCTCCAGCAAACAGATTCAACTGATGCTTCATTCAAGGAGTAACATTCTACATGAAGAACATTCTAAGAAGGAACACAATTGGAATGCATGTGCAAAGTAGAAAGAATGTGTGATATAGGCATATGACATAACAAAGTCTGAACACTACACAACCCTTGTGCCATCCCTTTCTAGATCATGATTTCAGAACATCATAATTTTGAAAGGCACCTTTAACCGAAAACACTAGAACATGTCTGGAATAATGTGAAACTGGACAACTTCGAAAACCACAAAACAGTTTCAAAACCTTTAGCTGCACGAAATCAGCTATACCAAACTGGATTTCAAGAGCCTTTGACACAACAATCTCATGAAACAAAACAACCACACTCAACTTACACAAGCTTGGCAAAATGGTCCACCAAGAAAAAAACTCACAAAACTCAAAGTCACTAACAGGGCACTCAAAGAGAGGGAAAACCCAGGTCAGGGCAGTAGACACCAAAACACTTGGAAACTCCCCATTCACAGAATAGCAATCACCAAAGAAAACAAGGATGTATTACTTTTCTCGCCTTGCCTTTGCATCGTGCGTTGCATAACGCAAAAGGTCCTACCGCTTTCGCCAATGCATCAGACCCCTCACAAATGCTCTGTGGTGAACTGGCTACTTACTTCATAAAGAAAGGCTGAGGCATTAAACACCCTCTTCAAGTCTAAGATCCCAAATACAATAAGCACCCCAGACCAGCAGAGCAGCCCCAAAGAAGCACTCTCAGTACTTTCTCTCTGGTAGTTGACTAATCCTAGAAAGGACTAGTAACACACATACAAAATAATCTGGATTAACAGTAGACCCATGCCACATGCCTATTTATAAGAACATGATATCTTTCAAGCCAGTCACAGAAGCAGCATAAACCATTACACGTTCTTCACTTACTATGCTTCTCATTTCGAAAGAGCTCAATTGTTCTTGTATCAAACTGCTTCTATAGAAAGCTGGTCTGTATGCAAATGACAGTGCGAACTACAGACCAATAGCAAATTGATGCTACTTGGCTAAAATAATTGAAAAGGCAGACTGCATACAAATCTGGGAATTCATAGAAAAACTAACAACCTTTCGAATGCCCAGGTTGGTGTCTGTACTTTCAGAGGCATAATAACAATCTCTACAATGGATTTACCCAGGCCAGATTTGGACACCAATAGAGCTGTCACCTGGGGAATGTGGTTGTTGGATTGAATTGCTTCCTTTCAATCTACCCAGATATACACCATCTCACTCCCACCATTCACAACTAAACCCTACTGTTTGGATACTGGTGTCAGCCAGGGCTCACACATCTCTTCCCTCAATTTCAACATATACCTCAGCCGTCTGCTTCGGCCGATTCAAGTCTTGGGTCTGTCATGTTACAACTATGCAAAGGACACCCAGATTATTCTCAAATTCAAGAACCTCGAGGACCCCAGCGTATAAAGATTAGTGCAATGCATGACTCTGGTGAAAGAGTAGTTAACTGCCAACCACCAGAAACTCACCTCAGACAAAACTAAAATACTTATATGTGGAAATGGAAAAATGCACCAGAAATACCAACCTGATCTGCATACCTAGAAGAAGTGTCACCACAAACAAAACAAGGCTTTTTAACGCACACACAGAAAGACAAGTACCTCGATGCACGTCAACAGAACTATAACATTCTGTATGCGACTGCATTACTAGAATATTGAACAGTCAATGATAAAAAGCAGGGAAGTACTTTTCATTGGCAGACACATCACATCCCTCCTCCTCTAGGCCTCTATTCACCATGCACCCTTCTCTAGAGTTTTCCATTCAAAACACTGCTCACATGATCCATTTACCAGCAAGCTCCCTGCCCCGCCTTCGGTCCCAGCCCCCTGGGTATAGGAGCACTAGACATAGCAACAACAACAAAATGCTCCCATTTGTCAGGTAGAGGGGAAGTAATGAATAAACAAGGACGGCGTCGGCAGTACTTAATCTCCAAGCACCTAAAAACAAAAAAATTAACTTGACATTGTGTAATGTTACTGGTGCTTTTGTACAGAGCTCCAATACCTTCGGGTCAGTCGAGTCCGTACTCTATAAAAATGCCCCCAAAAATGTATCTGACTTTGTATAATGTAACTAGTGCTCATGTAAAGTGCCCCAACACCTTTGGGTCGTTC
This sequence comes from Triturus cristatus, assembly GCF_964204655.1. Taxonomy (NCBI): domain Eukaryota; kingdom Metazoa; phylum Chordata; class Amphibia; order Caudata; family Salamandridae; genus Triturus; species Triturus cristatus. The sequence goes on along the minus strand of NC_140587.1, from coordinate 217,100,148 downwards.
GAGTTCACATTATATAATTAAAAATGTCTCACAGTCCCAGAGAAGCTGCCGTGAATGTGCTTTGAGGAGAGGAAGAGGCTTGTTTCCAGTCCAGGAAAGACATGGCTTGGCAGTTCGGCTGGACTGTTCCCATGAGGCACAGGGTCTAGACTGATTTGCATATAGCTGTGTCTGAACTGAGGTGGCGAAGTGAGCTAAAGAACGATGATGGATTCAACCCAGATCTGTGACTGGGGGTGAGTGCCTGAAAAGTTTCAGTGCTCCGTCCATCATCCCCTTGTGTTTGCTTTGTTCGCCCTAAGTTGAAAGGGTATGCCCAGACATGGGTCCCTTGTGCCCTTTGCCACTGGATTCAAGCTTGCCTGACTGATGAGGGCTGTTAGCCCGAAAGCAGTCCCAAGATGCTTGTTTCCAGTCCAGGGAAGACATGGCTTGGCAGTTCGGGCTGGACTGTTCCCATGAGGCACAGGGTCAAGACTGATTTGCATATAGCTGTGTCTGAACTGAGGTGGCGAAGTGAGCTAAAGAACGATGATGGATTCAACCCAGATCTGTGACTGGGGGTGAGTGCCTGAAAAGTTTCAGTGCTCCGTCCATCATCCCCTTGTGTTTGCTTTGTTCGCCCTAAGTTGAAAGGGTATGCCCAGACATGGGTCCCTTGTGCCCTTTGCCACTGGATTCAAGCTTGCCTGACTGATGAGGGCTGTTAGCCCGAAAGCAGTCCCAAGATGCTTGTTTCCAGTCCAGGGAAGACATGGCTTGGCAGTTCGGGCTGGACTGTTCCCATGAGGCACAGGGTCAAGACTGATTTGCATATAGCTGTGTCTGAACAAGGGGTGGCGAAGTGAGCTAAAGGACGATGATGGATTCAACCCAGATCTGTGAGTGGGGGCGAGTGTCTGAAAAGTGTCAGCGATCCGTCATCATCTCCTTGTGTTTGCACAGAGTGAATACAGCATTCTCCAAGAGACAGGACAGCACATGCGCTACCTAGGCTCGACCTAAACAACAAAAAGGCTAGTAGTCATCCTAGATGCATATCTTACTCTGGAATCGTCAACAACACACTCAGGATCTTAAAACGGAATTTCCACCACCACCTAGTTGTCGCCTACAGAATTCAAGTGACTGTTGCACCTGCCTTTTCATGCTTTGATTATGCGAATTGTGTTTATATCTAGGAGCCCAGATTTATCCTTAGTAACAAGGGTCCAAAATTCAGCAGTCAAACTATTTTACCCTTAAAACCACACCACCCCAGCCCTTGTGATCTTGTGCTGTCTCCCTGTGTCTTGCCAAATCACAATCACAGTACTCTGCAACACAACAAGCACTGAATAGAACTGGAACAACATTTTAGAGAAGTAACTTCACACTGACCACTGGCAAAGTTATCTCCGATTCAACACACTCCTACAGCTGAAAGTACCACATTTCCATAAAAACCCAAACCGAAGGGCTTTCTTTTTCCGTCCAAGCGACTAATCTGCAGAACACCCAGCCCTCCAGGATAAGGAAACAGAAACTAGAAAAACATCTTGCTTTTCAGAAGGTCAAAAAAATGGCTTTTCCAATTTTCGTGCCCTAAAAGCCACCTGATCAACTTGAAGAAAATGCCCATTACCCACAAAACTAGTGAACCGGTATGCAAAACAGGACAACACTACTTGTTGACAAGAACTCAACTACTTTTCAGGTAAAATAAAGACGCGTGAAGCGTGATCTAGGTTTCTCACATACCCTTTAAATATGACTAGCTTTACAATTTGTCACAACACAACAAGACTGTGTGTAAGGAACTTATGTGCACCACAGTGAACTCTTCCCACGTAGCTAATACTACAACAGCACACTTTTACACCCAAACATGCGGGTCCACCTGCAATCACTCTGGACAGTGACAAAGACACTATGCCACACAAGTGGCATTTGCACCCTATAACATAACAGAACAATGGCACGCACACATAACACAACAGAGCACTCAAACATTAAAAGGACTTTCAAGTTCCATCTAAAACAACATCTAGACAGCTTCCTTCCAGCGGGATGTGCGGTCTGTCATAAGAGGATTTAATTGGTCTAACAAGGTCCAATTCAAGTTCTTTAATGTTTGCCAGTTTTTTGCTGCATGTGCGTGCTTTTGCAGGCCTGTTCTTTTCTCCCTCTGCTGATGATGTGCATGAATTCCATTGAATAGCTTTGTGCATGCATGGGCTGTGCAATGAAGGCGAGGTTGTGGTCATTAGGAGAGTTCGAACAATGGTTGATATAAAAGCATCCTGCAGCAGACCGCTCACTTGTGGACTGCTGCAACCTCACTGCCTTGAAGAAGCAAACGAAAGGAAAAAATAAAATGATAATAAGCTATGTTATTATCATTTTATTTTGTCCTCCCGCTGCAGAGCAGGGGAGGATGGTACAACCCTCCTGAATGTGCAATGACTGTTTGATCGTCCCACTTGGGCCACCCAAAACAGTCATGCGCACTTTCCCTGTTCTCCATGAAAGCTGCATTACAGCCTGCATTGAGAACATGCCCATCCCTCCAGCCCATGGCTAAGCGCTGTGTCACCTCGCTCAGACCAATCACAATTCTGCATTGCAGTGTCGTGATTGGCTGTGGGGACTGTGGGAGCCCTGGTGCTTCCTGCTTCTCCCAAGAAGCCATGAAGAGGACGCAGGAGAGGCAGAGGTGGCGGCGGCAGGCAGCCAGCCAGCTGGTCGGTCAAGAGTTAAGTGATTTTTTTAACCCGATTCCCTCCTCCTTTTCCTCAACCACTACTGCTGCCCACCCCCCTGCATTTACAACCTTATGTTATTCAGTTCATATTATGACAGCCTCTTCCCCCACATCCTCTGACGCTTCCTAGGGCACCCCTATACTATATAATAGGTTCTTCTAGCTTAGCCGAGTGATTCATGCCCGATCTCCATTTCTCCAGGGAGGATGCATCTAGCAACTTCCAGTACTTTGCCATGCCCCTTAGAACCAGTACAATTCCCAGCCCCACCATGGCTCGGTACCCCCTTGTGCCTCCCAACTCCACCACTAGGCTAAGCAGCGCAACTGTGGGTGAGGCCTTTAACTAACGGTGCAGCATGGCACTAGTGCAGGCTGGGTCTGGGAGTCTGTGGGTTTTCCATAAACGTTGGAGGGTATAATAGGTGTAGTGGAGGTATTTCAATTGGACATGGCGCAGCCGAGCTGAGATTGCCGGTGTAGGCGGTGCCATGCAAGCTTCCCTCCAATTTACTTCCTCCAGAGGGCCCAGTCACATCTCCCAACGCTCACTCAGGGACTCCATGGAACAGGGGGAAGGATTAACCAGGGCTCTGTAAACTTAAAAAATACCTCCCCTGGACTGCGGGCCCATGAGTAGTCTAACCTCCAAGGGATTAGAATCGGGAGGTCCAACCAATCCCTCCTGATGGTCGGAAAGTGCCTGCCGGAGTTGGAGATAGACAAAGCATTGTGATTTATGGAGAGAAAACTCTGCCAGGAGGTCCAGTAAGGATTTCATATGATCACCTTCCCAGAGGTCGCCAGGCAGGATATGCTGATATTGTCCCATTCTTGAAACTCCTCAAGTCGCATTGTCTGTTCCAGCCACTTGCCCACCTACAGAGGAGTCTCCAGCGTCACTCACCTGTCCTAACCCATCCATTGCAGTGTCACCCACCATACCGAAAGACCACATTAGTAATCTCTGGGTACCAGCACACTATATAACATACCCATGAGGTTGCTAAAACCAAACAAGGATACCTCCATCCTACATGAAGGGTCAGTCCAGCCCGCCTTTTACCCAGTCATTCACCACTCTAGTATGCCTTGCCAGTAGCAAAAGTGGATGTCGTCCAAGGCCAGACCCCACTCAAAGGTCACCAAATGCATTTGTCAAAGGAGATCCTGGGGGGTTTCCCAACTCACAGAAATTTTAACACCTGGGAGGTAATGGTAGTAAATATAGCTTTGCATTTTATTGTCTTTCTCCATCTTTCCCTTTCCTCTACCTCTTTCTTTCTCTCTCCTACAGCTGGCTTTCTCCTTGCTATTTGTCCACCCTCTCTCCTGCTCTTCTGTTTCTGCTTCTCACCACTGAGCTCCTTGCAGTCTCTCTCCACCCAGATAACTCATCTACCTTGCTCCAATAACTGCAGAGTTGACTGCGCCAACTCTTAATACTGGAAGCAAGCAGGCAAGGGCATAAGCTGAGGTGAATGGGTACAACTAAGCCCTATTACAAACACTAGTGCATATGCCTGTGCCAAAGAGAATCATTTAAGGAAGAAACAAGTCAGTATTTTATACACATTTTTACTACCGGGGGAAGTGTAATACATAAAGTCACATACTATGAAAATATTACAAGCCACAGAGGGGATCCATGACAATATAGAGAAACAACCACGACAGCTCAGTTCTTTCACAAGGTCAATGCAAGATCCTTCTCAAGTATGACGGAGGGTATATTATTCCTTATAATACATGATCAGACCGTTACCTTTTCTTACAAAAGCTCCGTCAATATGAACGAAAATGTTTGAAAACATGTAGAAAAAATGTGGAATCTGAATCATGAAATTATATACGCCAACATAGAGCTAATAATTTGATGCAAGAACATAATACATGCAATTTAATGTCATTAACTTCCAAAAACAGCTACAGGTCATCTATCGTAGTAACATACGAACAAGTTACATAACTTTGCTAACAATATATCTGTAAGAGACATATATTAGTTATAGATTCCTTACCTTAGAATTACCCCCAGGCGTCAGACTGGATCCAGAGTTCTGTAGTAGGGGATCTCTGTGTATAGTCATAATCTATGAATAATCCCCGCCCATGTGCGGGGACCCCGGAGCAATCAAAAATATCTCTTAAGCTGTCCCGCATTTGCAAACCTGCAAAGACACTTAAGAGACAGACAAAATAATACAGCCTAATCACAACAAGGCTGCACTGGCCAGCACTTCCTCTGAAGTGAACACAAAAGCCAAAATAAAGTTTAAATGTCATTTTTATTCACATCTGACATCCTCCTTTATTACCACACACTCCCTTCACCAAAATCCCTTTAAACAATAGAGAGAAAGGGATGGACAGACAAGCCCTATAGGCTGTCATTATGTGTCTGCTAAAGGGATACCGTGCCTTTAAGAAACTCTCCAGAGACCCCCGGTATCCCAGGATGCCCAGCCAACACAATTTACTTTCAGTTCTTTTTTCCGGCTCCTGCTAGCAGGACCCTGGAGCTTGAGCTCTACCCTTTTGGGTGGTTTATTTGATTAAAATTGTATTTTTTTTGCTAAATAGTGTTTTCATTCGACGTCTAGAGCCTTTGTCTACTACTGCCTGCAATCTGGAGCAGTTTTGGCCCACTCTTAGCATGGCTTTGTTCGATAACTGCCCTGAGTGTGGGAGGAAAAAGGCCAAGACGGACCCACATGATGTTTGTATCCTCTGCTTGTCGTCCTCACATGTCCCAGCTACATGTGCCATCTGTAAAACCTTTTCAAAGAGGACCCTGAGGGACAGGGAGAAGATTCGCCTTCAGGGACAGGAGCAGCAGAGGTCCGGTGGAACTTCGCATGGAGGGTCTCATTCTCCCTCCTCTGCCCATGCTTCAGCCCCTGGAGGGACCTCCGGGCAGAGCAGGGAGCAGAAACGGCGCCTACCGGCTGGTAGGTCGCGTTCGACGTCGAAGGCGACGACGTCGACGGCGAGGGAGAAGGCACCGGTATGTTCGCCGTCGATCCAGGGCTCTGGGTCGCGGCAGCCTCGGCGTTCGACGTCGAGAGAGGGGCCGGCGAGACCCGAGACCGGGTCGCCGTCGCAGGTGTCGCGGTCGACGTCGACACCACATCGACGTCGTACCGAGCCCCATGGAAGACTTCACTCGCCACCTTCGCCGTCGACCCACGGCTCGACGCTGACGGAGTCGACGCCGAGATCCCGGCGCCCGCCGTCTAGGCGGAGAAGATCGCCGTCGAGGCACAGGTCGCCGTCGAGGCACAGGTCGCCGTCGAGGCACAGGTCGCCGTCGAGGCACAGGTCGCCGTCGAGGCACCGGACGTCGAGACACCAGCGTTCGACGTCGAAGCACCAGAAGGCGACGTCGAGGCAGAAGTCGATGCCGCGGCGACGGAGGTCGAGGCATGGTTCGACGTCGAGGAGGCATGGTTCGACGTCGAGGGGGCATGGTTCGACATCAAGAGGACGCTCGACTGCGAGACGGCGTTCGACGTCGAGGGCTAAGAGACGCCGGACAAGGTCGACGTACAGTTCGACGTCACGGACATCGGGGAACACGTCCTCAGTGATTACGATCTCCAGTCGGAGATCGGGGAGACGCGGACGTTCCCCGTCGGTGGCTTCCACGCGGGACAGGCCCGCCAAGAAGAAGAGAGTGGCCGCGAGCCCGGAAAGTTCTGGTGCGGGCTCTCCTGCAAGGAGTGATGGGGCTTCGGAACATCTGTCCCCGCTGCGTACTCAGCAGCCGCCTCTGCCTCCTGCGCCCGATCTTCCACCGGCTCCTCCACCGGTGCCTGATCTTCCTCCTCCTCCTCCTCTTCCTCCTCCCCCTCCTCCGCTACCTCTGCCCGTGCCTCAGCGGCCTGCATCCCCACCGCAGCCACCGCCTCCGCCCCCGAGGGTTCCTGACAGGCAGAGATCTCGCCCTCGCAGGCGATCACGGAGTAGGCGCAGATCGTCCACTCGCTCTGGACATGGACGACGGAGGTATCGGTCTCGTTCCAGAGGCTCGAGGGGCACGAACTCTTCTGGGACTGGACGGTTCTCGCCCTCGCTGTCGGAGACGCCTCCTACCCGCATCTCGCCGGTGGATGACATTGCCACGTTCCAGGAGGTGCTGATGAGAGGGGCGGCGAAGTTGGGGATATCAGTCACTACCCCTATTCCCACTACTTCTGTGATCTTTGAAACTTTGCATAAGGCTCATCTGTAGCGCCCCCTCCTCCCATTGGTTCCGGGGTTGGAGGAACCTGCAATGGAGGTGTTCTTGACGCCGGCCGTGGTGAAACCAGCGCCCTCGAGACTGCTAAAAAAGTACAGGGCTCCTGACTCGGACCCGGCGTTTCTCAGGGTGGATCCTCCACCGGACTCTGTTATCGTGGCGGCGGCTCGTAAACAACACTCTACGACGCCTTCATCCACGGCTCCTCCGGATAAGGAGAGTCGCAAAATGGACTCCTTGGGGAGGAGGATGTGCTCCACGTCGGCCGCTACGATGAAGGCCGCTAACGCCTCCGCTCTGTTGGGTCGCTATGACAGGTCCCTTTGGGACTCCCTGCAACAGTTCGCTGCCTCCCTGCCTAGAGACAAGAGGGAGGACTTTCAGGAGGTGCTGAACGAGGGCATGATGGTCTCTAATCAGATCATCAGTGCGGCAGGGGATGTGTCGCTGCTGGCGGCCCATGGGTACTGCCACGGCATACACATGAGGAGGCATTCCTGGCTGCGGCTGACCCCGCTCAAGCCTGAAGCGCAGCAGAAGATCGCGAATTTACCGTTCTCTGGCACGACGCTGTTCGGGTCGCATGCGGATGACGAGATGGCCCGCATGAAGGCTGAGGCGGAAACCCTGAAGGCGGTGGGGCTGGAGAGGCCCAAGGAGCAGAGGAGGTCCTTCCGATCCTCGGGCAGGCGCTATGCCAAGCAGAGAGGTCAAGGGCGTCAGTCGGGCCACCAACAACAGCCCCAGCAACAACAGCAGTTCCCGAGGCAGTCCTTTCAGAAGCGCCAGAGGGGCAGAGGACAGCATCAGTCCTCGTCGGGGAACAAAGGCCCGGCCGGGTCGAAGCCCTGAAAAGTTACTTCCCCCTCATCCGTTACCCGCTCCGGTGGGGGGAAGTATTCAACACTACCTGGCAGAGTGGAGGACAATAACGCAGGACAAGTGGGTGCTGAATATTGTTTGCAATGGTTACTGTCTTCGTTTCACCAGCCCGCCTCCACAGATTCCACCAGTGCGCTCCTCCTACATGGTGAGGGAGCTCCAGCGGGAGGCGGACGTTCTGTTAAAAAAAGAGGGCGATAGAAGCGGTTCCTTTGCAGCACAAAGGAAGAGGTCTCTACTCACGGTTCTTTCTCGTAAGAAAAAAGGACAAGAACGAGTTCAGGCCTATTCTGGATCTGCGTCAAGCAAACAAGTGGATCCGCAGAGAAAAGTTCCGTATGTTGTCCCTGCATCAGATTTACCCTCAGTTGCATCGAGGAGACTGGCTGTGCGCCATAGATCTGCAGGACGCTTACTTTCATGTGCCGATCGCACCAAAGCATCGCAAGTTCCTGAGGTTTCTGGTAGGCAACAACCATTACCAGTATTCAGTACTCCCGTTTGGCCTGAAGTCTGCACCACGGACGTTCTCCAAGTGCATGGCAGTGGTCGCGGCACACCTGCGGAAGACCAAGGTGTTTGTGTATCCATACCTGGACGATTGGTTGATCAAAGTGTCCACTTACCAGGAAGCCCAGTGCCATTTCAACAGGACGGCGGCTTTGCTTCATCGACTGGGGCTGCACATCAACATGACGAAGTCAGTGCCGGTCCCTGTGCAGTGTCTCCAGTACTTGGGGGCTTCGGTCAATACTTTGACCGCAAGCGTGTGTCCTTCGGAGGAGAGACGCTTATCGATCTGTGGGAAGGCTCGGCATCTCATCTCAGCCCGCTCTCCTACGGTGAGGACGGTGTCTTCCTTACTGGGGTCGATGGCTTCTTGCATCTTTCTCACCCCCAATGCACGTCTGCATATGAGGCCCCTACAGGAATGTCTGGAGGATCAATGGGACCAGAGGCGGGGGCGTTGGGAGGACAAGATCCAGCTGTCTTAATACGCTCGGCAGTCTCTGAAATGGTGGTGTGCCCCAGAGAATGTCTGCAAGGGGACTCCTTTTCACAAGGATATTCCGGTCCAGACCATAGTGACCGATGAGTCTCTCCAGGGCTGGGGAGCGCATTCGGGCCCTCTTCAGATTCAGGGGATATGGTCGCAGATGGAGACGACTTACCATATCAACTTTTTGGAACTCAGAGCGGTACACTTGGCCTTGAAGGCATTCCATCCCTCCTTCAGGACGAACTCCCTGCTGGTTCAGACGGACAATACTACGACCATGTATTACCTCAACAAGCAGGGGGGCTCACGTTCACGCACCCTGTCTCGGGAGGCACAGGCGATCTGGAACTGGCTGGTGGCCAGGAACCTGACTATCACGGCGACCCATCTGCCGGGGGTGCAGAATGCCCAAGCAGACGCGCTCAGCAGGCTTGTTCAAGAGAACCACGAGTGGGTGCTAAACGACGACGTGCTAAGAGACGTCTTCGCAGAGTGGGGCACTCCGGATATAGATCTGTTCGCTACGGCAGAAAACAGCAAATGCCGCGACTTCGCGTCCAGGTACTACCAACCAGGGACGCTGGGGAATGCCCTATGGATCAGCTGGTCCAACAGCTTTCTCTACGCCTTTCCACCCATTCCCCTGATCCCGGCGGTGTTGATCAAGCTGTCGCAATCCAGAGCCAGAATGATCCTGATTGCTCCGGAGTGGCCGAGGCAATGGTGGTTCACTGACCTTCTTCACCGGTCTGTTCTGCCACACAGACGCCTGCCGTGTCGGCCGGACCTTCTCACGAAGTTCGGAGGACAGATGGTTCACCCCAATCTCTCGTCCTTGAGTTTGGCAGCATGGCTCCTGAGCTAGTACAGTATGGACACTTGAACCTACCTCAGGACTGTATGGAGATCTTGAAAGAGGCGAAGAGACCGTCTACGAGGACTTCTTACGCCTATAAGTGGAAGAGATTCTGCTTATGGTGCAAGGCAAAGGACTTTGACCCTACATCCTGTAAAGAAGATGTTATTTTGCTTTATCTGCTGCAGTTAGCTCAATCTGGGCTTAATTTTCAGTCTATTAAGGTTCATCTCGCAGCTCTGACTGCGTATAGGAAGGGCCCTTCTCAAACCTCATTTTTTCAAATCCCTGTGATTAAGGATTTTTTGGAGGGTTTGCGTAAGGTGTTTCCCCCTGTTAGAAGACCTTTTCCACCATGGGAATTGAATGTGGTGTTATCTAGATTGATGAGGGAGCCTTTTGAGCCTATCCATAAGGCTTCGTTGCAGCATTTGTCTTGGAAGGCTGCCTTCCTTGTGGCCATTACATCGGCCAGGAGGGTGAGTGAGATTCAGGCTCTGTGTTGTCAAGAGCCGTATACTGTTTTCCATGCTTCTAAAGTAGTGATGCGTACCCATCCTAAATTTTTGCCTAAGGTGATATCAGATTTCCATGTAAATCAAATGATAACTTTGCCTACGTTTTTTCAGCATCCTTCCTCTCCGGCGGAGAGGTCTCTGCATTCACTTGATGTACGTAGGGTACTGAAATTCTACCTGGATAAGACAAAAGATATCCGCAGGTCGGATCAACTGTTTGTTAATTATGGTTCGGTAAGAACTGGTTTAGCTACCTCAAAGCAGTCCATTTCTAGATGGATTGTTTCCTGTATTCAGCTTTGTTACCAAAAAGCTAATAAAACATTGGGGGGTAAGCCTACGGCACATTCGACTAGAGGCAAGGCTGCTACTACAGCTTTGCTTAGGAATGTTCCCATTGCGGACATTTGTAAGGCTGCCACCTGGAAGTCAGTCCATACGTTTACGAAGCATTGCTGCCTGGACTCTGATGCTAGGGCAGATGCGCAGGTTGGACAGGCTTCGCTGAGGAATTTGTTTGCACAGTGATTTGTTGGTGGTTGGGCTTACTCCACCGCTGCTTGTTGGTTGGGATGGGCTTGCCATTCTATTCATAGATTATGACTATACACAGAGATCCCCTACTACAGAAGGAGTAGTTTCTTACCTGTAACTCCAGTTCTGTAGTAGGGGTATCTCTGTTATAGTCATAAGCGACCCTCCCTCCTCCCCGGTGGAGTAACCTGATAGTATCAGGCCTGTTGTTATACACCTTCAAAAAGAACTGAAAGTAACTTGTGTTGGCTGTGCATCCTGGGATACCGGGGGTCTCTTGAGAGTTTCTTAAAGGCACGGTATCCCTTTAGCAGACACATAATGACAGCCTATAGGGCTTGTCTGTCCATCCCTTCCTCTCTATTGTTTAAAGGGATTTTGGTGAAGGGAGTGTGTGGTAATAAAGGAGGATGTCAGATGTGAATAAAAATGACATTTAAACTTTATTTTGGCTTTTGTGTTCACTTCAGAGGAAGTGCTGGCCAGTGCAGCCTTGTTGTGATTAGGCTGTATTATTTTGTCTGTCTCTTAAGTGTCTTTGCAGGTTTGCAAATGCGGGACAGCTTAAGAGATATTTTTGATTGCTCCGGGGTCCCCGCACATGGGCGGGGATTATTCATAGATTATGACTATAACAGAGATACCCCTACTACAGAACTGGAGTTACAGGTAAGAAACTACTCCATTTTTTCTTTAGAAGTACCCCTGCGCTTCAGTAGGTGGCGTTGGTCGACTCTGCGTCTGTCGTTGGCGTCGTGGTCGCAGGAATGACGTCGCAGTGTCTACTTAGACGCCGTCCCTGCACGCTGACATCAGTTCTTTACACGACATTCCACGCCAGAAGCGCAGAGCCATGCAAGACACTGGCCACTGGTGCACATAACTAGGACCCTGAAAGGGATTCCCTTACTTTAGAAGTCAGTGAGCAGAACGGGGACGATGGGTGGGGCAGCGAGGAATCTATAACTAATATAGGTCTCAAAGATATATCGTTACCGAAGGTAAGTAACTTGTTCATCTGAAAAACTATTACTTATAGATTCCTTACCTTAAATAGATACCCCAGCAATACCAACCCCGGAGATGGGTCTGTGAACTAAGCTCACACCAGAAAGTCCTGGAGAACTGAATGGCCAAAGAAGCCGTCTATCCGGACTTGGCTATTCAGACAGTAATGTTTAGTGAACGTGTGTAGTGATGCCCACGTGGCTGCCTCGAAGAAATCACTGAGGGGGACTCCACTTCACAAAGCAGTAGTTGCTCCCCGTCGCCCTGGTGGAATGGACGCGCAGTCCTACCAGAGGCTAATTTTTCGCCAAGGAGTAACAGATCTTAATGCAAAGGACGACCCATCAACAGATGGTCCGTTTTTGCACGGCCTGACCTTTCTTGGCACCCACATATCCAAGAAAGAGTTTATTGTCCACCCGGAATTGTTTTGTGCAATCCAGATAAAATGATAATGCATGCTTTGGAACCAGACAGTGGAGTCTCTCCTCCTTCTTGGAAGGATGCAGAGGCGGAAAGAAGGTGAGCAAAGTGATGGTCTGTCCTATGTGGAAAGAGGTAACCACATTGGGCAGAAAAGAAGGCCTAGTTCGAAGGACAACCTTGTCCGGATGGACAGCAAGGAAAGAAGGTTTAGAAGACAGAGCCTGAATCTTACTCACCCTGCGAGCAGAGTTGATGGCAACCAGAAAAGCAGTCTTTAAAGTCAGAGTCTGAGAGGACGATTATGTAGTGGCTCGAAAGGAGCACACATAAGGTAAGTTAAGACCAGATTCAAATCCCACTGGGGCATTACGATGGGAATAGGAGGAAAGAGGTGAGTAATGCCCTTAAGAAACCTATTTACAATAGGGGACTTGAAATGAGAAGGCTAATCAGGAAGGTGAAGACAGGCCAAAATTGCCGAAAGATAGCCTATAAGGGTGCCCAGAACAGAGCCCTGCTGGGCCAAAGTTAGAATGAAGAGGAGAACCTCTGAAAGAGGGGCAGAAAGGGGATACACAGCCTTTGCTGTGCACCATGCCGAAAAGTGTGTTCCATATACAGGCGAATACCGTTTTAGTGGAGGGACGCCTGGCTGCCAAAATGACATTACAGACTTCAGGGGAGAGATCAAAAGCTGTCAACTGTCGCCACTCAATCTCCAAGCAAGGAGGTGGAGGCTGGACAGGTTAGGGTGGAGGACCGTCCCCTGCTGCTGTGACAGAAGATCCTCCCGAAGAGGCAGTCTGATCGGAGAATCGATGGCCATGTTCAAGAGCTCGGGATACCAGACTCTTCGTGCCAATCTGGAACCACAAGAATGACTTGGGCCCGGTCGCTCTTGATCTTCTTCAGCACTCTGGGCATCAGTGGTATAGGCTGAAAGGCAAATAGAAGACCCCAATTCCACTCGCGATGAAAAGCATCGCCGAGTGAGTGCCACTTTGGAAATTTGAACGTGCAGAACTGCTGACATTGCGCGTTCTCTTCGGTGGCGAACATCTCACCTAGGCTCTCCCCACTGCTGAAAGGGACCTTGCACCACCTCGGAGTTAAGACGCCATTCGTGATCCAGCATGCACCTGCGGCTGAGTTTGTCCGTCCTGGCATTCAGAGAACCTGCCAGGTGTTGAACCAACAGGGACATGCCCCGATGTTCCAGCCACGTCCAAAAGCGAAGAGCCTCCTGACATAGGGTCCACGACCCCACCCCCCGCTGTTTGTTGCAGTACCACATGGCGGTGGTGTTGTCCGTGAACACCTGCACTACTCTTCCTCTGACTGAAGGAAAGAATGCCTTCAGAGCAAGACGAATTGCCCGGAGCTCCAGAAGGTTGATGTGGAGCCCAGACTCCGCCGGAGACCAGAGTCCTCTGATCTCTGCCTCGCCCATGTGGCCGCCCCATCCTAGGAGTGACGCATCTGTCACCACTGTGATCTCTTGTTTGGCAACGGAGAGGGATCTGCCGTTGACCCAATCCTGGTCTGTTAGCCACCACTGCAATTGGTGTGCAGTGTCCTCCGAGATCTGGACGCAATTGGAAACATTCCCCTGGTGCTGTGCCCACTGGAACTTCAGGTCCCACTGCAGAGCCTGCATATGCCACCAGGCATGATCCACTAGCAGGATACAGGAGGCTATGAGGCCCAGCACCCTCAGGGTCATTCTCACCAAAATCCGGGATAGAGGCTGAAAAAATCAGAATCATATCCCGAATATATCCTAGACTCGCTGCTCGGGATGATAAGCCCGAACTGCGCTGTATCCAGAACTGCACATGATGAATAGGAGCTTCTGAGGGGGAATCAGGTGCGACTTCGGCACATTGATGGTGAACCCCTATGAGTGCAGGAGGTCCACCGTAGTCTGGAGGTGGGAGAGGACAGCCTGGGGCGAGCCCGCCTTTAACAGTCAGTTGTCGAGATAGGGGAAGACTGGGAACCCTGATCTCCGCAGATGAGCTCCGACCACTGCCATCACCTTCGTGAACACCTGAGGGGCACAGGTAAGGCCAAAGGGGAGCACGGTAAACTGAAAATGATCGTGGCCTACAGTGAACCGTAGGTAACGCCTGTGGGCTGGCAGGGCGGGGATGTGGAAATTAGCATCCTGCAAGTCCAATGCTACCATCCAGTCTCAAGGGTCGAGGGCAGACAGGACCTGAGCTAATGTCAACATTTTGAACTTCGCCTTCCGGAGGAAGTGGTTGACGCTCCAGAGATCCATGATAGGACGTAGGCCTTTGTCCTTCTTGGGTACCAGGAAGTAGTGGGAATAACAACCACAACCTACTTCTGGCACGGGGACTCGCTCGATAGCTACCCTGGCCAAGATAGTCATAACTTCCTGAACAGAGACGAGCCAAATGATCCTCCGACATGAGATGAAGTGTTGGTGGCATGAATGGTGGGGTAGTCTAGAAGAGGAGGGAGTAGCCCCTTCGGACTATCTGCAAAACCCACCTGCCCGATGTGATGTTGTGCCAGTGGGGGAGGTGATGGCGAATCCTGCCGCCCACTGTCAACTGGTGGGCCTAAAAAGTCAGACTAGGAAGGTTTGGAGGCAGCTGCGGGGGCGGGGGGGTTTGATGGACGGACCCGCCCTCTGGCCCCCGGACCCACCACGCTGGGTCCCCGGCCACACAGAGACTGGGTGGCTTGTGCAGCCCTGTGGGGCTCTGGGCGGAACGTGGCGGGGCACCCCTTCTGTGTCCGCTAAAGGCAGACTGCAAGGGGGCCAGAAGTCGCTGCAAGGCCCAAGGACCTGGCCTTGGCCTAGAGTCCTTGAAGCGCTGGAGCGTGTTGTCTGCCTTGCAGCCAAACAGGCGACGGCCATCCAAGGGCATGTCCAAAAGGGTAGATTGGACATCCCCAGAGAAGCTAGAGGTTCTCAGCCAGGCGTAGCATCTCAGGGCTACCGATGCGGAAATCGTCCTATTTAGTGAGTCGGCAGTGTCCAGCCCACACTGAATGGTGAACTTCGCTGCGTCTCGATAGCGCGAGTGAGCTCGGCCTCTGGGCACTGTGGCAGTACTTGCGCAACTGTGTCCCACACAGAATGTGTGTAATGGCCCAAAAGGCATGCGGTGTTCACCAACTGCAGTCCTAAGCTGGCAGAAGAAAACATCTTCCCAAAATGGTCCCGCTTCTTGCATTTCTAGCTTAAGGAGCTGGAGGGAAAGCGCTTCCTTTTGTAGCTGATGCTTGAACCACCAAGCTCTCGGGGGGAGAGGAAAAGTGGGTCGCCCGGTGCCGGGTGGTGGCGTTGGGCGATCATCCTATCCACAGGAGCCCCTTTGCTGGGCTTGGACCAGGAACCCAGAAGGACATCAGTGAGGGCCTCATTGAAACGCAACAAGTGCTCCGAAGAGGCTGCTGCTGGCTGAAGCATCTCAGTCAGGAGGTTAGCCTTGACCGCCACCGTAGGAAGCTCGAGGTCCAAGGCCTCAGCCGTCCCACGCAACACCACAGCGTAGAAAGCTCCCTCCTCCATAGCCACGGTAGGGGGATAAAGCATACCAAGGTCTGGGGAAGTATCCAGGCCACTGGCATCAGCCAACTCCTCTCTCCAGTCGGCTCTTCAAGCTGGTCTGCCAGAGGGTCAATAGACCCCTCCCAGTCCTCCTCACCCTCCTCTGGCCGCCACTCAGGGCAATAAGGAACGCCAGGCTAGAACAGCGGTACAAAAGTACCCTCTGGTGCCGGTAAAGGCGTAGAGCGACGCCAGTCCGGCACCATGTCTCACTCGAGGGGGAGGCATGGGTTGACTCCGGCTTGGGACACAACCGGCGTCGGAGGTGGCATAAGCATCGTCAGAGGAATGGGTGCCGGGGGAGGTATTGTGAGGTCGACCGGCACCGATTCGGATCCAGGCCTGGAACCCTGGGGGCCCTGTGACGCTGTGGCCGGAGCCGCCGGCATCGAAGGCCTAGAGCCCCCAGCTGAGTCCGCAGAGCCCAAAGACGCGCTGGCAGGCTGCCCAAAGATGGAGTGGAGGGCTTCGTAAAATGCACAAAGCTGGGCTGCGGATGCTCCGGGTCCTAGGAAGGGAGGGAAGCTAGGAGCCGTCCCAGCAGGGGCAGCGGACGGACGGGGAGAAGGCAAAGAGCGACGGTGCTTCTTCACCTTCTTCTAGGGCTTCCAACTTACCTGATGATGAAGAGTTCAAGAAGGAATGATGGTGGTGACTCCGCGACCTCCCTCTCGACTGGGACCTTGAGCGTCGCGGAGCTGACTGGCGGGCCTCCAGAAGCTTTCGGGATTGCTCCCGCAAAGACTTCGGGTTCATGACCCGATAGTTGAAGCACAACTTCGGGTCGTGGTCACGCTCCAGGCACCAGAGGCACACGAGGTGCGGGTCCGTGACCGACATCAACTTGTGACAGGAGTCACAAGGCTTGAAGTCGGTCCGAAGATGGGACATCCCTACGTGCACCAGGAGTCGAACGACTCGAGAAAGATGTCGACAAAAGTGTTAGTCAGAAAGTGACTACGGGTACCACTCTCTCCGGTTCTGCGCTGGCTGACGAGGAAAAAGAAAGAACTGACATCAGCGCGCAGGGGCGGTGCCTAAGTAGACACCGCAATGTAATTCCGGTGACTACGACGCTACCGACGGACGCAAAGTCGACCAACGCCACCTACCGATGCGCAGGGGTGCTGCTAAAGAAAAAATCTCTGGGTCTAGTCTGACGCCTGGGGGTAATTCTAAGGTAAGGAATCTATAACTAATAGTCTCTTTCAGATATAAAGATACCTGCTTTTGTGTAATGCTGTATAGCCATGCAAAAACAAACATACTGTCATAAATATATTCTTTCTGCTAAGAACTGTTTGTTGCAGAAACAGTTCAGGAGAGCCAAAAAAGCTAGTTCTTGATTTCATTGTTGAAACAGATGTTGTAATTAAGCTCTGTGATCTGCCTTCCGTACTAAATGCTGGCTCTGGCATCAAGCTCAGTTATATTACCGCTTAACTGTAATAAGTTATTACAGTACAGCAGCTGCATTTTTTTTTTACTGTTGGTGGCTAGTAATGTAACAGCTAAACAGTAATAAATAATTTAGTAACAGGTTTTTATAGGGCGATTGCAGGTTCCATGCATTATATATCATTTGAAAGCATTGGTGTTTTATTATACGGGAGCTGTCATAACTTTTACAAGTTTAGAGCTAATAAGCCTTTCGAACCAAATGCTGAAAGTAATGCGATGAAGTGGCAAAACTAGAATATTGCTAGATTAACATCCAATACATTTAAGTATGAAAAAAGAAAACTACTAGCTTTGAAAAACCTTGTTTTACAGCATTTAAAAAAAGTCAAACATCTACCAGTAAAAGAGATTACGAGAAGTACAAATTTCAACTTTTTCTTGTTCAGTTATGCAGTAGTCGTAGTGTTGACGTACAGAGAACCACTTCCCACTGGAGTCTCCAATCTTGGTTCAAGAAAAGTAGTCTTGTCTTTATGCAAGTGTGATGGGGTCCTCCAATTGCCATAATCATGGATTTCCAGCTGATGTGGAATGACTCCAACCAATCTACAAGTGGTTCTTTGTGAAGTGGTCTGTGGATGTGAGACCTGAAAGATCATGTCTTTGAATCTGTCTTGATCCAAGGTCTACCCAAACAAGAGATGGGCCATGGGCACAAGAGAAATAGGAGAAGGATTGGCGGGGTTATCAACTCTACTAGGAGATGTGTCATGCACAGACAAGTATAACTGCAGCAAGTTATGATAGAAGAGTGAAAGAGAAAAGTAAAATAGGTGAACCGCAGCCCTTAAAACAGTATAATTAGCGTTTGCAATCTGAAACATCATCCATCGTCCTCACTGGATGCCATGGGGGAAGGAGAGAGGCAAGGAAACCGGAACTGGGGCTGATCAACATTCTCCAAAGCGAAGGAACACCGGAGCACATTGTAAAGCACCTTCCCCCTGCTCATCAGGTCTATCATCACGCCAAAAAGAAGGGCAATTAAATATCTGAAGTTTCAGCCATGGGTCCCCTTGGTGCCAGGCACTGCTGTCATTACTTGACAGAAGATATGTACCACTCCTCCACATTTCACACTCAGTTTGGTGGGGTGCCACAAAGATGCCTCCGCTTTCAAGACCAGCAGTTCTTCCTTCTTTTGCTGAGGCCTTTGCTTCATCTGTTGTGTCAGTTTGCTATAATCAGGAAACAGCAGCCCCCCTTTGCTTATTCTAATTTTGCATCTCATCATTTCTTGGTCATTTCTTTTCTTTTCCTCGCTCTTCCCTTTCGAATGTGTGCCCAGCACTGCAACTACCACCATGTTCACCTCAGCATTGGCTCTTGCTCCACTCTTAAGCACTCTGTAGGTAGTGCAAACCATGAAACACTGTAATGGATCAATGGGTAACATGTCTCTATTCGGAAACTGCTGAACCTCGTTGAGCAAGGAAGACTCCTTCGGTAGCCTTGACTTATTAACATATCGTTGCCCATCTTCAAGGTGTTCTATTTCTGATTCAAAGCGTAACAAGGACTTCACTGCCTTATCTTGAAATTCATGGTGGGAGACAAGTTGAACAGGCAAATCTGATGTCTTCAACCCAACGGACCGCTGGGACTAAAGTGTTAGAATGTGGCCAACCGACACCAGAGAGAGGGACAGGAAGTGATTTTTGGTTCCTCCTCTGGCCCCATGGGTAGTTTTGGAGTCTCTGGTGGCTGCAGTGAGTCTGTTACATGCCCCAGGTACATGTTATGCATACATGCCAACATTTTATAAGAGGAAAGTGGGAGATTTAAGACAAATGATCTGGAGAATGCATTTCTCCCATTGACCTCTATTGCTAGAAACTCAGTTTCAAGCGGTAGACAACCAAACTATAGGCATTTTTTGCTTAGAAAATCGGGATTCTCCCACCTGAATCCAGCCTTTTGACATGTATGATCTTACGATCTAAGAGGGCGCCCATGCACGTCAGTTTTGTTGGTGGGAATGAGGAGGAACATCCCCCAGGAGACAACAGATGCAGTAACGGGAGCTTCTCCACACAACACGACCTCAGAAGATAGGGCTATGCCAATGCTGTCTCTTCGGGAGCCCAGTAAGCCCTATCCTGTTACCGTTATTATGCTTGAGAAACCTGCTGCTCATACATCTTTCTTGTTCAAGATTCCTGCTACCCATTCCTTTAAAAACAAACAACATAGTGATGCATGGGCCTTAACCCGTGTGCTCATGACGGAGTGGTTCCGTCATGCTGCGGCCGTTGGCCGCCGCTCCTCCCACGCTGCGCTAATTCCCCGCCTGTGCTGGCGATTTGCGCAGTGGGCGGAGTCATGACGGAACCACTCCGTCATGAGCACAGCTCAACCGTGGCTCATGACGGAGTGGCTCCGTCATGAGCACAGCGCCACCGCGCTGCCCCCAAACCCCCCCCAGCGCTGCGGCGGAATTCCCGCCGCAGCGAAGGGGCTAAAACACACCCCTGAAACTACCAAGCAGAGTTATATTTCATAGTTTAGCTGAACTATGGGAGATGATAAGTAACAAAGAAACTATACATTTATGTTATTGACTTTACGGATTACAAAGAGGATTTCTGCTGGTATACTAAGGGTATCAAGTTTTTTGTTTTTAAAGAGAGTAAATGGCAGAGAATTTGCACTTTTTAGAAATTCATCCAAATATAGAAAGATACTGATTCTTTTGTTATTGAGATGAGCAGCTATCACCGATAAGACAACACAAGGGTACATTACAAAATAATTAAACATAATAGGAAGATACAGGCAACTCTGCTCCCATCTTTAAAACAAAAGTAAGCTGCACTGGGCCTTCACAAGAGATATGAAATTAAGCAATGTAAAGATTCAGGAAAGCTGGTTGTTTTTTCCAACACAGATCAAGCCGCGCTGGATCGCTGCTTTTAAATTTTAAAAATAAAGCTTTATACCCTTGAATGCCAACCAGCTCTCAGATGTTCTGTTTTAACCTATCAAGTGGATTTCAGCAAACTAACGTAACTAGTTTAACTGTTACAGCTGCAGAGAAATTATAGGACAAGATCAGCTACATCATTTATAAAAATATTTCTTATTGCTTCCTATTTTACAAAATGTATTTTTATTTTGTAGTCCTTTCTTATACGTGCAACACTGGAGATGATCACCTTATTTACATTATATCAGGACGTACATTGCCCAAATCAAGGATACAACTTTTACGAACAGTTGTTAAATCCCACCCACATCGGTCACGTACCCGTCGATAGAACATATGAAATGCGCGGGAACCAGTGTTGCTCCCATGGCTGTCCCCTATACTCATTACCTGGCAGCAGCTGGTGGTAGCTCATATGTACTGTGTTATTTAATTATCGCAAAACAGCAGTTTGCTTGCAGGCAATCCTTCCTTTGGAGTGATCTGCTTCATATCAATCCAAACTGGAAAATAGGACAAAGCTGGCAGATGATATGCAATTACTTACATGTTTCCCCAGAAGCTCTGTCCTCTGTTGCAGACATCTGTATCAATGAACTTTCTAATTCTATTAAATAGAATGCCTTATTTGCTTGATCTGCTATCATTTGGAGCTGAATGCATGCAATGCATTTTGAATAAGAGGTTTATTTGCCTTTATTGTGAATGTCTGGAATAAATGCACAGTAATGTGGGAACGTATTGAAGGGCACTTT
The DNA here is from genome assembly GCF_964204655.1 of Triturus cristatus. NCBI lineage: Eukaryota > Metazoa > Chordata > Amphibia > Caudata > Salamandridae > Triturus > Triturus cristatus. The sequence goes on along the minus strand of NC_140587.1, from coordinate 217,079,207 downwards.
TTATACTATACATATATCAGATGAATTTACTTGTTAGCTCCTCTGGTCTGGGAACAAGATAGATTACATATTCCATGGGGAAATGGTAAGAGAATCAGCAGACAATTTTCGTATTCAAAAAGATACAGGGCTTCCTGTAACACCGTTAGCAGAAGAAAGACAGGGGCAAAGTCAAATCAGAGACCTGCAACAACACAGGAAACTTAAATGTTCATACACCTTTGTGCGACAGAAGCAAAACATGTCTACCAAGAAAGAAATTGCAGCCCCAATCCAAATGTTTGAAAGTAAACATTTCCTAACACTGCAAATTATACAATATCTGCATGAATCGAAGGAAAGTCTTTACCTTAAGTGTCTAAGGATAGATCAGATGTGGACCCCAAATGCCTATCACACCCTATGCTTTTTATATAAATAAATATCCCACACTAAATATAGCAAAAGGCTAAGGGCCATATTATAAGAAATAAAGTACATGCAGAGATTTACATCTCCATTCGAAAGCAGTTTTACACGTTATTGTATTTTACAGTAGTCAGCTGTGAAATATGCGGCGCATACAGGTTTCCCAAACGACTGGGAATGCCATGCAACAGTTTTGTAGGCTACCATTTCCCTAATGCGGATTTCTACATAGGTCCTGATTACAAGCCGGGTGAAGTGGAATTCCTAAATGGAGTTCAACTCCACCTGCTCAAGAATGGCCTAGTGTTCCCGCCCCCAGTTTTCCTGAATGCAGGAACGTTGTCCCAGTTTTTAGCAGATAATAATTCTAGCTGGTGAAATCAATTGAGGCTTTGGCTGCTACCCTAAATCCGGCTCCACCTCTTTGTCTGCCCGACCTACTCTTCCCCTTCTCTCCTCTCCTTTCCTTCTCCTTTCCCCCTCCATCTACCCTACCACAGATAGAAGCCTCTGCAGACAGTAGATAAGTGTGCGTGTGTGTGTAAAACCCCTTTGGAAAGGGAATACCACATGGTAATTCAACATCCAAATGTAGAGGTGGCCGACACAGAGAATGAGCAATGGGGCGGGTTGAGGCAGCCAGGGGGAGAGCGCACGGTAGGGGGTAAAAGAACAAATAAATAAAAAGACTTACCTGGTGCTGCCGACCGCCTCCCGCTCCTCTGTTCCTGGTCCCAGCAGTCCCTGGGACAGCATCACGGACTACCCATCCAATCCCCATACTGCTCTCAAGTATGAGCGCAGCGTGGGGATTGGCCTGAGTGGGCTGGATTAATGCTCGCACAGGCACAGGGAGCCTTTACTGTTTCTCCAATGCGGCGGTGCAATACAGCTGGGTAGGAGAAACCTCAGTGCGCATGTCAGTTTGGCCGGCCTTAGATGGAAGGCCAAACTGACACGTGCACTTAAAAGTGCACCACCTACGCCTCCTTTCCCCTCCCATGGCCCAGTCCCGCCCCTCCTGCACACGCTGGCTCAGCCAGCAGCTGAAAAATAAAACAATAATACAACATTGTTGTATTTTTCAGCTGCTGGCTCTGAGCCAGTGGGGCGATGCTTGGTCGCTGTCCAAGCGGTCATTTTCCATTTCGAGGGGTTTAACCTACAATAGGAGTAAATGTGTCCCGCCAGCTGGAACCTCCTCGCATAGTTACTCTTAACTCATACTCAGGATCAAAATGTACAATTTTACACTGGATAATGCCCGATGTGCAAATGTATTTTTTTTCTTTTTTCCCTTTGGAGAACCTAACTCCCTTACATTCCTTCCAAGTATCGAGGTGATTCACTCCCTTCCCATTCTGAACGAGGCGCTACTCAAGTGCTTTGCTAGAATAAAACTCCGATCACATCCAGGGTGGGAATGGGTTGGATGGGAAGTTGTGACTCTCAACAAATTCACAAATTTTGGGGCATTCACAACCTTTCAAGAAAAATCACGCTCTCTTCTTCCGAATCCCCATGCTATACACTCACGGTGGCGAATTATGCAGTAGTAAAACTATTTACGCCTATCAAGAATCTTCTGTAAACGTCTGACGGGCAATAATGATGCAGTGTGCAATTGTAAATGTATACCAAATATCATCAGATTGTAGAAATTGAGAGAGTCAGTGATATGACAAAAACAATTTGAGAAAGATTATACTCTCCTAAGAAAAAGGTTTTTTTAAACTGGTCAAAAGTGAAACATACAAATAACAAAGGTTTCCTAGTGCTTTGAAGGCTATAAAGCACGAGGCACTATTTAAACAGAAACTGAAAGAAATGTTGCATTCTGACAACAGGTTTGGTCAATGATGCAAATAAATGCACATGATATACTCGAAACAGACAATACTGCAAGACCATTCTACTGGCAATACAGCACTATACAAATGTGGTAAAATCAATCCATGTGTACATTTATGGGAATATTTGTCAATATTTAACGTTCTGACGATTTCTATGTGTAACTTAAAGGAAACAAGTTGGAATCCCAGCATGGGCATCTGAGCATCTCATCCTTCTGAGACTGATAAAACAGGCACCAGCGAATTAACTAAGGACACTTGCTTTTTACAGTGTTGAAAAATGGTAAAATATTCTGTAGCAAGGGTTATATGAACCACAATCTGGTAAGCTGGTTTAGATGGTTACATTGTAATTCTTTATTGCAATCATGTGCCGCAAAAATGAAAACAGGGGGGGGGGGGGTGGGGGTGAGAGTAAACATACAACTGCCTAAACCGGACACGTGTGAAACATCATTTTTAAATTAAAAAAGTAAATATTGCATTTCATTTTAATAAAACTGGGTGGTGCTTCCTCGTTGGGGTATGCTTAGATCAAGTACAGAAATCTTTACCATTTTTAAAGTACATTACAGAAAAATATGATTCATATTGGTGCAAAGAAAAGGTATTATTGACTTTCAATTACTGAACTATGAAGACAGATTTTAAACATAAAAAGATTTTAAAAAAGGATAAATAATAGCAAGATAAAAGCATTGGCAAACTAATGTATACCCCACCTGCCAGCGTGCTGAAATGCACTTCTTTTCAGGTGGATATGCACAGGCCAGGAGGAAAATGCCATCACTTGCACTGCAAGATAGCCAGTGGCAGGCTGCCCAGGCCGGATGCTTTGGTGTGTAGAAGCAAAATGTGAACAACAGCCTAAGAGATTAATGGAAGAGGGCTGGCACAAAACCCTTTTATGTGTGTACATCTGTATGTACATTTTATCCATGGATTCTTTTTATTACATGAGGCTGTAGAAACAGCTAAATAGCTAAAAAGAAAGTCTCAAAAGTACTTAAACACAAATGAAGATATTTTTTTAAATAGAGAAAATATTAAATATAGTGCCACCCTAACTCTTCCTGAATAATGCACTGAGTTATGTCATGTTGTGGAGTATTGGTGATTGTCCGGAAGGAGTTACGAGTTTTGTTAAATAGAATTTTAATTACTTCAAATTAACTTCAGTTAGTTTCTTAAATGCTCTTTGGCTGTGGCACTAATAGTTCTTACACTATTCCTATCTGCACCCACTATGCCATTAAATCCCAATGAAAACTTAATGTTAATTGAATGACAGTAACTACATAGAGTTATGAAGCATACAGTGCAGAGTTGGTCGTTTGAACATTTATCCTTTGTAGTATTGAGCTTGAACATGAAACATTGTGATTTTTTTTTTAAACGAGCTTGGCCTGTACGGTCTGTACATCTTTAGATGACTCCTGTATAGTAATATATGTTTGTGTCTTCATATATATGATCACTTGTCTAGGTATAAAGGAGTTCGCTTTTTCTACACAGAGCACAGATACTGGAATAGCTGCCCCTACCTCTTTACCAGGTGAGTGGCGTAGATATTAAAAATGTTTTGCTTCTGCTGGGACGAGGTAGCAAGGAAAGATGACTGGAGCCAAGGGAGCCAGAAGAGCCCAGAGAAGGTAACCTGATGTCTGCTCTGCATCATGGAGAACTTCCCTGTGTCTCGGAGGCCTGCACTGTTGCCCAGTGGCGGCTGCTTCTTAACGGCAGGGGGGTGAGGAAGGGGTTGCAGGTGGGGGGAGGGAATACATTTTTTTTTAAACAAAAATAACTTATCTGTAGGCCAGCCGCCGCCTCTCGGTCCTCTTCGGCTCCTAAGTCAACTTCAGGGGCAGGAAGCACACAGGCTCCCCTAGCCAATCACGACACTGCATTACAGCAGCGTTGTGATTGGTCTGAGCGCCGTGGTTCAGCGCTCAGACAGGGATTGAGAAGCTGTGCATGTTCTCCACGGGGCTGTACAATACAGACTGGTGGAGAACATGCAAAGTGTGCACGACTATTTGACCGGCCCAAGACGGCCGGCCAAACCATCATGCGCACTCAATAGAGTGCTCAGCACTCCTCCCCTTGCTCCTCGGTAACAGCCCTGTCCCGACCTGCCCCATACCAGCTGAGCCATGGAAAAAAATTATAATAATGATGCGTTATCATTTTATTATTCCTTTTTGACCTGCTCCCAGAGCAGTGGGGTAATGCTCCTCTGTCTTAGCGGAGAATCCGCCGCTGCTGATGCCTGAAGACCTGCCCCGCGGCCTGGAGATCTGACAGGGCCAGGAGCCCCAAAGAGGGGCCTGGAGAGCAGGCCTGAAGACTCGACAGAAGATCACAAAGCACAGACCCGCTATAAGAGGGCAGGACAAAATGGCTGGTCATCCACAATTTCCGAAGTGGTAGGACTACAGGACCATGAAGATCACCTGGCAGCAAAGCAAGAGCAGGCCTCCTTGCAGAGCCCACGTGCATTAACCACAGGACAGAATCAGTCTCACTGCCGTGCTCTCCACTGCTCCACCATAATGCCAGTAGCACAACACAGTTCCCCAGTGAAACGTGGTGTTACGGACTAGGAATGGTGAGTGCAATGCAGAAAAGACAGTCTCATAGGTAGCGAGGACTTGACAAAGTCGGAGTGAAAAGACAGGTACTGAAGTGATTGCATCCTTTCGTCAGGCAGATCCTTCCTCATGTCATTTATTCTTTTTACCTCAGCACCATTCACTTCTACAACTGGCGCACCTCAGGAATATCACTGTGCCCCTAGTACTCTACTGGAACATGCCTACTCCTTCAATCTCAACAGTTTAAATTAAGCAGATGACAAAAATCATATTTAAGCTTGAAACCCCATCAGACTGTACTCGAGCTCAACTGCACAATGTCTCCAAGCTGTTCAAGAACAAATGATGTCAAACCACTTCAATACTGACATTATGTCAGACCACTTCAATACTGACATGTCAAACCATTTCAATACTGACATCAGGAAAATAGATCAAACAAAACCTATTGGCAAACTGGGTTCAACAACTAGGATCACCGCCAAAAAACTCCATTCAAGTGAGAAATCCAGGGTTAATCACGGCCTCCATTCCCTTGCCCTCTGCACGAGCTAACCATGTTTCCAAAGAAAGGTTCTGCATGTTTTTTTGTTTTTTTTTAAAACAACTTTATTGGGGTTTTCAAGTGGGTACATCATAGTACACATTACATTGAGCATTTTAGTTATACAGAGAGCTCAGGATACAATTCAGGCATTGTGCGCCATCTGTGCCAATTGTGGTGTTGTCTACGAAGCTTATCAAGAATGTCTCAATACAACTAAAGAGGCCACCAGTTCATCACAGTGTTGTGCATTACATTCCTAGCCTCCAACCTATTGTGCCCAAGGGGAGCGTTGTCCGCTCAACTGACCCATTACCCCACCTCCCACCTGGAACCCACCCTCCTTAACCAACTATGCTGCAAAGAAACAATCTTAGTCTGGGGGGGGGGGGGACGACTCAGAGCATATCCCGGGGGGGGGGGGGGGGAGGAGGAAGGGGAAGATCGGGCCAGCGCAGAGACCAATCCCCCCCCCCCCCCAGCCCCCGGTAGGGGAAGGAGAGAGGCCGGTCCATGCAGCCCGAAAGGGGGGAACCAATTGGGCAGGCAAGATCCCCCTCCAATTTGTGGGGGGGGGGGCAGCCCCCACGGCAATCACCCCCCCATCAGAAAACGGACACATCCACACGAAACATCACACATCCCATAACCAGGAGTCAGACCCACACCCTCTGCCACAACGACCCACCTCCATCTACCGGTACTACTGCTTATGCGGGGGAACTCCGGGGGGCAGCCACCACAGCCTCCACAGCCTCCCCCACTCCCACCTCCTCCTCCATCTCGCCCTTGAATAATTCGGTCAGATGCGCCCATTCCAGGGAGAAGGTTCTGCATGTTGAAAGTGTTTTCTTTACATAGGTATACACCAAACAAATCTAAGGAATACTCTCCCAGCTAGGCTATGCAATGGCCTACTTTTATTACTATGCATGTTACAGAAATTCCAGAAAGCTGCTGCGAGACTCATTCTCACCCTCTCCCATAGTCATAGTCAAATCTCCCCAGGATTAAGATCATTATACTTCTGCAGGTACCCTAACGCATCTCCTTCAAAGCACCCCATGGCCCGTATTACTAAAATGGAGCACTTTCCTTTAAACAGATGCGATGGATGCAAACAAGGAAACTGCTTCCCTGGGGGCAACGCATTATGAAATACGGAGCGGCTGTTTAAAAGCTGCTCTGTGTTTCATTGTGCAGGCGTCAACCCACCTGCACTTTCAAGGGGGATTAGAGGACCACCTTGCAGGCGGGTGCCGTGAGTGACTGCACCCTCCTGCAGGCAGCTGTGTAGGGGATCCACGGGACCCCCTTTGTCCACTCAAGAGGGCTGCCCTCTGGGGGCGCACTGACAGTGCTCCACCTTTTTGTGGCGCACTGTCAGTGCACCTCCTAAAGGAATGCTTGCCTCTGTGCCTGCACTGGTAATACAAAGTAGGCGCAGAGGCAAAATGATCCCCTCATTTGCACAGGGCCAGGCCTCCATGCCATTGAACAAATGCCCTCTCATGATGGCACTGGCGCTACATGTGCACCAAAGCTATTAGTATTACAGAAGGGGCCGCACAAGCGTCTGTGGTCCTTCTGTAATGCCAAAGTGCCCTGGGGCACATAGAGCAGACGCATTCGCCCACTGTGCCTCCGGGGCACTTTCTGCAACACGGCCCCAGGTCATGCATCGAATGGAACGGATCTTCCAGAAGAAATCGAAAGGCCACCCTCGCTTTTGACAGCTCTTCAATACCAGCCTGGGAACTTATTTCACAGATGAGCTGTATTATGCAATTGGCATTGGATCTGCTCGATGTGGGGTTCTGACAACAACATGTGTTTTCAGTAAGCATAGCACAGAGCAGTGTTACTTATAATATTGCCAATACATTGTCGATCATTAACCTCAGGAGTGATAAAGGATGCATAAGGAGCTGAATCTGTTATTGGTCAGTCATGCACTTCAACATCAGGTGTGTTAACCCACTACACTTAATATGTTTCTACCTGTATAAGCGTGCAGTCTCAAACATACATATGTTGTAAGGGTCAGATGGGTGACTGAAAATATGCATTCAGTCAAAAATAGATATATCACAAACACATTGTCTTGCAAAAAGAGTTGTCACCTTGAAAGGAGCTGTCAAAAACTGGCAGTAATGTGCTTTTTATTGAAACCTGTAGAAGATTTTAATGGACTCCATCCTGTTTTCAAAGATCACTGCCAGTAGCCTAGTAAGCCATGTAACTTCCAAATAAATATGTTTGTAAATAACTGTATCAACCATGTTCAGTAGATCTGAAATGTCTAACTTGTCACTTATTTTCTGATACCGAATCTAAGGATGGCTCAGACCCGGGTGCCTGTGGTGCTAGCCCCCTCCCTCCGAAGCTGGGTCTATTTGGGCCCCTGAGGAGACACCAGGACAATAAAAAGAATGTTAAAATGTTACTTGGCAAAGACTCTGTGCTGCCTCCCACGCCCTCTCTAAAAATTAAAGAACAAGTGGCACAAAGTTCACTTAGCACTCAAAGGGGGTGTTTATGTAATTACTTCTAACAAGTCATTATCTAATCATGTGTCAGGCTGCTCTCTGTGGTAGTCACAGAGCAGCGATGCTCTTAAATAAACAGCTTTAGTGACTTTTTTACTTGTTCTTCAGTGGGTCCAATAAACAGAGCGTCCGACTGTTAGCAAGGGAACAAAGGTGCTAGAAAATGTTGTCACTAGCTTCTGGACTAAAGAAACTAAGACCAAAGGAGTTTTTTTCAAGAGCATTGGCTCCCAAAATCAGTAATCTTCAGGAGCCCTAGTATTGCCTTGGAAGAAACCCGGTTACTTTTCTTTCTACTTAAGTTAGAAACAGCGTACCTATCAGAGCAGGGGTCCAACGTGGGTCCATGAGGGCCGGGTCTATGCCCCAGTTTTAGAAAATATCACATAAATGTACTTTTTTTAAATCTAAATGCCAATTAACTTACAGAGTCAGTGGTCACCTGGCATGGTTCCATCTTTAATGAACCGACACTGGAAACCACATGTTTTATTACACTCAAACACTTACATTTGTTTTGTCTGCAAGAAGAATGTCATACCAATGGAATAATATCCATTAGAAGTGTATACTATTAAAAAATATATTAAAAAACACTCATATTTCAAACACAGAAGCCATAGCAACTGCTTGAACAACCATACTCCAGCCACAATCGTCAACAACACCAGGATCTTCGAGCTGCAGCGACAACCGCCCGCTACACCTGGCCTGCACTTAGTTCTACAGCGATGAACATCCACGACGCTCTCCTAGCGCCCTCATCCACCACGAAATGGACTGTCTGTGCCAGACTTTGAGAAGGTAACTTTTTCAGCAGGACTAACCTGCTCTTTGTATCCGGCCCGCCCTCCAAGGCAGTCAGTCTTAGGTTGTGACAATTCCCCAGTCTAGTACGATGAGATAACCGCGAGCAGCATTTTGTGCACGATTCTTAGCTAAATCTTTGAAATTAGTTGTCTCTGGTTCTGCCGATTGGATTTTTGTTGTTTTGGTGGCAAATGATTCAGTAAAATGTACTCTATTTTTTTAATTGTTGTGGGGTTTTCTTCTGTTGTGTTTTCACTTTATTTCTGTTTGTGGGCTGCATTAATACTTCACACATTGCCTCTAAGATCAGCCTGAATGCTTTTGTGCCAAGCTACTAGCAGGGTAAGCAGAGGTTAATGTAGTGAGTTTTTGGTGGTTCACTCTGACAAGGATTGTGGCTTTTGCTTGAAATGGGCTCACACACCCCTCAACGAATAACCCAATTTCTGACAATGCAGCATACTGCGATAGAACTAACTCATTATTCTGTCATTTTATTAATACTACCCGGACAAAGGTTTCACCTCATTAGAACCAGTCTGACACCCAAGTATAGCAATAAGTAACCGCAACAGTTTTATTAATTTTTCATCTGTTTGAGCTGGAATAATGTTTTTTTATGTGGAAAAAGCCACGGCAGCACAAATCACATAATTCCAGTGGTCCTTTTCATAACTTTGTTTTCAGGGCTAAAATACAGGTTTAAGAAAGGGCATGCTCTTTCCTGATAGCTTGCTCTTTGAACTAGGTAATGGATCACAAGCAAAAAAGTTGTGTTAACGTTAATGTTCGCCGCCCACTGCAGCAAATGAAAAACAACACAACTCCGGCACAAGCTGAAGTTTTAAACTCAGGTATCAATCACTGCAAAGGTAAAAAAAACAACATTTTTTTAAAAAGCTCACACACAGAAAAACTGGGTAAAGCTTAAATATCGCCTCCATACCACTCATCCCTGGAATGGCTCCTTTACACATGGCCCCACACGAGGTTTAAAATCATGGGCAGTACAGTGAGGAGGAGAGGAACACCCAAATGGGCACTCAGATCACATGGAGGTAGTTTTACTGGCTACCATATAAATGAAAGATTATGGTGTCGCCTGGAGAGGATACACTTTGGCCCACAGAAGAGCAGCAGCAGCGCCTACCAGCATAAACACTCCCAAATTTCCTTTAAAACCAGAGGTCGAAGTAAGCGGAATCGGAGGGGCACGATGTGTCCCTACTTTATTGATTTCGGAAAAAACGTTCCCCTCCTTTTTGTAAAAAGACAAGTGTATAAGGTGGTTAATTCCAATAGTTTAAATGCTTCAACTGAAGTGTCTTTCAGTGAGACTCCTGTACTGTGAAACTGAAGCTGGGCAGACAGCTAAACAAGCCTTCCTGCCTGGGTGCCTTCTTGTCTGAATCAAGTGCAAATGTGCGCAACGATGTTAATTTAAGAATGTAAAGGGCAATCTGTAAATGTAAAGGATGCTTGGGAGCCGTACTGGCTTTAATTGATTGAATCACTCGAAGCTTTGTGATGACAAAGATTTATTCTTTTTGAGTGGTAGTGCAAAGAGTTAACAACTGAGCTGTGAAGTGCGTGCTTTAAAAAATAATAATATATATATATATATATTATACCTTTGTTTGAGCTGGCGAATCGGCGATAAAGGACTGTGGTGAATTTATATACATATATATATTTTTTTTAATGTAAGCATTGCACTACGTACTGTCTATGTATTACTCAAATCTATATTTTAGAAGAACTATTTTATCTTAAACCTTTTTGCAGATTTTGAGTAGCCTATCTTATACTGTGTGCAATGCAAGTTTAAAACTAATGACTTACATGTTCACAGTGCTTTCTGCTACAGCCTGTGATCACATAGCACTAAAAATACACAAGTCATCATTCTCCACTGCACCAAACAAGATTTAATTCTGTGGTTCTCTGGCTACACACAGACCTCTGCAGTGCATTAACTAATAGAGGTAACAATGCATTTACCACCAACAACTTTTTTTAAATTAATTTTTAATTTATGCTACGCGTTACTTTATATGTATCGACCGGACGGTGAAAGACCAAAAAAACATACAGAATATTTTTTTAGCCACACCTTTGACACTGCTCCAATTGCATGCGGCATTACGGTTCCCATACTTTTTTTTAATGCACTTTGACCGCTGTTTAAAACAGACCCCAAATTTCTCCTGAAATAAAAGGGGAGTGCTGGAGCTGAAAACTAATTTAAGTTAAAGAATTCTTCTCACTGCCTGACTTCATCCCCGAGGTCTGGTCATAGCTTGTCAGCTGTGCTTCATGATCTATAAACAGAGGCTGAGAAGCTCTCCATCTGTTTCCAAACTCTTCTGAACACCCAGGCCCCTGGTGCCGAGCTGGGAATCATGGGCCCTCAGGAGGTGGTCTGATGTGGGGCCGGACTCCTGTCGGTGGTCTTGTGACTGTCTTTGGCACCCTCTGATAACAGAATCACCGTGAGGTGCTGGGGATGCGTTGAGAGGTTTGCTGCTTCAACAAGTACCTCAGTTAGTGCCTTGGCAGTCTCAGCTGCTCACCTGCCCACTAGGATGAATTACTCTGCCAGCCAGCTCCATTTCCTAACTTTGCCTGCCATTGCTGCTTCTCACTTTCCACACTTCCCAGCAATGCTGGCCTTTCGCACTGCATACTAAAGTAATTTACTGAGGCTGTCCACCAGGCAGCTGTTACACTGTCAGCGGACATACTTCTCCCACTGCCCACCAATGGCACTTTTCCAACACAACCAATCAGTACATTTTCTACACTGCCCACATGTGTTGCTTTTGCCACTGCATGCCAGTACCTGTTTTTCTACGCTGTCTGCCAGTGACAGCTTTGTACGCAGTCAGCAGTGTCAGCATCAAAAACTTAAAACTTGCTTCTTAACAAGCATTTGCAATGCAATAGGTCTTGCATTTGTGAGAGTTTAAGCTATTGGCATAGTAAAGCCCTTCTATTTATCTGTTTTGATAATTAATACATAGATAAAAGGCATTGTCATTTACAGTGTCAATAGCTCAAACCCTTGTGAATGCGAGACCTATTTAATTTCAAAGAAGCAGCCACCATTTTCAAGCAGCCCGGGACAAGTGAAAGCATGCATGGCACGCTGAATGTTGCAGGAAAGCATGTTGTGTCTGCAGTAGGAGAAACTCATTAAAGAAAATAGTGCTTACAAATTAAAAAACACTCACCATGTAACAACCGAAGTAAAAGGGCCAGTCCTCATGTGAGGTTACAAATTAAGACAAGGCGGTACTAAGGAGGGACTAACAAGACTATTAACGAATCAGAAGCCAGCATTTACAAAGGTCAATGACAAGCCAATTACAAGTATGGGTGCATAGTGGGCAGGACTTCAAGTACATACTCTAATACAGCGTGCCATGCGGAGTAGCGCATGCGCTGCCCAGGCTCGACCTAAAGAAGAAGTTACTTACCTTCGGTAACGATATATCTGTAAGAAACATTAGTTAGTTAGATTCCTTACCTTAGAATATCCCCAGGCGTCAGGCTGGATCCGGAAAGATTTTTCGTCAGCAATACCCTTGCGCGTCGCTAGGCGTCGTCTGCGGCTCTGCGTCCGTCGTCGGCATCATGATCGCCGGGATGACGTCGTCGGAGTACTTAGACGCCGCCCTCGCGCGCTGATGTCAGTTCTTGTACATAGCTTTCCGCGCCAGGAATGCAGAGCCATGCACGAGACCGACACTGGTGCCATGAATCTAGGGCCCTGAAAGGGATGACCTTAACCCTAGATATCAGTTCGCAGAACAGGGAGGATGGGTGGGGCGGTAAGGAATCTAACTAACTAATGTTTCTTACAGATATATCGTTACCGAAGGTAAGTAACTTGTTCATCTGAAAGAAACACGTTAGTTAGATTCCTTACCTTAGAATAGATACCCCAGCAATACCAACCCCGGTGGTGGGTCTGCGAACCAAGATCACACCAGGAAGTCCTGGAGAACGGAACAGCCAAAGAAGCCGTCTCTCCGGACTTGGCTATCCAGGCAGTAATGCTTGGCAAACGTATGCAGCGAGGCCCACGTTGCTGCCTGACAAATGTCCTGCAGAGGGACTCCCCGTCCCAAGGCAGTAGGAGCCGCCGTGGCCCGGGTGGAATGGGCTCTCAGCCCCACAGGAGGATCCTTCTTAGCCAAGGAATAACAGGCCTTAATGCACAAAACGACCCATCGAGAGATGGTTCGCTTGTGCACTGCCCGCCCCTTCTTAGCGCCCACGTAGCCAACAAAGAGTTGGTCGTCCACCCGGAACTGTCTTGTGCGGTCCAGATAGAAGGACAGCGCCCGTTTTGGGTCCAGACGGTGGAGCCTCTCTTCCTCTTTCGAGGGATGCGGAGGCGGAAAGAAGGTGGGCAGTGTAACAGACTGGCCGATGTGAAAAGCAGTTACCACCTTAGGGAGAAAGGAAGGACGAGTCCTGAGAACAACCTTGTCCAGATGGACAGAAAGGAAAGGAAAGGAGGCTTAGAAGATCGAGCCTGGAGCTCACTCACCCGTCTAGCAGAGGTGATCACAACCAGGAAAGCAGTCTTAATAGTCAGAAGGCGAAGAGGACAATTATGAAGTGGCTCAAAGGGAGCGCACATCAGATAGGTTAACACCAGGTTCAAATCCCACTGAGGCATAACAAAAGGGACAGGAGGAAACATATGAGTAATGCCTTTAAAGAATCGAGCCACAACAGGGGATTTGAAAAGAGAAGGCTGATCAGGAAGCCATAAGAAAGCAGAAATAGCTGAAAGATATCCCTTGAGGGTGCCCAGAGCAGAGCCCTGCTGGGCCAGGGAAAGAAGAAAGAGGAGAACCTCAGAAAGAGGGGCGGAAAGGGGATCCACAGCCTTTGCTGTGCACCATGCCACAAATTTGTTCCACCTGCAGGCGTATACCGTTTTAGTGGAGGGACGCCTGGCTGCCAGAATGACATCACAGACTTCTGGAGGCAAGTCAAATGGCATCAACTGTCGCCGCTCAATCTCCACCCATGGAGGTGGAGGCTGGACAGGTTCGTGTGGAGGACCGTTCCCTGCTGCTGCGACAGAAGGTCCTCCTGAAGAGGTAGTCGAATCGGGGGATCGAGCGATAGACTGAGTAGCTCAGGATACCAGTATCTTCGTGCCCAATCCGGAGCCACAAGGATGACTTGGGCCCGGTCGCGCCTGATCTTCTTCAGCACTCTGGGCAGAAGTGGTATAGGCAGAAAGGCGTACAACAGACCACAACTCCACTCGCGACGAAAAGCGTCTCCGAGCGAGTGCCGCCTTGGAAATTCCAACATGTAGAACTGATGACATTACGCGTTCTCTTCGGTGGCGAATAGATCTAACCAAGGCTCTCCCCACTGCTGAAAGAGTCCTTGCTCCACGTCCGAGTTCAGATGCCATTCGTGATCCATCATGCACCGGCGACTGAGTTCGTCCGCCCTGGTGTTCAGAGAGCCCGCCAGGTGTTGAACCACAAGGGTGATGCCCTGATGTTCCAGCCAGGTCCAGAGGCGCAGAGCCTCTTGACAAAGAGTCCACGACCCCACCCCGCCCTGTTTGTTGCAATACCACATGGCGGTGGTGTTGTCCGTGAACACCTGCACTACACTTCCCCGAACAGAGGGAATGAATGCCTTCAGTGCAAGTCGGATCGCCTGCAGCTCCAATAGGTTGATATGGAGCCGGAACTCCGCTGGAGACCAGAGGCCTCTGATCTTCGCCTCTCCCATGTGGCCCCCCCATCCCAGGAGGGATGCATCCATCACCACTACGTGCTCCGGTTGGGATAGGGAGCGGGATCTGCCACTGACCCAATCACGGTCCGTGAGCCACCACTGCAACTGTCTCACAGTGCCCTCTGAGATCAAGACATGGTCGGGCAGGTTGCCCCGATGCTGGGCCTACTGAAACTTCAGGTCCCACTGCAGAGCCCGCATCCGCCACCTGGCGTGATGTACCAGCAGGATGCAGGAGGCCATCAGACCCAGTAGCCGCAGTACCAACCTGACCGATACCCGGGATAAAGGCTGAAAGATCGGAATCAGAGCCTGAATATCCCGAACCCGCTGTTCCGGAGGATAGACCCGGAACTGCGCCGAGTCCAGAACCGCTCTGATAAAAAGGAGCTTCTGGGAGGGTCTCAGATGCGACTTCGGCACATTGATGGAGAACCCAAGAAAATGCAGGAGGTCGGCCGTAGTCTGGAGGTGGGAGATGACTGCCTGGGGCGAGCCCGCCTTCAACTGCCAGTCGTCGAGATCGGGGAAGACTGGAACCCCTAATCTGCGCAGAGGAGCTACAACCACCGCCATCACTTTCGTGAACACCCGAGGGGCACTGGTGAGGCCGAAGGGGAGCACGGTAAACTGAAAATGCTCGTGGCCTACCGCGAACCGCAGGTAACGCCGGTGGGCCGGCTGGACGGGGATGTGGAAATAAGCGCCATGCAAGTCCAACGCTACCATCCAGTCACCAGGGTCTAGGGCAGCCGGAACCTGAGCTAAGGTGAGCATCTTGAACTTCTCCTTCCGGAGGAAGGCTTTGACGCTCCTGAGGTCCAAGATAGGGTGGAGGCCGCCTTTGCCCTTCTTGGGAACCAGAAAGTAGTGGGAATAACAACCCCGACCTACTTCTGGACCAGGAACGCGCTCGATGGCCCCCTTGGCCAAGAGGGCAGTAACTTCCTCCTGCAGAAGTTGCAAGTGATCCCCCAACATGCGGTGGCATGGCTGGAGGGGTCTCCTCGAAGGGGAGGGAGTGGCCCCTTCGGACGATTTGCAGCACCCACCTGTCCGATGTGATGGTACGCCAGTGGAGCAGATGGCGAACTCTGCCTCCCACTGGCGTGGAATGGGCCTGAAAGCTCAGACTAGGAAGGCTTTGAGGCAGATGCTGCTGGGGTAGATGTGGGCTGACCGGCTCTCTGTCCCCCGCTCCGCCTTGGCGGAATCCACGTCCGCGTTGAGGCTGGTTCTGCGGCCTTTGGCTAGACGGACGTGTGCGGGCGCCCCTTCCTTGGCCACGAAAGGGGCGAAAAGCGGAAGTTTGCGGGCACGGGCCGAGAGGCCCAAGGACTTGGCCGTAGCCCTGGAGTCCTTAAAGTGCTCCAGCGCACTATCCGCTTTGTCGCCAAAGAGGCGACGGCCATCGAAGGGCATGTCCATGAGGGTGCTCTGGAAATCCCCGGAGAAATTTGTGGACCTCAGCCAGGCGTGGCGACGAATCGCCACCGTGGTCGCAATTGCCCTACCTAGCGAGTCCGTTGTGTCAAGCCCACATCGTATCGAGTACCGTGCCGCATCCCGACCCTCGGCAAGAGCCTGGGCGAGCCGTGTCTGGGCCTCCTCCGGACACTGGGGCAGCACGTCCGCCACCGTATCCCACAAAGAGTGGGTGTAACGGTCCAAAAGCCATGCGGTGTTGATGGACCGCAACCCGAAACTAAGGGAGGAGAACAGTTTCTTCACAAACTGTTCCAACCTTTTGGATTCCCGATCCGGGGGATCGGACGGGAAGGCGGTCTGGGAGGTAGAGGCCTGGTTAACCAGACTCTCAGGCGTGGGGTGCACCGAAAGAAAGCTGGGGACGCCCGGGGCGGTGGCGCCGGGCCACGTTCCGGTCCACAGGAGGGAATGTGGCGGGCTTGGACCAGGTGCCTATCAGAACGTCCGTCAGTGAATCATTGAACTGCAGCAGAGGCTCAGAGGAGCTTACCGGCGGTTGAAGCACTTCAGTGAGGAGGTTAGTCCTCAAGGCAACTGCAGGGAGCTCCAGCTGAAGGGCTTCGGCAGCCCTGCGCAGCACCACAGAATAGGTAGCACCCTCCTTCGTAGCCACGGAGGGAGGAGAGATGAAGCCAGTGTCAGGGGAGGTATCAAGACCACTGGCATCCCCCAGCTCTTCTGCCCAGTCCTGAGATAACTGGCACTGCTGTGCCAGAGGGTCCTCAGACCCCTCCCAGTCGTCCTTGTCATCCGACTCCTGGTAGACAGGTGGAAAGGTCGGAGCCGGGCGGTAGATGAATCTGTCATCCATCGGCGCCGGAAACGGCGCCGAGCCCGGACCGGGACTAAACCTGGGGACAATGTCGTCTGAAGACGGCGCCGGGGGCGGCACCGAAGGGGTCGGCTCCGGCGGAGGGGTCGTAAGGTCGACGGGCGCCGACCGGGATCCAGGCCTGGATCCTCCGGGGGCCTGCGGTGTCGAGACCGAAGTCGACGACGGCGCCGGGGTCGCCGGCTCGCTAGGCTCCCCCAGTCGGACCTGCGGACCCTGGAGGTGCGCCGGGAGGCCTCGATGGCGGAGCGAGACTCCTCATGGCCACGAGGAAGTCTCGGATCTCCGTCGGAGTCGCATCGGGCCCAGGGACCGGAGGGTATGGGGCCGGATGCGACTCTTGAGGCTCCGACGGAGCCGCATGGGTGGTGCCACCCGAACCCTCAGCCGAGTCGCGCGACCGGTGAGGGGAGTCAGAAGAGCGATGTCGTCTCTTCGACTTCTTGCTGTGCCTCGACTTACTGGAATGCGAGGACTTCGACCCCGACGAGTGGTGATGGCTGCGGCTCCGCGACCGATCCCTCGACCGGGTCCTTAAGCGGCGCAGAGCCGACTGCCGGATCTCGAGCAGCTTGCGGGACCGCTCCCGCCTAGCCTTCGAGGTCAAGGCCCGGCAGTCACGGCACGACCCGACATCGTGGTCGGCCCCAAGGCAGTAGACACCCCGGCGGCGGTGATCCATGACCGACATCATGTGGTGACAGGCG
This sequence comes from Triturus cristatus, assembly GCF_964204655.1. Taxonomy (NCBI): domain Eukaryota; kingdom Metazoa; phylum Chordata; class Amphibia; order Caudata; family Salamandridae; genus Triturus; species Triturus cristatus. The sequence continues at coordinate 217,061,641 of NC_140587.1, read as the reverse complement.
TCGCACAGCTTGAACCCGGGCATCCCTACCGGCACCAGGAGTCGAGGTCGACTCGAAATAGGAACAAAAAAAGTTCAAAAAGTTTAGTCAAAAAGTGACTAAAGGGTATGCTCTTCCCGGATCTGCGCTTCCTGACGTCAGCGCGCGAGGGCGGTGTCTAAGTACTCCGACGACGTCATCCCGGCGATCACAACGCCGACGACGGAAGCGGAGCCGCAGACGACGCCTTGCGACGCACAAGGGTATTGCTGATGAAAAATCTTTCCGGATCCAGCCTGACGCCTGGGGATATTCTAAGGTGAGGAATCTAACTAACGTGTTTCTTTCAGATAGCTACCAACTATTTCCATCAAAATTACCAACTATAACCATAAAAACGTTCCAGTCTGGTACAAGTAGATAATAAACTTCAGGCCTGATTATTCACTCCTCTATGCCAACAGCAGAATAATTCTCTCAGCTCCCTCTTCTTAGATTTCGAAAACATATTCATCCCTTAAAATGCATGTTTTTAGGTTTGATTTTTTTTTTCTTATTCAAAGACTTTAACCATCTCGAGGAAATCTGGTTAAAGCGTTCATATGGTATAATAAGAGGGCTCCTTGCTGGCTCTTTACCTCTTTTCATGTACAGACTACAATGCAGAGACATGGGGCCAATGGGACATTGGAATGTCGGAGCTCTACCAGAAGGGAGCAAAATGGAAAATCATAATTGGGGGAAGCGTGATTACGATCTCCCTTCATTCATTTTTTTTTTTTTAAAAAGGCAATACGCTAGTATTTGGGACACTAGGCTCTGGAAAAGTAGATTCTACATTTCAGTCCCACACTGACACATGTTTGATCTGATCTTGAGTGAGCCCATTTGAAGTCTTACCTACTGACAGCTTCAGCCGTCTTTCGTCAAAAGATCTATTGTGGACAATATCAAAGCTTACAGCGGGCTTTGGGACAGCCCTATTCGTATCACTGGCTGGCATTTTTTCTACCTGATTCATTTTTTTTACCTTACCACGCTTTTGATTGGATAGCTTGTATCCTTAAACAGCTGACATCAGAGATCTACTTTTCTTTTTAGGTTTCATTTACGCCGTGCTTGCAAAATCTCTTGTAAAAAAAAAAAAAAAAGACATTCCTAAAAGAGGCTTAGATCCCGCCAATACTTACCATTGGTTGGCTTCCACATCACTCTTGTTTCCTTTCTTCCTGTTGGATGGCACCTCATCCTGCCTTCAGCTTCTTGCATGGCTCCACGTCTTCGTCCTTGTCGCGGACCTTGGACGAAGCACTGCTTCTGACAAACAGTGTCCTTCCACTGGCAGTACACTTGGCAAGGTACTTTCTTTTTTTAAGGTCCAGGGTAGCACTCTATAACAGTGCATCGTTTTGCAGGCCATCGCTAACTTCCGCACTCTGTTCATGGCTTGCCTGTCCCTCCCACCACTTCACTTTGGTCGCTGCTTACATGATCTTCAGCTTTATCTATGGATATATGGTCTCCAGCTTTATCACTGGAGATATGGTCTCCAGCTTTATAACTGGAGATATGGTCTCCAGCTTTATCACTGGATACATGGTCTCCAGCTTTATCCATGGATATATGGTCTCCAGCTTTATCCATGGATATATGGTCTCCAGCTTTATCCATGGATATATGGTCTCCAGCTTTATCACTGGATATATGATCTCCAGCTTAGTCACTGGATACATGGTCTCCAGCTTTATCCATGGATTTATGGTCTCCAGCTTTATCCATGGATATATGGTCTCCAGGTTTACCACTGGATACAAGGTCTCCAGCTTTATCACTGGATATATGGTCTCCAGCTTTATCCATGGATATATGGTCTCCAGGTTTATCACTGGATAAAAGGTCTCCAGCTTTATCACTTGATATATGGTCTCCAGCTTTATCACTGGATACAGTCTCCAGCTTTATCCATGGATACATGGTCTCCAGCTTTATCACTGGATTCAACTGATTTCACTGCTTTGGTTCCCTCAACTCGGTCACGGTGTGTTACACAGTGTTTGCACACTGACTAATACATGGGCACTTAAAAGCTGCACTTTTCCCATTTATTCCGTAATCTTTGTGTGGCCCGCCCTCATATCACAAGTGCATTTTGATATAGCACTTTTTCCTAGTCTTGCGGGTTTGGGGTGCTTTCACTACTACTGTTCCCAACTCAGGGGCGCTCGATTTATTGGCCACTGAGGGTTGTCTCATACATGTATGTGAACCTGTGATTTGCAGGTTGCATAGACTTCTGCTGCGGGTGCAGTAACCCATGAAGTTATCCTTCTTAGGTGCCCAGCATTGTTGTGAAGAAAAAAATACAGTGAGAAATATCCATGACAAATAACTACCTGAAGTGTGATGGCGTGTACTGATTTTTCCCCCCTACACTGGATAGGTTTTTTTTTAAATGCGATTTGCTCGTTGTATATGCATTGTACACACTTGTGTGTATGGGGGAGGGGTCTGGTTGCCTTCATGATCAGATGGAAGGGGCTGGAAGAGGACAGCCTGGCTGCTGCCTCATCTGCCATCACTCTCGGCTCATTTGGGCAGAGAGGGCAGCTCCCTGTGTTGTGTTCATGAGAGCATTAGCCCTTGATTAGAATTCCTACATACACTCTTATTAAGCATAGTCCCGCCATTAGCCAGCTGAGTACTGGACTGTGCCATGTGTAGGGAGATGGTGTAGGGGTGTGAGGAGGGGCGCTGGAGGGGCGAATGGAAGCAAATTCCTGTGAGTGGCAGGGACTTTGTACATACCTTGACAGGCTCCATGGAACTCATTTAATCTTATAATTCAGCATTAGCCTCTTATGTCCCACGGTGGTTTTTGTAGTTCTGCTTAGTAAAGCATAAATTATAGACTGCAAGTAACACAATGCAAAGAAAACAATCACTGGCAAAACCAATAAGACAGGTCTTAGCAAGCTGGTGTGATGGTTATTCTTTTTACTTTTTATTGCAAGCAAATGCAAAAAATAAATAAATACGGCATTGACAAAGCCAATGGATATTGCATAGGAGGAACCTATTGGCTTTGCCAATGCTTGTTTTCCTCTAGCACGTTAGTGCTTGTATTTGCTTGTCCTCTCCCCCGTGTGCTGCTCCCCCCCCCCCAATCCTGCCTCGGGCTCTCTGTGTTTCTCACTCTGTGCTTGTCTATTGCTTTCCCCAACCCACCTTTAATGCTTCGTTTTTTCTCCCCCCTAGGTCCTCCATTTTCCCTTGCCAAGCACTACATTAACTCTTCTCCACCCCCAACAACTTTATCTGTTGCTATTCAGCTGCTTGGCAATATTGATTCTTACCCGGGCTGCTACTCAGCCATTTTGTAATTACATATATTTTTAGGTTGAGCCTGAGTCAGCGTGCATGCGCTGCTCTGCGAGACTTGTTGTGGTGGAGTATGTAAGAGAAGCCCTGCCCACATTATTCATTCGCTTGTGCCATTGTCCTTCGTAAAAGCTGGCTTGCGAGTTGGTGTTAGGGTTGTTAGTCCCTCCTTGGTACCGCCTTGTCTGCATTTTTAAACATCCATGGCGACTGGCCCCTTTACTTCGGATGCAACACGGCATGTCTTAATTATTTTGTAAGCACTCTTTTCTTTAATGGGTTTCTCATAGTGTGGGCACGGCGTGCTTTCCCCGCCATACCCACTTTCACTTTCAAGCAGCCCGGGGAAATGGCGGCAGAGGTCTCGCATTTACAAGAGTTAGAGCCATTGCCATTGTAAATGACAATAGCCTAAACTCTCGTAAATGCGAGATCTATTGTATTGCAAATGGTTGTGTATTTATTGTTGCTCAAATCTGAGAGCCTAGATTGCAGAGCAGGAGTCAGCCACCATGCCCGCGCACAGCCGTGTTACACACGCTGAGGCGAGGACGAGTGTGCTGAGGCCTCAAAGGTATCTGACACCGTAGAAAGTGCTGAGAAGGGGCAGGAGGCAGACGCACACAGTGTCTGCATCTGCATGGGGCCAAATACCAGTTAGGAAATTGATAAAACAATACAAAAAACATGTTTTTTATAGATAGCTTTGTGCTATGTAAAACGGCAAAAAACAAAAACAAAAAGCATCCTTTCCTGGAAGCCTTCTTCTTTGCGGGCGCGGCAAAGGAGATGAAGGAAAGAGATGAATGTGGGGGGTGGAATTTAGGCATTGGGCCAGAGAGGGCGAAGCAGGCAGGGAGCACAGAGGGGACGCCAACCAACGCACTTGAAGGCCATCTGAGACCCAAACACTTGAGACATTAATCCTGGCACATATGGACATGGCTGCCCTGCTTTTAATGTTCTATAAGTTCTTAGCAGGATTTTCGTTCTAGTGATCCAGACGATATAGAACACAGCGGCCAGACTCGTCCTCGGCATCCCACGACATGAACATATCAGACAACACCTGCGGAAACTCCACAGGCTCCCGGTCGGGAAGAGGGTCATCTTCAAGATACTCACCCACGCCTACAAATGCCTCCAGAACATAGGACCCCAATACCTCAACGAAAGAATCACCTTCCACGCACCCAAAAGAAACCTTCGCTCTACCAACCTCGCCCTCACCGAAACCCGTGCAACGCAGCAAAGGGCTGGAACGAGCTCCCTATCGACCTCAGACTCATGCCCTCCCTCAACATCTTCAGGAAGACTCAAGACCTGGCTCTTCGACTGAACGGAACTGCTGCCCCCTCCTTCTCTCCCCCCAGCGCCTTGAGACCCTCACGGGTGAATAGTGTGCTTTAAACTCCCTGATTGATTGATTGAGTGACAGTATATGTAAAGTGCATCTCTCCATAGATGCTGTACGTTTAGTGACTGCGCGGCACCACTTCAATTGTTCAGCAGCAGTCCATGGCAGTGAATCAATGTATGCTACTCCCCCCAGCCCCCTTCTCTTTACAGTCCGCTGTACGTCATCCGATTGAACAACCGGGGGTGGGGGGCTTTAATTGGAAGAAAGGGCCCTTTAGTAAGGTACGTCTTCATTTTGCCTCCCAGCGTAAGGTTACTGGGAGTGAACAATGCAGACCCTTAATATAGGGGTGACCATGGAAATTGAATGATGGGTCCTTGGCGCGAGATTTTCATATCTGAGCTCGGGCGGATGGGAACGATGGGTTGGTTGATGGGGATCTACGGTCCGATGCCTTGATTATGTGGTATTTCTTGTGTATGGGACGAAAGTGTCTCTGTATTGTTTTGTTTTTCAAAACTAAATAAAGCTTTAAAAAAAAAAAAAAAAACAATGCAGACCCTGCCCTGAGCCATCACTATCATCACCCAGTTGATGAATATTAGTTAACGTTGTTAACTTGACGGGCAAAGAGCTTTGTTATGGGTAGTTAAATGCCTTGGTGGTGACAGGCTACAGGGGTGTTTCTCATCCCTTGTCCCGCACTCTGTGTTAGTTTAATATCTGAAGAGGGATTTTCATTCGAAAATAATTTTAAGTTGTCTGAAAGGCAACGTATTTTCTACACGTGTTCAAGAAAATTGTGCACAACAAGACACAGAAAAGGGTGCTGCATCTTGATTTCAGGAGGCAACTGAAAATACCATTCCTTGAATAACATTCAAGTAATATACCGTAGGTATACAGCAGGGTAACCATTATCCTAATAATGATTTGCACACAGCAACATTATATCTTGGCATCTAAAAATAGAAGTCACTTATCAACCAACTCGGCCGTTTTAGTCAGTCCTGCTAAAACATGTAATTTATAACCGACACTTCACATTCATGCCTTGATAACACGTGCGCAACCCACTGAGGTATCCAAACGTGATGGGATCTGGTGACTTACAGGTTACTTTTGCGTCTCTGTCACAAATGAATCAGCTCCGCGATAAGACTTCTTTGAGTTCAAATGCGTGAATGCACATAGAGCTCTGCAGCACGCACATAACCCACCTGAGCTATCGGACCAGCACTGAAAGCTGAAACATCCTGGATGTGTACGTCTACGTATAACTTTTAACCTACTGAGTTACGCAATTGGCTGATTTACCTAGCCAGCAAATCCAGCCATTTAGGTAGCTCAGTGAGTTAAGATTCCTTCTGAGGGCTTCAAAGCAGACAGGAACACGTAAGGAGGAGAGAGGAAGATGACTTTATAGATAGGCGTTGCAGGCCTAGTGAGGAGCTACTGGGACGTGCTCAGGACCTTGCATGGTAGTTCTACAGTTTGCTGAGAAATGTTCCCTCAGCCATGTTCTGCATCGGTTCATTCATGCTGCGCACCCTCAATCATCCTACGCACTGATTCATTCATGCTGCTCACTTTCAGTCATGCTCTGCACTGGTTCATTCATAGTGCGCACCCTCAGTGATGCTCTGCACTGGTTTTTCATGCTCCGCACCCTCAGTGATGCTCTGCACTGGTTCATTCATGCTGTGCACCCTCAGTGATGCTCTGCACTGGTTCATTCAGGCTGCGCACCCTTAGTGATGTTCTGCACTGGTTCATTCATGCTCCGCATTGGTTCATTCATGTTGCGCACCCTCAGAGATGCTCTGCACTGGGACATTTATGCTCCGCACCCTCAGTCATCCTTTGCACTGGTTCATTCAGGCTGCGCACCCTCAACATGCTCTGCACTGGTTCATTCAGGCTGCACACCCTCAGTGATGCTCTGTACTGGTTCATTCATGCTCCGCACCCTCAGTCATGCTCTGCACTGGTTCATTCATGCTCCGCACCTTCAGGCATGCTCTGCACTTGTTCATTCAAGCTGCACACACTCAGTGATGCTCTGCACTGGTTCATTCATGTTGCGCACCCTCAGTGATGCTCTGCACTGGTTCATTCATGTTGCACACCCTCAGTGATGCTCTGCACTGGTTGATTCATGCTGCGCATCCTCAGTGATGCTCTGCACTGGTTCATTCATGCTCTGCACCCTCAGTCATGCTCTGTACTGGTTCATTCATGCTACGGACCCTCAGTCATGCTATTCGCTGATTCGTTCATACTGCGCAAGCTCAGACATGCGCTGCACTGGTTCGTTCACATGTTACACCCCAGCCATGCTCTGCACTGGTTCATTCATGTTGCGCACCCTCAGTGATGCTCTGCACTGGTTCATTCATGTTGTGCACCCTCAGTGATGCTCTGCACTGGTTCATTCATGCTGCGCACCCTCAGTGATGCTCTGCACTGGTTCATTCATGCTCTGCACCCTCAGTCATGCTCTGTACTGGTTCATTCAGGCTGCGCACCCTCAGTGATGCTCTGCACTGGTTTATTTATTCTCCGCACCCTCAGTGATGCTCTGCACTGGTTCATTCATGTTGCACACCCTCAGTGATGCTCTTCATTGGTTCATTCATGCTGCGCACCCTCAGTGATGCTCTGCACTGGTTCATTCATGCTCCGCACCTTCAGTCATCCTTTGCACTGGTTCATTCAGGCTGCGCACCCTTAACATGCTCTGCAGTGGTTCATTCAGGCTGCGCACCCTCAAGTGATGCTCTGTACTGGTTCATTCATGCTCCGCACCCTCTGTCATGCTCTGCACTGGTTCATTCATGTTGCGCACCCTCCGTGATGCTCTGCACTGGTTCATTCATGCTCCGCATCTCCAGGCATGCTCTGCACTTGTTCATTCAAGCTGCACACACTCAGTGATGCTCTGCACTGGTTCATTCATGTTGCGCACCCTCAGTGATGCTCTGCAGTGGTTCATTCATGTTGCACACCCTCAGTGATGCTCTGCACTGGTTCATTCATGCTACGCATCCTCAGTGATGCTCTGCACTGGTTCATTCATGCTCCGCACCCTCAGTGATGCTCTGCACTGGTTTATTTATTCTCCGCACCCTCAGTGATGCTCTGCACTGGTTCATTCATGTTGCGCACCCTCAGTAATGCTCTGCACTGGTTCATTCATGCTACGCACCCTCAGTCATGCTCTTCGCTGGTTCATTCATGCTGCGCAAGCTCAGACATGCGCTGCACTGGTTCGTTCACATGTCACACCCCAGCCATGCTCGGCACTGGTTCATTCATATTCTGCACCCTCAGTGATGCTCTTCATTGGTTCATTCATGCTGCGCACCCTCAGTGATGCTCTGCACTGGTTCATTCATGCTCCGCACCCTCAGTCATCCTTTGCACTGGTTCATTCAGGCTGCGCACCCTCAACATGCTCTGCACTGGTTCATTCAGGCTGCGCACTCTCAGTGATGCTCTGTACTGGTTCATTCATGCTCCGCACCCTCAGTCATGCTCTGCACTGGTTCATTCATGTTGCGCACCCTCAGTGATGCTCTGCACTGGTTCATTCATGCGCCGCACCTTCAGGCATGCTCTGCACTTGTTCATTCAAGCTGCACACACTCAGTGATGCTCTGCACTGGTTCATTCATGTTGCGCACCCTCAGTGATGCTCTGCACTGGTTCATTCATGCTGCGCATCCTTAGTGATGCTCTGCACTGGTTCATTCATGCTCCGCACCCTCAGTCATGCTCTGCACTGGTTTATTTATTCTCCGCACCCTCAGTGATGCTCTGCACTGGTTCATTCATGTTGCGCACCCTCAGTAATGCTCTGCACTGGTTCATTCATGCTACGCACCCTCAGTCATGCTCTTCGCTGGTTCATTCATGCTGCGCAAGCTCAGACATGCGCTGCACTGGTTCGTTCACATGTCACACCCCAGCCATGCTCGGCACTGGTTCATTCATATTCTGCACCCTCAGTGATGCTCTTCATTGGTTCATTCATGCTGCGCACCCTCAGTGATGCTCTGCACTGGTTCATTCATGCTCCGCACCCTCAGTCATCCTTTGCACTGGTTCATTCAGGCTGCGCACCCTCAACATGCTCTGCACTGGTTCATTCAGGCTGCGCACTCTCAGTGATGCTCTGTACTGGTTCATTCATGCTCCGCACCCTCAGTCATGCTCTGCACTGGTTCATTCATGTTGCGCACCCTCAGTGATGCTCTGCACTGGTTCATTCATGCGCCGCACCTTCAGGCATGCTCTGCACTTGTTCATTCAAGCTGCACACACTCAGTGATGCTCTGCACTGGTTCATTCATGTTGCGCACCCTCAGTGATGCTCTGCACTGGTTCATTCATGCTGCGCATCCTTAGTGATGCTCTGCACTGGTTCATTCATGCTCCGCACCCTCAGTCATGCTCTGTACTGGTTCATTCAGGCTGCGCACCCTCAGTGATGCTCTGCACTGGTTCATTCATGTTGCGCACCCTCAGTAATGCTCTGCACTGGTTCATTCATGCTACGCACCCCCAGTCATGCTCTTCGCTGGTTCATTCATGCTGTGCAAGCTCAGACATGCGCTGCACTGGTTCGTTCACATGTCACACCCCAGCCATGCTCAGCATTGGTTCATTCATGCTGTGCAGCCTCAGTCATGCTTTGTGTTTATAATATTTGTACAGATAAAATCCCTGAGATGTAACATTAAATTTGTCTACAAAATATAATAGTCCTATTATGTACTATAATTCAAAGACTAACACCACCAATAAGAGGAGTGCGTCTTAGAGATTTTAGTGAAATCAATCAGCATTTTGTAGAGCGCAGCACTGAAGGGAAAGTGAAAATTAGTGGTGTTGATGTGATGAAGTTTCATGAAAAAGATGGGAGCATAACAAAAATGTAGGTGCATTCTAGACTTAGGATATCACAAGAGAAGAAAGGCATTGTATGTATGATTTCTGCAAGATGTGATAGATGAGATACTTCAGTATTTGGATCAAGTGTATGTAGTTATAATTATATAATTGATAGGAATTTTATGTTAGCTGAAGATCTTATACGTAGAGGCATTTCTCAAATCTGTGATTTAACAGCTTATTTTAACATGCCAAGTAACTGGATAGGGTTTTGTTGTTTATCACTGGTTTGCCCTAAAATCTATCATGTAAATAGGCTGAATGAAATGAGTGGAGTGAGTGATAAAAGAGTGAAACATGGGTTTGGTCAAGTGCTTATGGTAGGTCAGTTTGTTGTATTGATTCCTCCGTTTAGAGTGGTTTTGAATGATGTGAACGTTAAAAAGTTGTCTACTTTAGTGGAACATTTAGCTACTAATACAGAGAGTGAATTGTAGGAGAGTAGGATCTGCTTCACATGTTTACCCCCACTTTTTAGGTCTCGCCTGACCCAGCGCATGCGCTGGTCTGGCGAGACTTATTGAGAGGGCTCCAAAAAGTGCTACCAGGCCAGCCTAGAGCCACAGTGCATGTGCGCGGGCGCGCGCGCTGCGCTTTACCGCGATTACTTTCACTTTCGGCCGCTTTGATGTTTGATCGATCACTTACTCGGACGCACGGCCGCTTGGCATAGCCAATAGGTCTCGCTTTTGGGACCTTATAAGTATTTAGTTATGCAACTGTTGCATGGCTAAACACTTATAAGGTCTCAAAGGCGAGACCTATTGGCTATGCCAATGCTTGTTGTTGGTGTTTCACTGTTTTTCGACTTTAGTCTGGCTGGGACACTGCTATTCAGGGCCCCAGCCTAGCTGCTTCTTCTCTAAACTGATTCCATGTACTTTAGGTACTGTACAGATTGGATCTGAGGTGCCCTTGTAAGCCCCTAGTATATGGTATACTATGTACTCAGGGCATAGGTACCCCAGAGGCCTACCAGGGGCTGAAGCATGTATTATGCTACCCCTGGAAAGCCACCCAAAATGACACCAAAGGTCTACTACTGCAGCCTGGGTAAGGTGGTGCCTGCACCCCTTACTGTGATATAGGTTACCTATATCACTATATATATATATATATATATATATACACACACATATAAACCTATAAGTCACTCCTATGGCAGGCCTTATCAATCCTGAAGGCAGAGTGCTTGGTTCCTATGTGAGAGGGTGCCCCTGCATGAGCAGAGCCCTTCTGCAGCGTTTGGAGACCCTTCTCTGATGCTGTTTGTAGTGCAGCCTGACCATATACTGTTAAGTGCATTATAACCAAACGGTAAATGCTAACTTTGGACTGGCGGCACGGAAACATGTCGTGTTTGGTGTCAAACACCTTGGAATTATACCCCCAGGAGTATGATCCCACCCTTCTAGAGGGAGAGACATGACAGCACTGGTATACCCCGTAGAAACTTAATAGAGCCCTGCCATCACAAAATGGATGCTGCAGCCACAGACCTGGGTCTGGCCTCCTGCTGCTGACCGAAACTCCGGCAGGGGAGACCTGGACAATAGGTTTCCTGTCACAGGTAGGTGTAACCACCTCCCAGACAGGCTTATGTGTATTGGGGCTCGGTGGGAGCACTCTCTGAGTTCTTTGAAGTCCTGCACTGGGGGCACATTTGGTGTCCCTGTGCATAGTCCAGCTCAAACCGGTTCAGAGGCTTCCAGCCCCTGCTCTGTCGCAAAACTGGACAAAAGGAAATGGGTGTAGCCACCCCTCTTTCCAAACCCTCCCATAGGTGGGTCCCCAGAGCATGTCCAACCCCCCTACCTTAGTATAAGTATGGGACCCCAGTCCTTAGGACTTTAGATTACCCTAGATGAAACTCTGAAGCTGAATCCTGGACCTTCGACGCTCTGCTCAAGACCAGAAGACTGAACAAATCTCCCTTAGGGTCAAGGAGTGACTCCCCTGCTTGGCAGGCACCAACGTAGCAATTTGCTGGTCTGCATTATCCAAGCTCCCGCCGGACTCTGAAGTATTTGCAGCCCAGGCAGAGGATTTCCAGACATTTCAGAGGCTGACCCGAGTCCCCAGCAAAGCTGAGACCCGCAGCCCTCGTGAGTAGCGTGGAACCCGAACTCCTGGTCACCGTGCATTTCTGCAAGTGCATTGACTTCTCGATGTCTCTAGAAGTCGTGCTTGGGCTGACTTGTAGCCCCCACCTCGAGCACTTAATCCACCGAAGATTGTCGGCCTGGTCATTCCGAGTGACCCGTGGGCCGACATTTTGTGTTTCGTCTCGAGGTCCCTTCGCGATCCCTGGTCCGTTGACTGGTGGGTCCCTGAGGGGGTAACTTTGTATTTCCTTGGGCATCCCTGGTTGCTCCAGACGTGCCCTGACTCCCAACCAAGTGGTGAGTCCCACAGACCTTGTTGGTCTGCACCGAAGCATCTTTCTCGTTTCTGCGTGGGTTGCTGTTGCCAAGGCTTGTTGTGTCCAATCCAGCCACCGACGCTGCAGCACTCAACATCCTTCGTGGGACAGCTCGAATCCAGCTCCTGGTTGTCCTTGATGCCTCCTGGTCCTCGTGGCTGAAGAGTCAAGCTTCACCCCTTTCACCTGAAATCACTCGACATCGGTGGGCATCTGCTCATCGCCTTCCTGGTCACTGGTTAGTGACCCAGATTTGTCCCCTCTGCTTTCAGGTTCTTCTCATCTTCGATCCAGGCTTGGATCTCTTCTGACACTTCGCATCTTCACGGCAGCCGCACTTCTTCTCCAGCTCCCATTGAAATCAACGACACGACCCGACACCTATGCACCCGGCTTCCCTGGGTGAGGTAACACAAGTACTCCAGTGCTCCCGTGGGTGCTAGCCCTAGAACTTCCTAAGTCAAAAATGGTTTGGTCCTGACTAATTTCTAAGTGTCCCTAATCTTTAAAAATCTAACCGCATCTTTCCCCATAGAAGCTAACGGGAGCTCGCGGCTGTGTTCACACACTGCACACGGCCCCCGTGGGTCCCCTCTGTCATTACCTTGGGTGGTTCCTTGGGCTCTAGGCCTTGAGTCTAGTTAAGTTGTGGTTCTTATACCACTATTTTAGTATATGGTTTGGCTCGCCCCTAGGGCCGGACGTGTATTTGTGCTATTTTACTGTGATTATTGAAGTGTAACTTATGTGTTTTGACCTCTAGTCTCATAAAGAGACTAGGAGGGTGTGTTTAGTAATAAATACATATATTTTATATATATACCTGGTGTGCATATCTTTCATTTAGTGACTCAAGAGATTATAGACTGGTAAAACAAGCTGCTTTACATTCCTTCAAGACTTAGCCTGAAGGCTGCTCTCCATAGCTACCACTAGGATAGCTTTCAATAAAGGTTTTCTTTAACCTATAACCAATAAGGGGTTGTTTGGACTGATACAGGGTGCCCACTATAACTAGTGGACAGCATATATCAGGCCAACTTCTCACATTAATTATTAAAATTAATTATGCAGCAGGGGAGGACCACATTATGAGGCGGGATTGACCAAGTCTTAAAACGGGACTCGCACCTGGTTCCCGAATTACAAAGTGAGATGCTCTGGCAGTTAGGCCACATCTCCTGCATAGTTATATTAGGAGCAGATGGAAGCCTTCACCAGACCTTATTGTTTCTTTAAAAGTTTGTTGAATCCCATTGATGTCTTGTAGTGTTACAGTTATCCAGAAATAAGGGGAAGTAGAGGTAAAAGTTAGGTTCACCCTCCACAAATATATCTATCAAAAAAACTATCTGAACAAGTCAGGTAGACAGGAACCTAACTGGGAGAAACAGAAGGTGTAGGAAACAATTTGATCCTTAAAGACACCGTTATCAGAAAGAAAGGGAAGTATTATCTCTTTCTATAGTCCCCTCACTCACCAGGGTTTCCCCACGGTGACATGCTTCGTCATAGGGGTCCTCCCAGTCCTCTACGGACTGAGGCGTGCGGCGACTTGCGGTGTTACGTAGGAGCACTGGAAATTTTGTAAACTATGTGTAGTGCAAGTGAAGTAGTGGTGGAGTGGGAAAATTAAAATAATCAGCTAGTGGGCTACAAAATAAACTTTATTGGTGCTCTAAGCTGAAAAAATTAAAAACGGGGTAATATGACAAGGGACCCTAACTATAATGGAAAGGTGTGCCTAGCATATCTTGAAGTCAACTAGTTTCGAGCTCCCCAGCTCTTCGTCAGGACTACACTGGGACCAGCCCAGTGTCGAGAAACTTGCCACTCCTAGTCAACCTTAATAGGGTGAAATAAGTGTGATGCCACAATAGTAAGGCATGCGTTTTTTAAAAAAATATACATACGTAATGTACGTTAGCACACTGATTTAAGAAAAAGCAACACTGTGCCTCATGGTCACTGGAGGGGATGCGGAGATCTCGTACATTTGTACGTTGAACCCCACATGCTTCTGACACCTACTGGAAGCCAAACCTCTCGGACCGCATTAAGGTATTAAGGTTGACTAGGAGTGGCAAGTTTCTCGACACTGGGCTGGTCCCAGTGTAGTCCTGACGAAGAGCTGGGGAGCTCGAAACTAGTTGACTTCAAGATATGCTAGGCACACCTTTCCATTATAGTTAGGGTCCCTTGTCATATTACCCCGTTTTTAATTTTTTCAGCTTAGAGCACCAATAAAGTTTATTTTGTAGCCCACTAGCTGATTATTTTAATTTTCCCACTCCACCACTACTTCACTTGCACTACACATAGTTTACAAAATTTCCAGTGCTCCTACGTAACACCGCAAGTCGCAGCACGCCTCAGTCCGTAGAGGACTGGGAGGACCCCTATGATGAAGCATGTCACCGTGGGGAAACCCTGGTGAGTGAGGGGACTATAGAAAGAGATAATACTTCCCTTTCTTTCTGATAACGGTGTCTTTAAGGATCAAATTGTTTCCTACACCTTCTGTTTCTCCCAGTTAGGTTCCTGTCTACCTGACTTGTTCAGATAGTTTTTTTGATACTCGTAGTGTTACAGAACATCTCTTTATATGTGCTGACCCCCAGCACGAATTTGACAAGACACCATTGAGGTCTTGTTAGAAACATGAATTTGCACAAACAAATGTGTATTTAACTCAGCTTCCACTGCTCTGATTAGGTCGAGCCTGGGCAGCTCATGCACTGCTCTGCAAGACATGCTGTATTCAGATATGGACTTGAAGCTCCACCCACTCTCCGCCCATATTCCTTATTGGCTTGTGTCATTGTTCTTTGCAAAAAACTGTGGCTTTACATTGGTCAATAGGCTTGCAAGCCCCACCTTAGTACTACCTCGTCTCATTTTGTAAACTTCCCATGCGGGCACCCCCTTTTACATGTATTGTTGCTCGGTAGGCTTTAATTACAGCCCCCCAGTACTATTTTGTTAAATTGTTTTCACATGCCTGCTGTTACAGGCAGGATACGTTCTCTCGCAACGCTTTATTATAAAAAAGTTTACATAGCATGCCACGCCACGCTGATAGTGGCGGCTGTGTCTGTGCTTTATTTGCTAAGCCAAACCAGGCCACATTTTTTTTTACTATTTATTTAATGCTTTTTTTTTTTATTGCCCCATGCCACACTTACACTTTAATGGTAGACACGCCCCTTTCCTTAAACAAGCCGAGTCTAAGGAAAGGGGCGCAATCACCATTAAAGCGAATGCGTGGCATGGGGCGATTTGACAAAAAAGAACATTTGTTTTTTAACATGACAAACAAATGCTTTTTTTGTAAAAGCACCCTATTACTATAATGGCGGCCACGCCCTTTTCTTAAGGCACATCTAAACCAAGGGGCATGGCCGTCATTAAAGCACCGCATTTTTTTTTCTTCAAACTACCAATTCTCATGCAATAGGTGTTGCATTTACGAAACTCCTGTAAATGCGAGACCTATTGCATTGCAAATGCTTGTTTTCTTTTTCTGCGGGTCGGCACCTGCAATTTACAGCTGGGAAGTTCCTTTCTCTATTGTGCATTTTCGCTACTGAGCACTTTTTTAAAGTTACGCTTTAAGATCATATACTGCCATCCTAGAATGGTAAATCAATTGTAAACAAAATGGCCAATGAAGCAACATTAAGCATATGTGCGCATGCTGTGTGATGCATGTGCATGCAAACGTCATGATGCTGAGGACATCAATTTTGCCCTGTTTTTCACAACAAGCAATTTGCCACCTCTATTTGTACACCAGGCCCATCGGTCGCATACTTGGCTGCACTGGAACGGTGGGTGGGTCAGCATCTCAACCCTCATAGAAAAAACGAATTTAAGAACAGGCTGTAGTCCATCAGATCGGTGCAATAGGATGTGCCTCCCTTACCTTGGCCTATCAAAAACCCATATCTACCTGAAGAAATTTTAGATTCCTGGTCATTCAAGAAATGATTGGGAAATGTGGAAGCATACAGCATTTAAAAATTCTGATACAGAGCAAACACGTCCTTGTCTCAAATCCTAGTCGTATCTTTCTCATTCACGCTTGTATTCAACTCGAAGTGTATGATATCTCTTCTGTTTTTGTATTTCTCTGTTCCTCATTTCTGAAAGGAAGGTCACAGGAGTCAAGCAGATTGTTACCACACACTGATCTAACTCCCCTTTTCTGCAACTGCAGGGGGTAGTTCAAGCTCTGCCCCCTAGATATTTGATTCAGAGACAAGACTGTGAACTTATCAGAGGAGAGGGCTTGGCTATCATCTATAAAGATAAATGTAACTGTTGCATCTCAGCTAGCTTGATCCCTGATTGTGAAAGCTGTTTCGTTGCACTTGGTTTTTCCTATTGGTGTACCTTTTCTGGTGTCCTTATTTACTGGCCGCCAGGAACCATTGGCCAATTCGGTTAGGTCTCTCTCTAATTTTTCCGTGTTAGGTGATATCAACATCCACTTTGACTTGGCATCCTCTTCGGATGTGGAGACTGTAATTGATAATCTGGGTGCTCTGGCACTGAAGTTGAAAGTGTCCGGTCCCACCCACCAAAAAGGCCACCTTCTTGATCTGCTTTTCTCCAACATTGACAGCCTTGTTGTGGAAAAGCACATTCCCCTGCCATGGTCAGACCACTACATGGTCCCTTTTGTTTGGACCCAACAGGAGGGCGGTTAGCCACGGGAAAGGGTAAAAATGTGGAGTCGGAATTGGTCTAAATTGTCTATTGATTCTGGGCATCAACTCTTGATAATACCAGACCTGTCTTAGGAAATGACCTTGAAATTGCTAACAACAAAGTTAATCAATGGCTGGAACCATCGTTAGATACTCTGATCCCCAAAAAATGGATGTCCAGTAAAAAAGACAGGCACTGTTTAGCATGATACTCTCCCAAGCTCAGAGAGTTAAAACAACTATGTAAGCGCCTGGAGAGAAGCTGGAGAAAGAAGTTCTCTATTATTGAGAAATCTAAATATAGAGAAGCCATTAAAGCCTATAAGGCAGAAATTAGAAATGCCCAATCGGGGTACTATGAAAATAAGATTATTTCAGCTCCCCCCGCAAAAATTTTTAAATTGCGAAATCACGTCTTATGCCTCCTGCGGCCCCTTTGTCATCTGAGAACACCTTAGGACGCTGCAATAACTTGGTTAATTTCTTTTATAAGAAATTTGAAGATATCTACTCTACTTTCCCCCCCTCTATCAGTTTCTGTAAATACCCTCCCTGCAGATGACCTACCTCGATTATTAGATCCTTTCATTGAGACAATCCCTCCCATGGATATGAAATCTTTAAAAATGTACTTCGACCATCTGAAATCCGGCTCCCCATGTGATGTTGTACCCCCCACTACTCTAAATCAGGTTTTCGATTCTGTTGCTCCAGTTATTCTGGACCTCATCAACATCTCATTTTCCTCTGGGCTCGTTCCCTCTTCATGGAAACGGGCCATGGTCAAAGCTCTCCTAAAGAAACCCACTCTAGACCCTGAAGTTTTTGCCAACTATCGGCCGATTTCTCTCCCGCCAGGAATTGCTAAAATAAGTGAAAAGTATGTCAACTCTGTTCTCTCAGATTTTTGGGAGGAGAATGAATGCCTCCACCCTTCCCAAACTGGTTTTAGACCTCAACAAGGCAGGGAGACAGCCTTACTAGCGGTGGTCGAAGAAGCCAGAAAAAGTTTGGATGTCGGCGGGTCCACGGATATTGTATTGCTCGACCTTGGCGCGGCCTTCGACACGGTCAATCATCAACTTCTGATTGCAAGACTCAGAGAGATAGGAGTCACAGGAACCTTACTCGAATGGCTTTGAGTCTTTCCTGGCAGATAGGTCATTTCAGGTCTTTGAGGACAATTTCGTCTCTGAAAGGATGCCTTTGAGATGTGGGGTGTCTCAGGGCTCCTCCCTGAGCCCCACGCTCTTCAATGTTTATCTGCACTCTCTGGCCGAGGTGGTTAAGCCTTTTGGTGTTCGGATCATCTCCTACGCTGATGACACTCAGCTGATTGTGTCTCTAAATCATTTGGATAACACTAAGAGCAATTTGGCCAATTGTCTGGAAAGGGTCTCCGCATGGATGTTGGGCTCTTTCATAAAGCTGAATGCAGCTAAAACCGAGTTGATGTTTTTGGGTAAGACCACCAACATTAATACCAGCGTACTCTGGCCAAAATATATGGGTGTTATACCCCACCCCCCCTGAAGATCAAATAAAAAGTCTCGGGTGTGGCTGGATCACAACTTGAATTTTAAGGAGCAGGCACATAGGCTGGCAGGTACCTGTTATGGTATCCTGAAAAGGATTAGGAAAATTCTTCCCCTTCTGCCCTTCAATGCTAGGAAATTATTGGTGCAAGCCTCGATTCTCTCTCGGCTCGACTATGCCAATGTGCTCTACTTAGGCTCTCCTTGCTCTACTATTAATAAATTGCAAACGGTTCAAAATTGTGCTGCGCGACTCCTTATTCAGGCTCATAATTGGGAATCTGCTAAACCTCATACCATCTCTCTGCATTGGCTGCCGGTCACCGAAATAATTCGGTTTAAGGCTCTGTGCATTGCCCATAATTCGCTCTCGGCTAGGGCCCCACCAATTCTTCGATCAATCATTTCCCCCTACCTCCCAAAAAGATCACAGCGCTCTGATTAGAAACATCTAGCATCCGCCCCCAGAGTAAACCGTGTTCGGAGTGGTGGACGTCTGTTTACCGTCATTGCGGCAAAATGCTGGAATCAGCTGCCAGACCATATTCGGCTTGAGGCCAATTATCTTTCCTTCCGTAAGCCCCTGAAGACTCTGCTGTTACCCTGAATCCTCGGCTTCTCCTCAGTGGATGACTCTGTCTCTAGCGCTGGGAGGCCTTTGGTAGCCATGTGCTCTATAAGTGCAAATTCATTCATTCAGAACCATGCCCCACTGATAGGGAGAAGCTCTTGTGCAAGAACATAGAGCTCCTATAGGCAAAGGAGGAGGAAAAGCTATACTCTCAAGAAAATTGATAACTACGTGGAGGCATCCCTTATACGAAGATCAACAGGCCAATTTAGTACAATCTTCAAAAACATATTGCATTTGCTCCAGTGTCAGTGGATTCTTCAGATACTTAGCAAGTTTAGCATAAGTCTTTCCACTATCAAATATATATTTTTAACTGTCAATAAGTGTTTCATGGATTTCACTGAATTCTTCTTTCTCAGGGCTATTACGACAAGATCTTTAATCGATTCTAATAAGGGAGTCGTCTATGTTGCATTTCACCCAAAGTTTAATATTCTGCCTGAATTTATATAAGTAAATCAGATTGAGTGGGACCCACGATATAGACTCTAAAATTAACTGGGAACGCCAAAGTTTCCCTATCGCTACAAAGAAGCCAGTGAAGAGAAGGTGCTTGACAGGAATCAGATGAACTGTCGAAGAACCTTAAACCATGAACTAAATAAGTATGCTTTCTAAATTGGAAAATACCCCTTATTCTGCTAGAAACAAATTGGACTTAATTAACGGACTGTGGAGGAAACATGCAGATTTCGTGGACTGATTTGCATTAGTCAGAACTTCTTTGACTTGGCGGCAGGGTTTTTTAAAAAGTTTTTTTTAAATAAAGATATGTCTGAGCTATTTTCGTCTTTCTGCTAAACGAGTAGGGCACATCTATAATATACGAGGTAATGGTTCTTGTTTGTACCCACACAAACGGCAACAAATGGACCGATGTAACTCCATTAATGGAATACAAAAGAAGCAAACACAAATTAAATAATGTCTGATTGGTTTTGATATAGCAGGTGAAAAGTAGCTTGGAAGCATGTTTTCGTGGACTGTCTACTCTCTATAGTCAGAATGTTCTTTGGATCTGTGGGCCTCAAAGATTACTTTAAAAAAAAAAACTATTTTGCTTGCTTTTTGTTCCCAGATTTGAATATTGCGACTGGTGTTGATAGGTCAATGATAAGGCCTGCCAAATAAGAGCTTCTAAAGAAATAGCCTTGGTGCTCGACATTTTGTGGCAGGTGACAAAATAGTGGAGCTGAAGCTTTAGTGATGGTTGCTGCAGGTTAAATTCTAGTCTGATGTGCCCTTGGGTGGGGGAGATTAAAGCTATGCCTGAATAGGTTAGAACAGTGTTTATTAACATTTTGACTTCGGTGGAGCCCCACTTGATCATTACTGAAACCTAGGTAACCCAACTGAATCATTACTGGAGGCCAAGGACCCCGACCAAAGCTTTTCAATGATCTAAATCGCAAAACCATATACAACAAAAATACGGAAACAAATATTCATAAACAAATACACAAATTATGGAATATTTAATTTAATCCACAAACAAATTTAAAAATCTACATTTTAATATGAAGGTTGGAGCTTTTCTAAATTTAACTGAGGCCTCTCATCTTCCATAATATATTCTGTTTGATGCACAGTCACTGCTCCTACAAATCATGGTTTTAACTATATTTTTTGGCCCCCATTTCAAATTCCTTCTCATTTATAGAACGTTTGAAAATGTTCAGTTGTTCAGTTTGCTTCTTTACCTCTAAGAAGGGGGACCCCCCCGGTTATGGATGAAGGGCAGGTAAGCGGGGGAAAATCAGGAACCAAACAACAGAAGAGGAACCTGCCCTTATTGCTATTTAACGGGTCATCAATAGGATCCCAGATTAATAAAAGACAGTCCGGAAAGACAGTCGCAATTAATCAATCACTTTATTTTATTTTTTTATTATATATAAATATATGTGTTGGATAGATTGGATGCAGAAAACAGTAAAAAATGTTTTTCAAATTCAATTGTATAATTACAATATCAATCTCAACACATAATACAGATAAATAAGAGAAACATATAACATAAGTGTCATCAAAACATATTATCAAAATGTGAGGTCCCACATAGTCAGTCACGCAGAATATAATTCAATCATACTAGCAGACAACCACATTCGCACATTCACAATTGAAACAATATAGAACAGCATCAGTGAAAATCATCAGTTGCATGATGGTAGGATGGAAAGGTTGCAAAGACCATCCATAAGGGGTCAGGTAGGGAGATAAAACAACCTGGCAACTTAGGCGCCAACGCGCGTTTCGGTGTCTAGCCGCAGCCGGGGCCACACCTTCATCAGGGCAAAGATGATCAAACAGCACCAGGGACCAATAGACAAACCTATCAGAAGAGAGTCGAGGGATTGTAATGTATGTATCTTGATGTCGTCGTGAAGGTGGACAAAGGGCGGCCAACTCGATATGCTCCACCGGAGGAGAAAACAAAGATGGATTTATAGTGAAAGATATCCACGGTTTCTTCCAAGGGTCGGAGACCCTACGTCGAGTCTCTTAATAATTGTAGCGTGAAGGATAGGGCTAGTACGAAGGTACAAAAAGCGCAGATATTCTAGTGCGGCCGGCACGGGTTTTCCAGGATGGAAATGTCCTCGTGGAGAGTGCAGAGCGTCCGTCCATATATCGCAGCCTGCAACCAGCGGGTTTCTGATAGGTATCGTAATCCGGCGCACGTTGCTCGTTAGTTCAATGACCAAAGGAAACTGGCAGAAAAGCGTCTGCGGTAGGCGGGACAATTTGGCAAATTATTACTCGACGATTATTCTCCGACCCTTGGAAGAAACCGTGGATATCTTTCACTATAAATCCATCTTTGTTCCAGCTCTGTTTTTTAACCTTAGTCTCTCCCACCATCACACCTTTAAGGGGTGTTTACTGTATAGGCCGCCTGGAACTTCTTTCCTAACTTCCCTGGGTATTTTACTGGAAGAGGGGGCGCTTTCAGAGGCCTTTACAATTATGGGAGATTTTAACTTCCATTTGGAATTAATGGCGGAAACAGACACGATGAGTTTAAATGACTTGATGTTGAGCGCTGACTTGAAGCAGGGGGTAGTAGGTTCCACGCACAAGGGAGGGCATACCCTGGATGGGATTTTTCAAATTAATAGAATCTCCAATTCTTAGGCCTCCTTCCTTTGGTGTTGTCCGATCATTCAGCGGTTCAATTTGAGATAAAACTGACAGAACAAAACATGAGACGTTCAGGCCCTAAGGAACACATAGTTCGGAATAAAATTGAGGAAACCACCTTGAAGGAGCTTCTGGTTTCCTCAGCAACCCAACTGCCGTTGGAAGGGGCCTGCCAAGTCTACAAAGATTGGTTGCAGCTGGCATGTGACACGTTAGCTCCTAGTAAAGCCCTCCGTCCCAAAAGAACTCACCCCTCCGCTCCCTGGTATGCGGATGAGCTAAGAAATCAAAAACTCATCTGTAAACAGTTCGAGCAGAAGTGGAGGCGTAGCTATAGGGAAACTGAGAAAAAGGCATATAAAGGCAGCCTGCAGATTTATAAACAGGCAATCATTGCGGGCAAACAAAAATACTATGCTACTCAGATTGAAGAGTCGAAGAACTCAGTTAAAGAACTGTTTAAGACGGTCGCCACATTGGCCTCGCCCAGGCCAGTTATAGTTCAACCAAGCCAATTACTCTGTGAAGAACTGGCGAAGTTCTTTCTGTCCAAAGTGGAAGCTATCTTTGCGGCGTTTAGCGAAGCAAGCACGGGCAGGCGTATATGGCCAGTGGGGATTCCACGTCAAGAGTGGCCTTCTCCCCCACGTTCGATAAATTCTTGTTAGTTTCCCTTAGCGACACACAAAAGACCCTTATGGAGGTAAACTCAGGCTCACCTTATGATCCCTGCCCTGTTAAGGTGGTTTAAATTGTCCCCGGGCCCTATTGTGGACTCACTGACAGTCATATTTAATTTGATGTTCGCAACAGGATATTTCCCTATGCGTTGGAAACTGGCATCCATTTTGCCCTTTCTAAAAAAGCCGAATCTACACCCCAAAGATCCGAACAATTTTCGCCCAATCTCTAGACTCCCTCTACCGGTGAAAACGGTCAAGAAAATTATGAACAAACAACTAAGTCACTTCCTAGCTGAGACACGAGTGCTTGATCCCTCTCAATATGGCTTTAGGGCAGGGCACAGCACAGAGTCCGCACTCATTAAAGCTACGGAAGAGATCAGGGAAGCGGTGGATCAGGGAGGCACTGATTTGGTTGGATCTGTCCGCTGCTTTCGACACGGTCCATCACACAATATTGATGAACCGTTTAAAAACATGTGGTATTTGTGGGAAAGCTTGGAATCTCTTAAGATTCTTCCTTGCGGACAGAAAACAAATTGTGGCCCTGGGGGACTTTCATTGCGAACCTTTTACATCGCCTTGTGGGGTCCCTCAGGGATCATCTCTCAGTCCAACTCTTTTTAATATTTATGTCAGTGCGCTGGCCCCTGTTATAGATGTATTTGGATTTGGCCGTACCTCCTATGCGGATGATACGCAAATTGTGGTATCTCTGACACCTGCGAAAGAGGCTTTTATTGAAGGACGCTTTCGGGAGTGTATGTTAGCAGTGGGCAGCTGGATGGCGAAGAATTGCCTCAAGCTAAACTCGGACAAAACCGAGGTGATACTGTTTGGTAACAACACTAACTTCTGGACACCCATTTGGTGGCCGGACTCGATGGGCACACTCCCGGTTCCCGGTAAAAAACCTGGGCATAATACTAGATGATAGACTCACTTTAGAGCCTCAAGTGAATGCGGTGGTATCGAAAACCATGTATGTTATCAGAATGCTGAGGAAAGTGCTGCCTTCGTTGCCCTGGGAAAGCAGACAAACTGTGGTTACGGCCCTTGTAATGGCAAGACTGGACTACTGCAACGGGCTCTATTTAAATGTTCAACAAAGAGCGTTGAATAAATTGCAGATGTTACAGAATGCGGCAGTCAGACTGCTCACAGGAACGTCAAGATTTCTTGGTTTCCAAAGATTTCTTTGCCTGGCCTTTAAGGCTCTTCATGGCATAGGTCCAGACTACTTAAAGCACAGACTTCAATGGTATATTCCGGAAAGAACATTGCGGTGTAAAGAAGTCAAGTTGGTTTTGGTGCCGCGCATAAACAAAGCCCGATGGGGTGGCAAAAGCTTCATTTATGGTGCAGCAAAAGCCTGGAACGATTTGCTACTCCATCTAAGGAATACGATGGATCTTTTGTCTTTTCGGAAAGGACTAAAGACGTGGCTTTTTTCTCAATGAGCAGGTTTTTATTCTCCATTCTTCATTTGTCAGTAGTCTCAGAGGATCTAGATAGCGCCAGGACACCTCCGGGTATTTGTTGCGCTTTACAAATGTCAGTATTATTGTTATTATTATCTCAACAATAAGTGTAATTACTAAAAAATGCTATTTTTCTTGACAAGATGTACGCTGAACGATTAACAGACACATTTTGGAGAATAAAAAGGGTACTTAGTGGCTCTATTTATGGCATGTGTGTGGGCAATATCTAAAACCTAATTATCAATTCTGGATGGGAAGAGCCAACAGCAGAAAAGCTCTCAGTTAATGTATGTAAATGTAAGACCTCGAAGGTGATGTAGAATTGTCAGAATTTGAAGTTACTGAGGAAGACATACACCAAAGTGGAGACACGGTTATTATTTTATGATCTTTTCAGAACAAAAAATAGACGGTACAAATGCTCTCTGTTGCAAGACATATTGTGGCACATCAAGAACATACAGGTGCTTGGAGCCCACCAACTGTTTACTATTGATTGGCTTTCCTTGTGATACATTTCACTGCTTCTTATTCGTGTTCCAGTTGTCAATCTTGTGTTTGTCCCTTTCATGTAGCATTTCCTCTTCACATCCAATTTCTCCATGTTCCTTCCTGACAGGTGAGAAAAAACATATACTTGCATTTCTGATATCCGATCCTGCAGCACCACACTTGCATGTCTCGGACATGCCAATAGACCCGGTCAGGCCTCAATAGAAGAAATGCATTCTCCCGATTATTATCTTTAAATCTCTCACTTTACTCTTCTAAAATGTTGGCATGTATGCTTCCATGGCTCTCACCGGCCCTCATTCTGTTTCCATGCTCCATGCTCTACCTTTCCCCACATTGCTTCCGTGGTCGGTTTTGCTGCATCCTCCAGTTGTTTCCGCCCCTTCACCAACATAAAAAAACAAAAAAAAAACAAACAATTTGCGCATTTCATTCTCTTTTAAATTACTGATTAGACTCGGGTCAGTAACTAAAAAGAAAAGCACCTGCGTCATTTTCTGGACGTGCTCTCAAGTGCTGTGCATGCATACCAAATGACGTGAGCACACGTGTCAAAGGCTTTTTAAAAAAAAAAAAATTGCCATGGTGCACAGCATGGAGGGGATGCTGCGCAGCCTGGCTAAGAGCAATTGGGAAATATTCCAAAAAGTATGACCTTCTGGGTTTGCCAATGCTTGTTTTATCACGCACCCTGTACAAATTAAATTGGATTGAATTGTATATGAGCTTACAGAATATTTAATCAGGATGAATTTCTATATTAGTGGCCCCAAAACACAGTGACCTCGAATCTAAGATCATTGTTTCCGCCGGGAAAAGGCAAGAAAAAGAGAACCTGGTTCTGCTGTGGCTAGTGTTGGCCAAAAGAGCCTGTGGTCCTGGCGAAGCCCAGTAGATGCCACCACTCAAGCTTTACATGGTTATCCTGACAATAATGTTACCCCTTCTTCCTACACTGATCTCCAGATATTATACCAAGATGATGAAGAGTCGAGCAGCGCTGTATCAAGGCTTCTCAATGTGATCCAATTGCAGAGCTGCTCAGCTTTCCTTATTCCTGCACTTTTTCAAATGTGCTGTCTGGCAAACTACAAAACGAGCCAGACAAGACAGACACTGCGGGTCTATTTATAGCCCAGCAGACACTGTGCGCCCGTCCTACTGTGAGCATTCAAATGTGCTTCCAGGGCGCACAGGCGTTCCTCCAGCCTCTGCAGCAGGCAGCCTCAGTGCCCCGCAGGACACAACCCACGGAAAGCTGCAGCATCTACAGACACCGCCTTACCCTCAACCCCAGGCATGTTCTACAAATACATGAGGAAAAGGACTAAAAACGAATGAGAAATGGGAACAAATATTTAGAAATGTTGCAAAAAGGCTAATTAGCAAAACATTCAACATGCGTACATCTGGAGGACAGCAAGCTATTTCTGGCTGCTTTAAGGATGTTAGGTTGTAATGTAGAATTTATATTATTATTTATTTTTTAAACACGGCTACCACTGTTATGTTATGTAATGTCAAACTGTAAAGCGCACTAATCCCTATGAGGGCATCCAGACGCTTCATAAGGTGTGCAGGCACGTGGTCCCCACAGGTATTAGAGGAGCCAGGTCTTCAGCTTCTTGAGGAACTCAAGAAGTGAGGAGGAGGCTCTGATGTGTTGTGGGAGGTCGTTCCATCTTTTGTGTTCAATGTAGGAGAACGAGCGACCTCCTGTTCTGCTTTTGTGAATGCAGAGGATGTGTGAGAGTGCGGCTGAGCGTAGGTGTCTGGTGAAAGTGTATGCAGTTGTGTACGTATGCAGGTCTAGTGTTGTGCAGAGCTTTCTATCCATGCGTGTGGTGTTTGAATTGGCTGTGTTTGTGGATGGGGAGCCTGTGAAACTCTCCGAGGAAGGGTGAGATGTGGGTGCGGCGAGGGAGGTTGAGTATGAGTCTTGCAGCGGAATTTTGTATGGTCTGAAGTCTGTGTAGGAGCTGCTTGTTGATTCCGACATAAATTGCATTGTAGTAGTCGAGTCTGCTTGTTAGGAGTGCTTTCATGCTGTCTTTCTTTAATCTACATGGACAGATGAGGTGGTCAATAGTATCAAACATGGCAGAGATCCAGGAGTATTAATACTCCTGAACCTCTACCATTGGTCAGCATCCTTTACCGTTGGTCATCGATGACTGAAGTGATGACAAATTGTGCAGAATCCTGGTCTAGATCCTACTCATTTTGATCCAAGATATTGTTACTCTTTACATAGCTTGCAATTGAGATAGCGCCACCTTCACCAGACATTTTGCTAGATAAAGTAGCAATACGATAGGCCTGTAGTTCGATAAATCTTTATGGTCAAGAGAAGGCTTTTCAACATAGGTCGCACATTGGCTGTTTTGAAGGTATGAGGTATGTCACCTGTGGTTAAAGACATGGTAATAATGTGATTGATGGTGGTGATGATGGTAGAGCTAACGAATTTTAAGAGAGAGCAGCTATGCAGAAGGCTTACTTGCTTTAATTTTCATACAGTCCTTCTTCAGGACATGGTCGGGAGGGTGTGTACTGCTATTTGGCCTATAGGAAGGTGTTGGGAGAGGTCTGTGAGTTGGAGAGAGACGCTTCATACATGATGCAGTGAACTGGTAGCTGCTTATAAGCATGAGGTGTTGTGGAAAAGTGACAGAACAGATGCGGATGAGCATGGAGACACCTAGCATTTTTTCCTTTTCTAAAATTTAGAGTGGTCTTTTAACATGAAATTATGTGAATGAAAAGAGAAAGATTTACAGGTTTTTTTCTGTTAGAAACCACTATATTGGCGATAACGACCAAAATAACTCCGATGACATGACAGATTACAAAAGACTAAATCAGAGATATTGTGTAGCAATAGCAATCTCTGCTGTTAAATGAGCACTAGTAAGAACAAACAAGCTATTTATCTTTGTAACGCTTTTTCTGATAGCCTATCTAAACGCAAATTCCTATCCTTAGACTATTCCATGGGTGTCAGACTAGATCCGGAAAATCAGTGCACCGGGAGATGGAGATATATGGAGATATATATATATATATATATATATATATATATATATATATATATATATCCCCAGCATGTTGAAATCAGATTCGTTCATGGCTATTTCCACACCAAAAAACACAGAGCCATATTAGACTGAGTGTTTGACCAGTGTGCATGATCTAACAGTACGTTAGGGTGGAGAGCCCATTTCGTAGAACGAAGAGGATCGGTGCGGAATCTGCAGTTAGAGTCACGACCAGAAAAAGCATTAACAAAGGTAGATGACTTGTTCTTCTGATACAGACTTCTAACCGCACATTTCTTACCTTAGAATACACACCCAAGCAATATCTTCCCAGAGGTGGGTCTGCGAACGGCTCAAGCCAGCAAGTCCTGGAGGACTTGCAGGGCAAAATGCCCGCCCCAACTGACTTGACCTTCCAAGCAGTAGTTCTTCATGAATGTGTAGAGGGTATGCAGTAGCTTGGTAGATATCTAGGGTAGGCCTGGGCTAAAATTTCGTTCCGTTCGCGGAAAATGCGATAATTTGACATTTTCGCGTTCCGCGGAAAGCGCGAAAATGTCAAAATTTCCGCATTCCGCAGCTTGGCGATAATTTGATTCTTGCTCGCGCTGTAACATAATACATTCTCGCGCGCGCGCGCGATCGCCTTACCTGAATCCCTGCGTTCGCCGACAAGTTTTCTTGATCCGGTCGCGTTCTCCATGAGATGTTGTATTGTTTTCAGCCATTTGCGCTGTCTCGCGACAGTTTGCGCCCGCAGTGACGTCATGCGTCGCGCGATCACGTCTTTCTTCTCGCGATCATGCACCGCGAGACAACTGAAAGCAAGATGGCCGCGGCCGCGAGCAGCCACATGGGTAAGTTGGCGAGCTGCAACCATGCAGAAAATCTCGCGAACATGCTGGAAAAAAACTTCCGCATCTTCGCGATATTTCCGCATGTTTGCGATAATTTTGAACATTTTCGCAATAATTTGCAAAAGTGGATTTCGCAAATTCCGCCCACCCCTAGTCTAGGGCTGGTACCTCACATGCTAACGCAGTAGTAGCAGCCTTGGCCCTGTTGGAATGGGCCTGCAAGCCTCAAGAGGCTGCTTTTTAGCCAATGCACAGCAGATCTTCATGCAGAGTATAATCTAACGAAAGATAGTTAATTTCTGGGATGCTCTGCCCTTTGTCGCTCCAGTGAACCCAATGAAGAGCTGATAGTCCACTCAATGTTCTTTAGTCCGATCGATGTACAAAGAAAGAGCTCTCTTTGGGTCCAGGTGGTGGATTCTCTACCCCTTATTAGAAGGATGAAGAATGGTGATAAATGTGGGCAGCGTGATGTTCTGGCAAACATGAAAAGGGGTGACCACCTTTGGCAGAAAAGAGACACATGATCAAAGAAGCAGTTTTTTTGATGTACAGAGGGTTAATAGAAAGAGCTTGGAGCACGCTGCCCTCCTGGCCAATGTAATATCCACGCGGAAGGCAGTCTTGAGAGTTAGGAGTCCTAGCAGTCAACTATGCAGGAGCTAAAATGGGAGTACATGAGGAAAGTTAGGACCAAATTAAGGTCGGATTGGGGTATGATGAAAGGGATGAAGGGAACAAAGGAAACAAGCCATTTTGAAAGGTGGCACAACAGGTGACTTCAACAGTGAGGGCTGATACGACAACCGTAAAAAAGCTGAGATGGCCAAAAGGCAACCTTTAATGGTGCCCAGAGCAAGGCCTTGCCAGGCTAAAGATAGCACAAACAGTAGAACCTCTGACAAGTGAGCTGAAAGCGGGTAAACATGATGGGGAAAGCTCCATGCCACTAATTTGTCCCTGTGGCAGGCGTATACTGTATTCATTGAGGGACGTTTGCAGGGGCAGCTCCTTCGTTATGGCGGAGGAGCGTTGGCCTACTAGGGTACAGAAGAGTTAAACACTTGAAAAATAAAATGATCATAAATCAATTTTATCATAATTTTATTTTTCTTCTTACCTGCGGCTGCCAGCGAGCGCGTCATAGGGCGTGGCGTGGCCATGCACTCTGTGCAACAGCAGTGGGGAGGAGAGGTAATGGGCACTGCTAAGTGTGCCTGATGGTTTGGCTGGCCGTCAAAACTGTTATATGTACTTAGCATTTCTCTACCTGGCTGTATTGTACAGCCAGGTGGAGAAAAGCCACAGGTTCCCAGTCCCTGTCTAGGAGCCAGTCTAGGGCGCTCAAACCAATCCCAGCGATTTGCTCATTTTTTTGTTTGATCTGTTTATTAGAATTTTTGTACTTTAATGAAAAATAGAGTACAATCATAGGAATTATCATATGGAACCAGTAGGTATTTTGCCAGACACCATGTCTAAAGCAATATCCCATCGACATGCAGACATCAATATTACCGGTGGCATCTGGTACCAACCCAGTGATTCTCTCATGCTAGGAATATTATTCCCAGCATGAGAGCAGCATCAGGATTTGGCCTCTGAAAGCCTGTGCAGTGTGATCAGCCCGGGACCGGACCAGGTTCGGAAGAGGAGCAATGAGGCAACCGCAGCAGCAGTTGAAGTTCTATATTTTTTTATTTTTGTATGTGCCTATTGTTGTACCCCCTCTCCTCCCCCTTCCATACCACCCCCACCGCTTCGGATCCCGAGCAGCCGCCGCTGCATGCTTGGCTGCCAAAATGACATCCCAGATCTCAGAAGGCAGATCAAAGCATTCAACTGCCACTGCTCAATTTACATGCATGTTTGAGGAGTATACCTAGGTTCGGGAGCAGAACCTTTGCGACAGAAGGTCCTCATGAACAGGTAGCCTGATTGGAGAACAAAGGTCATGAGCTAGAGATACCAGACTCTCCTTGCCCAGTCCGGAGCCACTAGGATGACTTGGGACTGGTCAGTCCTGATCTTCTTGAGAACTTGGGGCCGGAGCAGCATTGGCAGGAAGGTATACAGAAGTCACAAGTTCCAATCTAAATAGAATGCGTCTCTGAGCAACAACCATTTTGGAAACTCCAACGTGCAGAAGAGCTGCCATTGCATGTTTTCAGCTGTGGCAAATAGATTGACACAAGGTTCTTCCCATACTCAGAATAGAACTTGAGCCACCTAGGGGTGTAATAGCCATTCAGGATCTGCAAGGTATCGGCGGCTGAGTTTGTCCACCCCGGTGTTCAGAGATCCTGCCAGATGCTGCATAATCAGGAAGATGTCCTGTCACTCCAGCCAGGTCCAGAGACGCAGGGCCTCCTGACAGAGTCGACGACCCCACGGCGTTGTCTGTGAACACATGAACAGCCTTCCCTTGATGGATGGGAGGAAAAATTTCAATGCCAAGTGAATAGCCCTGAGCTTCAGAATGCTGATGTGGAGCTGGGACTCCACCACAGACCAGAGTCCTCTGATCTCCACCTCTGCCACATGGCCGCCCCAACCCAGAAGCAATGCATCAGTCACCACAGAATGTTCCAAGGGGAGAACGGAGAGGGGCCTGCCGATGGTCTAATCGCAGTTCGTTAGCCTGCAGTGCAAATCTTTTGCAGTCTACTTCGATATATAGACCAGGCTGGAGAGATTGCCCCGACGCTGTGTCCATTAGGACTTCAAGTCCCACTGCATAGCCCGAATGTGCCATTTGGCGTACTTCAACAGGATCCAGGAGGCCATGAGACCCACCAACCTCAGAGTCAGTCTCTTCAAAATCCAGGCCAGAGGTTAAACATCGGGATCCTAGCACAAATGTCCTGGACTCTCGGCTCTGGAGGGTAGGCACAGAACTGCACTGTGTCTAAAATAGCTCAGATGAAAGGGAGCATCTGAGATGGAGTCAGGTTGACTGTAAGCAAGTTAATGGTGCCCACCTTCAACAGCCGGTCGTCAAGGTAGAGAAAGACTGGGACCCCTGAAGGTGAGCTGCAACCACCGCCATCACTTTCATAAATAACCGAGGAGCACTGGTGAGACCGAAGGGGAGCACAGTGAACTGTAAATGCTTGTTTCCTACTATGAACCGCAGGTAGGGCCTACGGGTTTGATGAACAGGGATGCAAAAATAAGCACCCTGTAACACCAACACTACCAACCATTCTCCAGAGTACAAGGCAAAAAAGACCCGAGCAGTGTCCATCTGAGCCATGCATTAGATTTCTCAAATTATGTAGCAAATACCTTAAATTATCTGGTAAATGCTGAAGCCACAAAATCTCTCAAAACCACTGGCCCTTGTGACTGGCTGCAATTTAGTGAAAGGTAAACAAACCCAAAACATTCTAATTCGAATCAGTCCCCATAGTTAGCTGCACTTTTTCAAATTAACCGCCTCAAAATGAACGCAAAATATATATATTTTTTTAAACTACCAAATAATGTGCTATGTTGTCCATTATTTCAAACCCCACTGTCAACAGCCCCTGTTCGTCAGCAGTGGAGGGTGGCCGCAGAGCATCACTTTGGCCAGGCCCTCTTTTTAAAAATTTTTTTTAAGGGTTTACAGACCCTGCCGGAGGGTTTTGGCGCCCCCTGTGACTTGTAGACCTATGCTGGAATTATGTGGGATCTTCGGACCTACTTTCGGATGTGCAGACCCCAATGAGGGGGCAGCAAGGTTCCAAAACACTTACTGGGAGCTGATGATCTATTGTTGACATTAAAGAATATAAGTATAGCAATCAAAAAATAAAAACATATTTCCATAAAAAGCAGCCAGAGAGCCTGGTGTCAAGAACATTTTGCACCAAATATTACTGTAGTCACCCTGGTGAATAATAACCTACCCACTTTATTTGGAATAGCCGTATAAAGTTCGGAGCATCAGTCTCGACCCATTAGGGGCACAACTCTTATCACAAACATCAACCAGGCACTCCCGCAGGAATATCTCCGCCAAAAGTATTTAATGATTAAATAAATGTCAACAACAAATATGGCATGAATAATGAGACTCACACCAGGCAGTGGAGGGAAAAAAGCATTTTGAATGCAACTGAAACGACACATCAAAATGAAACTTGACATCTTCCTAAAATATGTTTATAGCTTTAATTGCTTTTTTGAAACTGTGTTTG
This sequence comes from Triturus cristatus, assembly GCF_964204655.1. Lineage (NCBI taxonomy): Eukaryota > Metazoa > Chordata > Amphibia > Caudata > Salamandridae > Triturus > Triturus cristatus. Next base: position 217,028,762 of record NC_140587.1, on the reverse strand, counting down.
CTACACTCCCTGAGTACCTTTCTTCAAAACAGCACGTATTTAACCAAGACGCAGCGTGTGATAGGGAAACTAGAACTGTAGCCCCCTTTATCGTTCTAATTAGAACTAATGTTTACTTTGTGATAATAATAATGATACATACAAATATACATACATACAAATAAAAAATACATAGGTCCAAAGTGTTTCTTAGGATCCCACAAGAGCTGGGGTGCAGAATGCTGGGGCTGCTGAGTATGAAAGTCGCCTACTATTGATTTTACCTCCAGCCTCTTTCTACCATCACCTTACTTACACTTTCTGTGTCTGTACCCGACTCCTGCAGTATCCTTTTCTTCCCTGCCTTCCTCATGTTAGGTACACTGCATGGTGGGAACGTGGAATTTCACTTTTTCACTGTAGTAATGTGCTAACATTACTTTATTAGTACACTTGCTCTAACTTACATAGGATATTATGTACTTTTTTCACAGTAATTAAACAGTGATTCACATGATAAGCAGTCATTAGCATGGCAAGGGTGTTCTGGGCCCCAATGCAAGCAAAATACAAATTCCCCTGTATTAAAAGACAGCCATAACAGGGATGCAGGGAGTCCCTCTTGCCCCTGGACACTGGTACTGCTACAATCTCGGTATCAATGTTAGTTACATCGCTGCTTACAGGTGGGCGAGTTCGTCGTTCTACCTGTCTTTTCTCTCTCCTATCATCATTCCTCCTCCTGCTCAGTGGCGGCTCCTCCATAGGGGCGTTTGGGCGCCGCCCCCCTGCTTTCTCGCAGTGCGAGAAGGCAGAAACATAAATGGTAATAACTACCATTTATGTTTCTGCCTTCTCGCACTGCGAGAAAGCAGAAGTGCCTGATCGGGGGTGGGCGGTCCTGCTTGAGGGCAGGGGGGAGTGGCTTGCCCACTGTTGTGCATAGGGACTGTTTGGTCCCCCCTGGGGCCGATCAAACAGTCCGTATGTACAACAGTGGGTAAGCCACTCCCCCCATGCCCTCGAGCAGCACCGCCCACGGCGCCCACTCTACATAGTGAAAATGGTCCCGGCTGGGGCGCTCTCCACTGCGCCTCAGCGTTGTGATTGGCAGAGCGGAGGCAGGGAGGCTGCCTTTCATTGATGACGACGAGAGCTTCAGGACGGCGGGAGCGGCAGTTTGGACGCATCCAGAAGCTGCGGTGTTGCAGGACGGAGCGGGAGTTGAAACGCATCCAGAAGATGTTGCAGGACGAAGATGGTAAGTTTTATAATATTCTTTAATTTACCCACCCGCCTCCACCCCCCGTGACGACCCCCACCCCCATCATGCCGGCCGTTACTGTGAAGTTATGAATGTACAAAACTATTTTAGGCCCTCCTTAGGCCTAAAATAGTTATGCACATTCATTACTATTTTAGACCCTCCGGTGCCGTATCAATGCCAGTCAGGGCCGGCTTTAGGGCGGTGCGATCGGTGCCACCGCACCGGCTGCTGGAATCCTGGGGGCGCCGTGTTTGAAAGTTTATTATGCCTAGTTTGAAGCACCTGCTGCAGCGTTTCTTTCACCCCGCAATTACCAGGGCTCACATAAATGTCAAGATAACTCGTGTGATTAATTATCTTCCTGGAGAGAGAGATCAGCATTTTGTATAGTTGTGGTTTTGACTTAGGTGAACTTAGTGCAGAGGGTTAATATGCCTGCTGCAGAGAACGTGTACCATGTAGATTACAGATGTAAACAGATCAGCAGGTTACTTGCAATGTATAATTTAAAGTCCTAATATAGAATAGTGAGGTATTAACTTTCATCCTAGAACTGCATACACTCTGCAAAGTACAGAACATTGATCAATGTTGCAAAAAGGGTTAATTTGGCTAGAAATCGATTCTTATTATTAAAGAAAACTCCCAACTATGCTGTTTCTTTTTCGACTCTGAGTTTGTGCTTCTCCACACCAAGCACTCTTAAACTATGCTGCCTACCAGTATGGATGACATGTGACTCCTACACTTTTAGTCCTTTGGCTTACGTAACATTTCCTACACAGTGATTTACACATGTATGATTGAATGTCTGTGTGTAATATGCGTGTGATGCAAAGTGCTCAGACACCCTGCACTGGTATGAGTGGCGCTATATAACTAATTCAATGCATCTGAGAGAGTGTGGTTATGGAGACTTGGTCACTGTTTTCGCCACCCAATCTTTGGCCCTAATGGAGACCTGAGGTGACATATAGTTCATCTTTCTTTGGCAATAAGGTCAGGCGGCTAACGCCAATGTTCCCTATTCTTTTAAAATAATGCAGTCAGGCTAAATGGATGGCACGGGTGCAAGCAGGAATGAAGCACGATATGGGACAGTTTTAAATGTGTTTAATTATTTCAAGTCTACATATCCTACCTACTTTTATAAATATTCTTGCTTTCTGAAATGTGGTTTAACCTGCATCCTTTGGGCCTTTTTTTTTTGTTCTTCAAAATTTCCTTGGCGTGAGGGTCCTGCAGTTCCCCTTTAGTCAATCAGGCTCACTATGACACAAAACACATTTAGACCCTTTTTTTATGCCCCACCACTTTCAAATGTCACCAGCCACCACTGCTTCTGCTCTTTCCTTTTCACTCTCTTAACTATCCCTTCCTCTTTCTTTCTCTTCATCCCCGGCTTCCGATTGTCCTTTCTCTCTTTCCTCCATTTTAGGCTGTGCAGTTGGCTTCTTTCCGTTCGGAATTTTAGGATATCGCATATGGTGTTCCGCAGGGGTCTGTTCTTAGTACTGCACTTTTCAATATTTATGCAGCGCCTCTTGCACATCTTATTGTATTTTGTGGATTTCGATCTCATGGGTATGCAGATTGCAGAGGACACAAAAATTATTATCAGGATGGAGGGCAATTTCTCATTACTTCAGGAACAATTTGGGAGCTGTATGATTAAGATGCCTAATTGGATTAACAGCAACTCGCTTTGCATAAATACAGATAAAAAAAGAAGTCCTCTTTTTGGGACTTCTTCAAGCTGGTCTCAAACGTGGTGGCCAGATTTCTTGGGCAAATGCCCAGTACCCACCTGTTAGACTTGCCATCTTTTGGCGTATTTCCCCTGTCTTTTTGCGTTACGACCTCCCGGTTTTGACTCTGTTTTTGCTGGTTTAGTGCCTCTACGGACTTTCTCACTACTGTTCAGTGTTACAGTGGAAGTGCTCCTGTTCCATGACAGGTCATTTGATTTACTTGTCAGTCCCTAGTACAGTGCACTGTGTGTGCCCAGAGCCGGTAAATCAAAATGCTGCTAGTGGGCTTGTAGCACTGTTTGTGCCACCCACACAAGCAGTCCTTTAAAGGTAACTCAGACCTGCCACTGCAGGGTCTGCGCGCAGTTTGTAACTGCCATGCCGACTTGGCAAGTACACCCACTTGCCAGGCCCTACCCTTTCCTTTTCTTACATATTAGTCACCCCTAAGGTAGGCCCAAGGTACCCATGAGGGCAGGGTGCAGTGTATGTGAAAGGTAGGACATGCTCTGATGTGTTTGGCATGTCCTGCAAATTTTGTTTTTCACTATTGAAAGGCTATCTGGCCCATAGGAAAGCATTGATGGATACATATATGGATAAAGTTTAGTATGCCTGAACTCAGAATATAAAGATGCATCTTTTAGTAAGGGTGATTTTTACATCCTGTGTTTGAAAATACCGCTTTTAGAAAGTATGTATTTTCTTGCTTAGCCATCCTGTGTGCCTCTGCTAGGATGTGGACTGACTGTCTGGCTTTGGAGTTACAGGGGCTGGGGATGTGCAGTGGCTCCAGAGAGTCTGATGGGTCAGGGCGGGGCTGAATAGACCTGGACTGCATTTAGAGTTGTGGGAGGAGATTTCCTTGCACCTGAATGGGCCTGGTCTGCCTTCCACGATGCTGTCTCAACCCCCTGCCAGGAAGCTGGGCCAGGGAGGACAGAACTGGTTTCGACTAAGCATAGACACTCTCTGCTTGAGAGGACAAAGACATTTGGGGTATAAATATGGGCCCAGACCCCAGAATTTTAGAACTCTTTTGGAACCAAGAAGACTGCCAAGAAGAGCTGGAGAAGCTGTGAGGGGAGACTACCACTTTGTTGTATGCTTTGTTGTGTTGGCCTGCAGTGGCTGCTTCTGTCTTCGGCAGTGAAAGGACTGGACTGAACTTTCTACAACTTCTTTCTTTGAGCATCTCCAAGGGTTTGAGGTAGAGCTTACCCCTTGTTCAAGAAGTCTCAGGAACAGCAAAGACTTCAAGTTCTTTTGCCATCAGCACTGGAGACAGTGTGTTTTGTGCTGCAACAGAAGAAAAGCAACCCAACACTGTCTATGACACCGCTGCCGAATACGGGTCCTGAGGGCACCACAGAGGACACCGTCGCACCACAACACTGGTCTAACAGACGACGCCTACTGATGCCGCCACTGAGCCGCTGCTTGCACCGCGACCTGTGGGCACCACACTCTGCACCGCCTCACTTCACGCCGTTGCCCTGGTATCCCCGACAACAACGCCCCACGCCAACCTCGACGCCTCTGCATGCACCGTGGTTCAAGGGCACCGATCGTAAGTTACATGACGCACCGTCCTCATCCCACACCGCAGCCTTGGCCTACCAACGCCGGCACCATCGATTCTAGTTCGTCAGCCGACAGCGCTTCAGCAATGACGCCGCCACTGCTTGACCTGCCAGCACTGCAACGAGCATTGCATCACTTCGCACTGCCGCCCTGGTCTCACCGCCGCCGCTAGACGACCGTCACCGAGCCGCTGCCTGCACCGTGACCTGAGGGCACTGCACACGCACCGCTGCACTTCGCACCGTAGTACCGATGCTCCCGTCTTCGACCACGATGAGTTCGATCTGCAACGCGTGTGACATCAAGGGCCCAACGACTCCTACACTGATCTCCGGAACAGACGCCTGCAGATGCCGGCCTTTCGGGGATCATCGAGAGGTGGCAGACGTCCTACAATTCTAAAGGTACTGTTTTGCGGGTCTTCGCAACACCGTAGCTGGCCCGCGACGCTACGGTCAGCCAGAACTGTTTGGATTTGTTATTCACAACGCCGTGATAGCCCCAGACGGAGCTATCGACTTCAAGGAACTATATTACATGTCTATTTTGATTACTGAAGATGTCTAAGTGCTGTATTGTGGATTTTATCGTTTTGGTCTTGTTTTAAGTAAAAACAAATATTGGATATTTTTCTTAGCTGTTGTGGTGTGCTTTTGTAGTGCTTTCTCTGTGCTACGGTTGGTTATGTGCAAATGCTTTACACACTGCCTCTTAGATAAGCTTGACAGCTCGTGCCTAGCTACCAAGGGGATGAGCAGGGGTTATTTTAGGAGTGTAACTTCCTAATCCTGACTAGAAGTAAGGGTCCCTACTTGGACAAAGGTGCAAACCCTTGCCTACTAGAGATCCCCATTTCTAACACCACCCCATCAGCTCGAAACTTAGGGGTGATAATCAATAGCAGACTTTCCTCTGAGTTACATATCAATAAATTGAAGTCTACTTGTATTTTACTTCTGGGGCATCTTAAGAAGATAACTCAGTTCATCCTCGTGAATCCAGGAAGTTGCTGGTGCAAACATTGGTACTTAGCAGATCGGATAATTGCAATGCCTATATTTTGGGCGACCTGAGCATTTAATGTGGAGACTGCAACTCGTACAAAATAGCGGCAGCCGGGTTGATTTTGGGGAATTTAGGTTGGCGCGGCTAGCCGCCAACCAAGATGGTCGAACACCGAACGGGCTCTCGTAGCCGTCAGTGATTAATTCCCTACCATCCGACATTATCCGAACAGTGCTCTGCCTAAAACTGCCTCATTGTTACTCAGACTGTCCTGACCTGTGCCTGAGGAGTCCCTGTGTGCTGGCGACGCTGTGGAGAGGAGAAATCAGCGATGGATTGAAACGCCACAAAGCCAAATCAACATGTGGCATCCTGTAGCGAAACCCGTGAATCGCTGGTGTGCTGGTGGTCTCTCCCCGATGCAAACGCAGCAGCAGGTTCCTGGGAGCTAATTGGAACGTTGCGGCGAGGTGATAATGGTGGATACTCAAGGCTGCTGTGTTCTGCATCCGAGGTTGAGTCGCGCCGTGGCGGACTACGAGGACTGCCGCTCTGACATTCCAGGCGGTTATCGTAGACACTGCCTAGAGATGCTATCGGATCCACGGCCGGCGGAACGCTGGTGCGCTTGGCTCCTGATGGGCAGTGGGCTTTGAAGAGCAGGGAGCAGAGTCCAGTGGGATGATTGCAGCAGCCCCTCCCCCTCTGGTGGTGCAGCACCTGAGGCCTCCGGTCTGGACAAAACTCCTTTGGGAGCTCTGCGCAACGCAAGTGAAGACTCGCACTTGGGGTGGCCTATGAAGATCGTGGTGCCTCGGGCTTCAATTAAGGACATGGCCAAGCCCACTTTCCTACTTCTAACCATCAGAAAGACCTTTGACGAACCCAGGAGGACCTGATGGTGGTGCCACCTGAGGAGATTCGCCCGTGCATAATACTTTTGGACAACCAGGACGGTAAAAGGGGAGACCGCCTCTGATTTATAGTTGCCCCACTTAACAGGCATCTAATTGGGGCCTGAGTCGTTATAAGGAGCGACTAGAGGGCACTCAGTGGGAGGTGTACTGTGCCCCGGTGGTCCCTGTGATCTGCCTTGCCCACCTGATTGCAGCCCCTGGGGCTGTAGTCACCTTTGCTGTGGGGGGCCCAGGAAATCCCCCTGAGGTATTGCCCTTTGGGGAGTCCTGGGGGTGGGGGAGGAAGTGGGACTGTGTTGACCCTTGCCTTGTGCTGTGACCCTTTAGGGTCCCTGGTGACATGGTGAGAAATAAGGTCCCCAGCCTGCACAAACCAATCACATTGACAAATATACTGTCACCATAGCCACGGCTGGAGATACCGGGGGAGGAGCAGCAGGTATGGGTGCTGAACAGGAGGCTCCCCCTTCTCCTGAGCCCTCCCTGAGAAAGATCATGGCTGCCATACAGGATATTTGAGGCACACTTGAACCCAAAACTGGATACTGTCATGATGGAAGTCAGCTTGCTGCATGCAGATGTCAGAAGTATCGCCAGGAAGGTTTCCTTACCACGACCGAAACACAGATAGGGGGCCTGCTTTCCAAAACTAAATGGCTAAAACAGGTTGATATATTTACCAAATAGAATGCTACTATTACGGCCCGCCTGAAGGATCAGGAGGGACGCATCAGGCGGAATAATATCCATGTGGTGGGGTCCCCGAGGGAGCAGAGGGACATAGTGCTGATCTCTTTTTGGAGGACAACATCCTAAAGACTCTCCATCCTAAAAAACTATCCAACTACGTCTGAATAGAGAGGGCACACAGGACACTGGGCCCATTTCCACATCCGGGAGCTCCCTCACAGATAATCATAGCTAAAGTATTTAACTATAGAGATCGAGACATAATCCTCCAGGCTTATTGGACTCATGGGGACCTTCATATTGAGAACTCGAATATTCGTTTCTTTACGGATTTCACCTTCCAGGGCAAAGCTCACGATGGAACTTTGAGTCTGTATAGAGAGCACTCCAGGCACAAAACATCAAATACATGGTGATGTATCTAGCCAAGCTTCGAGTTGGGGCGGACAGTAAGGCACTGCACTTCATGACCCCGGAGGAGGCATGGTACAAGCTAGAGGGATGGAGAGGCATGGGACGGAGAAGGGCCAGCATTCATGGAACCCCTCTCAGAGTCAGAGATCTGGAGACGCGCCGTCATGCCCGAACTCACGAAATCCTCCCACGGACAAATGAACAATAGCCTCTATTGACCCATGGAAACAGTAATATTACTCGGATTTGTGGCTGGGGGTGGGTTATGTGTGCCAGATAGTCTGCATCAGTACTAGTCCTTGTGATTTTTTGGAGGACACTTGGCCTGCTGCGTAAAGACACAAGTTGAAGGCCAGCTGGGCATAGGAGTATTTACCTATACACGATACAGGAGAATGTGATATACAATATGTTCATCCTCTATCAGTTCATGTTGGTGGCCATAGCGCTCCCTCACTACTACATGCAAAAGTTGGGGAGACAGGCACTCTGCAAGTTGGGGATGTGGGTGGTTTATAAATCACTACACAGGGACGCAGAGGGCGGGGGCTGAAGGGTTCGTTTTGTTTAGCTTTCTTACTGAACTTTTTTGCTCATCTACACAGCTTGCTGATGGTTGAGGAATTTGAAAATGGGACGGTACACCATGCACTCAAGCACAGGTGCACTGCACAGCTAAACCAATGGCAGGGAATGCGAGTAAAGAACTAAACGCCTGTAAATGGAATGTCAATGGATTAAGGAACAAAATCAAATGCACACTAGTGCTGCAATATCCACGACGACACTCCCCTGACCTAATACTTTTGGAAGAAACACATCTCCAGGGTAAATATTACAAGGCCTTAGTCCACTTTGGCTACAAACTACTGACTTATGCCAGCTACTCCCCAGGTTTGAGGGGTATTGGTATACTGGCAAGGAAGACCTTGCTATTTACTCCAATTTGCACGTGGCTGGATGTTCAGGGCTGCAACATAGACCTATCTGGAACTTGAAAGGGCTACATCTTGAACCTCTGCTTCCTCTATGTGCCACTAAGACTCTACGCTTCGATCCTTCCTAAAATTAGTGCCCCACTCCTGGGAATGCCTACAGGCATCATTCTGCTGGGAGGGGACATGAATGCAGTCATGAACCCTGGGGTGGATAGACTGAGCACTGCACCCACACGGACAGATGTAAATATTCTACCAACCTTTGCGTCAGAGAGGGCTTGTTGGATTTATGAAGGGCACACAATCCTCAACTGCAACAATGCACGTATTATTCATCCGCGTACGGTTCATTCTCCCGCCTAGATCACATTTTCACTCACCATGCCCAAGATGGATTTTTTTTAGAGTGATGACACAGCAGTACCGCCTTAGACCTCTCTGGCTCCCTTCGTGGACCCACCTCTCTACCTGATCCACCAACACATCCTCCAACCCTCACCCAGCACTCAGAGCTGGTGGCACGCCTTGATGATTTATTTCTCCAGTTGTACCTTGTAACAGCCAAACTTCATGTCTTGAAGCCCTCTCAATTGAGCATCTCCCCTTGATCAGCTCCCTCCTCTCTCTCCAAAACCTGCCCAGAGTCCCCTCTAGCATGATATCTCGATCTGTCCAGCATTCTCCCCTCTCTACATTTAATACCTTACCTCTACCTAACGCCCACTCCCCGCCAAGAAGGATGAAGACTGACCTTGCTTCTAAGGATATCAATGATCTGCTCTGCTCTTATTTCCCTAACTTAGACACCATCAAGACTCGTCTCGGTCAAATTCAAGCCATTCATGCGAACCCGAACAGAGAACCCCTACACAACCTCAGACTCATAAATAACGACAACCTCAAGTGAGTTAACATCATACAGACATCTCCCCCCCACACACCGGGACGACTTAAATGCATACTGCTCAACTGCAGATCAGCCAGTAAACACGCCTCAGATATCTTCGACCTCATCCAATACAATGAGATAGATATCATCCTCACTGAAACTTGGTTGAATCCCTCTTCCACTCCTATCCTAGACCTCCTAGTGCCTCCTTCCCATGACATAATTCGCCTCGACAGAGCGAAGAAGTTGGGAGGTGGACTAGCTTGTATACATTGGAGTAAACTCTCGGTCTCTCACTCTGAGTCCTCCATGCCTTCCTCCAGAGAATACCGCTGCCTCAACATCTCAAGTAACCACCTCCTGGTATGTAAACTACATACATTCTATCACCCCCCGTGGGACAATCTCTCCTTCATCAAACAATTAATGGAAATCATCTCCGGTAATGTCGATTCCGTAATGTCTCAAATCTTCTTCAGTGATTTCAACCTTCATTGGTCTAACCCCAACGACCAAGCTGTTACATGCCTTAAATCTTTCCTAGAGGATCATGAACTGATTCAATATTGTGACCGGCCAACGCATAATAAAGGAGAAATCCTGGATCTCATCATCTCTAAAGGAAACACCATCTCACTGGATAAAATCATCCCTTGTGACTGGTCCGACCACCACATCATCCTCTTTTATATTAACAGGGAGGTGTCCCTGAGGAAGGCTCAACCGAAGAAGCTGAAGATCTGGAAAAGGGACCTTCGACATATTAATACAGCTGAACTAGCAACCCAATGTAAATCTGCCCTTTCCTCCCAAGCTGACAAGTCAGAGTTTCATGTACTCACGGACTTTTACAACTATACGATCTCTTGTATCATGGATGCCAAGGCAACACTGCAACAAAAAAATGCCTCAACAAAAATCTCCAAACCATGGTTCAATGACAACCTAAATTCTGAACGACGCAACCTAAGGGCAATTGAATGATCTTGGAAATTCAAACCATCCTCGGATCAGCTAAAAGTCCTTAGAACGGTAAGGAGCTCCTTTAAATAACAAATCAAGAGCGCCAAGGCCGACTACTTCAGATCCCAACTTAACCAAGCCTCTAATTGCCTAAAGAAACTTTTTGAAATTGTTGAACAACAATCGGTTGTTGCACCCATTCGCTCTGACCCAGGACTCAGCCCACCCTCATGTGACGCTCTGGCTGCTTTCTTTACCGAGAAATCAAGACTCATCAATATCGGACTGGATTCTAAGACAGCTTCTTTGCCATCCTATTTGTTTGCACACCCTCTGTCCCGCTCAGAACAGCTCGAACCAGCCAGTCTGAGCACCAAGAAGAATGCCTCTTGGGGCACCTATACTTCTTTCAGCGAAATAGACCGTAACAAGATTCTTCAGAGTATCAATCCATCCAAACATTTTAGCGACCCGTTACCACCCTCCATCTTCAAAGAAATCAAGGAAGTCATCACCCCCCTTTGGACAAAGATTATCAATGCTTCACTGTCTCAAGGCACGATCCCCGAGTGCTTAAAAGCAGCTCAGGTTTCACCTATTCTAAAAAAAAAAACTAATGCTGATGGTGCCGACCTTAACAACTTCCGCCCAATCTCTAATGTCACTACTCTGGCCAAACTCCTTAAAAAAATCTCAACTCTGCGCTCACATTGAGAATTTCCAACTCCTTGAACAACACCTATCTGGCTTTCGGATTGGACACAGCACTGAATCGGCTCTCATTCACGTTATCGATGACATGTTAAAATGTTCACCCACAATGAATCTTGCCTCCTAATCCTCCTTGACCTTTCCTCTGCATTTGACACTGTAAATCACGACAACCTTTTATCTATTTTCGAGCACAGGATGGGCCTCTCCAGTCTGGTGTTGCAATGGTTCACGTCCTTCCTCAACCGCAGATCCCAAAGTGTAAACGTGAACCACTCTCTATCCCAGCCCACGCCAGTGTCCATGGGGGTTCTACAAGGGTCCGCCTTATCCCCCATACTATTCAACTTATTCTTGGAACCACTGGCTAATGCACTAAACTCAATTAACATTCTCGTCCATATGTACGCAGATGACACGCAACTCTACCTGAAAATCTCCTCCCCGTAAAATCTTATATCACTCAACACTACCCTCATGAATACTCAAAACTGGCTAACCGAGAACCACCTCCTACACAACACCTCCAAAACCGAATTCCTGCTCATTTCTCCTCCGAATCATACCCCCAAGTTAGACCTCTGGATGAACCATCTCACTGCATTCAACTGCTCCCCCCTCATTATCGATTCTTTCAAATCTCTCGGAATCACCCTGGACAAACATTTAAATATGAAGAATCGTATTAGCAAGGTGTGTAAGGGAGCGAATCACCAGATGAGATTACTCAGGAATCTCAAACCTTTCCTTCGCAAGCTGACTTCAAGCAGGTAGTCCAAGCGCTGGTTTTACCGAGGTTAGACAATGGCAGTGCTACGCTCTGTGGCCTCCCTAAATATACCTCGGTCCCACTTAGGGCTGCATTGAACGCTGCGGTCAAACTGACCACGAACACAAAAAGAAATGCGCCCATTTCCCCAGTCTTTAAAATCTCTAATTTGGCTGCCTTTTGAAGCAAGAATACAGCTAAACATTGTCTGCCTGTCTCACAAAGCTCTCCATTTCCAAACCCCCAAGTATCTCGCCCAAAAGTTAGAATTATCGGGAGGTGGTAGACCCTTAAGAAGTGCTAACTCCTTCCTCCTGAAACCAAAGATATTTCGCAAAATGAGAACTTGTCAAAGAGCTTTCTCCGGCTCTGCCACGAGGATCTGGAACTCTCCAACTTCTGAAGTTCGCAGACTCACCTCCACGGTTGCTTTCAAATTGGAAGTAAAAAGATTCCTTATGAGCAAGTTCTTACCTTAATTGGTTTTGGATCATCTGCTATAAGATACTGGACTTATACCTTCACGTCTTGTACTGATTTGCTATATTTCTTTATTTAATCTTTTCTTCCCCTCCCAGATCTGCTATTTTTAACCACTGTGATGCTTTGACGCACCCTTTGTAACTGTTTAGTTAATTTGTATTTGACACTTGTACATACATCCCTGATCATCTGTAATTGTGAAGCGCTCTGATAGCCCTTGGGATCATGTTCGCGCTATATAAAACTTTATAAATAAAAAATAAAATAAATAATGCACGTGGGATCTCTGATCATTCCCCGGTGGGAATCCGGGTAAGGGGCCGAAGTATGACACTTCCTCGATCCCTAGACTGGACCCTTGGTTTCTGCGTGACAGGGACGTTAAGGAAAAACTGAACAAGGCGGCAGAGTTATATTTTTAAGAAAAACAGTGGTCGGAAGCATCCACCTGTACCTTATGGGAAGCTTTTAAGGCTGTTATCTGGGGACAAGCCCAAGAGCTAATAGGAGGAAAGAAGAAAGAAACCAAACTTGAATGCGAGGCCATAGAGGAAAGATATCATATCCTTCAATACTAGAGCGGTGGCGGAGAGAGGGAATGACTTGTGTCATTGGTTGCTCCTTCGTCAACAAGACCTATGGGCCTTGGCAGATTATGCAGCGCGTACCCATGCATTGGCAACGCAGCAACACCTGTATGATGTAGGGGACAAAGCGGAAAAGCTTTTTGCCGGGTTCGAGAAGAGAGATAGAGACTGCTCTTGGATAGTGGGTGTCCAATGACAGGGAGGGAGTTCTACAGACCACAAGCATGGTGATAGCTGATACCTTTGCATCCTAATATGAGGTTTTGTACACCCCTACAGGCGCCAGAGCTAGCGCCGATTGTGAGGAACTTCTATGGGATCTTCCCCTTCAGACACTTGCAGGAGACCCAAGAGGCTTTGGAGGCAGGCCTAACAGAGGATGAACTTACCATAGCCATCCAAGACCTGCAATGTGGAAAGGCTGTGGGGCCCAACGGCCTGCCCATAGAATTATTCAAGGGGATGACTGACAAAGCCAAACCCATGTTACATATGCTTTAGGGGGGGCGCAGGCTTTCTGGTTGCCTACCGGAAGGCCAGCGTACAACCACCATAGTGGTCATACATAAACAAGAGACGCCTCCGGCGAAATGAAACTCTTATAGGCCCATATCCTTACTGAATGTAGAGGCAAACGTGCAGGCAAAGACCCTGGCGACACAACTCATACTAAGTAAATTCATCACTACCGTTATAAACTCGGATTAGCCCAGCTTCATGCCACACAGGAGCACTCACCTCAATCTGAGATGTTTCTATGGCGTACGCCACATGGCTGGAATACCTTGTGCGGAACAGTCAGCGTTGATAGCCTTCAATACCAAAATGGCATTTGATAGCATAGAATGACCATATATCATTGCCACCTTGACCAGAATGGGTTTTAGACCGAACTTTTGTGAATGGGTAAGATTGCTATACCAAGCCCCCATGGCCAGGGTGCGAATTAACAGGACAACATCCCAGGTCTTTGCCCTACAGAAGGGCACTCGGCAGGGGTACCCCTCTCGCCCTTGATCTTCGCCTTGGTGCTTGAGCCTCTTGTGAGCTGGGTTCACCAGAACCGACTTATATGGGGAATTAGAGCTGACGGAGGCTCTTTATCCAGCAATTCCCAGTTCTTATGTGTCAGAAGTGTTTCAAAGATAGGTCCCTCCAGGCTGCTCCGCTCCACATTGGCTGGTAGACACTTACTATACCTAAACAATTTACATCTACATTTTGTCTTCGCTTTTATCGCACTTGTCTACTTCATAACGTCCTCTCTGACATCCTAACTTCTGCCCTCTTTCTCCCCTCCCTATTCCTTCGATTCTTCGATGGTTTCTCTCGTTATTGTTCCTGCACTCTTCTCTTACCTTTCCTCTTCCTGTTCACTTTGATATTCTCATTTCCCCCCTTTTCCTTCCTACTCCAATTCTCCTTTATCGTGCCTTCCTCAATAGCTCGTCTTTTTTTCCACCTCACCCTCTCTCCATTTCTGCTCACACTTTCTCTCTCTACGAACAGTCTTCCCTTCCACCTCCATATCTCCTTTCTCCACATTTTTGTTCTTCATACCTTTTCTCATTTCCTCTCCGATCTCTTCTCTATCAATCAAAATGTAATAAATCTTATCGTTTTGACCACTTACTTCCTGGCTCCTTTTGCTACATCTCCCACCCCAGAGAGCACATTCACCCCACCCCCAACCACCCCAATATCCACCCATTACCGAGGAAGAGTTTACACTGATGCAGGCACAATAAAATACCAGTAAAAAAAGATAGTGACGGGCCGTTAAACGAGCGTGCCGATGGCCTCACCCGCACCTCTGGGATCCGGTGCCACTGCACCGGTTGAACCGCCGACAGCTACGCTCAATAAAAACAGAATGAGCGCTTCACGCGCTTGAATTCAAGCCCAGATCACAGCACAGGCCTGCAGCTCAGTGCACTATCAGCGGCCCTGCTCTATCTAACCCGGAGTCACTCTTAAAAACCTCATTAAAAACCGCCCGGGTTATGGGTCGCTTCCACTCCAACTTACTAATGGCTCTAACGAATTTCCGCGGTGTTCGGAAGCGGCTACAAATATCTGAAACTGCAGAAATAAAACGTTGAAGGTAATGAAAAAAGCCTTTCCATTCGGTATCAGCAGGTTCGGACTAGTGACGCAGCACAAAACGCCATTTCCACACGGCAATAAACTCGAAGGTTGGCAATAAAAATGTCAGAAGGGTGGATTTACAGTCACGCGAGTCGCTTGCTTTCCTCGGGTCGCTTTTTATTCACACATACCTGGCACATCCTGTCTTACCAATTCACGCATACTGATAATATGCAGCTTTAAATGATGGATTTCTAGAAAAAACTATGATCGCTCATCTCGGAGTATCCGTAAGGCACTGGCAGCGTTCGCCTCTTGCCTGGGGTTTCACTGCAGTGGCTGAGCCCTCATGTTTGCAGGTCCAAGCATCAGTACCTTACTCAGTCCAAGTTTTTTTTCTTTCCTTTGTATTCTAGAATGTGTACTATTTTTTCTCTCATTATTTAAATTAGCACTACAAGTTCCAGAAATTAAAGTAATATTCTGATCTGGATAAACTACTCACGCATAAAGGTGGGTGAGCCAACGAATTACCAGGAAGAGCAGCCGAGCCTGTGCAGAGCAGGAGCCGAGCCCTGAAAATGGTTTATATGTAAATCATACTTACAAACATCACGTAAAATTTTACAGCCTTTTCAAAATTCAAAAAAGTGTATTTCTTTTACATGTGAAAGTGTTGACATTGATATGTCACATTATAGCACTACACTGGGAAATACTTATTAAAAATGAGCTAAGAAGAAGAATTATGTAAACCCTGTACTGGCCCAGATTATTAAAGAGCAACATTAAAGTCTAATAAATGAACACAATAGGTTATTGTACCGCTGATATTCTGAATTCACAAATGCGAAAGTGCTTTTGATGGAGTTGGGGAAATATAAAAAAAAAATTGTACCCCTTCGAAATTAATAACCTCATAACTTTAAAAATATTAACTGTTTGAATGCATGTATTAATCAAAAAAAGCACCTTTAATTAGACACTACACGCGGGAAACTAACTGGCATTGCAAAAATCTAATTTATTTACAAATGTAAAAATTAAATTAACATAGGTTTGTGATTCGTGTAGAAAGTAGAAGAAAATCGCATTTATTTCGTTTGTAGTAAAATGATATTGTGGCAAAGACTGCAGATGGTAAGTAAAATGGCTTTAAATGTCGCTTATGCTAGGTAACACCTAACACGGGTCATTAGAATGGTGGGAGGTAAACAGAAGGGCTTATTTTCTATATTTAATTTCTGCTATGTTGTTTTCATATTACTTCCGTTCGGGCCTGCTAGGCCTCGCTTGGAAAATGGCCGCTGCAGAGAGACGTGATTGCGTGCGCCGAATAAAGATGGCCCCCACGCATGAGCAGAGTGGAAGTTCCAGTCACGAGTGTGTGGCCTATGCCCGGAGTGAGAGATGTCAAGGCCAGTCTGACCTAAAACAAGAGTTGTGCCAAGAGTTCAGCATGAATGCATGGGAACAGATGGGAGACTTGAACTCCAGAAGATGAACTAATTCATGACTGTCGGATAATGTTGCAAATATATTAACAAAGTTAAAGTACATTTGGACTTGATGAATCATGAGAACTATTGTATGCATTGATTGTTTGCGGAACCGGTTCGAGCAAGGAGGACAATGAGGTGACCATCACCACCCCTCCATTGGACCAATCAGAGTGAATGTAGCCCCTAAAAGGTTTCAATTTGGGTATAGCAAGTTAGTGTAAAGGGTATAAAAGAGCTTGTGCTTACAATGAGGCTTTGCCATGTTTATTCTACATTGATCTATTCAACACGACACGCTGTCTGTTGAGATGATTTTTTCTTTCTGATGCTGAGAAAGACTTTGTCAATTTTTGACTTCGAACGTTGATGGGGAAAAGGAACGAGACCGTCGCGGGATTCTACCCTGGAAGGGAATACGCTCGAGGAGGTTAGAGGGACAGTCAGTCAGTATTGGGAACCTATCCTATGATCTTCGATTCATGTTCTGGTGAATCATTCTCGTCATTGCCCTAAGGCCAAGGGTAATGAGTATTTTCCGTTTCTATTCAATCTTTACTTAAATGCTTATGCAATAATGTTTAGAATATGTGTCTAATAAAACGTTATTTAATTCAATTTATTCAATGAATCTAGAAAAAATTTCATGCTAACTCAAAACTGAGTCTGTGGTTATTAGAATTAAAGTTATGATCAATTATTGGTTTTAATTGTGATTGAGCTGGACTTAATCGCCATCAACTGATTCCTACTAGTTGGTCCATCGACCGAAATAGTGGAGTACCTTGATGTTTAGAACTGACAATTCCAAAATCAAATGTATATAATGTATATAGTTATTAGTTAGGTAAAAGATTTTAACAAGGTACCCCATATGTCTTGCAGCTTGTCTACTTATCACTGTTCCAGAAAAACTGAGTGAATATGTGTTTCGGTGTCATGGGCCCCATCAATGAACAAATGGTGTAAGGGTTTTTCTGGGTTGGTATCGTAAGGAAAGGCTTTATGACAGCCGCGCTGCATCACTTTCACATACGCGATAACGAAGAAAAAAAAGTTCGGGTAAAATAAAATATTTGCCTAAGGTAACACAATTTAAGCAGGGAAGCTACAATCTATAGAAATGTTCTGGTTTCAGTTTGTGCAAATCAGCCACTAACTAGGTATCTATTTGTCTTTCCTTACATTAACGATTTGCCTTTACCACTTAGTTAATTTTCTACAGTTTCTATATAGCGCAAACTCGAACTGAAGGAATTGAAGCGCTTTACATGAGTACCAATTACATTACAAAGGTAACATTTGTGGTTTTTCGGCTAAGGGAGATTAAGTGATTTGCCCAGAATCACAGGATGTCAAGCTGATGCCGAGACATGAAGCCTGGTTAGCCAGTTTCAAAGTCTGCAGCTTTGGTCCAACACAACATCCAGGGAGGGTTGCAGGTAAAAGCCACATGAAAGCCATGCTCGTTATGGGCTTGAGGTTCCAACAGGACCTTGAGCTGAGCCAGAGTCAGGTTGGAGGCTCAAACCTGGCCCGAGCCTTCAGTGGCTCACCTAACTCCACCCATGAGTGGACCTGGGAAACTTCAGAGGGCAGTAATGTTGGAATAGTTGTTTTTATCTTTTGAGATTGTTCATGAAAAGGGTCCACAGGCCTATGTGACCAGGTCTAGGGTGACCGCTTCACTCTCGGTCATTAACCATAGTGTCTCCAGGCCTGAACTTTTCAACTACGAATCATTCATTTCAGGTGAGTTAATCTAATTAGTTCAATGGAAGCAAAAAACAGACTTCAACTCCCAGAATGTATTAAGCTATCACTTAAAATTCCATGGCTGTAAGCAGTGTCCATAATGACCTGGAAAGTGATCACCCTACCAAGGTCAGAACTTCCACATCAGATAGGAGAGGAGGAACTTCACTAAGATGAATTGAGAATTAAAAAATATAAAGGCTTCCGGGTTGCCTTTTGGATATGCGGTCACAATCTAAGGCTTGCCCTTCTGACGTGATCAGGGTGTCCATAAGCTTCTCAAAAATTTTAAAATCTCACAACAGTCTAGGGAAGGAAGAGTGCAACATCTGCACCCATTATCATACACAAGATCATTTTTTAATACTAACAGGCATAAATCTTGGGACGTTCGGAAGAAGTAAAATGGTAGCGGGTAAATTTTAGTCTTGGTGCTAGTTTAAAAAGCTTCACTGCTGCTAGATTCATCGAGGACAGACATTTGGATGTGCACTGGCTTATCTCACCATAGGGCTTTGTTTTAGCACAGGGAACCGGTTGGGCGGGCACTAAGTAAGTTACTGTGTGCTGGATGCTTCGCCTGATATATCTACTCATGAAGGCTACAGGTGAGTATAATGGGCCACATTATCTGCTGAGCACAGCGCGGTTATGCAAGACCTGAAAATGAGCTGCGACAAAGTCATTTTTCTCTTGACAGAACTTGAACTTGTGGCTTGAAGGGAGGTGTAGGGTTGGAAACGAACTAGAAGCTGAAGAGAGTTATAGATGTCGAACCACAGATTCTTCACCTTTAGAATATTCTCAGGTGCCAGACATGGACAAAACCAACCAGTGTGTTCAGAAAACTCTGCTTTTTTGTTAACACAGAAATACCACTTGCTCCTAAAATATTGGGGATACTGAAAAGCAGCTTTATACAACTTGAAGTACTGAAAAGAACCTCCTTTTACAAACACATTTGTATCACTCAGCCTAGATTTCAGGAATGGAATCCATTCAGTTGTTCCAGGCAACTACATTCAGAAACTGCACAGTAATCAAAACATGCCTCTAAAGCTCTTTTAGCCCTGACCAATTAAGGTCAAGTTATACAACACCTGCTCTCTCTCGCCACTGACTACCTGTCCAGGAAAGTATTCAGTTCAAATGTCTCTATCTATAATGCATCGAGCTCCCCAACACCAAGGCCCACTATTTCTTCAAGGAAACAACCAAGAGGCATGCTCTGCACTCTGCTTACAGGTTCCTGATCAAATGTCCTTAATTTTATCGTAAAAGAATTGTGAGCAGAGCTTTCCCAGTTCAGGGAACTCAACTCTGGAACCCCCAAGTCTCTGCACCTGAACAAAACAGATGCACTGAATATTTAACTGTGCTACTCTAACACAGTTAGCAGCGTGCAGCCAAACATTAAAGAGAACTATGAAATCAAAATCATAGGAAGAGAATTTGAACATAACAGTGCCAGAAAAATTAAAAACAAGCATTAGCAATGTCAGCAGGTCAGGCTTACAATTGAAAGTGCCTCTTCAGCTAATGGTGAGTTTAGGTACCCAAAACCTCAGCGTGCATGGAAAGAATCGGTCACTCACCCTTGTTTTCGTGCATTCAATCTTCCACCTGGTGACACATTTTCACATTCATCCACTCACAAATCCACAATAAACACACCCAGAAACTCCATAAGCATATGCAAGATACAGTAAAAAAATAAAAGTAGAAAACAACTACAGCATAAAGCAGTACGCAATCACTTGCAATTAGGGAAAATAAAAAAATGAAAACACAGTGAGCATCTATGTTGGAATTGTATTGAGTACAGTGATTAACTGCCGTACCAATCCAGTATAGTTCCTCATGTGGTGGTCATCTTGCAACGGTAAAAAAAGGACGCACAGTGGACAATACCCTTCAAAGTGGCTGTTCAGTTTTGAAGCAATGACCACACGGGATGTGGTGCACTACATATAAAAAGAGCAGTAAACAAGCTGCCCAGTTATATTGTCTAACAGTGCTACAAAAAAAAGAATGAAAGCAAGAAAATATAGGCGGACTGTTGGAACTAGCACGTTCTGGTTGGCTGAGGCAAGGCCCTGGCCAGGTAGAACTTACCACTCCCCCATCAGGGGCTGGATATTACATTCACTGTATAACCAGCGCTAGCCCTTGGGTAGCTTGGCACTGAGCAGTCAGGCTTATCACAGAGGCAATGTGTAAAGCATTGATACAGCACTCACACAATAAACACACTGAGCGTCACAAAAGATACTTCATAGGTGGTGTATGTAAATAAAGTTTGTATTGAACATACACAATAATTAACACAACATGAACATCAAGTATTTCTGGGCATAAAACACATCCGGAAATAACACTAGCAGTACTAGGCCTAACCGTGTTAAAATGACATCGTAATATGCACACTTGGGAAAGATCCTACTTTACCCCCTCAGCACCCTCATGCGGTGCAAAACTTTTCAAAACTAGGCCCACCATGGCATTATAATTCAATACCACACAGTTATAGGGTGCACCCCAGATCACAACAATATCAGAAATGAGTCCACACAGATAATGACAACAGGTTTAAACGGCATCATGGGTCAGGGCCACACAGGTATAACCCAATGTCAAACGTAGCATTCTTTTGGCAAGGAATCAACATGTAAAGCAACACTGCCGCACGGTTTCATTAATAACAGCCAGTCACTCCCACACACTCACTCAGCACAAATATGCGGTGCCACGGATATCAGGCAGGTCCGTATGAAGCGCACTCACGCACACACACAGCACAGTGATGCGTTGCAGCTGATATCCAGCAGGTCAGTTGATAATGCACATGCAGACCCTGTGGCCCAAGCCCCCCTCCACCATTCAGCCAACCCAGACTATCCTACATCCCCAGGGCTGGAGATGAAGATAACCTCCCCTCCTGATTCTAGGCCGACCGCAGCCAGAGTAACATTTAGTCAGGATCCCAGGGAAGAAGGTGGGGGTAGGTAACAGGCTAATTAGGCGGCCGCAGACAAATGGAGGTTTGGCCACCACTTGGGAATGTCACCCATGGTATGCGGAGCAGAAACAGGCTGAGGGCTATAGTCGTTCAATCACAGGATTCCACATTATGCCTTCTGGCACCAGCACAGGTTTGCGAAGCATGGGGGATAGAGAGGGGGGGGTCACACAGTCTCCTGACCCGCTTTTGATCGCTCTTGGAAGCATTCCTTAGCCCAGTCAATTACTCTCACCACCCACACCTGTTCCGGGCAATACCTACCTGGCAACACGTAGTCGTCGGGCCGGGTGAGGAGATGGCAGTTGTTCCGCCGCATTGAGGGCACAAAAAGAACAATCGATTATTGGGGCATGAAGCAGGAGAGTCTCTCGAAGAAGGAGGCACCGCGTCAGACACACGTCAATCTAAGTAGCACCAAGGCAATCCGGGCACAATGGAACACAAATCCACTCCTTTGTATCTCCCTGGAAATGAGGCACAACGTCTAGTGCGCGTTGATTCGAGTCGCACCAGACAGTTTCGATCACACACAATGAAGAGTTGCAAATTCCTACCTCCCTAGAAATGAGGCACCCCTTAAGACTTACCCCATGGGTGCCCTAGTGGAAGTAAAAGGTCCCCTCAGGTTTGGCCAGTGGTTTAGAAAGGCCAACCTGAGCGTAAGTGCAACTGCACATGCACAGGCCTGCAAAGACAGGCTTGAGACATGTTTGAAACATCAGGTAAGCATCACTTCCTAACATGTGTAGGAAGGGCGTGCACACTTTCACACTGCATTTACAGTGGGAAAGTGCCCAGAGCCCTAAGGCAACTGAAAGAGAATCAGCAAACCCTGGTGTTGTCCCACAAAGGGGCATTCTTCACTACATGGACAGGGAACACCCATGTGTACCTGTCCTGCCTTTCGCCTACCACTTGCTTCACACCTCAGGGATTACCCTGGGGGTGCTGTAGTTGTACTGGAAGACTAACTCAATGTTGGTTAATGAGTTAGAAATGCCAACCTGAGCATAGCTGCTAGCGCTTCTAAAATCTTTCAAGGTCATAAGTCACTGAAATTTATACTGCCATGTGGGGTCCCGCAGGGCTTGTCACTGAGCCCTACCCTCAGTAACATTTATGTGGCCCCACTGGCTAGACTAATTAGATCTCTGGGCTTCGCTGCCATATCTTATGCGGATGACACCCAGATAGTGGTCTCAGTGACAGGCTCCCCTGATGAAACTGCTGCCCAGTTCCATACATGTCTCAGCCAGGTTGGGGCTTGGATGACCTCATATTGTTTAAAGTTAAATACCAGTAAAACTGAAGTCTTACTTTTTGGCAAAAACAATTTCTTGACCCCTGCGTTGTGGCCGCCAGAGTTTGGTCCGCTCCCCTGCCCTAAAGATAAGGTTAAGAACTTGGGGGTGACCTTCGATTCTAGGCTCTCCTTTGAAGGGCATTTCAACCAGGTCACCTCGGCCTCCTTCTACACCTTAAAAAAGAAGGATTCTGCCTTTCATCCCAACGGAATTGAAGAAGTTAGTGGTCTCAGCCCTGGTATTATCTAGAGCGGATTACTGCAACAGGCTTTTCATGAATCTCTGTAAACACTGCCTTAATAAGTTGCAGTTGGTGCAAAATGCTGCAGCGCGGCTTTTGTTAAACCTTCTAAAATATAATTCAGTCTCCTCGGCACTCAAAAAACTGCACTGGTTGCCGGTGATCAGAAGAATTGAATTCAAGGCGCTTTGCATTGCGTTCAAGGCCACCCACAACGCAGGGCCAATGATCTTGAAAAAGAAATTACAGCCATATGTGCCCGCCCGTCAGCTCCACTCAGCACACTCTTATAACCTGGTAGTACCCAGGTTCAAAAAGACTGCCGGGGGGGTGGGGGGGGGGGGGGGATTCCTAGTCGGTACAGCCCGACTTTGGAATTCAATGCCAATACATATCAAAAAGAAAATCAACTGCCAGCTTTTAGGAGGGCTCTGAAGACGTGGATGTTTCATCTCTGAACTGTGTCCTAGCTGCTCCTCTCTCGACTTATGCGGAGTTCGCGCCATGATACCCAAGGGTGACTGTTTCGCGCACTTACAAATTTCCTTTTCATTTCATTTCAACTGCAATGCCAGTTTTGATAAATGTTTAAAATGCTATTCTGGTGGGTGGCACAATCAGTGCTGCGTTCCACCAATAACCAGTATACCTGCACTGGGTATGTGGTGTACCTCTTTACAGGGCACTCACAGATACAACACCTAAACCAATCAAGTAAGCACCACTTCCTAGCATGGGTAGGAAGGGCACGCATGCTTTCACATTGCATTACAGTGGAAAAGCACTCAGAGTACTAAGCCCAATAAGAGAAAATCAGCAAAAACCCAGAGAAGAAAAAGAAAAATGTTTTAGGGAAATCCCCGAAGAAGGGCCATGTCCAACAGGGAGCTACTATAAAAAGGAGAACATGAAAAACTAAAGTGACTGGTGGACAATCCCTGGCACAGAAGCATACTAAGTTTCAGGTGTGCACATGTGATCAGGCAAAATGCTGCCACTCAGAGAGCAAGAAATCCAATGGCTGAAGTGGGCTGACCCACTGACCCATGTTGTATATATACTATTATGGGTGGAAAGAAAATATGAGTGACACTCAAAAAGACCGATGTCTGAAGAGGACTGACCCATATCCTTGACTACTATGGCAATAATAATAAATATTGATTACTGCCTTTGCCATTAGTTTTCATAATATAATAACAGATCAGAACTATGGAATTTAACAAATTGCATCACTGGCCAATTCAGGCCTACAGGATTGAACATAAACTTTACAAAAAGACAAGAGTAATACAAGCAGTTTTTTCCAGCGGATTAACACAACTTCTACGTATTCAAATGCTGTAGTTAAGGGAATCAATATGTAGGAGGAGCCAACGCCCCTTTCCAGAAGTGTTTATTAAAGCTCTTTTTCTGTTCCTCACACAAGGTATTGTCAAGCCAGTCTTAAAAGTGCTGAACGGCACGGAGCGGGTGGACCCATGGGCAGGAAAGTGGAAGATTGCAGTGCCACTTGCATTACATGCCCTAACTAAATTTGAATCTTGCACATCTACCACACAGTAGATGGACTGTGACATGTGATTATAATTTTACTAAAGAGTACTGTTTGTTACATCAGGGAAGTACATCCATGTTGGATACGTCTTTACTTCTCTGCCATCCTTGATTTTATTTATAAAGGAGAACTCAGAATGTAAATCTGAATTTTTGTCTTTTAAAGAATACTTTTGTAGGAAATTGGGTTTTTGATTTAGAAGGTGAAGACCTTACCAAGCAACAACCACAATACCTGTCAGGGTGAATCACAAAATTCATTAAATTAACCTGTGCCTAAATCTCATTGTAGCTTACCACTAAGTAAGGCTTGACTCAGAGGCCATGTGTAAAGTGTTTATGCAGCACTCAAACAGTAATAAAGTGAAAACCTCAAAATCCGAAACCAATTTTAAAAGATACGAGTACATTTAAAAAAAAAACAAAAACATGTTTTATTGGTCGATTGCACAGATGTTACAGGACCCTGAATATCAGAGCCGTCAACAAAATCACATTGCAGCATATCTCTATAGCAATCTATTTGTACGCTTGCCATCCAGCAATGCCACTGAAATATATCTCGAACAATAACAACCCCCCCCCCAAACTCCCCCCACCACATCCCCTGCGTCGCACCATATCCATGGATTCCCCACCACAGCCCTAAGGCCCCACAGCCACGTTATATTGTGATAAGATGGAACCCCCTGTCTTCCTCTCTTGCCTGGCGCCCCCCCTGCTCGACCAGTCTCCCTAGGTATCCCCATAATTAATCCTCTTCTTCTGCTGGTGGCTCCAGCCACAGCCCCCGGTAATCCGCCCCCCTTTTCCATATTTTATAATGTTTGCGTGGACATCCTCGGGCTACAAATACGGGCTGTTCCAGCCCCATACAAAAGTCTAGGCCGTTTTTCCATGCTGTGATCGATGGAGCTCTAGGCGCCCTCCATGCCCTGGCAATATCCCGCTTTGCTAGTGTAAGGCCCAGCCGTAGCAGGTGCTGCTTATATATGTTGCCCCCAATGCCCTCCATGACATGTAGCAATGAAAATCGTGGCGTGCGCGGGATCGCCCACCCCAGCACCTCGGCCAGACAGGTAATTACCCCCCTCCAGAATCGGTCCAGCGCTGGGCAGTGCCAAATAGTGTGAATAAATGTCCCCTCCTCCTGACCACACCTGAGGCAGTCCGGAGCAGCAATCAAGCCCGCTCGGAACAGTCTGGCCCGGGTAAAATAAACTCTATGCAGATATTTAAATTGTATGAGGCGCAGTCGCATCGCTATAGCCGCTTCCCTCGGGGCTACCAGGGCCTCCCTCCAGTCGTCCTCATCTAAGGCACCTACGTCCGTTTCCCAATCTCCCCGCAACTTCTGGAGCTTCGTAGAGCAATGAATCACCAGGGCCTGATAGATCCTGGAGATCTTTTTGGTCTCCAGATCCCCCATAAAAAGTCTCGCTTCCAGCGGGTTAAACTCTGGGAGAGATGTCAGACCCTCCAGGCTGGGGGACAGTGCATGCCGCAGTTGCAGATATCTGTAGAACTGTGATTGGGGCATAGAGAATTCTCTCTGCAAGTCCTGAAATGATTTAAGCGTCGTGTCGTTCATAACGTCTCCCAATGTCGAGATGCCTATGTCATCCCATCCGCGGAAACCTCTTAGCGCCATCAATTCTGGGAGGCGCCCATTGTTCCAGAGGGGGGTCTGTTCGGTAAGAACATTCCACCAGCCCATCCGACGCAGTGTCTTAGTCCAAAGCAGCACCTTCCAACACCACAACGAATGATCCAGGATAGGATGATCACCACTTAGGGGGCTCAGGACTCACTCCAGCAGAGGCTAAGTGCAGGGTTCAAGGTCTCTGGAGCTTGTTATGTCCCTGTAGCTCACACAGGAGGCCAACCAACTAGCCTTTGGAGTCACTCTGGAGGTTATGGGTTCAAGGAGCAGGTTAATGCCTTCTTTAGTCAACAGGGCAGCATGGCAGTCCTCCTAGCAGCAGGACAATCCTTTTGGAATCAGGGCAGGTGGCCAGTTCGTCTGGCAGCAGGGCAGCGGGCAGTCATTCTGAATCTTCCATGGGTGCAGCAGTGTACTGAAGAGGTGGTTCAGGAGGTCCAATATTTAGCCGGGGAGCTCAAGGATCAGCAGGTCTTTGCAAGGAGGACCTTTGATGAAAGTGTGACAACAAGGCCTCCCTCCTGGGCTCCCTCTGGAAATCCGTTGCCCTGAGTTACAGGGGTAATTCCTAATCGAGACCAGTGGCAAGTATTGGGCTTGTTCCATTTTTTTAATCACCTAGGAGTGCCTGAAACAATTACTTCACATGCACTCACGTCTTTGGGGAAAGTAACTTCTTTACGTCCCACCCTGACGAAAGCCCGAGACCTATGTAGGCCAGATAGGAAGGGCTGAAACATGTTGGTGCTAAAGTTAGGGTCATAGGACCATCACATCTTAAACACCCTATTGTATATATTTTAACCTTCCTTCCCACTCCATCATTAAAGAATTCTTTAGGAGTGGGTGAGGAATTTAATCTTTAACAGTACGCCTCCATACACAATATCTGTCAGTGTTCCCTGAAACACGGTTAAACCCACCCCGACGTTTAGCAATCAGGGTGAGCCCTCTGATGAGGCATGTCATTATTAGAGTGAGTGAGGGCTATAAAAAGAAAAGGGTTTCTTTCCCTTCCCACCCGTAACAACGGGTTGGTCATATTTCAATTGTTTCTCTTATGAACTTTGGTCAGGAGAGGATCACCAATACACACCTATGAACCCCCCATCCAATATTGGTCACTCTTTTTGTTGCTTCTCCTAGCTGAAGAGAAAGCAACAACTAAACTGCAGAAAGAACATTCAAGTGGTAAAAAGTATATAAAATAGGAAGGAGGTGTCCTTTCCATCCTATTGTTTTGAGGACCTCTCTACCTGCCCGGGACCAGGATTTGTGTACCAGGTCCAATATTTATACCTGGTGCTAGACTTTGAAGTTGGGGTGATATCCTGGTTACTCACCACATCTGGTTTCTGGAAAGATCGTCCCTTCCCCTGCCAAGGCTCCAAGTAGTCTGGGGTGACAAAAGACTGGTGTCATGTTCATTTGCGAGTATGCTAAAGGCAGCACTTTAAAATGTAAGTGGGACAGGGAACAGGTCTGCCCCACCAATCCTGGCAGGATGACCCATTCTGCCAGCAGCTAGTCCCCTTTTGCCTCACTGTCTAGGAGGAATTCACAACGACCAACTGCCAAGCTAATCACAGTCATGTGACCCAGGACACAGCCTGCATGCAGTGACTAAATGGTTGGGACATGAAAATTCCAACTTTTTAACAGTGCAGTGGCATTTTAAGAAATGTGACTTCAAATCCAACTTGCTAGTCCCCTTTTGCCTCACTGTCTAGGAGGAATTCACAACGACCAACTGCCAAGCTAATCACAGTCATGTGACCCAGGACACAGCCTGCATGCAGTGACTAAATGGTTGGGACATGAAAATTCCAACTTTTTAACAGTGCAGTGGCATTTTAAGAATTGTGACTTCAAATCCAACTTAATCATTAAAATAGGATTTTCAATTACAATTCATTTGAGGCCAAACATGACATTTCTATCTGTTTCCAGTCAAATGTTAGCACTTATTAAATGTAATAAGGTAATCCAGTGTTATACTATGGGAAAGGTAGGCCTCACAGTAGTAAAAAAAATAAAAACACACAAAGTTTTTTTTTTTTTACTATCAGGACATGTAAAACTTAAAAACACATGCCCTAACTTAGGGTGACATATGTAAGACAAAGGGAGGTTAAGGCCTGGCAAAAGATTTGTCAATCACACAGAAGTACAACCGGCTCAGACAAAAAGGAGAAAGAGTAAAAGAGAGGGCGTCCTATGGAGACCTAGAAGGGGAGAGATTCCCTCAGGACAAGAACCCTCACTCACTGTTAGGTGACATGCATCATCATTTGGGTTCCCTCATCACACCCAAGCGTTGGCTACGACTCCCCTAGGGCAGGAGCGGAGGTGTTTTATCTCCGAAGATGATCGTAGAGACGCTGTGAATGAGGGGCAGAGTGCAAAAGAGTGTGATATAAAAATGTCTGTCTGGGTCCATTGAAACTTTATTTGGTGGTCACAGGGACATAGATAAAAGGAGAGACGGATAGGGATTCAATAGATATGCTTTACTGTGTTTAGGTCAACATGTTTCTGCCACCAGGCATTCCTCAGGACCTAAATAGCCAGTCACTCTGCAAAAAGGTGGTAAAAGTGAAAAAACATGGTATACAGGCCACCACTGGAGCTGTGTGGCTCGAAGTTCAGCGTCCCTCTTCTGTTCTGAGGGAAACGTGAAACTATTGTGCATATAAGTCAGGTACACTCTCCATGCTCATGGACCATCTCATGGTGCCCAGCTCACAAAGCCATGGACGTCCCTCAATGAGATGGCAGGCGAGATTTGAAAAGGTATATTTGGCCAGGTTGGATTGGCAGTTTTAAAACTGCACTACAGGCTGCAATGGCAGGCCTCAGACAGTTTTTTAAGCGCTACTTTAGTGGGTGTCACAATGTGTGCTGCAGACCGACTATTAACATTTAATGTACAGGCCCTGGGTACATATAGTACCATATTCTTGGGAAGTAAATGAAATATGCCAATCAGGTGTGGGCCAATTTCACTAAGTTTTAGAGAGAGAGCACAAGCACTTGAGCACTGGTCCAGAAAACAGGAGGGGTGAAGGCAAAAAAGTTTGAGGGTGATCCTGCAGAGATAGCCAAGTCTAACAGTTTTACTTGAAAATTGCAAAATGAGTTTGTGTCTGCATTTATAGCTGAACGCAGAACCAGGGGAGGAGTTCTGCCCTTT
Source organism: Triturus cristatus (assembly GCF_964204655.1). Taxonomy (NCBI): domain Eukaryota; kingdom Metazoa; phylum Chordata; class Amphibia; order Caudata; family Salamandridae; genus Triturus; species Triturus cristatus. The sequence continues at coordinate 216,999,493 of NC_140587.1, read as the reverse complement.
GGGAGGGGCATTCCAACCAAGATCCCGCCTGACCCGCTATCCACTTCTCAGTGACGCTGCTACAGAATACAATTCATCATCATCGCTCAATTGGTGCACCGATAAATGCGTACCAAATAAATGCGTACCATGATATTTATTGATATTTTGTTTCTTGTGGTTTCCATTCTTCCATAATGACAGCATTACATTTTATTTGCTGATGAGGCCTTTAATTTATTTGTATTCCGTTATTTCTATTTTAATAGCGCAGCAACCATAAACCATTTACAACCAGTTTAACAATGGTACAAATTTGTGAATGACAGGATTTTAATGCCACCACCTACAAATTACATTAATTATCACAAACACACCAAAGTGGCTCCTCCTGTATGTGCTTCTGTAAGATAAACACAATATAACTACACATTCAAATAGGTTCACTTGTGTGTAGCTATTGTCTTTAAATGTTGTTTGGGAATTAACTCAATTGGGCGATCACTGAAGACCTGTTCAGAATCAGAAAATCGCAGGATCCAATAATTGCAGGGCAGAATCAGCCCTTCAGTCTTAGAGAGTATATAACAAAAGTATAGATGAGTTATTGACGTGTACGACAGCACAGTTCTGCAGTGAAAACAGCTATATGATAGCAAGTAATTATTAGCACATTTTACACAGTGTGATTAACTCTTCATTGGGGACAACGTGTCTTCGGGAGGTCTTACAAGTGGGTACGTTTGGGTGCAAGGTTTAGAGTTAGTGATCCTGTGTATTATTCAACAGGATGCCTGGTGCAATGTCTCTCTGGACCTGCTCTCCAGGGGACACCATTGGGGGTCCACTTAGACCAACGTAAGCCCAGGAGGGCTGGATACATGCCAGGTTTTGAAGACAACCACTATGTGAAAACGTTCCATTTAGATTCAGGGTATGTAAATTTATCTCGGTTGGACATCCTAAAACCTGCCATGGATCACGCACTGCTGAATACCCCCAGCTCAGTGAGGAGCACTTGTTACCAATTTACATCGGCGTATTCCCCCTCTAAGCCTTGTCTTCCTTTTCCTCCCTGTGTTTGTGGGCTGGCATTTTCTATGAACTCTACATTTTTATCCTCCCAAACCCAGACGGGAACAGATTGATAGCCTGGATCTGACAGTCCTTTCATTGAGAGAGGAATTCTAGGTGGGGCTTGTTACACCTTACCTTTATCCCCAGGATGAATATATTTCAGCAGCTGTTTCCTGGATGAAGAGGAAGCGATGGAGCAGAGTCTTAGTGACTTATTAGTACTTAGGTGAGGGAGGGGTTGAGAATGGTGAGTAGAGGTGAGAGAGCTTGGGTGAAGGGCACTGGTAAGACATTATCTTCACAGGAGGTGGCCTTGAGAAAGTTGAACATGTCAGCAATATCTGCAAGTTATAGGGTTCTGAAGGATGTCTTGTGGGATGCTACGAGGTGAGTCCGCAGCTAACGCTTCGTAGAATTGTTACAAGTCTTTCTCAGAATCGACTTCATTATTTAGCCCAGAATGGCTCGTTGAGCCAAATCTAATCAAATAGTTTGGCTTCCCAGGGACACCGACGGGAATTGCTAATGCGACACAGCCCTGTAGCGGATACAATTTAACTACCTACGCATGGTTTATTGTACTAGGGCTCGGCAGTGGCATATAAAAAAGGGATTACTCGCCAACTGTGCTGTCATTTGAAGAGGGAGCATTTCCTACACACTCTATAGGGTTGTGTGGTTTTCCAAGTTTTCTGGCATTTTCTCAAGCTGTGTCCAATGTGCTGGGTTAGAGGCTCACCAGACTCGTAAACTAGCTGGTTTCTTTGTTCACCTGGGTGAACAGAGAAGGGGAAATATGTTTATCAAACTGGGCCTGCTGATCGCCAAGAGAGATATTGCACAGAAATGGAAGGATGAACGGGTAGATTGGAGGCATGCTCATCTGTCTGGTCATGGAAGTGCCTACATAGTGTTTCTGGAGCAGGACCACAATCCTTGAGTGATTCTGGGGACCGTGGATATCTCCCTTGAATGTCAATGTGCTGAGAGGATAGGTGGGACCTTGCTGCTGGTCTGCCTGGCACATCTCTATGGCCCAATCCCATCGATGAAAAAAGAAACTGGCAGTGTGCCCAACTGATAGTGATGCATAATCATAGCATTGCAACGACGGATGGGAGGCGATTTATCACCATATACAATGATCCTGAATGCAATATTTGAAATGCTAATAAAAACCGTTTAAAAACAGTTTGCTTTCGCCAATTTGCTTTTCGAAAAAAGTGAACATTTGCAGCACTGTGAGTCAGGGAAAACAAATGTAAACAAATACAGTATGAGCACTTATCACCTACCAGGAGTCATTCTGGTCGCTAAGATGATAAATGTTTACATCTGTGAGGACATTTATGCAAACTGTGGTCAAGGTATTTTATTTAGGTTACAAAGTTAGTTTTTTTCTATGGTCCTGATTTACATTGAGCAGTGGATGTCCCGTCGTTCACTCTATTCAGAGAAAAAAGTAGCGGATGAACCGTTTACCCTATTTAGAGAAAAAAGCAGCGGATGAACCGTTTACCCTGTTTGGACTAAAAAAGCTGCAGATGACCCGTTTACCCTCTTTAGAGATAAAAGCAGCAGATGAACCGTTTACCCTCTTTAGAGATAAAAGCAGCAGATGAACCGTTTACCCTCTTTAGAGATAAAAGCAGCGGATGAACCGTTTAGCCTATTTAGAGAAAAAAGCAGTGGATGACCCATTTACCCTATTCAGAGAAAAAAGTAGCGGATGAACCGTTTACCCTCTTTAGAGACAAAAGCAGCAGATGAACCGTTTACCCTCTTTAGAGATAAAAGCAGCAGATGAACCGTTTACCCTCTTTAGAGATAAAAGCAGCAGATGAACCGTTTACCCTATTTAGAGAAAAAAGTAGCGGATGAACCGTTTACCCTATTTAGAGAAAAAAGCAGTGGATGACCCATTTACCCTATTCAGAGAAAAAAGTAGCGGATGAACCGTTTACCCTATTTAGAGAAAAAAGCAGCGGATAACCGGTTTACTTTATTTGGAGAAAAAAGCAGTAGATGAACCGTTTACCCTATTTAGAGACAAAAGCAGCAGATCTCTCGTCCACCCTATTTAGATTTTAAAAAACTGCGTTTGACCCATTTACCCTATTTATAGAAAAAACCAGCGGATAACCTGTTTACTCTATTTAGAGAAAAAAGCAGTAGATGAACCGTTTACCCTATTTAGAGACAAAAGCAGCAGATCTCTCGTCCACCCTATTTAGATTTAAAAAAACTGCGGTTGACCCATTTACCCTATTAAGAGATAAAAGCAGCAGATAAACCATTTACCCTATTTAGATAAAAAAGCAGCTGATGTCTCGTCGACCCGATTTAGATAAAAAAGCAGCGGATGACCTGTTTACCCTATTTAGAGTCAAAAGCAGCAGATGTCTCGTCCACCCTATTTAGATAAAAAAGCAGCGGTTGACCCATTTACCCTACTAAGAGACAAAAGCAGCAGATGTCTCGTCCACCCTATTTAGATAAAAAAGCAGCAGTTGACCCATTTACCCTATTAAAGGACAAAAGCAACAGATAAACCATTTACCCTATTTAGACAAAAAAGCAGCTGATGTCTCGTCCACCCGATTTAGATAAAAAAGCAGCGGATGACCCGTTTACCCCATTTAGAGAAAAAAGCAGCGGATGTATACTGAGACTGTATTTGAGATGAAAAATGTGTGTATTTTCAGAATTCATTAGCTGATGTTTCAAGAAAAATGGCTACATTTTCAAAACATATTTAAAGCTGATATTTGAGTGATAAATAACATGGCATTGGTCAGACGGATTACTAATATCTTAACCTTGGTTCCAGGGGAACTGCAGCTATTCCATACTCTGGTTGAGGCATTTAAATTGATAAAGCCTTGTTTACAATACTGCTGGCAATCCTGCCTGATGTACTAAGGTGATCACAGCTTGTAATCTTGCATACGGTGACCACTAATGGAATCTTGTCGGTTGTGGTCACTAACACAATGCAAATAATACTAGTAGCTCAGGATGATTTTCACTGCACCTAAGTAGCTCTTGTTACAGAAAAGGTTGGAGACTCCTGAGTTAGAAGATAGTACTAGTTTCCTTTGCTTTGACCAACCGCCACAATGGTAGCTTACATTGATTGGCATTTAAGCCCACATCATGTTGGGGTGTGGGGCTTTAACACAAAACCCGGTAGATTTATACATGTTCAATAATAAAAAGGAGGGGTATATCATAACCTGTCTTTCAGGCATTAGGCAAATTGAAGCAAGTAATGATTTATGCCCTCTTAATTTAATGGGAGCATGCAGTCTGATTCTCCTGCTCAATGCACCTTAGGCGTTGGGAATCGGAAAAACCTCATCGACTAATGTTTATAAATCTGGAATCTCAATAGTTGGTTGGTGACTTTCATGTCCAGAGAAGATTTCTTCACAGAGCACCAGACATGGAACAGTCGAGAGTCTTGATAAATCATAAACTGTATGTTTCAACAAACAGGAAAACCATTGCTTGGGGATGGACTGACATCAAGAGCACTGATCATCAACCAGCCCATATCCGCTGGCATCTGAAGTGCAAAGAATATCTAGAGATCAGAGATATCCGTGGTGCAGAGATAACTCTGAAGCTTGATGAATTAATAGAGACAACTCATAGGCTAGGTACCTCTCCATCCACCTCACCATGTAGCCCCATTGATAATTCTAATTTGTTGAAGATTGACAGATTCAATGGGGAATGTCGTAGGCTGGAGCAATTGTCAGCACTTACCCTGAAGCACAGGCATATAGGGCCAGATGAGAAATTAAAACTGAAATTATTAAGGCATGGGTCCAAGCGTCTCATCAAACACAAGAGAAGGTGTCTTCACATAAATGCATGACAGGCCCTCAGAGATTCATTAAGTACCAGGAACACCAAGAGATTTTGGGAACTAGTTAGATGGGGCTCCGAAGGCAGCCTGAGAAATCTAGCACCTCTATTCCATCTGTTTCCTGGTATAATTATTTCTCGACTCTGTACAGTACAGCTTGCTTAAACACTTGTACATCTGAGCCAAAATCCTGACCCGGTTTTCAATGAATAATATCAGTGTGGCAGCTCAATGCAGCTTTTCATTAAAGCACCTGCTACCATCAAACACTGCACAGAATTGACAGAATGACAAGCAGTCATTTTCAGCCAAAAGCTACATAAGGCCCCTGGCCCTGATGGAGTACCGGCTGAAACATTTTGGTCTAATATATCAGTCTGGTTATCCATCTTATCTATTGCTTATAACACAATTTGGCTTCAAGAGAAGGTCCCTGTGTCTCGGAGGGCAGCAAATATTATATTGCTTCACAAAGAAGGCTTGCAGAATGATCCTGCCAACTACCCACCGATTTACTTGCTCGACTGAGTCAGAAAGATCTATGCCAAACTGTTACTTACTTGTTTGGAAGACAGATTGGACCAGGGACAATAAGATAATTTCATCATCACAAGCAGCCTTTACAAAAGGCCAAGGCACAATTGATCAAGCAACAAGATTGTACAATATAGATCTGAAATACACATGCATAACGAACTCAAGGATATGCTTGACATTCATGGACCTTAAAACAGGTTTTGATTCTGTTGATCACCAATTGCTGTGGTGGAATCTACTAGGCTTTGGATGTGCGGAAACCGGTGTCAGCAAAAAAGACTCCTCTACAAGGTGAATTTGTCATCAGTTAGATATGGACAGAGAGGCGAGACAACTTCAAATTCTGCAATAAATGTTGAGCATGAGACAGGGCTGTGTCTTGGGCCCCCACCTTTGTTTAATATTTTCATCAAAGATGTTGGCAAATTCTTGCTTGCCTTGAATCTTTATGTACCAGCTTGTGGTGGGCAAAACAATATCATCTTGTTTTTTGCCAATAGCGAAGTTCTTCTGTCTCACACCCAACTTGAAATGCAGAAACTCCTTAGAGGATTATTGCAAAATAAACACCTCAAAAACAAGGTATATGATCCGACATTACAAACACAACCCAAAGAACACATTTAAAATGTATGGAACGCCATTGGATCGTGTCAATTAGATGATTTTTTTTGGGGGGGGGGGTCAGATTTGATGTAATAAAATTACTTGGTTCCCTCAATTATTGAAAAGTGAGATCATCTTGAGTCAATATGACAACTCTGTTCTAAGACTGTCAAATAATTATGGCGCCAGATTAATTGCTGCTGCCCTCGAGGCATATCAAGCAAAGGTAGTAGCAGCAGTAATTTATGGGGCTGAGTTGTGGAGGCACAGGAAAGCTCCTGGATTGGTGATATCAGAGAACCATTTTCTACATCGCCTCCTTAATCTTGGTCCCTGGACTCCTATAGATGCTCTCAGGTCGGAGCTGGGAGTAGGTTCTGCTGACCCGAGTAGAATACTTAGATGCATCTTGCATTGGATTAGAATTTGGACAAAGCCTGACCTGAGCAGCTACTTGAACATCTTGTGCTTGCTTTGGTCAAATGCTAAGTCAACCAAATTATCTTGGAATAATCATGTTGCTGCCATTTTGAATTCTACAGGCTGCCCCAAGTTCTTGTCCAACCCTGAGACTATGTCCTCTTCGAGTGTGCAGTTAGTAGAAGAGAAGTTCTGGGATTACAATATCGCACACTAGAGTGGCAAACCAGCTATGAATCACCAAGTTTTTAAACCTTTCCATGTCTATGTACATTTCTTGGACTAGGTATACCCAGAAATAAAAAGATAATTGCATGCAAGTTTCAGATTAGGTACACGGCCAGTAAGGACAAACACAAGCAAGTGGTCAGATGAACCTAGGAGTACAGCCGCTTTCAGCTGTGAGTTGGGGAAAAATCCATTACACATTTTATGTTGCTTTTCACCAACTCGCTGCAGGCTCAGAGAAAATATCTTCATCCTCTTTTTAACAACAATAACATTAGACATTTCAAGGATACGATGCACTGACATTTTACAAGTGCTTGGACACTGAACTCATTTTTAACCAGGTTTCTTCATACATCTATGCTGCTTGGGAGGTGACTAAACCTCTTTTCATTACTAACAATACTAGTTTCCACATATGATTCCAGAGATGGTTCTTGTTAGAAAGCCATCCCCTTTGCCCTGTTCACCCCCATATGTTGACTGATACTTGCGGTAACTGTCTAGACTGTGCCCTGGGATCTGCTAACCAGGCTCAGGGCCAGTGCTCTGATGAAAAAAGGTATATAATAATTAGGCATAATTACAATTGGCAATGACAAACCCCTGTAAGTCCCTAGTATATAATAAGTCAAGGGGAATTGAAACTACCTGTAAGTCTCTAGTATATGATAGGGCAAGGAGGTTTAGAGGCCCAGAAGATTACCTGAACTGGAGTGTGCACTGTTGTGTTGCCTGCTGTCATTTATAAAGGTAATTAGTAAATTGTATGCAAATTAGACTTTGGAATTACTTCTCAAGTGGTAATCTACCTTATATTTATATATAAGTCACCCATAAGGTCTCCCTTAGGTGCCCCAGGGGTGGGGTGCCATGTAACTATAAGCAGGAATCTTATAAAAAGATGTTTTATATGCTTTGGAGAGGGTTTTGCTGCCAGTTTCGTATTTCCCCATTGTAGATTAGTAGCTCCATAGGGTATCATTGGAATATTTTATTTAAGTATAAACATTGCTAGGATGGAGCTGAATTGTCATTCAAAGACTTGAAAGATTGGTAATGATAAATCAAACAATGTGCCACTGTTGAATTTAGCATAACTAGTACAGAAAAGAAGTTATAGCACTTTCTTTTCTGTGAGCCAAAATTCAGCCTTCTAGCAGCTCCAAGTTGCTTTGATGAGGTGTTAAGTGGCCTGCATAGAGCAGAGGTTATCCGATGGGGGGAGCTCTGCAGCTGCAAAGAACAGGTCAGTACAGGGGCTGGGTAAATCAAACTGGGCTTCAAAGAGAGCAGGACGGTAGGGAATGCCAGCCAGGCCTACCCCCTTTTTCCTGTACCCCCGGCCAGATGGTAGCCCCAGGAATGGAATTTGCAGGAGGAAGGGAGTTTGTTAAGGGAAATCAGCCACACTAGTGGGTTGGTTTAGTCAGATCTTACTCCAAAAGAGAGAATATCTCCAGCTTGAATTAAGTGCAGTGCTTCGTGAGATGAGAATATGCCACATGAAGGAAGCTATTATGCTTCTGGGTGGCATCCTGCACGTCATTTAACAGGGGTGCCTCCCTGCTTCTCGCCCCAGATCATTAGATAAATATGTGATAAATGCATAGCAACTCAGATTTGCTGCCTGAAACTTCAAGGAGAAGGACTGCCCTGCTGGAACCCTAGTCTGCACCCCAAAGGATTGTAATCTGTAGGACTGCTCCTGATGCACAATTGGAACTACAGCCCTGAGACTCTTCCTTGTTCAAAAAAGGATTGGACTACCGGAAAGCAACAGGTTAAAATAGCTTTGCTGAACCATCTCCCTCCAGAAGTCCACAGCCTCGAGTGTGTCCAGTGGATATTTAAGGATCTGCCGAGGTGCAGTGTGGGAATTGTAGTGCCATACTTCCAAGGACCATCTCGGAGCTTCTAGACCCTTGCATTTGTCTTTTGGACACTTTGAACCCTCAAGAGGAACTTCAGGAAGAAGTTTCAGAAGTTTGGAGAAATTTGGAACACCTTTTGGAAAAAAACTCCGTAAGTGGACCAATCAGACGTCGAGAGTCAAGCAGACTACCTTCAACTGCGACCCAGCTTGGATTTCAGGTTCGTCCCAATGACAGCTCCAGAGCTCTAAACTTTCAGGAGTTGACTGGGAGCTCCAGCGGTACTAAGGCGGCAAACCCGCTGCGAATTCGGCCTGATAAATTGCCTTGCTTGTCGTTGAGAGAAAATCCTCCAGAAAATTTCTGGGTGTGAAGGTACAATTTTGACCGGAGCCTCCTGCTTAGTGTATCTGACCAGTGCTCCATCGCGCTCAGCCTCAAACTTGACTTTGCTCTGGTCAAGTGTGACCAGATGTCCCAAGTTGGCACAATACGTTTTTATGCACTAGCAAGTGTTTAATCTGTAAAAATTCATTTCTCGGTTCTCTATATTGGATGTTTGTCGCTTTGGTGTCATTTTTAAAGATAAAAAGATTTCCTATTCTTATAAATTGGTGTGGGATTTTTATTGTGTGTTGTGCCTTACTTATTTAATGTATTGGTGTTTTTAAATGCTTTACATACCGGTCTACTGAGTTAAGCCTGCCTGCTCACAGTCAACTACCAAGGGTAAAGTCAGAGGCTAATGTATTGAGACCTTGACTAGACCTTATATTGCGTTGGTGGCCTTACTGCCTAGCATACTTACCGCTGTTAATAATCCACCTTCCAACAGTACTAGATATACAACATGGCCAACCATGGCTCTTCTTATTACTTATTAAATGCGGTGCATTGAACCATGCTAGGTGCAGTCAACTATAGAATAGGGTGAGGGATACAGTGCCAGACATTAATTTAATTTCACTACTTTTGACTTGGAAGGTACTGTGTCTTCCCCACGCTTTTATGTAGCATTTAATACAAGTGTTCAATGTGTCAGTTGCTCTTCTCCACCTGTGGATCTTGGTGCGGGAGCTGATGCTTGATATTACCATAACTCGAATACCTGGTTGTAGATGGATGGATGACTATTGTTCATCTTTATGTGTTCCTGCAGTAGTACTTTATGGCCATTACATAACAATGATGTGACGCAAAAATAACCCGAAGGACTTGGGTAAATTGCATTATGTAACAAGAACGGCCCAATCGGAGAGACCACCAAAAACGGAAAAAGCTAAACCTATTACCTTATCGAACTTTTCATTTACCAATCACAACCTCCTCTGCTCTGGGGAAGGGAGCAGAATATTGCTTCCATTAATATGAAAGAGCATATATAACAATATCAACTCTTATTACACACAAAATGGTAAATGCATGAAGTTTGTATATGAAAACCAACCGCATCAATACATTATTTAAATTTGGTCAACCTAGAAAGAAAATGAGAGAAAACTGTGCTAAAGAAGAGAGCCCATGTATGGAACTGTAATAGAGAAAGGAAGGCGAAAATAGATCTCTTACATATATCATAATCTTTACAGAGAAGCCTCCCTCAGAGCAGAGGAGGCTGTGATTAATAAATGAAAAGTTGGATAAGGTAAATGGTTTCGCTTTTTCCTTTTTTGGTGGTCTCTCCAACTGGACCATTGTTGTTATGTATCGAAGTACTTTATGAGCCATTTGCACAAGCAGCAGGCAGCAAGCCTTGCATTTTTTAGAAAATATTTTAATATGTATGTTTCCATTAGAAAGGTAACTCTGAAAGTATATTTATTATTATTTAATTATTTTCTAGATCCAAGTGTTTTTCTTATTTAGTAGCTCATCGGGCTGAGTTGGGTATTTTCAAATTTAGTACAGAGCAGAAACCCTTCAAAATTATATGCATTTTACAGAAAGCACTTTATATAAAATATAAATTTTGCCTCGCAGAGAATATCATTATTGGACGAGCCCACTCAATCAGCATAGCACTGCCCTCATCTTCTTATCCAGAAATCCTGGAGAATAAACTCGGGCTTTGCCCATGCCTAGGGAGCGGGTGGCTACGAGTTCGGATTCTGGACACGGATCATTCATCACCTTCTCCCAGTAAAGCCAACACCTGTATGTTCACTAGGTCAGGGCAAAAACATGACATGCATAACCCATAACCATGCATTAATTGTGAAAATCACAGACGTCGTCAGGCGTCAGCTGCACTGCGATAAAGGTAAATAAAGAACGATCAGTGCATAGAGGGGGTTTTGCTTTTGCATCCAGCTCATGTAAGACAAGTTGGCAACATTGAGGCCAAAGCTGACTGACTGGATGGGGCTTCTATAGTGGCCTCTGTGGTATCTGCCACTTTATTGCGGACATCATTGGCGTAACGCAAAATGATGAGGCCCTTCTGCGGAATGTAATGAGAGACCCAATACTACCATATTTCACAGAATCATACATCTTGGACTGAATGGGCTGCCCCTCGGCCGCAGTGCCTGCATAAAGCCCGGCTGACAAACAGCTTTTTTATCTGCAGGTTGATGAAGATACAAGCTGGGTTCTGAGGTAATTTAAGGCAGGATGCTCAAAGATGTTGGCTCAAGAATGGTCCCTCTGGGAATCTAAAGGGGATGGTTATCTCAAATGGCACAGTGTAGGAAGAGAGGATCGTTCAGAGGATTCTGACTTTCCATTCGGAGTCCTCTGAACTACTTTACTAAGAGTATGGGTAACGCGGTGGACTTTCCAAATAGGGCTTGGTTTTAGAGGATTGATCTGATTGGATTGCACTGGAGCTTGTTGGTGGGTCTGTAAGATCACTCTGGGGTTGGTTGTTATCCTGTACCTATTGCAAGGGCCAATGTGTGTGTCACTAAAGCTTCTAGGTGACAGCAAAGGAGGTCTGTGGTTTCTTACTCAGACGTCAGTATTGGAGGAGGAGTTGCCCTGGAAGTCTTTCTCTGTTGCCCTGGGGCCTTTGTGGAGTTGGAGGTAATCACCCTGGAGCTTCTGTGTGCTTGGGGGTGTCGAACAGTCTTCTGTGTGATTGGTAGAATAGTGGGATGTCATTACCTGCAACCTGAAGGCCTTGAGAATAATCCAATGATTATGGTGTAAATGGTGGGTATTTGTGGTATTTTATTATGATAAGATTTTGATATAGGTCTTGCACTTTACTTCTGAAGTCTTGTAAATCCCTAAACCTCAAACGAGTGCTAATGTATGCACTGTAGGCAGCACAGCTTAAGCAAAACCAGTGCACGGACCCCTATTGGGCCTTGGCCTGTGTGCTGAAGATATTCATGATAGAGGGCGTTGCAGAGGGAGCCAAGATGGCGGGTACAATCTATTGTCTCTGGCGCTTCCACCCCTTCATCCGTCCACATCCGTATCTTACCACAATACTATTCAGCCTGAAATCAACGTCTGACCCCTCACGTACTGGTGGTAACATTGGTGAACCCCCAAAATTGATAAGGAATGATCGAGCAGCTATGACTAAGGCACCCAACTGCTGAGGGTAGCTTTCCAACATGGCGCTGCAGCTCTGACAGGCCTTATCCAACTAGTCCACAATGCTCTAAAGATCTGTGTTGCTTAGACAGCAGCCGGGATGCCTATCGGCTGAGTAGCTGTTCCGCTTAGGGAACGCAGGCATCTGGCTGATGAGCGGTTAGAAACACTGTTGGGCAAACAAGGGAGCAGAGATCACGTTGAACGCCGAAGACCGGAGGTGTTGAGGCAGTGGAGATCCACACTGTGGACTATGCTTCCCTGCTCCTCTGTTGATTAAGCCCCCCACCCCCGGGAGCCCATGCTAACTGGTCCTGATCCAGAGAGTGCTGCCGAAGACCACTGAAGGATGAGGTGGCTCCGCGCAGATAACTCTCGCTGTGAGGAGGCCAAGGGGAGTCATGGCGGCGCTAACCCAGAAGGCAGCAGGGTAGACCACCACATCGCTGCCCGCAACCACTGGAGTGCCTGTTGTCTTCCAGACCACGGTGAGGACTAATACTGAAAGCCTGGTGGAGATTCAGAGCATATTTAAGCCTCCTGTGTCTTACTGTTTGTTTTAATCATCCCTTCACCACCCCCATAATAAAAGTGTGATTTTGTTTCCCCACACTCCCCAGATCATCCCTGAATATCCCCTCAACATAAGACGAGGGCACGCCCGCCGCACGAGAATTCTCTGATGAGCGCAAGATGGCCGATGATGAAGCATGACACCCAGGGGGTGTGTGAGGCCATCCCGTTCATTTATGTAAATATCCCTCCGGTCCAATTTACAGAATCTGGGACACAAAAACTATCCTGAACTCGGTAATTACCCACGAATGAGGATGAATAACTCCTCTAGATAAGAGCTGAAAGAAGGGGCACTTTTTTGTGTGTTCAGTCTCTGAGATACCCAAATGTGACTCTATTCCTTTCTGGCCAACAGTGGAGTGAACCCACCTATGGTTTGGCCTTGTGGTTTGGACGGTGGTCCTGATTTGACATTCCTTATACTGGACCTTTTTTCAATGTGCTGGTGGCAAGTGACTTGTAGTGTTGCTTGAGGTAGCAACATTTCACAGAACTGACTGGGTTGAGATAGTTTACCGCCTGTTCACACAGCTAGACAGCAGTGGCGGTTGGTGGCAAATCACATGGGGGGGCAAAAAATAAACACATAACAAATACCCATAATACACATAACAGATACACAATGATATACACAGTAAAAAAAATCACTTACCTTACACTGCCGCTCCACGTTTTGCAGCACGTCCTACGAGCTGGAAACCCACACCCAACTCTCTCATCTAATCAAGACACTGTTCTAAAGCGTCTTCATTGGCTAGAGTGGGCTGGCTCCATGGTCCAAAAGGCACTGAAGGCATGTGCCTGCTACCAACCCAGCTGTCCAGGACAGATGGGTTGGAAAGGTTCAAACTGAGCATGTCGGTTTGGCTGTAGCAAGGTAGCCGGCCAAACCAACATGCGCAATGCAAACCTAATGGCTACTTCTCACTGCTGCAAATCATTGGCAGTAGTGGCACACTGGCACCGCCCTACCCTCACCCTGTGTTCACTGACAGAAAATGGTGATAAAATCATTTTATTACCATTTCATTTTTTACGTTTTCTGCCCAGCAGTGTGGGGTGGCGACGCTCCTCCGCTCCGACAGAGGAATGGCCGCTGCTAGACAGGTAGAATTCACCAGACAAAAGAAAAGATAGTGAATAACAAATCTAATGTCCAAATGACAAAAATTTACACTATGGCAGCTGGAAGTGAGGCAGCTTTTGACGCCGTAGGCTCCCTGCCAGACAAATGTGCTGCAAAAATACTGCAGGCCATCTGAGATTCCAGGTCAGCATCAGAGGGGAAGGTGGATGAAATTCGAGTGGTTCTAACACTCCTGTGGCAAGATCTTCGCAATACAGCCGAAAAGGTCAAATAAACAGAGGTCACAATATCTGTGGTGGAGGACAGCATTTGAGCCACTACTGTGACTCTAAACCGTCTATCGAGCACATCTAAGACTTTGGAGGACCGAATGGAGGATGCGGAACGAAGAACACAAATTGTGGAGATGCCTAAAGGCCTAGAGGGCCAAGAGATGGAATCCTTCCTCACCAAATGGCTGCTGAACTGGGTACCAAAAGACAATCTGCCGCAGTGCTTTGTCCTGGAAAGGGCACACAAGGCCACACCATGATCCATCAGTGCCTGGCTCCTCAATTACAAAGACAGCTACCCAATACTTCAAGCTGCTTGAGCTGCAGTTTCTATTCTCTTTGAAAACACCAATATTATGCTCTTTCCCAACTTTACATGTGACGTGCAGCAGGGCTGCTGGTCATTCGTTTAAGTTAAGTAAAAGCTCTGGGCAACTTAACTACCTTATGCCCTGATCTTTCCTGCAAAACTGAGGGTCAACTTCAAGGACAAATCATTTTTGGTTGAAACTCAAGAGATGCATGGGACTGGATAGAGGAATGTAAAGTCCTTTGAAAGACCACCTGCCCACCATCGAAGGCTGTCACAATCAAGGCAGAGACAGACACAATGACATCGGAGTCGTCAAACTGAGGGTGTATCTGGGGACGTGGTGAAGGTGAACAATACAAGTGACTCTGTGGTCCAGGGGCAAGCAGATTGAGCGGATCCCTGTCGGTCAAGCCCAGAAAAGCATAGTGAAGACTCATCCACGCTGCCCTGACAGACTGACTTCCATAGGGACGAGTTCCAACCCATGCTGAAGTGGACACACATTGGTACCATCTTGCTATAGGTCAATGGCAGAATAAGATCAACAGCCGTCAAGCTGACTCCAGATGAGCGGTGGATTTGCGATTCCGTCTGCTCTATTTGTTCTTTTTCTCTCTCTTCTCTCTGTTCTCTTCTATTACCGGCACATTGGTTGACAGTGTTAAGTTATGGTTTGTTAAGATGCAGTAGGGCAACAAATGCTTCCGGTACAGAAGTATAGGGTGGGGGTGTTGGGGAAATGCTGTTTACTGAGGTAGTTAGAGGAGATGTAGTTTTGTATTCCTCTTCTCTTTTCACTACGTTTGTCACAGGTACAGTCATTCAACCCTGCAACAGACACAGACCTCTTCTCCTAGGTACATCAAGATTGACCGGTCAACAATGTTGAAACCCTCCTCCCTTCCCCCCTAGGTGCCACACCATACCACAGAGTTGAGACCAGATACATGCTCCTTACTGACCATCCATGAATATCAGATGTATGTATACCATTATCTTATGAAATGTGAATGGCCTTTAATGACAGTATTAAAAAAGGGTACAGTAGTGAAATATGCAAAGGCCCAGGGCAAGGGTGTCCTCATGCTGCAATAGACACACCTGCTAGGGACACAATGGCATTTTCTTGGTCATTATAATTATTTGAGGATCTTTCATGTTGGATTCTCCAAAAGCTCTAGCTGGGTGCCCATTCTGCCTAGGGAATCATTTCTGCTTTCTTCTATTACAATACAGTCAGACCCATTAGGCAGATTTATCTTGATCCAGGAGCTCCTCGAGGGACCTATTGGACATTGCTAAGTGTGAATGCCACCGAGGCTTGCAGGAAGACACTCTTCATCAGATATCGAACATACTACTGAGCACACCTGCAGGTATGAAGGTAATTGGG
This sequence comes from Triturus cristatus, assembly GCF_964204655.1. NCBI lineage: Eukaryota > Metazoa > Chordata > Amphibia > Caudata > Salamandridae > Triturus > Triturus cristatus. The sequence continues at coordinate 216,983,711 of NC_140587.1, read as the reverse complement.
GGTGACTTCAACCTTGTAATTTGGCCAAATGTTGAATCTGTTGAAGTGCCAATACTACCAGACGCAATATACTGTCTAACTGGGATATATCCTTAGGGATAATTGCTACCGGGAGGAAATGGAATAGACCCACTATATAATACACACACTACTCTGCAGCCCATCACTCCACTTCTCATATAGACTACCTATTCGTACCTGCAGGAGATCATCTCGGTTCAGATTCACCACTCCCCAGTTGAAGTACGTTTCCAGGGAGGGATTGGGAGCAATCGTGGCATGTGGCAAATGAATGCATCTTGGCTTAAGGATGTCTTTATTGCTTACCGTCACATAGGACAAAGAGGAATATTTTGAGGGTAAAACAGCCTCAGTGCCCTCACTTACACCATTATGGGAAGCCTTCAATTCAGTTATCAAAGGCAAGGCAATGTCCTATTGTTAAACCAAGGAGTGGGAGCGAGGACGAGAGATTGCTGACCTAGAGGACCAGGTGAGGTGTTTGGAAGACCGATGGGCCACAGACCCTGAAGATGCATTGCTACAACAGCTCAACACTATCAGAGGTGCCCCATAAAAGCAGATGCTTTGCTAGAGAAAATGTTTGGGGCTGCTAGACAAAGTATTTGACAAAGCCAACAGGTTTCACCTTTCAACGACATTACCCAACCTTTTCGCTTTGCTAATATTTTCTGCCAATGCTGTTCCACATGAACCAAAAAAAAAAATGCTTGTTTGCTGATGCGGAACAACGTAGGCAAATCAAACAAAAAAGCTACAGTACAATGATGCATACGTGTGCATGCATCACCACGCATGCGCACAATGTATCACTATATGTGGATGTATGCATACTGAAGCAGCAGCAATTTTTTTGTATTACATTTGAAAATAGCACATCCCAATACTGGAGCAGTACATTTTATAACATACAAGCATAAGCGGATAAAAGTGACAGTGGCTCAATAGCAAAATCGTTTGCCGTCCCAAAAAGAATGAAAATTATTTGTTTTAAATAGGAAGGGGCAGGGAAGCCATGAAGGATGGGGGTAGTAGTGGAAAAAGTGAGCACTGATAAGCAAGGGGGGGATCAACAGGGGGTGGTGGAAGAACAGATAAACCTATGAGTGGGAATTTGAAACAAAAAATAACAAGCATTTGCAATGCAATCGGTCTCGCCTTTGGGACCGTATATGTATTTAGCTATGCAGCACATTAGCCTTGGTGCTGAAACATCTACTGGTCTTTAACATGGAGGGAAAGTAAGCACCAAACTGCGTGACACGTCAGGTATCGGAACACATGGAGAGGAATATTGCCTTTCAGCTAGAAATGGTATAGTCCAAAGCTCTGTTTTTATAAAAAAATCAGGGCCTTCGGAAGTCATATCACTGAAAATACAAGATTTGAAAAAAATATTGCCTATGGGTCCTCATGGAAGACAATTTCTATGGCCTGGAATCTAGAGAATGCTTAAGTGATTCTGGTGTTTTACTGACCTCTGCTGGTCGTTTTCTATCAAGACAGTTAAATAGAGGCAGTTGAACAGAAACAAAGTCCCTAAGCGGAAGCAGACAAGTCCTAGGGCTGATCTCCAGAGCCCACAAAGTACATAAACATATAAGTATATACTAAAGTAGATACAAGCGGTCTCGAATGCTCGACCTAAAAAGCAGGAGAAAGTCACATTGCGGGAGAACCCATGAACGTGCAGCAAGATGACAACACGGCGAGCAGAAGGGGCCAGAATCTAGGAGGGAAAGCAGCTCCCTAGGAAGAGAGCAAAAAAATCACATGCACTGCTATGCAATGCTGGTAATAAAAGAAAATAATTCTACCCTCAATACGTGCAGTGCAAGGCTAAAAGTCATCCAATCAAAACTATGTTAGGGAAGCTATGCTCCAGGGAGGAACAAACACAAGAACAGGAAGTACAGTCATTGAATAAAAAGCAAGCATATGAAATTGACAGGTAAGCCAACAAACGCTAAGCAAGAGGATGATACAACGCCCACTGTTTGTACTGGTATATATAGGTTTCCCACAACATACAACTAAAATCTATTTGTAGGCAAGGTCTAAATAGAGAACGCTTGGCAGTCAAACATATGGAGCGGTGTTTTAATTAAACCTGCAAAAACAACCACTGATGGACAGAATGCAGAACAATGTCATACATTCACCCCAGTACAGAGATCTGGGCCTAAATCCATCGTTTTTTTGCTCACCATGCCATTCCAGTTTGAACCCAGCCATATGCAAATCAGTCTTGACCCTGTGCCTCATGGGAACAATCCAGCCCGAACTGCCAAGCCAGGTCCTCCCTGGACTGGAAACAAGCATCCTAGGACCGGTTTCGGGGTTTCCCCCTCTTCAGCCAGGATAGCTTGATTCAAGTGGCATGGAGAGCACACGACTCACGTCTGAGCATACCCGTCCCACTCAGGGTGACAAATGCAAAAACAACAATTGATGGACAGAATGCAAACAATGTCATACATTCACCCCAGTACAGAGATCTAGGCCTAAATCCATCGTTTTTATGCTCACCATGCCATTCCAGTTTGAACCCAGCCATATGAAAATCAGTCTTGACCCTGTGCTTGGCAGTTCGGGCTGGACTGTTCCCATGAGGCACAGGGTCAGACTGATTTGCATATGGCCATGTCTGAACTGGGGTGGCAGAGTGGGCTAAAGAACGGTGATGGATCAAACCCAGATCTGTTGACTGGGTGTGAGTGTTTGATTGGTTCTGATGCTCCGTCCATCACCACCCCCTTTTGTACTGCTTTGTTCGCCATAAGTTGGCAGGGTATGCTCAGACGTGAGTCCCTTGCTCACTTTGCCACTGGATTCAAGCAAGCCTGGCTGAAGACGGCTGAAATGCCAGAAACCGGTCCTAGGAAGCTTGTTTCCGGTCCAGGGAAGGCATGGCTTGGCAGTTCGGGCTGGACTGTTCCCATGAGGCACAGGGTCAGACTGATTTGCATATGGCCATGTCTGAACTGGGGTGGCAGAGTGGGCTAAAGAACGGTGATGGATCAAACCCAGATCTGTTGACTGGGTGTGAGTGTTTGATTGGTTCTGATGCTCCGTCCATCACCACCCCCTTTTGTACTGCTTTGTTCGCCATAAGTTGGCAGGGTATGCTCAGACGTGAGTCCCTTGCTCACTTTGCCACTGGATTCAAGCAAGCCTGGCTGAAGACGGCTGAAATGCCATAAACCGGTCCTAGGAAGCTTGTTTCCGGGCCAGGGAAGGCATGGCTTGGCAGTTCGGGCTGGACTGTTCCCATGAGGCACAGGGTCAGACTGATTTGCATATGGCCATGTCTGAACTGGGGTGGCAGATCGGGCTAAAGAACGGTGATGGATCAAACCCAGATCTGTTGACTGGGTGTGAGTGTTTGATTGGTTCTGATGCTCCGTCCATCACCACCCCCTTTTGTACTGCTTTTAAGTAAACCTGACAGAAGACATGCCACAGGCTTATGAGACTGCAGGATTTCAGGAGGAATATGTCACGTTACAACGCGTGGTGTTACCACGTGGTAGGTAACAACGCAGTTGTTACAACGACCGTGTTGTTACCACATGTCTTTGCATCGCAAGTCGTTTCTACGACTTGCGCTAGATGGCGCGTTGGACTTAAGAATAGTATAAATTAGTATTCCTACTCCAGTTAGCGCAACAGCAGGGTACGTGTTGGATTTAAAATGCAACACATTCCCTGGTGTTGCAAGCCACCTAGTGCAAGTCATAGGAACGTGGTAACAACGCGGTCGTTGTAATGACCGCGTTGCTACCTACCTGCGTGGTAACACCCGCGTTGAAACCGCTGTTTCCCTTTCAGGAGACCACTGCCCATTCATGTACACTCCTCGAAGTGCAGTGTCACTAGGGCTGACATGTAGTTTAGGATACCTTTTTGTCTCCTCCCAAGCATCTTATGGTTATTGAGGAGTGACTGCTCTGAGACCTCTGAGGGAACTAGGGATCTTTCAATGAAATCTGTGTTGGGGAGTATTCTGGGAATTCCTAGTCAGGCTTTGGGCACAGAAAAGTAAACATAATATAGACCCACCAAGCATTTGCAAACATTTCTCGCACTTTACTTCTGACATCAGTCAAATTCTTCTACCTTGAAACCGGAGTGTGCAGCTATAAATGTAATTGTAGTAGACCTTCTCAAAGATTTGTGTAAAATTCAACTTTTCTACAATGTTCCTTAGAGCCCTGCCAACTAATACATACATTTTTAATATTCTTCTACACAAACAAAAATGCTCTCACTGGACTCAAAAACTGAACCAATCTAAACTCTTCCCAAACACTTTCCAGACCCCCATCCTGACAAAAATTATCCAAGAAATCACCACGCCCTACACTCTCCCCCTGACTAGAGTGATAAATCTATCTTTGTCACAAGCAGTGGTTTCACAGCAGTCTTAAAAGTGATTCAAACCTTCAAACCCGAAAAATAAAAAATAAAAAGATGTCCCAGAAAACCCAAACAATTAATTGCTTAAGTTGTGGAAAGCTATATGGAGAAACAGCTGAAAATGTTCATCAAAGAAAACAACAAGCACAATACTTAACCAATCTGGGTTCCAAACTAGCTACACCATTGAATTGTGGATGCTACAAATAATCTATTACGTCAATCCTGTCTGCTTCTTCTCCTGGACTTGTCTGTAGCATTTGAAACTGTAAATCATGTAGGTCTACTAAAATACGGAATTCATTGATGGGATTGTGAGCCCAGTCTTATCATGGTTCTAATCATATTGCTCAACCCGTCCTAAACATAGAAGACTGACTAATGGTAGCTCTACCCCCTGTTCCCTTGAACAACAACTCCCCCAAGGCTCGATCCTCTCTTGTACCCTTTCAAAATGATACACGGGTCCCCGACTACTCTCTTGAGTAAATCAAACATCACATTTCACTTAAATGCCAAGTACACTCCCCACAATGAAATAATTGCACTGAGAAGAGTGATGAAAGAGTTAGTCATGGGTGACCCAAAATCACCTCAACCTAAATTACCAGAAGGCAGAATTCCATCAGATCTCACCAGCTCAATGGAAAACTCCAGTACAAACTTGCTTAGAAGCTTCAAGCGTTCTCAACTGTTAGCATGCTACTACTGAGACAGCAAAATCCCTGGGCTTCACCCTTGACAAGACTGAGTCTGTATGTGAACATTGATGCAATAGAGAGGAGGGCGCAACACCAAATCAGACTACTTCAAAGCGTAAAACCCTTCAATGCAACTGCCAATTTCCAGACTATAGTGCAATCTCTTGTCCTCACAAAATTGACTGCGGAAAGGCTGTTTTGACCATCATTGCCAAAATTCACCTAGCTCCTCTAAGAGCGGCTCTTAAGTCTGCAGCCAACTTGATAACAGGCGGCAACAACCTGGCTGCCAATCCAAGCCAGGAGTCAATAGAAACCACCCTGTATTACTCACAGGGCTCTACATAGAGGGACAGCAAGTTATCTAGCCAATATAATTATTATTTGGGGGGGGGGGGGGGGGGGGGGTATCACAGTCTCAGAAGTATAGACTCAGTTTGTATCGGAAACCCTCTCTCCGAACAATCCCACGCACAGATCCAATCCTTTTCAGACATTGCATGAAAGATCTGAAACTCTATCCCTCCAGCTATAAGAACCAACTCCTCTTTCGCCATATTTAAGAAATAACTTAAACACGTTCTCTTTGCTCAGTACTTTGTCATAATATGCTGTCATCTGGTCACACTTAGTTGGGTATCCACCATAGATAAAGAAGAAGTCAAGGAGAATACAATACCGTGTCTTAGGAGTCTGCTTCTGCCACACTTCATTAAAGATGGCTCTTCAAACAGCATCTGGCCTACCTACATCAGCATCACCCTTTTGCAACAGACAAATACAAATTTCCTCCTATATACTCCTGTCACCTCTCACCATATATCCTTCGTATGTAAACATATATGTTCTGTATAAATATCTACCTTTTCTCCACATACTTGATGTACATCCTCGCCTACCCTCGCCAAGGACATGCAGAACCATAAACTCTTTAGTGTTAACACCATTGCAAGTTAATACTAATTGCCGGAAAGTACTTTGATACCCAAGTGGGTCTGGTTAATACTATATTCAGCCGTAAAAAATAAACTACTATTGTAAATTCAGCCTCAAGGACAAAACTTTAAAATTTAGAAGTAAATTCTCCAGCTTCTGTTTGCAATGTGCTTTGTAGAGGGCATGGGGGACATAGATAATTGGCAACTTCAGGCCTACTGCAAGAGGCTACCTCTGGTAGTACTTTGCCTGTCCGAGCACTCCTCTAAGCTAAGGGCTGAAAGTTGAGCAGTACGTAGGGCCTCTCTCACTGTACTTCCAGGCATGTGCATGCACTGAAATATTCTCTCACTGCACAGATTTAACCCTTTCTACTGATGTTTGGCTAACTTCTCAGAAACAGTGTCTGTGAGAACTGTATTGTTAAATTTGGGCATTGTGGTTAGTCCTCTAATCGGACTGCTGTATACAAAACACATTTTATTAAACCCGCTGTCCAGCCGTAAGTCACAAGCTTGAATATCCAGGCAGGGTCAATACTGCTTTCAGTGTTTCACATGTTCATAAAATAAGTATCCTGAGGGGACTAAAAATAGCACCAATCTGCACACTGCATGGGGTGCTGAGTTTGGCTGAAACAGAAAACTTAGAATATCATTAACTACAATTTGTCTGCTTTCTATGTTTAGAGAAAGTGTGAAGAAGGGAGGACATAAACCAGACATAGACAGCTGAGTGGACAGATGGGTGCTAACAGCCTTTTTTTAGGTCTCGCCTAAGCAGCGCTTGCGCTGTCTGTTTGAGACATGCTGTGTTCAGGATATGTGCTTTAAACTCCGCCCACTGCCCGCCCATGTTTTCAGTTGGCTCTAGTGACTGACTTATAAATGCTTTTTTTTCTTTGGTTACTTAGCTCAGTAGTCCCTCCTTTGCCCTCCTTTTCTATTCTTGTAACCTCCGATAAGTACTGGCCCTTTTACATATGCTCTCAATCTGTGAGTTTAATTTACAGTTGTAGGACACTACTTTCTTAATAAGCTGGTGTTACAGGAACGAAGCAACCACTTCCTGACCGCATTTCCTGACCCTAGTAGTATTTTTTATGTATTTTATTTGTTTTGCTGCAGCCCCAGCATTCCATGCTTTATCTTCTAGTATGGCGGCCACGCCTTTCTCTTGTTCTGCACAGCGTAGCTCACCCAAATCCTTTTTTTAAATAAAGAACTGAATACATATTTTTACTGATAGCGCGGTGCCTGTTTCACGAGCGCCACACTTTATCTTTTAGTTGCTGCTTAGGTGTGCTTGCCCACCTCCATTTTTAAAATAAAGAACTTAAAACATACTTTTACTCCAGCACTGCATCTCTTTAACTTCAGCCAGCCGCTATGCTTGCTTGTTTTTTTGCAGCGTGGCATGTTTGCAGAAACCTATCCAATGAAAATTTTTATTTATTTACTTTCTTTTGTCGCTGAGCAGGATTCCTCATGGAGTGCAGTACCTTATGTGGCCAGAAGGTGTTCCCAAGGGACACCTAGTGATAACCTGTGACACTGCATCCTTTTACTGTTTTGTGCACATTAAATAAATGTTGCTCTGTCAGCGCGGCGGCGATTTCACAAGTGCTGCACTTTATCTTTTAGTTGCAGCTTGGGCACGCTCGCCCACCTCCATTTTAAATAATAAAGAACTTAAAACAAACTTTTACCTCAGCATTACATCTCTTTCACCTCAGCTGGCCGCTCTACTTGTTTCTTTTGTTGCAGGGCGGCATCTTTGCAGAAACTTATCTAATGGCATTTTTTATTTATTTATTCACTTTCTTTTGTCGCATAGCATGATCTCTCACAGGGTGCAGTAACTTATGTGGCCAAAAAGTGTCAGTGTCCAAAGGGACACCTAATGGTAACCTGTGGTACTGCACCTTTTCACTGCTTTGTGCACAGTAAATAAATGTTGCTGTACCCAGAATAATGTGCTGCATAGCTAAATACAAATTAGATCCCAAAGGCGAGACCTAATGCATTACAAATGCTCGTTGTTCACATGTTGTTGTGCAGTCTGCGGGCCAGGAATGTACCGTTGTGCTCTGAAATGGACATTGACAACTGTTAACACCCTGAACAAAGGGCAATAATGTTTAATTATTTACATGTGAGGAGTTATATTGTGCTTGTCACTATATAAATAGGCTGATACTGTTAACATTATCATGTTATCCAATGGGATTCAGCAGTGAGCAATACCGAAAGAAAAGGAACAGTCTGTCTGGTCTCTAAATAAACTTGAACAGCGTATTTTAAAAATACAACAAATATGATTCCACTGCATGCCAGCTCACCAGTACTGCTTAGAACATTTATGCTACAGAGAAGATGGTTCTTAACAAGTGATAATGAGTCAAGAGAAAACATTATGGGCGCCAATAAGAAACTAGTCACCCTTTTATGAGATGCTTACAAGGCGCTCTATCGTGAAGCTATTCCTGAAGGCACCGTGGGAGCACTTCTGATCGTTTCTGACAGAGCGCATAAACTCCCGCCAAGCTGATACGTCAATGTGAGTTGTGCCAACAGCTGAGGCGCAACACAGTCTCGTATGGGAGATAGGCTGCTATTAACAGACGCCAGAGTTTGTGGAAGTCGTGATATCTCTTAATGGCCCAACAAAGACGAAGTAGTAATGAAAAGTGGACTTGTATACAGACCCTGCGGTGCCAAAAGACAACGAGGAAGCAGCATTATCAGGCTACCAACAGGTTGCGCAAATTTACTGCATAAAGCCTAAAATGGACCATTATGGCGTATGAAGAGCGCTCCATGCTGCAACATTTTGGTTTATGGGCTAAAACATCTTGCAAGATCCTGCAGGATGGCTTTGAAGGCAGATGTAATGCAATATTTCTGCATACTCTTTCTTCAATCAACCAAACAGGAATTTTAAAGCGCTGTTTATCACGCAGGAGGGTATCCAGGCGATGGGGGTATCCTGCTGCTGGGTATCGTCAGTTGAACAGCCAGGTCTTAAAGCCATTTGTGAATTCTTGTAGTGTGGGGGAGGTCCTGAGGGGGAGGGTGTTCCAGGCTTTGGCGGCCAGGTAGAAGAAGGAGCAGCCACCTATCCTGCTGCGGCGGTACCAAGGAGTGTGTGCGAGGGCGGCGGATAGCAGCTGTCTGGTGGGCTGGTGGAAGTTCAGCCTGGGGTTGAGGTAGGCTTTCTTGAACCAAAAACATATTTAAAACTTCAGTTATTTACATAGTGCTTCATACTGCCCTTTAGCCAATTTCTAAATGCTTAGCGAAGTATAAAAAGATTAAATTAATTCGCCCAAGATCACAGAATGTGGTTAGCTGGTGAAGCAGAGAATGAGTACTCGTGTCTCTTGGATCAAAGCCGAAGACATGGCCCTGAGAACCCGTTTATGTCAAGTCAGTACACAACACCTTAATTCGGCTCTACGACAGAGTAAACAAACACAAACCCACAAGAAATCGTCCTACAAAGACCAAGGAAGAAAATTCCTTTAACAAAATGTTGTGTGTTATATTGACATGGGCTGCTGTGCAACATGGCTTACAGTAAATAAATACAAAGCACTATGGTGCAGACAACGTTCTAGCCCTGTTTTTGTTACTTTAAGGCATATTGCATAGCAACCAGTGCTGCTTTGCAACATCTTTAAAAACATAAACAAAGCCAAATAGCTCTTTGAGAGCTATTATATTGTATTGCAATTGCATTTATGTAGCGCTTACTACCCCTGACGAGGCATCAAAGCACTTTTTCGGCGAGTAGCACACTACTCTGGAACCCAAAAACAATTAGTGGTGAATCAGTATAGGGAGAGATTAAATTAATTTGAGTGGTGGACATGTGAGTTGGTTAATTGGATTGAAAAAGGATAGTGGAGGGACAGAAGAGGGAAGGGTTGTCATTTATATAGCACTTCCTACCCATGGTGAGGTGTCGAAGTGCTTTTCGGCGCGTAGCACGCTACTCCAGAGCCCAAACGGGATTAGTGGGGATTAGTATAGCGAGATATGTAATAAATGTGAGGAGTGACATGTTAGTCTGTTAGTTGGATTGAAAAGTATAGTGGAGGGATAGAAGAAGGAAGGGTCTAGAATTGTTTTTTTTTGGGCCTAGCTATGTTACTGTTTATCTTTTGTGGAGGAAGGCAGGGCCAAAGGGGGAATTACAAAAAGACAATATCAAAAACAAGCCACCCGAGGGAGGTGTGGGGGGAAAAGGGGAGGGGAGAGGGAGGGCGCCCCAGCAATGGTCAGTGGGATGTCATATTTAAAACGAGTTATTTACATAGCGCTTCAGACTGGCCTTTAGCCTATTTTTAAACGCTTCATGAAGTACAGAGAGATGAAAATAATGAGTGAGGGAGCACTAAGAATGGTCAGTGGTCGGGCGGGAGAGTTTAAAGCAACACCAGGGAGCAGGAGGAGAGCGGCACATGGACTGCAGAGACATGCGTTGTTCAAGAGTTCATGTCCAGTACCTGCATGAGCCTGCGGCCAGTGAACGGACACTGGCCGCAGACAGGAAGGTGTACAAGGTCCATGCTCTATGGCAGACACTATGCGGAAGGTTCGTGAGGAAGGAGGAAGAAGCAGGAGGCGAAGACCAATAAGAAGCAAGGAAACAAGAGTTCTGTGTAAGCCAACCAATGGTAAGTAATAAGCCCATTTTCAGATTTTTATTTTTGTTGACAAGAAATTCCGCAAGTGCTTTGGAGGCGAAACCAAAAAAGGGAGCTCTAGGGGTGGGTCTAGTTGTCCAGCAAGGTAATGGCAATACTGAGGGCACATGTCAATGGCAGGTGCAGTGCATGGTTCTTTAGTTTATGCTCAGAATACAAAAGAGACAGATTTTGAAAGTAAAAGGAGTAATCAATTGTCGAAAACCTTCCTGTGCAAAACGTGGTAACAAATGCTGATGCGCCAGGCTGTAGGTGTAGGATTGTAAATACATGTGTTTACTAGAGCTTGACAAATCCACTTGAGAGGAACTTTGGAAGCAAAAAGCCTCGGTAATGCAGGCCGGAAAACAAGTTCGAGTTAATTTAGAGCGCACACACTCCCAAAAAGGGAGCAGTTTTAAGTCTGGTTTTCTGCATCAACGCTCATTCTGCTTGGAGCTCTCTACCAGCGAAAGATGTATGAACCAATTGTCGCACATGGGGCTCTCGTCTCTGTCACTAACCCCCGTCCTCCGAGAGTTTCTGCTTAATTCCCCGTGGATCGACTTTGATACCTGACTGCTCAATCTTCTTGCAACAGAGTCTGCAATATTTAATGGCCGGACGTCAGTGCTGCATAAAATGTGTTATTTTAATTTGTTTTGACACAAAGACACCACGGTGGTTCCGCGTTGTCTTCAACATCACATTTTATTTCGGTTAACATAACCATAAAAGTACACATAAAAACCATGTAAAAACATCAAAATATTGGCAGTTCATAAAAGTACAAAATGCAGTAATACGATTTGCTGAATCCATACAACATCCTAGGCATGCCGAGCTGATTTAAATGAAAAATAAAAGAGAGAAAATACTAGATAGATTTACTAAACAAGTCTAAAACCATTCAGTAAAAACCTCAAAAGGGACTGCTATGCTCACAGGAAAAACATTGAAAAACACACAGTTAGGTATACTATTTGTTCATTTGCTGGGCTCAGGGCCAGGCCAATTAGCTAGCAACCAATTCTCTCTTATAAGATCATATTATTTAACAACGCAAGCAGAGAAACCTAATTATGTAAGAGTAACCCCCCACTGCACCAAAATTCACTGCTGAGAAGACCTGTGGAAAATGAATTCGGATAATAACATCTAAAGTGCTCTGTGTTTTTGAGGTAGGTCTAGAAATCACAAATATAACACAAGTAGATGATGGACGGAGCGCAGAAACTTTTCTGACACTCACCCCCAGTCACAGATCTGGGTTGAATCGATCATCGTTCTTTAGCTCACTACTCCACCCCAGTTCAGACCAAGCCATATGCAAATCAGTCTTGATCCGGTTCCTCATGGGAACAGTCCAGTTCAAACTGCCGAGCTAGGTCTTCCTGGGACCTGAAACAAGGATCCTGGGACCGGTTTCGGGGTAACACCCCTCATTAGTCAGGCTAGCTTGAATCCAGTGGCAAAGTGAGCAAGGGACCCGCCTTAAGTTGGCAGAGTATGTCCAGACGTGGGTCCCTTGCTTTCGGTGCAGTGTGGGAACACGTGGCAGAGGTGCAGATGTGTGCGTATCGTGGAGGGCTACCCCGTCACAACTCCTGGCCCGGCAGCCAGCAATGTACCCTCCGGAGTAGAGAAATCCCATTTAGAGGCGGAAGCTAGTAGATCTTACGACCTGTGAGAGACCAGGGACAGAGGTGGGTGGATCAGGGCCAATCCGAGTTGTGCGGTACATTGTGAGGTGTGGGTTCAGTGCCGGAGTCGAAGAACAGCGTTAGAGTGTGGTAGCGATACGCTTCAATGCTTATGCTGCTTGTGCTCCCACAACGTCTTACTCTGGAGAAAAACTGCTTATCAAGTATTTTATTTTTTTAAAGTTAAGGAGCCCAGCTTTTTTCTTAGGAGCCGACAGCCGGCACTGCTGAATGCCAGGATTGCCTAAAAGCAAGGCTACCTACTTTTGATTCCACTTCAACCTCTTTCTTCCACCACTCTGCATCTCCTGGACGCCTTTGAATGTGCCAAGCCACATCTACTGCAAGACTTGGAGTCATGGTTGGATCTCAGACCCCAAGCGACGTACGTTATGAGAATCTGAACAGGACACCAGAGTGGGGCAGGCGCTGACACTTTCAGAGGTGGCATTTTCCCTAAAAGGCACTGCATATAAAATAGTTATTTCCAGTACAGAGCAACTCTGGATCCAAGTCAAAGGACGTAGAAAAAAACGAGCTGACGTCGGAGTGCCAGATGGCGCCATATAAAGCTCAATGACATCACAGCCGGTGAAGGCATCAAGGTCAAGTCATAGTAGTGGCACCGGCTACTGGCGCAGGAGAGCTATTTCAATTTTTTGGGTTCCAGACTGACATCTAGAGAAGATTTAAGAGGTGAGGAGTCTGCAGGTAGACATATCCATCAGAAATACAATAATGTGTACTAAGGGATTAAATTAACATGGCTCAGAAATTGCACTTGTAAAGCACCTGCCACAATTCCACCGTGTGACCCTCCAGTCCCAAATAAAATGGCTCAATAGGTAAATGATGCAGGTTAATTATTGCACAGTCCTTTCTCCACCCACTCCTGAGTATCAGGCCCACGGCAGACCATCCGACAAGCGTATACCCGTATCCAGACCTCTATCTGCAGTTTGTCGAAGCAGGCATTAAAAGGAACAGGCCAAGGGACTTATCCATATGCCATTTACCCCAAATGCCAAAGTGCCACTGAACCAACAGCTAGAAGTGAGCTAAATACTTTTTTAAAAATCTTTTTGTTGGCATTTTCAGCGTACCTTGCATACTCAATCGAAGATAGCCCAAATATATACCAACAAGTAACCAACCCCCACCCCCTCAACTCCAGCAAACCTTCCCCCGCCAAAACTTGAACATTTTCCAGACAGACGGCACAGGGGTCTATTCCCCCTCCGCCTATATCTGGCAATTGTGCAAAACACATGTAGCAGTCCATATTCTTGCCCAACCAAGATCCATTTGAGCCCTTGTTATGCGACCCGGCTGCATCTCCCCCCGTCCTACGTCCCCCTCCCACTTGTGCTTATGTGGTCTACACCAGTAAACCTCTCCAGTCTCCCTCCATGCTGTTGAGGCCCTCAATAGCAGGCCTACTCAGTTCACCAGGGATTCCATATTTCTCAAACTTGCAGAGGCATCTGCGGACTTTGTACACCTGCTCTTTTGTCCTCATGCACCAGCTAAGATTCAGTTCCCACTCCCACTCTGCCAAACATTAGGGGAGGCCCCCTATGCCTACAATGTCCCACTTTGCCACCGCCAGGGTTACGTTGTAAAAAATCAGTGTGTCTAAGGTTTGCTTCTCCCATATGCCCAGAGTAATCAACTGATGTGTGAGTCGTAGCTGTACCTCCGTCAACTTGGATAGTCCTGCTGCAACTCTCTCCCAGTACCGCCGGGCCAACGGGCACCCCCAAATCGTATGTAGTAGGGTACCTCTCTGGCCACAACCTTTCAGGCAGAGGTTCGATTCACAGTGTCCCATTCTGTGTAGCGTCTCCCTTCTATAGTACGCTTGGTGCAGCAGTTTTAGCCTGTATCGCCAACTCCCGTGGGTAGAGACAGACATCACCCGGGGAGTAATCCTCCAGTCTTACCTGATCCCACTCCCACTTCTCTCTTAGTGATTCTAATGGGTGAATGCTATGGGCCAGAAGCTGGTGTACAACCAAGGATATGGCATGTGTGTGTCTAGGGGGAGGCCAGCACTCTAAATTCCAGAGGCAATTCCTCCGGAAGATCTACCAGCAGGGCTCTGTGTTTCTTGAGGATGTGCTGCATCTGAAGGTATCGAAGATATTGGCTACTCAACATCTTGTATTCTGCCTGTTACGTCGAGAAAGGTACCATTTTCCCCTACCTTCAGGCATTCCCCATCCAGTGTGCCCCATCTTTTGTAAGCCTCAATCTCCCTGAGCTCCCGTAGGGCCTCTGACTCCCACAAAGGAGTCATGATTGTGTTCCTCCCCATCAAACCTATAGTCCGTTCTGCCCAGCTCCAGATATTATCCATTAAGTATGTTGGTGGTGGAAGCTCTCGCGTCCCTCTTCTACCACATAAGTGGCACAAATAACCCACCGGGTCCAGCGCCCTTGTGTCCGCTCACAGGGAGGGCTCCTGCTGGTCAGAGAAGACCCAGTCGTGGATAGGTCATGTGTACGTGATTAAATTGGGCATACTTAAATCTAGTAGTTCTAGAAATACGCTTAGGGCTTTCCATAATTTTACCCCAATCTGAGTCCGAAAGGTCTCTACGCAGTAACGCTGCCCACTTCTCCCGGATCTTTACCAACGTTTTCGTAATCATCTCCAGCTGTGCCCTATAAAACCACTGCACCAGATGGCGTGCAGAGCCTAAGGTCACCATCACCTGAAGGACAGCATGGGTCTCAGGGTCCCGCCTGCCCTCGGACCACAGGTCTCCAAACGTCTGTATTAAAGCATGGTAGATCAGGAATTGGCTAGGGGGCAGCGCACATTGTGTCATTAAGTCATCTAGTGGAATAAGTTCTCCCACCTGGTAATAATTACACACCGTAATCAAGCACACCGCCGTCCAGTCCGATAGCTGTTGTCTCGTAAAGGGAAAGGGGAGGTCAAGTCTGGGGCATATTAAGTGGGCCAAGTCATTCTCCTCAGACATGTCCGCCAGCACCACAGTGCTCCTCTCAACAATGTTCCCCGTCGGGGCGTGGCCAAGCAGGGACTGGAAATGGCCGCGTAGTATGTGAGCTCCGTCGCCCGACTTAGCCCTTAACTATCCTGTTCATCGATCCGCAGTGCCCAGACACGATCCCGAATGTCGGACCATTGTCGGAGCCCGTCCACCTCAGCAAAGCGCGTGGACGATCGATAGCGAGGGAGCGGGCGCCTCTCCAAGTTCGTGGCCTACTCACGGCTCGGCAGCCGGGGCCTGTGGTGACGGCTGCGGCCGCCGAGGAGATCCGGGCCGCTCCACCCCTTTCAACGCTGACGCCGCGGCCCGCGCTGCGTCTGTGACCCTCCCCCCATGCTGGCGCTACCTTAAAGATTTTTCCCGCTCTGGAGTAACTGGCGATACTGGTGGTCCCACAGGACATCGCCGGGAACCGTGAGTAACCCTCGCTGCGTTCTAAATTGAGCGCGCCGGCCGCGGGACTCAAAAATGGCAGCGGCGCGGCTTTAGCGGTGGGACCCCTCGTTTGATACCTGAATTTAGAGTGGCACTTGGTGGCAGACCACGGAGGAACCGGCCTCTTTGACAAGCGGATGATCTATCCGGATTCGAGCGATCGGTGGGGCTGTCGGGACCCTGCCTGAGCGTGGACCTCGCTGCAAGGTGTATGGAGGGGATCCTGGACCTACAGAAACGTAGCGGGTGCGATATTACGATACAGTGCAACTGAACTGAGGCGAACCAACCGGGGGCACACCAATGATGCTGGCGGCCTAATCTTGGGACTTTCTCGCTCCTATAGCATTGTGTGTCGTGGGGGCTGCCAGTCGTCGGGGCGCACTTCACTGGACAGCAGGGGGCGACGCCAGGTGCCTTGGCCTACCACCGTAGATTGCAGCTGAACGGAGGGGCATTGCGGGCCCTGGTGTGGAACTGCCGGTAACTGCTCGCCGAGAGGAGACAGCGGTCTCACTACAACGCTTTCTTGAGTACACCCCCTCCATCAGCCACAACACGAACCGCTGTCTTGCACCTGGGGAGCGGAACTTCGACTGTGTGGGCCACGGGTGTGAAGGCACCTGTACTGATCCCGACACACCGATCAGGGAGCTGTGTGTATCGCTTCGCCTGCCCGCCCCCTCCGTTTCTTACCTGGAGTCGGCTCAAATCTGGTGCCATGACGGACCGTGTCAAAGGATCCGGCATCAGGGCAGCGAAGTCGGTCCGAACAAATAAACTGGACAGGTATACGATCTCTAAGGGCCTGCAGCGGGGACACCAGCCGGAGGAGGGCGAGCGGGGAGGACCTGGACCTGAGGAGCAGGAACTCTCCCTTAAAGATGTTATGGAGGCAATAACGGGGGTCAAGACCTCTTTGGACTCAGTGGCTATGGACGTCAACCTTATCAGGACCGACCTTGGGAAACTTAATGAAAAGCTGAAGCAGGTGGAAATCACGACTGCCGGCCTGGTGAGTGACGTAGCACTGCTGCAGAGGGAGGTCCATGATCTACAGGACTCCCGGACCCTCACAGACCTCAAGTTGGATGACTATGAGGGCAGTCTTCGCCGCAACAACCTCCGTATCATAGGAGTCCCGGAGAAATCAGAGGGACAGACTCCTGACCTGTTTGTCGAGGACCTTATCCTCAAGTACCTGCGACCCAAGGGACTCAGTAAATTCTTTGTGATCGAACGGGCCCACAGGGTCCCGGGCAGCCGACCCAAGCCGGGCGCTCCCCCGCGGCCTATGCTGGCCCGTGTCCTAAACTATCGAGACCGAGATGTGATCCTTCAAAATTCCAGGGCTGGCACCCCCCTCCGATATGAAAATGCTGATATCTCTTTCTTCCCAGACTTCACGCAAAGGGTACAGAAACAACGAAGACTATTTTTCTCTGTCAAGCGTGTCCTGAGAGAGAAAGGCCTAAAGTACTCGATGCTGTTCCCGGCCCGCCTCCGGGTTGAGGCGGAGGGGAGAGCTTGTTTTTTTTTTGATAGGCCTGAAGACGTAGCTGATTGGATTGAGTATCGAGGCACTAAAAGCCCTGCGGCGGGGAGAGCCGGAGGCCCTGATGACAATGGACCGACCTGAAGGGGAGCCTCGACGAGGACACGTTTCTTTGCAACTTGGGGGGGTGGAGGGGGACAGGGGCGGATGGGCGATGGGATCCATGGCACCACACCTAAACGGGACTACTGATTTATTAATGGACATATGTCAATTGTGTAATGAAGGTGAGACAGTGATGTAGCTTAGGGCATAGACACGGAGCTCCCTGCTTTACCCCTTTGGATAGTTTTTTCCTTCTTTCTTTGAATTTTCTAGGGCGACAGGCACTCTGCAAGTTGTTAATGGGAAGTTTTGAGCCCAGAGGGCAGGGCAGCAGGGCGGGGGGTTGTTGGGTAAGGGTCTTTTTATTTGCCTGTTTTTTGTTTGTTGAACTCGATGTTATGATGATGGTACAGTTTCTATTTTTGGAGGGTATCAATACCACACTCCGCGCACGTATCAATGGGGGTACGGCGTAACAAGGAAGTTAAAATTTTAAGTAGGAATGTGAACGGGTTGGGGGACAAAATCAAACGTAGTATAGTATTGCAACAGGTTCGGAGGCTGTCACCGGATATTGTGTTACTTCAGGAAGCCCACCTCATTGGCCACACATGTAAAGCTATGCACAGATGGGGCTATTCCATGATCACCCATGCAGGGTTTGCGTCTAATTCTAGAGGGGTGGGCATTATGCAAAAGAAATCATTTCCTTTCTCACCTGCTTCCACCCACGTGGATGACCGAGGTAGATATGTGGGTATCACGGGCACATGGGAGGGGAGAATCATCACCTTCATGTCCGTTTATGCACCCCTGGGGTTGCAGGCCACCACATTCTCCGATCTCAGCGCTGTGCTGCTGGCATTGCCGGAGGGGCATCTTGTGATCGGGGGAGACTTCAACTCCGTTATATCAGGTACACTGGACAGATACCCCCCATGCACGCTACCTCCCACCGCTCACTCTTTCTCTAGTTACTTGGAGGCGATGGGACTAGTGGATGGTTGGAGGACGTATCACCCTGACAAGGTCCAACACACTTTCCACTCGGGCGCCCATAATAGCCTTTCGCGGCTAGACTATATCGTTGTCCCCGCCCCGCAGGTGACGGACATACACGAGATACGGAACTTAGCTAGAGGCATCTCCGACCACTCTCCCCTCTGGGTCCACATTGTCCTCGACGACACCCTGGTGAGGCATATCGCCCCAATTAACCCCTGGTACCTTAAAAGCCCTAAAATACGGACCAGTCTGACTAAATCCATAGATAATTATTTTCGGGAGAATGAACATTCGGTTGACTCCCATTAGACACTATGGGAAACCTTCAAAGCAGTGGTACGGGGCGAAGCCCTCTCCTTAATAGCAGGGTCCAAAAAAGACAAGCTGACGGCGGTTTCTGACATAGAACAAGACATCGATCGTCTTGAGAACAACCTTGACCCTGACCCCTCGCCAGAGACTCTCCATGCCCTGCGACTCCATCAGGAGGAATACCGAGCCCTGGTCACCGACCGTGCTAAACTGCTAGGACAGTGCAGACTGGGACGAATTTACGTCTGGGGAGACAAAGCCGGGAAATTAATCGCCTGGCTGGACAAAAAAGAGCACGCTAGCCAACTAGTTCCTGAATTAAAGAGCTCTGGAGGATTCGCCATAGTGTATCCTCATTGTATAGTTGACCACTTCGCAGCTCACTTCCGTACAGTTTACTGCTCCGTCGCGCCATACACCAAAACGGACTCCGCTGAACTTTTGCGTGACATTTCTCTGCCGGTACTATCCGACAGTGACTGCGCGTTCATGGATAGCGCCCTTATTGCTGACGAGATTGCAACCGCAATCAGAGCACTCCGCCCTGGCAAGGCGCTGGGTCCCAATGGCATCCCGATCAAACTCTACAAGCTCCACCCGGACAGGCTAGCACCACATTTGAAATCTATGTTTGAGACTAGTCTAGAGCAGGGATCGCTTCCCCTTGACCACTAAGTTGGGATTTGGGCCGGGCTTTAGTCAATGGGTACGACTACTATACAGTTCTCCAATGGCTCAGGTAACTGTAAATAACAGGAAATCTGAATCCTTTCTACTCAGCCGAGGGAACCGTCAGGGGGCCCCCTCTCCCCTCTACTGTTCGCCTTAGCTCTTGAGCCCCTTGCGGCCTAGGTCTGCAGGGATGCAATGATCCGTGGGTTGCGGTGGTCGGCTGACTGGGAAGACCGTATATCCCTGTACGCGGACGATATACTGCTATACCTTGCGTCCCCCAAAAGATCACTTATCGCGGTATTTGACATCCTGTCCGTCTTTGATAGATACTCTGGGTTTGACATCAACTGGCAGAAAGCTCTCCTCTACGTCCTGAGTGGAAAGCCCCCCCCAATACCCTGAAATTGTCCCATACCAATAGTCTCAGAAGGCTTTAAATACCCGGGTATTTTTATTTCGCTAGACAAAACTCTTCGTTTTACCCGAAACCTTGCTCCCCCGATACAACGACTAAAGCAAGATATCGTACATTGGAAGTCACTCCCTCTCTCCTTGCTGGGCAAGGCGGCACTTTTCAAAATGATGTCCCTACCCCACTTTCTCTATGTCCTCCAGAATTCGACAGACCCAGTACAAAACTCTTACTTTAAACAAATAGAGGGGCTTCAACGAGAACTACTCTGGGATGGGAGGCCTCGTATTGCTTTACAAAAACTCACCCTCAACTGGTTCGATGGGGGGATTGGATTGCCTGACATTAATAAATACTACTGGGCTTCACACCTAACGGCAATAAACCACAACAACTATGGACGGCCCGATGACCCCAGGTTTAGCATGGATAGACTGCTCCTTCTAAATGGTTCCTACACCCGGGCCCTTTACTCTAAGCCCAACAGATACCCCCTCACTGGTCCCACTAAGCATACTGTCCATATCTGGCACGCGGCGACTGCATCGCTGGGTTGGACCAACAGACTGACCCTGTCTACGCCCCTGTGGGACTCCCAGAGACTCGGGGACCTGGGCAACTCGAGGGCTTTGATAAATGGGACCTAATTGGCATCTCCCACATCAGAGACTTGTGGGATAAAAATGGTGTTAAATCCTTTGACTCCCTTCAACGTCAATATGCCATGGCGGAGTCAGAGCGTTTTTGCTACCTACAAGTACGCCATGCATTGCAAACCGCTCTGCCCCGTGACACTTCCCCACCTGACTATTCACCATTAGAAGACAGACTGCTAGATGGTTATGTGCCCGAGAGAGCCATCTCCCTAACCTATAGAAAGCTCATTAACAATATGGACGATCCATTGTTAACAATATGGACGATCCATTGTTACCTCTGCGAGAGAAATGGGTAGAGGACGGTATCGAGCTGGACAATGAAAATTGGCAGACCGCAGTCTCCTCCCCCAAAACTGTTGCCATCCCAGTGCACCTCCGTCTTGTGCAACTATTGCATAGAGTCTACATCACGGGCCCCCAACTGATACACATGGGTGGTCCCACAGATGGGTATTGCAGAAGGGGATGCACCCAGCTAGGCACGTTCATGCACATAATATGGCACTGCGACCCAGTACAGACTTACTGGCGTGATATTCATAACATTATGAGCCAAGCACTGGAACTTACTGTAAGGCCTGAGGCCCCCAGATGCCTCCTTATTATCTGGGAACCTACTGACCTTAACTCACATGCTATACAATGGGTCACATTGGGCTGCATGATTGCCAAGAAAAATATTGCCCAACGCTGGGGGACAACACATGCTCCAAGTGTCGTAGATTGGGAGACAGATCTCGACTGGTGTATGCTGCGGGAAAAGACAGTGCACGCGGCTAGGGGTTGTCCCCGAAAGTGGTCTAGGATCTGGGCTCCCTGGAACGCATACCGTGGCTACATATGCACCCCCCCAGGCGATGTTTGAGACTAGTCTAGAGCAGGGATCGCTTCCCCTTGACCAACGAACCGCAACCATTGTCACGATCCATAAAGAAGGGAAACCTAAAACTGACTGTGCCTCCTATAGGCCTATCTCATTGTTGAATGCTGAGCCCAAAATATTAGCCAAGGTACTCGCCAACAGACTGGTTAAGGTTATAGGTGGCCTGGTGCACCCTGACCAATCGGGGTTTATGCCTCGGCAAAACACCGCTCTTAACCTGCGCAGACTGCACGGGGTCTTGGGCAGGGCGTCGACTTTGCGCGAAGATGCCATTGTGGTCTCCCTGGATGCCACTATGGCCTTCGACACACTTGAATGGCCTTATCTTTTCACCGTACTCACTAAGTTGGGATTTGGGCCGGGCTTTAGTCAATGGGTACGACTACTATACAGTTCTCCAATGGCTCAGGTAACTGTAAATAACAGGAAATTTGAATCCTTTCTACTCAGCCGAGGGACCCGTCAGGGGTGCCCCCTCTCCCCTCTATTGTTCGCCTTAGCTTTTGAGCCCCTTGCGGCCTGGGTCCGCAGGGATGCAATGATCCGTGGGTTGCGGTGGTCGGCTGACTGGGAAGACCGTATATCCCTGTACGCGGACAATATACTGCTATACCTTGCGTCCCCCCAAAGATCCCTTATCGCGGTATTTGACATCTTGTCCGTCTTTGGTAGATACTCTGGGTTTGGCATCAACTGGCAGAAATCTCTCCTCTACGTCCTGAGTGGAAAGGCCCCCCTAATTCCCCGAAATTGTCCCATACCAATAGTCTCAGAAGGCTTTAAATACCTGGGTATTTTTATTTCGCCGGACAAAACTCTTCGTTTTACCCGAAACCTTGCTCCCCCGATACAACGACTAAAGCAAGATATCGTACATTGGAAATCAATCCCGCTCTCCTTGCTGGGCAAGGCGGCACTTTTCAAAATGATGTCCCTACCCCACTTTCTCTATGTCCTCCAGAATTCGACAGACCCAGTACAAAACTCTTACTTTAAACAAATAGAGGGGCTTCAACGAGAACTACTCTGGGATGGGAGGCCTCGTATTGCTTTACAAAAACTCACCCTCAACTGGTTCGATGGGGGGATTGGATTGCCTGACATTAATAAATACTACTGGGCTTCACACCTAACGGCAATAAACCACAACAACTATGGACGGCCCGATGACCCCAGGTTTAGCATGGATAGACTGCTCCTTCTAAATGGTTCCTACACCCGGGCCCTTTACTCTAAGCCCAACAGATACCCCCTCACTGGTCCCACTAAGCATACTGTCCATATCTGGCACGCGGCGACTGCATCGCTGGGTTGGACCAACAGACTGACCCTGTCTACGCCCCTGTGGGACTCCCAGAGACTCGGGGACCTGGGCAACTCGAGGGCTTTGATAAATGGGACCTAATTGGCATCTCCCACATCAGAGACTTGTGGGATAAAAATGGTGTTAAATCCTTTGACTCCCTTCAACGTCAATATGCCATGGCGGAGTCAGAGCGTTTTTGCTACCTACAAGTACGCCATGCATTGCAAACAGCTCTGCCCCGTGACACTTCCCCACCTGACTATTCACCATTAGAAGACAGACTGCTAGATGGTTATGTGCCCGAGAGAGCCATCTCCCTAACCTATAGAAAGCTCATTAACAATATGGACGATCCATTGTTAACAATATGGACGATCCATTGTTACCTCTGCGAGAGAAATGGGTAGAGGACGGTATCGAGCTGGACAATGAAAATTGGCAGACCGCAGTCTCCTCCCCCAAAACTGTTGCCATCCCAGTGCACCTCCGTCTTGTGCAACTATTGCATAGAGTCTACATCACGGGCCCCCAACTGATACACATGGGTGGTCCCACAGATGGGTATTGCAGAAGGGGATGCACCCAGCTAGGCACGTTCATGCACATAATATGGCACTGCGACCCAGTACAGACTTACTGGCGTGATATTCATAACATTATGAGCCAAGCACTGGAACTTACTGTAAGGCCTGAGGCCCCCAGATGCCTCCTTATTATCTGGGAACCTACTGACCTTAACTCACATGCTATACAATGGGTCACATTGGGCTGCATGATTGCCAAGAAAAATATTGCCCAACGCTGGGGGGCAACACATGCTCCAAGTGTCGTAGATTGGGAGACAGATCTCGACTGGTGTATGCTGCGGGAAAAGACAGTGCACGCGGCTAGGGGTTGTCCCCGAAAGTGGTCTAGGATCTGGGCTCCCTGGAACGCATACCGTGGCTACATATGCACCCCCCCAGGCGATGTTTGAGACTAGTCTAGAGCAGGGATCGCTTCCCCTTGACCAACGAACCGCAACCATTGTCACGATCCATAAAGAAGGGAAACCTAAAACTGACTGTGCCTCCTATAGGCCTATCTCATTGTTGAATGCTGAGCCCAAAATATTAGCCAAGGTACTCGCCAACAGACTGGTTAAGGTTATAGGTGGCCTGGTGCACCCTGACCAATCGGGGTTTATGCCTCGGCGAAACACCGCTCTTAACCTGCGCAGACTGCACGGGGTCTTGGGCAGGGCGTCGACTTTGCGCGAAGATGCCATTGTGGTCTCCCTGGATGCCACTATGGCCTTCGACACACTTGAATGGCCTTATCTTTTCACCGTACTCACTAAGTTGGGATTTGGGCCGGGCTTTAGTCAATGGGTACGACTACTATACAGTTCTCCAATGGCTCAGGTAACTGTAAATAACAGGAAATTTGAATCCTTTCTACTCAGCCGAGGGACCCGTCAGGGGTGCCCCCTCTCCCCTCTATTGTTCGCCTTAGCTTTTGAGCCCCTTGCGGCCTGGGTCCGCAGGGATGCAATGATCCGTGGGTTGCGGTGGTCGGCTGACTGGGAAGACCGTATATCCCTGTACGCGGACAATATACTGCTATACCTTGCGTCCCCCCAAAGATCCCTTATCGCGGTATTTGACATCTTGTCCGTCTTTGGTAGATACTCTGGGTTTGGCATCAACTGGCAGAAATCTCTCCTCTACGTCCTGAGTGGAAAGGCCCCCCTAATTCCCCGAAATTGTCCCATACCAATAGTCTCAGAAGGCTTTAAATACCTGGGTATTTTTATTTCGCCGGACAAAACTCTTCGTTTTACCCGAAACCTTGCTCCCCCGATACAACGACTAAAGCAAGATATCGTACATTGGAAATCAATCCCGCTCTCCTTGCTGGGCAAGGCGGCACTTTTCAAAATGATGTCCCTACCCCGCTTTCTCTATGTCCTCCAGAATTCGACAGACCCAGTACCAAACTCTTACTTTAAACAAATAGAGGGGCTTCAACGAGAACTACTCTGGGATGGGAGGCCTCGTATTGCTTTACAAAAACTCACCCTCAACTGGTTCGATGGGGGGATTGGATTGCCTGACATTAAGAAATACTACTGGGCTTCACACCAAACGGCAATAAACCACAACAACTATGGACGGCCCGACGACCCCAGGTTTAGCATGGATAGACTGCTCCTTCCAAATGGTTCCTTCACCCGGGCCCTTTACTCTAAGCCCAACAGATACCCCCTCACTGGTCCCACTAAGCATACTGTCCATATCTGGCACGCGGCGACTGCATCGCTGGGTTGGACCAACAGACTGACCCTGTCCACGCCCCTGTGGGACTCCCAGAGACTCGGGGACCTGGGCAACTCGCAGGGCTTTGATAAATGGGACCTAATTGGCATCTTCCACATCAGAGACTTGTGGGATAAAAATGGTGTTAAATCCTTTGACTCCCTTCAACGTCAATATGCCATGGCGGAGTCAGAGCGTTTTCCCTACCTAGAAGTACGCCACGCATTGCAAACAGCTCTGCCCCATGACACTTCCCCACCTGACTATTTACCATTAGAGGACAGACTGCTAGATGGTTATCTGCCCGAGAGAGCCATCTCCCTAACCTATAGAAAGCTCATTAACAATATGGACGATCCATAGTTGCCTCTGCGAGAGAAATGGGTAGAGGACGGTATCGAGTTGGACGATGAAAATTGGCAGACCGCAGTCTCCTCCCCCAAAACTGTTGCCATCCCAGTGCACCTCCGTCTTGTGCAACTATTGCATAGAGTCTACATCACGGGCCCCCAACTGATACACATGGGTGGTCCAACAGATGGGTATTGCAGAAGGGGATGCACCCAGCTAGGCACGTTCATGCACATAATATGGCACTGCGACCCAGTACAGACTTACTGGCGAGATATTCATAACATTATGAACCAAGCACTGGAACTTACTGTAAGGCCTGAGGCCCCCAGATGCCTCCTTATTATCTGGGAACCTACTGACCTTAACTCACACGCTATACAATGGGTCACATTGGGCTGCATGATTGCCAAGAGAAATATTGCCCAACTCTGGGGGGCAACACATGCTCCAAGTGTTGTAGATTGGGAGACAGATCTCGACTGGTGTATGCTGCGGGAAAAGACAGTGTACGCGGCTAGGGGTTGTCCCCGAAGTGGTCTAGGATCTTGGCTCCCTGGAACGCATACCGTGGCTACATATGCACCCCCCAGGTGACCCCGAATGTGACAGTCCCCCTCACCATAACTTCCAAGCATCATCCTACTATGTCTATACACCTTGGTTTTGCTGTGTTCCCTGTAATTGATCTGACTGGAACTGTACCTCTATGTTGAGTATGTTTAATAAAAAGAATAAATAATTTTTTTTAAAAGTTCCCCGTTGAGGAATTACCACTTTCGGATCAAGGCAACCAGAAGCCCCTGATTGCCAACCAACCCAATTGAACCCAACGTCTCAAAGCCCTCGCCATCCAACCACTGGGCCAAACACTGAAGTTGGGCAGCCAAATAGTATAATTCAAAATCAGTGGCTCCCAGGTCACCGAATTGTAAGAGAGACTATTGCACCCTCCATCCCATATCAACTCTAAGATTAGAGTATCCAAGTGGTTAAACCATGAGCGCGTTATCGTGATGAGGAGGTTGACAAAGAAGTATAAAAGTTGAGGCAGAATAATCATATTGGATAAAAAAAGGCGAGCCATCACCGGCAGTTTCAATGAGCGCCAGAACTGGACGCTGAACTTAGAACGAACCGCCGGCCCTAAGTTACATTCTTTAAGATCATCTAAGGCATGGAATACTTGAATTCCCAAGTATTCGCTTTTTCCCTGTATAAATGGTTGTTGTTTTCAGTGTTCCCTTGTTCTGCTAAGGGCAGCAGTGTGGGACCTGGTTGGCCTGACAGGTCGTCAGATATAGAAACCCTCTGGTATTTGAGAGCCCATGTGCTTCTCGACTTGCAAGCTCATGGCCCTCTTTACATCCAGCGGTTGTTGTATCGCTCTGGCATCTGTGAACTCTATATACACAAACCTTGAGACACTTTCTTCTTCTCTTGCAAGTACCACTGAAACGTTAGTCGCCATTTCGTTTGCTCATTGCTCTTTTAATGTTTGCAAACCGCTTGTGTGGCAAAGTGCAAGCGATACGGAAAATATACAAAATTATCCATCTTGGTCAAACATTTGAGTTCTTCCATTTAGCTACAGTGTCTATTTAACACTTCATGAACATTATGGAGCCTCATGCTTCCGTCTCTGTACTACATTGTGTTGGTTTTGTGTTTCTTACATTCTAGGTGATGCCAGAGTTCTGTGTACATTAGAGATTCATGAACATTAAAGAATATTACACAAAGCCTATAGCCAGGGGTCAGTACTTCACTGCTTTAAAGTGTATTACAATGTGCTTAGCTGCTATCATTTTCAACCTGGGATTACCTTTCTTAATGTGAAACTGCTTGCTCTGTGCATGATTATGGTGTTACATTTTATAATGTATTTTTAATATGATTCATATGATCTATTTTCAGCTATAGGTTATGCTGTAAATGTCTACTAAGAGAGTGAGAGCCTCCCTGTAGACTGTGCATAACGTGCCTTGCTCCCTGTGCCACTGCGTCATGGGAGAGATCGACTGGTGATTAGTACTTGCGATGGTGTGCTGGCCCTGAGTGATTTGACAGCATAGCGGCGCTACATTGCTGGTCCCCTGCGTCCTGTGGTATTTTATGGACAGCGATGGGTTGCTGCAACGGATGAAGGCCCACCTGTGAACTCGACCAACGAGACACGGTGAGCTCTGTGGTCTGGAACTCTACCCTCAACTGGTGGGTCTAGAGTGTAAGAGGCCCGCGGCAGTTCCCTCCTGGCGGGACTTCCATATTAAGGATGGCCCAGGCGTGTGACCAGGACTAAGCGGAAGCTGCGAAAGACTACACTGGAGACAAGTCATGTGTTGCTATTCTTGGTCCTGAGACTTCTGTACCATGAAACCGAAAGGGGCCCCACCGATACAGTCAAATAAACTGGACAAGTATACAGTGCCTAAGCAGTCATCCTCCACAGAGGGTGCTATGCGCGGCCAGATCGACACTTCGGAACCGTCACTCAGCTCCATTATGACGGCCATACAGGCTCTGGGGACAACGCTGGAAACTAAAATCGATAAAGTATCAATCGAAATGAACCTTCTCAGAGCCAATCTGAATAAAACCTCGGAGCGAGTCACCTCGACAGAACGAACATTGTCGAGCTTTAATCTACCACTCGTAAGTCGGAGGACACAGTTCAACATTTGGTCCATCAACATCGTCAGGTGGCTATGAAGCTGGAGGACCAGAAGGGGAGGGCCTGCCGGAACAATATCCGAGTGGTGTGGGTCCAGGAAGGGGCGGAGGACCCCAGCATGGACCTGTTTCTTGAGGACCTAATATTGAATTGCCTAAAGCCCAAACGACTATCTACCTTCTTCACGGTGGAGAGGGCGCACAGGGCGCCGGTCCCCCGCCGAAACCTGAGACCCTCCCAGAACAATCATATCCAGGATCCTTAATTATAGGGACCGGGATGCCATCCTACAAGCAGCTCGATTACATGGAGACCTCCCGTAAGAGAATACGACGGTGAGGTTCTTCCCGGACTTTAATCTCAAGGTGCAACAAGAGCAGCGCACTTTCAAGGAGTGAAACGAGCTCTAAGAGACAGGGGCATCAAATATATGATGTACTTCCCGGCAAAGCTCAAGATCATCGTTGAAGGGAGGTCCTGGTTTTTCACAAATCCATCCGATGTGCAAGTATGGATGGAGAAGACGCAGCCGCGGAAAGACACTATCCGCGGGGCTGGAAGCTGGAGAGACACTCGCAAGCGCTCCCCAGGATCCTACAGTGGACAAGAAGGAATGGATTTAAGAGAACAACGATCCCGACGAGCCAAATCATTGAGTCAAGCGAACTCCGAATCGCACCGAAAATGACTTCATCAATTCAGAGATCTGATTTGGGGACTGATTGCTGTACCACGTAATGTACATCATGAGGGGTGGTAAGGGGATAAATGCACTTCTTAAGATGTATCCCGGTAGATCTGTACACTCACTGTAACGGTTTTGTTTTTTCTGGACCTGGGTTCCAGTGAGACCTCGCGGAGCCATGGGTGGGCGAATCATCAATGCAATGCGTCACAGTTAAGGTATTGCCTGTAGGGTTGGCCAATCCCCATACAGCAACACTGGGGAAATTTAATTTGGCACCCATCATTACTCTCCTCCTTCACATCTTAACCATCTGCATCTTCCCATTGGAGATCCTAGTAGAGGGCCATGTGTGTTCACCAGTCATACCCTGCAGAGTATCTCAGAGCAAAGACCGGCCTATAAACACACATTTGAAACTTATCTCCCTAACTGAATCACCCATTGAGTAGCTAAACTGGAGCTGAGAGTCCATGGGATGGAGGGAGAGGGAGAAATAAGGGGAAGTGGGGACAAAGGGCAAATATAATGCGGCTCGTGAGGTCGGCTACACGTGTTCCCCTCTAAATCTAGGTGCCCTGGGAGCAGCTCAATCTTACAAAACTCAGGCATGATTGACAGATACTTGTATACAGTCATATGGCTGTGTTTAAAATGAAAAGACCCTTGTTAATAGGATGGGCAGTGATAACTTACCTTTTTATTTTAGGACATTTAAAATAATATTAAAATGAAAAAGAAAGCATGCCAATGACCAAATCCCCAGAAATACTTCTAGTATTCTCCAGCGAACACTCAGTTCGAAACACTTAAAATTGTACTCTGAGAGAGATTTTGCAACACCACACACATCAAACACTGGAATTCAAAGATATACGAATGATTAAGACATGCCTACTGAAAATAGTAATAAACCCACAAACTCGCCACTAATTATACACCCTCACAAGTCCAAACAGACTCTGGCCTTTCCTGGAATTCTCAAAACCAAGGATGGAAGATACCCAGACTCCATCAGAGATACAAGGCCATGCGTACGATACAAAGCATACAATATGAACAACTTGCATAACATTTACTTTATCTTTTACTTAGTATAAAATCCAACAACAAGGAGATCTAACATGCTTGTACATTGAGCTAAAAAAACAAAAATCCTTCGCTGTAATTTGCAACAGACCTTGATCGGAGAGGAAATCCAACATTGTCTGCAAGAGAAAGGACAGATGTCGCACGGAGAGAGCAGGGTTTCCCATCCTTCTGGAGGCATACACCAACTCGTGAAGCAGGCGCATCTGCACTGCAGCCCATCCTTTGTGTGACCCTGCCCAAATAAAAAAGCCATGTCAAAATCTGATGTTGAATAGGGAACACAACAAATTTAATGGAATCAATTCTGAAATAGAACTTTGGGATTAGAGGACGGAAAACTGAAAGGTAAACTAAAGCTCCCAACAGAAGTTTCATTTCAACACGGTATCGTTGGCCATCCGTAGACACATCTGCAGCTTTAGAGCAGTTTTTGGGCTGCTCTCTAAACATCAGCTTTCATCCTCCACAGATGGCTTTAACTGCAACGGATTCCTTCAGTTCAAAGAGCTTCATATTCACATACTATATTTAAGGGCTGCCTTTACCTTTTGGTTGAAGTCCTTTACAATGAGGCCAATTAATGACCTTATGACCACGTCAATGGAAGTCAAGACCAACACATGTTCTCTTGTCCTCTACAATAAAGGACACAAACCTAGTGTGTGTTCAACTATTTCGTTTCTATTTACGTACAATCCGTGCAAATGTTTTTCTTTCAAAAAGGGATTTCAACTACCTTCATATTGAACAAGCAGTGGCAAACCCAGCAGGTCTGGGATTAATGTGTTACCGAACATTGAGTTAGCACATTAGAATGGAACACACAAGTGGGAGCCTGCAGGAGGAGAGGACAGTAAAGGCTATAGTTGTAAAGCAGTACCTTATGCAGTTCAATGCAGGCACTAGAGTGGAGGAGGGATAATGCTTCCAAATAACCAATTGCATTAGGTGAAAGTAAATACTGCAGTGGGATGAGCTATGGTGTGATTGACACATTTTCAAGCCAATGGTATAAAGAGACTTGTCGAACAAACACAATAATTAAAAGTGGTGTACACAGAGATCATTCTAAGTATATTGATAGCAACAGATCATTTTGACAGATGTGTTGTCATGACGCGGACTAAAACAGCGCAATAGATAAGAAACAAATCTTCAGGCAGGGTTAAATTCGAATCTATATCTCGTTCTCTTTAGGATATAAGAAGTTAGTGCATATCTATTATTTCCCCCCATTTGATACACTGTCACATCTGCCGCTAACAACTGCTCTGCTACTTTTATTCAATAATGTTTCAAGCTCCTGCAGGGTGGGAATTAAGAGTAGTCTTGGGCCCACTGATCCATAATTGCAAGTTGTAGGGGCTCCACTGCGCCTCTGCAGGCACTGGTGTCGGCTCATTACATTTCACATTTGTTGGGGTTAAGAAGAACTGCTGAGAGTGCAAGGGCAGACTCTGGTTAGAGCTCTACCGGTCTGTGTTTTTCAGCAGTCCTTGCAGTGCTCTGTATGCTTTTTGATGCACATATACAAAGGGGAGTGTACGGGGTTAAGCAGCCAAGCAAATCTTAACCTATAGTGAGTAGCAGTGGAAAAGGATGGCCTTTTTTTTTTTTTTTACTTGTGATCTCCCTGCAGATCTCCTCAGTGGCGGCTAGCATATAAGGATGGTGGGTGAAGCACAAAAATAAAAGTAAACTATAAGTAAAGAAAAAATAATCCCACTTACCTTCTTGGCACAACGTCCTCCTCCTCGCTCGGGTCTTCTCCAGGTAGAGAGGCAGGCTGAAGGACACTGCATTAACCAATCCTGGCACTGCTCTCATGCTGAATGAGAGCAGCGCCGGGATTGGAGGAAGCGGCCTCTATCGCCGCTCCTGAGGTCTCTGGAGCCCTATGCTGTCTCTAACCCAGCTGTCTAAAACAGCTGGATTAAAGAGGTTTAACATGTGTATGTCTTGCTGGCCGTCGCAAGACGGCCGGTCAAAAAGACACGCACACTTTAAACTTAAAGTGCCCAGCCCATCATTGCTTTCTACTGTTGCCTGGCTGGCAGCAGCAGAAATCAGAAAAAGTATGGCTTAGGGTGTGCAGTGCTTAGAGTAGCTAGGGTGCAGAGAATGACTAAGGCTCTGTTCTACAACAGGGGATGCAGAGAATTGCTGAGAGTGTATTCTGTGCATTGATGAGAGTGTATTCTGTGCATTGATGAGAGTGTATGCTGTGCATTGATGAGTGTGTGCAGAGCTTGGCAGAGGGTCTGTGCAGCGCATGGCAGAGGGTCTGTGCAGAGCATGGCAGAGGGTCTGTGCAGAGCATGGCAGAGGGTCTGTGCAGAGCATGGCAGAGGGTCTGTGCAGAGCATGGCAGAGGGTGTGTGCAGAGCATGGCAGAGGGTGTGTGCAGAGCATGGCAGAGGGTGTGTGCAGAGCATGGCAGAGGGTGTGTGCAGAGCATGGCAGAGGGTGTGTGCAGAGCATGGCAGAGGGTGTGTGCAGAGCATGGCAGAGGGTGTGTGCAGAGCATGGCAGAGGGGTTGTGCAGAGCTTGGCAGCGGGGTTGTGCAGAGCTTGGCAGAGGGGTTGTGCAGAGCTTGGCAGAGGGGTTGTGCAGAGCTTGGCAGAGGGGTTGTGCAGAGCTTGGCAGAGGGGTTGTGCAGAGCTTGGCAGAGGGGTTGTGCAGAGCTTGGCAGAGGGGTTGTGCAGAGCTTGGCAGAGGGGTTGTGCAGAGCTTGGCAGAGGGGTTGTGCAGAGCTTGGCAGAGGGGTTGTGCAGAGCTTGGCAGAGGGGTTGTGCAGGGCTTGGCAGAGGGGTTGTGCAGGGCTTGGCAGAGGGTTTGTGCAGGGCTTGGCAGAGGGTTTGTGCAGGGCTTGGCAGAGGGTTTGTGCAGGGCTTGGCAGAGGGTTTGTGCAAGGCTCGGCAGAGGGATTGTGCAAGGCTCGGCAGAGGGATTGTACAAGGCTCGGCAGAGGGATTGTGCAAGGCTCGGCAGAGGGTTTGTGCAAAGCTTGGCAGAGGGTTTGTGTAAAGCTTGGCAGATGGTTTTTGGCAGAGGGTTTGTGCAAAGCTTGGCAGAGGGTTTGTGCAAAGCTTGGCAGAGGGTTTGTGCAAAGCTTGGCAGAGGGTTTGTGCAAAGCTTGGCAGAGGGTTTGTGCAAAGCTTGGCAGAGGGTTTGTGCAAAGCTTGGCAGAGGGTTTGTGCAAAGCTTGGCAGAGGGTTTTTGGCAGAGGGTTTGTGCAAAGCTTGGCAGAGGGTTTGTGCAAAGCTTGGCAGAGGGTTTGTGCAAAGCTTGGCAGAGGGTTTGTGCAAAGCTTGGCAGAGGGTTTGTGCAAAGCTTGGCAGAGGGTTTGTGCAAAGCTTGGCAGAGGGCGTGTTCACATCGCGGCAGAGGGCGTATTCACATCGCGGCAGAGGGCGTGTGCACATCGCAGCAGAGGGCGTGTGCACATCGCTGCAGAGGGCAGGTGCACATCGCGGTAGAGGGCGTGTGCACATCGCGGCAGAGGGCGTGTGCACATTGCGGCAGAGGGCGTGTGGAGAGTTTGAATAGGTATGCTTAGACAGTAGTAGGAGATCGGCCGTGAGGAGCTCTAGCATACACGCTTCAGATCTTTTACTTTACCAAAGACCTCCTGAATATATGGAGTTTCCCTCACGGCGCCTACAACGTGGAGGGTAACCAATACTACGGTTACGATCCATTCTCGTCCGAGACTCCAGGACTTCACAAGGGCGTGCTGGATGATTATTTTCACCGGCAAAGTGGCATCCATAGAGTCAACCAAAACTGCTGAAAGTGTTTAGCCCAGCCAGGTTGGAATTATCACCGGCTGAGCAAAGACAAAGATTGTTATCCTCCTTATACAGCCCTGAGGAAGTCGCGGAATTATTTTCCATATGCGACGAAACAAGTGTCGGCTGGTTTCCCCCTTTTCGTTGGCTCTATGAAAAAAAAGAATTAAAGACTGAGCAATATCCGACTCATCAGAAAATGTTTTCATTGTTTCCACTATGTTTTGAGATCTTGTAATTACTTACATACCGTTTGACTACTTTCATGTTTGCCTAGGATTCAGCATTAATTTGCAATTGTGAGGGATTTTCCCACACAAAACTGAGGGGTTATAGGGCTTATCCCCTCACCAAGCTGCACCATACTTATACTTTTCTTAACACACACCTGCGTCATCTAGCAGAGCACCTATCTCTCCCTGGCCACGAAAAAACCCTTCATTAGAGAGCAGAGCATTACTATGTTTGACTATGGTGTGTGGAGAGCATGGCTCAGAGTGTTTGCAGTGCTTGACTAGCGATTTGACAGTAGCGAGGGTGAAGAGGGGGTGAGAGGGAGCAGAGTATGATTATGGTTGTAGTCTGCATTGGGCAGGGTGTGCAGCGCATGGCTAAAAGTGAGTACATAGAGGATGTGCAGTGCTTGACAAGGGACTGCCTAGAGAGTCAAACACACAAAAGTTGATGGGAAATGCTTACAATTTGTCTAACCAATGACAATCGCTCTGTTTAGCATTCCAGCCTATTGTTCTTTTGCTCTCTGTGTCATTTCAGTTTGATGCAAATCAGTCTTGATCCTGCTCCAATAGGAACAGTCCAGCCTCAACTGCAAAGCCAAGTCCTCCCTGCACCAGAACACAAGCAACCCAAGACCAGTTTCACCCTGATTAGGGCAAATCAGTCAGGTATAGCTTGATTCTGTTGCAGGGATTCTGCACATACACAGAATTATGAGCCGGATTATGGAACCTCGGTGTATAGGTGCTAAGCCTTCCTACCACCTTAGTGCCCATGAGCCCAGGACCGACTAGCTATAGTGTCTCACTCGCTCTCCTACTCACAAACTGACAAACCAATGATTAGACATCCCAGAACACAACACTCCTGGATCTCTCAGGAATCACGGTAACAAGACACACCTTTTCGCTTATACACTCGTACTTGTCCACAATAAGCTCCGACAGAGACACGAAGATAGTTTAAAATATTATTTTAACTAACGTGCTATAAAATGCAGTATACGTACCACAACAAACATAAAGATGCATAACACCAATAACGTTAGCATTGCAGTAATGTCATATATCATAAAGGGAGACGTCATTATACAAAGACTATGGAGAAAGGACTATAGTGCCGATGCTCCCTCCCCTTGGTAAACAGAAGTATTATTATATAATAGAAGATCTCTGGGCTTTGTCAGCAGACCCCATACCTCAGGCCATAGATCCTATTTCTACATCACAGGGGCGTGTTGCTCTTCTCCCTGGAAAGGTCCCTCTCGAAGTGTGTGTTACCTAAACATGCATCCCCATAATATCAAAGTATGAGTCTCCAGCAAAAACAGCTGCATTGGTATGTTTTGTCTAAGTGCTAGGGTCTGACCAGAACAGAATAACAAGCGGCAGTGTTTATCGACCTTGCTTACAATGTTCAGACTAAACTCCAGGAACAGGCAGAGAACGAGCACAGCAGAGAGTTCTCATGTGAAAGGCATAAACGGAGTTTTACAAAGACATTTAGTATTTTGCGCAAAAGCAGCATTATGGCTACCAGGCTCATGCTAAATTAAAGATGTCAACAATGCCCCTAGCGACCATGTGACAGTTCCAGGGCCATAGTGAGCATGGGACCCATGTCTGAGCATACCCTTACCACTTAGTACATCCAACACAAACGATGATGAGAGGAAGGCTTGCAATTTGTCTTAACCACTGGCAATAGCTTGGGGCAACATCCCAACCCATCGTTTTATGCGCATTGTTAGAAATGGGGGTCTCTCATTGGCAGAGGTTGGTACCTTTGTCCAAATAGGGACACTTGCTTCTAGTCAGGGTAAGGGGGGAAACACTTCTAAAATAACCCCTGCTCACCCCCTTGGTAGCTTGGCACAAGCAGACAGGCTTATCTCAGAGGCAGTGTGTAAAGCATTTGTGAATACATAGAGTAACACAGTGAAAACACTACAAATGGACACCACACCAGTTTAGAAAAATAAGTAATCTTTATCCAAACTAAAACAAGACCAAATGACAAAAATCCACAATACTATACTAAAAATATGACTTCCAAAAGGTAGAAACAGTTCAGTTACAAGAAAATGTGAGATGCGACACTTTTACGCAAAGTACCTTGGATGCGTCGCAAAATGCAAGTAAAAAGGGTCACAGGGAAAGTGATGTGTCAGTTCCTTACACTCAGGGAAGGTGATGCGGCGGTTCCTTGCTCCTGGAGAGGTGATGTGTAGGTTCCTTATTGCTGCGCAGGGGAGGTGATTAGTCGATTCCTTACCGGAGAGGAGGTGATGGGTTGGTTTCTTACTGCGTGGGGAGGGGATGCGTCGGTTTCTTACTGCATCCCCCAATGATGCGACAGACTTGGCGCTTTGATACGATGCGCGATGATCTGGTGTGATGCATTGGTTCTTCTTCAACCGGGCCTGCGTCAGAATCAGTGAGGTGATCTCAGACATCGGAGATCGGTGCACAGGATTCGTCGCACGGCAGACACTTTAGCTGTGTGCAGGCGCTGCGTCGGAAATCTTCTCTCTCAACACTGCGATGCGTCGGAAACAGGCGATGTGTCGATTTTTACAATTCTTGCAGTCTCCAGTCCCAAAACAACCTCCAGAGGCCCAGAACACTGGCACACACCACTCATCAGGTCAGAACTCCCAGCAGAGGAGTTCAGGTGGGAACAGGGGGTGACGTCTTTGTGTACCTGAGACTTCAGAACAGGAGGCAAGCTCAATTCAAATCCTTGGAGATCTTCCTAAAGCAGGGGACACAGCAAACAGCAAAGTCCTTTCTCCTTTCCTTGGCAGCAAGTAGCCACTGCAGGCCAACCCCAGACAGCAAACAACACTGGGGCAGTATTCCTCCTCAGCTTCTCCAGCTCTTCTCCTTGGCAAAGGTTCCTCTTGATTCCCAGAAGTGATATAAAGTTCTGGGCCCCAATATTTATACAGCAAAATCCTTTGTTCTCTGGTGGCAGAGAAGTCTTGTGCTCAGTCAAAACTAGTTCGGTCTTCTCTGATGCAGCTTCCTGGCAGGGGGCAGGAGGAGACAGCATTGTGGAAGGAAGACCAGGCCCATTCAGGTGAAAGGAAATCTCCTCCCCCTACTCTAAATGCAGCCCAGTTCTATTCTGCCCAGCCCTGACCCATCCAGACTCTTTGGAACCACTGCACCTCCCCAGTGCCTGTCACTCCAAAGCCAGACATTCAATACACATCCTAGCAGAGGCACACTGGACGGCTAAGCAAGAAAATACCTACTTTCTAAAAGTGGTATTTTTCAAACAGAAAGTAAAAATTGCCCTCACTAAAAGATGCATTTTAACATTCTGAGTTCAGGCATACTAAACTTTACTTTCACACCTTGTTCCCAGGGGTAGTTATGTTTATAAGATGTTATAAGCAAACTCCCCATTCTATCCTATGGGAACAGGTAGCCTTGCAACGAAATTGGCAGTATTTCACTATCAGGACATGCCACACATATCAGGGCATATCCTACCTTTCACATACACTGCAGCCTGTCCACAGGGGTACCTTGGGCCTACCTTAGGGGTGACTAACATGTAAGAAAAGGGAAGGTTAGGGCCTGGCAAGTGGCTGCACTTACCAGGTTGACATGGCAGTACTAGACTGCACACAGGCTCTGCAATGGCAGGCCTGAGTTACATTTACAGGCTGCTTATGTGGGTGGCACAATCTGTGCTGCAGCCCAATAGCAGCATTTGATTTACAGGCCTTGGGCACACAAAGGGCACTGTACTAGGGACTGACCAGTAAATCAAATATGCCAATCATGGAATCACCAAACCATAACAATAATTTACAAAGGGAGCACTTGCACTTTGGCACTGAACAGCAGTGGCAAAGTGCCCAAAGCATCTAGACGAGCAAAACGGAGTCCAACACACAGCAAAAACACAGGAGGTAAAGGCAAAAAATACAGAGGAACCCCAAGCCAATGATGCCAGATCTAACAGGAGTGATTAGGGTGTAGCCGGGGGAAGAGAGGGTGCAGAACTTAAGGATGTGTTTTGCATTGGGCAAGATGTGGCTGAGGGTGGCAAGGTGAGTACAGGGTAAGAGTGGACATGGAGCGGGTGAGGGAGTGCAGAACATATAGAGGATGCTTCATGCATGGGAAGGGGCATGAAAGTATGGCTGAGAGTGTTTGTCATTTAGTTTTTGGGTGCTTAAGTATAAAAGGGAGTGCCGACTGGCGGGCTTGAAGGAGGTGCCGACAGGCTGCCTGGGGCTGAACCCAGAGACCGCGATGCAGGCCCTGCTGGTCTTGGCAGCCATGAGGGGAACGGCAGTGCGCTACCCCGCCCGAAAAACTATATATGGGCCAGTTCTTCTTCCAGTTGGCTTGACTGCAGCGCTGCCGCTAACCCCCCCCCCCCCAAACTTGGGCTTAAGCAGGGGCACCCTACACTCAACAGAGGGCACAAAGGTGTGTGTTGCACTGTCTGGAGCCCCATGCTGTGAGGAGAGCAGCAGAAAGGTGCAGATCACCTAAAGGAGGCCCCAAACGTCCGGGATAGGAGGAGTTACTAGGAGAGGACGGCGAGTGCAGGGGGCTGTTGGCCCTAGCCTGCGTCATAGATTAATCGACATCCGCAGGCTCCCGGTGCTTGTGCCGCACACACCTCGGCTAAGGCAAGGCTGGCGGGCTGGAGTCTGAGTGTTCTACACCTTGCCATTCTCTTGGGGCTACTGGGAGACCAACCAGTGATATCAAGATCTGGTGAAGCACCATGGGCCACGACAGACCTCCCGCAACCGCAGCCCAGTCCATAATGGATACATTTACAGCTCTCACAGGAGGTCATAAAAGGGTGTCAGGAGGGAGATGCCCAGATTGCCCAGGGCAGAGGTGATACCACAGTAATCCTCCAAGCGATCCAGGAGTCCTAAGCGGCCCTCGAATCGAAGTGGATGTGGCGCTTTTACGCCAGAATCTTCATAACACTACAGAAAGGGTCTCCAAAGCAGAGTGACGAATTTCGGAACTAGAGAATGCGGTCCACAAACTTAGATCGGAGGTGTCCCAGTTGACTGCTACCTCCAAGATCTTTACCATCAGGGCGGGGGATGCTGAAAATGGAAGCCCCAGAAGTAACCTCCGCTTTGTTGGATTTCCTGAGGGAGCAGAGGGGTCAACACCCAGGGTATTCCTAAAGCAGTGGATAACATCTTGGCTTGACCCCACCCCTCTTTCATCATGCTTCATCGTTGAACTGGCCCACAGGTGCCTGGCCCAGAGGACCCAGCCCGGCCCCGCCCCACCCCACCCCATAATTGACAAGGCTCTAAACTATTGCAACAGAGACATAATATTACAGGAAGCGAGGCTCAAAGGTCACCTCTTAGACCAATTTAGCTGAGTGATGGTGTTCCTAGACTATACAAGACAGGTTTAGGCCCAATGCAAATCATATGACCGCGTTAAACAAACACTGGCCATTGCCTTACAATATATGCTTCACTCCTAGCACGCCTGCAGGTCATCTTAGCAGGCAAGTCCCATTTCTTTGAGAACCTAGACAAGGCCTGGAAATGGCTGGCAGAGCAGTGTCTTCTGCAATCAACATCCCAGTCTCCTAGGCGGGACCGCATGGTTTGGTGGACTCCACAGACCATGGGTGTTGAGCGCAGGCGAAGGAAGCGCTCCAACAGTGGCGGCCATGGTCTCCGGGCTTTCTCAGCCACCTCGTACTCTGACAAAGAGAGAACAGGGTGCCTGTCTGCAATGGGGAACAGCGTTGCCGTGGAGCGCTCGCCCCGGGGGGCTGAAAGCAATATCGGACTTGATTTTGAGGGCGACTGTGGGGTCCTCTCCTGCTCTCCAAGACTAATGCACACCAGCACCACCTTATCCGCATAGCCTAAAGCCCAGGAGCCTCAGGACGGAAACTGTGTGATCAGTTTCCTCTACCGCCAATGATCACATAGGGGGCAGTTTTCGAGCAACAGGTACTTTTATTGGGGGAAATAATAGGTAGGGGCAGGTGAAGGGATGGGGTTTTGGTTGCTATATGATGGGGTTTTCGGTGTTTTATTATAGCGTTTGGTTTACTGTTGTTATATTGAGCACTACACATGGAGAACACAATTCACTACACCCTCCCAACCTGCATATCCGTTATCGTTCACAACCACATGGCTCGGTGCACTGGGAGATTATCAAGCCCCTAAGACACTTACACAACGCTACACTCCCTCCGCACCCAGACCCCATGACTCAACATGATGGCTTTCACGACTATGACATGGAACATGAATGCCTTGCTGGATCGCATTAAGAGGGGAACGGTCCTGGAGCTCCTACATAGACACAGTTTTGAGGTAGTAATCCTACAAGAAAAACAACTCATGGGGACTAACTGCTCCCTCCTGGACAGGTAGGGGTGCTTCAGAGTTTATCATGCGAGTTCGGCCCTGGATCCAGGGGAGTAGTGATTCTCCTCCACGACTCTCTCCCGATTCTACACTGTTGTCACTCAGACTCTTTGTGCTCTCTCTCCCAACCAGTAGGTTCATTAGGGGGGTGGGGGGGGGGATTTTAACAACATCCTGGGTTCTTTTGATTCTCTAGGGGCCCCAGACTCTGAACCTAGAGTCGTCAGAGGCTTAGCCAGCTGGACCTCTGGGTTGGTGCTTTGGGACACTTGGTGGGTTTGCAATCCCACAGTCAGGGAATACACACATGCCTAAGCAGCCCACAGCTCCCTCCCCTATATAGATCTCTTTTTACTACCAACCACCGACCTCCTCTAGAAGAGGACTTCTCGCATTCTCATCAGAGGAATATCAGCCCATGCACCGGTCACCCTTCAAGTGGGAAACTCTAGGGGGGGACAGGGAAAATTTGGGGTCCCAATGCCTGGTTCCTAACTTAGGACAAGCTTGTTCAGGCCCTGGAGATGGACCTTGAGGTTTTCCCTGACACTTACTGTGGCTCAGTTGAATTCCCTGGGACTCTTTGGGAGGCTTGTAAGGCAACAATGGATGGGAACGCCTGCTCCTGGATCAGGGGGCGGGACCCGTGAGACAGACTCACATAGCACAACTGGAGCTCACGATCTTAAAGCTTGAGACCTAGAGCGGCAGTAATCTACCAGAACTCCTAAGTCGCCACTTGGCAGTGGAGAGAGCTGACCTATGGCAACTGTGTCTAGATGAAGCCCATAGATGTTGGGAGGCCTCTGCCAGCAGAGTTAATGAATGGGAAGACAAGTCAGGTAGGTTGCTGTACTGGGTGGCCACTAAGGAGTTGGCAGCAAGGGTAATACCTAGTACCACTGGCACGGATGGCACACGAGCCAGCACGGGCCTGGCCATGGCCACCAGGTTTGCAAACTATTACGAGTCTCTGTACTCGTCGAGGCCCCACTCTTCCTGTGAACTGGGGAGCCCACTCATTGCAGATATTCTTCTGGCTACTCTGACCCCAGTGGAGAGGGAGGCCACCTTCCCGGAGAGCTGGAAGCACGCCGAGCTCAGCGCACTACTGAAGAAACCAACTGCGGACCCGACCGACCTCAAGAACTTCCGCCCTATCTCGCTCCTTCCATTCCCTGCCAAAGTCATCGAGAAGGTCGTCAACAAGCAGCTGGCCGCCTTCCTCGAGACGAACGGATCCCTCGACCCATCGCAATCCGGATTCAGAGCCAACCACAGCACCGAGACCGCCCTCATCGCAGCCACCGACGACATCCGAGCCCTGCTCGACAAAGGTGAAACAGCGGCACTCATCCTCCTTGACCTCTCCGCAGCATTTGACACTGTCTGCCACCGCACCCTAGTCCAACGCCTCAACGACACCGGCATCCAGGAGATTGCTCTGGAATGGATCATCTCATACCTCTCCGGCAGAACACAGAGAGTACGCCTCCCTCCGTTCCGCTCTGAGGCCACCGAAGTCATCTGCGGCGTCCCGCAAGGATCATCGCTCAGCCCCACTCTCTTCAACATCTACATGAAACCCCTCGCTGCCATCGCACGCCAACACAACCTCAACATCATTTCCTACGCCGATGACACCCAGCTGATTCTCTCCCTCACCAGAGACCCCGACACCGCCAAAGCCGACCTACACGAAGGGATGAAAGATGTCGCCGAATGGATGAACATCAGCCGCCTGAAGTTGAACACAGACAAGACAGAAGTCCTCATCCTGGGACCGTCGCCCTCCGCATGGGACGACTCCTGGTGGCCC
This sequence comes from Triturus cristatus, assembly GCF_964204655.1. Taxonomy (NCBI): domain Eukaryota; kingdom Metazoa; phylum Chordata; class Amphibia; order Caudata; family Salamandridae; genus Triturus; species Triturus cristatus. The sequence continues at coordinate 216,941,584 of NC_140587.1, read as the reverse complement.
CCGGCCCTGGGCACCGCACCCAAGCCAACGGACCACGCACGCAACTTGGGCGTCATCCTGGACTCCTCCCTATCGATGACCAGACAAGTCAACGCCGTCTCCTCATCTTGCTTCCACAACCTCCGCATGCTCCGCAAGATCTTCGGATGGATCCCGACCGAGACCAGGAAGACTGTCACCCAGGCCCTCGTCACCAGCAGACTAGACTACGGAAACACCCTCTACGCCGGTACAACAGCCAAGCTTCAGAAAAGACTTCAGCGTATCCAGAACGCCTCCGCCCGTCTCATCCTGGACGCCCCCCGACGCAGCCACATCTCGAGCCACCTGAGAGACCTGCACTGGCTCCCTGTCAACAAGAGGATCACGTTCAGACTCCTCACCCACGCACACAAATCCCTCCACGACCTGGGCCCAAGGTACCTCAACGACCGCCTGACCTTCTACACGCCCACCCGACAGCTACGATCCGCGAACCTCGCCCTCGCCGTCGTCCCTCGCATCCAGAGAGCCACCGCCGGAGGAAGATCCTTCTCCTACCTGGCGGCTAAGACATGGAACTCCCTGCCCGTCCACCTGCGGCTGACCCAGGACCACCTCGCCTTCAGGAAACAGCTCAAGACCTGGCTGTTCGAGCCGTAGCAGACCCCCTCCCCCAAGCGCCTTGAGACCCTTCCGGGTGAGTAGTGCGCGATACAAATTCCTTGATTGATTGATTGATTGAGCAGCCCTTGACACTTGAGGAGCTCAATGACGCTCTATGGGGAACTTAACCCAGGCAGAATCTCAGGCCCCGATGAGTTCCCTATCGAATACTACCATCGACTATGTGAACTTATCCTACCCACTCTCCCCAGCATGCTTCTTGAGATGATTGGCAGTGGTTGATTTTTGCCTCAATTGTACCTAGCCACTATCGTAGTCCTGTTGAAGCCTGGCAAGCCCCTGGACAGTGTGCCTTTTACCGGCCCATCTCTCTCATCAACATTGAGGTTCAACTGTATTCTAAACTTCTGGCACAACGTCTCACCCATGTGCTTGACTGCCTAGTTCACCCGGACCAAAGCGGCTTTATCAAACTGGCATGGCAACAGACACTGCATTTGCAGGGCCTCCTCGCCCTGGCAAATGGCAAAATTCAAGGAGCTAAACTGTGCCATAGTACTGATGCTTCCCGACTTCGAAAAGGCCTTTGATCCTTTGGGTTCAGCCTTTCTTCAAGAGGTGTTGGTTACGATGGGAATGGGTCCCAGATTCCAAGCCTATGTCCATGCTTTGTATGTAGGGCCACAAGCACATGTGCGGGTGAACAGTGCGGCCTTCCACAGATTCTCAAATTGTTGGGGAACTAGACAGAGGTGTCCCCTGTCCCCCGTTCTCTTTGTCCTGGCAATAGAACCCGAAGCTTTGTGGATACACTATGATGCCCAGGTGTGGGGGTATGAATGGGGTGTGGCTTTGGAGGATAGAATAGACCTTTACACCAACGATGTCCATTTGTTAATGGCTCACCCTGCCAACAGTGGACCCAGCCTCATATCCATTCTTGATACGTTCGGGAAGGCATTGGAACTGATAGTGAACTGGCCTAAATCCCTACCAATGCATCTTCAAAGTGATAGAGATCATGAATACTATCACCTGGCCCTACCAATCTGGACAAAGCTGCCGTTACTTGGGAATTCAAATGACATGGGTACCACACTTAGCATAGAGTCTCAACCTATGCCCCCTCACTCACAGGATCCAGACCGATTTAGATAGATGGGCTAAATTGTCACTCAATGTGTTGGGGGGGGCTTTATAAAATGATGGTCTTCCTCGACTCCTCTATGTCCTCCAGAATTTCCCATTCCCAATTTCTGGTTTGTTACTATGATCTGTCTGGCTCAGAAATTCCTATGGCCCAATAAACCTACCAGGATCTCCTTTGATAAGCACATTTGCTCCACCTATGACGGGGTTGAGTAATAGCTAATATCCGCCTCTACTACTGGGCAGCGTACATTGTAGTGGTGATTGACTGGCTGTGTGGGGGTGGACAGATCCTGTGTTAAGGGCAGACATTTCCCTGCTAGGTTTTGATGACCTTGTGGGTACCCTTTATGGTGCACCGATCCCTCATTCGTTCCCCAAGAACACCAGAGTAGTTTTCTTGTCATGAAGAGGTTGGGACCCATAAGTGACGCTGGAGACCCCCCTCCCCCTTTAGGCTGGTAGATGGCTGGACAGGTGACATGCCTTGAAGGGTTCAGGCGGAACAAAAGGGGGTGGTGATGGACGGAGCATCAGAACCAAACAAACACTCACACCCAGTCAAGAGATCTGGGTTTGATCCATCACCGTTCTTTAGCCCACTCTGCCACCCCAGTTCAGACATGGCCATATGCAAATCAGTCTGACCCTGTGCCTCATGGGAACAGTCCAGCCCGAACTGCCAAGCCATGCCTTCCCTGGACCAGAAACAAGCATCCTGGGACCGGTTTCTGGCATTTCAGCCGTCTTCAGCCAGGCTTGCTTGAATACAGGCACAGTGTCAGACTGATTTGCATATGGCCATGTCTGAACTGGGGTGGCAAAGTGGGCTAAAGAACGGTGATGGATTAAACCCAGATCAGTTGACTGGGGGTGAGTGCTTGCAATGTTCAACACACCGTCCATCATTTCCTTTGGTTTTTGCTTTGTTCGCCATAAGTTGGCAGGGTATGCTCAGACGTGAGTCCCTTGCTCTCTTTGCCACTGGACTCAAGCAAGCCTGGCTGAAGACGGCTGAAATGCCAGAAACCGGTCCTAGGAAGCTTGTTTCCGGTCCAGGGAAGACACGGCTTGGCAGTTCGGGCTGGACTGTTCCCATGAGGCACAGGGTCAGAGTGATTTGCATATGGCCATGTCTGAACCGGGGTGGCAGAGTGGGCTAAAGAACGGTGATTGATCAAACCCAGATCTGTTGACTAGGTGTGAGTGTTTGATTGGTTCTGATGCTCCGTCCATCACCACCCCCTTTTGTACCGCTTTGTTCGCCATAAGTTGGCAGGGTATGCTCAGACGTTGAGTCCCTTGCTCACTTTGCCACTGGATTCAAGCAAGCCTGGCTGAAGACGGCTGAAATGCCAGAAACCGGTCCTAGGATGCTTGTTTCCGGTCTAGGGAAGGCATGGCTTGGCAGTTCGGGCTGGACTGTTCCCATGAGGCACAGGGTCAGACTGATTTGCATATGGCCATGTCTGAACTGGGGTGGCAGAGTGGGCTAAAGAACGGTGATGGATCAAACTCAGATCTGTTGACTGGGTGTTTGAGTGTTTGATTGGTTCTGATGCTCCGTCCATCACCACCCCCTTTTGTACCGCTTTGAAGGGTTCTGGAGCTGGGACAAAATAGGCATCTCCAAGCTGGGTGACCTTTGGGTGGCTGGCCACATGAAATCCTTTCAAGACCTTCACACAGAATTCGCCCTCCATAAATCAAAATTCTTTCAATACATTCAGCTCCGTCATGCGCTCTCAGGCTATAGGGAGGATCTTGTCGTACCTATCGATTATAACCCCCTGGATGCTCGAATACTTTTAGGCCTATAAGTAAAGGAAGACATCTCCCAGATCTACAAAACCCTGATAAATCACTCCCTGTGTATGCTGACGCAATTAAGGGAGTGTTGGGAGGGATGGATGCATCCACTGGATGAAGCGGAATGGAGGGAGGCGTGCATGGTGACCTGAACCTTTCAGCCCCGCTGCATCTTATTCAGGCGCGTGTGGAGAGCCCACAAAATTCTCAATCCTGTCAGTAGTAGATGTGGGAGGGACACAGGTGATTTTTAGGTCTCGCCTGACCCAGCGGTTGCGCTGGTCTGGCGAGACTTAAAGTAAGGGCTTCAAAAAATGCTACCGCCGGCCACAGCTTGCAGTGCATGTGCGCGGGCGTGCACTTGAGTAGAGGCGCCATATGGCGTGATTACTGCTGCGCGCGCACCACTCGCGCACATGCACTGCAAGCTGTGGCCGGCGGTAACGCTTGCTATTTTTTTCTGTTTATTACTTCTATTTAGTAATGGCGGCACCCGTGCTTTAGCTTAAACATCTTAGGCTAAAGTCGGGTGCTGAGATTGCTTCAAAAGTAAAGAAATAGACAATTCTTTACTTTTGAAGCAATCTTGGCACCCGACTTTAGCTTAAGATGTTTAAGCTAAAGCATGGGTGTCGCCATTACTACAGAGCAGTAATAAACAGAAACAAGCATTGGCATAGCCAATAGGTCTCGCTTTTGGGCCCTTATAAGTATTTAGTTATGCAACTGTTGCATGGCTAAACACTTATAAGGTCCCAAAGGCGAGACCTATTGGCTATGCCAATGCTTGTTATCACATAGTTTGGACGTGTCCCGTCATCCAGCAGTACTGGGTCTCTATCTTCGCGGCACCGTCAGCCGTTTTATGCCCAAGCCTTGAGGCATTCTTAAGGGTTACACTGTTGAGTCTGGTGGATGACTTGGGAGGCCCCAGGGGGGACAGGACCCTAGTGGGGCTGGGTACACTGATTGCGAAGAGAGACCTGGCTTAACACTGGAAGTCACCAGAAGCCCCTACAGTGAAGGAGTGGAGGGCAGGCATGGACCGCTCTGCAAAATTGGGGGAACCAATTTATCTAGCTTGCGGTCGCCCCAGGAAGCAGCAAAAGATATGTTGGATATGATGGGAGCATTACAGACTGGAGACTGATTTTGGTGACGTAGGTTGAGTGAGGGTCATTATCCTGCAATGTATTGCAGAGTCTCTGCTGGGTTTTGTGCTGGGTGTGAATACTATGTGCCTACAATAAAACTAATTAAGTGTTGTTATAGGAAAAAAAAAAAGTATGGACCGGTCTACTTTAGAACACAATACTAATATCAATAACAAACAATAACCACTGAATTAACCACTAACTTTGGATTCTGAATAGTGCTTAATTTGAGCTGGTGGTTTCCGGTGCTCAACACCGCCGCTTTTCATGTGCACCAGTTAAAGACACATTCACATTAATTTATGGTAGGCACAGAGAGATTAAGTGATTTGCCAGGAATGGCAGGATGTTGAGCGACGCTGAGAATCGAATCGGTTTCCCCAGTTCCAAAGTCGGCAACTTCCTCTCCGCTCTTTCATGATTGGTAGTTGGCTCTGTTTTAGGCGGCGCTAACAGGAGAAATGGGCTGGTGCAAGCTGTCGCCTGACGAGAGCCCCGGCACTTTTTTTTTTCCAAACTAAGACCTGTACACCGAAGTTTGAACTGTGTCGACGGCCCATAAACCACGGCGCTGCTCCGTGGATTTCGGACTGCAGATGCGCGCGTTACACACTGAAATGAAGGAATAATGACAACGCACGCTTAACGAGCCGCCATTTGCAATAATGTCCACTCTGCTCCGAATCATAAGTGCTTTTTAATGCGCCTAAACATGCGCGCACAGACGGTAATGTTGCTCGCATGCTTCCGCGCCGTTTGTGGCTCTTACCACATCATTAGTCAGTGACAAACTTGCAAATTAGAGCAAACAGAATTAACTTCATTCCTAGAGCATGATCTTTCAATAACTGGTGCGCACACACTGACATCAGTTATAAGCAAGGATGCCGGGGGTTACACAGTGAGACAGCCCTAAGAGAAGGAAGGAGGGGCTTTATTCCAAGTTGTATCTAAACAACAATATATTCCGTAGCTCCCTAGTTCCTGTGGCAGTTCATTTCTTCTAGCTATCCCTGCCTCAAATATTCAACATAAGATTGTGCAGGAGGTGCTGCCCCTCATGTAGAGAGAGCACTGTCACAACTACCGCCCCCCCTCTCCCCCCCCCCCCCCCCCCCCCAAATTCAATAGAAATGGAATCAGCCTGAGAAATGCCTGCTTCTGCATTGGCGGTATAACTCGATACATGGAATGACACTCGCGTGCATTAAATAAGCCGGAAACTAGAGTTAAGGTTGACCAGCATCCTAGAAAGCTGGTGCACACCCCAAATAAAGGAAAATGAAGCTGGACATTTTTCCTGGTCAGATAGTGACATTTTCTGTACATGCAAAGAATTGAGGACTAATGTGTCCTTGACCGGCGTCCCCAAAAGATGCGCATCGCTGTCATGGTGTCTGCCCAACTAGTTGGGACTGCGGCAGTTTGTCACGGCGTTTACCAATGTACACCAAGCAAGTCACGCGACATTAGTGTTAAAGTTCTAATGCATGTTTAACCGCTGCTCTTCTGATAAGGTTTTAATGCAGGTTTTAGTACCCTCTTACTACCCCGATGAGGTATTCTTACCTAAGTAGCACCAGAACCGGGTCCGATTCAGAACTTGGCGCATTGGTAAATTGGATATGGGTGCCTGAAAAAGGCACCTTACCTACATAGATTCCCAATTTGAGTAGCATTTTTAAAAAACATTTTTTTAAAGGATTTAGGAATGTAGTAATTCCACACGTAGGGCAGGTTAAGATTAGAGACAGGACATGGTGACCACCCAGAAGCTCTTTCATTTCTAGGTTGACATATCAGTGAAGGTTTCCCTCCCTGGAAATGCATTAATAATTCCTATCGAAGTCAGGTCTAAATGTCTATAAAGCGGGCATAGGCGAGTGGGAAACAAACTCATATAATATTTAATGAGGGTAAAAGCGGAGTTTCATAGAAAACAAGCATTAGTATAGCCAATAGGTCTCACTTTTGGGACCTTATATGTATTTAGTTATGCAGCACAATATCCTTGGTGCAACAAAATTAACTGTTGCATGGTTAAACACTTATAAGGCCCCAAAGGCGAGAGAGAGGTGTGTAGAGAGAGATGGGTAGAGAGAGGTGGGTAGAGAGGGGTAGAGAGAGAGGGTTTGAGAGAGAGGGGTAGAGAGAGGGGTGTAGAGAGAGGATGTAGAGAGAGAGGTGTAGTGAGGTAGAGAGAGGTAGAGAGAGTGGTAGAGAGGTAGAGAGAGGTCGAGAGAGAGGTTGAGAGGTAGAGAGAGAGGTAGAGCGGGAGAGAGAGGTAGAGAGAGAGAGGTAGAGAGAGAGGTACAGAGAGGTAGAGAGAGAGAGGTACAGAGATAGAGGAGAGGTAGGTCCCGAAATTGCGTTCTGAAAGTAAGAAAAAATTGGTTTTGACAATACATTGTGAGCATGTAGTCTCACTATAGCTGTTATGGATAAGGCGCATACCAGACATTATGTTATTCCCCAGAAGTCACCAAGGCATTTCAACTCTCTGTCTCAAGACACTCTTAATGAGATGGAAACTAACCGCTACCAGTTCCCCCTTGTTATGCTGTCCGTAGGAAGAAGCCAAATAGTTATCTTGACGCACATGTCACATCATTATTAAGTCCATAAGTAGTTATCCGTGTTTAAGTGACAGCCTAATAAGGAGAAATGGGCCGCCGTGAATATTGAACGTTCTGTCCATAGAAAGTAATATATGCAGCACGCATTTATGGCAAACAATGAAGGGCGCGCTACAGCCCGCATGTCGTGTCATTATAAAACGCAAAATTAGTTTGCCATGTTTAGATGAAACCTGATAAGGAGGAATGGGCTGCCTTATAAACTAGACGTTCTATACATAGATAAAAGTCTATGCAGCACGCGATAAGGCAGACGGTGATGGTACGCTGCAGCGCATGAAATTTATCACAAGCATAGGAGGAATGGGCTGCCGTATAAACTAGACGTTCCATACCTAGATAAAAGTCTATGCAGCACGCGATATGGCAGACGGTGATGGTACGCTGCAGCGCATGAAATATATCACAAGCATTGGCCGCGCGGCCGTGAAAGTGACGCGGCTGCGTGGCCGTGAAAGTGATCGCGATCACCAGATGGCGCCGGGAGCAGCAGCAGCCAGCGGGAGGAGCGGGACGCGCTCTGTGGTGGGGAAGGAGCGTTGAAGCGCGCGCTTGGGAGAGCAAGTGAGAGGAAAGCCAGATGGCGCCTGATCGAGCGATGCGAGGAATGCGCGTTACTGTGCGAGTAAGCGCACGCTCTAGGCCAGCAAAAGCTTGTGGTCGGATTTCTAAAGCCCACTCACTAAATGTCTCGCCAGACCAGCGCATGCGCTGACTCAGGCGAGACCTAAAAGGCATTAGCCACCAGATGAGGGGAAAAAAATTCAACCTCCATCACATGGACACATAACATAACGTGTATTTGTAGCGCACGTTCACCCAGAAGGGTATCTTGGCACTGAATAACAGATGTTTATTGTTACCCAACTCAATGGTACTCATTTTTTCGACCTCAGAACAATGAAAGGCTGAGTGGACCTGCCAGGATTTGAACCAGTGACCATGAGGTCGAACGGTGGATGCATTAGTCCACCAGACCTGGCATCACACAAAGTATTCTCCACCTGATGGACTTCTGCACAAGCACATGTACGCACTGGAGGAATCAAGGATAGCTATGAAGAAATTTGCTCTCCGAACATAAATCAGAAGTAACCTTCTGTATTTATATTTATTCATTTATTCCATTCGGGCCTCAGCGTTTAAATACCGTAGATTAAACGACCAGTGAGTCTCAAATTCTTCGTATCATTTCGCAAGAATAAATTCAGTGCACTGCTGACATTTTTGCAGCATCACAACACGTGTGAGGGTTCCTCACGTCTGCTGAAGACCCTGTGCACAGCTCCCATTGCAATACAGGCAAGTCTGCCTCAGCTACACCCAACACTTATTCAGCAAGATATCTGACAGCAAAGAAATGTGTTTGTAACGCGCTTGTGCAACCAGGAGACACTGCAGAACACCAGGAGCATCAAGGAGGAAGGGGAGAGGAGGAAAGCTGGAGACGTAAAGTCAACCTCGGGTAATCCCCAAGAGGTGATCTGTAGCTGTTCTGAAATATTGTGATGTTGAATTTGTTGCAGAGATGCTGTAGAAGTGAGGTTCACAGGGATAAGCCTTGATGGTAAAGAATCCCCCACTAGTGTTTTAGCTTACAGAACAACAGTACACTAAGTATGAGGGGGCGATCTTAGGCGCCTGGTCGGGCGATGTGGAGTTAATGGTTTGGAGAGGTAGTCCGTTGCTGTACCATTCGATGTACCATGTACCAATGTGAAGGAGCTCCTTTGTTTGCTAGTTAGCCAATGGAGTGGCTTTAGAGTTTGTAGTAGCGAGAGTATCGGTTGGAGGCAAAGAAAGAGCAAGTTTAGCGCTCTTTTGTCTGTCGCACCCCGCTACTTCCTGGGCACTCTGCCCCATAACAGCCAATATGTGCTACTACCTCCATTCCCACGTGGACCATGTCTAGTACAGTCATATAATCCGGCAAATCATTCACATATGCCGCATGCAATGCGTTTGGCATGTATTAAGTCGAATGTGGCAAAGTGAGGCAATTTTTTGAAATTAATACCTTTTACTTCAAGAGCCTGCATGCAATATACAAGCTACAAAAGCTTACACCAACTTTTAAAAAGATTGAATTGATCCATTTTTGCAAGTGTGTGCACCATCGCCAGACTTCCCTGGCGTAAACATGCGCCTGCAGAGCGAGTAAGCACATTTGAAGCAAGGGAGCAGCAGTGGGACATGCAGGAGGTTATCCACACGGCGATGGTGGCTCCTAATGCAGCTTTTCCATGGTCTGTGCTGGAGCAAGTAAGAAAAAGGTGAACAGAAAACATCCAGATCCTTGGTTCTGACCAGACAGAAGTGGTATGTGCCTGACATGGACGTTGTATAACACCACCTGGGTGGAGGAAGAGCGAGAGGAAAAGAACAGGGTACAAAGTTGTGTCGATCATAGCATTTTATTGATGATCAATTATAAAATTGCATCTTCAGATACCTACAGTGAAGGTGTTGCATAAACCGAAAGCAACAACAATAAAACAGGTAACAAAAAGAAGCACGGAAACCCCTATCCCCCGCTCTTCCTCATGCCTCCCTCACTCCCCCCCTACCCACACACACACCAACAAAACAACATAAGATCCGAGAGGACGCTTCCTTCGGCTTCATCCACTCTGGAGTGTCCTGCACCCTTCCCTTTCCTCTGGTCCTTGGAATCTGAGATTGTTCTAAAAAGAGGTGCATAATGCCAAGCCCAGTGTCTGCACTCACAGCCTTAATGGGTAAAAGCATTAATGTTCCAGGCACTTACAGCAGGCGTGATGTCCCCACACTCCAGAACTTCATCTCCAGACAGGCCAGGCCGTGTGTCACTTTGTCCATGGCCATGAGTTGCATGTAGCTTGCAGACCCACTGCACCCTATCCAGTGGCAGCTCCTCTGCTTTCCAGGGCAATGCAATCAAAAACTTTAGCCACTATCAGCATTTGTAACAAAAGTGTCCAATGTGCTCGAACGTAGACTCCATTTGGCGATGCCTCACCCCCAATTACAGGCCTACATCCTGGCTAGCTCAGTATCCCTTTAATATGAATTTCTTTCCAGTAGATCTGTATGCGTGAACATTTTCACCACCTATGCGGGAAGGTTCCCTGGCCTGCTCAATACCTCAAACATGCATCTGGTCATTGGCATAACACTGTGTGCAATCCCTCGGATGGGTTTGATAAACTTGCTTTGCAAGTTAAATCTGGATCTCCATCCGACCCAGTGAGGCCTGCTCTCTTTCGAGACCAGACCTTTATGGGACGCCCTGTTGTGCGTTCCCTTGTCAACCTCTCCTTGGAGTCGGGGGTAGTTCCAACTAAATGGAAGCAGGCGGTGGTGTCCCCGATTATTAAAAAACCCTCCTTGGACCCGTCTAAGCCTGAAAGTTTTCGTCCCATCTCGCTGCTACCCTGGCTGGCAAAGTTGACAGAGGCCCATGTTAATCTGGCCCTGTCAGAACATCTAGCCCGGACCAACGCCCTCGACCCCACACAGAATGGCTTCCGTGCTGGTCACAGCACGGAGACCGCTCTTCTTGTGATGGTGGAACATCTGCGTGCAAGGTTGGATGCTGGTCAGACGGCGGCGCTGATATTGTTAGATCTCAGTGCCGCCTTCGATACGGTATCTCACAGCATCCTCTTGCATCGGCTCGAGGAGATTGGTATCAGTGGTTTGGCGCTGCAATGGCTCCGCTCCTTCCTGGACAACCGCTCCTTCTGTGTGGCCATCCCTCCCTTCACGTCCAGTTTCCAGCCTCTGGCCATGGGGGTTCCGCAAGGGTCCTCGCTGAGCCCCACGTTGTTCAACCTTTACGTGAGACCGCTGGCTGATGTCGCGAGGCAGTGGGGTCTAACTTTGGTCTCATATGCCGATGACATTCAGCTGGCGGTTACTCTCAGCGGGGATGTACAACAAGATGCCCCCAGGTTTCAGTCTGGACTGAAGGCGGTGGCTAGCTGGTTGACAGGAAACTGTCTCCAGCTTAATGCCACAAAAACGGAGGTAATGGTTGTCGGGAAGGGAGTAGAGCTATGGGGCGATCAGTGGTGGCCTTCTGAGCTGGGCCCCACTCCGACCTCGGTGTCGGAGGTGAAAAATCTGGGGGTCTGGTTGGACGCTGGCCTTACCTTTGTAGGGCATACCAAAAAAACTGCAGCCGGTTGTTTCGGTCTGTTAAGAGGACTTAGACCAGTTCTTAAATGTTTCGATGCCCCAACCAGACAGCTTGTAGTCCAGGCAACTATCATCTCTCGTCTGGACTACGCTAGCTCTCTCCTGGCTGGGGCCAACCAGGCTGAGTTAACTCGCCTACAGCGGGTTCAAAACGCTGCGGCTAGAGCCATTGTTGGCCTACCCAGATTTTGCCCGGTGGCGAATGTCCTCCGCTCCCTGCATTCGCTCCCTGTAAGGAAGCGTATTCTTTTTAAGGTCCTTTGTTTGGCCTTTAAAATCTTAAGAGGTATAGGCCCTGAGATCTTGTCCAACTGTATCTCTTTCTATGTCCCCACCCGCAGTCTCCGATCTCAGGGCCAGGCCCTTGCTGTGGTCCCCAGATTTAGACTCAGCCGGATGGGGGGTCGTTCCTTCAGCGTGAAAGCTGCACTAATTTGGAACACCCTCCCAGTTGAAGTCCGTCAGTTAGATGATCTGCTGTCTTTCCGGAGAGCTATTAAAACATTCTTGTTTTAGTTGTCCATTTTAGGTCTTTCTTTCCTGTTGTGTTATGTTTCTCCTTGTCTCTGCGCCGGGACGCTCCTTGGCTGGAGTAGCTGTGCGCATAATAAATTAATATAACATAACATAACATAACATGTACTATAGGCAGATTTCCTGACTGTAGTTACTGGCGAAAGGGTCTCAAGTCAGGTTGGATACTACAGTGACTATTCAGGGGCTCACTCTCCTGTACAGATCCTCCATAGCTTCTATGACGACATCGGTGCCATGGCATTCCCCACTTTGGAGCAACACACGCGTGGGCGCCCTTACAAAGGAACAGTGATGGTAGGCCTCGGATTCACAGCAGAGCCGCAGCACAGGCTTATCACTCAACGGCCATCGCAGCGGAAAGTCAAGGGATACTAATATTGACACTGCCCTGCTATTGAGTAAACACTGTTGAGATGAAGGAGGGTTTTGTCCAGAATACTAACTTGTCACTCTGTAAAACCATTTACAGTTGAGATTCACATATGGATTGCAGTTAGCATTTTTTGCTTTGCCAATATAATGGTCAATCGAGGACATTTCTTCCATGAGAACAACTGTCACAAAAAGCCATCTCTTCAAAGGGCTTCTGCGTTTGGCACCACAGGACAAGGTTGAGGTCCTACCTGGTCGTGGATTTTCTCAACGGAGGGAGTAAATGCAAGAGATCAGTTAGATGATGTCCGATAGCATTGCTGGAGGTAGTAAATAATTCTTGGGCCTAATTCTTCTTCTCCGATACAATGGATATTTTACAAGCACCTACTTGCATACTTGACTCCACCACGTTTAAGAAGAATGATATTACGTCATCAGTCAAACAAGTTAATCCAGTGGCAATAATTCCAACCACTGTTTGGGCGTTGAAATACAGTGGTGGATTTCTTGGCAGAGTCAAGGCAATTATTGAAGCATAGATGGGAAAAGACTAGTTTGTTAAGAAACAGGCAGTCAATCTGCTAGTTCGTAAAGAACCCTTACTCATTCATGGACAAAAAGTCTTGCACAAGAATAAGCCGGATGACTCATTCAGGAAGAGGTGCAGAAAATACAAGAATTCTATTTGAGGTGCAAGGCTGTGGCCACCAAGAGTGCCAATGACCATGCCTATCTTTTTGTTCTTAAGGACTCTTGAAATCAGATTTGTGGGGGGAAAGGCATAGACAAACCTCCATGGGCAGACTGTCATGGAGATGATGCTGTTGCATTTTGTGTTCAGATGAGCAACAAACATGTTTATGTCTCACTGCTCCAAATCCTCGAAGATGGAGTCATGGTCTCCCCAGTTCAGCTCCCAGTTATAGGGTGCATGTACACACCTCTTGAGGCTGTCTGACCTCTGCTTGATAATCCCTGCTATGTGGGAGGCCAGTTGCATAAATCCTTCTTTTAACACATAAAAGATGACTGTGATCTTGTTGTGTGTATCACAACAATGGTAAAACTGACCCATAGGAGGAATGCCTTAAAGGCCAGAAACACTAAATTTAACAAGTTTGCATATTGGAAGTAAAATGTTAACGAACAGGCCTCAGTGTTGGGCCTCCATACAATGTGGGATGAGATTTCTTTACCAGGCGCTGTAGACAGAAAAGAAACCCAACCAACAGCTGAGGAGCTGGAACCACCAGAATTCCACACTGTGCGGGTGTGTTCTAGGGAGGGATCCACAGTCTTTTGAGGAAGGTCACACTTTCTAGGGCAGGGAAGGCTCTCACAATACATAGGGCCAGAATGACCCAGATGAACTGAATTCTCTTGGTGGCACCAGAATACATTTTTGTATGTTCACAGTGAACCCACAATCGAAGAGGTTTAAGAGAACTGAAGAGTGCATGCAGCCACAAAGGTACATTATTGGCTGTTCCAGAAAGGAGATACAATGGCAGTTTGTAGTCTCTATAATGTTAGTAAATATGTGTGAGGCAGGGCTCAGGCCATAAGGCAAAGTTCTGTAATCGTAACACTGGGCCTCCATTCTGAGCGGACTCAACATCATGTGATTTTAATAGCGGGCACATAAAATGATGCTCTGTAGAGAATAACCAGTTATTCTAAACTGCAGGCAGGACCAGGGAGACAGCCTCTTGAAACTCTGGAGAGGGAGAATGAAAAGATGATGATGATTTCATGATGATGCGTCAAACAGAACACATGACAAAGTACATGAGGTCAGCAATTTGGTACTGGAATATTCTATGCATTGCATGGATCCTTGTCCTAGAGCAGTACACAGTATGTATATACTACAGAGCTGCAATACAACCTAGCAAAGCATAGCACCGGATTCATTTCCTTATGTTAAAATGCAGGCACAAAGCCAGGACAGTATCCGCACTAAAATGGTGGAAGGGATTAGAATGCCCAAGCTATCAATGGAAGAACCGGAATCAGAGGTTTTCCAAATTACACTCTCTATGAAGTTACAATGACTGGGCTTCTGGGAATGTTAGCCAAACTTTCTGGAGTCTTCTTAGAAGCTGACAGATCCTCCTGCTGGTCATTTAAACCCAGCATAAAACCTCTGATTACAAAAAGGAGACAAATGGAATGCAACTTGTAGGCACTCTAAGCAATCTCCAAAGAAAGATCAGGAAAATCAAAGCAGGACTTCAGGTATAAAATACAAGGCCAAATGGTACCTTACGAGAAATGTAACAGCTGGGCACCACAGGACCTGCTTTCTGATCAAAAGACTCTGTACCGGGGCTGAGAAAGAGAAGTTTCCTTTCATCTTGTTGCTACTTAAGAAACCCATGCTTTCTTCTACAGAGTTCAAAAGTGCCTGGATTCCATTTTTCAGGCACTAAAGAGATCAGCTAATCCTAGCACATTATTGTCAAACATGCGGCACTGTGCTAGGAATGGCCTGGTCATTTGGTGAACAGTTCCTAAGGTTATCTTGAATAGTGCCGTGCAATGTTTGACGTCAGGCAAACTTTTCTTTTTTTGAGTTGATGAATCAACACTTGGGTAACTAGGCCTCAGGGAATCCTACGGTGGCACCACCCCTCGAACTTTGGTCGCCTATTAAAAACCCACCTGAAAATTTCACTGTCTACTTTTCTGTCTCACCGAGAGTGCCCGTCAGGTCCATGGCACTCTTTGGCAAATCTCTAGCACCTACTGCAGCTGAAGATATTTCTGCTTCAGAGGAGAAAGAGAAAGGTTCCTTAACAGTTACCAGAACCCTGCTTTAGGCCAACCCGGTGCCCGCAAAGCCATACTGTGTAGCCACTGGCCCATCTGTAAGCCCATTAGATGTTTTCAGTCCCTATCTATCTTCTTGGACTTGAAACAGTAAAGCAACTTTAGGAGGAATCAGTAAACACTACATTTTTAACATCGCCCTCCATCTCTCTTCACTCACCGTTTAAAGAAATACAATCATCTTTTAATAAATACTATTACACGAGCCTGGTCTTCGAACTAAACTGATTTTTCTTCTTGATTTCTACATCCATGCGCCTCTAAAAGAGGAAGCCTTCTGAGCTGCACACCCAAGGGTGAGCCAACGGATACACCTGAAAGGTCGAAACTACCGGATGGGGGTGGTGCGGGAATTCAGCTACAGTGTTTCAAAGTCCTTGCTACGCCAGGTCGTTTCTCACAACCAGATCCTGTGAAATGTGTATCCACTCAGCGTGCTGCAGAGAGGTACAAACACAGCTCTCTCAAACTTGCTTATTTGTTACCTTAGTAATCTGCAGCTCCATACAGCTCTTTACTCAACCCCCCTTCGAGAAGACAGGAGCTCCATAACAAAATAGTGCTAGTATGCTAGTTTATAATACACGCGACTGGCGGCTTAAGGATAACGGCATAGAGTGCATCATAGGGACGCCAACCACAGGTATGTCCTTGTAAATTGATACAAAAAAACAACACGGATAACTGACATTTTCAGCATAAAACCTAATCCCAAGAAGTTCGATTTTACTCTTAGAGAAAAAGCATATATCATTATATAGTAAAGCTTTTGTTTGCAGGGTCAATTTTCAGTCAGGGCTGCAATGCATAGGTGCCACATGTCAACTAAGGTTGAAAAATAAAGAAAAGTTTTTTCGTAAGTAGGCGTTTCTCAATTTTTTTTAAAAAGGGATACGTGATCACGAACAATGCGGCAACTACAGAAGGCCCTTCATTTCTTAAGTAGAAATGTTACAGAGCCTGTGAGATCATTAGAAGTAGAGACATCACATCATTATTTTACTGCATGCAGCACCTTGTCTTGGCCTGTCTCCGAACACTGGATTGTTTCCTAAGGTGTCAAGTAATGAGGTTTCAACATAAGCCACTAACAAGGTACATACAGAGTACATACTTCTCACAGACCCACAGGCAAAACCGTGGAATAGCAGATTTACATAAGGTCTGGAAGCATTTTGTGAGGTACCAGGTATTTAAAAAAAAAATGACAGTGTTGATAACAGCAGCTTCTAAGACAATCATTCCTCAAAACAAAAATGCCATTAAAGGGGAACCAGTGGCTAATTGTTGGCTGAAAGGAAGAAGGTGCATTATAGCGGAGTCTAGGCATCTAAGTAAAGAAAGTACAGTATGGCTGATTCTAAGCAAAAAAAGTACAAAATGGATGATTCTAAGCAAAGGGAGTACAGTGTGGCTGATTCTAAGTAATGAAAGTACAGTATGGCTGATTCTAAGCAAAGGAAGAACAGTATGGCTGATCCTAAGCAAAGGAAGTCGAGTATGGCTGATTCTAAGTAATGAAAGTACAGTATGGCTGATTCTAAGCAAAGGAAGAACAGCCTGGCTGATTCTAAGCAAACTAGGTACATACAGTATGGCTTATTCTAAGCAACGAAAGCAAAGTATGGCTGATTCTAAGCAAAGGAAGTGCAGCCTGGCTGATGCTAAGCAAATAATGTACAGTATGGCTAATTCTAAGTACAGAAAGTACAATATGTCTGATTCTAAGAAAAGAAAGTACACTATGGCTGATTCTACGCAAATAAAGTAGAGTATGGCTGATTCTATGTAATGAAAGTACAGAGTGGCTGATTCTAAGAAAAAAAAGTACAATATGGCTGATTCTAAACAAAGGGAGTGCAGTATGGCCAATTCCAAGTAATGAAAGTACAGTATGGCCAACTCTAAGCAAAGGAAGTACAGTATGGATGATTCTAAGCAAAGAAAATCCAAAATGGATGATTCTAAGCAAAGGAAGCACAGTATGGCTGATTCTAAGCAAAGAAAGTACTGTATGGCTGATTCTAAGAAAAAGTACAATATGGTTGGTTCTAAGCAAAGGAAGTACAGCCTGGTTGATTCTAAGCAAGGAAAGTATAATATGGATGATTCTTTTGTTTTTTTTGTTTATTTATGCTTTTCTGTTTTCATACAAAAACATCAGCAAACTATATACAACCGCTCAAAATGCGGCATTGGCATAGTATGCACATGACATTCACATACATTACGTAACTCATACTGCGTCATGGTACAATATCCAGGGCATGCGGGATCACAAATACAACAATCTCAGAAAATACAGTGCAGGGCGAACATATGTGAGAGAACAATCGACCAGCTTTTGGGCCTCAGATATCAGCAATTGTCAACAAATAAGACGTGAGCGGTCCCCATATATCCCGCGGCTTGGACTTGGCGGGCAGCTCCTCTGCATAACGTGTGAACTGATCCCGGCAGTAGGTCAGATCCTGCAACCATAGCTTAGTGGTGGGTACTGCCCTACTTCCCCAGCACAGGGAGATCCTACGCTTAGCCAATAGCAACGCTATGGAGACACATTTTTTGTTGGATGGTTTTACCTTAGCACCAACCCCCAGCACACACACTTTTGGACCCCATTCTACCACTTCATCTAATATGGATGATTCTAAGCAAATAAAGTACACTACGGCTGATTCTAAGCAAAGAAAGCACAATATGGATGATTCTAAGCAAAGGGAATACAGTATGGCAGATTCTAAGCAAATTATTATTATTATTAGTTCAATTTATAACGCGCATGGGTGCCCCAGCAACGGGGCGTCCCAGCGCGACCCTGACCGAGACCAATCACCCAGCGACAGACACAGCAGGTCGCTCAGTCTATAGAGACTTAGCAAGACCAGAGAACAACCAAGTCTTTATGGCTTTACGAAAAGGCAAAAGCTGTTGAATAGATCTGATAGAAATCGGTAGAGAGTTCCAGAGTTTGGCGTCTAAGTTCCGAAAGGAGCGGCCGCCAGCTCTAGTCCTTTGAACACGGGGGACACAAACCAAGACGCAGCCCGCCGATCTTAGAGGGCGGCTAGGAGTGTAGGGCATAAGTAGATTAGCCAGGCCCAGTGGGGGCCTGACCCGACAAAATTTTGTGAGCCATTCAGAGAGCCTTGAACTGGACACGTTTTTCCACAGGGAGCCAGTGCAATTTAGGAAGCAAAGCAGTCACTGAGCGTGACCTAGGGACCCGCTGCAGACGTTTAATGCTGGTTCTATTAGCGCCCAGATAGAGTACGTTCCCATAGTCCAGCCTAGACAAAATTAGGGCCTGGACTATGGTTTGACGTACTTTGGGGGGAAAAAAAGCCAATCACGGGTCTTAGGCCACGAAGAAGCCCAAAACACACCCCAGCCACAGTCTTGGACTGTGCATCAAACGTCAGACCTTGGTCGAACCATATCCCAAGGTTTTGTACGACTTTCTTAGGGGAAGGTGCAGGTTTGAGACGCTCCGGCCAGCATTGTTCGGACCACATATCTTGGTCCTTCCCGAGTACTAGAATCTCGGATTTGCTGGCGTTAAGCTGCAAAAAGTTACCCGCCATCCAGTCTGCTACTGCCAAGAGATCCTCCTTAAATTTCTTCAAGTTGTCATTGCAGTTCTTGGAGAAGGAGATCAGCAACTGGGTGTCATCAGCATATGACACCAAAGCAAGACCTTTACTCTTAGCTACCGCAGCCAGGGGGCGTACATAGAGATTGAACAAAAGCGGGCTAAGAACTGAACCCTGCGGTACGCCTTGAAGCAGGGCATGCTCCTGGGAGTGGAACGGAGGCATAGAGACTTGAAAAGACCTGTCAATCAGGAAGGGGCGAAACCAACCCAAGGCCACACCTTCAACACCAATTTCCTGCAAACGAGTTAGTAAGATTGCATGTGAAATGGTGTCGAAGGCGGCACTAAGGTCCAATAGGACCAGAGCCACGGAGTCACCCCTATCCAGACTGTCCCTAATGACTTCCGACACTGCCAACAGCGCAGACTCAGTCCCATGACGCTCACGGAAGCCATGTTGCGAAGGGTCAAGGATGGCATTGTGATCTATATACTCCGAAAGAATAGCATTGACGTGGGACTCTGTCACCTTGGCCAGAAAGGGAAGCAGGGAGATGGGTCAGTAATTAGCCGGATCCCCGGGGTCCAGGGAAGGCTTCTTAAGCAGTGGCATGACTTTAGCGTGTTTCCACGCTCTAGGAACCACTGCAGAAGAAAGACATAAGTTCACTAACCCCCGAGACCACGGGGAAATCACAGAGTGGAGTTGACAGAATAACGCAGGGGTAAGGGGATCGACTGGGGATCCGGACTTAATCTTCTGACAGAGAACAGCAAACTCGTCGGGAGATAGAGATGGAAAAGATGCCAAGCTGCGACCCACCAAGGGGCCAGAGGTAATGGCAACCTCACTCCCCACGCACTGATCAACCAGAGGCAGGTTGGAGTAAATCTGCTCAACCTTAGCCAGGAAGTGTCCAGCCAACTCACTACACTGCAGGTTGGAAATAATCGGGGACGAGACCACAGAACCAGCATTCTTCATACTCTTAAGTACGGTAAATACCGACTTGGAGGGATTAGTACTGGCCAAGATTTCCCTTGCCACATACTCAGTCCGAGCCTTCCTAATAAGACGATGATATTGTTTTATGGCAGCCTGATATTCCCACTTAGCCGAGTCGTTATAGGAACGCCTCCAGACACGCTCCAGATGCTTACAGCCCTTTTTAGCTGAGACAAGAGAAGCGTCAAACCAGGAGTTCGAAAACCCTCTGCTTTTTACTCCCAGACGGGCTGGGATACAGGTGTCCAAATTATGGATAACCCATTCGTGGAAGCAAGAAATAGAAGCCTCCACGTCACTGGGCATAGGGGGCCTACTGTCCGCCAGACAGGCCGAAAGTTGGCCAAGATCTAGTTTGTGCCAAGGACGCTTCAGTATAGGTGCTGGGCGAGGGGGAGCTACTTTTCCCTGCAATTGCAAGGTAAAAGAGACCAGATAATGATCCGACCATATCAATGGAACTGGAGAAGCAACTTGTATAGACTGTAGATTCGAGAAAATAGGGTCTAACAGATGCCCTGCCTCATGAGTGCTCTCAGCGACGCATTGAACCAGCTGGAATGCCTCCATGTCAGCCAAAAAGTTGGATATCCCCACTTTCTCATGCAACTCAAGGTAGAAATTGAGATCCCCTACAATGGTAAAGTTCGCTGCCCTACCAGCGTAGAGAGCAATTTTATTAAAGAAATCCTCCCTAAAGCAAGTCACGGGACCCGGAGGGCGGTAAACTAAAAGACCTGACAAGGTGAAATTGGGGGTCAACATAATTTTAAACACAGCACTTTCACAGTCCATAATTGAATCTCTTATAAAGCTGTAACTATAGCCATCTTTAATAATTATAGCGATGCCGCCACCACGCCCCCCCTCTCTGTTAACTGTCTTCAGCACATAACCCTGGGAAAGGGCAAGCCAAGGTACAGCCACTGAGTCCTGTGAAAGCCAGGTCTCAGTTAGGAATACGGCGTCCGGGGCCTCCTCATAAAGTAAGTCAAACACCTCCGCATGGTGTTTCATAAGGGACCTGCAATTTAGGCTAAAAAATTTAAACTCAGTATCCTCAGGTACAGAAGGAACTCTGTCCAGACCAACTAACTGGAACATACAGGCATTACACTTAAAAGGAGCAGCCTGGGGCATCCAACGGAGCGTAGAGCACTGTACCTCCATCCCCAACAGCTCTGCACGCGAATACCTAATATGCTCGATGGAAATTTGAGCAGGGTGCCTGGCGACTAGCGACGGACGTGCGCGGACGGGCGCAGACGGGCTTGCCTTTGGCGCGCCTGCCGCGCGCCCGCTGCGCGGCTGCCGTAGTGCCGGCATATCAAGGGCGCAAAACAAAAAGTCTAGTGCACCGACACACACCCACCCAAGATGGCGCCTAAGATCCTCCACACCCCTCCTCCACTATCAGTGACACTCGCCTCACTGCCCGCCTCTAATGCCAGACGAAACAGAGACAATAAGGTAAGAACAAAGATTGATTAAAAAAAGGCGATTTAATAAAAAACTTTACAAAACAAGGTCGATTAAAAACGATTACCAAAGCACTCAGCAGTGCGGCAGAATTAGCAGCAGCGATAAACTACGCAACGCACAGCTACGAACTGTCTCCCGGCTCAAGCTTCAGGAGTCAGGGCAAGTACAGTATGGCTGATTCTAAGCAAAGAAAGTGCAGTATGGCTGATTCTAAGCAAATAAAGCAGAATATGGCTGATTCTAAGCAAAGGGAGTGCAGTATGGCTGATTCTAAGCAAAGAACGTACAATATGGCTGATTCTAAGCAAAGTAAGTACAGTATGGCTTATTCTAAGTAATGAAAGCACAGTATGGCTGAGACTAAGCAAAAAAAGTACAATATGGCTGATTCTATGTAATGAAAGTACAGAGTGGCTGATTCTAAGCAAAGGAAGTACAATACAGCTGATTATAAGTAATGAAAGTACAGTATGGCTGATTCTAAGCAAAGGAAGAACAGTATGGCCGATTCTAAGAAAAGGAAGTAGAATAGGGCTGATTCTAAGTAATGAAAGTACAGTATGGCTGATTCTAAGCAACGACAGTAAAGTATGGAAGATTCTAAGCAAAGGAAGTACAGTATGGCTTATTTTAAGTAATGAAAGCACAATATGGCTGATACTAAGCAAAAACAGTACAATATGGCTGATTCTAAGCAAATAAAGTCGAGTATGGCTGATTCTATGTAATGAAAGTACAGAATGACTGATTCTAAGCAAAACAAAGTACAATATGGCTGCATCTAACTAAAGAAAGTGCAGTATGTCTGATTCCAAGTAATGAAAGTACAGTATGGCCAACTCTAAGCAAAGGAAGTACAGTCTGGCAGATTCTAAGCAAAGGAAGAACAGTATGGCTGATTCTAAGCAAAGGAAGTCGAATATGGCTGATTATAAGTAATGAAACTACAGAGTGGCTCATTCTAAGCAAAGGAAGAACAATATGGCTGATTCTAACCAAAGGAAGTGCAGTATGGCTTATTCCAAGTAATGAAAGTACAGTATGGCCAACTCTAAGCAAAAGAAGTACAGTATGGCTGATTCTAAGCAAAGAAAAGTACAGTATGGCTGATTCTAAGTAACGAAAGTAAAGTATTTTGTGATTCAGATCGAGGTCCCATCGCGATCCCTGGTCTGTTGGCCTGTGGGTCCCTGTGAAGGTAACTTTGACTTTCCGCTGGCTTTCCAGGTTGCTCCATATGTGCCCTAACTCTCCATAGCTTGGAGAGTCCTCAGGACCTTGTTGGTACTCACCAAAGCTTCTTTCCTCTGCCCGCGTGGGTTGCAGTTGCCACGGCTTGTTGGTGTTCAATACGGACACTGACCTCCCAGCACTCAACAAACTTCGTGGGACAGCTCACTACCGGACTATGGTTGTCGTCGACGTCTCCTGGTCCCCGTGGCTGCAGAGTCAAGCATCGCATCTTCTCACCTGAAGCACCCGACATCGGTGGGCATTCGTCTATCGTGCCCCTGGTCACTGTGTAGTGACCCAGGCTCCGTACCCTCTGCTTTCAGGTTCTTCTCACCTCGAATCCAGGCTTGGATTCCACCGGACACTTCATCTTCCTGGCAGCAGCGCTTTTCCGCATCACGCCATTGAAAACGACAAAGGTTCCCAACATCACTTGACCCCTATGCACCTGGCTCCTTTGAGATAGGTAACACGGGTACCTCGGTACTCTCAAGGGTGCTGGCCTTATAACCTTCTATGTATGAAAGGGTTTGCTTACAGTCCTCTCCATAATCTTTAAAAATCCAACAGCGACTTTCCCATAGGATTGTACGGAGCTCGCGCCTGTGTTCACACACTGCACCCGTCCTCCGTGGGTCCCCTGTGTCACTACTTTGGGTGGTTCCTTGGGGTTCCAGCGATTCTATGTGCTCTAGGCACTGTGTCTAGTTAAGTCGTGGTTGTTATACCACTTTCTTAGTATATGGTTCGGTCTCCCCTGGAGCCCGCTGTGTATTGTGCTATTTACTCGTTCTAGTGATTTAATATTGTGTGCTTTGTGCTCTAATCTCATAAAGAGGTTAGTAGAGAGTGTTTAGTAATAAATACATATATTTTATATATTTCTTGTGTGGTTCTTCTTTCATTTGGTCATTCAGGAGGTTCTGATCTGGTAAAACAAGCTGCTTTACATTCATTTGAGACTTAGCCTGAAGGCTGCTCTCCATAGCTACCACTAGGATAGCCTTCAATAAAGGTTGTCTTTAACCTAATCAGCAATAAGGGTTGTTTGGACTGGTACAAGGTGTCCACTTTAATTAGTGGTCAGCATCTACCAGGCCAACTTCTCACAAGGTAAACTTTTTTTTGGTTGAGTTGAAAAATCACCACTTGGGTAACTAGGCCTCAGGGAATCCTACAGTGGCACCACCCTTCCAACTTTGGTCGCCAAAGCTATTAAAATCCACCTGAACATTTCAGTGTCTACTTTTCTGTCTCACCAAGAGTGCCTGTCAGGTCCATGGCACTCTTTGGCAAATTTCTAGAAGCCGCAAACACATTATGTGGGGAGATGAGACAGAAGACAATTCATTTTGTACATAACTTATAGAACAACTTGCCTGGTCAATGCAGAGAACACTTGCTTTGTGTGAGAAAGTTATTTATTAGTTGGGGTGGATTGGTGTCCATCACAGGTGATAAAGTCACTATGGTCAAAGTGTTCACTAATTTAAACTTGAGCCCAATCCCTGGTAGCTATGGCACAGAGTAGACAGGCTTAACTTAATGTAAATGTGAGAAAAGCATTTAGAAGCTCCAAAACAGTTAAAAAGTCAAAAACACACACAATTAAAATCTAACTTCAATTTATAATATTATAGTAAAATTCAATGAACAAAATGGCGCCAAAATAACAAAAATCCAATAAGGGAAATTGGGGATATAAATTATTTAAAGATTTAAGAGAAAATAGCGCCAAGAAGTGCAAATCACCAGGTGTAGTCAGTGGTTGTGGTAGATCAGGGCCTAGGCACAATTTGAAGCTGACCACAATATAGCTGGGGGTTGGATATGCCAAGCAGATTAGCCCGCTAGGGCCTGAAGTGGCGAAGTTGAAAGTCCTAATCTGAAAAGAGACTTTGTTGTTTCTCTGAAGAAAAACTCTTCTCCACATGGGGACAAACCAGAAATTCAGTCCCAAGAAATGGAACTGCCAGTCGGATACGTGTCACAGCCGGTCTCCTGAAACTCTGGAGCAAAAGTTTTGAAATGTTCACCAAACTTCTGTTGGTACCAAAACTAATACAGAAGTATACTTCCAAAGACTCCAGGACCACAGGGGGAGCCCTTTGAGACTCTCAGGGTGTCAGACAGAGGGCAACAGCAAAATACAGTCCAGGCCCCGTTGCCACTGATTAGCTGGGATTTTTCACAAGAATGCCCTCTTCAGCTTTTTCATCTTCATGGAGCCACCGTAGGGATCAGCTTTATGATCCCTGGAGATCTTTCTGTCCTTGGATTCCAAGTGGAAGGGCACTCCACAGGTCCTTTGCCCAGGTCACAGCTGTCAAGTGCAGCATGTTCAGTCCACGTGGTATCCAGCAAGTTAAGCAGTGTTCTCAGGAAAGCTGGGTGAGGGTCCAGCTTTATAGAGCTCATCAGCCTCTGAGCAAGTGACACCCTAAGACACTCATTGTCCCACTCTGAGTAATTCAGTAAATGTTCCCATGCTCGACCTACCTACATATGCAGTATTTCCTGTATGCTCTATTGCTAACAGTCCCAAAATGCATTGTGTCAGGACAAATCCAAGATGGCCATTGTCTTCAACCACACTAAACTTCGGCTCAGGGGCTAGGGGTGTTACTGAGGAGGGTACTATGGTAATCCTAGTGCCTTCCCACCCCTAACACTAAAATCCAGTTTGAAGCAGGCACTGTACCCACAACAAATGCAGAGACAGATTCTGGTAAGTCCGAAGCAGGGTCTTTTCAGCAAAAATTCTGATGATACACAAGAATTGTCCTGACTTACTGTTTGATCCCTTTGATGGGCACAACAGTTGTACATGTGCTTCAGACACACCTGCCATGCAGATCTAACAGTGCGGTTTCACTCAGTGGGGCATAGACCTCCTCCTGCATATTCTATTCAGCTCAGTGGAGTCATCTCTGCACATTCTGTGCTCTTTGGAGGAATTTCACACTTCCCTCTAGGCTGAACACAGGTTGGGAGTTGGCAGAGGTTAATGTGTATTAGCCATCTGATAGTTCAGGCAGGTAAAGGAAAGCTTTTTAAAAGTTGATTTTCCTTAATATTTATTATATTCGTCATAAATATAACTTCACCAACGATTTGTATTTTTAATAACTATTAAACATAGTGGTTGAATTTTTTTCTAGCTGGTCCTCTTCCAAAAATACAGTATTACTATTTTAATCTGCACTCTACTAGGCATGTCACAGGGAAAATAGCATTTAGGGCCCAGTCAAAGTAGGGACATAACTTTAATTTTCTACATCTCCTTTTAAATACCATGCGCCCTACCTTGTGGGCCACAAAGCTTCTACAGGGGTGGCTTAAAAATATTTAAAAGGGAGTCTTTTACCTGTTAAAAAGGGTTATTTTTAACAGGTCGCACTGTAGGTTTATGCTCCAGCATTGAAAGCACCCTCCTATTTATGTTTTTTAGGCCAAATGTAATTTGACATAATAGTCAGACCCAAGTACAATGCCAGGAATTGTAGTAAAGAGGAGGAGATAATTTCACATACCCCGCTATTTACGCACCTCACAAAGCAATTGAGCACAGCAGATGTTCTTGTGGGTTATATAGTTTTGTTGGGGATATTTGAGGGGGCGTTCAGTAAAAGGACGAGGGGTAAACTAGGGTTTACCTCTTGGGGTGACTATCTTGTGGCACTGTATTGCACCCTCCAAACAGTTACATCTCTGACACAAACACTATGAGTTACTGCACCCTACACTCTTGCAATGCACTTGATGGTGACAATGTGATCTGTGAGAGATCGTCAATAAAAGCTATTGGTGAGCAGAGAAAAGGCAAGTGAAGGTGTATCTTAACCTCGAGAAATCAATACTTTTCCCCCTTCATATAAGTGAAATGACCTTGTAACTGGTTTCTCTCTCTCTTCTTCACACTAAGGCTGGAACGATCCTTGAGTTCCTGGAAATCCATCCGGGGGCTCACAAAATGTTGCTATTTTAAGGTGTAAAATTTTAAATCCACAACCCAAATTAAATGTGTGTTAAAGATTTGTGACAGTGAAAGCACTTACCTAGTTGCACAAAACTAAAACAACACACAATGATTACAGCGACTTAACTAATTACCTGTGCTCTGATCAATCAGGATACTAAGCAAGACCTCTACATACTGAAGAATCCATTTTCATTATTGGGGAGAGCATCACTTTATGAAATGATTACCCTCCTCAAATGCCTATATATGTTCCAAAATAGCAAAATACCTATACGAAATATAAGAGACCTATTCAGGGCAATGGACGCGGTGACAAGACAGCTACTAAGGACGGGAGGGTCTCCTAAAATAGCTTTGTCGACCCGGACCAGGAACTCCTATGATGGGGGCACAGCACTCCCAGATCTGAAATTGTATTATTGGGCAGCCCAGTTTCAAGTAGTGAACAACTGGTGTTAAGGAGAAAATGAAATGCAAAGATATCGTGCTACCGCAGACATTAGTGGAGAGCAAAGCAGGGCAATATGTGGATAAAGAGCAATATGTGCCTTGGTATCGTAAAGATGCAATGTAGGTTAAAGTTCACCAGAAAGCAGACGCAGAAGTTCAGCAGGTATTCAGTTAAATAGATCAGAAAAACTTTATTCGATTGAAGACAAACAATCATAAAAGTGTACATAAAAATAAATAATACATACATTATTACATAAAACTATGCTTAGGAATACATGATTCCCAAAGATTTACAGAAAAATACATTATAATATCATCCTTTTCCTAATAGAAATCACTTTTTTCAAATACAAATTAAGCGTGGCAACACAAAGGTGATTATCCAGGCGTTGAATCTCGTAAAATGCACGGCGGCATTGGCGATGGCCGATCAACTTTAAGAGCGGCAGTAATATAATACGCCTGTCATGATTATAAAATTTACAAAATAATATAACGTGTATAGTGCTTTGGGGGGGAAAGTTCATCACAAGGGCAGGGAGACAGATCATGGGACCAATCATTGATCGTGGGGAAACTAACCAATCTGTGGAAAACACCGAATCTAAAACGACACAGTAAAAATCTATCATAATTACCCGGAACATAAGTCAAGTAGGGTTGAATATTAAAAGAAGTTAAAATTAATTCATGTTGAGAAACAGTGGGTTTTAAGACCTCCACAGCGCATCTTATTGATTCTAGAAATGACAAACCCTCTTTTTTGAGGTCCTTCCGTGAGATTGCGGAGATAGTAAGAGGATTTACGAAATAGTCCAATTTACCTATATCAGATAGAAATTTTCGAACATAACTCAGCCATGGTATCCTCATATGGCCATCTAACTTTAAAACATCTAAGAGAATATCTCGATTAAGCTTAGGTTCTTCTTTTGACCATATCCTGTGCCACAGTAATATGGGTTCTAGCTTAATGAGATCTGATATAAAAGAGAGCCCCAATTCTGTGTGACAGTTAAAATTAGAGGAACTCTTAGGGACCGCAAGGATAAACCTCAGGAAAGTATTCTCAACTACCTGGAGCTGAATAGGATCCACAAAACCCCATATCCCACTCCCATACATAGCGCCGGATACGCATTTAGCTTTATAAATTTTAAGTAACTCTGCGGGGGGTCGGGTACCTAATTTCCTTGCAAAGGACCTAAGGGCAGCAGTCGAGCAAATAATCGCTTGTTTTTTTGCAGCCAATGCCTCGCCCCAAGAGTCCTTTTGAGTAAATAAAATACCAAGGTAAGAGAATTGTTGTGTAAAAACCAACCGTTGACCTTCAATAAATATAGGCTTCTTTGATTTTACATTTCTACCACAGTGCATGATAAATGTTTTTGCAATATTTACTTTAAGGCCCAATTCTGTCATAAAAAGGGCAAAACTAGCAACCACGCGCTGTAGTCCCAATTGAGTACGGGACATCAGTACAGCGTCGTCCGCATACATTAGTAGCGGAATCGGACGGCCAGCGATGCGCGGGGGATCAAAATTATTTTTGCACAAAGCTTTCTCCAAGCCATTTATATATAAATTAAAAAGGAAGGGGGCCAGGACACATCCTTGCCTTACCCCGCTCCTAATTGGTATTTTACCTGTGCATTCCCCATTTTGACCATAGCGTACAGACGCTGAAGCTTCACTATAAAAACATTTAAGAAAATAAATAATATTATCTTCAACCCCAATTTGTTCCAGTAATATCCACAGTTTGGAATGAATCACACAATCAAAAGCGGCTGAGAGATCAACAAAAGCCACAAACAAGTTCTCCCTCCTTGCCCTAGTGTATTTCCCGGTCAGCATCAGAAAATTTAAGCCCTGTTCCACTGTTCCTAGGCCAGTACGAAAACCGTATTGTAGGTCAGATAAAATTGAGCTATCCTCAGCCCATAGAAGTAGACGGTCCAGAATTATTCGTCCAGCTACTTTTGTGAAAGAATCTAAAAGGGAAATCGGTCTGTAAGAGGCCGGATCATGTCGATCCCCTTTTTTAAAAATAGGGACAATTATGGACTCCACCCAAGTGGGCAAGAATTTTGACGCACAACAGGCATTTAACACCTGCACCAGAAGGGGAGCCCACAGAGGCATATCTGCCTTAAATATATCTATGGGTACACCGTCAGGACCAGGGGCCTTCCCACCCTTACTTGCATAAATCGCTTTTTCAACCTCAGGTAGGGTGAACTGCATACTTCTCAGGGATGGATAGTCAGAAGAATTACAGGAGGTAGAAAACGTTCTATCCCCCTCATAAACTTTTGAGAAGTGATCAATCCACTCGTCCTCAGAGATTGCCATTTCAAGGGTGGGGCAGGACTCTTCAGTGAATAAGGGAGTCCTGATGATCTTCCAAAAACTAGCACTATCATTGCATGCCGAGGCCTCATGCAATGCCTCCCAAGATTCCTTCCTTATCTCCTCTTTCCTATCTTTGATAGCAAGTTTGTACTGTATCCTAAGTTTGCGTACATCTTCTGGACACCTAGGTTGATTATGTAATGCCTTCTTTAAGAGAGAGTACGCCTTGGTGCATCTAGAATTAAACCAACCATCCTTCTGAACTTTGTTGTGTCTACATTGTCTTGTTAATGAGGATCTGATCTCTTTACAAATTGACAAAAAGGATGCTAATATATTATCTGGAGTAGCATCCACAGTTAAGCATGCTAAAAAATCAGGGGCGCAGTTAGTAAATACCCTTTTAAGCGTATTAGTTTGATCCACCTTGTCCCATTTAAGCGTAAAGCCATTGCTAGAACCAATTTTATACAGAAAGCAATGGTATACAGGAATTGATACACAATTTATTTTTGAAAAGAGCACATTTTAATTATCCTCTCTCTAGTAAATCAATCTAACAGAAATATATCAAAACATTTTTAGCCATCTACATAAAACGTGACGTCTAATCAGGCGAGAAATAACAAAACATCTATACAAACTTATGTACTAATTTACAAAAAGGAAACACAACACACAACACCTATACACATACGTTAACCCCACAAGTATATTCCACTAGTGTCCTCCCACTTAATCAGGGCGAACCACTCGGAGGTAGTCAAGGTAGTATACTGGAAATCTATCCAACAATGTAGACCCTCTCAGAATACTGTTGCGTTGTATGCAATCAAAACTTCATGTTTACGACTCCTCCTTCAAGAAAATGTGTCTACGCACATGCGTTTCGGCCTTAATCTTTCCTTGGCCTCCTCAGGACAGGGTTACTGCAAAACTGTGACCACACTACAAAAAATATATATACACAATATTTACAATAAAAAACACATTAATGGTATTGCCAAGACACTGCATGTCTCCCGAGCATGTGAGGGTGAAGGTAGAAGCCCGCACGCCATAGAGAGTCAGAATCCTCACCAAAGAATCACCGAAAGTGCAGCAAAAAGTGACCACAAGTGCCCAAAGTTAAAAAACAAACTCGCAAACTACTCCCTACTAAGGAGACACCCGTGGGCTGTACAAGGATCTAACTCCCAGGTGTCAACCGAAATACGCCGGCTTACAAACTAGGGTGCACAACAGCTGCCACTGCTCATATTAATCAGTCTACGTGAGGAAACAGAGAACCGTGCACACCTCTACTATACTTTTGTATTACTCTCACTGGTAGAGAAAGCCCATATACTTACACGTCCGTGTAAGCTCCTCCTGCCACTCAGAAATTAAAGGTGGCTCAATTCCAAAATGCCTTCGCGGCAAGATCAGGGCACCTAAGGGGGAAAGGGGATACACACCTTTACACGATAAACCCTCACTGAAGACAACATTACGGCCAGAGAACTTCCAAACCCTCCAGCTAAAATGAGCGCCAGCGCTGTACCTTGGGCCCAGATCACAGGCTCCTGTGTCGCCAATGCTCTCCCTCGTCTGTCTTGGTCCCGAATCTACAAAGAGAACACTATGTGAACCACACGTTCTCACTTCAACAAAATTCTCCCTGCACGAAGTCTACCGGCACTAGATTCTCGCCTCCAAAGGGATGACGGGACTATGACATTAACGCGCGTATCACTGTCATCCAAGCACTTACTTATAAATCGTTACTGGTCCTGCACTAAGCTAGAACCCACCGCCAACGCCGTCCGTCACACGTAGTGTCTCGCAGAGCACTGCTATCTATACACCCCACGCTCAACGGGTCGCGTAAAGATAGAAGGAGGACTACTCTAGTGAGGGGTTAAAACATCAGAGGCAAAACGGTGGCCATCTTAACCCAGTAAAATGCAATAATATAAGCTGGGTCAACCCTGCTGGTTTTCACGAACTCATGTAGATGCGGTGAAGGCAACCGGGGAGGAGAGAAAGGGGATATACATATTCATAGTGTCAACGGGGTGACCTTAATCAAACGGGCTTCGACAAGTCTCCAATCTCCCCCAAGTGGAGCAGCAGTGTCCGAGCAATACCATTCCTAATTAAAAGAACACACTATACATATTTACACACATGGTCTACAACATTGCAGTCACGAGAAACATAGATTCCTAACATGGTTGATCGACCCTCAAGCAGCCCTCAACAGACAGCTATGTTCTCTACTCTCAACATCCTCAAATTAAAGCCCAGATCTCATCTCGGTCATTTAACCCCTGAGTTGCTGTGTGGTATCGTTCTATCATCCGTGCCTCGAGGCGGTTCAAGTTCTTTAGCATAATCGTTTTGTTGGCTCCTTTTGCCACTACTAATACTGTCCAGTACAATTCGTCTTCTCTGTGGTTCATATCGATAAAATGTTGAACCATAGGCGCCCCTACGATCCCGCAGCGTATACGCGATTTATGCTGCAAAATCCTCATCTTAATTGCTTGGGTTGTCTTCCCAATATATGTCTTCCCACATGGGCACGTAGCTGAGTACACAACATTTTTTGTGTTGCAGTTCGAGAAGCTTAACTGAGAATGTACCATATTGTTTATCTCGACAGATTTAGAGTCTTTAGTTTGCGGGCACACCCCGCACCCATTGCATCGGTAATGTCCAACGAGTGATGGCAACCCTAGCATGCTACGTACATCGCTTTGACTTGCTGCCAGGCGGGTTGTTTTCACCAGAAAATTTCTCAGATTTTTTCCTCTACGAAACGCAAATAATGGTTTCGGAATATTAAGATGTTCCACTAATCTAAGATTTCTCAAAATGATCTGTTTGACCTTATTCGCCTTAGGGTTAAATGTCAAGACACAGACCAATTGTTCTGTTTCTAGTCTATTTTTAGGGATAAGTAGCGACTCTCTTGGGGTGTACCAAGCCCTCTTAAGGGCTACCCTAACAAGTTTCCTAGGGTATCCTCTAGAAGAGAGTTTTTTCTGGAGGATTTTGGCATTCCTAAAGTAGTCAGTTTTATCAGTACAATTACGCCTTACCCTCAAAAACTGCTCGTAGGGCAAGTTATCCTTGAGGTTGCGCGGGTGTCCTGAAGAATATTCCAATAGCGTATTTCTGTCAGTGGGCTTGGTATACAGGTCCACCTCCAGCTTGCCATCCTTATCCATGATCCACACATCTAGAAAATTGATCCGTTCGTTGCTTGACACCATAGTGAATTTTAAATCAGTAGTACGGGCATTAAGCCACGTATGAAATTGTGACAACTGTTCCTGCGCCCCCTTCCATATCATAAACACGTCATCAATGAAGCG
Organism: Triturus cristatus; assembly: GCF_964204655.1. Taxonomy (NCBI): domain Eukaryota; kingdom Metazoa; phylum Chordata; class Amphibia; order Caudata; family Salamandridae; genus Triturus; species Triturus cristatus. Next base: position 216,908,839 of record NC_140587.1, on the reverse strand, counting down.
GACCCACTCAAGGATATGCTCCCTGAAGGGGGCCGCAACATGGAAGACGTGTCCATTTTCAAATTGGTCCATTACCAGATTGGCGATTTCTGGTGCAAAACAACAACCCATCCCTACACCTTTAATCTGTAGAAAAAGTTCTCTTTTAAAAGAAAAGAAATTATTTTTCAGACAAATTTGTGCTAGGGAAAGTAAAAACTCTGTGGGCACAGAATGAGGTCTGGGTCTTTGGTCAAATATCAGTCGCATGACCATAAGGGCTTCGTCCTGGGGTATATTAGTATATAGGCTCTCAATGTCGAAGGAGACCAGCAATTGCTGGGCTCCATCGAACATTGAGTGCTCTATCTTGGAAATGAAATCCATGGTGTCCCTAATATAAGCTTTCGTCATAGGGACAAAGGGTTTTAGGAAAACATCGATATATTTAGCCAATGGCTCCAGAATAGATCCGCATGATGCGATTATGGGTCTCCCCGGGGGTTGGGTGCTGTTCTTGTGTATTTTAGGTAATACATATATATTTGGTACCTTTTGTTCCGTGAAATTCAAGTATTCGTATTCCTTTTTACAAAGATATCCAGCTTCCATCGCCTCAGTAGTTAGGTGTAATACTTGGGCTTTCAGCCGGGCTGTGGGATTCTCTGTAATAAGTCGATAGTGATCCTTATTCCCCAGTTGTCGCATAATTTCTGCATCATATTGATCAGTATCCCATAGCACTATCCCCCCTCCCTTATCGGCTGGTTTTATAACCGTAAGGGGATTCTGGGACAGGTCTTTGAGTGCCAACTGTTCCTGTTTGGAAAAATTTGATTTGAAAGTGATCTTTTTAGTGTTAAGTAGATCTACTTCCCGCAGGATTTGGTCTTCAAATACCAAAACTTCCTCCGGCATAGCCATACGTTGGGGGCAAAAGCTGGATTTTTTCTTAAGTCCACTGATATTAGTCTCATTGGTCTCATTGTACTCAGAAAAGAAAACTTTAAGTCTAATCTTCCTCAAAAAATTTAGCACTTCCGTTTTGGTATCTACTGGATCCTGCAATACTGTGGGAACAAATGATAAACCTTTTTGAAGTACTTTAGTTTCTGTGTCAGTTAATAGGTGTTTGGACAAGTTGTAAATTGGCATGGTAACTGTCTCACTCTGATTGTCATTCATACTTCTTAGTTCTACCTCCTGTAGGTTCTGTGTCGTGTTCTGAAAAAACCTTGTTCTTGGTTTTGTTGCCATCCTCTTCTGCCGGGGCTTCAGAAGAGGATGGCAAACGCCGATGCAACAAAACCAAGAACAAGGTTTTTTCAGAACACGACACAGAACCTACAGGAGGTAGAACTAAGAAGTATGAATGACAATCAGAGTGAGACAGTTACCATGCCAATTTACAACTTGTCCAAACACCTATTAACTGACACAGAAACTAAAGTACTTCAAAAAGGTTTATCATTTGTTCCCACAGTATTGCAGGATCCAGTAGATACCAAAACGGAAGTGCTAAATTTTTTGAGGAAGATTAGACTTAAAGTTTTCTTTTCTGAGTACAATGAGACCAATGAGACTAATATCAGTGGACTTAAGAAAAAATCCAGCTTTTGCCCCCAACGTATGGCTATGCCGGAGGAAGTTTTGGTATTTGAAGACCAAATCCTGCGGGAAGTAGATCTACTTAACACTAAAAAGATCACTTTCAAATCAATTTTTTCCAAACAGGAACAGTTGGCACTCAAAGACCTGTCCCAGAATCCCCTTACGGTTATAAAACCAGCCGATAAGGGAGGGGGGATAGTGCTATGGGATACTGATCAATATGATGCAGAAATTATGCGACAACTGGGGAATAAGGATCACTATCGACTTATTACAGAGAATCCCACAGCCCGGCTGAAAGCCCAAGTATTACACCTAACTACTGAGGCGATGGAAGCCGGATATCTTTGTAAAAAGGAATACGAATACTTGAATTTCACGGAACAAAAGGTACCAAACATATATGTATTACCTAAAATACGCAAGAACAGCACCCAACCCCCGGGGAGACCCATAATCGCATCATGCGGATCTATTCTGGAGCCATTGGCTAAATATATCGATGTTTTCCTAAAACCCTTTGTCCCTATGACGAAAGCTTATATTAGGGACACCATGGATTTCATTTCCAAGATAGAGCACTCAATGTTCGATGGAGCCCAGCAATTGCTGGTCTCCTTCGACATTGAGAGCCTATATACTAATATACCCCAGGACGAAGCCTTTATGGTCATGCGACTGATATGTGACCAAAGACCCAGACCTCATTCTGTGCCCACAGAGTTTTTACTTTCCCTAGCACAAATTTGTCTGAAAAATAATTTCTTTTCTTTTAAAAGAGAACTTTTTCTACAGATTAAAGGTGTAGGGATGGGTTGTTGTTTTGCACCAGAAATCGCCAATCTGGTAATGGACCAATTTGAAAATGGACACGTCTTCCATGTTGCGGCCCCCTTCAGGGAGCATATCCTTGAGTGGGTCCGCTTCATTGATGACGTGTTTATGATATGGAAGGGGACGCAGGAACAGTTGTCACAATTTCATACGTGGCTTAATGCCCGTACTACTGATTTAAAATTCACTATGGTGTCAAGCAACGAACGGATCAATTTTCTAGATGTGTGGATCATAGATAAGGATGGCAAGCTGGAGGTGGACCTGTATACCAAGCCCACTGACAGAAATACGCTATTGGAATATTCTTCAGGACACCCGCGCAACCTCAAGGATAACTTGCCCTACGGGCAGTTTTTGAGGGTAAGGCGTAATTGTACTGATAAAACTGACTACTTTAGGAATGCCAAAATCCTCCAGAAAAAACTCTCTTCTAGAGGATACCCTAGGAAACTTGTTAGGGTAGCCCTTAAGAGGGCTTGGTACACCCCAAGAGAGTCGCTACTTACCCCTAAAAATAGACTAGAAACAGAACAATTGGTCTGTGTCTTGACATTTAACCCTAAGGCGAATAAGGTCAAACAGATCATTTTGAGAAATCTTAGATTAGTGGAACATCTTAATATTCCGAAACCATTATTTGCGTTTCGTAGAGGAAAAAATCTGAGAAATTGTCTGGTGAAAACAACCCACCTGGCAGCAAGTCAAAGCGATGTACGTAGCATGCTAGGGTTGCCATCACTCGTTGGACATTACCGATGCAATGGGTGCGGGGTGTGCCCGCAAACTAAAGACTCTAAATCTGTTGAGATAAACAATATGGTACATTCTCAGTTAAGCTTCTCGAACTGCAACACAAAAAATGTTGTGTACTCAGCTACGTGCCCATGTGGGAAGACATATATTGGGCAGACAACCCAAGCAATTAAGATGAGGATTTTGCAGCATAAATCGCATATACGCTGCGGGATCGTAGGGGCGCCTATGGTTCAACATTTTATCGATATGAACCACAGAGAAGACGAATTGTACTGGACAGTATTAGTAGTGGCAAAAGGAGCCAACAAAACGATTATGCTAAAGAACTTGAACCGCCTCGAGGCACGGATGATAGAACGATACCACACAGCAACTCAGGGGTTAAATGACCGAGATGAGATCTGGGCTTTAATTTGAGGATGTTGAGAGTAGAGAATATAGCTGTCTGTTGAGGGCTGCTTGAGGGTCGATCAACCATGTTAGGAATCTATGTTTCTCGTGACTGCAATGTTGTAGACCATGTGTGTAAATATGTATAGTGTGTTCTTTTAATTAGGAATGGTATTGCTCGGACACTGCTGCTCCACTTGGGGGTGATTGGAGACTTGTCGAAGCCCGTTTGATTAAGGTCACCCCGTTGACACTATGAATATGTATATCCCCTTTCTCTCCTCCCCGGTTGCCTTCACCGCATCTGCATGAGTTCGGGAAAACCAGCAGGGTTGACCCAGCTTATATTATTGCATTTTACTGGGTTAAGATGGCCACCGTTTTGCCTCTGATGTTTTAACCCCTCACTAGAGTAGTCCTCCTTCTATCTTTACGCGACCCGTTGAGCGTGGGTTGTATAGATAGCAGTGCTCTGCGAGACACTACGCGTGACGAGGGCGTTGGCGGTGGGTTCCAGCTTAGTGCAGGACCAGTAACGATTTATAAGTAAGTGCTTGGATGACAGTGATACGCGCGTTAATGTCATAGTCCCGTCATCCCTTTGGAGGCGAGAATCTAGTGCCGGTAGACTTCTTGCAGGGAGAATTTTGTTGAAGTGAGAACGTGTGGTTCACATAGTGTTCTCTTTGTAGATTCGGGACCAAGACAGACGAGGGAGAGCATTGGCGACACAGGAGCCTGTGATCTGGGCCCAAGGTACAGCGCTGGCGCTCATTTTAGCTGGAGGGTTTGGAAGTTCTCTGGCCGTAATGTTGTCTTCAGTGAGGGTTTATCGTGTAAAGGTGTGTATCCCCTTTCCCCCTTAGGTGTCCTGATCTTGCCGCGAAGGCATTTTGGAATTGAGCCACCTTTAATTTCTGAGTGGCAGGAGGAGCTTACACGGACGTGTAAGTATATGGGCTTTCTCTACCAGTGAGAGTAATACAAAAGTATAGTAGAGGTGTGCACGGTTCTCTGTTTCCTCACGTAGACTGATTAATATGAGCAGTGGCAGCTGTTGTGCACCCTAGTTTGTAAGCCGGCGTATTTCGGTTGACACCTGGGAGTTAGATCCTTGTACAGCCCACGGGTGTCTCCTTAGTAGGGAGTAGTTTGCGAGTTTGTTTTTTAACTTTGGGCACTTGTGGTCACTTTTTGCTGCACTTTCGGTGATTCTTTGGTGAGGATTCTGACTCTCTATGGCGTGCGGGCTTCTACCTTCACCCTCACATGCTCGGGAGACATGCAGTGTCTTGGCAATACCATTAATGTGTTTTTTATTGTAAATATTGTGTATATATATTTTTTGTAGTGTGGGCACAGTTTTGCAGTAACCCTGTCCTGAGGAGGCCAAGGAAAGATTAAGGCCGAAACGCATGTGCGTAGACACATTTTCTTGAAGGAGGAGTCGTAAACATGAAGTTTTGATTGCATACAACGCAACAGTATTCTGAGAGGGTCTACATTGTTGGATAGATTTCCAGTATACTACCTTGACTACCTCCGAGTGGTTCGCCCTGATTAAGTGGGAGGACACTAGTGGAATATACTTGTGGGGTTAACGTATGTGTATAGGTGTTGTGTGTTATGTTTCCTTTTTGTAAATTAGTACATAAGTTTGTATAGATGTTTTGTTATTTCTCGCCTGATTAGACGTCACGTTTTATGTAGATGGCGAAAAATGTTTTGATATATTTCTGTTCGATTGATTTACTAGAGAGAGGATAATTAAAATGTGCTCTTTTCAAAAATAAATTGTGTATCAATTCCTGTATACCATTGCTTTCTGTATAAAATTACGTTCCATACCCAGGTATATTTAGGGTCAATTGGGTATAACCCTGTTGTTTTTTGCCATTGCTAGAACCAATGGCAAGATTTTTCCAGAGTATGTCTTTGTCTGAACCTTTTTTTGGGGCAGACCTTTTTGGAATCAAGATGGAAATACAAAGTGGAAAGTGATCGCTTAGTGCAATATCAGATACGTTAAAAGTAGCAATGCCACAAGCATGCCTATTTGTAATAAGTGCAAAGTCAATCGTAGAGGTACAGCCTCGCCCATTATAAGTTGGGGGAAGATGAAATGGTATTGGGCAAACCTCATTTATAAAGCCCAAATCAAATTGACCAATAAGTTCATTCAATTGTTCACCCAGAATAGAATGGTTAAAATGAGACAAAATCGAACCGTCATCTCTACCAATACTACATCTATTATCTACCATCATATTACATAAAGAACAATTAAAGTCTCCCACAAGGAGTATAAGCATATTAAATCCAAGGATTTTTTCCTGTGAGAGAATTACTTTAGCCATTTTCTTACAGACATTAGAAACTTCCCCAGGAATAATATTATTATAAAAGTTAATTAAGACAATGGGAGTGGAGGAGTCCAGGATCATTGTTAAAGACTGGAAGTGGGGATCTTTAACTGGCTCCGTTATCTTAATTAGATACAATTTATTTGATATATAAATCGTCAGACCCCCCTTGGCTCTACCATGAAGGGTATCTACAGCTGAAGTATGGAACGTTTTGAACCCATTTAGATGTACCGGGTCTTTGCTCCATGTTTCTTGCAGACAAATAAGATCTTGTGATTTAATAAAGTCTTGCCAAAGTGGATTACCAATTTTAGATCTAATACCAGCAATGTTCCAGGAACAAATGCTACAGGGTAGAGATCCAGGTGGGGGACAAACAGTCGGAGCCATGGTGGAATCTACCACAGGGGATATAAGTCCACTCTCATACCTTTCCACTAATCCCATTTCCAGAGCAACTGAGCATCTTACATTATCATCAGACTCTGGTAGGCAATGGACTACCTCCAATTCAAACAAAATATTATTCTTGGGATCACACCTAGGCTCTATGGTAGTAGTAGAGGTATTTTGAGAAGGTTAAGTTTGCTGTCAGTCACTATTATCTAAGCCACTTAGAATGTCAAAGTGATTAAATGTTGGTATGTTATATCTTTCTCCTTCAGAAAATCCCTGATAATAAAGTTGAGAGCCACGGCCCCACAGCCTTTCTTGACGTACAAAGGGATAAAAGAAATCAAGGGGAACGATATTAACATAGTCAGCGGCTAAATGGCCAGTATAACATTTTTCTAGAATATGGTTAACCAACAAAGGGGACCGGAACGATACGATCACACAGTCCCCTATCAGCGATTTTGTTGACGAACCAAGCCAACAAACTCTTCTGACCATCTTGAAGTTTGAAAAGAGAGCAGTATTCGACCCAAATTTAATGGACAAATAGTGGAGGGCTTGTTCCTCAGAGTTGACCAATGTTCAAGAGTGTCTGGGGCAAGAGGTGGGACATTTGCTAGCACCACAGTATAGGGTCGAGCCTCGGGAGGTAAATTCAACGTAGGTAAGGTGGATGTAGTAATTTTTTCCCTAGTATCTGCAACAGATCTAACAATAGATGAAGCTATATTAGAAACTGGATTAGAGGGTCCTTTGCTATTAATTCCATCTGAACTAATAACACTAATACCAATAGACTCCTTCTGCTGACAACCACCAGACATCTCTGAAGTTTTCGCAAGATTACTATGTGCATCAGATAAGGATATTTGGGGTGCAACCGGCTGTGAGGTGCGTTTACCTTTGAGACTTTTGAAACCCCCACCACATGAGTTTCCATGTTACTGACCCTATCTTCGATATTTACTAGTTTTGTCAAAATGGGTGCAATCAAAATAGTCAACATGTCCTCCATTTTTTTCCAAAAGTTCTCTCCTGTAGACAGATCACTCATACAGTTGTTAGGAAGGGCAACTGAGGGTATGTTCTTTTCCTTTTGTCCTTGTTCCACATTGGTTTTAATAACAGATTTACAGGGTTTATTAGTTCTCTTTTGTTTAGCATTTATTGACTGCGGCCCTTCCTTGTTGCAATGTTTTAGCTTATTCCTCGCCTTCTGGCCTCTGGTTGTCATTTGCGGCATATCAATAGAAGTACTTTGCACTGAGCCGATAGTAGAGGTTGGGCTTAAGGATGGTTCTAGACCCGTCTGTACTGAAGGGCCGTCGTGCATAGATAAAATCTCAGGTGATTCATGAATGGAAAAAATGGCCGGGGACAAGGAGAGCCTAGAATGAGTAGGCAACAAGTCTTCGGTTGACTGCTGTTGAGGGGTTGCTAAGTTCCCTGATTCTTGTCGTGCTCTCGATAATGGAAGGTCGATAAATGATGGTACTATTAGAGAGTCCTGTGACATAGTAGTATAGATCGATGCATTAATTACAGATAGAGGAGGGGGCAGGCCAGCGGGAAGCGAAAGACGCCTTTCAGTGCTTTTAATAGCCGATGCGACCGCCCCAATTGTCTTTTGGAGCATAAGATCAATAGCAGTCAAGGTTGGCAATGATGTATTGTTATGCCTCGTGTCAATATGGGCATGTGGGTCCTTGCGCTTCCCCATAACCAAAATCAAACACGGTGCAACAGTAGCAAACTTAGTTGACACCTTGTACAATATATGACAATAATGCTACGTCTCCACGGATAATATGTACAATGCACACAATCCAATACATAGGCAATGTAATAATAAATAATAAATTTGGGGTGACTTGTACCAAGAGATGGGGCCCTGCCCGGCCTCTTTCGGCCACAGACGGTCCCGCCCTTGTCCCGGGCTTCTCCCGGCGCCGCCCGCGCGCGTCCCGTTACGCGGAGGGAGGCTCGCGCTTTTCAGCGCCTCCTGGCGCGACGGCGGGCGGAAGTGCCCCAGTGGCGCTTGGGAGGCTGGGGAATGTAGTCCTGCAATGCCGTGAATGGCAGGACCGTGGCAGCAAGGCTGACAGCGTGGGTGTAGAAGAGCGCTGCTAGCGGGTCCCAAGGTATGTACTTTCTCCTCTGCCTCCTCTCACATCTGCTTTCAAAGTCCCCCGCTCCACCGAGGGAGGCTCGCGCTTTTCAGCGCCTCCTGGAGCGACGGCGGGCGGAAGTGCCCCAGTGGCGCTTGGGAGGCTGGGGAATGTAGTCCTGCGATGCCGTGAATGGCAGGACGGTGGCAGCAAGGCTGACAGCGTGGGTGTAGAAGAGCGCTGCTAGCGGGTCCCAAGGTATGTACTTTCTCCTCTGCCTCCTCTCACATCTGCTTTCAAAGTCCCAGTTAAATAGAAAAACAGGTTTACCAGCCTTGAAGAGATTATAATCCCAGCACACAAGCAGAGTCCATTCTCATTGTTAATTGAAACATGGTTCAAAAAATGTTGATCAAACATGACTTTAGTCTAAAGCATACAGAGTCAGATAAGAAGTCTTGGGAACAGAGAAAAAAAAAAAACACTTGAGGAAAGAAGGTTTATGTTTTATTAAAACTTTCTTAGAACTATAATAAAGAGAATGTAGAGCAAAGGTTATGAGTTTAAAGGACACAGGTGACGTGAGGTTTTTGTAAAAGTATATTATTAACTTTTGAACCTGCCTTGACCTGTTAATTAACTTTTTTAGACAACTGTGCATAGGTCATTACTTTTTCAGCTATATAAACAGCTACCTGCAAACAGCAATTTGAGATCAGCTTTTAAACCTCCAAGGAGGTGACTGATCTCCTGGCCGTAATAAGTAAACCTACTTTTGCCTTGCCAAGACAAGTCTTGCCTTTTTTTTTAATTCCAGTTTTCCCTCAACACTGGGCTTTCGTCTCCCAACAGGATCCGAGGTAATGGGCAGATGGGCACAGTATGGTGGTGAGGGGCTACCCATGCCAGCAGCTCTAAGGTAGGGGCAGATTCAGGGGAGATCTAACCCTGACGAAGGCAGTGATTAAAATATGGAGGAAACCCATGTGAGCAGTGGGATGGAAGGGAATGGTGACACTGAAAACCACCTTATGGGGATCGCCCGTTTTGGCTCATCTACAGGGCACCGATGGCAGAAGGCACTGGACATACTGTGCAATTCGAAGCTGGGGGCATATAAGACTCCCAGGGAGCTCTCCCTTTCAAAGAACTGAAAGAACAGTATGAATAGTTGAAAACACAGCATTACTGATACACCCAGGGGAAACATGTCCCGAGGGAATACGGGGTCTGGTTCCTGGATAGGAAACGCCATTGAAATTTAGGATATTGGCAACACTGCTCCACAAAAACGTCATTTCCCAGATTTACCAAACACTTGTGAGAAATACTCAGCCTGCACTCATGGCATTCAAGAACATGTGGAAGAGTGATTAAGGTACATCATTCATATTACACAAGCACCAGGTTGCATCGCATGGGGAGAACAAACACAGACCATTGCCTTAGAGGCTGTGGTAAGTTGGGCACACTTCTCTATAGACTTTGGGAATGTCCATACATAGACCCATATTGGTCAATGGTGAGCTGTAGAATTTCCTCATCAATAAGAGAAAGACCGGTCACTGAGCCCCCAAAGCTACATTTGGTATTTGGAGGGGAGCAGACCATGTCAAAATGTAATTTACTATGGTGCAATGTGGCCCTTGTGATGGCCAGGAGAGGCCTTGTTAGACTGTGGGGCAACCTGGAGATTCCGGGAGTGGAACAGTGGACTAGATATAGGGACTGGTGTATGCTGGTGGAGAAATTCATATATAGGGTATGTAGCTGCCCCAGAATGTTTGCTAAGGTGTGGACCCCTGACGGAAATTTACAGGATACAGACTAACCTAATTCGCTGGATGGATGACATGGAAATGGATGCTTTGTGACCATGGATTGCAAAGGTGGGCATTCTGATGGGGGGAGGGCTGGATGTGTTCTGTCCAGTATTCTGTTCAAATGGAAAGATTTCCCTTTTTCTGTCTAACTCTCCTCTAAAGTCTTTGTGTTATGTAAAACCTCATGTCGGACGGTTGCTCACTTTGAAGTGTTTATTATAATTTGAATCTCAAACAAAAATGTAATAAAAAGAAGGGGAAAAACGCTTGGCACATTCATCCTTCAATTATGTAATCAAAATTCTGGTTCTTTAATTACTTGTTATATATGGTCTTGACAGTGCATGTCTGGAAATCAATTAGCAATCTATATAATATATATATATATATTTTTAAACCTTTATTTATGCATTTTCATATTTCAACACAACATAAAGTGAATAGTAACAGGTGACATCATCACATTCAAAGAAGAAACTCAGGCATGTAACTACCCATCCAATATATCAAAATAATGTTTCCATCTCTCAAGACACAGCATAAAGTAGAGATATTACAGATTCTCTCAAAACGCACTTGGTGTATAATCTATATCAATGCACAACTTCATTGTCGTCCTATGTATAACTAAATACAAAGATATAAGGGTTCCCACACTGATCAATGTTAAAAGAGACAAAGTCAACCAATCTGACACAACTGTTCCATAGCTCAGGATGTCACTAAAATTAAATAGATACCTGTGTTACTTGTTTTGGTTTATAGCACACCAATTCCCTCACACTCACCCTTACTGAAATCTTTGGGATCGAGGGAGAGGCTGTAACCAGGAAGTGTCTCCAGGAGAAGTTTATAGCAGGCCCTCCAGCCTGGGTCGGATATGCTTGGCGCCACGCACTGCATCGCTGCCACGCGTTTGAAGAAGGCGGACTTTCTGTGGAAGCCAATGAGCTCATAGAGCTCAGACAGGATGCTGTAGCGCTGGATCTTCTCCTCCTCTGAAAGCTTCAGCACAGAAAAATAAACAGGAACAAAGTTAACCCTTCTCATTGAATCTACACATCTCATAACAATTCTTTGAAGGAGGTTAGACCATTAGTTGGAAATGGTATAAGACACTACATTTATCAGTACCGCTGTAGACCTACAAAACTCCAGAATGCAACACTTCTCAAAAGAAAGTTTGATTTGTGTTGCATGAATAAGAAATAGCCCACAACAGAAGTCCCACCCTGATCATGCAAAATCCACCATCCCTTGCATTGGTCAGTGCTACATCCATTGTGCAGTTCACCTTCACAAAATGAAACCTAGGTTGGATGGTCACTCTCCAGTGACACTTTTGTACTCACTCTTTTACACATACAAGGTATGGGGCAATATATACTACATCAAATGTTGCTCATTTTATAGAAAGTCATGAGAAAAACCCCAAATAATTTCTTCAATAGAAGACCATATTAACTACACATCTGTGCATTGCTCACAATCACAACGCGGCACACCAAACTGTAGTACTGAAGTCACCTTCTTTAATTAAGATTCTAATTTATTGTATTGTACAGCAGTTGCCCTGAAGCGCATAAACGGACAGGCAGCACGCTACTCAATAGGGTGTGCTTGGTTGTTCGACTGTTGGTTTGTAGTGCGGCCTATGCGGAAAGTGTTTCGGTGCCCTACGTGATGACTAGAGTAAGGTGACATTGCTTGCTGCACTTCAGCGTGTACTGGAGTGACGACTGAGGTAAAGAACACACAAGATTAATATTCATTTATTGTTTCACATGGTTGGTAGGGTGTGGGTTATAACTGCTGCCTATTGTAGCGCTGTGAAGTAAATGTGCTTTCTTTTAGTATGCGAGCGCGATAACACAAAATTAAGTTTCTTAAACGTAAAGTGTGGCCAGTCGTACCACATGTGAACGACTTATGGAGTAGAAATGTGTGAAGTTCTACATAGTCATATGATACTAACGTACTACATTTTTACACTCCATGATTAAAGAAAGAAAAACTCACCAAAAGGCAATAATGTGTTTAATGGCCCCCTCGGTTACATTGACAGCGATAGCAGACAGACCAACTGTCTTGGGGAGATGGGGAAATGGATATTCTGCAATTAGCTCCAACTGAAAACTCAAAAGGTAGCAGATTTTGGGGCTTCCCAAACTAAGATGCAGTCTTGTGTCCTTCACTGGATCAAACCAAACACCTGCAAACAGAATTTGCCAAGAAGTTAATTCAAGAGTGGAGGAGCTACGTTGCCCGGGGGAGCAGGATGAGGAGGGTGGGGATCAGGCGCGCATGGCCCGGAATATGGGGAGTGAGGAGGGGCCCACTGGGACCGCCGGGGAGTCTGCTCAGGAGGAGGCCGCTTGAATACTTTCCAAGAGAAATCGGTATTCGTACAATTTCTTAAGACGTGCAGAGTGGTCGAGCTGCAGGAGTAGTATGCATGTGGGTGGCAGCATGCAGCCTTTGGTCCTTTTGAGAACACTGATGGAGCTTATCCCATAATTTTGAGTTCGGCTCCCTGGCTGCGTGGGGCACTATATGTCTCACCGGGAAGGGTCCGCCGCGGGCACACTGACAAGGGGGGGTGGTGGTAGAGAGGGAGCGGGGTGGGGGTGTTAGGGAAGAAAATGCTGTGGAACTACCTTCTCCTGCACTGTCCTAAGTTACCTAGCTCTCTTGCACAAGACTACTGTATGTAACATTGATTTCATGCTGCAATAGTTGGGGAAAAATCAATAAAAATTCTTTAAACAAAAGAAGTTAATTCAAGACGTCTTATTCTGTAAATAAATAACTACCGGCGTTAAAACAGATCCTTAATAAGTTCACAAACAACTGAAAAATTGGAATCTCATATTAAGCCACTTACAGAAATTTGCTCTAAATTCTGCTATAATCTTCAGACTGAATGTACCATTAATGACTGTAGTGTGACTGGTTCTCACAAAACAATCTTTTCCCTTACAGATTTTCTGACAAAACTGGTCCAGACCCATTAGGGATGACAGTGGTCATGCATTGCAGCAAAGGCAGGGATTTAAACAGACACTGAAGCTTTATAATGTAAAAATATTTAACTGCAAGCCAACTGGCACTGCAACACCCCTCAGATAAATTTAAAACATGGTGAAATCAATACTAAAACCTGAAATGTGAAATATACAATTACAAGATCCATAATGCAATGCAAAACTAATTAGAGAGGAAGGATTAGTAATGCCCTGGCACGCACCTGAAAGACGTTGATGCCAGTTTGCTGGCATGTAGGGGCAACCCATGCATTTAGTGGATACAGGAACACACTAATCTTCATCTTACAACCAGGATACTGAACAGGAAACTGGCTTCATTAGTCACTTGGGATGACAAGTCAGAAGATTTCAGGATTGCTAACTTTAAGAAGGTCTGATTTTCTGGATTGCGGTCCAGATTGCCTTCCAGAATTTGATCATTTTTAGGCCGCTAATGATCATATGTTATGGCGCGCAAGTTGCACTCTTACAATGTCAGCAGGCGTAGAGGAGAGAAGCTTTTTTTTAAGTAGCTTTTCTTGCAACCATGAATGAAGTGCTGAAGGGTGCATGAGTGGCCCTTTAATGGGACTCCTTATTATGCCAGTTTACTTTTGTTGTTTTGGGGTTTGCAAACTTGGTGGTTTAGGAATTAGTAAATTATTAATGCCTTTTTAGGTCGAGCCTAGTGCAGCGCGCATGCGTTGCTCTAGGAGATGACTTTTAGAAATCGGTCTGCACTTTTCAAGCACTCGTGCTTCTGGTGGCATCCACCTTGCATGAGCGAGCAGCGGTGCTCAGGGGCCATCTGTTTGTAATTAACGTGGCCGTGCGCGCTTGTTTATATTTCTTTACTTTCCCTTCCACTGCCTGCCTCACCTCGCCCTCCCTTGTCAACCGGTTCCTTTTAAACAACTTTGTGGCTTTTTGATCTCTGCCAATTACTATGCTACATATCTAGCAGCTGTACTTTAAAAAAAATCGTACTTTGTTAAAAGTATCTGCTAGCATATATTTTTGTATATTACATTAAAACAGGGGCTGCTCTCTACACACACTATATAAACAATCGCTCTCTCCTAGCACATGCTGCCTCTCTTCTCAAGTTATAGGAAGGATGAAACTTAGAGTCAGCCCTGCTTTAATTTGAACCTGTGGCTGCTGTGTGTGCACAGATTTCTGGGGCCATCTATTTTTGTGGCTTGTTGATCTCTGCCAATAACTGTGCTACATATCTAGCAGCTGCACTAAAAATAATTGTATTTTGTCAATAGTATCTGCTAGCAGGTATTTTTGTATAAAACATTAAAACAGGGACTGCTCTCTACACACACCATACAAACAAGCGCTCTCTCCTAGCACATGCTGCCTCTCTTATCAAGTTATAGGAAGGATGAAACTTAGAGTCAGCCCTGCTTTCATTTGAACCTGTGGATGCTGCGTGTGCACAGATTTCTGGGGCCATCTACAATAACAACACAAGTGCACAATACTGAAACATAGCAATCTATGGATATTAGCAATGAACTTCTAATGGACTGATTTATGATCAATACAGATGTGGAAGACTTATCCGATGAACTTATGCCATATTTAACGCAGACATGTGAAGTAATATTTTGCAATGGCATTATTACAAAAATATTAAAAGCTATTGCAACAGAATTCATATATTTATAAAACCTGTATAAATGTACATCACAAATATATTTTTTTCCACTCAGCTTACTTTAAAGTACTAAAAATGTTAACTAAAAATGTTTGCAATAAAATGTAAACTAACAAACATTTGTCAGTTATTCCTAGACAAACCATTGCCAATATCTTTGTTTACACACTTATAAGGGGCCAAATAACCAACACATATTAGCAATGCCAATAGCTCAAAAATAAAATCCAAACCACCAAGCTTAAATTGGGTGTTTTATGAATGCTAAAAAAATATTACTGCACATTGCTCAGAAGGTACATTTTGTATTTTTAGCCTTCAGGCTACTTTAGCATTAAAACTAATTGTAAAGCTGTTCCACATGTGCTTTTTAGGCAAAAAAAGCTAGAACAAGATTTTTCAGTAGCACACAATTCATTACTTTGTAGTAGTGTTTAAAAACATAGTTCTGCTATAAAAACATTGCCATAGCCAATACGTCTCACCTTTCAGAACATACAAGTATTTAGTTATGCAGCACAATATCCTTGGTGCAACAACATCAGCTGTTGCATGGCTAAACATTTATAAGGTCCAAAAGGCGAGACCTATTGGCTTTGCCAATACTTGTTATTCTATCCTGATGGATTACAAGTGAAGGGTGCTGGAAAGCCTGACCCAGCAGCAGTGCATTGTGCAAAAATATACACATTTGCATGCCGTGGCTTTCAGTTAGCAATCTTCATCCATTGGTATGTCCAGGTGTCATTCACATTTTGCTTCCACCCACCACGGCATAGAGCAATGGGTGAGTCCAGTTCATCCACTGACTGTCAGACAGTGAGTGACAGTATTTTTACTGTTCAGATGCGCACAGCAGTTTGAAAATGAGTTACATCGGTCTCAGGGCTGGTGTGCCCGGGCTCCAGCTCACTCCTTTATTTTTATTTTTTATTTTATTTATTTATTTGAGTTTTATATAGCGCTGGCTAGACCCGGAGGTATCAGAGCGCTTTACATGAGGATCAGAGTTACAGGTTACAAGTTACATTTGTTCCAAGAGCAAAATCAAACATAGAAAAAAAGAAAGCAAAGTCACGGAAATTCGTCAGGGGAGGGGGAGAGGTGAGAGAAAAACAGGGAGGCACTGTACCCAATGGGTAGGTGACAGCCGAGGGGATGAACCAGGGCCGATCTCCTCTATAGCTGAACCGAGCAGCTCCACCGGGCTTTGGACATAGTGCTCGGACTCCGCTATCAGGATAATGATCAGGTGCAATCAGAGAATGTCATAATAAAGCGGGGGAGTTGGAGAGATGAGATACCACAGTCCGAACAAAATCCAGACACCATCTTGAGGTCAGGCACTGTCTGAGAGGGCTCTGTAAGGAATATTTCAGCTTAGAATAAAGAGTGTAGGGGGACCCCAGGCACCTCCATAGTGATGCCGCTCCATCACTTCCCGGGGGGTGTTCCTACTTCTTCAAAAGAAACAATCCTGTGTCCCTCCCCAACACTGGGGACCAGGTTCAGCACCTGCAAAATCCAAAGCCGGCACCCATTCCCACCATTGGGGTTGAAGATCTCAAAGCTCTAGCTCGCCACTGGTCAACAACTCTGAGCAGTCCTGTTTGAAGATTCCCAGTGTGGCAGTCAGTCTTAATCCTGCATGCTGCCTCCCTATGCGGCGGGCGCCATGTTAAGGTCAGGCAAGTCCTGCATTTATCTGTGTTTATCAACGTTTTAGCATATTAAATATATATATCTATTTTTTTAATGTCCACTTGCAAAGACCAGACCAACTGGCTCTGGCTCTGCCAGTGCTCGATTAGTATTAGGCCCACTGTCAAGCCCTTTTTTTGTAGGTACGCTCTTTATGGTCCGTCAATGGTCTGCCTGCTAAAGCTTTTTCTTTATAGTATCTCTTTTATTCAGCGTTTTCGAGCGATCACTTGAATGTGCAACTTTGGGTGTGAAGCATCACCATTCATACCTTAAATAATGTACTCTCCTTCAAGTTATTCATAATAATGAGTGTTACTTACTTAGGAGCCACACTAAGTTATAGCAAAACTGGGGAAGATACATATGTCCTCCTGCTTTCCGAGTTCGGATGATGCGCTGTTCAAACAGGATCTCTTATCTTATTTTATTGTTTTGGAGACGACTGGCTAACCCGGAACTGGATTATTTTATTCCAAGGATAGGGTAGCAAATACATGGAGTACCCTACCAGCAAAAAGTAAACAGTCATGAAGGTCATGTGCAGCGATAGAGAGACAAAGATAGTAGAATATATATAATCTCCTTGGGTTAGCCTCAGAGTGCTATTTATGAGAAATATTGGTAGAGGGATTCAGGGCTTGATTTAGATCTTGGCAGACGGGTTACTCCGTCACAACGGTGAAGGATATCCCGTCTGCCCAAATATAAATCCCATTATATCCTATGTGATTTATATGTCGGCAGATGGGATATCGGGTCACCGTTGTAATGGAGTAACAACCTGTCCTCCAAGATCTAAATCATGCCCTAGATAATTGTATGTTTGGCAAAGACAGCAATAATGACAAATAATCTGAGACGAAGATGTAAAAGTCTTAGGTAGAATCAGACTATGGGCCTCGGATGGAGTAGCTTGGTTTATGGTTTAACTCGGTTTTATTTAAGCTATATAGCTACATGTACACCCACCTACAGCCAGAGGCTGGTGGGGTACATCAGTGCTGCAACAGTAAGACACATATAAAACCAGAACCAAAAACCACAACTCGCCCCCCTCCATAACCTGTACTCCAGCGCCCACTGCTAAGAAGAGATATGACAATAAACAAAATAGACCAGTCAGCAATGGGAAATAGTGAAGACCATCAGTGGGGTCCATCTCAAGGAGAACCCTCTCCCTGGTAGCTCCGGGCGGTGGATCGTTCACACTACGCACCGTATGATTGTGTGATAAGGGTAGGCTCCCTAAAGTCATGAGCCAAGAAGGCTACGCACTGGTTCCAAACTTTCTCAAATTGAACCTCTCTCCGCTCCAAGCCAGCTGAGATTTTTTCCATTCCCAGCAGCTCCCACATTCAAGTGAGCCATGCTCTGTATGCCAGGGCCTTCTCCTTCCCCCATAGTGCAGTGGAGTGGCCAACCAGCAGGCCCATGTCTTCGGCTGTCAGGCGGCCAGCTGCAGGATGCTAGCCATAGCTCTGAGCAAAGTTAAACAGGACAGAAAGTAATTCAGAATATGTGGGCGGACTGTCCTTTTCTACTATCTGTGGCTGAATATTAAAATATCTCACCACTTGAACACATTTTTTATAAATTTACTTCCTCCTGAATCCCACTCCCAGCAGTAGAAAAGCCTACAAAAAGATGCGACGAGTACGCCAATTTTATCTGGAACTAGGAAACTGGGGACTGCTGGAGGCCAGAGCTGAAGTACTGCAGACTGGGACTCCGCTGCCAGGCACGCTACCTTGAAACGCCAGGTGTGATCCCTCGGGTTCTGTGGATGGCACTCAGAGTATGGCTGGTCTTAAGTACCAGCAGTCGTTACTGAACTCCCAGTATACTTCGCTCACATGCTCAAGGCTGCCGAATGTACATCAATGGTCCACGTCATGGGCGGCTCTGGCTGGATAGTTGGCCCTACTCACTGGCCTAAATGCGGCCTATTCTATAAATTGTTGGAAGTCTAGAGTAATGATGCCCAGCCGAGATGTGATGCTTGCACTGGCATAACATTGGCAACTCGCAGCATCTCTACAATATTATCATACTGGTGTCTGAGGACTTAGCCTATAGGCATCTATTCATGCATGCACTCACCCATTCATCCAGCCACATATCCATGCATGCATCCACTTCAGTCAATCACCCATTCATCAATCCATCCTCTCATCCATTCTCACATCCACACAGAAATCTGTAAAGAACGACTACTTCTTAAAAAATAGCCAGGATTATTGTGTGTCTGAATATGATTGATAAAAGTATCCGCAGGCATAAATATTTACTTAAATATTGTTTACAAAATATCCCGTATGGAGTTAAATTTCAGTTTTTACCTTAAATGGATAAATAATTTTTGTAAAAGATACTGAGGACACAATATTTTTGCCAGACGATGTTTATTTAGCTCACGACCTGTTAGCGACATATCCCAGGGCCCTTGGCTTTCCCTGTGCAGCCGGAACTCCCCATTCATAAGTGCTCTGGCGGCCCGGTTTCTCCTGTGCTACTTTTATTTCATTAAAGGAATTAATAGCGCAAATATAGCCGATCAAATTGTTTACTGCATTTGTGCCAGCCTCGAATGGGCAGCCGGCCTGCCGCGTGGGAGTTGCATTAGCAGGGAAAGGAGAAAACAACAAAAAGGCAGAGATGTGCGCTTGTTAACGTGAAACGAGGCACAAGCCATCTCAGCGGAGGGAAAAGAACCGAACTTGAGGCAAACTTCCTAACCTAGTATACTACGTTCAGGGCAGTGGAAAGGGTGTTTTTGTTTGCCTGTCGCAAAGCTTCAAACGTTTCCAAGTTTATCTTGGTCTTTGCGAAGTTTTCCTCTGTACACTACTGAGGGACTCTTGTCACTGCACAGCGAGGTCCTTTTCAGGATAGACGAAGCCACTCAGCTATGTTGGAAAATACGTCCAGACGGTTTTCAGCGAGCTTACATGTTCAGAACTACCAACTCACACGGTGGCGCCGTGTGACACACGAGATCGGCTCCCATCACACGGTCTCCCGGTGTGGAGTCGATATCACACGTGAACAGGGAAAACGAACCGAAAACCACTGCAAATAGTGGTTTTCCAGCTCGTTTTCCGAGGCTTTGAACTGCCAGTACAAATACCTCAGCAAGCTTTTTTTCTGGGGTGGTGTTCAAAAGTGCCTCGTAGATACTTCGAGGCGTCGCCCCTTTTAATTCCCCGCTCGTCCTCACATTGTGAAGAATGGGACGACGAAAGACCGTGTTAGAAGTAACGGGAAGCAGGACTGGGGTGAAAACGGGGTTCGCACTTTAATCGGGATTCCAAGACGTGGATTACTGCGTCACGCAGGGTTTCCCTACCTAAGTGTTGCCCTGTAAAAAAGGTTTAGGAGGGAGTAAGAGAGAGACAGTGAGAGACAGTGAGAGTGAAGAGAGAGTTTGTGCGAGTGTGTGTTTTCAAAATTCTGTGATCCTCTCCTCGACAGGAAAAATACACATTACTGAGTTATTCCCCATTCCAGTAGAAAACATGTGCAAATATCACCCCCACAGTTTAAGTATTTCCCAGGTGCGATATTTCTGCGCCAAAGAAGCCACAAAAAATAATCTTCTACCTACTTTTTGTGAAGTATATTGTTTCCATTTTAATTTTACTCAAACATGCCGTCGATTACAAACAAGATACCGCTTAAAAAAAATGTGCATGGTTCTTGCGTGAGCTATTTGAAGCTGAACTATGTTGTCTCACAGCTAGACTGCCGACTTTGGAGCTGGGGAAACCAAGGGTCGAGCCTCGGGGTCGTCTCCACATTCTGTGATTCTGGGCAAATCACTTCGAGCCATATGTATCAAGCCTTTTTCCCGTTTGCAAACGGGCAGATTCTCAGAATAGGCCCATTTGCGAATTGGAAAAGCCTTTTGGGATGTATCATCCCAAAAGGCCATCGCAAAATAGAGAATTGCAAAATTTGCAATTCTCTATTTTGCGAATGCAATTAAGGACTTGCAAATTGCGATTCCCTAAATGCAATTCTGGAAGCACCAGAAATTTGCTATCTGGCCTTAAGGAATTGCAAACTACCACCAACTTCAAGTTGGTGGTAATTTCCGATTTTCTTTAAAGAAGCACTTTTTTTGATTTTTTTTAAAGTGCCATATGCCGCACATACGCAAAATGTGCACACATGCATATTTCAGGGGTGCAACAGGGTGTCCTTTTGGCACCCTTGCAACCTTGAAACTGCATTCTCAATTTGCGATTCTCAAATTGGTAATCGCAAATTGAGAATGTCTTCCCATTCATTCCTATGGGCCTCCTAGCCCATAGGAATGAATGGGAAGGTATTCCTTATTTGCCAATCTCAATTTGCGATTCGCTAATAAGGAATATGTAGGATTCGCAAAAGTTTTAGCAAATCCTACATACATTGCATTTTGCGATTCTCTAGTTGCGATTCGCTAAAAATCGCAATTTGAGAATCGCAAAACTCTTTTTTGATACATATGGCCCTTAATCTTTCCGTGCCTACTAAAAATGAATGTGTCCTTGTGTAACTTAACTGGTGCTCATGTAAAGCGCTGCAATACCTTTGGGTCGAGTTCGCGCTATATAAATCTGCAAAAAAAATAAAAAACTGGTAGCCCTCGAATTGCATTCACCAATGTCTGTTGTGGAGAGGGGCGCATACTCTGCATGGTCAGGGTCAGTCTCTGCCGCTTCGGGGAAGGGAGAGCTCCTGGAACACCCCTGCTGGTTCCACAGCAGGAGTCAGACTACAAGAAGGAGTCAACTTGAAGAGTCTGGTTGGGGCAGAGGTGGGTACAGTGGAGAATAGGGGCTCAAAGAAGAGGCTAAAGAGAGTAGGAGAGGGCCTCCGAGCTGGCTCGCCCTACTGACGGTGAGCATGGCTGAACCTGTGAAGAGGAGAGGCAGTAAGATGGAGGCAAGGCGGGGGAGGGGAGAAGTGGACGATAGTGGAGTGGAGCAGCTAGGCGACAGGTAAGGTGTGCGGGTGGAAAACGTGACCTCTAGTTCGTTCATCAGTCTGCGAGTCCTTAATGTCAGTCAAGGCACACTTGTTACTCTACTCGGTAGGTAGGTAGATAGACAAGCATTCCACCACTATCGGCATGAACCAAGAAGGCACTATGTGAAAAGTCCAGTTTTGAGTAAGGATTGACAGCCAGCTATCAATAAAAAATCAGGTAAACCAGGTAATTGGGCTTTGTCTAGTGCATAAGAACATGCACGGAAGCGGGCCTAGATATTTTGCAAAAAAACTCCGCTGGTACAAGCCGACTAGGACGTTAAGGTCAAGTATCAAATCTCTACCATGGGTTAAGTATACTGCACAAAACCCATATTTCTCATGCCTAAAACCCAGTCTCTTCTCTTGCTTCTCACCCATTGCACAGCACCCTTACTCACTGTTGTATTTCTCAACTACACCATTACCGCCAGGATAATACACAGTTGTGAATAAATTCACCACCCCTTTCCTCTTCAGAATGTCTTGTAAACAAATCCCTTTAAAGTGAGCCCATTATCTATGATCATCCTCCAGGCAAGCGCTCTCCTAGGAAAACTCAGTCTAGACATTTTAACACTGCCCCAGCATCAGCCTGAGTGACACATTCCACTCCATGCCATTTAGAAAAGTAGTTGAACAAAATAAAAAAATTAAAATTAAACTCCCTTTTTCCTCCACAGCTGGCACATTGATGTCAAAACTAATCGTTTCCCAAATGTCAAGGAAAGCTTTATTCGACTGTATTTTTTAACCATCATAAAAGCATGTGACATGAAAATACAAATACCTAATATTACACATATACAAATACCTACGTATAAAATTCAGTAAAAGAGTTAAAAACAACAATGGTAAGAATTAATCTATAAAAAAGGGCAAATGCCCAATCCGTTGTAATTCATCGCAATTATAAATCATCACATATCATACTTTTTCTAAAGTGCAGGGCTTTCTTCATGAACCTTGCTATGCGCCAAGCTACGTGTTCGTTCTCCAAAAACTGTAGTTTGACCAAAGCCGGAAGACATTGCCTTAGCTCCTGTTGTTTTAAAAGTGGAAGTATCCACACTTTCCTTAACGCAGTATAAAATTTACAAAATAAAACTAAGTGTATTGTGGACTGCTCAGCCTGATTGGTCATGGACATTGCAACCCTGTCCATGAGAGAATCATTCATTTTTGGAAAAGTCACTAATCTATGAACAGTACCCAGCCTAAACCAAGTTAAAAGCCGCCTGTCAAAACTACCTGGTACAAATGTTAAATACGGTTCAATGTCAAAAGAGGTTAAAATTAAGGGATGTTGTTTCACAGTAGACTTTAAAAACTCTTCTGACATTCTTATTATACCCAGGTGCTGGAGACCCTCCTTTCTTAGGGGCCTATGCATCAACAATGCCATTTGCGATTCCTTATTAGCGAAAAATAAGGAATCGCTAATAAGGAATAGCAAAAGGCTATGCATGTAGGAATCGCTATTTAAATAGCGATTCCTTAATATTCCTTATTACCGAATCGGTAATACCGATTCGGTAATAAGGAATACCTACCCATTCATTCCTATGGGCTTGGAGGCCCATAGGAATGAATGTAAAGCCAGTCTGTATTAGCGATTCGGTATTACCGAATCGCTAATAGCGGGAGCACTTTCAAGGGTGCCAGGGTGTCAAAAGGACACCCTGTTGCACCCCTGAAAATGATATGTGCACATATGTTGCACACACACATGCTCTAAGGGCATGTGTGTGCGCAACATGAAACTTTGAAAAATGCACAAAAGTGCATTTTTCAAGGTTTTTGCAAATTACCATGCAGTTCATCTTCATGGTAATTTGCTCCCCCATTAGCGAAATCGCTAATTTTTTAACTTTGATGCATTGCATTTAAGGAATCTCACTTTGGGATTCCTTAAATGCAATCGCTATTTAAGGAATCGGTATTTAAGGAATCCCTATTTAAAGAATCGCTATTTAAGGATTCCTTAAATAGCGATTTCTGCTTTTGGGTTGATGCATTGGGATTGGGTATTTTTTCCTTAATACCGGGAGCTATTACCGAATCGGTATTTTACCGACTGGATTTTGGGTTGATGCATGAGGCTGATAGTTTCTTCATGGGGATTTCTTGCATTGTGTTTGGGTCGGTAAAATATTCTGCGTGCCCTAGGTCGCTCATAGAATTTCGCACATATCTAACCCAGGGAATTTTTAAAAACCCCTCTAGTTTTAGGCAATCTTGGAGTATCGGTCTGTTTAACTTGGTTTGCTCCTTTAACTGTATTCTAGACCATAACAGGATGGGTTCGAGTTTTATGAGATCAGAAATATACGGAAGACCCAGCTCGTCATGGCAGACAAAGGAAGAGGTGCTAGCTGGGACTGATAAAAGATATCTTAAAAACGAATTTTCCACTACTTGGCTTGGCTGGACATCAACAGAACCCCACACTCCCGCCCCGTACATTGCCGATGATATACATTTGGCTTTATAGAGCTGAATAAGCTCTGCTGGGGGTTTCCTGCCTAGCATCTTGGAGAAGGAGGTAAGGGCGCCTGTTGTCTTTGCAAAGGCCAACTTTTTTGTTGATATTGCTTGAGCCCATGAATCGCTTTGATTAAACAAGATACCAAACTAAGAAAAGCTCTTGGTTATAGCTAGCTTCTGCCTGTCCACGTACATACCCCTTGACCTATATCTTCTCCAAACACAATTCATAATGTATGTCTTTGACTTATTGAGAGACCTAGATTCTTCATAAAGTTTGTAAAACTGTCTAAGGCCCTTTGCTGGCTGATTTGAGTTCTGAACATCAGTACTGCATCGTCCGCATAAAGGAGAGCAGGTATGGGTCGGCCACCTACTAAGGGGAAATCCTGATTATTGTCAAGGAGTGCTTTTTCCAGCCTATCAGTGTTCAGATTAAAATGAAAGGGGGCCAGGACACAACCTTGCCTGACCCCCTTTCTAATGGGGAAGGAGGCTGTGCGCTAATCCCCTATGCCAAAGCGAACTTTAGCTGACGCACCACTATACAAATACCGTAGAAAAAGGATAATATGGGGATCCACCCCTACAGCCTCAATTATCTCCCATAATCTATTGTGTCTCACTGAGTCGAAGGCCGCCGTGAGATCCACGAATGCCAAAAACAGGGAGCCCTTCTTTACTCTAACATATTTCCCCACAAGTAGAGCAAGGTGTGTACTCTGCTCAATTGTTCCCAATCCCTCACGAAAGCCGTACTGTACATCTGATAGCACCTGTCTATCTTCAGCCCACGATTGGAGGCGCTCGAGAATAACTCGGCCGGCTACTTTTACCAAGGAGTCCAGCAGCGATATTTGCCGGTAGCATCCGGGGTCATTACGGTACCCTTTTTAAAATATTGGAACTATTAAAGATTCCCCCCTAGGTCTTTGGGATTGCTTCCATGCAGCTGGCATTAAACACCTGGGTTACTATTGGCCCCCAAAAATCAATATTTGACTTAAACAAGTCCACAGGTACTCCATCAGGGCCCGGAGCTTTACCTCCCTTGCTCGCTGCAATTGCTCTCCCCACCTCCTCCAGTGTGAATTTCAGGTCCACTTTATCCCGCTTCTCTCTCGGGGTACATGTGTGAGTTACGGTAGTGAGCTCCTGTTCGGCGTAAATCTTTGAATAATGACTAACCCAGGAATCGTCAGGAATGGCAGATTCTATGGAGGGGCCCCCCACTGGTTGTAAGAATTGAGTTTTCACTGCTCGTCAAAAGGCAGCACTATCATTCTCTAATGCTGCACCGTGGAGGGATTCCCATGCTTCCTTTCTCAGGGCACTCTTAATATTATTGGGAATTCCAGGCTGCCTGTGCAACTCATTTTTAAGGTTGGTATAAGCTCGCGTGCATTGATTATCAAACCACCCCTGGCTCTTAGCTTTATTCCGATGTTGGACGAGTAGTAACTCCCTTACCCCAGCTGATAATGTCTGAAACTAGGCTAAAATGATATTTGGTGGCGCTGACTCACTCAAGCAAGTGTCAATGGAGGTTTTAAACTTAGTTACTAGTTGTTTCGTAACTGCTTCAGGTTCTACCTTGGACCACCGTAATGAGTAACCATTCAATTTATCCAATTTTACTGTTCCTGGATCTTCTGTGGGAATGACTGCTCTTTGTGACCTATATGTTGGCAAACTAATCGTTAGACAAAGGGGAAAATGATCACTCATGGGATTATCCCCTACTTTGAAGGAGTGTATCCTCGATGCATAGTTACATGATGCGAGGATAAAATCTATAGCCGATGATAAACCTCTCCCGTTAAATGTAGGGGGCATGGAAATTGGGTTAGGCAATAGGTCGTTCACAAATCCCAACTCATTACTGACCATCAGGTTATTACGCAGTTCCCCCGTCATTGTGTGGCAGAAGTGAGTATAACATAACCCTTCTTCGTCACTAAAACCACAGATTCTGTTGTCCTGATGAGAGCATGGCGGGCAGTTAAAATCCCCCATCAGGAGTATCAATGCTGGTCACAATAAGGTCACTAGCAATATTTTTTACTAGGTTTCCAAGCTCAACTGGTGGAATGTTGGTAATATATATCCCCCACCTTGATTCCATTTTGACTATTGGTATTTTATTCGATAGATATATACAAAGCCCTCCCATTGCTCTACCCCGTGGTTCCTTTACTACAGGCATATGCAGTGTTTTAAATCTATTAATATGTATTGAATCCACCGTCCACGTCTCCTGCAAACAAAGTATATCATAATCTAAAATCAAATCACACCACATTTGATTATTCACCTTGTTGCACAACCCTGCGATATTTCAGGATATAATCTTGCACAAAGTGCCGTCATAATTTGACGCGGATCCCCTTCGTTCTAGGGTTTTTGGGGTTGATCTTGAGTTTCCCCATGGGGGCATTACTCTCGTTTGGGGGACGCACCATCGAGTTTTTGGGACTATTCTGCTGGTACTATACACTCCCTCAGACAGTTCCAGCTCTAATGTAGTGGGCGATGGATAAGGCACTAATTTCTCCGAATCTAGGATGCTACCTTTAAAGGGAATTACATCGCCACTGGATCTAGAAGGGCCTTCGTCCTGTATTGGGTCACAACTTTGTGGGGCCAGTCAGTAGATACCCACTAGTGTGTTAAAGATATCATAGCAATTGGTGACTGGGACAGCGTACCTAAGTTGCCTCAACCCAAGTGATCTGACTTCCTCTGGCATAAACTGTGAGGATCTATCTGGCTGGTAAAAGAAGCCCAGGGGTTGAATGTTTATCCTCGTTGTGCTCACTGACCAGTCACCCCCCTTACCTAGTATGGTTCGAACCAGTGCTGGAGTCTTAAAGGTTAAGACTACACAATCTCCGTCTAGTGACTTTTTTGAATTACCTACCCAGCCAATCCGCCGAGCCATCATGAACTCTGCGAATAGCGGGTTTGTAATACCTGTTCTAACACTTAATAGGTGCAAATATCTATTTCTATGTGTTGACCAATGCTCAAACTCCCCCGATAACAGGGGGGCGGGGGGATGGGGGGGGGGAGAACATTGGCCAATATAACCGTGAATGGTGTAACTTCCGGAGGGAGGTGTAAATTACCACAGCCTGCTAGATTACTCCTAGTTGGATTCTGTTGTCTTGAATCACTTACAAACTGGATACCCTGTTTATAATTACCCCGGTCAGGGAGGATCCCTTGTATATTAGGCTATCGCTTGTTGCCTCTGTTCAAACCCTGTACAGGCTGTGGTTGGTTATTAATGGGGAGTGATTCTCTTGGGGGGAGTAGTCCAGACCCAGCCGGGGCGTTGGTTTTATGGGAAGAAGCTTGTTGATGCTGCTGAAACACAACCCCGTTCCCTGGGTTTCTTCTCTCCTCGTGGTTTAGGCCCATGGATTTACTTGTTGAAGCTTCCATTGTATTGCATTGACAGGTCGCTTGGGGGGCTTGGGTAAGACTACCCACCCAATTTTCCACTTTTACTAAACTCTCCTCCAGAGTGGATACCTTAAGCATTAGTGGATTCAAGAGGGCCGATACTACTGTTTCCAACTTTTTCCAGATCTCCATATTATCATTTTCCTGGCATAAAATGGGGGCTGTTTGAACAATGTCATTACGTGCCATAGGAAGTCCTGCATAAGCCTCCCTCTCCATAGCCTTATGTTTGTGTCCCGTAGCCTTTGAAGGGGGAAGGTTTTTCTTAATAGAGGACTGTGCCTTTCTTTTCTTAGATGGCGGTGCTGAGTTTTCCCCATGGCTGATTTTAACTTTTTGACCCCTTGTGACTACATTCGATCTTGTGGCACTATCAGTTATTTCAATGCATTCAGCAATCTCGGAATCAGATGCCGACATGTGCTGGCCTCTCAATAAGGGAGAATTATGCGTGGAATTGATGTTTTCAGAGGGAGCATTTACACTCACATGACAAGGGGGACAGCTAGGTTCTAAAGAGAGTCTTCGCTCCGTAAGGGCAATTTCATGGATTAGAGCGGACTCTGCTCTTAATACGAATGCGTCTAGTGTCCCCACCACGCCCTGCCCTATACGCTTACTCATGATTTTCTCCCCCACCAAATGATCAGTACAATACAGTGCAATACAATCTAATACGGTCTTCAGAGTAATCGGGAACAAAGTGAGAAGATAACAGTCAAAGTTCAGGCCCAATACCTTAGAGGCTCAGTCCGGGACGAATACGGCAAGTGTCCTTTGGCTGCCACCAATCCTATGGATGTTATTGCCCTGGCCCAGCCCGGCCTCGGACGGGCTCAGACGGGCCTGCCCTTGTCCCGGGCACGCCCAGACGCGTCCCGTGCTGCTGGAAGCCCTGACCACTTTTGTGCGCCTTCCGGAGCAGGAACAGGAAGTTGGCGCCTTCCCTGGCGCTTGCCTTTCTGGGGAATGGAGTCCCCTCTCTGCGGTTGTGGCTGGCGGTGGTAAAGTTCAGACACACAGGCTTGTTTCCCAAATGTCATACAGGCCATAAAGGCGGACTTGTAAGCCCCTTCATACACCTCCCCATCAATATAAAGCCACCAAAAATACACACACTTATATTTTTTTACACTTCACGATACCAAGGTTTTCTTCAATCTTCTCTTTAGATCCAGCTGGGAGCACAAAACATGTGCCTCTCATCAATGATCCTATTTAAACAAAACAAGGGAACCCAATATGGTATCCAAGGACCTTGTGTAGCAATAATTTAGAGAAAAATGGTCCTTGATAGAGGATATGGTAAGAGGGCAATGAAGATCGACTAGAATCAATACTATATTGCTACAGTTCAGCCGGACAGTCAGAATTAATCATTCTCAATTTTTAGGATCAAGCAAGACAAAAATAAAGTGGGTCACAGTCCTGCATCCAAAACATCAACGTGAACACAAATTGAAAGTGAACAAAAATAATAATAACGAAAAAAAAACAATCAGGCAAGAGAACAGGTTTGTTTTGCAAATGTGAAGAGTTAAACAAGCGCGATAAAGAACACAGCCGTTACACGTTACATAGAAATAAATGTGTGCACGGTGTCAAGCGAGTCGACGACGTTTCTATCCCTTTTAAAAGAATAATGGGATCATCTACAGGACAGAATAGAATAGTTGCCTGAAAGATATATATAACCACTGGGGTCGTGGTAGGATTACAATGCTTGCACTGGGTGAATAAGGAGACGGAGAGCGCAATGGCCTCCGTGTGTGGCCAAGAAGTATGGTTCAGTGGTAGATTTCTAAGTAAGGCGGAAGATGTTCCTGGGTTCCTAGGTCATTTGGCAAGGATGGCGCGGGGGCCGTGGCGGGCCTTGGGTGAATCTGGATGGGGGGGGGGGAGCCTCTAATGAAGCAGGCAAATGTGCACAGTAGCTTCAAGGGCATTAATTAGAAGCTGCTCGGATTTCTTCAATCTGGAAACGTGAGCGGTGCACAAAGCAGGGGATCCAGAATCAATCTGGTGCAGTCTTCGCGGTGCTAAATGGCTCAATGGGCAGACCTATTATCTTCAGAGGGCTCACTCCTTACTTTGCAAAATCTGCAAACCTCCATAATTCGCACTCTCTTAGTAGGCCACCCATGCACTACAAAATCCATTGGTTTATCTGCCTCCATGCTTACTCCACTTCGTCCTGCGTGATGGCCACTCCACCAACATCACACAATCATGCTACACAATAAATCTTACTGGCAATCTTTGGAAACTTCCACCAAGGGCAAAGGCAAGCGACTCAGGCAGGCTGCAACTCTATTCTTTACACCTGGTACGTAATGGATCTTGTTACTGAAATCAAACAGTCTAGTGGACATACAGGCAGAGTAATCCCTCTGTGGTCAATACTTTGTTTAGCGGTTTGTGGTCACATGTAACCAACACTTCTGAGCCCTTTATGAACTGGCAGAAATGTTCCAAAGCCCATACCATCACCAGGTTGTCCTTTTCAATTACAGAACATTTTTCTTCGAATGCTACAAGAGCTCTCGATGCAAAGGCAATAGTCACTATCCTCCTTTCTGAGAAAGTACATCACCTATACCCTTAAAACTAGCATCAGTGGTCACGATGTCTCCAGATGCGGGATCAGATCCATGACCAGCCTTAGCAGTGTCTTTTTGATGGCTTCAAAATCCTCTTGGTTAAGCCTTGACCACAAAAAGGTACACACAAACTTTGTGTAGAACTTGAACAGCTCTAGAAAGGATCTACATTCTTCTTTATTAGTAGGGATGGAGTGTCCTTGATCACATGCACAAGACCTTGCTTAGGCTAATCTCATGGCCTAAACATACATGGTCTGTAAAGCTATCTCACATTAATAGCATTCAACAGTTAATTTGTGCTTCTCCAGTATGTTCAAAACAATTCTTAAAAGATCATGCTTTTCTTTAGACACCCCCACAATTGGGATCTCGTTCTGTCAAAACAAAAAACACCTTCTTTTGCCCCAGAATAGCTGCCGAAGCATGGCAGCAGGTGATTCGAAGTTAAAAGGCATATACAAACGAATTGGGAGCATTCCATGGGAGCGAGGAACGCCATAGGTTATCTGATGTCTGGTTCCAGAAACACCCAATAGTAGACAAGGGGTAAGTCTATTGAGGAAAACCACTGCATACCTTTGGTCATGGCCAGCATTTAATTAATATGTGGTAACAGGAACATCACCACCACTATGTTGTTATTGTGATCCAAAGGTCAAAACTCAAATCTTTCCATTCTTTCATCTGGCACCAACCAAAGGTGCAATTTACTCTGCAGCTTACTTAGTACAATAAGTTCTTCCATGGACATATTTCTTATCGTGTGGGTTTGAGGGAGGCACCCTTCCTCAGAACAATGTAGTGACAATACCCCTTTAGTCTTCCAATTATTCCAGATAAGAGAGTAAAGAACTCCTTTTTTTTTATTTCCCACAACAGTGCTTTCTCCAACTATCAAAATGTGTTCTGGAATACTGGGGTCTATAATGATGTCCAACATGTGTCGGGCCATCCAACCAAGGACAGAGGGTCCTAATTCAGTTTTGTACAATTTGCACATGGCCCTTCTATTTTTTAATTAAAAAGACAGACAGTTCTATAATCTATCATAATATCGGTTCGCCCCAAAACCTTTTTTGACTTAATATCTAGGGAAAACAGCTTCTCTCCTAACACATCCTTACATTTTTCTTTCCAAATTTGAGTGTCGACGTGTTAGGCGAACCCAAGCCTGCTACTAGCTGCATCCTCCCTCCAACCAACACCACATCACAAACTGGTTTGTATCTAGCATCCTTACTTAAGGTACAAATACAGGCTTGACCTGTTTCCACACATGAAACACCTCGGATCATACCGCTTGCTCAAGGCGGTGCTTGGAAATGGCCTTGCTATCAGAGGTGCACACTTCACCAACAGTGCTGGAAAACCATCACCCCCAACACATACATCCAGACATCCCAGTGCACACGAAGCAGTGCCTCATCTACAGGCTGCCAACCAACAATTTACCCTCTGGGCCATCCGGCCATCCAGGAATTTGAAGGAAGAGGGCTGGCTCCTTTACAGTGGTTTTGTTTGTTAACCAAGGCTATAACTCGTCACCAACACTGGAAGGATGACAACTCATGTATAGCAAGACCTTTATTGCAGTTCTGGTGCGAAACACCCTCCTTCATCAAAAGCACGCATTCTAGTGTGATATAAAAGAATACACTGTTGGGCACATGCGTCCAACAACACACCAGCTCTTCAGGTTACTTCAGAAGTTGGAGGTGTTTGTTCATAAACATTACTAGGCGCCCTCATGGGCCTCGAGTAATCCTCTAGAGTCTAACTGGTTAACTCAAGCCAGATGCCACCAATTTGATTCCACTCACTTGGTTTAATTTGCGGAAACCCACCCGCACGGTTGGAGCACGGCATGTTCTCCTCTAGGTAGGGTGTTCACCAGTGGGCCACACCTAAGTCATAGACGTGACCCACTCTCACCAGCCTTCTCCAGCACTGAGATTCACAAATGGTCATAACAGCTTCCTCCTCCCTGTTTCTTTATCAGCAAGAAAGGCTCCCCCTTGAGGGCTGTAGATCCTCAAAAACAGAAGTCTGGATCTTCTCCCCATCACATCAAACTTACAAGTATCCCACCTAGTATATATCGGGTGTTATCACTTCTAGATGGGGAAAGAGAAAGGGGGGGGGGGGGAAATAACGTATCCACCGTGGCTCCGTGCTATTCAGTGCGGGGAAGGAAAAAAATCATTTTTTTATATATATAACCCTCACAAACTCTAGTAGTGTCATGCTTCATCATTGGGTTCACCATGGCTCAAAGGTCAGGGTGGGCTCAACCGTCTTCCAGGGAGCTCTTAAAGATCTGGTTTTAAGCAATCCCACTATATTGCAATTATTAATTTTGTTGTTTCATATTGAACCATCTGACATGACCAAGACAAATTAGATATTACACTCCATTTGCCATAATGCGATTCATGTACCATGACCCAAAGTTTACAGACCACACACGACAAAACCTTTGGGACATTCTGTGTTAGGACGAGCAGGTCTCGACATTTATGCCAATGGGGATGAAAGAACAGTCTGAGGGGGGGTATAATGCCATTATTACCAAAAATCAGAAAATGCCTCAAAGTTCTAGAACATGGGTGCGAGATTTGTGAAACTGTGTCAATGGCGATTAGAAAATCAAAAACGTTTACAAACATAGCCCTGAACCAACCATGGTTGTCAAATCACGTTTGTTTCACTGACCATGATCAAGCGCGTTTCATCAACCACAAAACCCATTCACAAAGCCAAACTCCTTAAACGAGCACAGCTCACAAACCACTCACCCCGCTCCAGAAACTTCTAAACATTGACAAAACATGGAAAACAGATTTTACAAACAAAACTGAAAAAATGATGAAAAAATAGGTTAAGGGGCGTAACCGGGCAAGATGGCCGAGCAGACGTAATCTGTCTCGGCTCTCGGTCCGCGCTCGGGTCTTTGGTGCATAACTGCTATGGTGCACCTCCACAAATGCTGTTGTGTCTACCTTCTCACCCTCCAGCATCAAATCAAACTGGAACATTCTAGCTCCACTCACCATCTTCAATGAACCCCCTCTATTCTCTTACCGCAGAGGTAAAAACATAGCTGACCACCTGGTACATGCAATCACCTGGCCACCAACACCAGCCATATCAGAGTCAATTCAAAACTCATGGAAACTGCCACCGGTTCGGGGCCACTACAGATACCAAAGATGCGCAGCATGCTCCTCTACAACTAACACAAAAACTTTTGAGCATAACGGGATGAAATTTGACCTGAACTCCTTTACCAACTGCAGGTCTCAAAACGTGATCTACCTGATAAAGTGTCCCTGTAATAAACTCTACATCGGACAAACTACCCAGATGGTCAAGGACCGCATCCTGCAGCATCGTAGCCGCATTAGATGTGGGATCCTTACAGCCCCTTTGGTTTCCCATTTCAAAGAAAATAATCACAACGAAGCCGAGTTTACCTGGCTAGTAATTGACAAACCGTCCATTCCAATAAGAGGCGGAGACATTCAAAGACTTCGGAATAGGTGTGAATGCCGTTGGATTGCTCGCTTTAACACCATTGAACAGGGCTTGAATTCTCTTGACGAATGGAATTCCACCCTTGCATAATTGTGTCTTTCTGCTGCCTATTGCCTACTCTGTCTAGCTGATCCGTTTATCCAGCTTTGCCATTTATTGTCGACCACCTATTGCTCTTCCCCTTCCTTTCATCCCCCTTTTTCCCCCCTCCCCCCCTTCTCTCCCTTCCCTTCCCATCCCCCGTCTTGCTACATCAATTCTGCCTCTGTATCACAATTTACAAATGTACCCTTGTCGATTTTGGCTCCATTCTGTTTGCACATATAACATGTCTTTCTCTACAGTTACATGAAATATGTTTATCTACTGTTGCCATTGTTTACCACCCCCGCTGGCTCTATCCCTCTCTAACTATCCCCCCCATCTCTCCTTCCCCTTTCCCCCCCCTTTTCTTCCCTTTCCCTCACCCCTCCGTTTTCATCCCCTGTCCTGCTACTAGTGATTTTCCCTACGATCTGTAATTTGAAATGTAGCGTTTTTTACTTTCTATTGTACAAATGACACGTTTTTATTTACCGTATTATGACATTGTATTCATGACATTGGACATATGATGCACCTTTATCTCCTACTGCTGTACCATTCATTTCTCCTTATGGTGCTGACCATTTGGCGTTTCCGTCTCCTTCTCTCCCCCCACCCCTTCCTTCTCTCCATTTCTCCTTTGTTCGTGCGATGCACGCGCCGTACCGCTTCCGTGATTCACTGTTTACTTTCAGTTGATGCATTAGTTGCCATAGCTACCTACTCCGCGCTTTCACCTCACTAATTATGTTTCCGCTTTCAAATGCACACCCTCTAGTCGTTCTCACCCCCCCTGTGATTCGTCCACCTCTCACGTGACCCGGAAGCCTCGCTTCTATACCTCCCCTCCGGGCTCCTCGCATATCATTCACCGCCTGACTCACGCCGGCCACCAACACGCCACGGACTCCCGTCCGGTGATTCACTCGCCCTTCAAATGTAAGTACTCTCCCCACTTTGGCCCTCCTCCCTTGTTGTTTCCCTCATGCCACGATTGTAACCCCCTCTTTCCTTTTCCAGCATTCCTATTGACTGTGTCTCCCGCCCTCCAACAAGTAAGTGCTGCCCCTACCCCTTCTCCAGTCCCCTCCCGGACCTGGCTTTTTCTCATTCTCTCCTCTCCCCCACCCAATCTAGGCTTTCACGGACCTCCCCAAGTCTCTCGAGGCCGTGCCCCGCTGGATGATATTGTCCCCCAGTTTCTTGCAAGTAAGCCCGTTTTTCTACCGTTTCATCACGGGGCTCACGTGTACTTTGCCTGCGGTTGGGCTCCCAGCCGGCCCGGGTCACTTTTTCCACTCAGTTTCCCTCGTCCTCCTTCTGCGCCCTTCACCTCACCGGATCGTTAGGGGTTGTGTTCAGTCGCTTACCCGAGTCACTCGGATTCGTCGTTACGACCATGCACGGATGCCTATCCTTAGGGCACATCACGAGTCACACTCTCATATGGAATCGTGTATCATTACGACCATGCACAGATGTCAATCCCTAGGGCACTTCACGATTTTATTCGTCTATCGTCCTTTGTGCGTGCTTAAATCACTTGGTTTCGTCGCTTAATCCATGCACAGAGGCCACTCCTTCTGGCACTTCTTAAGTTATCTCACTGTCTCTCCCTTATGCTACCCCCTCACCCTTGGCCTCTTAGGAGTCCTTCACGCTTGGTCGTCTTCCGCCGCCCGTGGTCACCACTCCGCTGCACGGCTTTCCCTTTCTTCCTCTTTGGTCCAATTTAAATTGAGTTCTTTCCTGAGATATGTTTCTCCTTTCACCTTAGCACTGCCCCAAGTATGTGTAACCAGTCCTGATGATGGCCTAGAGTATTACAGGCCGAAACGCCGTCGACTTCAACAACGTTACTTGTGGCGCCTTTTTTACCATGGGCATTTGCTCTATTGTTCCTTGAAAGTTCCAACATTAATTGTGTAAATGCCCTAACTCCGGCATATTTAATGTACCATTGTTTTTTCTGTTGCGCCTTCTTCACCGCTGTACATACCACTTTATGTGTCACTTGCGCCGTCACAAACTCCACGAGCACTTGTGCACAGTATTCTCTTGGTTACATTGCCACTAATTGTCACGCAGTGCTTCTTACTGATATGATATGTACATATGACGTAATATGTCCATCATGTGTTGAACATTCTTAAAATATATTTTTCCCTTCATCCTTGGTCTCCCCGTGTCTTCCCTGTATGGATTCATTCCTCTAAAAAGTACTCTATGATACGGTTCGCTTTGAAATAACTTGTCCCTCCCCAGGATCTGGGCAGGCCGCTAAGTTAGTGACAGAAGCGGGGCTCGGCCTAGCACAGTGGAGACCCTCCCCTATCACTAGGAGAGCTACTGGAAGAGACTGATTCAGACCGGACTACTGGGCAAGAATATTCCCAGCGTTTCTAGGCCACTGAAAGCGACTGACAAGCAAACATCTACAGCGCGGCATATTGTCCATAGGACTGGTGACAGCGCCCCAAAAGACCAGAGGCCTAAGAGAAGGGGAAAATGCTGACTCCCAATGATAGCTCACTACAACTCGCCAGTGAGGCATTCAGCAGCAACAGACGTTACAACAAAGGGATACCCTTGCCATAGCAGGGGGGGGGGGGGGTCGCCGGGCCCGCCTCTATGCCACCGAAGAAGGCGCTGACCAAGGCCTCGAATAAAGTCTCTAACTTCTTTTCACCAGCGGACAAACGCCTGCCGTCGGACCACGACGACGGTGCGAAAGCCAGGGCCCTCACAAAAGATGACCTTATGGCTTCCCTACGCGATTTTAAAATGGAACTTCGGAAGGAACTGAGTCAGGACATTAAGGCCTCCATTGATCAACTGAATACTGATCTAAACGACCAAATAGCCACCCTCCAACAAGATGTGGACTCTGTGGGCACCAGAGTGGTAGATCTGGAAGCACAAACTCAGGGAGCCGACAAACGCACCTCAGAAATGCAGGATGAAATGCATGCTCTCCAAGACCAACTACGCCAAACCCAATTAAAAGCTGAAGATCTAGAAAACAGGGCACGGAGGGACAACCTACGAATCCACGACCTGGAGGAAGGAGCGGAAGGGCCCGATCTTGAAGCTTTCCTGGAGGGCTTGTTTGCAGAGATCATGAGCCCGCAAACACTCAAGATCAAGTGTGAGAGGCTGCACCGAGTAGGAGGCCCAATGGCTGGAGAACGGAAACGGACATGAGGGGTACTTAGTAAATTCCACTCCTACAAGGTGAAGGAAGCGGTCCTACTGGCAGCCCAGAAAAAAGGTGCTGTATCCTTCCAGGGACACACCTGTAGCATCTACAAAGACCTGGCACCGCCAAACTTGGCAAGGAGGCAGCAGTTTCGACCCATCACGTCAAAACTGCACGACGAGAAAGTCGGATACCGTTGGACATACCCGTTTGGTCTGAGTTTCAAGTATAAAAACAAGCAGCAACATATTACAGACCTGAGGGAGGGGCTGGAACTGCTGCGTCTTCCTGCGGGCGATCCTGAGCCTTCACCAAGCAAAGCACAAGGATCGACACGGAATGGCTCACCTACGTCACAATGGTCCACAAGCTCAAGGGTTACCCAAAAGTGATGCACGAATATGGCACACTCCCACGAAGTTACAGGAGCTGCGTACTTTCTCAAGAAGGACTGTTATGTTCAATCGAGGGACACCTGCAGCTGGAGTCCGATCGTCAGCTCCAGGACTGGGGACCGAATCGAGCTGCTACACATGGAGAAGATTAAAGCAACATGACTGCAACGCGCTAGATCACTAGCCCAAGGAGGGGCCACAAATGCGGACTACAATCAGGAAAAAGACTTGATATAGATCACAAACCCACTGGGTTACAATGTCTACTACAAAAGGGCAGACAGCCCTGAAGTAGGGCCATCAGTAAATTGACAGCTATTGCCTGACCCAGGGACTTGGTCAAACAGGGCCGGCTTCGCAAGAATGGCTACACTATACAGGCGGTCAAAGCTTTTCTGAACACTCTGGATGGGCACGGACAGGGACTTCCGTCACGCCGTCCTCCAACAGGTTCAACGGGGTAACACACCTCACTGTCGGAGAACTGTCATCGATCCAACACATGTTGCTGTTGATAAAGTTGGGTTTCATTTTGTTTAGTTTGTTGGGGGGGGGGGGGGTTTTGGGAAAGGTGGCAGCATTTTTTGTGTACTTCTCGAAGATGGTTTTGGTCAGGATGCCTCTCTTATGGCGGGCACGACTAGGGAGCCCACTAACCACGGCTACTAACGCTGGAAACACGGGTCTGCCACACAGATGGGAGGGGGGTATAACATTGGACAGATGGTACTCTCTATAGGCTCCTGGAATGTGAAGGGACTCAATTCATCCCAAAAACGACAAAAAGTTTGAAAATACCCTACAGACCATCACTTTGATATAGTGGCTCTCCAGGAGACGCACCTTTCAAGGGCAGAAGAATCCCGACTTCAACATAAACAATATCCACTGATTTATAGGTCCTCCGCGCTTACTTACCACTGAGGGGTTGCACTCCTTTTTCATAGCTCCAACAAATTCCAACCCGTTGACACACGGATGGAAGGTTTGTCATGGTCGGGGGGCGCTAGGTGGCGCTGGACCGACATGGCCGCACCTCTGTGAGGCTCCAGCTGGCCAGGCAAATCAAGATCCGACAACGCCATCCTCCAGGCCAGCAAATGCGGCGTTGACCACGTCGGTGAGGAGTGGGGCACCTTAAGCTCACCCTGTGCCAGTTTGGGACGGAACGGCGGCCGGTGGCAGGAGACATCGGCCTTTGCAGGTCTGCGGCGAACAATCTGCGGAGAGGGGCGGAGCGCCGAGGCGGCCGCTGGCGTCACTGGAGACCGGGGATCCCCGGGGCCTGCTGGACCGCTGGGCTGGGGCCGCGCGCCGATGCCGTGGCGGCTGTGAACACGCTGGTGAGCTGGTCAGCATTTCCGGAGGGCCCGGCGCGGGTGCTGGGAGGAGCGGAGCTTAGAGAGCAGTGTGACTGTCCTCCGTGAGCTGCTGGGAGCGAGTCTGGTGAGCGGGCTGGAACGGCTATTGGTGGCGCGGCCGCGCCGGATCTGCGGAGCTTTGGTGCTGCTGGTGAACTGCTGTCCGCGTGGCGTCCCTGCGGCCTCTCGTGCGGCCCTTCGCCTATCCTGCTGGTGACTGCGGGGGGAGGACGGTGACACTCCCTACGTCTGCTGGTGCGGAGCCGTGTGTGCACAGGGCCTTGGAGTGAGGCCCCGCGTGGGGAGTACTTGAAGAGGATCTCCTGGTCGGGGTGAGACGCCGCGACCCTGCTCGGAGAGGGCTCATCCCCGCTCCTGCGGCCGGTCTGACTGAGGCGTGGTTGGCTGTGAGGGAGCTGGGGGGAGCGGATGACGCTGCGACCCCCTGCCAGTTGTGGGTCGGATCGGATTATTCGGTGGCTAACTCCTGACGGGCTCCAGCGAAGGGGTCTCGGGGAGCTGGCGTGGGAGAGTGACACGGAGTGAAGAGCGTGTGACCTGCCATCCTACCCAGATATTGGCGCCAATCACGCGCATTGACCTGCCTACCTCCCGCGTGAATTGAACCCACTACTGCAGTCACTATGGGCAAGACGGACACGAAGCAATCCACGCTGCAATTCCACCCCGCGAAGGGGAAAAAAACGCGCGCCCAGAACGCCGATGGGGGCGAGACGGGGCCCGGAGAGGAGGAAGATCTGGACTGGAAGTCCTTGCTCGTGGGCATGCAGCGGAGCTTGACTTCCATTGACGCAAAGATTGACAGTATGAACACTCGGCTGGATGCGGTGGTGCAACGGCTGGACCAGCACGGAGAGCGGCTCAAGGAGGCGGAG
Organism: Triturus cristatus; assembly: GCF_964204655.1. Classification (NCBI taxonomy): domain Eukaryota; kingdom Metazoa; phylum Chordata; class Amphibia; order Caudata; family Salamandridae; genus Triturus; species Triturus cristatus. The sequence goes on along the minus strand of NC_140587.1, from coordinate 216,869,134 downwards.
GGTCGGATCTCGGAGTTGGAAGATGGGGCTGGGACTAGCGCAACTAAACTATCGCAGATGGACCGCCTACTCAAAGTCATAGCGGAGAAAAACGAGGATTTGGAGGCGCGATCCCAGAGGAATAACGTCCGCCTGGTGGGTCTGGCGGAATCCAGTGGCGGTGGCCGTATGGAGGAATTCATAGAGCGCCTACTGACGGATAAATTTGGACGGGATGCTTTCTCGCCTCAGCTGATGGTGGAGCGGGCCCACAGATCCTTGGGTCCCTGGCCGGTTCCGGGGGCTCCACCGCGCCCAGTGATAATCAAGTTCCTCAACTACAGAGACCGGGACACCCTGCTGCGCTTGGCCCGAGAGCAACAACCGATCCAGCACGAAAATACTACGCTCTCGTTCTATCCGGATTTCACCCAGATGGTGCAGGAGGCCCGTCGCAAGTTTGTGGGAGTGAAGAAAAAGCTGCAGCAACGGGACATCCCATACTCCATGCTCTACCCTGCTAAGCTCAAGATCACTCACCAGGGCAAAGTCCACTTCTTTGGTAACCCGCAACAGGTGGAAGTCTTCCTCAGAGACCGGCGGCCCTCCGCGTCTCCGTGGCGCAGCCCCAGGGCGAGATCTGGGTCCCGGTCCCGGACGTCGGCTCCGGACTGATGAGTATTACTTCATGATGCCATAATGTTCACTTCTGTCTTATCTCCACTGCATCCCTCTCTCTCCTCCTTCCTTACTCTTTGCTGTTTCTCCTTGTCTCTTCCTTTCCCAATTTTGCTCACGCCTCCTTCTGGCTGTAGAAGAGGACTGGAGGACTCCATCAGCTGAGCTACCTGACTATTTGGGAGAACTTTTTCAAACCGTGGACTTCAGTCCGAGCCCGGGGAGGTTGGGGGGGGGGAGCAGGGAGATCGAGTGCCCCACTCATATTGCCATTTGTTACTCAAGAGGTGCTGGCAGGGTTGTTGTGGCTGCTATTTGCCGTGGCACTCCCCCTCCCACCCCACTTTCGCTTCCAGCCTTCGGAGGCGGCGATATGGTGGGTGAAATATCGGGATTGGGGAGGGTAGGTCCAGCCCACTGGCGTTACCCGCAGAGGGAGTACCCCACAAGACTGGCTTTGCTCGATGGGAGGGTTGGGGGGGGTATGGCTCCCGGCAGGATTGGGCTGTCGGGGTGGGAGGGGAGGGAAAGGGGGGGGAAGGGTTGTTGGGGGGATGGTTGATAGGTAAGTTTTCCTCTGACGAGTTGGTTGAGTCGGACGGAATGGGGGAGGGGAGGAAATGTGAATACAGCATTACACTGAACTATTGGACTGATCACATATACACATTGGAGTGGCTGGTTGGGCGCTGCATACGGTGGTGCCTGGAGTCGGTGGCGGGCTGCCTGGCTGGTCTAGAGGTGGGAGGGCGTCCGGGTGGTCGGGCATGGCTGAGAGACAATCCGCAAGTGGGCATTCGACGTCAGCCTATGTGATGGCACAGGAGGGGGACGTTGCGCTGCGAGACCCGCATAGCAGAGTGAATGTCCTGGCCTGGAATATACGGGGGTTGGGTGACCCACGCAAGCGCCGCCAAGTCCTGGGGTATCTAGATCGCCACCAAATACATATTGCGTTGCTACAGGAAACGCATACAGATCCCCGGGGCACACCTAACTTCGCGTCCCGCTGGGCGTCTTATGGCCTATTTTCCTCGTACTCCACATACTCTAGAGGAACGGCCATTCTGGTTAAGAAGCACACCCCCTTTGTGCCTCTGGGGGAAAAATCGGATGCGGAGGGCCGTTTCTGCGTGGCGTGGGGTCGCATGGGCAACGCCACAATTACCATCGTGTCTTCTTACGGGCCCAATCTGGACGAGCCCACACACTTTATCTCCCTATGGGAAGTCATATTGGGGTGGGATCCACTCATTTGCTTTGGGGGGGAGATTTTAATGTTACTTTGAATCCTTCTCTGGACCGCTCCAATGTAGACACTCCACACCATCCCCGCTCTCAGGCATATATCTCTGACCTGCTGACCCACCATTCACTGATAGATGCTTGGCGCCGGCTACACCCGGACGCGCGGGAGGGTACGCACTGGTCGGCACCACATGCCACATGGGCTCGGTTGGATTACATATTGCTTTCTAGGGGCTTGGGGACCTCGCTGAGGGCGGCGCGCCACTTACCGCGTACCTTTTCGGACCACGCACCGGTACTGATCACTCTGGCCCGGAATGGGCTGGTTGGTGCACCGCTCCCCTGGCGCATGCAGCCTAACATCCTCCGGGACGAGCTCTTCCAGCATGAAATGTCCCAGGAGATTATGGACTTCATAGACCGCAACAGACGGTCGGTGGATAGCGTTGCGACGGTGTGGGAGGCCCTCAAGGTCACTATGCGAGGGGTGTGCATCTCGAAGGGCTCTGGGGTGTTGCGCTCTCTTCGCGCTACTCTAACTTCCCTGGAGCGGGATCTGGGGGCGTTGGAAAATGCCGCAGACTTCCTGGAAGATCCTGGAGCGCAGCTGGAATATCGTACTAAGCTCTCTGAGTACAAGCGCACTGCGGAGAGAGAAGTTCACTTTAGGGGGAAGCACTTCATGGCGCGGGCGTATGGGGAAGGAGAGCGACCCGGCAGGTTCCTAGCGGGGGCAATTCGCCCCCGCGGGGCTCTAATCATATATTGGAGGTCAGGGGCTATTCGGGCTTGTACACATCCAGACGGGAGTCACCGTTAGAAATGTCTGAGTATCTCTCGGAGCTCACTCTTGGATGGCTCTCAAACGCTCAGCGGGAGTTCCTGGCGACCCCTATAGGCACAGCTGAAATCAAGGAAGCCATCATGCAGACGTCATCGGGGAGGGCGCCGGGTCTAGACAGCTTCCCTGTCGACTACTACAAAACTTTTATAGACCCGCTTGCGGCGGTTCTGCGCGAGGTGTTTGAGGAGGCGAATGAGACCGGCTCGCTGCCACCCAGTATGTCGGAGACCCTGATAGTCTCGCTCCTTAAACCGGGGAAACCCCCTGATTCCTGTGACTCCTATAGACCCCTTTCTCTCCTCAACAGCGACGTGAAGATCTTAGCCAAGGTCCTAGCGAACCGCCTTAACCTTCTGATAGGAGACTTGATCCTGCCGGATCAATCCGGGTTCGTCCCTGGCAGGTCCACCTCCCACAATCTGCGGACCCTGTTCTCGGTCCTGAATAATGCGGATCCCTCTCTTGAGATGGTGGCGGTGTTCCTGGACGCCACCAAAGCGTTCGACTCGGTCGAGTGGTACTACCTTCATTTGATTCTGCGTAATATGGGCATGCCAATAGCTTTCTCCAGATGGATCCAAATCCTGTATCACCGCCCCATGGCACGAGTTCTTATAAACGGGCGGGTCTCTGAACCGTTCCTGGTTACTAGGGGCACCCGACAGGGGTGCCCGCTATCACCGCTCCTCTTTGCCTTGGCAATAGAACCCCTGGCGTCCCGTCTTAGGCAAAACTACCTCGCGGCTTCCTTGCGCTGTCAACAGCGGCAAATCTTAGTGTCGCTTTACGCGGACGACCTCACGCTGTACATCAAACACCCCCGTGAACACTTGAACCCCATACTTAGGGAGTTTGTCCGGTTCTCGCTGTACTCGGGAATACACATCAACTGGGGCAAATCTGCGGTCTTTCCCCTTACTGAGGGGATCGACAGATTCCCACTCGATTTCCCGTTGGAGTGGTGTGACACTGACGTGAAGTACTTGGGGGTGCGGGTTTCCAGGGATCGACATGAGTTGCTGCGTATGAACTATGGGAAGACGCTGGAGGATATACGCACAAGTGTTGTTAGGTGGCTGACCTTGCTGCTGACCATGGCTGGCCGTGTCTCACTTATCAAAATGGTTATTCTTCCCAAGCTACTCTATCTCTTCCTCAACATACCGTTTCATCCGGGGGGTTATTTCTTTAGGGCTTTGCGGTCGGAACTTATCCGCTTGGTTTGGGGGGGGGGAAGGAGGCCGCGGCTTAGATGGGCTGTGCTCACGCGCCCGTACGCACAGGGGGGCCTTGATATCCCTGATTTTGAACTCTATTACAACTGCGCTCAGGCGCACTACGCGTATTACTGGTATCGCCCCACCCCTTATATGCCACAGTTAGCGGTGGAGCACTGGCTGGTGGATCCGATCTCGCTGGAGGGCGTGGCCCTCGCGGAGGTCCCCTCGTCACGGGCTGACCGTAACCCCGTTCAGGCCACAGCGCATGCTTGGCGTGTTTTGGCTGGCCATATGGGCGCGCCCCTTCTTTATTCCACACTGATGCCCCTGGTGTACCACCCGGCTCTTCCACTTCTTGAGGAAGGTCTGTTTCAGCGAATCAAACAAAAAACGGGAATCGCGTGCTGGGGGGACTTGTTCCATGAGGGCAGGTTTCGTGACCTCCTGCTCCTTTTTGGAGCTGCGGTTCCAACCCCCCTGGACGTCTTTGCGTTCATTCGACTGCGCAGTGGCCTGCAAAAAATACTGCCGGCATATCCGGCAGAGCCTGCAGTTCTAGAGCCGTTCCATTACCTTCTCGATTCCACCTCCCCGTCGCACATGGTCTCCTCGCTTTACAGGCGCCTCTATACTCGTGAACGGAGGGACGCTTTGAGGTCTCGGGCCGGCTGGGAGACTGAGATCGGTACAGTGTTCACTGATAAGCAGTGGGAGTACTGCTGTCTGCAAACCGAAATGATTTCCTCGAGTAGTAGGTTCCGTGTGATCCATTACAAATTCCTACACCGCCTCTATTGCACTCTCGTCCAGATGCACAGGTTTCATCTCCGAGACAACGATCGATGCGATCGATGTCACTCCCCGGGGTCAGATTTTCTACACCTGGCCTGGACTTGCCCGAGTATAGACGATTATTGGAACCGAGTCTATGCTGCCATGGGCGAGATGCTGGGGGGCCCGATACATCCCTCCCCTCTTCAGGCCCTGCTGGGGTACACCCGAGATATACCCAAGACGGACCGACGATTTGTTACCTGTGCGCTGTTGCTAGCCAAGAGACGAGTGGCATGCCGATGGGGGCGGGGGAGAAGCCCTAAGTTTAAGGAATGGCTGCGGGATATGATTACCTGTCAGGAGAATGTTCTGCTGTATGCTGAATTGCTGCCGCCTGTGTCTCGGCCCCCTGACATCTGGGGCCCCCTGACGAGATACCTCTCTGCGCATGAGGACCAGGGTGTAACTAATAGTGGCGCTGAGGGATAGTGTCAGATAGTTTAGGGGAGGCATGGAGGGAGGACTGACGTCTTCATCGGGAGGGTTTACTGCACTGACGGAGTCTGGATGTTTTTGTGTCTCTCTATGGAGGGCGGAACTGCCACAACCTAATGAATACCTCCAATGTAATGTAATGCAATCTGTGAAATGGTGTTATTGCTGTATCTCCTCATATGAATAAGCGTAATGCTTTCTGGTTTTCTCCCGGCTGTATCTAACAATGTTAAAAAATAAAGAGTTAAAAAAAAAATTTAAAAAAAGGTTTGTCAAGGGCACCCTGAAGGGTAAACTATGCACATTCATTGTAGTGTACACGCCTAATGTGGGGCAGGCAGCCTTTTTAAATATGCTCATGGGTAAAATACAGGACTTTGCAGAAGGGCCAACAATCTTACTGGGTGACTTCAACCTGACTTGGCAAGCTGATCTTGATAGCAGCCACCTTCAGACTAGGAACTAGTTCATTCTCCACAGATGTTAAGCAACAAATCCACAACTTGTGGTTTCGAGATGACTGGCGTACCCTATATCCTCAGACAAGGACTACACCTTTTATTCTCACGTACACCATACATAATCCAGACTCGATTATATTGTTATTAGTCAGAATCTATTAGGAACCCTCGGGAGGCCAAGATTTTCCTTCTCTCCATATCGGACCACTGTTTTGTCTCGATCTGTCTGAAGTGAAGTCGGATTGGGTCTACAACACCCAAATGGTATTTCCCAACTTCTCTCACGAGAGATAGGGTGCTCCGTACCGAACTAAGGGAAGCAATCATGAACTTTTGTACCCTAAATGCCCCCGAAGATACATCGGTGTTCAATAATGGAGATGCTTTCAAAGCGGTTTTCCGGGGAAAATGCATAGTGCTTAACTCCACCCTGAATACGCAGAGGACTAAAGAGAGGGTCGATCTAGAGGCAGAATTGGAACTGGCCGAAACTAATCATAAAAACAACCCCACTAGAGGTTCTCTACGCACCCTCACAGCACTACGGGGGAAGCTCAGGGCCATTTATAACAACAGGGCAGAGCTCACATTATTGAAACTGCGTCATCTCTCATACTCCCAGGGAAACAAAATAGGCAAACACTTAGCAAGACAGCTGAAAGTGAAGCGTGAACAGGAATACATAGGAAGCATACAGGACGGGGAGGGCGGATTGGTCCACAAAGATACAGAAAAGGCCGATATTTTTGGATCCTTCTACAAGGCACTATACAACAGGGATCCACGGGATATAGATATAAAACATAACTACCTCCAGGCACTGCAGTTCCCACGAGTCTTGCAGGAGTGGAACGATAACTTTTGTCTCCCATCACCCCAGAAGAGGTGGGCACAGTCATTAACTCCTTTAATTTCCATAAAGCACCAGGCCCGGATGGACTGACAGCCCAATTCTATAAAACATTCACGCCAGACCTCATACCCCACCTCACACGTCTCTAACAAAATGGCGGAGGAGGGAGAGGTGCCTCACTCGATGGCTGAGGCGTTGGTCGCGGTTATTCTCAAACCGGGGAAGAACACACAATTGTGCGCCTCATACTGCCTCATCGCCCTTCTAAATTTAGACGCAAAGCTCTACTCGGCTATCTTAGCTGCCCGGCTGAATGACCTTATGCCAGAACTAATCCACCCTGATCAATCCGGATTCATTAAAAGCCGTCAGACCCACGATAACACCCGACGTATAGTACACCTCATTGAAAACACTACCAAACAGAAGATTCCAGCAGTGCTTGTCGGGTTAGACGCCAAGAAGACCTTTAACATAACATAACAGGTGTATTTGTAAAGCGCACGATTACCCGTAGGTGTCCTGGCGCTGAATAACAGATGTTTATTGTTACCCAACTCAATGGTACTCATTTTATCGACATCAGATGGACGAAAGGCTGAGTGGACCCGCCGGGATTTGAACCTGTGACCATGAGGTCGAACACAGGCCTCTGCAGTCACTGAGCCACCAGACCCGGCTTTGACAGGGTGGATTGGTCATTCTTCTTTAACACGCTCACACATTTTGGCTACGCGGATACATTTATTACTATGATTAGGGACAACTATTCACAACCCCGCACCAGAGTACAAGTGAACGGGCTGTCCGCTCCCTTCTCCTTTACCAGGGGAACCCGTCAGGGGTGCCCGTTGTCACCCCTACTATTCGCCCTCACCATTGAGCCGTTGGCGATGTACATTCTGGCAGCACCGGAGATTAAGGGAATCCCTTTTGGTGGTGATACCCACAAAATATCGCTTCTTGCAAATGATGTGCTCTTATCTCTTATGGACCCGTCCCACTCTTTCCCCACACTGCATACTGAACCTGCACGGTTCGAAGCTGTAGCGGAATTTAAGGTTAATCTAGATAAATCATATATACTTAATCTCACAGTTCCAGAAGAAGAGGTCGATGCATTACGGATGCACACTCTACTCCAATGGACTCTCCAGTATCTGGGAGTCCAATTGATACCACGCGTGGAAGGGCTCTATAAGGTTAATTTCCCGTCTTCTCTCTGCCAGCTCCAAACTGATCTTACACGCTGGAAGCCTCTTTTTATATCCTGGCTTGGCCGTATACATGCGGTCAAAATGACAGTACTCCCTAAACTCCTGTACTTTTTTCAGGCATTATCCCTCGAACTCAACAGGGAATCCCTTCCTAAAGTTTGGTCCATGATTTTATGGTTTATATGGCAAGGAGGGCGGGCACGCTTTTCCTTTGCAATATTGAGGTGACCAAGGACAGAGGGAGGAGTGGGCCGCCCAGATTTCGGCCTATATTTTAAAGCTGCTCAACTGAGGGTAGTGACAGAATGATCTAAAAGGGAGTCGGAAAAATACTGGCTCCATATGGACAGAGCTATTGCAGGGAGGACAATCTGGGACCTCATAGGGAGACCCAAGAGGGAGAGACCCGAGAATGCTTACATTAGCACTTCCTCTCGAACCACCTTGAAAGTATGGGACTCCATATCTGGAAATGACAAATGGACCACATTCCCCTCACCCAATACACCCCTCCACTTCAATCCGGCCTTTCTTTTGGCCCTTCAGGAGGGACCTTTCAATCCCTGGAAAGAGGGTGACTGTCTTGCACTGACACATTTATTTCATAACTCTGATATTCTTACCTTCGATAATTGCAGAAGGGACTCTGGGCTTGGAGCCCGCTGAACATTTTCATTATATCCAACTAAAGCACTGGGTCCTCACCTCCCCACATTCGCGAATTAGCTACACGTGAGCTCACGAAGTTCGAAACTTTTGTACAGAATGTAGGTCCTATGAAAGGGGTGATTTCATTCCTATACAACTACCTGCTTGCCTGTATACACTCTCCAAGACCCCGATACATGAATATGTGGGAGGGGGTAAAACAACGCAATATATCAGATAGGGAGTGGACTGGGTTGTGGTCAGACATCACGAAATTCAACCACTCTTTAGAACTTCGGGAAGCCCATCTTAAAACAATGATGGATTGGTATCTATATCCCGTTAAGTTTAAAAGAATATTCCCGAACACATCTGATAAATGCTGGAGGGGCTGTGGGCTTTTGGGAGATTTCCAGCACATTTGGTGGGACTGACACACAATACGACCATTTTGGGATGGAATTCTCGCACAAATTAAAAGCATGCTGGGTTACCCCATCCCAATTACTATGGCAGAGATTCTACTAGGCCTTCGTGACCCATCATCTCTCTAACACCAAACCAAGGCAGACAAGGCCATTATGTGGACAAGCATAGGGGCTGCGAAAGTAGCGATAGCAGCAGCCTGAGCTCCCACTATCTCACTGTGGCATTCAAGGCTCTGGAAATTGTTATGTCTCGAAAGGATGTCGGATATCTTTCGAGACGATTATAAAAGTTTTGAATACTAATGGGGTCCGTTGGTTGCCTTTCTTACACAGGGATTACCGCTGGCAGTCTGTCCTCCCTCCGTCAGAGATATGCACCTTTTTCAATTTTAATCTGAAAGTACATGACTAGACCTTGAAACAATCCAATATTGTGTTGCCGCCACCATTATTATGTTAATAGGGAGGGGGGGTGGGAACTTATTTTTCTTGGGTTCTTGTTCCTTGTGTTTTCTTCTTTTAGGGGGCACCTTCCCAGTTGGAAGGTTTAGAGTTAAAACCGGTCACAAAAGAAAGACGAGCTGAACGTATACTTATTAAGGTAGACACATGCAGTGCCTTCACAATACCGGACACTGTACTTGTTATTCTAGGTTTCTACAAGGGAGGGCCTGGACATGTGCCTTGCATAACAAATCAACCCTGGACTTATTACTGCTATACTTTGTAAGTCTATTTTGATGTCTCTTTTGTCATATTGTATCGCAGTATATACCAAAATTCTAATAAACATAAGTTTTTGAAAAAAAGAAAATAAGTTTTTTTGTGTTTTTTTTTAAACAAACTTTATTAAGATTTTTCATTAGAAGGAGCAATGAGTTACAAACTGCATTAATCACATTAAGTCCATATAGGGCAGAGGAGACATCGCAGGCGTCTTGCGCCAACCTGTAAATAGTGTAGTATATTTATCAATACATTCATAAAATGTATCCGGTCGGCCTGAAAGGCCACCAACCATGCACATTGCTATGTACTACGTAACCGTCCTTCAAGATACTTTACCCACGGGGAGCGGTGCCCACCCAACATCCCCCCAACTCCCAATCCAACCCAGAACCCACCCACCATAACCAAACCATGCCACAAAAAATTCAGTCTGAGGGCCATAGAGCATTCCCCGGGGGGGGGGGGGGTGGAAGAGGGGAAGGAGACCACACCCTAAGCGTGCGGCAGGGGAAGGGAGGAGGCAGAACAGTGCAGTAAGAGGGGAGAACTAGATGAATGAAATAAGTGGAGTAAGGAGGGGAGGCGTAAACCACCACTCACCGGGAAGTGGCTTCAATCATTCGGGATACTTCATCACCCAGTGCCAGGGGACAGGTTCCATCAATCACCAATCTTAACCGCTGACATGTACCACGGCTCATACAGGGGAACTCTGGGGATTGGTCCCTGCAGCCCCCTCCCCCATTTCACTTTTAAACAGCTCAGTCAAGTGTGCCCATTCAAGGGATATAGGACGCTTGCGCAGCCCCCGACTCCTCTCATGGTGCAGGGCTTCTCGTTCCGCCACCGACCAGTGCAGCACCTCCTCCCCCCAGGCCTCTACACGCGGTGGGGTACGAGACTTCCAACGCTGTGTTATCAGGCGCTTTGCTAGTATTAAAGTCAGATTGGCAAAACGACGCAACAGTTTCGCTTTAAGGGGGAGCGGTAAAAGGCCCAATAAACAAGCCTCTGCTGCGTCCCAGGAGGGGCGCTCGGTGATTGTAATTAAGACTTGCGTTATCCTACCCCAGTATCCCCCCAGCGCCGGACAGAGCCACAGCATATGCATCAGGTCGGCATCCGGTGCCGGGCAACGAGGACAGGCCGCAACCGCTGTATTGTACATCTTACTTAGTGTATGGGGTGTAAGGTAAGCCCTGTGGAGGACAAACAATTGAATAGTTTTCAACCTGCAATTACGGGACACTTTCTTAGGGTATTCCAGTATATACGTCCACTCTCTATCACTAAATGCCCGGGACAAATCTGATTCCCACCGCAACCTGAGAGGAGCCAAGGAGATCTGTGTGTGTTCCCGGAGGCCCCAGTAAAGCCAACAAACCAGGAAACGTCCATGGCCCATTATGCGGAGGGAGCGCAGGAGGTGAAATGTTGAGGGTTCTACAGGTGTCACCTGCCACTGTGCCCGAATATACCGGGAGATCGCCGCATGGAGCAGAAACTGGGTATCGGGTACCGCGTTCACCCTCACAAAGTCCACGTGGGGCATCAAACTGCCTTCCTGAAAAAAGGCTCCTATTGTCTCCACCCCCTGTTGCGTTCAATTCCGTAATCGCCCGGGACTCAGAATTCCCTGCCTCGTGGGGAGGCCACACAGCGGTATATTGGTAGAATATGGATTTTGGATTTTAGCATACTTACATGCCCTTGTCCAATAATGAAGCGCTATCTTCAGTAGGGCCGGGGGATCCGATGGACTAGGGGCACCGGGGCACAACAACGACTGCAAGGTACCACGCGCTAGTTGGGTCGGGGTGTAGCCGATTTCAAACAGGTTTTTTCCGGCCAGCCAGTAGACCAACCACTGCAGCTGACCAGCAATGCAATATGCCATAAAGTCCGGTACTCCCATACCGCCGGCGCCACTCAGGAGCCGCAGCTTAGCTAATGCCACCCTGTGCCTCCCTGGACCTCAGATCAGCGAGACCAGCAGGGTATCCAACTCTCGAAAGATCCAAGCGGGGTATACCACCGGGATGTTGACGAAATGGGAAAGCAGGCGAGGCAGCATCACCATCTTAGATATCGCTACCCATCCCGTGATGGTAAGAGGCAATGTATTCCAAAATGTAATTTGGGAACGTATGGAAGAGATTGTGCGTACCAGGTTGCCTGCTATGACACCTGGCATGGACCGAAAGACATTAATCCCCAAGTACTTAAAAGTGACTGGTGCCACCCTGATGGACAAAGGCCCAAAACGTAGCTCCGGAGTCGTGAGCGTGCCACTGAAGGAATAGGCTACGGACTTAGAAGCATTGAGGTGTAACCCGGAAACCTCCCAGAAGAGAAGAAAAAGATCCGCCACTTCCCTCATGTCGGCCTGGAGATCACAAAAGTACAGCAGCATGTCGTCTGCGTAAAGCGAGATTGAATGCAGGACACCCTCCATCTGAATGCCATGGGGGACCATGGCCCGCCTAAGGTTCTGGGCCAAAGGCTCAAGCGCCAAAACAAACAATATAGGCGATAATGGGCAACCCTGGCGCGTACCCCGAAAGATAGGGTAGGCCGAGGAGATAATCGAACCTGTCTTCGCCCTGGCCGTGGGGGCGGTGTAGAGTAGCTGAATCCAGGCACATAGTTCTGGGGGAACGCCCATTTTAGCCAACACTTCCAGCATATAAGACCAACTTAGAGTGTCGAAGGCCTGCGATATGTCCAAGGATAGACACCCTGCCCTCGGTGGTCGGAGCCCGGAGGCATGCAAGAGGGCGTGAAAGCGCCGAAGATTCAGCGATGTACTCCGCCGTGGGGCAAAGCCGCATTGGTCTGTATGGATCAACCGCAAAAGAAGTGGGAGAACGCGGTTAGCAAGGAGTTTACTAAGAATTTTATATTCTGTATTAAGGATCGATAGAGGCCGGTAGGATGACATATCTAAGGGATCCTCATCTGGCTTTAACTTATTTCTGGCCGTCTGCAAGGATTCCTCGGCCTGCTCGTTCAGCTGGGCCGCTACTTCATGTTCCTGCAGCGCTGCCTCCAGGTCCGTTGGGTCCCGGATCACTTCCCTACGGGCCCCCACCAAAGAGCTCAGGGACACCCCCCATATAGAGACCTTGAAAGCTTCCCATTCTAGGGAACGTGCCGAGGCAGTGCCTTCGTTAACAGTAAAGTATGTAGTGATCGCCTTTTGTAATGCATCACGGAAGACCTGGTCTTCTAATTGAAGGGGTTGCATCCTCCAAGTCGGTATCGGCGCTGGGGACCGGCCCCACTGAAGCACAATTCGATAGGGTTGTGATCGGATAGGGTTTTGCCCAAATAAGTGCAGTGGGAGACAGCAGAGGACAAAGTCGGCGAGCCCAAGAAGTAATCCAGGCGTGTATGCAAGTGATGAGGGTAAGAATAAAAGGAGTACTTCCTAGCAGTCGGGTGTTGCGATCTCCAAAGATCTAGCAAATTCCAACCCCGTGCCCACTGACCCAAGGCCGCGGCACGGTTCCGCGCAGCAGTACCAGCCAATGGAGGGTGAGATCGATCTAGCTCAACATCAAAAACAGCATTCAAATCTCCACCAAGCAACCATGGACAATCACTCCAATCGGACAAGGCTACGGAAACCCGGGAGAGGAATTGTACATGATCTACATTAGGGGCGTACAAAGAGCCCAGCACTACGGGCGAGCCATCTAATAGGCCGCTCAACAACACATACCTACCCAGATCATCAATCCGGCTCTCTAACAAAGAAAAGGGTACTCCTGCCCGGAGCCATATTGCAGCCCCTCTAGAAAAGGCGGAGTATGCAGTGGCATAGAATTGACCCCTCCAACGTTTTTGCAATTTCAGGGACTCGGCATGGATCAGCTGAGTTTCTTGAAAACATACTATTTGAGCCTTACGGCGGTGCAACTGGGCCACTACACGGTGGCGTTTCAGAATGGACCCCATGCCCCTCACATTCCAGGAGATGAGGACATACGACCTTGGGACTGTCATCGTATCAGGAGAAAATCACCCCTCCCCCCCAGCCCCTCCCACTCCTCCGCCCCACCTCCATCCCCCCTCCTCTCAGACCGTGCGGCAAACCTATAAACGAAAACCTTGTTACCCAATACTGGGTCCAACGCCCCAACAGCGTCGACCAAACTGTAAACGAATCATAACTACAGAACCAGAACTAGTGCGAACGCCTAGTGGGGGAAAAGGTTAACTTCACACTGAGTTATCAGTAGCGTGTACAACTCATGGAAGTGCCCAAGACAGGGCAGGCCGGGGAACTACCCATACATGACCGGATTGTACAATATGGTCCAATGGCCCACTGAGGTGAGCAAAATGCATAGGAGATTCCTCAGACAAGCAGTGAGGGGGTGTTCACTCCCAAAGCGCGCCTCCGGAGAACAAACCCCGCAATAAAGAGAGGAAGTCCGAATGTCAGTCCGGGAGGCACTCTAGGGGGTCTTTGCGTAGGTGAGTGGAATCTGACGGAAATAGTGCCACGCTCCCATCCGTGTCAGAGTCTAATGAATTTCCTAAGGACGGACTAGTGCTGATTGGTGGCCGGGTGGAGCGCAAGGATGAGGCCGAGCACAGAGCTTCGCGTTGGCCCTCTCGGATTTGTTGCTGCGGCGGAACGCTGGAGGTCGTGCTCTGTGTTAGCATAGTCTTTGTCCGCCTTCGTGGGGGTCTCTGCGATTGCGGCAGTGAAGAATCCAGCCGCCTAGCCGGGAGAACCTCCGGGAAGTTTCTGTCCAGCCAGTCCCATGCACTGTCTGGCGTGTCGAAAAAGATAGCCCGCTGTTGATGGACCACCTTCAATTTGGCCGGGAAGAGTAGCGCAAAAGGGAGGCCCGCAGCTCGGATCCGTGCCTTCACCTCCATGAAGGAGAAGCGCTTTCGCTGGACTGCCTGCGTATAGTCCGGGAAGATGAGGACGGTGGCGTTGTCCACAAGTAGTGGACCACTGTCTCGGGCAGCCTGTAGTAGGTGATCACGATCCCTGTAATTGAGGATACGTGCTAGAATAGGGCGGGTGTTGGCTCCCGGCGGAGGTCGTCCCGCAGGGACGTGATGCACCCTTTCCACAGTAAAGTGGGGGGAGAGACCAGTAGGGGCCACCACCATTCACAGCCAGTTTTCAATGTGAGTCGTGGGGTTCGGGCCCTCCACGCCCTCCGGGTATCCCACTATCCAGAGATTGTTGCGGAGAGTGCGCCCTTCCGCATTGTCAGCCCACGCCTGTAGGGCATCGATCTGCTGGCGCATGAGGGTAAGCTGTTCGGTATGAGTCGCCACCTGGGATATCAAAGGCTCCACCGTCTGGCTCGTGTGCCACACCTTGTCTGCCAGCTTCCTGTGGTCATCTTTCAGGAGGTTCAGGTCTACGGAGATCACTCCCAGCTGGCCTTCCAACGCCGAACGAGTGTCTCTGATCTCTTTGAGGATCACATCCAGTTTGTCCGGGGACGGAGTAGGAGACCCCACACTTGCTGATGGGCCCGGGCGTCCGTCAGCGCGGTCCGGGGGGTGTGACACAGAGCACTCGCCAGTCGGCCGCACAGGTACCCTGGGCCTGACCCTTCCCATTTCGTCGCCAAGGTGAAGAGGGAAGCAACAATCTGGAAAGGCCGGGCGTATTCTTGAGGATTTCTGCCCCAGGAACTATTCCCCGCGATAGGCAGAGGGAAGAACAACACTCTGGGCTCCGATGCGTACCTCCGTATCCGCCCCCGGATCAGGCACAAGACCCCGCAAGGCGAGCAGGCTAACAAATAGATACGGTATTCTGGCACTTGGGGAAATGTAAGGAAAGAGCCGCTCAGCATAAAGCCAGTCCATCAAGGGTCATCAAAGTCTTACAGGTATTAGGGCTCCACTAGGGTACCACAGTCACTGCCCTCCTGCAGGCAGGGTTCCAGGCGCCAACCACAGATGACCGCCCCAGCAAATAGCTCACCAATACAGGGCTGCCGGCCCACCACCGGTACGTGGCACGAAGAAAGCCGTTGGTCCGAGGCATGCCGCCGCCGGTGTCGTCTTCACTCTCAGCAGCACCACTCAGACCAGCATAGTCCTCCAAGTGGGTGTCCACCCACGGGTCCCAAGGGCCACTACGGAAGCCCCCACCGCAGCCAGTCACCACCCGGCAGGTGTCTCGCCCCGGATACCTCCATTACCACCCGGGGGGGGGGGGGGATTCCCCACCGCCAACAGGCACACAGCAGCCGCACCCGCCTGCGGGCGAGCAGCGGAGCCCACCCAGACACAGCAGTCCTCCGGAGGCAGCCCCCAGCCACCACGGGTCCCCACAGGGCCTCCGGCCCACCGCCACCGAACTGTGGCGCGAAGAGGCCCCCAGGACCAGAACTCCACCAGGACCGTCGCAGGATCCCGGTTCGGCATGCTGTCAGGGCACTCAGCGCGCTTGTGGGCATATCGGTCCAGGCGGTTAGGACAGGCTGAACGGTGCGCCCTCGCAGGCTGAGGCCCCAGAGCGGGCGCAGGCACACCGGACACTCCAGCCGGCACCCAGGGAACCCCCCCTGAGGATCAGCAGTGGATCGGCAGGTGGGCGCAGAGGAGGCCGTCACTCACCAGGCCGCAGTCCGGGAGGTCAAGTACGAGCCGCCGCCGCACGCCGCCTCACGTCGGGGGGCCTCCGCCGCACTCCAGGTCCGCGGCTGCAGCTCGCCACCCCTTTGCCAGGCCCGTATTGGTGCGAAGCTGGTTACAGAGCCGCAGCCGGCGACCCGTGCAGCAGTTGCGGGAACACCGGACCAACCCACAGGCCTCCAGAAGAAGCGCCCGGGATGTAGACACCGCCCCAGCCCATGGAAAATCGGCAGATTGCAGGATAATGGTGCCCCCGGCCTGGAGCTCGTCTAACAGACGTCCGCCATCTTCGGCTGCTAGCCACGCTCCCCAAAAATAAAATAAGTTAAGGGACATTATGGTTCCGACATAAAAAAAAAAAATTGCCAGTTTCGATCAGACCCTACAGTGTGTGAGCGCTTTAGTTGTCAGTCTGTCTGGAGGATGTCTGAGAAGAACTGCCCTGGAGACCTCTGTAGGCGTGACCTGCTGGAATACAAGGTTAGAAGAATGTGGACATGGGTCTGGAGTAAATATGCAACAGTTCCACGAAAAGTCCAATTGTAACCAGTTTTGTGAGACTGAATCGCTGGGTCTGGTGGCTTAGTAGACTAATGCATCCACTGCAGGCACCTGTGTTTGACCTCATGGTCACAGGTTCAAATCCCGGTGGGTCCACTCAGCCTTTCATCTGTCTGAGGTCGATAAAATGAGTACCATTGAGTTGGGTAACAATAAACATCTGTTATTCAGCATCTAGATGCCCTTCTAGGTGGAAGTGCACACGTTATGTTATTACACATGCGCTTCCGTGCTCAGGGTGAATGGTAGAGAGCAAGTGGGGGGAGCATTCTGTGGCTGGTAGAGCGCCAATGATTGAGCTGAAGAGTGAGAATGGAGATGGACTGATCAGTGAATTCCCGCTTGCTGCTGATGGGGTGTTCATTGGAAACTTGCGAAGATGCAACTTGTACTCGGATAATTTTCCATAATCAGGGCACAAAACGAGATGCAGGCACCAAAAATTGAGATTCATAAAAAGCAGCACACCTCACCCCTGCCTTTCCGATGCCAGCCAGCCCAGAAGAGGGACAAAGGCAGCCGCTTGTTGAGTGAGAGAAGCTCCAGGCCAGGAGAGGGGCAGAGAGCTGCAGAAGCGCAAACCTTCGAGAAAGGCTTTGCAAGCTACTCCCACGAGGGGTTGATGCTGCTCCAGAAGGGAACTGAGGCAGCTTTCAATAGTCAGTCCTGCAAGTGAGGCTGCTGAAGAAGAGGGATGAGCTCTGGTGGAGCAGCTGGACAGGAGAGTGCACTCCAAGAAAGGACAGACTTTGGTCCTGGGTGGGCCAACGAGAGAGGCCGCGGTGTGCTGAAGTCTTCCATGAAGCAAGCTACAAGCGATGGAGACGTGGCGTCCTAACGATGCTGGTGTCTCACCCACACGGCACCATGGCAGAGAGTCGGCAGGAGTTGTTGCGAATGTAGGAGCGTGGTGACGTCATTTACACTTCACTTTAAGGCTGCCACAGGCAACACCAGAGTCTCCTGTGGTCACAAAGGTGCCTTGAGGAGCGAATTACTGGTCAGTACCTTGTTGCGGCAAGTTGACAGCAATAGCTGGGTGGCTGAGCCTCACCGGCTCAATGTCATGTTGGGGCAGACCATTACTGTGACGCGGCTGGGGGACTTTGCAAGCCCATGGTTGTGCGCTGCACTGGTCATTTTGAGCGTGCCTGTCAGGATAGGTAGTGAAGGAAGTGCTCATTATTTAAACACCTACTGTATTCTAGTGAAACAATTTGTCTAGAAACATGGAACTATGAATGAAATTATATTTGATTTCAGGAAAGTAGTTAATTTTGTCACAGTTTGATTGAAAATTCCACAAATGTTTTGTCTTTTGAAAATGTAATGCACTTGTAGATTTTATATGGTACTTTATAGAAGTTTACGATTTTTGATGTTGAGAATTACAACACACTGACATGCATTTATTACCCTAGTGATTAGAAAAATGTGACACAAAGCCAAAAGGGGAATCCTGCACGCTTCAAAAGTCAAACATAAACACTATTTATTTTTCTATATGTCTTGCATGCAAAAAACAGTTAAAAAGAAATTCCGCCCATGCATTCTGCCACGCGTGGAGGTTTTTTCCGTGGCAATCTGCATGACATTTTATGCATGACTTTTTAGGTCTCGCTCCTAGCGTTGCAGCGTGCATGCGCTGCTAGCTCTGTGGAGCATATTGTAGTAGGGTAGGTTTTAGAAGTGGATTAGAATCTCCGCCCATCTTTTATATTGGCTGTCGTCATCGTTTATGGTAAACGCTGGATTCTGATTGAAAATGAGGCTTCTTTGTTACCACCCTGTCTCCTTTTGGGACCTCCCATCGGGACTGGATCATTTACTTGCGGCGTTAAACGGTGGGCTTTATCTGGTGGGTGAGCACTATTTGTAAAATGGAAACTGATGGGGACAATGGCGGCTGCAGCACTTTGCGCAGAAAATTGTATGCTTTTTATTACTTTAATGAGCGCGGCGTCCGCTAAGGACACCGCGCTCACTTTATTTATTTATATATAGCATTTATGTTGAGCGCGGCATCCACTTTAGGGACACCGTGCTCTGTTTCCTTGAAGCGGCGCCGCGCTCAGTTTTAAACTTAACCATTTGCAATGCAATTGGACATACTGCATTGCAAATGCGGGTTATTGTGGACTGCAGACTGTGGGTCTGCTTTCAGTATAGGATGGGCTGCCATAACCCAACCGTGACAGAAGGGCCGCTGTGCACTACGGCAGACAGAAAAAAAATCTTGCCTATTTCCTGTGACTGGTGCATCATTCTCATCTTTTTTCATGCGAAGCCTATTGTGCAAGGAAAGGCAGTCTGCTTTGGAGCTGAACTGGGCGTCTGTGTGAGAGGTTGCACATATTTTGCAGGAAGGGGGGTGAACTGATGCCCTGTGAGCACAGCCGATTGACGTAGGAGAAAAGAGTGGGCACGTCTAAAAAGTTTTTGGGCACACAGGCAGGGTATTCTGCTCGTATAACCGGTAAGGTGCCCCGACTTAAAACATCGGTTTAAACGGGGCTGTGTAACTGGTTCTTGTCCCTTCATGTGTCCGTGCACATGCAGCCATATAGCTATGTATGTCGGTTCCTTTTGGTGATAATATGGCTACCCACCGCTGCGTACCTTCAAGTACATCCAATGTCAACATTAGTGCAAAGACAGGATCAATGACTTTTGTGTCTGTTTTTGCACTAGGGCAAAATGTGAGTGAACAGGCATTTGTGATTAATGAAGTTGAGCTAAATACTGTGATGAGTGCCGTGAAAACCAGTAATGTATTTTTCTGTGGGATTATGCTATGTCTTTTTGTACGTTCTGGCGTTTTTGTGTGTATTGTTCGCATACGACACTGGTGGGTTTGGGCTCATCAACTACTAATACATACTGCCAGATGTGCGGTCTCATTCCCTACTGTAAAACAAGCATTTGCAATGCAATAGGTCTCGCATTTACGCGAGTTTAAGTTATTGGCATTGTAAATGACAATGCCCATTATTTATGTTTAAAAAAAAAAAATAATAGGCATTGTCATTTACAATGCCAATAGCTTAAACTCGCGTAAATGCGAGACCTATTGCATTGCAAATGCTTGTTATGAATACTGACGTCATTAGGCCTTTTCAACAATAATGAATGTATTACATTCAAATTCACCGACAGATTAAAAATAAACTTTTATGTTACGATAATACAGTATATTACATATATATACTTCACCAGATTGTAATATTTAAGTATTACTTTAAGCGCATCGCCCCTGCCCCCTTATTCAATTTCATCCTATCCTAACTTGCAAGTCTCATTTGACCAAGTAACTGTATCATGGAAATACGCAGTTCTAGAGCGCCACCCAGTGAGCATTTTCTTATTGACACTACACATTCTTCTTTAGCAGCTACGAATTATATATACAGCTAGGAATAGCGACACACGGAAGCGAGGAAACCGCGAGGAGGAGGATTTCAGAGAAGCTGTAATTTTCCTTCAGCCTGCTGCTCACTGCCGCCATTCAGTCTTATTAACATTTAGCTGTCTCTTGTTCCATCTCTTCCGACAAAACAAATGTTGTCCTAACTGGCCCGATCCTGATCCCGCTATTACTGTAGCTGGCATATTTCTGGACTCCTTGTGTGTGACATTTTCATGTTTTCTGCGGCCCGGGGTAGGTGTGACACTTCATCCCTTACGAGTGACACTTTATCACGAATAGCCTTTACTGAACACAGGTACAAATCTCAGCCCGCACAAAACAGCAAAGTTCTTAAACTTTGAGGCCAAGGAAGAGTAGGGCAGGAATTCTAGGAGGGTGCAGCGTCTGTTGACAAATAACCGTGCCATATCTGAGCGGGATTATTACCTTTGTATTACTAAATACGAATAATTGATATGTTACTTTTTCCCCTCAAATTTGCTAACGAAATTTCCGGCCCCATTCAGATTATGTAAAGTGATAATTTTTGTAAAACTATAAATGCCAGGGACCTTGTTAGGAGGACACGGCTGGTTGCACCATCCATTGCCCTGCAAGCAATGCCAATGGCAGTACCAACACAACTACTAACCATCACACTCTTACAAGTGTGACATTTCATACAATTCAGGGCCCCCAAAGCTATAAGAATGGCTTGGGTGGCAGGTATTAGGGATTTTTTATGTGTATTAAATTAATGAACAGTTGTTGTTGTGCTCATACCCAAGTTTGGCCAGACAGCGCCACCATGTGGCAGACTGTCACAAGCACCAGGGTTAAGAATTAAGTGCAGGCACCGAGCACCAGAAACCACCGGCTCAAATTGAGCACTAATGATGTAACATTTAGAATTTGATGTGGTTTAAAACATGGGGAAAATCATTAGGAGCAATGTACTACCTTGTTTACATAATTAACAGATCTGTTTTTTTTCTTCTGTGTGAGCTCGATTACACATTTAATTGACACCGGATTTGAGTTACATATCAGAATGACCTGCCCTCAGTTTAAGCCCTAAGTGGATTTTAAAATAAAATTAACCCCATTCCTTTCTTATTTAACCTTCACATCACTAACATAGCCACAGACACCACAAAAAAGGCAAAGAGAAAAGTAACGTGAGCCAGGAAATAAAACTTGCAGATAGTGCTATTGAATAAGAATGTTTCTGACCTTACAATTCTGTTCATGATGTGCCATACATCATGATGCCCTGACGCTCTGTGTGCTTCCAGGCAATTTAAGTAACAGTGCTGGCAGAGCAAGGAAACTCCGTCACAGCTATAGGGCACTGAGATTAGGTTTCCCCAGGTCCACCTTTATTGGTTCCGGTGTAGCGTGCTACTCGCCAGAAAAGCGCTTCAACACCCATCAGAGGTTACAGGTGCTATATGAATGCAAACATTTCTTCCCCTTCTATCCCTCCGCTATCCTTCTCACTCCAAATAACTGACTAATATCCACCACTCAAATTACTTTCATATTTCACCATACTAATTCACCACTAATCCTTCATGGGTTTCCGGAGTAGCGTGCTTCAACACCCCATCAGAGGTAACAAGCGCTATATAAATACAAACCTTTTTTCCTCTTCTATCCTTCTGCTATCCTTCCGAATCCAAACAACTGACTAACCTATCCACAGCTTAAAATTTACTTGCATGTTTCGCTATACTAATTCAACACTAAACCTCTAAGGCTCCCGGAGTAGCGTGCTACTCGCCGAAAAGCGCTTCAACGCCTCGTCAGGGGTAGTAAGCGCTATACAAATGCAATTACAATACAATACAATATGAAGTGTGTGCCCACTGCTCCCATGACTGGTCCTTCCCTGCATCTCGTCCTTCCCCACACCTCCGAAGCAGCGAATTAAGCTGCCCCTTTGAAACTCATGTGCAACATATGTAGCTACCTTTCCCCTAAAATTGTGTTTTAGGTTGTGGGGGTGGCGCTAGCTGCCATGCAGCGAGGACGCGGACAGTGCAAGTTCCTTGCTGACTGCAAACCCCCAGCCTCTTGGAGCCACAGCACACGCCCCGCTAGACCCAGCGGCATGACCCAAGTCTACTATGAACATGACAGGGCCCGCAGGTGATAAAGAGGACTGGCCTGCTGCTGCAGGAGGCAACGGAACCTGCTCTGGTGCGGTGCCGGACACTCAAGATGGTGGCCCCTTGACACTAGCGAGGGCTGCGAAGATGACGGGCACATCCCTCTTACGGCCCTTACTCATGCCCCTCTGAGCCCAGCAGAGTGCCCCTGGACTAAGACCCCAGTGGGGGACTGCAGATGATTGGGGGGCTGACCTACCACAGCAGGTGGCGACAGAGCCCGATCAGTTGTGGTGCCAGACACAGGCAAGATGGCAGTCCTGCACAGCTAGCAAGGGCCCTGAGGACAATGGGCGTGGTCACCAGGCAGGACTCGTTTCAGACGGTGGGCCTTAAGCGCAAAGTGGACATGAGCGCTCCTGGAAGGAACTGGGATCCCTCTCTCGACACGCGAAGGCCAAGCGTGTTGGGTGGGGTCACCCCTCAGGCCTCGGAGGGTTCTTTCTACTTCGGCTCATAACCGCTCTCTCGCACTTCGCTACTAGTCCCTGGGGTGGAGAGGCTAAACCGGTCGCCTGAGGTCTTGGGATTTTGGATTGTAGACTACTGCTTAGCTGTCCGCTGCCTCTACTGGATGCTGCTGGGGCTTCCATCACTACCTCTGCCATCATAGAGTCTCTGTTGGATGATTGTGACTGGTTGGCCGGTATCTCTGGGACCTGATACTGTAGACTCTGACTCTTGCCGCTGGCCCCTGTGTCCAGAGCTGCCATGGGTCGTCCGCAGAGAGCCAAGGAGGATATGTCAGCAGGCGCTTTCCAAGAGGCGATCAAGCACGAGTGACTGTGATGCCTCACACATTGACAGTAAGTTCAATAAATTCCTGTCCGTGATTGATGCCTGTAGGTGGGTGCTTGGGGGTAAGATGGATTCCATTGCAGTGGAACTGGGTCAAATCCGAGAGGACTCCAGAAAATTATCTGAGAGAGTCGCCACTTTCAAGGTCTCTATGCAGACACTAGCATTTGCATCCCAAACTACGGAACGTCGTCTCACAGCACTGGAGGCCCATACACAAAGGTTGGCTGCTAGACTGGATGATCAGGAGGGGAAAGCCCACCAGAAATACATCCGGGTTGTGGGGCTACCAGAGAGGATTGAGGGTGGCTCTATGATGGGCTTATTCGAAGGTTGGCTCCAGGAATTAGTGGTTCCAGAGGGCTGTTCTAAGTTTCATGCCCTGGAACAGGCTCATAGGGTGCCTGCAAATCCATCTCACTCTGGGGCCCTGCCTCTCCCGGATAATGGACCGCCTTCTACACGTTTGTGACAGAGACCATTTGTTGCAGCAGGCTTTTAATCATGGCCCATTTGTGGTGGAAAATGCAAACGGTTCCCCGTACCCAGACTTCACTTTCCAGGTCCAGACCCAGAGGGCCTCGTTCCCTGCAGTTAAAAAAAAAAAGGTGCGTGAACTGAGATTGTTCTACTCTGTCCAGCACGGCTGAGGATTTAGAAGGGGTTACCCCGGGCACTCGTTTGACACTTGCCTTGGTAGCCATAGCTGATAATGAGCCAACTACCCATACTGTGGTACTGTGTTGTGGTGGCTAAAATTCTTATAGTAATATCGATTTTTCTTGTTTTGTAATCTTGATGGGCAGCGGGGAACTGGACAGTGGTGGGGGGCTTGTACTGAGTGTCCTGTTATACTGGTTTGCTGCACTCTTTTTTTCCTGACTTGGCTAGCTGTCCCCTTCCCTCCACTACACCATTCCATTACGGGACTAGTTAGCCCCTTTGTTGGGCCTTGGTTAGCTTGTTGGTGAGCTTTTTACCACCCATTTTTTGGACAGGGCGTCTCTATATCACAATCCTTGGGTGTGTTTGGGGTTTTGTTGTCTGAGTTTGCTTATCTGTTTTATGTTTTGTTCTGTTTTAGTGGGGTGTGCATGGTGGAGGGATTTGAGCTGTGTGACAGATGAATGTGGCTCAGATCAATTGGTGGGCGCAGCGTGGAGTGACCCACAGGTCTGTGAACGCTACTGGCTGAATGGAGGACCAGATTAGATTGATTACGTGGAATGTGCGGGTCTTTCCACTCCGTCCAAACATTATATTGTCTTGGTGTACTTAAGGCATTGAGGGGCGCAGGTTGCACTTTTACAGGAAACCCATCTGATTGAACACAAGGGTCGAGCCCTTCGTAAGTGGTGGAGGGGGCAGCTATATAACACTACTCATTCTGCTTTTGCATGGGGAGACTTCATATGGATGACACCTGAGTGCCCTTTCAATTGCATAGGGCAGTTATTGACCCTGATGGTGGTTGTGTGTTGGTTCTGGGCTGACTGGATGTTAGGGATGTTGCTCTGTTGAATGTATGTGCCCCGAATGTGTAACAGTCGGCTTTCCTGTTCAGCTTGACCCCTGACCCCCCACTGATGCTTCCTAATTTGAGGATAGTGGGAGGTGACTTTAATTGTGTAGCAGACCTTGACTTGGCTACTTTGCATCCCCCACTGCGCCGAAGCATAGCCTGGCAGAGGCTTTCCGTACTAGGGCTGCGCAGTGGGCCCTCACTGACTGCTGGAGGGTGTGGAACCCAGAAGCACGTGTGTATTCCTACTGCTCTGGATTACATGACTTGGAAGGTAGACTAGATGAGGTCTTAAGCTGCAAAGCGATGTGTATATAGTGTTAGACGCAGAGTATTTGGCAAGAACGTATTTCTACTATTTCCCCCGCTGTGTTCCTTTAGATGGTCCTCACATAGGCCAGGTGTCCCTACTTGGTGCCTGGACCCCCGCCCTGCTTGACGATCAGGCGTTTCGGGATTCTCTGGGTGATCAAATTGCCCAATGTTGGATTGATAACACAGGTTCAGCTCGTCAGTGGGGATGAAATGGGGGGCTTTGCAAGTGGTGATACAGGGTTACTGCATCTTTAATTGGGGTATGAGCCTAGTTACACTCCGATATTAAATGTCAGGAAGCGGTTCTTGATGAGCTTCCCTGTGACCTAGAGGGGACCCCGGAGGGAGGGATCGCATTCTAGATGAACAGGAGAAATTATTCACTGTGGAGGAATGCCTGCAGCAATAAGACTATAGAATATATGTTACCAGGACACATGCTGAGCGAGACAAATCTGGGAGAATGCTTGCTTAGCTCTAGCAGGATGAGGCGAGAGGGCGTACTATTCTCCAAGTCTGTGCCACATCTGGCGGGACGTCTTCACTCAGGAAGAGATTAATACTGCATTCCTCCATTATTACCAAGACCTATACTCTGGGGGGACTGGGGTCAATGAAGTTGATGTGAACTATATTGCGGACTCCTCTTAAGTGGTCTTAGATGCTGCAGTGAGGTATCAATTAGGTGTGGATATTACCGAGCAGGAGGTGAGGGGTATGATCAAAGGGATGGCGAAGGAGAAGGTCCCTGGTGTTGGATCACCTGCCCGTAGAATTCTCTGCTATTTATACTACAGACCATATCCCTAAGCTGGTGACCCTGTTTAATAACTTCTGGAAGCGGGGAACACTCCCACCGTCTCGGCACAAGGCTGCAATTGTGTCCCAACCTAAGAAGGATAAGGATCCATTTGCCCTTGACTCGTATCGCCCTCTTTCAATGCTAAATACAGACTATAAAGAGGAGGAGGATGAGGAGGAGGATGATGAGGAGGATGAGGAGGAGGAGGAGGTGGAGGAGGAGGTGGAGGAGGAGGTGGAGGAGGAGGAGTAGGAGTAGGAGGAGGAGGAGGAGGAGGAGGAGAAGGAGGAGAAGGAGGAGGAGGGAGAGGAGGAAGAGGAGGAGGAGGAAGAGGAGGAGGAGGAGGAGGAGGAGGAGGAGGAGGAGGAGGAGGAGGAGGAGGATGAAATGAAAAGGCATGGAAGGATGGCCTTTTCTGCAGCGTTACAAAGTACCTAGATAATGCTTCTCAACCTTTTGTAATGTATTATTGGTAATTAGGGAAGGGTGATGATACATAAACTGAAACGGATGTTTCTACAACCTTTTACTCAATACCTCACAAATTACATTTACCCTTTGTACCGGTGTTACTTCCCTTGGTGACTTTTTGCAAGATGACGCTAGTTTGGAGGACGTATGGCAATCCTAAAATTAGGTCCGATTGGAAGTTCGAACGTTTTGGTCATTGTTGCTACACTAACCCCTTGTTTCTGACTTCACCAGATAGTAACTTAGGGCCTGATTTAAAAGTCGGAGGAGGGAATACTCCGTCACAAACGTGACGGATACCCCCTCCGTCATATTACGATTCCCATAGGACAGAATTTGATCGTAGTACAGTGTCCCCCTCCGCCGACTTCTAAATCAGGCCGTTGGTGCAGGTGAGGAATGCAGACCTCTTTTAGGCAGGTTGCAACGTGAATATCTTCCCCAGTCTCCTCAGCGTACCCGCTGTGTTGTGTTTGTGTGGGTTTTCCTACTAGTTTCTGTGTCGTTTCATGACTTCAGTCTTCTTTTGATCTGAGCATCGTCATCCGACTGACCACCTGGTCATGGGTGTGCCATAGGCGGCCCTCCCAAAGTTTTACTGTTTTCTCTTTCTGGCCATCTCGTTTGGCCAACAGCGGCGGGCTCAGACTCTAGTGCACAGGGTGGAAGACATGTAAGTGTGTATGACGCACAGGGCCCGCCAGTGGTGACAGCTGCAGGGCTTAAGTGGTCCGGGTCCTGCTGTTGCTCAGCAAAGGCAGTTCGAAAAAGTATGAGCTGAGACGGGTCCCTACCGGGCTCTCTATTTTTGCCCACACTCTCAGGGTGGAAAACAAATCTTAACTCTGCAGCAGTGCCACCGTTCACTGCCTTTGATGTAACTTCAAAGAAACTCGTCATAGTTCTTTCACAGTCTCATCATGTCAGAACTGAAGTATTTTCAATATTATATGGAGCAAAGCCGTAGTTGTTGCGTATGTATCTTATGCAACTAACAGCCATTGACAAAGCCAATAGCCCTAGCTTGTTGTAGATGTAATGTTACCAGCTGGATTATATATCTGGATGCAGTGACAGAAGCAGTAAAATACCAGTCGGTGGCACACTATGCTAAGCACAGATACTTAGCTTAGCAGTTTTTAAGCCACGCCCTTAATTACATCGACCACACCCCTTTGAGAGACCCCCCCCTCCCCAGTTTTTTAATACCACTTAAATCCCTGGGTAGCTGTGAAAAGTGGCGCTGTAGTCACTCCGTCTGCCTTCGGTCCTCACAGAGGTTTGAACTCCCTGAGGCCACATTCACCACACAAGCGCAGCCACAGCAGCTTAGTGCTCATGGTTAAGGCAGACCCAGCCACACTCCACCAATCAAACTCTACGCCGTGAGCAGGATACAAATCTCTCAGCGGGGATGATGTATCGGAAACACGAAAGTAAACTTTCTGCGGTTTGGCAATCTGTGCCATTTGCTGGAAGAAAACGTTAAAGCTAGGGGTGGGCGGAATTTGCGAAAGTGACTTTAGCAAATTATCGCTAAAATGTTAAAAATCTCCGCAAACACGCAGAAATAACGCGAAGATGCGGAAGTTTTTTTCCCGCACGTTTGCGGTATTTTCTGCGTGGTCGCGGCTCGCCAACTTACCCATGTGGTTGCTCGCGGGTGCGACCATCTTGTTTTCACTCTTCTCGCGGTGCATGATCGCGAGAAGAAAGACTTGATCGCGCGACCAATGACATTACTGAGGGCGCGAACTGTCGCGAGACAGCACAAATGGCTACCAACAATCCAACATCTCGTGGAGAACTCGACCGGATCGGGAAAACTTGTCGGCGAACGCGGGGATTCAGGTAAGGCGATCGCGCACGCGCAAGAATGTATTATTTTACAACGCGAGCAAGAAACAAATTATCGCTAAGCTGCGGAATGCGGAAATTTTGACATTTTCTCGCTCTCCGCGGAACGCGAAAATGTCAAATTATCGCAATTTCCGCGAGCGGAACGGAAATTTAGCCCAGGCCTAGTTAAAGCACCAAAAAACTGTATTTTTAAAGAACACATCCCTGATTTGTATGAGCAATCTGGAACGTTGCGGCAATGCAGGCAAGTGCCCAGAATGAGTTCCTCTAACCCTCAATGAGTAAGACTTGGCAGGGCTGTATCATTTCCACTAATGCACACATCATACAAATGCCTGCTCGCTGCGCCCCCTCTGTGCTCTTCCTTTGACTACAGGGGCGACTACATATGGACTCAGCCCCTCTCCTCTCAGCATCCATGCTCCCTGGCTGATCTGGATATCCCCTCTGTACTGACTTATGTCTAACACTTCATTTCCATTCATTTTCTGTTTGTATTATCTTTCTTGATAAATGCAACTTATTAATCAAAAATCATCCATTGA
The DNA here is from genome assembly GCF_964204655.1 of Triturus cristatus. Classification (NCBI taxonomy): domain Eukaryota; kingdom Metazoa; phylum Chordata; class Amphibia; order Caudata; family Salamandridae; genus Triturus; species Triturus cristatus. The sequence goes on along the minus strand of NC_140587.1, from coordinate 216,840,485 downwards.
TGTCCACCATTTTATGACAGAGCGGTGCCTACGTTAAAATATACTCTTTTATTTCAAATGTGACTATTCTTTCTGGTTAGTAATTGACTTAACAGTAACTGTTCTAGGCAGTCCATCACTATAATTGAATAATTATTTGAAAAGACTTTGCCTCAATCTTGTTATTGTGTCAGAGCGCGCTATGAAGGCTGAAGTCTCCTGGCGCTTCTGACTACATTATAAGATGGAGGTGGGGGCAGAGGGTACTGAGGAAGGATCTAGAAAAGAGTTGTGTCTCCAGGTGTTGTCCAGGTGTGACGTGCGATGAGATGCAGTGGAGCTCACGTAGAAGATACAGTGCAGGAGAAGGGAGCACAGCCTCTGCGTCTTTTCCAACTGAACCCTGGGACGCAGAGGAGCTTGGGACTAGAACAGAGAGCGCGAGCTGGAGAGGAACAGTGGCTGGAGCACCATGTGTAATGCATAGTGGTTTGAAGGCAGCTCTGGTGCGAATGGGAAGTCAGTGATGGCAATGAAGAAGAACGGGAGATGCTCTAAGGTATCTGGGGACAGAGGTCATCAGACGGGCTGCTTGGTTTTGAATGGTTTGTAACTGATGAAGCAAGGCAGCATTGATTCCCAGATAGGAAATGCTGCAGTAACGGAGGCGCAAGCCTCTTAAAGCGGGCTCTGCTGCTCCTCTGTAATCAGAGACAAGGGGATGATTTTCCATAATCTATGGCTATGAAAAGTGCAGGGGACACTACTGAGGAAACCGCTGGATCCTGTCAGACAGTTTGGCCCATGACTTTTCACTGATGAAGAGGGACTGCGACATGAGCCAAATTCAGATGCCATAGAGAGGGTATCCAAAGAATGGGGTGGGTACCAGCCAGCAGGATTTCTATGTTATCTGCATTGAGTGCCAGCCAGTGACGGTTTTGATTTCTAGCAGAAAATGTGGAAAGTTGCTGCTAAAGACTGGAAAAGTTCAACAGAGTCTGCTTATAACTGGCATGGTCGTGGTCAAGTAAGATAGGCAAAGAGGCGTTTGGTGGATCAGCTTCCGCAGGCCCGGCTCTATCCTGCAGAGTACAGCTGAGAGCAGACACACACATACGCCCCAATTGGGACCGCCTTACTTCCATTGCACCGCATGTGAGCAGGCCAGAGTGTGGAGTCATGAAAGGGGCAAACTGGAACAGCTGTGCAATTTATGTTACCAGGGACCCCACCCGACACGGATAACCAATTAAGACTTGTGATCCTATAAAAAAACAATGTTGGAGAACATTACCAATTTACAAACTTAAACCCAGGAAAGACAGCCTTTCCCACAAGCCCCTCTGCTCATCGGTTAATTACTCGACTCTTGCAAATGCACTTCAAGATCATCCATCGACAGGATCCGGAAAAAACAGCTCCTCCTCTGTATTTGGTGGTTTCGGCACCGAAGATTTGTGGTGTTTTTTGCTGGGAGTCGAAGGGTTTGTAGGCTTCGGCTTCGACCTATCTGGCTCGGGAACCTTCTTTTTGGTCGGTTCGGGAGCTTTCTTGACTTCGACGTCCTTTTCGGATCGACCGTTTTCTTGGGTTCTATCTGTTTTTTAGGCTCGGTGACCTTTTTGGAGTCGTTAGTCTTTTTCGGGTCGATTAGCTTTTTCGGGTCGATATTTTTCTTGGGATCGACCTTTTTCGACTCGAGAAGCTTCGGCTCGACGTTTTTGGGAACGGTCGAGTCTTTCGGCGCCGGAGCCGGATGTGTTTTTCTCGGCGCCGAAGGCATTTTGGGTGTAGGGAGATACGGTTTGCTCGGTCCCGAGCTTCCGGAAGGCTTTTCGGTTATCTTCGGAGCCGGGCCCGAGGGTGGGGCTTCCGAAGGGATATTTCGATCGTGACGAAGGCCTTTTGGCGATGTCTTGACCGGAGCCTTGTGTGGGGTGATTGGGACAGGGGCATCGGTACTCACGTGCTGCCCCAATGGGATTGGGTCATCTGAGTCCGATTCTTCGACTGTGACGAGCTGTAGATCGTCCGAGTCCTCGGCATCCGAGGGGTCGTCGAAGATATCGTCCGGTTCCGGTGCCGGTGCCGCTGCTTGCCGATGCATCGCTTGTCAATGGGCCCTTCGGTTCCTGATTGTCTTTTTGGAACGGAAGAGTGCGCAGGCTGAGCAGTCTTCTTCTCTATGCTCCGGAGATAGGCATCTGTTGCACACCGGGTGATGATCCGTGTGTGGGTATTTAGCACCACACTGGGGACATTTTTTGAAGGGGGTCCTTTCCATGGGCCCGAGGCCCGAGTGGCGTCGATAGGCCCGGAGGCCTGCGTCGATGTAAATATGAGAAATAAAGTCTCGTAAAGTTCTAGGGTATCGACCGGAGAGCAATCCCGTCGAGATACTTGGATTTGCCGTGAAGAAAGTTGAAAACTTCGGAGTCGAAGTTGGCGTCGCAGAAGTACATCCGAACCCGATGGCGGAAAAAAACAATCTGATGATGGAGGAGCTGTCCATGCGCACTGTAGTCCAGGGGAGGAGTCACCTATCTCGTGAGATCTCGAAGACTCTTCCAAGACAACAACGTGCAACATCCGGACCCAACACTAGGCGGCGATCTAATGCAATAATGTGACTGCAGCAGCTCATATGCCTCGAACATGTATCTACAATCAAGGTTTATATGTGCAAAAGGAAATTCATTCAGACATTCTTTTTGCATCTTTTTGTTTCAAGCTCTGCAAAATCAAACTTTGTGAAGATGAAAAACGAGTGTGGAAAGGTTCTAATTGCCATTTACCTTATGTTTGCATCCAGTATTCAAGCATGGGATCCCTGCTGAGCAGGAGTGACACAGAGGGAATACTACAATAACACAGAAAAGGCCTGAGTAGTAGAAGAACCATACTGAAGAGACACATGCTTGAACCAAGAGAGTTGTTCATCTTCCACTGCTTGAGAAAGGCTGGTATTTGTTGCCCACTTACCTGCCGGAGGTTGATGTAAACTGCGTTCTGCAGGAACTCCGAAGCCTCCATGCTTCTCTTTTGTATCGCTAGAACCCTCACGGCTTTAACACAAGCTTCCAGCTCGATCACTCCAGCATTCTTGTACTGTTGAATAAAAAAAGTTAGTGTAACAGATGCAGCAAATTGACTGATTCGCTGCTGAAGAAGTAACAACTCTGATAGCAAACAAAGCGTAGACATTTTGACTTCAATCCCCCTTTTCCCTAATTCAGCAAGCAATGATGATGTTTGATGGGCATCTGGTGGTCATCTCTGGATGTCCTGGACAGATCAAACCCTTCAGAAACAATAGTTATCTCAAACTGAATATATTCAACTGACGTCACTGGCCCTCATGTCTTCTTGAGAAATCTAGCATGTCATTCTCATCACCCGCAGTGGGTGGCATTGTTCTAAATGTGAAGGTCTTTTCAGAGTCCAGACATGTAATACTGACATGGTTGCATTTTTTTCCAACATTCACAACAGAAACTTATTGTTTATAAATAGTTGGTTGATTATAAGTAGGAGGTTGAAGCAAACTATTTCCTCAGCCAATGAGGTTCAGAAAGGAGTTTTTCTAAAAATGTCTAAACAATAATATGCAGCCATCACCCAAGAACTGACCAGTGGCAGCCTTTGTCACAATAACTGTATCAAACAAGGAGCTGGCCAATGCCTGCATGTCATAGAGAGTGGCACTGTTCCTTTGTTGATTAGATCTCACATGAAGGACTGAACTAATAGCCTCATGTAGATAACTCTTTGCAATCACAACGCTTGCGAATCACAAAAAAACAGGCTCTGTGACCACATCAGTGTGTTTTATTATGTACAAACCCCAATTTATGAGCCAGAAAAGTCTTTCTGACTTGTAGAGGGGCTTTGAGAATGAAAGGGACACCCCGTCCTATTTGGGAGATGCAATGCAATGTATCAATGACCAATAATTAAATACCAACACCTCAAAGGGGATGGTTATCTGATTTGGAAATCTGAGTTGTGTACGGAAGCCTCTGGGGGAGCAGGCAGTGCCCCAGCAAACCACGGCATGTTTCTCTGGTGTATCCCCAAACGAATAACATTTCTTTTGTAAAAGCAGCACTGATCCATTCAATGAACATTGGTTGCTTCAAAAGAAAAAGGCTGCTGTGTGGAAAAGCCAATACAAGGATGATGGTCTGCGGTCTCTTGCAGGCTGGCAACCATGCTTCCGAAGCCATTCACAGGTGTTCGCTAATGGCGACCTGCCTAATAATATTTGTTTGGCAGGTTGATTTGCATCCCCCACCCCCCGTATGTACAATTTGTGACATGACCTACAAATATACAAGTCACATCGTAAACTGCATTCCCATTGACAAACCAGTTGGTGAGCAAAATGCACAGCGTGGTTTGTGAATGGACATTTGTACATCAAGGCCTATATGTAATAGACATAATCCATTAGCTGTCAGTGAAATCTGAGGATTGCAACTGTTTAAATCTCGGAGTTATGGTAAGCTCGGATGATTGCATAGTGCACCTTTCGTAAACCGCACAGGTTTACCACGACTGAACTGCATGCCAGGTTACCACCTGCAGGTTGATGCACCACAGGGAACTCCATAATACAATAATTACCCTAGAGGTCTCCATGTTCCATGAGCAGGGGAGCATGGGGAAGGATTCCCAAGAGGTCAAGCTTAAGCAGAACTTCTCTTCAGTTCACAGCACCCGGCCAGTTTTACCGCGTGCATTTGGTTTAACTCAGAGTTCATTTCCTAGGGAGAGCTCTACATGAAATATGTTCAATCTCCTGTTGTGCATTTGTGATGTGTGACAACAGTGTAAAAATAGCATCCAAAGGTGCATTGACACCATGAAAAAATATATTATATCATATGGTTTTTCTTAAAGACTTAGTGGGAAGCGGTTTCCATAAAGACATTCGGATTCGAACATCATTCATATATCCTTCTAAGAGATGCACGTTCTTCATACCCAATGCATTTTAATCTCAACGGTACTGGGTACCTATTCATGCCTTGACACATTTCTGATCTGAACAGAGGCTAAAACGTGTGATAAGTTGATTTTTCGATTTCCAGGGTAGCCTGGATTCCATTTCATTAAAGGTCTATGCTTTGCATGGAATGATGAATGTTTAAGTCATGCTCTTGCTTGATATGGGAAGGAATTTATGAATCTGCATGTTTCAAGACACAGCACTAGGTCAGTAATTTACGTAGGCAAAACAGAGAGTCTCAGATAATCTGGTGTGTTTCGCTTGTGATGCTTACTGCCTGGAAAGGGATTCTCCCAATACTCTCGGAGCACCAATGGGTAAGTCTTTAATCAGCTGCAAAAAGGAAAGCAACCGAAGTAGAACTAAAAATAAAATGGATGCTGCACATCTCAAAGCCGAAAAGTTCCAATGTCTGTATTATTTGTCAGTACATGAAGTGTACCGCTTAGGAAGACGGTGAATATCTGTACTAAAATACTACAAGAAGAGCAGCTCCTTCCGGGTAAGAGTGTTAGGGCAAGAGAGCAGCAATATTCATAGAAACAAGGCTGTTGAAAAGCATTAAAGACCAGCAAAGGTAGAAAATAAAAGAAAGCACGTGTTTTCTCTATTTTCTTGACAAAATGTCAGGGGGCCCGATTCACAGAACAAACTTAAGACAAAATCCTAAACTTAGTACCATTTTGATATTCACAGAATGCACTTACTACTTCTGGTATTCACAGAATGAACTTACTACTTTTGCGATTCACAGAATAAACTTACTACTTTTGCTATTCACAGAATGGATTTACGACTACTAACTTTACGTCCGCACTCGGGCCGGAAATTCCGGCCCGGAGGCGGAGCTTCCGGCCCGGAGGTGGGGATTCCGGCCAGTGGCGGAGATTTAGCCATGGCCAAAATCTCCACCTCTGGGCCGGAAGCTCCGCCTCCGGCCCGGAAGCCCCGCCTCCGGGCCGGAAGCTCCGCCTCCGGGCCGGAAGCTCCGCCTCTGGGCCAGAATTTCCGGCCCGAGTGCGGACGTAAAGTTAGTAGTCGTAAATCCATTCTGTGAATAGCAAAAGTAGTAAGTTTATTCTGTGAATCGCAAAAGTAGTAAGTTCATTCTGTGAATACCAGAAGTAGTAAGTGCATTCTGTGAATACCAAAATGGTACTAAGTTTAGGATTTTGTCTTAAGTTTGTTCTGTGAATCGGGCCCAAGTAATTTAAGTGTTGTATTCACTACATCACAGCATGGATGAATGAGAAAGCAAGCAGGGATTTGCCCTTTCATTCGCCACTCCTTGGTCTTACCTTCCCGTAGTAGGAGATTGCCTCTTTGTATTTATCAATGATATCTTCAGGGCTCAGGCAGTTCTTTGCACGCCCTATTTCGGTGCTAGTGTCTGCATTTATTCCATTAGACGTCAGAGCACCTAGGAAAAGAAAAAACATTTTTAAAACCCCACTAGTGGCCCAAATGAATTATATTTTATAACCCATACAGATCCTATTTTGCAAAGCTGTGGCACACATTCTGAAATCTCTTAGGAAACGGGAAGCCCACACTCAGTGAGCTTGACTTAGATCTGGGTCAGATTTGCCCACTTCATGGTCCTGGGTGACCTGAATATACATCTGCACCAGACAGATAGCAAGGACACTCAAGACCTGCTTGATGGGCTGCATCTGGCCCAGCTAAATCAACATGTCAGCCTCTTTACTCATCAAGCTGGACATGTTCTTGATCCTATCTGCACTAACTTTCCGGTTCAAGTAAAGGACCCTAGTCCCGTTACCTGGTCGGACCATCTTATAACCTATTTTTCTTGGGAAATGTCCAAGGCTGAGCCTCTGGCACATCCGAGCTACAAATCAGTCTTTGGTAAAATTGATCCTTCCGCACTTAATATGGCCTTGGCAGCTTCTAAACCTATATTGGCAGGCGAGCTTGAGGACCAGGTTGCGGAATTTTCCAGCTGGGTCTCGCCTGCAGTTGGACCGTGGCCCCCCCCTCGCTCCATCAGGCTGGCTAGAGAATCACCATCTAAACCCTGGTTTAATTCCTTGCTTAAAGACTTAAAGCACGAATGTAAAATTCTTGAACGGGCGTGGAGGAGGGGTGGCTATTGCCCAGTAGACAAGAGCAAGCTTAGAGATAAGCAGAAGTCGTACTATGGATCGATTAAGTTGGCCAAAAGGCAATTCTATTCATCCCGTATTAAAGCTGCCAATAACAACTCCAGGGAAATGTATGCGATTGTCCAGACTTTCATATCCCCTGTGGCCCAAGCTAGTGTGAAGCCATCCTCATCTTCATGGTGCAACACTCTTTCTCGCTCTTTTAGAGATAAGATTTTAGTTATTCAATCAACTTTCACTCCACGCAGTACCCACTTAGACGCTACTCTGGTGTGTCCCCCGGGAGTCACTGGATGATCATTGTATGAATTTAGGCAAGTTGTTCCGCTGGAATGTCTAAAAATTCTTAAAGGTTTAAAATCAGGCTCACCTTCAGATCCTTGTCCGGCTAGGACATTGGCAACGGCAGCTGAGGTTGTTAATGCAGAAGTTAACGCCATCATCAATCTTTCCCTCCAGAAAGCGGTGGTCCCTTTGGCTTGGAAGGAGGCTAAGATCTGGCCCCTCCTGAAAAAGCAGTAATTCGACCCGCTTTGCCCAGGGAATTATCGGCCTATCTCCCTTCTCACTGCATTGGCTAAGGTATGTGAGAAGGTGATAAACAATCAGCGTACCGATTTTGTGGGCAAGGGAGGCGCTTTTACATCCAGCGCAATCTGGGTTTCGCTCGTCACACAGCACTGAAACAGTGCTGGTTGAGGTGGCAGAGGCTATACGGGACTGTCTGGACGCAGGCGGGAGGGCAGCGCTAATTTTGCTCGACCTCTCAACCGCGTTTGACACGGTCCCGCACCCATTGCTTCTATCTCGGCTGGCCAGGATTGGTCTGTCGGGCACTGTGTGGGGCTGGATCCGCTCCTTTCTGGAAGGGTGGTCCGAGCAGATTTGGATTCCACCTTCCTCCTCCTCCCCTCAGCTGGTCACAACGGGTGTCCCGCAGTGTTCTTCCCTTAGTTCCCTCCTATTTAACATCTATGTGACTCCTCTGATATATCTAGCAGAGGAGCTGGGGACTAAGGTGATGGCCTATGCGGATGACACCCAGCTGCTCTTCACCTGGGCCAAAGGTGCGGACTCTGTATCTCAGGTCCAACACTGCCTTTCATCAATCTTTAAATGGCTGGCGGATGCACAGCTTAGGTGCAACAAAGGGAAATCGGAGATTCTGCTGTTTGGCACATTTCCTTCGAACTTCAGAGAGCAGCTCTGGCCTCCCAAGTACTCTCGTCTGACATCTACTGGGAAGCCTGCAAACAATCTTGGGGTTTGGTTTGACAAAGAACTGCCCTTTGCATCACAGATCAAGAAGCTGGCTGGCGGCTGCTTCGGCTTGCTTAAATCCTTTAGAAGATTTTTTCCCCTCCTGCCTGCTGCAGCAAGACAAACCATCACATGCGCGTTGATCCTGTCTCGGCTAGATTATGCCAATGCTCTCAATACTGGCATTCCGGGCTACCTGTTAAAGAAGTTACAGGTGGTCCAGAACACTGCAGCCAGACTGTTATCAGGTCTGTCAGCCAGGGAGAGTGTCCATAACCAGTTGTGCTTATACCACTGGCTGTCCTCAGCAGCCAGAGTGAAATTCAAATGACTGATTATGGCCCACCGCGCGCTCCATGGGTGTGACCCTCTTTACTTGCAGAGGCGCGTTTCCTTCTATGCTCCTGCGCGCTCTTTGCGATCTTCGTCCCTATTCCTTGCCCAAGTCGCACGTTTCAAGCGTCAGAGGATGGGGGGCAGCTCCTTCTCAGTTAAAGCAACGGTTGCATAGAATGCTCTTCCTCCGGTCCTACGCTCCATCCAGGTTCCAGTTGCATTAAAAAAAAAAATTAAAAGCACATCTATTCACTTGAAGTCCTCTGCCGCACCACGATGGTCTCGCGCCGGGACACTCACGAGTAGACGTGCGCGTAAAAAATTCATATAACATAACACTTATGGAGGTAGAAGCCTGAAGGTGACTTTTAACCTGATAATCCCTAGATTCTATCAGTGATGTGTCGATTAGGGTTAGCTTTCAAACAAGGGCTCCAAACACTGAGGCAGAAATCCATCATTTACTCCATACTGGTTAAGGCAGGCTACCACGATGATGTGAGTTAGCACTTAAGCACCACAGACTATTTAATAGTGTTATTTTCAACTTTTGCAAACCAGTTTTCAAATTTGTAATTGTACTACCCCTAACGAGGCGTCAAATCGCTTTTCGGCGAGTAGCACGCTACTCCAGAACCCAAAGAGGATTAGTTGTGAATTAGTATAAGGAGATATGAAATGAATTTGAGCGGTGGACATGTGAGTCTGTGAGTTGGATTGAAAAGAATAGTGGAGGGATAGAAGAGGGAAGGGTCTAGAGCGGCGGCCCTCAAAGTACGGCCTGCGGGCCATTTGCGGCCCCATGGAAAACAGCAGTGAGGAAGCCGGTGCAATTTCTGCATTCCTGCTGTTGTGATTCTTCGGGGGCCGCATTCACCAGGAAAAGCATCAAAGGGGCATGCACAGACCAGGAGTGTCTTGCATGCTTACCTGCGCCCCTCGCCCTCATCTGCCTCTGTGACAATTTGCTTGTGTCACAGCAGAAGGAGAGGATTTTATCTGTGGTGCAGAATGCATCTGGAGATCTGTAAAAGGAGAGAGGCAGATCTCTGGAGCTTCTATTGTAACAGTCTCCAAAAAGGTCACAGAAATTAAGACTATCGACGGAACAAACGAGATGGTTTTACAAAGTTTAAAAGATTTTGGAGTTACACGAAAATGTCCCGAGGTGCAGTTTCTATTGTCTGTGTTACAAGAGAGGCCTGAGAGGGTGAGCACGGTGTGTAGAGGACAAAGGAAAACAAGCTTTTAAACAAAAGGGGAAGTACCCCTGCCTGGCGACTGCACTGTTACCGGGGATTCCAAACTCTGGTTCCAGAAGCTACAAACATTTCTACGACTTTGAACACGTGACGTGGAGCAGGGCAGGGATACTGGGCTGGTACCGAGAAGTCTTTTTGACTATAAAATATGAATGCAAAATTTCAGTCCAACAGATGGATGCCCCGTGGGCTCTAGGACACATTGCTTATACAAGTACATGAACACCAGCAAGGCCCACGACCACAGACCCGCAGCAAACTACGTGCGGCACCCTGCACTGTCCTACTAGTACGAGGGGAGCAAATACCACCAATAAGCTTCAGGCTGGAAGGTGTAACATACCGTAGGGTGACCAGAATTTTAAAGCAAAAAACCGGGACATTTCACAAAAAATAGAAGAAGGACTATAATTTTACTTCAAGCGCGCGCACAGAATGACAGCGCTCCTCAGCAGAGAATTACAAAACAGGCAGTAAGAACATACATAAGATGCAATTTTTAAACCCAGTAGCTTGCCTGTGAATTAAATTGCTTTCTTGGAACAACTGCTAACTATCCCTGCTTTGTAAAACATAAAAAACACCTCCCCCGTTTTTAGCTGACCCTCTCCAAACACCGAGACATGAGCTAAATTTCCTGAAATCTGCCCGGACAGCTGGTGAAAAACGGGGACCGTCCTGGCAAATCCGGGACACCTGGTCACCCTAAACATACGCCACACTCACGCCTTTAAAACCCAAGAGCTTAGCACACTCAAGGCCCCTCCAACCCATAGTATTTAATGAGCAGCAGCCTCACTGCCCCCATTCTGCAGTGGAGTAAACTACTTCTACCCTACTTCAAGCTGTAGGGTGGGAGTGACAGAAGTCATCCCACTCCTCCAATGCCTGGGGTCTTGGCACACACAAGGAAGACTCCTCCAATCCAGGTTGAGGCACAGGAGCCTCTCTGTCCCAACCACTACCAGAGTGCAGGACTCTCTGCATGGTTTCTTTCCATGTGATACAATTTGGCCACCAAAGTCCCCACCATGCCATGTCCTGCCTAACTCAGCCCCGTCCGAATCACCCCTCCTGCACACGCCCCCCCCCCCCCCCCCCCCCCCCCCCCAGTCATCGGTGCAGCCCCAGTGATAACCTAGACCATACATTTAGGCCCCGGAGGAAATGTTTGTGAGTACCCCTGGTCTAGAGAGTGTTCTTTTGAAGATCATAGCAGTAGAAGGAGGTTTGGGGTGAGTAAAGGGGCAGTGGAGGGGGGGGGGGAAGAGTCACAGGGAAGGGTTTAGAAAGGCTTGTTTAAGAGCTCTGAATAGTAAAGGAGGTTTGAGGTGATGCAAGGAGGAGTAGAGGAGGGAAGAGTCTAGAAAGGGTTATTTTTAAGAGTTTGCGGTGAACTCTGTTTCGGCAGTGGAGTTTGCGGGGTTTTGCCCACTGCGCTGCGAGTACGGCATTCAGCAAACACTCCAATTCCGCCAAGTGGTGGAGTTTGACCTGCCGCCCACCCTGAATATTTCCCGGGATTTGTGATCTATGCTAATATATGCAAAATCGCTTTGCATATCAGTTTGCTGCTGCTGCATGCGCAGTAGACCAAAACCACTGTTTGTAATAATTGGCGCAACATGAAGCTCCCAGAACCCTCTACCCCGACGTCTTTCACGTCAGACCCAAGTGGGGTTCACACCTTTTGTGTCACTGTCAGCTAGACCCGAACAACAAATTCATTTTAACTGTGGGCACTGGAGGAGCCTTGCAGAAGAGCACCTTTTTGTTAGCTCTGGGATTTCAAACCAAAGAGATACAAAGAGTGCTCATGTTCTATATGGCAACATTTGAAAACAGATCAGGATATTTAACTGCCACAATACATTGGTTTGAAGTTGAAGGACGTTTTAAGTGAGAGAAAGCTCAAATAACGGCCTTTTGGCTTCCTTCAGGAGTTATGGCACGACTCACTCTTTTCCACTTTTCTCCAACTCACTGAGCTCCTCTCTGTACGTCACATTCTGTCTTCCTCGCACATATTTTCTTTGCCATTAAGTCATGTCACACGTTTCTCTCCTTTGTATCTCTTCCTCTTTTTTTCACTCCCATCGGTCCCTTCTATCCTGCTCTCTTACTCTCTCTATATCAGTCTTTCTCTCTTGCGTATTTCTGGTTGCTGCTGTTCCTTCACCACCTTTCCTTGAAATGTTCGACCGAGAGGCATTGGTCCTTATAGCACACATTACCTCATCTTCCATCTTCTTTGTCACAGTTCTTGTAATGCAAAGCTTATCAGACAAAACACCATGTTTAGGGGGGGGGAAGTAATGCTGTCTGTTAAACCATGGTGCAAAAGTTCTGCATTTTGAGAAAGTAGACATAATGACCAGATTAGGTGACAGCCAGGTCTTGCATGCACGCTGAAAGGTCGCGCACAGAGGTTAGACCTGGGAGCCCAGCTACGGGCACTCACTCCAAACTTAAATGTGCCAACCCCCGTCCCCAACAGATCCCGTACCTGCCTCCCTGGCTGCTCTCTTTTCTTCCCGCACACCTCACTGTCCCGCACCAGCAATGTGGTGGTTGCCGGACGACTGACGTCAAGTGTTTTGTGTGTGCCGTGCCCTAACTTGTATTTTTGAGATAAAGTGTGTACGGCTGCTGCTCCGCCGTTGGCGCTTGGACCAAGTCTTTCTAGCACCGCATCCACGGCATCGGGGGGCAGCAGAGATGGCTCTCCATGGCTGCAAGAGTCCGCAGTAGAGCCACCTCCGCATACATCTTTTTGGGCAGCAAGGCGCAGCTTTTAAGAGCAGAGAGGCGAGAGCAGGGAGGAATCTCAGTGTTACACGTAGGTGGAGCGGAACTCTGCAGAATTACAGAGTTTTTAGGCAACTCCGTGGAATTCTGCAGAGTGCAACTAAGCAAACTCCACCCACCCTTAGTTATTTTGGGGATCACAGCAGTAGAATGTGGTCTGGCATGAGTCAGACAGTGGAGGTAGAAAATATATTGAAAGAGCTTTAGGATAGTGCATTGGAGATGCTGAATTAGAAGTAAAATAATAAAGATAAAGACAAAAGTACACTAAAAGGATATATGTATAAGGAAGCTAATATATGTAGATTAAAGTTGTATTTAATAAACATAGACTTTCAAGTGTCGCTGTACTTTACACAAACATATTTGTTTTTATAAAACTTTTTTTGTAATTCAATAGTGAAGCAATTGTAGATAAATAGTTATGATAAACATTTACTTATTTATGCAGTGACCTATATACATGTTAAACATAGAATTGTATAACCATAGGTAATATGTACAATTATTAGGCAGAACTAACAAATATATATATATATTCTTAAACATAATTATTATACATGTTTATACAAAGAAATTACAACCTATGTATGTACACATATATAGTCCAAATAAATGCTTATATACACAGGAATATGCTTTATATTTATGTTCAATACCTGCCATTTCTTTCATTGAGGCTCAGTCCTGTGATTAGGGCAACGGTAAGCTATGGATATTCAAATGTTATCATACTCGCATGTTGTGCAAAGTCTGCTCAAGGGTATCTGAACTGTAGCTGGCACACAGACTAGGGAATTGGTTTCCAGACATTAGCATGATCAGAAAATTCACAAGATATTTCTCAGACCAAAGGATCTTTAGAAGTCGTTTTCTACTACTGCTGATGGCCTTCTATAAGGCTGGTTAAATTGTGACTTAAAATTCTGAATGAGGAATATAATTGGGCAGAGATGATATTGGACGCCCTGGAAAGAAGCCTGGAGATATCAATGTATTGGTCCAGAACTCTCTGTGACCGGGCCCAGTGATGTGAATAGCATAGGTTTAGATCCAACACAGTCAGTTTAGGGCTTAGCAAGATCAATAGTTAACTTGGAGTAGAACCGCCGCAGAATTGGCAGTCTAGACAACACCATGTCAATGATAGTAGCTAAGTTGTAGCACTGTCAATGACACAAGCCTCTGATCATATATTCAAGCCACTTTATTTCGAAACCCAAGCAATTTTGCCTCTGGCAACGCCAGACTTCTATTATCGTCCTACTTCGACTCACATGAAACATCCACTAATATTGCCTTCTTCTAAGAGAAAAGTAAAAGAATCCTCTCTGAATTCATACCCAAACACCCCCAAGTGCTTAAAGCCTGCCATCCCCTCCTCGTAAAATGTATCCACCTCTTGGGCCCCCACAACAGGATGAAAAATATCTCAGCCTTCCATAGTCATAGATCTCATGGTCCTCAGTTGTGCAAAAGGTGCTGTGGTAATTTAGTTCTTTGATCACAAGATCATCAACATTACCAAATGGAAGCTCTCCTGAAAACAAACTAGTCTGGATACCTCAGAGTTTTCCAAGTGGAGACCAGCTTTCAAATGACCCTTTCCAGAAAAACTCATAGAAAATGATGCTTTTCAGCTAGCTTGCCAAATTAGCATTACCACATATTCTCAAACAAGTTCCAGGATATGATGCAGAGCAGCGCATGCCACTCTCCAGATAGTAGATGATGATTTATTGAACATTGGAGATGATTATCTAAACCTGGGGGATTCTGCAGCATTTGACACCGTAGAACATGGTGTGCTCTTATTCATCTTGGTTCTTAAGATAGGTTTTAGTTGGGAAGCACTAAACATCTCCTCTTTCTTCTTAGAAAGTTCACAATTTGTAAAAGTCAATTTGTCTAGAGCCCCTTTTTTTTTTATAATGTCCCTCGAGGTTCTATTATGTTAAGAGCTCTGCTCAACCTCTCACTTAATTCACATGTATCCAATGACAACATCTTTGGTGGACAACATGCAGACAATGCTCAGCTTTTTCTGAAGGCTGCATTCTCTCTTAACATCTCACCTGGACCCCTTTCTACTACAGATGACTTTTTTCACACGTTTTAGCTCGAACAATAGGAAAACCAGATATATCTTCCCTCTAGTTGTTTACTCGTCAAATATCAAGATCTAGCTCAACAATTCGTCCCCCTTAGGAACTTATAATCTGCATACCCACCTCTGTCTGCAATTTTAAATGGACAAAATTAGGAAAATATCCCTGTCTACGCTAGCTTCTTTGAAACTGATCAAGAACAAATGTAGTCCAATCACTGGTGCTACTACACCGTGACGAAGGCTAACACTTTAGATCAGAGACAATCAGCAACATGTGGAAGCACTAAACAACTTAACACACCTGGACTAAGCTGCTTGCCATAGAGACACAAGCATAGAGTATCCCAATTTTGAGAAAAACAATATTTTGGAACATTTCAAATAAATTATATTGTTGTACTGATGATTACCTGGATCTATGAGAACTTCCTGAGCACCTAGAACAAAAAAACAAACAGATAATCGATGTTACACAAGGTTACAGTCACATATAAAAACGACCTGACTTCCAAATTCTGTATTACATTGGTCTACAGTGTTCTATATTTCTCTGCATGCGGCAGAAGTCACCGCAGATACCTTACCTGCAAGATGCACAAGGCGTGTTTGCTAAAGTCTTTCTTTTAGCAATATCTAAATAATTTGTCTTTGACTATGATTTTTACTTGATAGGCTTTCAGCGATTACCCAATTGTTTTATCATATATTAGCTTTATGACAAACGATGTGTCCTTGCAAGCTACCTTGTATGCATGTTTGGCTGAAGAAAATTTGGGACAGTTCATAAGAATGTGCAGATCTTTCACTATAGAGCGGACAATGATTTTCTATTCTGTGGTCATTCCTAGTATCTGTGCACGAATTCATACATTACCTGGCCTGAATCTAGTATCCTGCACATGCATGAAAGAAACGACGATGATCAACCCGAGTTTTCATCAACACATAGATTAACGGTGCAGAGGCCCGTACCGATGGTGGCATCAAACAACTTCCTGAAAACATAGTCCAATAGTATTTATTTGTTGCAGGACATGGGCCAAGTTCATGACTGGTTCATTTTAAAAAGTGGTAGTTGAATGCTCACGTCATGGACATTTTTTGATGGGATTGGAAGATGTAGTCAATATGATGTTAGGGGAGGCTGTTCCAATAGTGGAGAGCACGAAGACAGAAATACATGAATCGAGAAGAGGCACTGAAGATGTTCAAGGACAGGGAGGCACTGGGTGGTTGTGACCAAAGAGAGTAAATGGTGTTGTTGGGGTGGGGGGGGTTAGGCATGGGAAAGACCGTTGATTGACATTAAGACTAAGGTAAAAAAAAATGGATCAACTAGTCTATTGGGCTCAATTTACAAACTTTAGGACTTTGTGGATGGACTTAAAGA
This sequence comes from Triturus cristatus, assembly GCF_964204655.1. Taxonomy (NCBI): domain Eukaryota; kingdom Metazoa; phylum Chordata; class Amphibia; order Caudata; family Salamandridae; genus Triturus; species Triturus cristatus. The sequence goes on along the minus strand of NC_140587.1, from coordinate 216,824,200 downwards.
GTACAGTTGGGTATGAGGAATGAAACTGATATAGTATGTGTTTAATGCAAATCCATGTATTGACACAGATTTCAACTGCCTCCAAGGAGAGTACAGATTTTGCAGATGTTTAGTACTCGACATGGGACTAAAAACAATACTCAAATTGGTTTGGCCTAAGCGCACATACTTCATTATCAATATGATATACTGCACGTACCTGGCCTGTGCCTCTTTTCAGCTTCTGCAGGGACCGGAGCTCCTGACACATTCCTAGCTCCAGCTTTGCCGCCTGTACCACCAGGGTAGAGTGAAATAACCGAAACAGAGCATAATCCTTCCAGGGCAGCTGAGAATGATGATGAAGTAGGGAAAGAAATCAGAATTCCAGGTCAAAAGAATTGTGATACCACATTAATTCCCGCTAAAAATAGACACCCATTCCAAAGGGAATACTATCACATATTACTAAAGTACATTTTATCAATTAATACCATTGAAGAAAAGGGCAGACGAAGAAATCTAGCCTCATGGAAGCATTGACCAAACAGCATTTCTAAGAGCCAGGAAGTCCCAAATTATTTTAGTGCTGCTCAAGAAGAGGAGGTCATCTAACACTTTTAGAACAAGCAATGGCACCTTCTGCCTTTGGTGACCAATCTCTGCTCAGAATAAAGGCACTAACTTAGTAGTAAAGACTTGGAGTATGCGAGGGAACTAAGTGGCTTAATGTACGCAAGAAGGCTGGGTGCGGAAGTTAGCATCTACTGCTTGAAAAAGCGCAATATTTTAAATGAAAAACTGGGATGGGTGAATTGTGGAAGGGTACTGCACTGGTCAGATAGAAATGTAAAGAGTTGGTGCCTGTGGAAAAAGTTTCTTTCACCCCAAATTACCTCCAAGCCATAAAAAGTCATTGACAGCCCGCAGAAGCTCAACAGCCATGTGATAATGTACCAGCGCATCCTGCAGCATCCCAGCCTGGAGACACAGGTCACCAACATGTTTTCGCATGCGACCTTGGCAACGCTTTTTATAATGTCTGAAAAGTAAAAAAAACATGGTATGAATCATCCTGGCTGCAGGAAAACAGCATGATTTCACATACTAGAAAATCTACAATATTTTCAAAAGATGAGGGCAGTTTGTGAACAAATTGGCTACATATTTGGCCACATATTCATGTACTTCCATTTGTCAATAAAAGGTACAGCTTGGAAACAAACCTTCCTCTCAAGCATTAACATGGGGGTCAATGGGCCAAGAAGCCAGGCTGAAATTCTCATCCAATCTCAGAGTACATCAGACAAGCAACAGAGCAGCACAACACAAGTACACTTCCCTCTACCCTTAAACTGTTTTTACAGAACCGATGTATTTCTTCCTTATTTTATCAGGTCAAGATCAACTGGATGCTTCATTGAGTTGAAGTGAAAATTGAGTCTTCCCCCGGGACGCTTCTCCAGATAAAATCCAGAAAGTGTACAAGGGCTGCCACTGGTTATCAACAATTCCCTTTGTTGAGGCTGAAAGTGGCTATTTCTCCTCTGCTAAAAAATCCAGCTCTCAAATTTTAAACATTTCTGATAATCTCAAATCACCCAATTGTAGCCAAACTGCAAGAGAAGGCGATGGTGACAGTTCCACCATCACCCTTCAGGCTAATTGCCAACTAGGTCGAGGTAAAAATTGCTCATGGTATAATGATAATGAGCATACGCTGCGTGGTGGTGGTGGTGTATCTACATTTGGATCCATGTGTCTGTCCAAGCAACCATTGACATTTCTAACCTTGCCGTTTTAGAGACTGACAATCTACAGACGTTGGACAAAAAATTCACCTCAGTGTTCCAGGTATTCGTTAATCCTGATAAATGTAGAATTCACTTGCTTTAAGATCACCTTCATTCCGTTCGATCAATATCAATATTCTTTGACAGATAATATGTGGGCCAAATTTACATTTCATATACGCGCTAATCTAATAAACAAGAGGTTGAATAGAGGTCGGACAGCAAAACAAATCAATGCTGGCCAGTGTTTCCATGCTGTTGATAAGCGAAACCGCAGGCGCGGTCAGTGCCATTATGTCTGGCTTATAACTGAAAGTGCCTCTTCAGTCACTTAAGTCTAGGCCAGGGGTCTCCAACCTTTTGTGTAATTAGAGCGACTTATGTTCAGTGAAAATCATCGCGAGCTACTAATATTATTAGTGTTGCAATAGTGACCACATCAGACAACATATGCAAGATTACTAACAGTGGGGGAGAAGTTAAGCAGGATAAGATGGCAGTGGTGCCTCGCTGACCTCCGCGACTGACCTGCGCAATCAGTCAATATCCTATGCTTCGTTTGCCACCCAGTCATGAGGAACAGAGCCTCCAACGCGGATGACGTATTCCTAGTCGACAGCCGCCCCAGTGGGGAGAGCTGCAGTGAGCGTGTCCATGACCCCGAAGGTGCGGTCTGCACCAGGCTCAGAACGAGGAAGGGGACAGACTACCCGGAGGAGAAAGACGCACTGGTGAGCGGGTCCCCATTCGGGAACAACAGAAACATCCAGCAAAGACCCAGGGAAGCACCCTACCCACACAGACTACAGGGAGCCGCAAAGTACGGGAGAGTCAGGAGGTGCAGCGCACAGTTCGATATGCTATGGTAGGCAGGCACTGAATGGGGTCCCAGCGGGGTGGAGTGCTAAACCACCCAAAGCTATGAGGCAGAGGAGAGGCGCAGCGGGCAATACCTGTCCGGCTGCGGAGTTCAGTGGAAACATGGTGTGGAAACATGCGCCTTTCTCCTTCCCCCTCTGGCCCAGCCTGGGAAGCCCAGCTGCATGCAACAGGCACTGTCTGACGGGCACATGAGCCAGACAGCCCCTCTGTGAATCTGGCTGGAGGAAGGACCGATGTGCAAACTGGCCAGGTCTGATTCTCTTGAGCCCCTGGAGAACAGGAGCACAGGGGGCAGTTGGCAACAACTGTCAAAGAGAAGACAACGCACTGGTACACATCTGACCACCCCACAAGCCCACTGTGTAGGGACAGGCATGAAATCAAGTGTAAGTTAGCATGACTCAAGCAGTAACTTTGATGATGTGGAACATCAATGGGCTGGTGAACAAAATTAAGAGGGGATGTGTCTCTAGGATGCCAACACAATCCAAATCGGATGTGGTCTTCCTGCAGGAAACACGCCTCATTGGAACAAATTGACAATTTATTGGGAGTGGGAATATACAGGTTATGTTCTATTGATTTCTATAGCGCACTAATTACCGGAGAGGGCATCTAGGGTGCTATGCCACTGCGGGTTCACATCAGTCTTCGGGGGAGGCAATACTAATCAGGAAATAAGTAAATTTTTACCCCCCACAAGTATAGATAGACCACAGCTGTAATGGGGGACTGGAAGGAGTCTCGCCTATTGCTAATGTGCGTTTATGTGCACCCAGGCCTGCAGACAGACACACTGCAGACACTGACATGGCTCATGGTTACCTTAACGCACGCACTGACAGTGCTGGGAGGGGATTTCAACATGGTAGTCCACCCACAGCTAGATAGGACAGGGTCCAGTCATCCAACCCGAAATACACCAGGAAAACTGGAAGGTTTTCCTACAGGCAATGGGTAAGGCCGACATATGCAGAACACAACACCCACAGGAACAATGAGATTCCTTTTACTCAGCTGTGCATAACTCCCACTCGAGAATCGACTGCTTCTTTACCTCCTGCGTATCCTTAGATCCATTTACGGAGGCAGAATATCTGGTGCAGGGTGTATAAGATCACTCACTGCTCAGGGTGACACTGTGCGCGTACCAGAGGTGCACTACTGAAGAAACAGGAGCGATATGGTGCTTGAGTAACCCTGCAGTGGTTGACAAACTGGCGGAGGCCACGGAATGTTATTTCATAGAAACACCGGATCATTGATGGGAGTGGACATGCTCTGGGAGGAATACCAGGCCACCATTAGAGGGGTAATCATCTTTGAAGAAGTAGGACAGAAGTATGAGAAGGAGAAATGGGTGCTAGAACTGGACCCATAAGAAATTTGAAGAGGAACACGTGCCATGACCTGCAACAGCAGACACAAGTACACTAGCTTCCAAAGGAGACGAATACAGAACTACCCTACTCCACGACTTAAAAACGACCTACCTACTTAAACAAAAACGGCTATATGAAATAGTGGACAAGGCTGGGGAACTGCTAGTGTGGTTGGCCAGATGGAAATCAGACACCTAATGGGGGGGGAAGGGAGGAGAGGCGACAGGGGTCTAAGGAAATGGTGGAAACATTCGCGGATTACTTTCAAGCCTTTTACTGCTCACGATACACACTTCCTCTTCCGGACCTGGACAACTTTGCGAAAGACTGTCCCACAAAGTGCTTGATGGGGGCACTGCAGAACCTCCTGAAAGGGAAACTCACTGAGGAGGATATAGGAAAGGCAGTCGCATAATTGCAAACAGAAACAAGCATTGGTATGGCCAATAGGTCTCGCCTTTGGGACTTTGTAAGTGTTAAGCCAGAGCTATTGGTTTTGCCAATATCTTTAAGCTATGTTGTAGAGCATTGTGACTTCTGCACACCATGTTGAAAAGTTATAATAAAAAATGTTACGAAAGCAGTCTTCGAGCACGACTAAAAGTAGAGTAGAGTGAGAGCGCAAGAGTTATAGGAAGTGAAAGAAAGAGTAAAAGAGATTCGAGATGGAGGAAGTAAGCAAGTGCATGAGTTACAAAACACGATTCTACAAAGGGATTATACAACAGTGCCATCAGATAAATACATGTTCTCAAGAGGGAATCGAAGTATTTCATTTTCCAACCTTTGATGGAATAAGCACTCTGATGAATGAAGGGTTGTGGGTCAGTGTAAGTCTCTCACAGTGTGTTTTATGTAGTACGCAATGGTTAACCCTTTACTAAGAAATGTAACTAACAGGACGTGCTACTATCTAATTTAATGGTACTCAGTAGTAACGCTTTGCCTCTATGCGAGTTATTTTCTTGGACTATGGGATTAAAATGTGGGATGAGCCCGCAAAGGTTCAGCACCAGATTTTGTGTATTCCTGGTCCTCGTTGGCTAATCAGGCATGCAACCAGCTTAGATCATCTAGTCGTTGGCTGCCCTTGGATCGTAAACCATTACCTTATCAAGCAAACCTGCAACATATCTTTCTCCAAACAAAACTGCTGTGGTCTCAGTAATTCACCTGCAGACTTTTCCTTTGCATGCATTTATTGTCTGTGCGCGCGCCTAGCTATGGAACATCTGTGCTATGTGGCTGCCTGCGTCCTACGCAGGGCACCAATTTGGGCAGGTAGCATCTTAGTGTAAGTGCAGCATTCCCCTGCCAGGCTGTACACCCTTCCATCCTCTTTACCCTTATCGTTGGGTGGTCGGGCTGCTGGGGGCAGTTGTTAGATTGGGAGAAAAAGGCCAAAACCCCTTCAGTGATGTCACTTCTGGGATTGGGGTTCCCCTTTATATGCAGCTCAGTCGCTGGGGTTGTCCTACTCGGTACAACAAAACCCACCCTACTATTTACCCTTATTAACATGTTTGAGATTACTTATGTAATGCAAGTGTTGTGAAGTTTTATATTCTCTTGTTCTGCATTGCAGGCGGAGTTGAAGGGCGATCTAAAGGCCTCGTCCACATTGTGCCTGTTAATATCTTGGCATGGGTACCATTAGAATCGTGCTCACTGGTTAATGTGCCTGCAGCCCCCAATCAACCAGCCTCCCACGGTGCCTTGAGCAGAACTTGCTTGGGTTGGAGGAACCTCCTTGGTGTGTCACTTACACACTATACGTATCCCAGTCTAGATCGATGGGCTCCACCCTAGGATAAAATGATTCAGCGCAGTCTCTTACCAAAACGTGACCCCCCCCCCCTCATTTTGTGTTACAAAGCAGCCTATCCTGAGTAAACATCCCTGGCCGGGCTTGGCTCCGCTACCTACTGACTTATGCTGCTGCGGGGGATTATTTCCTTGTGACTCTTTTTCCAGCCGGGCTTGGCTCCGCTGTACGCTGTGGTCGGGACTACATCCCCCAGCAATCCGGCTTGCGGCGAGGACGCCGCTGACGCTATCTCCAGGCGCCAGGAGGCGCATAAGGGCCTGTTTGGAACCTCGTCCCGCGGGACGCGCCGGGAGAAGCCCGGGACAAGGGCGGGCTGTCCTAGGCCATCAGAGGCCGAGGGAGGCCGGGCTGAGCAACCTTTCTTGGCTGGCCGATCAAGGATTGGTCCAGGTTGTTTAATATCAGTATTGTGGTTCTTCCTTGTTGTAAGTAGGGTGCTTGTACAATTTGTTTCATCTTTCTCTGGGCAATAAATTCTGTTGGTTAAGCCGGTATTGTAATCGAGGGATGTTATAGCGCTCTGCTGCTCTTGATCTGGGGGTTCTTTATTAGTTTCTACTTCATCTTTGCCAGGTCAAAGATTATGGGTAAAACTAAGTCAGCGACTAGCCGTCCTTGCACTAGACAAAATGTAGTCTCTAACACTCCTGTCCCAAGCCTCACAGCCATCGACAAAATGCTGCAAAAAACTATAGGGGTGGTGGCAACTGCAATGGAGAATACTGAGAGACGTCTCTCTCTTACCCCAAGTTTATTCCCCCCCCCCACTACCTGGGAATGTGTCCATTTTTACGGATAACTATCAGGACTCACTGCTTGCGCCCTCATTTGCTGAGCTTCCTTGTACTCAAGCAAATCCAGCGGCCAGCCCAGTGGTTAGTTCGCCTAATAATATATCACCATCCCATGTTTCTCAAGAAACTCTCAGGACTCAAAAGCCCCGCGGTAGAAATAAGAAAGTAAAGCCACCTAACTAACCTTCTAAAAATAGCTCTGTACCCAGAGTACCTCTAAATCTAAGACCAACTCAACCGTTTGTTTCTTTAGCACCTCCGGTATGGGCTACTCACCTATTAATTGATTTGCAAACCCATCTGGAACAACTCATCACTTCTCAATTTAAAAAGCTTGATGAGCAAAATTGATAGAGTTGTCTCTTTAATTAATAATAATATAAATGCTGGGCACACACCTGCCCCTTCCGGAAGTGAGACTACTCATACGGTCCCTGTGACTTCCATGCCTATTCTTCAAGCCACTTGTCCTACTGTACTTAGTTCTAATGATATGGGGGCGCGGGTATTAGCTATTACGAATAGACATTCTCCCACTTTAAGTTCTAATGCACCTGGTCTTCTTCCACCTACCAGGCCATCTGTGCCTGTATCCAACTTGCCACCTCCCCTTTCTTCTTTTTCTATTTCTACATCTGGTAAGAGGAGAGTTGACTGTGACTTCATACCTCACTCTTTAGGCAGGAACGACCATAGCACTGGGCAATTACCATCATCACTCCTTCCCCAGTTGCCTCCGGAGGCCTCGCCATATGTGGTGGTTTTAACAGGCGTCCCCCATTGTCTGGTGCACGCCAGGAATCTTTTCTCGAGCTGAAGAATAAGGTTACTCACTGGTTGAACATCTCTAGACCTTTGCCAAGAGGGGGTCAGGGGTAAATTTTGTTTGTGAGAAGGGTGAGTTGGTTGGGGGTGAATCAAAAAGAAAAGGGAGGTGACTGTGTCATAATCAACTTTAGGGATCCTAGAGTGGTAAATTACATTCTTGAATGGCAAGGGTCGCCTTCCCAGAGCCCGATTTTACCTCTTCCTCTGGTTTATTTTTATCAACGGTCGGCTGGTTTGGGCAGGCCTGCCTTAAGGAATTCTTATTGTGGTTTGCAGACGGCTGTTTATAACGTTCCAGTTGCCAACTCTTTTGGTATTCTGGCCAGCGAGGTTTGACTAGTCCCCTGTCTGGGGGTTACAGGTTTAATACATGATGGAGTCGCTGCCATCAAGATGGTGGGGGAGGGTGTAGAGGCTGGTCTACCCACTGCTTGTTATCTAAATACATCGATGACTTCCTTTGGCTCAAGCACTGGTAATCTTTCTGATGGCGCAGGTTAGGCCTTGGTGACCCACCGAGGTCCCCCTTCACTCATAGGTTCTGAAATTGTACCCCGTGGCTCACTTGGGGATGTCAACTCTGGTTCTCAAATTGGGTCATGGAATGTAGCAGGGTTGGGTACCAAACTCTCTAATCCTGACTGGGAAGCTTTGGTGGAAGATTATGACCTATGCCTCTTTCAAGAGACTTGGATGGTGACTCCTCCGGTTAGGGTTGGTTTTGCCTCCTATAGTATTCCGGCTGTGCAGGGCCCTAGGGGGCGACCCTCGGGGGTTTATGCATCTGGGTGGCTACCCACTTGGGGTGTACAGTGAGAGTGATTGACTCCCACTCATTAGATATTCTTTGTATCATCCTGAAATTTGGGGACGGTACTTCGGTACTGGTAATCAACATCTATCTACGGCCCACTCCACTACGGTTGGGATTTACCATTCTTAACGCCCTCGATGACCTGTTGACCTTGTTTCCTGCATCGGTCCACAAAGTCATTGGGGGTGATTTCAACTGCCACTTCGAACCCCTGGACGGTATCCCCTCCAGTACCTCTGAGGAGGATTCAACCTGGGATATTCAGGACTGCCTTATGTATCCTGCTAAACGTTTAACACCATTGGCTATTGAGATCAACAAGCTCTTAGTTATCCACTCTCTTCGAGCTTGTAATGGCAGACTTGTACCTGATGCCCCGAGGAAGTATACTTATAATAGATTGGGCAAAAGCTCAACTATTGATTACATTTTGGTAAATGTGGAGTTTTGGTCCCATCTTAAATCTTTTACCATAGTGGATAGGGCTGATAGTGATCACAATCTTCTCAGATTGGAATTACTGCATTACTTGGGTCCCAAACGAGCTACAGGGACCCCGGACCAGTCTATAGTATCTAATTTAACAGTGATGGCAGGTGGTCGTCGTATCAGGTGGTCAAAGTTTTTGACAACTCCAGATAAAATTGCTGTACTCTATTCCCATGTGGCCATCCTTCTAGCTGAAAATTTTGTTCTTATGGAGGGTAGACAGGATCCATCATATTTTCAAGAACTAGAGATTATTCACTCTAAACTCATTACCATGGCTGCTAGTTTTTTTATGTTATGGCCAACTCTGAGTTGAATGGGGTGAGGAAACAAGTTAACTGGTTCAACTCTAGTTGCAGGGATGCAAAACGGGCACTTATGCGGGAGGTGAAAAGTGGTACCCCGCATAGTATTAGAGGAGCCAGACACTTGTATAAGTCCATAATATCGGAATCTAAAAGGGAGTGGGAGGCTGCCAGGTGGGCTAGTATAAAAGACGCCTTGGATAATCATGATTCCAGGACCTTCTGGAACTTAGTTAGGTGTGGTAGACAAGAGGGATCTTCTGCTATAACTCCCGGCTTGAGTGAAGAGGTTTGGCTGGCGCACTTCAAGCCCCTTTTTTGTCTCCCGACGAGGGACATTTTAGTTGAGTCAGCACCATTTTTAACTGGTCTATCTCCCCAAGTGTCTAATGAAGTATGGCCGTCTGACCTTCCACTCTGTACCTCTTGTGAAATTCAGGCTGCCCTAAAGAGCCTCTCTCCTGGTAAAGCTTCCGGTTTAGATAGGATCCCTGGGGACTTATTCATAAGCGAACCGTTGGTTTGGGTACCATACTTATTGTTATATTTTAATGCAATCCTCTTGGGTATGGACATCCCCTATACTTGGAAGGGCACAGAAATCATTCCCATCCACAAGAAGGCCTCTCCATTAGATCCAGCAAATTATCGGCCCATTAGCCTTATCGACGTCTTACAGAAAGTGTTTGCCCGTCTCTTATTAACTAGGGTTGAAAGTTGGATGGATGAACATCATATCCTATCCTCCCTTCAAGCGGGCTTTCGCTTTAGGGTCTCAACAACTGACCAACTGTTCAGGTTACAGTTGGTATACTGGAAGACGGTGCTTTTGGGGAAGGGTTCCCTCTACCTGATCTTTGTGGATCTTAGATCCGTATTTGATTTGGTTCAGAGGGATAAGCTTTGGTCAATCTTGTTTGAGATGGGTGTTCCCCCATACCTTTGTAACCTCTTCAAGCGTCTCCATTCTGGAACGTATTCGAGGGTCCGGTATGGTAGGAATGGTGAGCTTTCTGCTCCCTTCCCGGTAGACAGGGATGTAAGGCAGGGGTGTATGTTGGCTCCCACTCTTTTTTCCTTGTTTATCAATGGTCTGATTCTACATCTATTGGGGGCGAAAGATTTAGACTCTCCGATTCTAGCAGCACGCAGAATACCTGCCCTAATGTTCGCTGACGACACCCTTTTACTCTCAAAATCTCCAATGGGTGTCCAGCGAACTTTGGAGGCCTTTTGCTCTTTCTGCCGCTCTAGAAATCTGGAGATAAACCTTTCAAAAACCAAATTTATGGTTTTCAATTCTAAACCATCAACTTACCCCCACCCACACCTAGAGGGATGCATTTTGGAGAGAGTCTCAACTTTAGATTACCTGGGAATCACCCTGAATGATAGGATGGAGTGGGATTCTCATATGGTTAAGGCTAACCTTAGGCTGATCCAATCAACAAGTGGCATTCTGAAGGTTTTTAATGAATGTTCCCACAAACCTCTAGGTCCCCCAGTTGAAATCTACAGGGCACAGGCTAGGGGAGCGGCTCTATATGGCGTAGAGCTTTGGGGCCATGTGAACGCCAGCTCTATGTCCACTACTGAGAAAAACTTTATCAGGCGTCTTTTAAATCTCCCCAAGAGCACTCCCTTGACCCCTCTAAGATTGGATCTGGGACTGGCTCCTATTCAGGAGACCATCCTACACCGACCCCTGCTATATTGGAGGAGACTTTGGTCCACTTTAGAACTGCTAAGCTATAAGGAGGAGTTAATCGATTTACTGTCTATAAGGGGATCGGGGAACATTCTATGGCTTAAACATGTAAAACAACTCTGCTACGATTTGCATAGGGAGGATCTGCGGATTTTGCCCGAAACATCTTGTCCTTTGATTAGTAAGAGGGTGCTGGGGGTTATTCTTAAACAGCACCATCTGAATCTCCGTGATCTGAATTCTAGCTTGGGCAGGTTGTCCCTCCGATTTTTGGAGGTGAAAGATCATTATTTTTTTGAAAAAATTCTGGATGACATCCAGCCCTCGCTAGCAAAAAAATTATATGTTCAGTTCAGACACGGATCTCTCCCGTTGCGGGCTCTGTCAAATAAATGGTCGGGTATTGCCTCCACATGGAGCCCTTGCCCTGGTTGTGACTCTGCAGAAGAGACTGATCTGCATGTTTTTCTTTTTTGTCCCTCTTACATCGGGGCACGAACCAAATGGATTGTCCCCCTTTGCAAATCGAGGGGCCTTAGGGACTATAGGGAGGTCTACAGATTATTAAAATATGATACGACCCCCGTATTTGTGTTCGTAACTTCGAGATTCCTTCTTTCTATGTGGTACGCAAGAAGTGCAATAATCAAGCAAAAGGCGCCTAGCCTTACGACGCTACCCCCGATCTTTATTGTCCTCAAATTGGCCCTTGATTTGTTTTAATGTCTTATTTTTTTATTATCATTTCTAAGCATTTTAACTGATTCCATCTTGTATTTAACTTTTATAGTACTGCATTCCTATTTTAGAAAATATTTTGTGGAGTAGTACGATTTATGAACTCTTACTAATGATCAATAAGTATTGCATATATGTGCTTTTATGGTTTTAAACCGAAATAAAGTTTTTTGATAGTGATAGTGATGATAGTAATGCAAGTGTTGTGAAGTTTTATATTCTCTTGTTCTGCATTGCAGGCAGAGTTGAAGGGCAATCTAAAGGCCTCGTCCACATTGTGCCTGTTAATATCTTGGCATGGGTACCATTAGAATCCAGCAGATTAATGTGCCTGCAGCCCCCAATCAACCAACCTCCCACGGTGCCTTCAGCAGAACTTGCTTGGGTATATATTGGTTGTAAAAGATATGGATATATAATCGAGTATATATGCACCTCTGGGCACATGGTTTCTTTCCACCAACAAGCAAGTATGTATCGCTGCAGGATACTCAGTGAATTCACTTTCCAGATATCTGTAATTCACCTGGTTCACGCAAAGCCCTAAACTACTTCTCAACTCTTACGAATGAGAACCGTTAGTAGGTTTGAGCGAGTGATTTTTTAACAACCCAAACTCGCTTCACTTTTTAGGCAAAATATCATCCTGGTGATCAATTAGATGACGCTGATAAGAACCCACCTTGTAATGTGTAATTTTGTAATTTTTTAAATTAAGAGCTTACAGATACGAATCACAGACAGGTTAAAAACCTACATTCCCAAGCGGGACACATCGGGGCATGCGCAGAATTTCTGCTTAACGCTGATTAGAACCAACTATGTATTTTCTAATTACGAGCTTACAGAAACGTATTACAGTTGGGTTTAAATTTACAATTCCCATGCGGGACACATCGGGACATGTGTAGAATTCACTGGGTAACGCTGACCAGATTCAACATATCATGAACTACTAGATACGAGCTACAATCAAGTTTAAAACTACAATTCCCATGCGGCAAACATAGTCGCATGCGCAGAAGTTACTTCCGCATTAGGCGTGGCCACGAGATCCCGGAAAGCAACGGAATCAACAATCAAGACAAGCTTAAAAACGAGGGCAGCAGTCACAAGAATGATTCCGAGCAGTGGGAACCCATACCGAATAGGTGCTGACACGGGGCAGGACCCTTGGTGGCGTGAGTAAACCTTAAATGTGAGGTGGATGATTCTGTGAGAACGAGTTGTGAGACAGCATGTTGGCGCAGGTGTGTGTGTTTTCCACACCTCATTCTCGTTTTCTCCTTTGATTCCCTTACATATTGCGGGCATTGATTGTGGGTCTTGACTCTCATCTTCATGGCGTTTTCCCAACCTTCCTGGCATTTGACCGTGAACTCATCAAATTAACTAAACGTCTGATACGGAAACATATAGTGTGTGACTACAGGGCTACCCTATGTGTAGCGGTCCCACTAGATGTGTTTCCTCTCCTAAATTGGGGTAAGCGTACTATGTATCTAGAGAGTACCTAGAGACTAGAGTGAATGTATATTTGGGATGTATGCATGAGATAGGAGTGATGCGTTTTAAACTCATGTTGACAATTTGGTAGGCTTGGCACAAGATGTGGTTTCAGATACACACGCAATTGGATGTGTAATGATAGTATGCGGTACAGAACCGCCACCGCACGATTTTGACACCATAATTATGAGTGCATATAGAATGCGGAAAAATTCCGCCACAATAAAATAGACACACACCAAAATGTTGTGTGTCACGAAAAGTGAATGGTTATGCCTAAAATCACGCGCACATTCTATTTTTCTTTTTGGATTTCACGTATGATGATGTGGAATGAGCAGAGACACCCACAATGTCCTTGTTGATATGTCTCGTTGCCAAAAAGAACTGACGCACTATATATGTTGTTTGTCAATTTTTATTTTTCAGATGGAGTGATTTCAAATATGGAACTATATTTTAATAAGGAGCAGCTACCTGCCCTTACTGCACAATAGTATAGGGAACTTCTCTTACTTCTTTCCCTACACGCAGGGGGCACTAGCCCTGATGAATGTCCGTGCACCCGTTATGGGGCATTAAGGACAGAAACATGTTGGCAATAGGGTCCTAGGACCATAATACCCCTAGTAACCCTTCTTGTTATATTTTAATATCAGTGCCGTACCCAAGAATAAAGGGATACTGGGGTCCGACACCGATTTTTAATCTTTATACCCCCTGGCCAAAAAATCATTTCATCAAGAGCTCCCCGGAATATTGGTTGAGTCCACCCTGACCTCTAGGCGTCAGGGTGTCCCAATGATGAAGCATGACACCACTAGGGTGTGTGAGGGAAAATATTAACAAAAGGACTTGCCTCCTTCCCCAAGCCTGGGTGGTGTTATTTACTTCGAATAGGGCATACCAACACCTGATCTGGTAGTAGAGGCTTCTACTGCTAACTGGTCCATTGCGGGAGTACTTATAGTGATTTAGTGTTTATTCACGGGAGGGTGTACTCCCTCATTGTGTTCCTCTCGGCCCCCAACCTAACTAGGAATCCTTCCTAAGTTAATTTTGTGTAATATATTCTTACTGGCTCCCTGCAGCCCTCATAACCGGGTGCCGTTTATATCGTCGGCTGCACATGCGCATTTGAGTATTTTCGCCGTTCTTGCATATACGCATGTCTCACATACAGTGGCCTTTTACGCGCATGCTCTCATTTGTTTTTCTTTCGCGCGTGTACCTTGCATTCAGCCCGAGTATGTGATTGGGCAGGAATGACTCGGGGCTGCCTTTTTAAATGAAAGAACTTCCGGGTCCCGACACCTCCGGCTTCAGGCGCTCTGAAGCTTCGGCGTACCGACGGACAGGTAAGCTTGTTCCAGTTTTTTGGACTGTTACTTTGCTAGAGCCTGGTTCATGGTCTTGCAGACCATGCTGTCTGTGTTTTTAAGTCACTTGGTTTGGCCCTACGTTATATACTTTACATACCATGATGTATTATGACACAGTATGTGTCCTATTGGTCTTTTGATCCTTTGCCTTGACTACACTGTTTCAGAGAGCATGGCCTCATCGTTTAGGGGCTGGGTTCCCCAGCACCATGCCCTGTATTTATGGCACTTTGTTCATTGATATTAACCTTGGCTGTACCACCTCCAAGTCTGAGAGTTTCCCTTTTCAAAGGGGTTTCTAAAGGAGTTTTTTTATTGACCCGGTTTCCGATATCTATTTTTGGCTGTCCTATATCTTTGGGAGGCTCTTTTTAAGGGTTAGAAATTAATGGCATTAACCTCCGCTTCAAGATTGAGATTATTCCCATCAATTATTGATCACCCCATCTTTTTACAGAGCGGTGCTCCTTTCCTGAGCGGCTGCCAGGTAGAGGTGTGGTGACTTACCCAGTATCCACGGGTGAGTTGATCTCCACTATTATTTTTCTTTAGAATGTTTGTTTGAAACGCCACCTATTTTGATACCTTGTTATTTGGGTTTCTTTCTAGGTATTTCACACCATTTATGAACGTATCGGAAGAACGTATACCGATAGTATCCTTTACTTGGGTTTATTTGCACGCAGCAGCTGTCTATGTCCTGATGAAAGCCGTGCCTTCTTAGAGGCTTTATGGCTGAAACATGTTGACAAGTTATATTATCACCACGGTCTTAAAGATTTATTGACTGTTGGTGCACTATCATTTTAACGCTAGCCAAGCACGTATTACGAATAAAGTTGTGTCTCACGTTCTTGAGCTAGTTTTAATCTCACTTGCACTCACCATTTTCTTTGCACTGCGCTCTCACTTACACCATTAGCTCTCCATTTGTGGATTTAGGATATCCCAATATCTTACTCATCAAAACATCCCTGAGCTCCTCCCTCACAGTGAGGAAGATGTAGCCCCCAGAGGAACTAGGTGTTTCCTCTGGGATGGAGAATCCCAAATGATGAAGCATGTCACCTTTGGTGAGCAAGGGATTTCGTCCTATAAAGGGATATGCCCATTTAGCTATTTAGGTGCTGTTTCATTCTTAGATTTTCTTGATATTTGGATTGTATGTTGATATAGTGGCTCTTTACACTTTTTCATACACGTTACAGACCCCAGGGTTTCATATTGTTTCTTACTCTGTTTTTTGGGGGGAACAAACCCTGTGTGGTCTTTACAATTTTCCCTCAGACCCTTCGGTTGTTGAACCGTCATTTGTCAGTGTTACAAGACGCAGCACCTGAGTGAATGAAAGGTAAGGTGACAGGCCCCCTTAGACCCTGTGTTGACTACATGCCAGAGTGAGTGTGTGAATGAATGAATGACTGAATGAATTAATGGATGCAATAAAGCAGTGTGCCCACATGACATCACAGCCTTTGTGATAACTCGAGTAGTATATACAGACTATTTACTCCGACAGATCGTTAGTAGGGTCGGTGGAGCCACCCACCTATGGGCGGTGTCTCTGAGGGCCGCTTGGCCCGGGGCAGAGTCACTGTCATGTTGAGTTCCGACTGACTCAGCCCCCTTTCAAAGACAGCCCAGGCATGCATTCTCCCCTCTCCACATCAGCTCGGTCGGCACTATGCAGCGTCGCGGGCATGTTTAGCTATTTATATGGTACATTAAAATAGACGCACACAAACCGATACCGTCAGCAATTGAGAAACGCGCAGCAGAGCGCACGGACATGAGGACACGTATAGGAAAATCAATGAGTAAGGAAGGTATTTCCTCTGGTGGAACCCGTCCGCGACTCGGAGCGCAGCCATTGGATTGACTTTTCACTCACAGCCACGGCACGAGCTTATCCGAGCACGTTCTGCTTTCACTTTCCTCCTTTGTGAAAGGTTTGTTATCTTTATGGGGCCATGTGTTTCAAACACATGGCCCCATAAAGATAACAAAGCTTTTGCGACGACAGTAAGTCAAGTGAGCCAGTCCAAGTGGGACGGCTCAAATAGAGAAAACTGTACGTCAGCAAGTGCTCTTTCCCAATGGCTGGCCGCCGTTTAGCATAAACGGAGACGCCAGCCAATGGGAAAGAGGGGCGGGGCTTAAAGCCCGATACTGACACTGACCCTAAATCATTAAATCTCGCCAGCGAGACTGCACATGTGCGCAGTCTTATGCTAGGCTCGACCTAAAAACCCCTGGACTACCCACCTGATTACTTTCAAGCCCTATACCACCAGACCTTGAAAACTTTGCTAAAGACCAGCCCACAGAGTGCTTGATGGAGACAAAGTAGGGCCTCCTGGAAGACAAACTCACCGAAAAGGAGATAGGAAAGTCAATCGCACAATTGAAAACTGGGAAAATGCCTGGACCGGATGGTCTATTCATAGAATTCTTTTTTTTTTTTTTACATGGCAACTAAGGTGATTAAGCCACTACACAACATGCATAAGAACGTGTTTCAGTAACAGACTTTCACAACGGACTTATGAACAGCAAAAATTGCGCTGATCCACTAAGTGGGGACACACAGGAACGCTTGCTGTTGGACTTGGCCCTTTCTACAGGGTATGTATGTATTTTATTGGAATTTATAAAGCACACCCTCATCCCAAAGGGAATATCCTGGCGTTAGATAATACTTTGCAGGTTCCAATCAAGACTTTAAAGTGAGTACAACCAGGTCTTCCATTGTCTCTGAAACGCTAGTAAATCTGGCATTGTACGTAAATTCTGGGGAAGATTATTCCAGTGTGTTGCTACCAGAAAATTAAAAGTGAGGCCACCCATCTCGGATTTCTTAAATATTTTGCAAGCTATTAAAGCGTGATTGGAAGATTGAAGGTTTTGGGCAGGCTTGTAAAAGTGACTTTCAGTAAAATTGCTGGGCTCTTATTATGGAGAGCTTTGGCACATTAGCTTAAATACAGCTCTTTTTCGAACTGGTAGCCAGTGCAACCATTTGCGATCGACTGAGGTCCTGTTTAATCGGTTGAAAATCAATTTTGCTGCCACATTCTGAATAATGGAGCAGCGTGAACAGGTACTCTGTCATGCCAACATACAGCGCGTTTTCGTAGTCCAGGCTACTCAAATAAGGTTTGGACGATATTCCTACTCTATGCCACTGAAATCCACTGAAATAATTTCCAAAGCGTATGTTAAAGACCAAAACTGGTCCCACATACCCTTGTTACTTGTTCTTGTATGGATAGCAATTCAACAATCAACCATCCCAGATTCTTTGACACCTTTTTGGTGCTGGAGCTGGAGTCTAGCAAAGCTGGCCACCACAAGTTCTTCCAGACTTTGTCAGCTCCTCCAAGAGTAGTATTTTTGTGTTATCTGCATTAACGTTTAGGCAATGCGTCTGTAGCCAGTCGGCCACTTATGAGAGGCAATCAATCAGATTTGCCTGAGTCTCAGCTTGGTTGTCATCAATGGAGATAATCAGCTGGGTATCATTGGCGTACATAATAATCTCGAAGCCCCATGCCCTCACAATGCTTGCCAAGGGTACCAAATAGATATCAAAATAAGTTGGGCTTAATGAAGATCCATAAGGCACCCCGCAATGCAGATTACGAGGGCTTGATCAAAAAGGGGGTAGCTGCACCGTTAAGGATCTATTGCGTAGGAATTAACTAAACCACTAAAAAGTGGAAGAGTTAAAACCACCTCATGCATCCTTAAAAGCAAATGTTGGTGAGACACTGTGTTGAGAGCTGCCAACAAATTTAAAAGAATTAATGTAGCAGCTTTGCCTTGGTCTACTAGGGATCTAACACTGCCTATCACCGCCATTAAGGTGGACTCTGTACTATTTCTAGCCCAGAATACTGTTTGAGAGGGATCTAACTAATTATTGCTATCCAGATATTGGGTCAATTGACGATTGATTAAACTTTCCAATACTTTAGCCAAATAAGGCAACATGGAGATAGGACGATAATTTGATAGAGTACAGGCATCCACCTGAGCTTTCCTTGCCAGTGGTACCACTAAAGCTTGTTTCCAGGCTGCTGGACACTCCGCCCCCTGCAGGTATTGCTTCAAAAGAGCTGTTACATGTGGGGCAAGTATTGGGGTTAAGAGAGAATAAATGAAGTGTGGACAAGGATCCAATGTGGATCCTGCCGTCACCTCCACAATCGGCAAACATACTCCAGTTGGAGGCGGCTTCCAGGTGTGGTCTGATATTTTCAAACTATTCCTCCTCCATTGGGGGGTTGATCCCCAAATGTCGTATAGATGTTCATAATTTCGTCATCAAAGAATGTAACCAGTTCCTCACTAAAGGAAGCTGAGGCTTTAGTTGATTGGTCCAAGGCCAATAGATATGCTAGCACTCTCACTATTTTGAACAGTTCTCTGGATGAGTTACTGTTTTCTTTAAGTCATTTTACAAAATATTGTCTCTTGGCTAGTCTCAATTGTTTATAGTAATCTTTCAAAGCATTTTCATAGTCCACTTGATCCTCTATTCTCCTAGTATGTCTCCACCTGCGTTCAAGGACTTTGCAATTTCTTTTTATAGCTTCCAATTCATTGGGTCATCCCCAGACTTTTTGCCTTCCTCCTCCTATTTTTTGCTGAATTTGTTTTGTTGGCCTTAGGACTGTGCACTTTACCACTGCTAAAGTGCCTGTGCTCTCTTCTTTAAACATGGTAACATTGGCTTACACCCAATTGGCATATTTAATTTACTTATAAGCCCCTAGTAAAGTGGTAGTACATGTACCCAGGGATTGTAAATTAAATGCTACAAATGGGCCTGCAGCACTGATTGTGCCACCCACTTACGTAGCACTTTAAAAATGTCTCAGGTCTGCCATTGCAGATTGTGTGTGCAGTTTTAAACTGCTGTGTCGACCTGGCAAAATAAACCATTTGCCAGCCCAAACCTTCCTTCTTAAAACATAAAATTCACCCTTCGTGCAAGCCCGTGACAGTCGCCAGGGCAGGGTGCATTGTATTTAAAAAGTTGGACATAAACTTTTAAATCATAAAAGATAAACTGATACATTTTTATTCAACGTGTGCCGCAATCTACCCCACTGGGTTTTCCGATGGCTCATGCGTAACGTACTGACTGACGACTTCGTGTTTACAAACTCCGAGCCCACTCGTCATCGATGCGGACGAGTTGACATTAAATAATGGAACACTTAAAAAGCCGTCCAGTATAGCACGTCTTAATAAGATCAATATATTTGAATAGTGCTTGGATCCACGATATTAGGAGATTCATTTCTGGTGTTACGCACCATATATGCAAATTTAGTTTAGTGCATAAAACACACGAGGATTCTAGAACGTATACTACCAATAAAAGACATGGCCACCGCTGATACTTAAATTTAGTGGCTACATCGGGTGATACAATCTGGATATTGATATTACTAGTATCCCCTGGATGTTATAGTGCCTTTCTGGTATCTGGTCATGGTCCTGAAGAACGTGGCGCTACCATTCCCTTTATGCCAATGAAACGAGCATCGACCAATACTGTTCAAATCTTGCTGAGCACATCCATTTTATATGGTCGTTGAAACTGTGCAATCTCGGTCTCCCTCTTTACAGATATATGTATTTGTGAATGCTGTATGAGTTTGTATGAGGTTGGATGTTTGTGTTGTAGTATGTATGAATTCTTCTGACTCTTCATTCAGGGGTTATCTATTTAAGAATGCATTGCATTTAGTTTAGATTTTTTTTGTAATAGTCTTGTTTACTTGTATGCACATATATATAAAATATTTTTATCCTAAAAAAAAAAGGAGAAAAAGAAAAATAAAGAAATTTTTGATATAGATAAATAAGAAGGCTAATAAACAATGATAAAATCAAATAATATTTCCTGTTGAACTTTGTTACTGTTATGACATTGCTGGTTAGCCCATGCTGAATTCAATTTTAGATTTGTGAAAGAAATATAGGTCATAAGGGAGCTTTTGATATTTTGTTATTGTTTTCCCCTCTTCTCCCTGACCTCAAATTATTTATTTTAGAGGGGGGGTCCCCCTTCTTTGCATAAGCATATACTTTTAAGTTTCACATGTCCTGCCACTGAAACATCTTTAATTCGCGCTTCACTACTGCAAGGCCTTCCTCTCCCATAGGATACTATTGGGGTTAACTTATTACATTTAATAAAGACTAATTTCCAAATGGGAACAGGTGACCGGTCCATGTTTGGTGTCTCTGGACTTGTAATGAAAAAGTCGGATTTTAAATTACAATTTTGAATTTGGCCTTTTTACCAGCCTTAGGCATTTGGTTCCTGCAGTCTGTCTCTGGGTCACATGACTGGGTGTGGTTGACAGTTGGGCTTTGTGTATTCCTCCTAGACAGCCAGACACAATGGGGAGCTTAGGTGTGACTGGATGGGCCATCACTGGCAGGATGGGAGGGAGGAGTCTGATCCAACCCCACTTACACTTGAATAGGCTGTGTCCTGTCTCCACGCAAAGGGCCGCATACCCCCTGTAGTTGGTCCGGAGCCGGGGCCAGCAAGGCAGAACACCTCTGCACTTCAAAGGCATATTTCTTGAAGTTTCACCTCATTTCAAAGGCATAACTGGGTATAAATACTGGACCTCAGACACCAACGCTTCAGTACATGTCTAGACCTTTGGTTACTCTGCAAAGAAGAAGGATTGTTGTGCTGCTGAAAGGACTGCCACTCTACTGGACTGCTGATCTGAAGGACTGTTGCCCTGTTGTGATAGCCTGCTGCCCTCTTTCCTGGGTGAGAAGGACTAGACCTGTATCTTTTGGACCCAGAGTAACTGTAAGGGCTAGTTGGCTGGCCTCCTGATCTGAAGCCTCAGGGACACAACAGGCTTCCAACAACCTTGCATCTGCACCTGGACTCTGCCATTTGTGACGCTATTCTGCCGAATGGTGCCATCTCAATCCTGGACCCCTGGAAGTGGGCTTGAGGTGCTCTGCCAGTCTCTGTGGATCCAGCATAACTGACACATCTCCTCAGCTGCGCAGCGCAAACCGAGAAGAACCAACGCATCTCAGCTGCTGAGTAGATTGGAACCGTTGCAAAGACCCACATCGCTGCCACAGCCTGCACCTTAGAAACCACCGCTGCGTGATACGGCCTAGGACCTGGCATCCCTTGTCGACGGCCGCCTCGACAACGACGGAATCCGCATCTTAGTTTTTCGGAACAGACGCATCGCCCTGACTGTGCACCGCATTCACAACACTGGAGTTTGCATTGCAAACCCTGATGGGATTCTCAACGATGACGCAGGCTCTCGTTTGCGGCCTCGCTATATATCGGGAACCGACTAATCATTTAGACTGTGTGACGCATCTTCGACGCGGATCGAGGATTTAAGGTACTCAGTTCAGCGGGCAGAGCTAGGTCCTTGTATCTGACCCTAGATCCATTGCAGTCGGCCTGAACTTGTTACTTTGTCCTAGTCCAGCAAAACCAGATATCGACGGTTAGAAATTTGCTTTTTGGCACTATTTTCACTCAAATCTTTAAAACTCAATATCTCCGGTTCTACTGATTGTTTTTTTGTCGCTTTGGTCTTGTTTTAGTTATGAAAGAAAGTTCTATTTTTTTTTAACTTGCTGTGGGATCCTTTTTGTGTAGTATTTTTCCTTTATTACTGTTTGAAGTGTTACACAGATACTTTACATATTGCCTCCAAGTTAAGCCTGACTGCTTTGTGCCAAGATACCAAAGGGTGGAGCTCAGGTTAAGCTAGGTTTGCCGTGTGCCTCACCCTGACAAGGATTGTGGTTGCTGATTGACCAGGGCTCACACCCCAGTCAACCAACAACCCAATTTCTTACCCGTGCAATTCCTATCAACCAATATCCCTCCTTAACACAGAAGTCAAGATCCTTGCAAAGGAATTGGCCAATAGGTTGCAGGCATTGATTATCGAATGGCTCCGTCTAGCTTTATCCCACTGAGATCCACCAAGCTGAATCTCAGACGCCTATATAATATTTCACTGGCCACGGCAGTACACAAACCAACAGTAGTGGTGTTTCTTGACGCAAATTAGGCATTCGATTCAATAGAGTGGCCCTACCTTTATGCTATTTAAAAAAAAATGGGATTGGGGCCCCATATACATTGGATGGGTACAACGCATGTATACAGCACCTCTGGCGACAAGGACGTTAAATAGCACTAAGTCACAGGCGTTCCATACTGGGAGAAAAACGAGACAGGGATGTCCTCTATCACCCAAGCTGTTCGCCCTAGCCATCGAACCACTGACAGGGTGGATATGGGTCAATGCGCAATTTAGGATATCCGCATGGGAGGGGGGATGGGAGGAATGCATCTCATTATATGCCGACAACATACTCCTCTATCTAGCTGATCCCGAGGAGTCCCTGACTGGCTGAAACAGATATTTGATATGTACCAGAGATTCCTCAGGCTTAGCATTGACAGGGAAACATCACTGTTGTTCCCAATGGGAGGATGGATACCCAGGGCACTACTGCCTCTATTCCTAAGGGTGGACACACAACATTAAAAAAACCTGGTATTGTGGATCTCCAGGAATGACACATTAAGAGGACAAACCTACGCCCCCTCCTAACCACTCTAGAAATGCACATAACACACTGGCAAAATCCTCCACTGATAGCGCTACCTAGGTTCACCTACATATTACAAAATACTCCCTAAGGGATACCCATCCATTTTAAAATAAAAATAGTGCATCTGCTCTGGACTTTACTCTGTGAGGGAGACCTAACCCCGATTGTCTTGCGCACCCTTCAGCACTCCATGTACAAAGAAGGTATAGCCCTGCTGACTTTCCATAAGTATTATGAAGCAACACAAGTCCACACAATCAATGGCTGGGCTTATTCCCTGGTGGAGGAAACTGCACTGCGACTGGATATATTCAATATAGGGGGAAAGACAGAGGGTCTGCTACCTCCCGCAATAGATACTGTGGTCCGGACATGTGGTAGGCTGGCTAGAGAGAAGGGAATTGGAAAAACGATTAACCCCCAAAGCTCCTCTATAGACTGGAGCAAAACTGAAGGAGGTGACTAAACTACCAGGGTTCAAAAAGTGGGATCTAATAGGCATAGCGACACAGGAACGTGTGTGGGATTCGAGTGGGATTGCCCCTTTTGAACATCTTCAGCAGAGTATGAAATGGCCTCATCCAAAACATTCAAATACTTACAGGTATGACACACTATACGAAGAGATGTAAGAGGTCTTCTAGCTAGAGAGGAGACTGCTAGATGGGCAAATCACCGCTAAGGCCAATCTCTTACATACAGCACAATTATGATCAATAAAACAAAAAAAACGTACAAAGGGGGAAATAGCAAATTGATGTAGCGACAGTAGAAGACGAGTGAGGGGATGCAGAGGGATCATCTTGAGGAGTGGCCATAAGAGCCAGATACAGACTAATACAACTGAAAATCCTTCATAGGGTATACTACAGTAGGATATTATTGCATAGAATAGGAATAGCCGAGACAGAAGGATGCTAACAGAACTGTTGGCAGCGAGGTACGTTCTTCCATGTTTTATGGGAATCCCCTAAAATCCAATGTTACTGGCAATTGGTCACTTGACGGTTGGAGGAAGCCACAGACGACACCATTGAGCCAAGCACCCAATTGGCACTTCCTGGGATATGGACAGACATGGAAGCCACCAGATATAAGAAACGGCTTATAAATCTGGGGTATATGGTGGCTAAATGGGACAATGACCACAAATGAGAGGAACCGATACCACCCACGAGGAGACTGGGAGAGGGGCTTGGACTCATGCATGATCCGGAGAAAGCAATATACAGATATCGGGGCTGCCCCAAGAAATCTGACAAGATATGGGGAGGGGAGTGGCAGGGTGGGGTGGCAGTGGGCTTCACAGCACTACAGAACCACAGTTTGCAGCTAGCGCTTCCTGCACTCATCCCTCCCATCCCCAGTCTATACCATCTAAGTCACTACCACAGACAGAGGAAAACATAATGGATGACATACAGCACTCGCTGGTTGACAATGTAAGGGGTCTGCTCAACTGTGTTTGTGCTATGTGGGACAGGAGGATGGTCCTGAAAGAAATACTGGGTTTGTTGTTATGTTATGGAAAGATAAAAAACACAATAAAATGTATTTAATAAAAAAAAAGATGAGGATTATTAGCAGTGATCACCTCAGTGCATCAGACAAGGTTGCAAGCAGTAAGCTTAAAAACATTTTGTCAATTTATAATGCCTTAACATGGATAATACATAAAAGACACGGCTACAATGCCCCTGGCATGAACAATATTATAATAGTAGGTCTCTCAACATGCTTTATCGCTGAAACATCTGCTTCAAATTTTCTTTGGAAATTTCATTTTTTTCCACAAATCAGTTTACAAGTATGGAAAATACGCATATTTATATCTTGAATACACAATTTTGGCATAAATATATTAATTCAGCCAAATGAAAGGTTCTAATTTAGTGGGCTGGGATACATAAAAGACAGCTACTGAAGAGCCAATGGTAGTTCAAAAGCTACTGATGGAGATGCCTGGTCTCGGCACTCTGCCACCCATCCTTGCACTTCTGAATCGAGCCATCCAACCACTGACTCATTCTTGTATTCATCCACGATAAAACACACACACAACCTCAACAAAAATATTAAAGATAAATTAAAAAAATAAAAGTAGAAAAAATGGCACTGTCTAAACCGGTCAGGCATTTGCTAAAAAACAGAAAGGTAAAAAGTTAAACATTTCAGCAGGCAGCCATTTTGGAACGTCATTATGACCAGCATATAAAAAATGTAATAGAATTCAGGCTTAAACATCTATTGCCGGGGGGGCGTGGCCAGGCGCCGTAAGAAATGGCCACCTGATCCCGGAGCTCCGCCGGGACCGTTGGTGTTCCCCTTAAATCCGTCCCACATCCGAGCTGAGGGGGTCGCCTGTGAAAGCACCCCCGGCTCCCTCTGGCCCAGCGCCCTGAAATTGGGGCTCAGTGCGATCCTGCGACCTGCGGACGGCTCGGGACGGCGGCCGCGGCGGGTGACGGCGGCCCGGCGCTTTGCCCCTGGAGCTCCGTGGCTGCTCCCGGCTTCACCAGAGGCCCCGGCTACAGGCCTGCAAATCGTCGCGCCCTGAGGGGCGCCAGCGAGGAGGGGCGCCAGCGAGGAGGGGCGCGGTTTCGCCTGCAGCGCCGGGCCGCCGCTGGACTCGCGCGGCCCGTCTACACTAGCGGCAGGACCCAGACGCCCAGAGGGCAGGCGAGCTGTCAGGACGGCGGAGGCAGCCATCGGACATACCTGGTCGTGAGACGGGCGGCCATCTTGTGCCTAGCGGCTGCCGGAGCGAGGAGAAAGGACCGGATGGGGCTACTGCTGTGAAGGGCCCTGCATCACCCGCCAGGTGGGGGCCCGCGATCGTGGCTGGGGGCGAGCCGACAGTTGAGAGCCGGCGGCGTGGGGCGGCGCAACTCGCACCCTGAGAATAGGCTGCTCGTGTGCTGGCAAAGGGCCCCCCCGAGCTGATCCCTGGACAGCGCCGAGGGGCCAGGACGTGCCATACGAGCGGGATTGGAGCTGGCTCGGACCCGGGGGCGCCCGGGCGGTGCTACGGGCGGAGGCACAATCGGCCCCAGACGCATCCGGAACGCCATGCGGCCTAAAGGTGGCACCGCGACCCAGGCCAACAAGCTGGACCAGTATACCGTAGCCAAGGCGATGCTGCAGCCGGGAGGGGCCGCGAAGGAGGCTGCAGGTCCGGTGGAGCCTACCCGGACGTCCATAATGGCCGCAATCCAAACCCTGGGTACAAACTTGGAGACCAAAGTGGACAAGATAACGATTGAGGTGAACCTGCTCCGAGCCGACCTGGGGAAGACCACAGACAGGTCCAAGACCAATGAAGTGGACATAAAGGCCCTGCAGGACTCGGAGAAGCGGCTCGAGGGCAGGGTGAATGAGCTTTTACACCAGCACCGGCTGATGGCCCTACGGCTCGACGACCAGGAAGGTAGGGCCCGGAGAAGCAACATCCGCGTTGTAGGGGTGGCGGAAGGACTTGAAGGGGACTGTGTAGAGCTCTTTCTGGAGGACTTGATTCTCACCCACCTGAAACCCAAGCGCCTATCTAAGCTCTTCACAATCGAGCGGGCACATAGGGCCGCGATCCCAAGGCCCAAGCCGGGGGCCCCGCCACGGACAATTATAGCAAAAATACTGAACTACCGGGACCGCGACGCTATCCTCCAGGCGGCGAGACAACACGGTGAGCTACAGTATGAGGGGGCCACGATCCGGTTTTTCCCCGATTTCACGCTCCAGGTCCAGCAGGAAAGACGCTCATTTCAAGGGGTCAAGGCGGCGTTGCGTGAGCGTGGGATCAAGTACATGATGTTCTTTCCAGCCAAACTGAAGATTATAACCGGCGGTAGGTCCCTCTTCTTCACCTCGCCGGCGGCGGTGCAGGAGTGGCTGGACTCGGGTGAGACGGCGGAGGCTCCCCGGCGGGACGACGCCCAATGGAGGGGCACGGGACCGCCCTCCCCGGGCTCAGCGGCAGGACGAGCGGATGGGGGTGTGCTGACTCAGCGGTCCTGGCGTTCCAGGTCGAACAGTTCCCGTTGAGACTCACCCAGAAACGGTGCAGCGAGATGAGCCCGCGAAAGCGCTGATAAGAAGACGTCGGACAGTAAAGTATAACGCATGGTTTGACTGTGAGACTTGAGGGCCCTTGGGGCGGTGGGACTGCCTGCCCACGCACGGGACTGGCTCCCTGTTTAGCTGTGGCACCATGGGTCTGAGGGACTGACCGAATTGGGGCACCACGGACGGGCGGTCAGGAGGGGGCTGGCCCACGGACTACCCAAGTAGAGTTACTCGGAGGCTCCTCCGGGGTGGGGTTGGGCGACAGGCGCTCTGCTAATTGGGGTGGTGGGTAGTTCAGAGCCCACGGAGCAGGGGGCAGGGAGGGGGGGGTCTGTTTTTGCAGGGGGGGTAGGGATGTTGGGGTCGGACCCGCAGGGGGGGAAATGGCCTGGTCGGTATGCCATTTCTTTTGTCTTGTACATTCTATGCAATTGCGGGGTGGGAACCAGGGAGAGGTGGGAGTTGGGGATCTTTTACGGTCACACAAACTATGGTGGCACGAATGCAGCTGGGGTGGTGGGACGAGGCACCCTGACAAGCGACAGCTATGGCTAGGAGATGGGAAAAAAGCTTGAAGGTCCTCAGTTGGAATGTTAATGGACTGGGGGACAAACTCAAGCGTACTATTGTTCTACAATTCCTCAAACGGCGCCAGCCAGACGTGGTGCTCATGCAAGAGACACACTTGATGGGGAATGTCTGTAAGGCACTGAATAGATATGGCTACACACTAGCAGCACACTCAGGTTTCACCTCCGGGTCGAGGGGGGTGGGGATACTCCTACGTCGCTCGCTGCCCCTCCATGTAGACCTCACCAAGACGGACCCACAGGGTCGCTTCACGGCTGTGTCTGGACGTTGGGAGGGCCGCACGCTTAACCTACTCTCGGTCTATGTCCCGCCAGGCCTCCAGGCCCGGGCCTTTACAGACCTGGGCACGTTTCTCCTCTCCCTTCCCGAGGGTCAGCTAGTGCTGGGAGGGGACTTTAACGCAGTGGCATCGGGAACCCGAGATAGGCAGCCCCCCAGAGACCTGCCCCAGGCACAGGGGTGGTTGGCGGACTTTCTTGAGGCCTTCGGGCTCACGGACGTCTGGCACCTGCTCCATCCCACCGACAGCCAATTTACTTTCTTTTCGGGGGCGCATCATTCCTTTTCACGACTGGACTACATCCTCACCCTGCTGCAACAAGACATGCTCGTGCTGGAGGCAGAGCTCCTGCCCAGAGGCATTTCTGACCACTCGCCAGTTCGTACACACATTACATTTGGGACTAACCGTGAGGGCTGCATGGCGCCAATTAACCCTTGGCACCTAAAACAGGAAGACACTAGGAAGCATGTCTCCAATTCCATCTCGCACTACTTCGAGGAGAATGTGGGGTCGGTAGAGTCCCCTGTCACCCTGTGGGAGGCATTTAAACCCGTGGTAAGGGGTGAGGCGCTTTCGGCTATAGCGGCGAGACGGCGGGAGAGATGGCGACAGGTCGCGACATTGGAGGCAGATTTGGAGGTGTTGGAGAGGGAGGCGCCGACCAGTGGGGACCAGGAGGCCAGGCACGCGCTGCAGTTAAAGGCGGCAGAGTACAAAGCACTAGTGACCCAAGAAGCTCAGACGATGGCTCGGCACAAGTTGGGTAGAATATACGATCAGGGCGATAAAGCCGGGAAACTTATTGCCTGGCTCGAGGGGAAACAACAGGCTAGCAGGGTGGTTCCGGAGTTGCGCACCGAGTCCGGGAGAGTAATTACTGAGCCCCGGGAAATAGTCAATCAGTTTGCTAGGCACTACCAGCAGGTCTACAGGCGTGGGTCGGACCGGCCGGAGGAGGATTCCGTGAACCTCCTCACCGACATACGCATGCCCATCCTATCGGCTGCAGACCGGGAGGCTCTGGACAGCCCGATCACCGAGACCGAGCTGCAACGTGCGATAGGGGACCTCCGCCCTGGTAAGGCGCTCGGCCCAAATGGCATCCCAATAGAGATTTACAAGCTCCGGCCGGACGTCACTAGTAAGCACCTGAAACTCATGTTCGACCACAGCAGGGAAGTGGGGATGCTACCCCGGGATCAGCGTATAGCGACCATAGTGGCAATACCGAAGGAAGGGAAACCCACTGACTCCTGTTCCTCATACAGACCGATCTCGCTTCTAAACGCAGAGCCCAAAATACTGGCGAAGACGCTGGCCAATAGGCTTCAGTCGGTGCTTCCTTCATTAGTCCACCCCGACCAGTCGGGGTTCATGCCCCACCGCAACACGGCCTTTAACATCAGGAGACTGAACGGTGTACTGGGACAGTGCCACAGACTGCAGGAGGACGCGGTGGTGGTCTCCCTGGACGCCACCATGGCCTTCGATACCCTGGAATGGCAGTATATGTTCGCAGTCCTGCGAAAACTGGGCTTCGGACCTCACTTCACAGCTTGGGTGCGCCTACTATATGCTGAACCCCTGGCGCAGGTGCTGGTGAACAATAGGCTGTCAGAGGTTTTCACGCTGGAAAGAGGGACGCGGCAGGGCTGCCCCCTTTCTCCCCTTCTTTTCGCCCTCTCCCTGGAACCACTCGCGGTCTGGATACGGCAGGATCCCGCCTTGAGGGGCATAGCATGGGCGGAGGGGTGGGAGGACAGAATATCCCTCTACGCCGACGACATACTCCTTTATCTCTGTAAGCCGCGAGGATCGATAATTGTGGCGCTCGACATACTGGCTAGTTTCGGGCTCAATTCTGGATTCCGGGTCAATTGGGCCAAATCACATCTGTACGTCTTGCGAGGGGACCCCCCGAGGCTACCGGACACTTGTCCTATTAAGGTGGCAGAGGACGGGTTTAAGTACCTGGGAGTGTACATCACCGCTAATAAGGCTCTGTTGTACGAGCATAACCTTAAGCCGCCGCTACTTCGGCTCCAAAGGGAAGCCAAGTCCTGGCAGCACCTACCGCTGTCCTTGTTGGGCCAGGCGGCCTTATTTAAGATGCTAGCGCTCCCACGGTTTCTCTATGCGCTACAAAACTATCCGGACCTGGTTCCGAACGGCTACTTCCTAGCTATCGAGGCCGCACTGCGCGACCTCCTCTGGGCCGGGGTACCCCGGATCTCGCTCGCCAAGCTCACATTGGGCTGGTACGACGGCGGAATAGCCCTCCCCGACATCCGTAAGTATTACTGGGCAGCCCACCTATCCGCGATCAACCAAGGGACGTATGGAGACGGTAACGATCCAGCCTACGGTATGGACAGATGGTTGCTCCCAGGGGGGAACTATGAAATAGCTCTTTACTCAAGAAGAGGTATGCGTCGACTCACTGGACCTACACTCCACTCGGTACAGATCTGGCGCATCGCTCAGAAGAAGCTCGGTTGGTCGGGAGTCCTCACGCTGGCCACGCCACTCTGGGCCTCTGAAAAATTGGGCAACCTGGGGCGCACCAAGTGGTTCCGCAACTGGGACTTGATCGGCATCTCCCAAATTAAGGATATCCGGGGCCCTACGGGGATCCGCACGTTTGCCTAAATGCGAGACGCATATGAGCTGGCGCAAACCGAATACTTTAGATATCTGCAGGTGCGTCACTCCTTACAGGCCAATATCCCACCTGAGACCAAACTGCCACAAGCCTCCCCGCTTGAAGATAGATTGCTAGATGGTCACCTCGCGGAACACGCCATATCCCTCACTTACAAAAAACTTATCAATAACCCCCCCGATACGCTCATTCCCCTTAGAGAAAAATGGGTTGCCGAAGGGCTGGAGATAGATGACGAGGAGTGGCTATACGCCCTGGCTTCCCCGCGCGAGGTCGCGATATCAGCCCGACTGCGACTTATCCAACTGAAGATCTAACACAGAGTCTACATCTCCTGCACGAGACTCCACTCGATGGGGAGGGCAGACACGGCACTCTGTAGGAGGGGATGTGGTGGCACGGGTACCTTTTTCCATGTATTGTGGGGCTGCCCCAGGATTCAGAGGTACTGGCGAAGGGTGGTGCGGTGTATGGAGGAGGTGTGGGAGGTGGAAATCCGCCCGGAGGCTAAGAGGTGCCTCCTCAATATATGGGAGCCAACGGACCTGCCACCGAAAGGGAGACTCGGGGTGACGCTCGGGCAAGTGGTAACGAA
This sequence comes from Triturus cristatus, assembly GCF_964204655.1. NCBI lineage: Eukaryota > Metazoa > Chordata > Amphibia > Caudata > Salamandridae > Triturus > Triturus cristatus. The sequence continues at coordinate 216,792,927 of NC_140587.1, read as the reverse complement.
GAGAAACATAGCCAGGCTCTGGGGAAGTCCTACTCCACCTAAGCTGTCAGATTGGAACACTGATATGGACTGGTGCATGCTGCAGGAAAAGACTGTTTACGTGGCGCGAGGGTGCCCACGTAAGTGGGTCGAGGTGTGGTCCAAGTGGAATGATTACAGGGGGGGCATTTGTGAGCCTCCTTCCGTCGCACAGGAGGACCCCGGGGATGTGTTAAATCCTGCTGCTCTTGTTGCTCCAAGTGCTCATAGAAAGACGTGGAGATACACCACCGGGACGTGCAATACAGACGGGGCCCTGAGTGTTGACCGTAGTTTGGGGGGGGAAGTTTGACTGTTAGGCATCTTTACGCCTGTTGGGGCACTATGCTCATGATGTATAGTGGTGTTGAAAAAAGAAAATGAGACCTTCAACTTCCTCCTCCTCAACAGGATACATTCACATCCTTTAACGCCGCCGTACCCCCGGGTTGACGGCACAGGGCTGTGTGATCAGACTACCTGTAAGAGTATAACCTTTGCGGCCGGCCCGTAGGGTTGTAGGCTCTAAGCTGTGTACTGTGTAACTCTGAAATAAAGGTCTTTTAAAAACAAAAAAAAAACAACAAAAAAAAACCATCTATTGCCTTCAACATATTTTTTTAATAATAAGTCAGGTAAACTGCCGTTATCATCAGTTTTCATAATAGAGAGATCAGACCTATTGCACCTGACAAAGGTTTTATCAATGACCCCATAAGAACTAGAACCTTTATTTTTGGCATGTCTACATAAAAAATTGAGGCACACTGTATTGAGCATACACTTTCCCACAAGGCAGCCAATAGGCATAAAGTCATTAAAGTTGTCAAAACAATATATAATTCAAAACTCAGTGAGTGTGATGGCTGAAATTCAGTCTGTCTTTGATTTAAGGACTAATAAATATCCCACAGGAATACCTTAAATCAGTGGTTACTTAACTTTTTAGAACCATGATCCACTTTTTAGAATAATAAACTTTCGGGAACCACCTATCTTTAACAGACATAAGGCGGGGTGATTTTTTAATGCAATAGTAGACATGTTTTTTATAATGCTGTAAATTATCAAAACAAAAAACTTGCTACGATTTTGTGTGTTCCTCACCAACAGCAATTGTTTGTAAATGTCATGACCTCGGCCATGCCCTTCGATATGCCTTTATCGGACTGTGGCCAAGATATTGATCTGCAAATTGTGAACTGCATTGGAGATGCAAAACTTTTCAGAGTAGGCTGCTGGCCTGTGGCATTTGTTCACTAAAATCACAAGGCTCCTGAAAAATCTTGTTTTTGATACCTGAAACTTTAGCAAATTTGAAAAACCCATTCTGCATATTTAGAATTTTTAGATATCGCAAACACAACCCAAGGGCACTGGAGCGATATACATGTGCATCAGATTAAGTAAGGTCAGACTCATTTTATTTTAAGCACAAGAGATTAAGTGATTTGCACACAGCCAACACCGGGACTCGAACCTGGGTCCCGAGATCCGAATTTGACAGCTCAGTTTGTTAGGCCACATCCATATTTCTCAATCATGTGTGAAAGTCATACACAAGCGGGATGATTGTGTATGATTACATACAGTAAGCACATTCTCTGGGTGAATCTTCCAGCATTTTCTGCTGCTGTTGTTTACCATTTCAACAAAGTCTTTCTTGGGAATACTTGCAAGGGTGTGTTTTAAAACTAGACTTGGGGACATAGTTCAGCACCTTTGCACCAGTGGTGCTGGATCAATTTTCAGATAGGGGGTACCAAAATCAATATTACATTACTGAAGTCATGGGGATTGCGATTTATCCTAGCTTCACACAAAGTGTAGCAAATGTATTCAGCAGGAGAGTGTTGAGGGTGTAGTATCCAGCTTCTGGTGCATTCTGGAGCACACTCTGCTCTTTGCATTATGAGAGGTGAAGGTGGTTTCCTATGCGGATGACACTCAGTTGGTGTTCTCTTTTGCAGAACAATCCACAAATTCAAGGAGTGCCTGAAAGACATCTCTCTATGGACGAATAGTAATTGGCTGAAATTAAATAAAGATAAGACTGAGGTCTTGTTTTGTAGTCAGGCACCGTCCCCTCTCCCCTTCGGGCCTCTGGTGGCCCATAGAGGTGTGCCCCCCGCCTGTTCATACGAACTCAGCAAGAAAACTTGCCATCAGGTAGGAGACGGATCTATCTTTCACAGCATAAGTTTGACAGGTTTCTTCAGCATATTTTGGAAAGCTGAGAATCATTAGGAAATTCTTACATATGCTACCGGAGGATCATGGTCCATGCCTGATTCATAGACTTCAGATGGTCCAGAACGCGGCTGTTAGGCTAATTCGCCGGGTCCCCTTTTGTCATCATATCTCCTCCCCACTGAGACAGTTGCATTGGCTCCTGGTGGCTAGGAGGATAGAATTAAAGGCGCTGACCCTTGCTTTTCAAGCCATGTGTGGCATGGGCCCAGGCTATCTTAAGCTAAGGCTCAGACCATATCGACAGGAAAGGACCGTGAGATCCAACCACCAGCGACTGATTTCTGTTCCACGATACTCCAAGACCCGACAAGGTGGCAGGTCCTTTTCGGTTAGGTCTGCAAATTTGTGGAACTCTTTGCCAACCCAGTTACACCAGATAGAAACAGAACATGACTTTAGGAGTGCCCTAAAAAACCTGGCTCTTTAGGCAAGGGTAGTATTACTGGCTATTCTCTCACTGTAGTCTGCGTAGCGCAGTGACACCTCTGATGGAGGTAGCTGCGCACTTTACAAATGACGATTGATTGATTTATATTACTAAAGCATGGTGTGGTAGCGCACTGTCATTTACATACAGCACATTTTCCATTAAAATGGCCTCTGATTTTGCACAATCATTCAGTTTTATTGATAAAACTATATAGCACACAAATATATGTGGAAATCGGGTTTCAGTGAATATTTATTATTTGTACATCACCAAGTGTCTTGATTTGTTTCTGATCCTATTAACATCCTATTAATTCCATCACAATTCAGAACGCAAAAAACATGTTTAATTTTTGCTTTCCATAAACAGGTATTTAAATTTTATCTGTTACAAACATTGACAACCTACAGTCTTCCCTTTGACACTCCTTGTCTCCCAGGAAGATTGTCACATAGTTCTAATAACATACTCCTCTCACTATGCAGTCAGAGCCAAAAAGTAAACATCTCCATGTTAAAAGTGTAAGCAGCAATTTCCCTGTCATTTGACCACAGTCTGTCTTTGAAGCACATCATATGTGACAACATTTAAAAGCCTCTTTATTTATTCTCTTTGGCATCCAATCAGAAATCGTCTAGCAACCCACCAGTGAGTTGCGACCCACAGTTTGGGAAACACTGCCTTTCACATTAGAGGAGACACCTCATCCGTCAAATGGCAGCATGCTTCGTCATAGCTGCCTCTCCTCATTCAGTTAGGTGAATAACACTTGAATGGGCTCAACCAAAGATGGGAGCCCAATATAAGATATTTTCCTGGGCATGTGCATGGTTCCAATTGTACACAAATGACTATGGGTAAACCAAGATTTCACTTTTTTTATTAATTGGGTACCCATGTCACAAAAACTAAGGGACTCATTATTATGTCGGGCAGAAGGCCATCCGACAGCTCGTTGGTGGCGGTCTGCCTGACATCTGAGGCATCGGTCCGACCGCCATATTACGATACAGGCGGTCCAACCAATGCCTGCAGGAGGAAATCCACTCTGCCTCCGACAGGCTCCAGGAGCCCGTCAGAGCAACGGGTGGATTATAATCTCCAAAATGGAGGCGGTGCCAGCTCAGGCACTGCCGTGGGGATTACGATACACCTTTCGACAACCTTTTCATGCTGGTTCTACCACCATGAAAAGACTGGCGGAAAAGTTCTTTTGGGGCTCTAGCAGGGCCCCTGTCCCCTGTGGCCCTCTGCTATGGGCCCTGGGTTGCACCTGTGGTGCCCCCTAAATATCCATGCATCGTGTGGCATGCACCGCATGGGGCCTGTCACACGGTACATGGATGTTGCAAGTGTGTATTCTACTCCATTGTATGACAGTCCACTCTGCTGTACGACACACCACTTCACTTTACGATCGGCCACTCCACCGTACAACACGCCATTCCACTCTTCGACAAACTACTCCACTCTACATCACTACACTCTACTCTATGACATACCACTCTACTTCACTGTACGACATGCCACACCACTCTACTCTACAAGTCATTTCATTCTACGACACACCACTCCACGACACACTACTCCCATCTACTACACGTCACTCCACGACATGCCTATGACATGCCATCCATTCTACGACAAGCCCCTCCGCGAAACTCTACATTTAAATATTTTTTTTAAATATTTACAATATAAATACTTTTACCGCCTTAATAGACTTTGCTAAAGTGCCTCATTCCTTCCTCTAGCTTAGAACAACAGTAATCAATCAATCAATCAGTACTTGTAAAGCGCAGGTTATCTAGGCGCTGGATTTAGTAAAAAAGTCAGGTCTTGAGTATCTTATTGAAATCCATCAGCGAGGGTGATGTTCAAAGGTGGAAAGGGAGGGCATTCCAAAACTTGGCGGAGAGGTGGGAGAAGGAGCCGTCTCCGCTGTGGCTATGGTCGATGCGTGGTGACTGTGCAAGGGTGAGGTAGGCAGAGCGAAGGTTTCTGAATGGTTGGTGGAGGTTCAGGCAGTGGTTCATGTATGCTGGTCCTTGATCATGGAGGGCTTTGTGATAGGAGTTTCAATTGCAATCTTTTCTGGACGGGGAGCGAGTGGCGGTTCCTCAGATGCTGGGTGATGTGGGTCTGTTTGAGAAGGTTGAGGATCAGTCTGGCCGCTGAATTCTGTATTGTCTGGAGCCTTCTCATGAGTTAGGTGGTGGTTCCTGTGTACAGTGCATTGCCATAGTCCAGAAGGTTTGAGATTCGGGTTCGGGTGACTGCTTTTCTCGTGCTTATGGGGAGCCATTTGAAGATTCTTCGGAGCATGTGAAGGGTGTGGAAACAGGCAGAGGAGACTGTGTTTATCTGTTGTTTCATGGTGAGTTTGCTGTCCAGGATGATGCCGAGGTTGTGGGCATGGTCTTTTGGTGTGGTGGCGGGTCCGAGTTCAGTGAGCTACACGGTGTCGTTACAGAGGGAGGTATGGTTGCCACAAATTAGGACTTCGGTCTTGCCTCCGTGTTGAGCTTCAGACAGTTGTCCTTCATCCAGGCAGTGACGTTCTTTTTGCAGTTGTGAAAACTTGTCTTGGTGGTGGTGTGGTCTGCTGAGAGCGAGAGGATGAGCTGGGTATCACTGGCATAGGATATGTTGCTGATATTGTGGGTTCGGATGATGTCAGCCAGATGCGTCATGTAGGAGCTGAAGAGGGTGGGGCTAAGGGATGAGCCTTGAGAGACGCTGCAGAGGGTGCTCGTGGGTTCGGAGGTGAAGAGAGAGGCGGAGTCTCTGCACGTGTCCCATGAGGAATGATGCAATACATCTGAGTGTGTCTACCTTGATTCCAATCTGGTGTAGTCTTTTGAGGAGTGTGTGTTTTGGGAAATGGCCTCAAAGGCTGCGGAGAGGTCGAGAGGAATCAAGGCAGCCGATTCTCCTATGTCGAGTAAGGTGAGGATGTCGGCCAAGGCGGAGATCAAGGTGGACTCGGTGCTGTAGTTGGCTTGGAAGCTGAATTGGGAGGCATCTAGCAGGTTGTTTCTCTCTAGGTATTTGGTGAGCTGACATTTGATGGCCTTCGCCAGGACTTTCTTGGGAAACGGGAGCAGCAAGGTGGGGTCTGTGGAGGGTTTCTTGAGGAGAGGTCTGACTTCTGCATGTTTCCATGCATCAGGAGAGGTGGCTGTGGCGATGGATGCGTTGAGAATGGCAGTGAGTTGGTGGCTGATCTCGTTACTTCCTAGGTTGAAGAGGCGGTGGGGGCAGGGGTTGGTGAGTGCTACCGTGTGGATAGAGTTCATGATGGCTGTGGTATACGGTGTGGTGAATTGTTCCCATGCAGTGAGATGTTGGTTAGGGGAGGCTTCCACTGAAAGTGAGGAAGCTGAGGAGGTCAGTGGGTTGTGGCTGAAGTTTATGTAGATGGTGGATTTCTTGTTGTGGAAGTGGTTTGCTAGAGCGTCGCAGAGGTTCTGTGAGGGAAGGATCGTGTTCTCGGCTGCTGTTGGGCAGGAGAACTCTCCGACGATGGTCAAGAGTTCCTTGTAGTGGTTGGTGCTAGCCTTGATGCGGTCCTTTTTCATGTCTTTGAGGTGTTGGTTGTATTTGGTGAAGGCTAACTGGAAGGTGGCTTGGTCTGTATCGTCTCTGATAGTGCGCCATCTACTCTCCAGTTGTTTGCAGCAGCATTTCATTGTGCTGAGTTTCCGGTGTGTACCATCTAGCTTGTTTGGTGGATCAGCAGGTTTTGGCTGGTTTGATGGGGGCAACTTGGTCAGCAGCATTGGTGATCCAGGTGTTGACGTTTTCGACTGCCTGTTTCAGGTTGGTTGAGTCATCGGCCTGGTGGTGTTCAGGGCGTCCGTCCATTGGTTCTGTGCCACTTTGCTCCAGCTGTAGTAGGAGCAGTGGCGTAGCAAGGTCAAGTGGTACCCGGTGCAGAAAATTTCTTGTCACACCCGGCTTGAGAAAATGGCAAAAATATGTGTTTAAAACACATATTTTTACCATTTTGTCACCCCACACAGTGATGACACCCGGGGTGGCCCGCACCCACCTCACCCCCCTTCGTACACCACTGGGTAGAAGATGCTTAGAGGGTTGGGGGTGGTGCGAGATGGTCCTGTGATGATGAAGTGGACGATGAAGTGGTCGGTCAAGGTGAGTGCTGTTGTGTGGCTATATTTGACTTTGTTGCTGGACGTGAATATAGGGTCCAGTATGGGTCCTGGTAATAAGCTATATATCACATTCAAACACAGAACAAACACAAAGTGTGGTCTGAACATTATGGTTGGCTTTTTATTTTCAAGGGCTTTCATTAACTAATAATATTGTGTTTTGTCAGTGCTATGTATCACAATATACTGCAAAATTTGTGCAGTATACAGCGGCCCAATATATAACAAACATTTTGGCCCTTATGAATTAAAACCTACAGAACTAATGTGGATTAAATAACAAAAGCGACCCTTTCCACACCATAATCCATATTCCTGCAAAGTTTCATGAAAATCCATTCCACCATTTTGCCACTACATGTGTTTAACAGGTCTATTGACACGCCACACCACTGCACTCTAGGCTACTCTGATCTTATCAGCACCACTCTACGGTACACCACTGCACTGTACCCCATTGCACTCTATGCAACTCTGCTCAACACTACTGCACTCTAGTCTGCACCACTCTACTGTACGCTACTGCACTCCATGAAACTCTACTGCACTGTAAACAACGGCACTCTACTATACTCTGCACCACTGTACTCTACGCCACTGCACTCTACTCAGCACCACTGTACTCTACGCCACTGGACTCTACTGTACACTACAGCACTCTAAGCCGCTGCACTATATGCCACTGCAATGTACTCCGCACCTCTCTACTCTATACCACGGCGCTCTAATGTATGCTACTGCAATCTATGCCACTCTACCCCACTGTAGACTGCACCACTCTACTCTATGTCACTCCACGCTACTCCACACAGTATCACTTACCCCACTCCACAGAATGCCACTCTACTCTAAGCCACTGCACAGTACATCACTGCACTGTATGCCAATCTACTCTACGCCACTCTACAGCACTGGACTCTATGCCAGTGCACTCTACTTGGCACCACTCTACTGTACCCCATTGCACATGATCTACAACACTACACTCTACGCCACTATACTACATTCTGCATCACTGCACTCTACTGTACTCTACTATACTACACTGTTAACCACTGCACTCTACTATACTTGGACCACTGTACTCTATACCACTGCACTCTTCTCGGCACCACTCTACTTTACACTACTGCACTCTACACCAGTACACTCTACGCCACTGTACTCTGCACCACTCTACTGTACACTACTGCACTCTACAGCGCTGTAAACAAGTGCACTCTACTATACTCTGCACCGCTGTATTCAACGCCACTACACTCTACTCGGCACCACTGTACATCACTGAACTCTACGCCACTGGACTCTACTGTACACTACAGCACTCTACGCCACTGTACTCTGCACCACTCTACAGCACTGCACTCTATTCTACGCCATTCCACGCCAATCTACTCTAGGTAAAGGTAAAAAGTATTTATATAGCGTATGAATGCTGAGGAGCCTTGGCATTATGTGTAACAAGTCACATAAACTGTTGCAGAAATAGGCCACTTAGATTGGCTTGGATGGAAATAGCCAGGTCTTGAGCATCTTACTAAACAGAAATCTGTTCAATTGTAGCCTGACTATGATTGGCAGCAGGTTCCAAAGCCTAGCCGCCCGGTATGAGAGGCTTCTTCCTCCCCATCTGGCTCTTTTAATATTTGGGACCTGCACTAATCCTTTGTTGGCTGATCTAAGGTCTCTACGCGGATGGTGCCATGAAAAGAGTTTCTGTAAGTCCAGTGAGCCCCCTTCGTATAGTGCTTTGTGTACCAATCACAGATCCTTGAATTCTATACGCTGCCGAACTGAGAGCCAGTGGAGCTCCTTGATATAGTTGGAAATAGAGTGGTATTTCGGGATGTTAAGTAACACCCGTGCTGTGGCATTCTGCAATGACTGAAGTTTTATTAATTGCGTTTTTCAAACACAAGAAAGAGCGCATTGCAGTAATCGATTCTTCAAAGAATCAATGCGACTACCACAGTTTTGCTGAGCTCTTAGGGAATGAATGGTAGAATTTTACGCCGAACCTTTAGAAGGAAGAAACATGAGGATGTCAGGCGATTGCACTGGCCTGCAAAGTTCAGTTGATCATCGAACAGGACTTCTAGGTTTCTAACCTTGCCAATCGGTTCAGGACACCGGCCTGCGTTCGCCTGCCACCATAACCGATTCTAAATTGATGGTCCCTTTCCGAACTCTACACCAATTTATTCCATGCCACTGCACTGTACTCTGGACCACTCCACTGTATGCCACAGAACTCTACTGTATACCACTCCACGCCACTCTCTAACTCTCCACTCTACGCCATGCTCTCCACCCTATGCCGCACCACTCCAAACAATGCTACTCTACTCTCCAAAGGGATCCTGCTTTGAATCATATAATTAATATAGTGAGCCACACTTGAGGATAAACATCACCAACATCCACTCCAGCATTGCAGAATCTCCTTTTCAATGTTAGCACGATTTACCCATAAATCTAATCACATTGCGATGTTCATGAGGTAACTGCTTCCGTCAAGCATAGCCTGAAGCTCTTGATATTTCCTGGTAAATGCGTACAAACATTACTTTAGGTTTTCCTGACCTAGTCATAGCTCAGCAGTGGACAAACTGTTCTTCTGATTCTATTGCCCATCAATAGAATCTGATAAGTCACTATCGTCATTCACAAATTATGCTCTTTCTTTCTACAGTCTTGCATCCTCAAATTGCGTGCAATCTCAAAAAGCAACATCTATATTTCTAAATCCAGAATACAAACTAACCCAGCTTCTGACTGTTGCCTCACCTTCTTTTTAGGTTGAGCCTGGACAGTGCTTGCGCAGTCTGGAAGATCTGTTGTATGTACTTTGTGGGATCTGGGGATCAGCCTAGGACTTCCGCTTAGGGACTTTTTTCTGTTCAACTACCTCTATTTAACTGTCTTGATAGGAAACGACCAGTAGAGGTCAGTAAAATACCAGAATTGCTTTCTACTTAGGGACTTTCTTTTTTTATTTTTCTGGCAACTGCCTCGATTTTACTTTCTTGATAGAAAACGACCCGAAAAGGTCAGGAAAATACCAGAATCACTTTAGCATTCCCTAGATTCCAGGCCATAGAAACTTGTATTCAATGAACACCTGTAGATAATATTTTTTTTATCTTGTATTTTCAGTGATATGACCACTGAAGGGGCTGATTTTATATTAAAAACGGAGCTTTGGACAATACAATTTCCCACTGATAGGCAGTATTTCTCTCCATGTGTTCCCATATCTGGCATGTTCTGCAGTTTGGTGCTTAAGTTCCCTCCATGTTAAAGAACAGTAGATGTTTCAGCACCAAGGCTAATGTGCTGCAATGCTAAATACATAAGGTCACAAAGGTGAGACCAATTGCATTGCAAATGCTTGTTCTTTCAAATGTTCCTCTTCTTACACCCCAGCCTCTGCATGCCTCCTTCCTCTGAGCACAATCTGCTCCTAGTCACATGCATTTTTGCCTTAATCTCCATGATTACATCTCTGAAAACTGCCCACAACTCATATCAAAGATCACAACCTCCCATTCTTTCAAAGTCATACCCATGCAACCTAACAATACCTTAAATCTTCAAGCTCATCTACTGACCCCACCGACCATCTACATGAACTCACATACTCCCAAAAACCTAAGGATCCCTTCTAACTATAGTTAATGTAATCTATCACTAAGAGACTGGAATAAATGCATGGAATGGTTGCTGAGAGGACAAGACTAATCCCAATAACTAACAATACTACACTTAGCAACACTGCACTCTACTCTGAACCATTGCACTGTGCTCTACGACACTGCATGTACTCTGCACACCTATACATTATGGCACTGCACTCTACTCAGCACCATTCTACTGTCCACTACTGCACTCTACGCCACTGCACTCTACACCACTCTACTGTACGCAACTCCACTCTGCACCATTGCACTGCAAACCACTGCACTGTAAACCATTGCCATACTCTGCACTACTGTACTCTATACCACTGCACTCTACTCGACACCACTGTGCATCACTACACTCTACTCTGCACACCTGTACTTTACGCCACTGTACTCCTCTCAGCACCACTCTACAGTACACCACTGCACTCTACACCACTGCACTCTACACTACTGCACTGTTCTCTGTACCACTCTCTGCCACTCCAAGCCACTCTACTCTATGACGCGCTAATTTATGGCACTCTACTGTACGCACTCTATGCCACACTACCCCACTCCACACATTGCCACTCTACTCTGCCTGCCCCATCTCACTGTACACCACTGCACTGTACACCAGTCTACTGTACTCTAACCCACTCTACTGGATTCTACGCCACTGGACTCAATGTCAGTCCACTCGACGCCACTATAGTCTGCACCACTATACACAGTGCAGCACTGTACTGTGCACAACACTACTGTATGCCACTACAGTGAACACCAGTGCACTCTACACCACTGTGCTTTTCTTTGCACCACTCTACTATAAACCACTACACTCTATGCCACTCTACACAATTGGGGTGAATGTATGACATTGTTCTGCATTCTGTCCATTAATTGTTCTTTTTGCATTTGTCACCCCACGTGGGACAGGTATGCAGAGACGTGGGTCCCGTGCTCTCCATGCCACTGGAGTCAAGCTAGCCTGGCTGATGAGGGGTGAAACCCTGAAACGGGTCCTAGGATGCTAGTTTCCAGTCTAGGGAGGACCTGGCCTGGCAGTTCGGGCTGGACTGTTCCTATTTGGAGCAGGGTCAAGACTGATTTGCATATGGCTGGGTCCAAACTGGTATGGAATGGGGAGCAAACAAACGATGGATTTAGGCCCAGATCTTGGTACTGGGGTGAATGTATGACCTTGTCCTGCATTCTGTCCATTAAATGTTCTTTTTGCACTCTACACAATTCAGTACCAATGCACTCTATGTCACTCTACCACATTTTGCACCACTGTACTCTATGCCACTACATTCTATGCCACTGCTTTCTACAAAACAGTACTATACTGTGCGCCAATCTACACCACTGCACTCTACTATGCACCACTCTACTGTACGCCCCTACACTCTACTTTGCGCCACTGCACTGTGCGCCACTCTACTGTGCATCACTCTACATCACTGCACTGTATGCCACCGCAAGCCAGAGCACTTTACTCTGCACCACTCTAATGTACACCACTGCACTCTACGCTATTGTACTCTACACCACTGTACTTTACGCCAATGCACTCTATGCCACTGTAGTCCATGCCAGTGGACTGTACTATGCACAACTGCACTGTATGCCACTCTACTCTACGCTTCTGCACCCTAAGCCACTCTACATCTCTGTACTCTATGACACTGCGCTCTATGTCACTAGAGTCTGCACCACTGCCCTGTACAGCTCTCTACTGTACTCTTCATCACTGTACTCCACTGCACTCTCCCCAAGTGCACATATATGCCCTCTATGCCACTGCACTCTGCCACTTTACTCCACGTCACTGCAATCCACGCCACTGCAATCCACGCCACTGCAATCCACGCCACTGCAATCCACGCCACTGCAATCCACGCCACTGCAATCCACGCCACTGCAATCCACTCTGCTCTACTCTACGCCAAAGCACACTAAGGCACTGTACTATACGCCAATCCACTCCGCTTCACTGTATGCCAGTTCACTCTACTCTATGCCGCATCACTCTACTCCAATCCACTCAGTGTCACTCTATGGCACTGCACTGCAACTCACTTCACAGCACTTCAGTGTACGCCACTGCACTGAACACTACTTTTCTCTGTCCACCACTCTACTCCACTGCACTTTACGCCACTCTAGTCCGGTCTACTCTACTCTGCATCACTCCACAGTACGCCACTCCACAATAAATTATCAAGAAAGTACTGCAATTCTATTGAAATGTACCAAAACATGTATATATGAAAGAATACCAAATTAAAAAACATTATGTAATTAGAAACCAATGTTTAAAAAACACAGAAATTCAATGAAAAAACAAAGGTTAAAGCTTAGTTAATTAGGTAAACATTATTTATTCTTTCTATACAAAGCCAACTTAAACAACACAAACCTTAAAATTCTAAAGTTAAAGTTATACTTACAGTTATAACTTGTGCCCTGTCCGAAATGTCCTCATGCACCTCCACACACAGTGTTGTAAACTTACTAGCCACGCTACGTTAACTATAACTCGTACCTTCTCCCTGCACTGCTTATAGCTTTTGATATTACATCACTTATACCATGTTAAATGATAGCATTCATAACAAGACAAATGACATGTCTAATGACATATATCGTGAGAATACTGTGCATGGTTGAGTGCAGAGTTACAGTTTTATCGATTAGAGGTTTTCAGGAACTGAACGTTGGGGAGCTGCTTAAGGGATCTGGCCAGGTGGATGGCTGGGTTCTGTTGCCTACAGTGGGCTGGCATGCAATAGAAAAAAATCAAAAGCAGTATTTGAGTAGTCAGTCCACACCCTCTGACCTTGGAAGGTTTGGTGTATTGAAACAGATGAATTCCAGTATGTCTCCCTTTATGTGTGCTGGGAGAGTGACTTTCAAGATAATTTTGGCATTACTGCGTTCCCTACTGGAAACAATCCCACAGTGCCCCTCATTCACTAAATCCAAGACGGGGAAACCCTTCTACCCTTGTACAGCTCCTGTACATCCACCCAAAGCTGTGGCCAGGGTAATGAGCTGCCCTATCTCTGTTGTCACACAAGTTCAATTAGGGGGGACAGCTTTACCCCACTGGGTTTGGAGCCTGTCTGATTGGGAGGACAACGCAAGGGACCTTTGCAGGTGTCATTTGGCAACTGATTCTGAAAGGGGATGCCACCTTTGAAGTAAATTCATTCCTAGGCACAGCCCAACTGTTCTTCCTGCCGAAAGAACAAAAAGTCCTCCTCACACCATGGCCATTGTCTCTGCTCTGGGAGCTGTTTTTACACCTCATCAAGGCTAGTCACCAGTTGGGCGACAGTGGGAAGTTCATACATATTAGCCTCCTGGAGCTTCAGTAAGAAAAGGTTAACTTTCTAAAAGACGATTTCCTTAATATTTATTAAATAGCCGACTTCATCATTAAGTTGGGCTTTTCATCAATATTAAAAATAGTTGGTTCATGATTTTTCTAGTTGACCCCTAGCCGGAGATAGCAGAATTCAAATGTAATATTGCTTCCCAGTGTCTATGAACCTGCCAGCCTTCCTACAGTAAAACAAATGTTTGGCTGCTAGTCACTGTAAGGATGTCACCTTTAAATTTCTACATGTCTTACTTTTAAATAACATACAGCCTACTGGATGGCTTTACCGGGGACTTCTATTAGGCTTACAAAGATATCCTGGTGCTGCAATTGATAGAGGTTTATGCAGAGGCACTCAAGAGGCAGATATTGCCCCCCACACTCCGAGAAGCAGTCATTATTCTTCTTCCCAAACCTGGCAAGGATCCGTCCCTATGTAGCTCCTACAGACCCCTCTCGCTATTAAACCTAGACTATAAAATATTGGCTAAGATTGTTGCCAACCGGCTATCTCAATTAATGGAATTTATCATTTCCCTGGCACAATCTGGCTTCATTCCACATCGTTCCACTTCACTGAATCTTAGAACGCTATTCGCTGTCATACATAGAATAGAACCGAAAGTATCGGCCGCGGCTATTCTGCTGGATGCCGAAAAGGCCTTTGATTCCTTGGAATGGCCTTTCTTCCTCTCGGTTATGTGCTGTATGGGCATGCCAGTGGGCTTGATTGCCACCACGGCTCTATTATACAGTCGACCCACAGCGAGACTCCGACTGAACGGCACACTATCCCAACCCTTTTCGTTGACACGTGGCACACAACAGGGATGCCCGCTTTCCCCCCTTTTATTTATATTGGCTATGGATGCTCTGATCCATCATTTTCAGGAACGACATTTACACAGAGGCTTACAATTTAACACTGGCCCCTATTGGTCTCACTCTATGCAGACAACACCATTCTTTATGTACGGCACCCGCAAGAAAACCTTGAACTAATCATCAGAGAAATACTTCGGTTTGGCCGCTTTTCTGGACTGGGTATTAATTGGCACAAATCAGTGATCTTTCCGTTAACAACTAGCACGACCCCATGGGATTGCGGATTCCCCATTGAATGGTGTAACGATTCGGTTAAATATTTAGGTATCCACATTCACCTAGACACTGCACACATTATCAGCTTAAATTATGGAAGTGCTGTTAGCGCCTTAGAAGCCCAAGTGGAACACTGGCTACGTCTACCGTTATCTATGGCGGGCAGGGTCGCGATACTTATAATGGTAGTACTCCCCAAATTTTTGTATCTTTTTAATAATATCCCTATACCCCTCAGCAAGGGTTTCTTTTTAACGCTACGCACGCACCTCATCAGATTGGTATGGGGGGGAAGAGAGAGCACGCGTCCGCTGGCAGGTGCTTACTCTTCCGTATGATGGGGGGGGGGGTTATGGAGTTCCTGATCTCCGGGTATATTATTTAGTGGCCCAGAGTTGCTATGCATATGCTTGGTTTCATCCGGATGCGAGAATTCCATTTCTGGGACCGGAGGTGGATCTTGTGCTGCCCGGAGAACTGTCACTGTACTACCAAGGAGCGTTCCTAGAGCCCCTCAAGACATACAAACTGTCTCCACTACCAGTTGGGCATGGGACAAACTGCGGAGATTAGTCGGCGCCACCACATTATATTCCCCAGCCCTACCCCTCCCCAACCCCCCCCTCCCCCCGGCTGCCAATCACTGGGGAAAAGCTTGTGCAGTGCACATTAGCCAAATTCAACATTACAAAAATTGGGGATTTGTTTCCGGAAGAGCATATCTTCTCGGTGACTGAAGACACCCGGTTCCACGACATCTCGTTTATGGATAATTTTGTGCTGAGGCAGATCGGTTCGGCTCTACGTGCCACTTTGACAACTTACCCAATTGCACCCGAACCCTTTGCTCCACTCACATTGATAATTGAGAGCGAGGCCGGTACACACCTCATTTCCAAATTATACAAATCATGCGCTAGTCTGAGACCGGTGAAGGACGAGGAGGTTCGTAACGCATGGGAACGAGACCTAGGTCACCCAATCACGGACGAACAATGGGCAAAGTGCTGCGCGGGGACAAGGGAAATCTCCCTTAATAGTAGACATAAGCTCATATATTTTAAATTCCTCCGCCGAATTCACCACACCCCCGCTAAGCATACAAAATAGACCCGTCCAGACCAGACAACTGCCTGAAATGCTCAGCGCCCTATTCAGACTTCGCACATCTCACAAGGACTTGTCCCAAGTTACAGACGAATTAGGGGCAAATACATAATGTGCTAGGTGCCATGACTGCCATAACGCTTGTTCCCACACCAGAGATAGCGCTCTTAGGTTACACAGTTAATTTCCCTAAGAGGAAATCAGGAGATTTGTGGCCCCTGGGTTACTGCTGGCCAAGCGGGAAATAGCACTACTATGGGGCCGACGAGCTTCCCCTACCCTACAGGGATGGCTACGTAGTTTGGCGTACTGCAATATGAACAGCGAGAACTACGCTAACCTTATGCCTAGGTCGTCACGCCCTAAGGACATATGGGGCCCATATAGGACGTATATTGCAACCATGCGACAGTCCACCACCTCACAACTAGAAAGCGGCATAGTCCGTCCTGGAGGGTGTGGGTGATGGGACATATCCCACAGATAAGAAACTACCTCCTTATTAGACATACATCAACAATATTGGCAAAATTACATTGAGTGTTCTAAATGTGTTGAATAGCATAGGAGCGGAAGATGAAGCGATTGACTGTTGTAGTTTGAAGAGCATATAGAGACGAACCAAGGGAAATGTGACAGACTGTGCAGATATTATTGTTTTCATGCCTATAGTTGTGCTAAGTTCCACATGCTATATTGTATACATGTGATAATTACTACATGATATGTTCTCAGGCAGTGTACCACTCATTGTACGTTATTGCTGTGAGGAAATTTGAAAATAAAGATTAAAAAAAACAAAAGAAACAGACACCCTGCCTTGTGGGCTTACAAGGCATACATAGGCGTGACCTATCAATATATAAAAGGGTGGTTTTCTCCTGTCAAAAGGGTTGACTTAAACAGGCTGGGTTGCAGTTTTAATACCTCAGCTGCCAGGCTACAGTGGTAGGCCTGGTGTCATGTCACACTAAATGGTATTTCATACGTGACATTTAACTTTCCATACCATGTGTGTACTTGGGCAGCATGAACTAAGGCCTTGTGGGAAAGTTAAATATGTTAATCAGGGATTAGCCAATGTTAATGAGTTTTGGGGGTTAGAGCACATACACTGAGCACTGGACAGCAGGGTCCAGTGTGCAGAGTCTAAAACCATCAAAACAATTCAGCCACAAATGGTGATGTCTACACAAAAAAGGAGCATTTTGTCACAGTATCCTAATGCTGAAAAGCCTTTGCATTACCTGCAGACAGCTCATCAACACCGCCAAGACTAAATAGTACACTAACTCTATCAGCAAAGACTACAATACCAGAAAAACTCAACAACATGATCAAACATGGTATGAACCACACCTCATAAAGGTTATGCACAAGCCCAAAAAAACTTCAAGCTAATTGCTTTTTTGGATACTTTGCAAGACTCTTTCGCTATAGTATAAATAAACTTGCGGAAAACTGGCTACTTTGCTCCCCAGTAGACTTTAGACTTGGCATGAGCACCATTTATAGGTTTATGTCCTTGGTAATATCATCATCATCTTGAACGTTCAAAACAAGTTGTATACTTTTGGCATTGACTACGTTGTGGATGATTAGGAGTCTCAATGCACAGACCTGTGTAATGGAACAGGTTAGGAACAAATGGTCATTGTACCGAGATAATTAGCCACCATAATGGCTCCTTGCCTGTTCGCCTTATTTTTATATGATTTGCCTCAGAAAAACAAAGGACCTCATTTTGAGTAAACTACAAATCCTACAATTTCTGGATTGAGCAGAATCAATCGGCTAAATTTCTTCCACCATTTGGGATGGTATTGCAGAGGAAATTCATCCGGTGGATTCTATTTGTATTTAGGAATTCCCTCCAAAATTGGAAGACTTTCAGTTGCCTCCCCAAAATTAAGTAAGAAATTGGTTTCCTTCTTATTGTAGATGTATGCCCTATTATTAATAGATCATACCTTATCAGCCGTCAGAAATTGATAACTGCTTTCTCTACACAACTATATTAAAAAATAACTATTTGGTGATGAACTTGTTAAAATAGAAAGATCGGTGCTGTAGCCTCAAAGTGTAATACAGCTTGTTCTTGAGTAGTGGATGGAATTCAGATCAAAATGGCCTCTGAATAAGACTATTCGGGAATTAGGTTTAATTCAGCATTGTCCCAGGGCCCCAAAACTCAAATTATCTGCAAATAAATGTTCTGGAGATCTGCGATCTGTAAATTACAGTCCATCCAATGGCAGTGTACCCGACTACTGCCTTGTGTGAATTTTTAGCTATGGAACTATCAATCCCGTCCTATGGTGGGTGCAGTGCTATACAGTGGGCTTTGGAGGAAAACATTTAGATCAACTTCAGTAAAAGTGCTTTCATCAAGTAATGAAATTCAGGAAAAGGTCTCCTCAGGAGGCAAGTCGTCTGAAGTTGGCCCATACAACTATAAGAAATAAGGTGTTGAAATGTCTCTCAAATAATTCTATGCTACCTCTGCTTCTTAAATGACATGGGTCACATGATATAAAATGTATCTTTAATGATAATTTCTGTACATACAAGTGAGGGATTTCCTAATAACTAGATTTCCTTTTAAAAAAAGATATGAGCTAGAAGCATCATCATCACTTAGGAATTCTTTTATAACACAGGAGCACTCCTACATTATCAAGTTTTAACACAGTTTTACATATGGATGATCACGCAAACTTTTAAAGCAGCAGTAGCAATTAGCTACAATTGTCCTGCTGCTCAAACTTACTTGCAAATCCTTGTACGTTCAGTATGTCATAAAATAATATTTTGATTTAGACTACAATATACACTGCAAGCTATTGTTAGGGCCCACTGGCCCCATCTAGCAAGATGACAAAGTACAGGTGTGCTACTCATTGAGAAAGTGAACGAGCAATAAAGATGCCTTTAAAGCTTTTTCTTATGTTGTCACATTTGCTCCGGATTTAAAGATGGAGGACAATGTCAGGCTATGTCTTATGAAAAATCTCTGTTCATTTTACCCTGGAGACTGGAGTTACTTTTCTTTGTTGGAGTACAAAGTTAGAGGATTTTGCAATGTGAACTGTTCGACAATCATGCTGGGCTCACAACATTTAAATAGATTGTAAATGAACAGTACAAATGTTTCAGAATATATTTCAGTTCTTAGGAAAGCACTATTTTGTAATTCTGATGTGCGATGGAAACAAAGATTTTAATATTAGAATACATTATTTGGTGATATGAAAATGATAAATATTTGCAGAAACCCGATTGCCCCACATTATTAAATGGACCTATATGCTTCCATTAGCAAAACTGCATGTCACTGGGAACGTTTGTGGTCATTTCAATGGAATTTTTTTTTGTCTGTACATGACAGTTTGCTACTACATCACACTTTAGTGATATATTTGTTAAATGTGAGAGTTTTTAAATATAAACATAGAAACACTCCTGCCCTCCGCCCTGATGACAAATCTATTACTGAACGAAGAGGCAAGTCAGGGGCCATGTTCACAGTATATGTGGGCCTGATTTTTATTATACATACAGCTAAGGTTTGCCTATTACATCAAACAAAGAGAGTTGTTTTGTACAGCAGACATGCTGAACTCACATATTTGAAGGTGGTCTTGTATGTGGTAATAAAAAAAAGTGACGCAGTGAAATAAAATATTTGCCTAGGATCACACAATTTGAGACGAGTTTATGGGTCATGCGCATTACAGTTAGGTCGAGTAGATTATTCAATTCACTAGACATACAGGTCTGGTAACATTTTTCTGATTTTTTTAGGCCTGTAGAAGAAAAAATTAAAACCACCATAGACAGACATGTATGTTCTTTTACTGTATTAAACATATATTTGATGTTTGATACCTTATTTTAGTTTTCCGCCTTTTATATGAACTAACTGCTTTATCCACTTGATGGCGAGAGAAAAACAGCAACCACTAAAAAAGTTTTTTTGTATTTTTTTTATGCTGCTTTTCTAAGAACAAATGTTTATTTTTCTTACTAACAGTTGCTGGATGAAAGCCAACTGTAGAACCCTCTACGCCAGGTTCACCAACCATCCAGAACTCTGCAACCAGACTCATTCTCAACCTCCCACACAGAACTCACATCACAAAACACCCCAGGAATCTCCACTGGCTCCGGGTACACAAACATGCTCATTTCAAACTCTTCACATACATATTCAAGCCACTACAAAACTTAAACCCCATCTGCCTGAACAGTTGCACCTTCATCTCTACGCACCCAGACTCCTCGACACAGCAAGACTCGTACTCACACACATCCCATGCATAAACAGAATCAGGTCAGGAGAATGGGCGTTCTCTTACAGCGCTTCTAAACGTGAAATGCCCTCCCACTCCACATCAGAGCCTACTCCTCGCTTCTTAAATTCTGCAAGACCTGGCTTTTCAATTAATGTTATGTTATATAGAATTTAAAAAGCACAGCTTTCACTCAGAGGAGCATCATGGCACCTATGAGGGTCCCTACATAAAGTACAGACATAACTAAGAACTCAGATAAGTGAGAGGCATAAAGCATTGGGAGCACCAAAAATCTAGGTTTACAGGGCTTTCCTGAAGTTAGTCGCTGTTTGAATGAAACGAAGATGACTAGGAAGAAGGTTCCAGGCTTTGGTTCCTAAGACGGCAACTGATATGTCACCCTTGGTGATACACCTAAAGCTAGGGGCTTAAGGAGGTTGGCTGACGAGGATCTGAGGGGGCGCTGCTTCACATAGGCAGTGAACCTTAGGTATTTAGGTCCTTAAGATCTGAAAGTGTAATAATGAAGCAGGAACGGTAGGGTTCAAGTTAAGTTTAATGCAAAAAAAACCTACACGTCTGAGCAGCAGCGCTGATCAGTTCAACTGTCTCAAGATAAACTTAGCATAACGGTAAAAACAGTGTACCTTAGAATGTGGAATGTTGGGGGGAACCAATAGGGATAGGAGATAAGGCAGCGTAAATCATGTCGCGTGCAGGTGAGCTGCAGTCAGCTAGTGTCGCGTGCCATGTGCATGGCACGCGGCAGTAACTGCGGTTGCAAGCAGCACGCAGCAGTAATTGTGGTTACAACACATCTTCCTCTCTGAAGATTGCTGAACAAGGCAGGTTAGTCACATACAAAGTCGTCATATTTTTTTTATTTGTTGATGTGTCTACCAAATCTTCCAGTGGATCCATGACTGTCACCTACAGCATCAGAGTCAGAGTGAGATTCATCTTCAAAACTGGGATCTGGTGTGTGGTGATCAGTTGGTACAGGAGAAGACGGCACGTCAACAACACAGAAGTCACTGTTTCGAACATGCATTTCATTACTGCCATGCACATTGACTGGTTCATCATAATCAACCCATAAATCATTGTTGTGATTGCTCCCACCAGGGTTGCCAAACTGTTTGCCCTCAGTGCGGCATTTAGCTAATCTGTTCAAATGCCATACTTTGCCATCACTGAGTTTGGCAGCATTATTGTACAATTTGCATACGCGAAGGGGATTAGTGAATCTACTTTCACCCTTCTTTACTTTTTTTTCCAAGGCAAACTTTGACCAGCTCACCAACATTAAATATGTGAATCTTGATACCATGCTTATTGTCATACCACTCTTTATAGCACATCTGTGCTTTTTCGATGTTACTTCTAATGGTGTTGGGTGACCACTCAATCTGACATCCACCCTAAGTCCATGCTGATGGGTTGACTACTTTTCATGAGAACAAAAGGTGATTCTTTGGTACTAGTACAGGGTGTTATTCTGTAAGCCCATATGAACTTAAAAATTTCTTTTTCCCAGTTAAGATTGCTGTTTCTGGACAATTGTATGTTGCCTTTTTTGACCCCGTTGAATCATTCAACAAGGCCATTCCCTTCAGGATGATAGAGTGAGGTGGTATTGTGAGTTATGCAATTCCTCTTGAGGAATGATTCAAAGGCTTCAGATGAGAATTGGGGTCCATTGTCAGTTAGAATGCACTTTGGTAGCCCTTCACTCAAGAAAATGTTGTTCAGGAATGAAATTATACAGGTACTGACTGTCAGCATGAGGAACAATTTTGATTTCAGGCCATTTGGAGAAATGATTCATGGCTACAAGAATGGATTCGATTTCACGATCATGGCCTTCAATGGGCCCAGCGATGTCCAAGCCAACTCTTTCCCATGGCATGCTCGGGGATACAATTGGATTTAGGGGTACTCTGGAACCCTTCAGACTTCTGTCAGAGTCATTGCAGCTTACACAGTTTCTGATAAGGATCTCAACTTGTTTGTCGACTCCAGGCCACCAATAGTTGTTTTTCACTCTTGGCTTGGTCTTGGATGTGCCCAAGTGAGCAACATGGCAAAGTTTTAGAATTTTCTTTTTTAACGAATCGGGAGGAACAGCTTTTCCCATTCTGAATAGAATACCATTTTCAAAACTTAAATCATTTCTCAGTTCCCAATAGATTCTGAAGACTTTGTCAAGATGTCTTTTGTCAGGCCACTGGCTGTTGATGTATTGGCAGACATTTTGCAAGGTAATGTCTTTTAACATGTGTTCTTTCTCATTCAGTTTTGGTAATGCCATCAAAGTTATCTTCACCTAGAAATGCTATATTCCCAATGTCATCTCGATCTTCACTGTTCTCCACATTGGGCAGGGGTAGTCTACTTAAAAAGTCTGCAACTTTGTTCTTGACACCCGGCCAGTATTCAACCATGTAGTTGTAATCTAGCAGCTTGACAGACATTTTACTTAGCCTGGGAGAAGCTCTTTGCAAACCAGCTGCTGAAAGAATTTTGATAAGGTGTTTATGATCAGTCCTTAAATGAACATTGTATCCCCAAACACACACTCTGAAGTAGTTAAGGGCCCAAGAGCAATCGAGCATTTCACGTTCGATCACTGAATACCTCTCCTCAGCAGTGGTCAGTGAACGAGACGCAAAGGTTACAACCCATTCATTATTATCAGAATCTTTTTGTGACAGGACAGCACCCAGCCCCTTGTTGCTGGCATCAGTAGTGACATAAATCTGAGCATTGGGATCAAAACCTTTAAGAAAAGGTGCACCACTTATTTCTTTTTTAATGATGTCGAAGGCGTTTTGGCAAGCAGAAGACCATAAGAATTTGACTTTGTTTTTGAGTAGTTGCTGAATGTGGTACGTCTGTTCTGAAACGTTTTCTATAAATTTAGAATAGTATTCTGTTACGCAGAGGTAAGCTCTTATTTCGTCTTTGCTGGTGGGACTAGGCGCTAGGAGTATGGCTTCAACAAGGCCTCTTTTTTTTTTTTTTACCATCGTAGCTAATGCAATGACCCAGATACACAACATTGGTTTGTGAAAACTTACATTTCTCAAATTCAATGGTTAACCCATTCTGTTTTAAGATTTCAAACACATGCCTTAAACGTGCATCATGCTCCGTTTGGTTGCTCCCCATGACAAGGATATCTTGGAAGAACTCAATGCCCACAGCACCCTCAAAGATGGTTGACATGACTCTCTGAAAAAGGGCTGCGGCCGAAGCTAAACCAAAAGGTGTCCTCGTGAAGCGTTGGCAACCAAAGGGTGTAATGAAGGTTGTATATTTTTTACTATCGACATGTAAGGGCACCTGGTGGTAAGCAGATTTAAGATCTATGATGGAAAATAGTTTCATATCCTTGGTTGCATTAAATATTTCATTAGTACGTGCAGTGGAAACTGGTTAGCTAATATATTCTTATTGAGATCTCTCAAATCAATGCAAAGTCTGATTTTGCTATTGGGACATTTCGGAACAACCATGGGAGAAATCCACTCAGCAGATTCAACTTTCTCAATTATCCCATCAATAACCAACCTGTTGAGTTCAGTCTGTACATCATCTCTGACCGATAGCGGCAAGTGTCTAACTTTATGAACACAGGGTGAAGCATTATCTTTTAATTCGATTTTATGTTGGAAACAGTGGAGTAGACCCACTTTCCCAGAGAAAACTTCAGGGTATGCCTTGAGAAGATTATCATTATATACATTGTTATCCTCAATAGACATGACAGGCTCAGAGTGTTGGGATTGAGGATGATCCCTAAATCAGCTTCATCATTCCATCCAAGTACAGAGGGTCCACTTTTTGCCACAAAGAGTTTACAAACAGCTTTTCTACTTTTAAATTAACAATTCTAGTTCACGAGTACCTATGAATTCAATATTGTCGCGCCGGGACACTCCTCGGAGTATCCGTGCGCTGTACAACTGTATAGAACATAACATAACATAACGTATAGCTTTTGGCTATCACTTTAGACTTTTCAAGAGAAGCACCAATTTTGTTGGCAAAATGTTGTTTCCAAATATGCTCATTAACAATTGTAAATGGGGATCCTGAGTCAGCAACTATGTTCATTGACACCCCACCCCATTTTAATTTCACATATGGGTTTTTTTTTTAGGTCGAGGACCGCCGGTCTGCCGAAGGCAGAACCGGAAGTCGGAGATTTAATGACTTGGAGAAGAGGGGCTTGAACCCGCCCCTCTTCTCCCCTGTTCTCCATTGGCTGGCCTCTTGAATGCTGGCCAGCCAATGGAGAAGAGGTCAGTCATTCCGATTAGGCCCCGTCCTTTTCGGATCGGGGGGCGTGTTTTTTGCAAGAAGTCTAATTATCTCCTCCAGCCAGTGGCTGGAGGAGAGAAAAGACAAACACGCCCCCGAATCCGAAAATGCCGCTGCCTTTCTCCGAGGCATTTCTGCTCTCCCTCGGAGAAAGGCAGTGGTGTGTTTGTTTTTAAAGGGCTGCTGAAGTACAAATGTTTACAGGAAAAGTCTTGTAGAGAACGGCAGACCTTTGCGACCTCCGGGTAGTAGTCTTCATCGACATCATAATTACGTTTGTGAGAAAAACGTTGTAGCATTACACGCACTGAGACATGGTCATTCCAAATTTAAATAGGAGCCACGCAGAGCACTATTTTTTTTTTTTAACTACAACACAAGCAAAACTTTGGCAGCGCACAAGTACCACAGCGCGGCGGAATGCGCGCAAGGACGGCCCGGCAGCGTGTATTCCCCGGTGGCCGCGCGCCATGTGCCAAGCCACGCCGGCTAATCACTGCCAGTGCCCCGCAGACACCCGCTCTCCGCCGCGGCAGTGGAAAGAAAGGAGCACACGCAGGGTGTAGCCGAATGACTAAAACACGACGATCTGTTTTAAGCTCCCAACGGCCGAGCCTTTCGGAGCGTTAGCCAGAGTTTCCGGACTTGGAAGGAAAGACGGCGGAGGGGGGAAGAAACGGTGCTACGTGCGCCCTCCTCCGCCTCCCCGGGCTTGTGTGGAACTCCCTGGCTGCCGGGTCCTGGGCAGTGCAGGAATCAGCCCCGGAGCAGCAGGCTGCACCCTCGGAGCCCCGAGCAGTAGGAGGCTGCACCCCCGGAGCCCCGAGCACCAGTCTGCACCCTGGAGCCCCGAGCACCAGACTGCACCCCCGGATCCCGCGGGTTGGAGCTGCCCCTTCGTGCAGAAGGTAAGGACGGGGAAACCTAGCAAGAAACCGGTTTCTACACTTTGAATTTGATCCTGCAGGCGTTCCAACTTAAAAACAAAGCAGCGAGTAAGACGAGAGATCCCTTTGAGAACTAAGTCAGCACGAAGAGTTCCTTTGTTCGAGTCTCTTTGGCATCTTTTGCGGCAGTGTTTTTGCTACTATCTGGGAAGTAGGGATGGGCGACTGGAATATTTGTTTTCTGCCTTCTTTGCACACTGGTCGCCCTGTTCAGAACTGTGTAAGTTCCCATCGTGAAATTGCTTGCCTCTGGCAAGTAAAACACGGATGATGTCTGCATCTGTGCTGGTATTGTAGAGGTAGAGCGCAGGGAATGTTGCGTTTGTTTGGATACATTTTAGTGTTGTTCGGATTACACAGCAAGTGATTTGCCTGCGCGCTTCAGACGCGTGCCTATCTGTCTGGCCATCCTTCGCTCAGGGCCCAGGGTTATAGAGGAAAAGTCTGGCAGCAGTCTCTGTGCTTCTAGCACCGTGCCAGTCTGCTTCCCGTTTGTAAACAGAGGTCCCTCCGTGGATTTGTGGGAGAGAAAGCGGCAAGGTCCTCGTGCAAGACTTTGCTATTGGCAGTAAGTGTCCACTTTCACTTTTAATCTCGTAGAGGTACTTTTTTCATGGTCCCTTTTGCAAGGTTGTTAGCAAGTATGTTGAGCCAATCAGCGCAATTAAAATAACACAAGGTTACACCTCCCAGAATGCACTAACATGTTAAAGTGTAGTCCAGAAATTGATAAGTGGTGACTTGGAGCCATCTGGTCATCCTAGGCATGGGGGAACAGGACACTATCCCACAGCAGCTAAGGAGCAGCTAGGGCATCTCCTTTCTCTGGGCTCTAGTTTTGTCTTTCATCTCGTCACCACTACAGGTTGCCCTGTGTCTGTATCCGACTAGTTCAAGTTATTTGTCTCTCTTTAACTCCACACTGCTGATGGAATGCGATTCATTAAATCTAGTGGCCTTGCTGCGAAAAACATGACACGAAAATATCCTCCATGACTCGCCAAGTCAGTCAAAATGCTTCCTTGTATATTGTCTGTCTTGGTTGAAATTTGGGTGACACCACTCTAGCACATACCCCCTGCCTTCTCTGCAGTGCACACCTGCCTGAACTTTATTTGTACTTCTCATATTTTGGTAGTGCTTAAAGCCTCAGGTCTTCAGGAGATTCTTCGGTCATTGTTGTGAAACCTATGGGTTCTGCTGCTTGTTAGTAGTGTAGCCATGGATTGCTGCTCATCTGAGTATGTCTGTTAAGAGATGTCTTTTGTGGAACTGGGCACAGTGTTTCAGATGATGCCTCACTCAATAGCACACGCAGTAGTCACAGAGTTTCCTTTCACTTACTACGTTTGCTACGGTGTATGAAGTCCAAACTTCCTCACACTCTCCTCACAGCCTTTGCATATTATTTACCCTCTTTTAAGTGTTCTAATATTATAAACCAAACATCCATCTAATGCCCGGAGCCCTTTCAACATCATCACTTAACCTGGGTATCTGTGCCCCAAATGCTTGACTTTGCTCATGGCTACACTGAGCTTCCTTTGCCAGCTCTGAGACCATTCTCCCAGCTGTGCCCCCTGGTTTAGATTTCTTCCAAGACGAAAGCTTAACTTTGTGTGAACTACAGATGGCTGAACCACCTCTTCTCTCCTCTTTTCAGAGTAGCGTGGGAGTGTTTTGAAGAGCTGAGAATTGATGCTGGTGGCATCCCACTCTCTGCGTCCTTCCTATAGAAGGTGCACCATTCACTTATATTCTGCTTCATGTCACCTCTCCAATCCATGACCTGTTTAAGCACATTAGACCTCATCCGGAGGTTGTGCAACTTGTTAATAAGTCTTATACTCGGTGGAGCATTGATACCTTCACTAAAATCCAGGTAGCTCAGAAACATCATGCAAGTGGTGTTCCCTCAGTAGTCCAAATTTAAAGTTCTTACAACAGTATCATTGTGATTTGGCAAAATATGCAGAGCTAAAGGTCCAGGGCTTCTGACGTTATGCTGTTTCTTCTTGGGGCACTGTGATTGGGTGGAAACTGGAATTAGGATTCACGTCAGTTGCTAGGTGTGTGGATAAAGAACGCGGTTGCTAACGGGACCCAAACCGGCTCACATATGTATAAACATCCTGAAGGGCGCGTGCTGCTCTTGCCCAGCTGCTGGGAGGACCGTCTGCATTTGGTAGGAAAGCATATCAGGCACAAAGGCATACTTTGTGCTCGTACCATTTTTTTTAACAAATGTGCCTGGCGGATGGGGATTCACCATTGACCCAGAGTTTGTCTTGAATGTTAGGATTACTGGCGTGCATAATGATCTGATCACGAATGAACTCTTCTTGCAATTGACCAAATCTACAAGTTAAAGCTAGATATTTAACGCTGAGACATACTCGTCAATGCTTTTGTTTTTTCCTACGTGAAAATTTATAGCGATCAACAGCTACACACACTATAGGGGGAAAATGAGCATCAAGATCATCCAAAGCGTGTTTGAAAACATTGTCACCTTCTCTGACTTTCTTTTCAATTTGGTTATAGGTTTTGAGACCACCAGGACCCAGACAATAGAGTAGGACTTTCTTTTTCTTTTCTGGAGTGAAATCTTCATCTTCCACGGTTTCAATATAGTTGCAGAAATATTCTTTCCACTCCTTCTACGGCATGCAAGGTTCACCTTTGAGCGGAAGAAAGGGTTGTGGTTGCAAGAGATGCACACATTGTATCGCTGAACAGAAAGAGATACCAAATGAAGGTGTAACTCTAGTGTGCACCTCACTGTAAACTAAGATCCCACGCATGATGTTAGTGTGCGTATCACCGTTAGTGCACTCTGAAAAGATTTTGTGGCGTACAGGTGCAATGAGGGCAATTAGCTTTGAGCTTTGTAAGCGGCGTGCGTATCACCGGGTAGTGCACGCAGCAAGTAATTTGAAGTGAATGGTTGCAGCTTCTATTGAGCATACTTAGTTGCAGAACAAGCTGGAAGAAGAACGTGTGACCAATCGGTATACCAATGGCATCGGTTGCTAAGCGACGTAATGAATGTGAAACCGAACGGTACACAAACGGCATCGGTTGATTGCAAGCCGTGAAGATAAAATGTCCGCCTCACTTTTTTTTACATCGTCTTTTCGAAGGTAAATAGGGCGCGTTGTGGAGAGCCAAACTGTGCGCGTCACTGATGACGTATGTAGTTATACGTCATCATTTGAAGCTGCGCAAGCAAAGGCTTCACAAGTGTCCTTCATGCAGTCGGCAATTATCAACCTCACCTTAGGGGCCCAGGATGGCTCGAAGTTCGTGAATGGAAGTCCTCTGGTCACCTCAGGCTGCTACAGACAGGCACAGAACACAGCGCTTGAATCAGAAGGCGAAGTCCAACCTCCGAAGACTGAGCGAGTCTCTGATGAGCTGAAAATCTTGATTGAAGGTGGTAGACGTGAGGGGCTGTCCGCTCATTGCCACTTGTAATAACGAAGCAGGAACGGCAGGGTTCAAGTTAAGTTTAATGCGAAAACCCCATACACGTCTGAGCAGTAGCGCTGAGCAGTTCAAATGTCTCAAGATAACGTTAGCATAACGGTAAAAACGGTGTACCTAAGAATGTGGAATGTTGGGGGGAACCAATGGTGATAGGAGATAAGGCAGCGTAAGACATGTCGTGTGCAGGTGAGCTGCAGTCAGCTATTGTCGCGTGCCATGTGCATGGCACGTGGCAGTAACTGTGGTTGCAAGCGACACGCAGCAGTAATTGTGGTTACAACAGAAAGCTCTGTAGGTAATTACCAGGATCTTGAACAGGACACTTTTGCGGATAGACAGCCAGTGTAATGATTTTAGGGCAGCTGAGGCTAGGAATATACACGCTCAGCGGCAGGATACCCTTGCGGGTGACAGTGCACTTTGCAAATACACATGACATAACAATTGCTTCCTTGCAACAAGTCACTGTAATGCGAGGATGATGTAACACATAGATTCCTTCTTCAATGCCGAGGACGCTGCCATCGGCGAGTGAGCAGTGACGCGGCTCACCCTGCTATCAGAGGACATTGGTAAGACATACTCAGCTATCACAATTCCTTTCTGCTTCAATCAGTACTTTAAATGGGCCGGTACTCACCGGTACGGAGTACCCGCACTTTTTAATTTTCGCCCCTTGAGTACCGGAACTTCTCCTAGGACAAGGAGAGTAGCAGTACTCATGGGGGACTTGCCTAAACACAGGTGGTGCTCCTCATTTTCTCGTGCCTCTGCAGCACTTTTCACACGACCCGCTCTGATTCTGCAATCTTCATCTAAGTTGCACAGGAGCGCCAGAACAGCAGCTCTTGTCACCAGTACACAGCAATCTTGTCGTCCTTCTCTGCAACTCTTTCAGCAGTGTGGGGAGGCAGGGTGTTTTGCTTACCCTTTGATCCTGCACAGTAGGAGTTGAGAGTCCACCATAAAACTAATGGACGAGGGTGTGGGGCGCATTCTTCAGGGCAGTACAGCTTTTTAGCATGCCATTGCTTTAAATGACTTTAAATGTTAATTCATCAGCAATTTAAATTAAATATTTTTACTTGAATGTAAATCACTGCCCTTGCCGCCAATTTTAGGATTACCCTCAAATAAAAAAACACTTTAAAGACAACACAATTTGTTTTGGTTTGGTGCATTTAAACCGCTTGTATCGTATGGGAAACCATGTTTAACCCAAATGTGAGCGGAAGCTCCATCGAATGCTTTAGACTTTCAGACAGTTCTAGATTTTAGCTGGTAATGCTTTTGCATGCTGGGACTCGATTTTCTCCTTCTCATTATAAGTAAGGGTTTCTAAAAATTCCAGCATGCAAAGCTTTGATGGCAAAATTCAGAGACGGTTTTGAACATACCCTTATTTTCATTAGGGACAGAACCACAGGACAGATACTTTCGTTTTTTTTTTACTTTGCACTTGGATCTCTTGTATATTAAGTTTCAAAAGGTTGAAAATATAGCCCCGCCCCAGGATCCGCCCCTAGTCCCGCCCCACACTCCACCCCCCAGTCCACCGCTCCTTTTGGTGAGTATCTGCACTTATTTTTTTCCATTTAAAGCACTGGCTTCAATGCGTTCTATGTTCAAACGGCGCTTGATTTCTAATAGTGTCAGTGGGTCACCAATAAAAACAACACCTGCATTTAGACGTAAAAACGTTAAACAATCACAAAGCCACTCTCCCTTACACAATCACAAAGCAATTCTACGTGCCAATCCCCAATCTATTCTTGTGTGACGTATGTAATAATTTACCATCGATGGCGCAAGTCCCATTTAGTTAATACAGCTGAGCTACAGATCTGTATCACAGCCACACACATCAGATCTGCATCTGGTTGTAAAAACACAATTTCACACAGATAATCTACTCCATGACCACGGGAGGTCGCTATCATTCCAAATATTAATGTCGATCAAGTATGTCCTTAATTCTCTTACACCGAATGGGAGTTGAATGCATTGTATTTCTCTTCGTCTCCCCGAGCGTCTGGAACAAGTGACGGCAGAAATCAATGTATCAGTGTGATTAGGCCGAAAAATTCGGCAAGCCGAGATGAGGCAAAATATCCATGGACACATTTACAAGACTCCTGGATGGCGGCGGGGGTCGGGCGAGGAAAATACATGAAACTGATATGAGCACCGCTTGGCAGAGCGACACGATAGCAAATTCAGTGTGTGTGAGTGTGTGTCAGGAAAGTGCCTCTTCGGCTAGAAAGAGCAAAAAGTCACAGCCAGGGCCGGCTTTAACACTGGTGGCGCCCTGTGCGACAACGTTTGTTGGCGCCCCCCAATGACCACCCCTGCCACGGATTCCTTCACTAGCACCCTTTAACAGTGCCCTTCAAGTCTCTATAGCCACCGTCTCTTAGATTCATTTAGTTTTATAGCGCCACTCATACCAGTGTAAGGGGTCGGAGCACTTTAATAGCTGCCAAGGTTTCAAATTGCGATGAGTGACATTTTCATATCATTAGTTTAATTATGAGTGACATTTGAATGACTATGAGTGACACTTTCTCGTCAGCAAAATCATGCAATGAATAAGGCGAAACATACGGATAAGAAATGACACCCAACGAGAAACTAAACACCAGACCTAAAAGAAAGACCAGAGTCTAAGAAGGGGAGAGCAGAGGTATGGCAATTATGAGAGTGCTGTCATCAGTCTGAGGTAGCAGAACCCCGAGCACACTGCAGAACATCCATGGCGTGGAGAGGGAAGTAAAGAGTGTGGGTGTGGTGGGAAAGCTTGGATTCTTGTAAATAACAAGTTGTAACCCCAGATAGCATGGGGTGGTGGGAATAAGAACGAGCATTGGCATAGCCTATAGGTCTCGCCTTTGGGACCTTATAAGTGTTTAGCCATGCAACACTTGATGTTGTTGCACCAAGGATTGTACTGGATAACTAAACACTTATAAGGTCCCAAAGGCGAGACCTATTGGCTATGCCAATGCTTTTTTTTTTTTTAAAGGACAAGCAGTGCTATCAGTCTCCGGCTGCCACTTACAGGTGTAGAGAGATAGGTGTAGAGAGAGAGAGAGAGAGAGATAGGTGTAGAGAGAGAGAGATAGGTGTAGAGAGAGAGAGAAAGGTGTGTAGTGAGAGAGATGTGTAGCGAGAGTGAGAGTGAGAGTGAGAGTGAGAGTGAGAGTGAGAGTGAGAGTGAGAGTGAGAGTGAGAGTGAGAGTGAGAGTGAGAGTGAGAGTGAGAGTGAGAGTGAGAGAGTGAGAGTGAGAGAGTGAGAGTGAGAGAGTGAGAGTGAGAGTGAGAGTGAGAGTGAGAGTGAGAGTGAGAGTGAGAGTGAGAGTGAGAGTGAGAGTGAGAGTGAGAGTTAGAGTTAGAGTTAGAGTTAGAGTTAGAGTTAGAGTTAGAGTTAGAGTTAGAGTTAGAGAGAGAGGGAGAGAGGTGGGTAGAGAGTGGGGTAGAGAGAGGGGTGTAGAGCAGTGTAGAGAGAGGGGTAGAGAGAGAGGAAGAAAGGTACAGAGGTAGAGAGGTGTAGAGAGGAGTAGAGAGGTAGAGAGAGAGAGAGAGAGAGAGAGAGAGAGAGAGATAGAGAGGTAGAGAGAGAGATAGAGAGGTAGAGGGAGAGAGGTGTGTAGAGTGTGGTAGAGAGGTAGAGAGGTAGAGAGGTAGCGTTAGAGAGAGAGGTAGTGAGAGGTAGAGAGGTAGAGAGAGAGAGAGGTAGAGAGAGGTAGAGAGAGAGAGAGGTAGAGAGAGGTAGCAAGAGAGAGGTAGAGGTAGAGAGTGAGAGGTAGAGAGTGAGAGGTAGAAAGAGAGAGGTAGAGAGAGAGAGGTAGAGAGAGAGAGGTAGCAAGAGAGGTAGAGAGAGGTAGAGAGAGAGGTCGAGAGAGGGAGGTAGAGCGGTAGAGGGAGAGGTAGAGAGAGAGAGGTAAAGAGATAGAGAGAGTTAGAGGTAGAGAGATAGAGGTAGAGAGAGAGGGTGGTAGAGAGGTAGAGAGAGAGGGTGGAGGAAGAGAGGTAGAGAGGTAGAGATGTAGAGAGAGGTAGAGATGTAGAGAGAGAGAGAGAGAGAGAGAGAGAGAGAGAGAGAGAGAGAGAGAGAGAGAGAGAGAGAGAGGGAGAGAGAGAGATAGAGGGTGGAGGAAGAGAGAGAGGGTGGAGGAAGAGAGAGAGGGTGGAGGAAGAGAGAGAGGGTGGAGGAAGAGAGAGAGGGTGGAGGAAGAGAGAGAGAGAGGGAAAAGAAGGTAACACGAGAGAAAGGATAAGAAACGCAATAGGCGAAAACAGAACAAGAAAGGGAACTGGAGAGAGGCAGCGAAAAAGAAAAGGGAAGCAAAAGTAAAGGAAAAGAGAAAAACGCTCAGTAAAGGCGTGGGAGAGAAGGGAAGAGGCAGCTAGGGGAAAGAGCAGAAGAGACGAAAAGAAGGGGGAAGGAAAGCGTGGGAGAAGGAAGGCAGGTTAAGATGAGGACGGACGTGTGGCAGGAGGCAATAAACCAAGTGGGAGGGGTGGGGGAGCGCGGCCCAGAGCGCACGCAGCGTTTCCCTAGCGGGAGCAAGCAAGGGCACCATCTGTTTGAAAGTTAATTACAAACAGATGGTTTTAAAGCTCGCTCCCGCAAGGAAAATCGCCAAATGTGCACGCGTTGCCATTGAAAGCAATGCAATGCGTGCACGTTTTTGGCCTAAAAACTGAATCGAATACAAGAGGTCACCTCCTATGAAGCGCATGCGTGCTGCGTAGGCGAGACCTAAAAAGGGGGCTGGCTGGCAAACTACAGAGGATTTGTGGCCGTTTCCAGTGACAGGATAGATCTGCGTTAGATCTTTCATTATTCGATATTTTGTACTTTTTTTTGTAAAAAGGTCATTTTAGGTCGCAATTTCGAAAACAACGAATATTTACATCCC
Organism: Triturus cristatus; assembly: GCF_964204655.1. Classification (NCBI taxonomy): domain Eukaryota; kingdom Metazoa; phylum Chordata; class Amphibia; order Caudata; family Salamandridae; genus Triturus; species Triturus cristatus. Next base: position 216,758,805 of record NC_140587.1, on the reverse strand, counting down.
GCTAGAAGAAATACAATGCAAAACATTATAGGTGGACATGAGTTTACCTGGAGGTGAAAGGGCAGCAATACACTCAGGGCAAACGCCCGATCGTCCATGATGTAACATAAAGGCTGCAGACAGCACGTACCCAGCACTGAATTTGGCCAAGACAACCTGACAGACAGCTGAGGCACACACTTAAAAGTCCCTGCCCGGCCGCCTGCTGAAAGCCTCAGTGACCAGGGCAGAACTACACGACTGGCAGGCACTGATGATCTCGTGCTAGCCTACGCGCTTAAATTAAAAGTAATTTTTTTGCAGATCATCATTTACAAACTCTGGCACACACTAACTGACACTTACTTGTGAGCCATAGCAATTTGAGTTTACAGGCCAGCCGCCTGCATCCATAAGGTCCTGGCCTGTCACTCCTTCGGCAAACCTGCGTGTGCCGCTCGGGCTAAGACTCCCTCACTTAGGCGCCTCAGCAGCAGGAACAGCTAAGCTGCACAGTGTGGGCTCCATCAGCCGCCGGGGCCCGTCGGGCTGAGACCGGCTTTCGTGGGGTCATTATTAATTTACCGCGTGCAGCGCTGCCATGATTTGCCGCACTTCTTAGCCAATCAGGCTTCCCACAAAAGTGACGTCCTGCAGCACGCGCCTATTGGACACTGCCTTCTGACGTCAGAATGAACGCTTCGCCGCGCTCCGGAAATCTTCTCCTTTTATTATTACAATGTGGCAACCAGTGAATTAGCAGCAACTACCCAGCCTCCAAGCCTGTCTGGAGCAGCACGCTGCCATGCTTATATTTTAGTGAGTTTTACCAGCACTACTGCAGCTTGACAGCAAGTCAGGCGCTGTGCCTGTTATGCGTGACTTCGCATTTCAGTGCGGTAATGCGGACCACCGCACTGTAATGTGTTAGTCTAACGCATGATGCGTGATACTTGGCAGAGCTGCACTTTACATTACACACACATTGCACAATCATATGTGTGTAAAACAGTGTACAGCAAATGTTACATCAGACAGGACTACAAGGTGTTGGAGTCACTTGTCATCGATACTGGTAGTAAAGTTTAAGAGTCCTAAGTCTGGAAAAGCACCAATTCAGAATTTAAAACGTAACACCATTGTTAGGGGTTCTCTTCAATAAGAATTGATTTCTACCCAAATGAACACTTTTTGCAAGATTAGAATAATGAAAGACTGGGCAAAACAAACAGCTCTTTGATGACAGTTGATAGCTCAGTGTTCTATACAAGGATTTTAACTTACAAACTGCAAGTAACAAAAGGATGTCTCTGACAGAAACAGTACCACACTGTCCTTTTTTACATTATATGCACTTTGTGATCTGCATGGTAAACATTCTTTGCAGCATGCACATTAACCCTCTGCCCTACCTTAGAATCAGTCAAACTTCCTCTAAACAAAACTCTGGTCTCTCTCCAGGAAAGACGATTAATCACCGGAGTTATCTTGACATTTTAATTGATGCCTGAAAATTGCTGGAGGCATGGAATGCGGCAACAGGTGCTTTTAAAACGAGAATATAGCGGTGCGGTGACACTGATTGCACCGCCCTAGAGCCGGCCCTGGTCACTGCACAGGCCTCTCTACAAGGAACTTTGCCAAATGAATGTTTTTACGCACATTTGTGTTATCTCTACCTCAGCAGTGTAAACTGAGCCATGACTTCTGTGGCCAAGACGTATGCAGCCTTCTTTCCGGATCACGCCTCAACAAAAATTGGGCTGTCAAAAAAACAACCCCTTCGTAGTCACTGGAGGAAGAGGTGGGTAGCTTCGTTTTGAGCATAAAATGAATTAAAATGGGGAAACAAGCATTGGCAAAGCCAATAGGTCTTGCCTCTGAGAGCGACTGGCTTTAGCAATGTTTTGAGAAATGCTGTACAGCAACACGGATGCTTTGCATTGTGACGAAAACTATTTTTAAAAGGAGCTATTGCAGAGTCATGGCTAATTCGTTTTTTTATTTATTTATTAAAGTGCATTCGCGCTGGAAGCATCATAGTCCTTTGTTTATTTTTATCCATGTTGCTATAGAGCACAGCTAAAAATCATTGTCTGAGACTGCAGTGTGCATGCTATACAGCATGAACAAAAGGCAATAGTAGAGCCAATAGTCTAAAAGGTGAGGCCTATCAGCTCCGCAAGTAAGTTTTTAGGTCTCTGCACGGCACCCCAGTGATTTGAGCACATCAGTTAATCCACCATGCATGAAAAAGAAAAAACAAATAGGAAATTTGACAAAAAAATCCTATTGCCCATGTCCATGTCTGACCAAAAACAGATTTGGAAGCGGATAACATCTGTTGTCACAATAAAAGCAGATAACATTTGTAGTCAAAATGCACATCCATTTATTTCAAAGGAGAAGTGCATGTGGCCTAGTAAAATATAGCTACAAATGGCAAAAGGTTCAACAAGGATGACAGGGAAGAAGAAAAAATTAAATAATTACCTCAATCGTAGAAGAAGTATAGCAATCAAGCTGAAGCAATCAGTACTTGGTCCATGCTCCAGCCCAAAAAAGAGAAAGTGAAGAAAGCATGTGCTGGCCAGTTAGAGGGCAGCATCTAAGAGTGACAATCAAGCACCTTGTTGTATACAATATCTCTTGCAAGCTAGAGCGCATGTGCTGTAGCAGGCGATACCTAAAAAATAGCAATTGTTTTACTGGTGAAATGTCACCATGAAGGCCAGGGGTACAGAAGCGGTCACTCTCAGCAGGTTCTGACTATCAAAAAAGGAGAATACAAAAGAGCATTCTTACTTTAAGGTAACAAAGTAAGGTACATGAAGGGAGAAGGAAAGACTACAAATGTGGATTAGGAATAATCTGTAAGGTATATGGCTAAATTATAATGTTTTAGTATACTAGGACAACGGCACCACACGTACCAATGAGGAAACCATGTTGAAGTTCAGCTGTACATCAGAGTTGATGTTGTTTTTGTCCTTCTTCACATGAACTCAGAAAGAGTCCTTTCTGTAGTACAGTGGTAGAGTAGACGGGAGTCTGTCCAGTTAGGCAGTGGACAGAGAGCCCATTAGTAGACCGATCCTGGCTTTCTCTTACACATTAAGGTACCATTAGCCAACTAGCTTCAACACCTCGGAGCCAGCTAACACATGCAAGCCTAGATGACCACCATCTTCTTTAAACTCAGTCCAACCAGGTCCAAATGTGTCTTGATCAAAGTCAGCACACTTGAACCGCAGATCCAGGAATTGCTAAACTGCGTGGACATCAGTGGCTTCTCACCTGCCCTTATATCCTTTGAGTTTACAAACCCAAACCAAGTTAAGATAATTTTGGCAGTATAATACTTATCCCTGGAACCTTTAGCCAGGATGGACTCTTTAAGTAAAGACTTCAGAGTAATTTTAGATTAACAATGTTGATTTTAGAAAGGTTTAAATTAAGATTTGTGACTGATAGTTGGACCATATTCCTGAATTAAAGATGTTTGTTATGATCTGCTTTAGTCATGCTCCTCCTTAAAAAGCGAAGCAAATGTTCTTGATTTTCTCTATTAATGCCAGGAAAAAAAACTCAGAAAAAAACAAAAAAATTACCTTATTGAACTAGGTAACTGAACTGGCCAGAATTAAGAGACAGACAGGCCAGAAGCATAAAAGGCCTCGAATCTAAAGAAGCCAGTTGTTGAGAAGGGATCACAAAATGCAGTGTAAGCTAGAAGTGAGCAGACCTAGTGTCAGAAAAAAGAAGGGTGCTCACTGGCAGCGACTGCCATCGACTTAGAAACAGGGTTAACATTGGAATGGATGGTACCACAAGAGGTAAACATATACAAATGGATGCAGACTGGGTGTAGACAAAGCAAGGGCATAAAGGAGAGAAAAGAATATAAACAAGCATTGCCTTTGGGACCTTATAAGTGTTTAGCCATGCAACAGTTGCATAACTAAACACTTATAAGGTCCCAAAAGCGAGACCTATTGGCTATGCCAGTGCTTGTTTTAACTGCTGCAATCTATTGAAGCCTCACGGAGAACATCAAAGCGGCCGTGAAAGTGATCGCAATCGCGATCAAACATCAAAGCGGCCGCAAAAGTGAAAGTAATCACGATAAAGCGCGGTGCGCGCGCCCGCGCACATGCACTGTAGCTCTAGGCTGGCCTGGTAGCACTTTTTGGAGCCCTCACAAAATGTCTCGCCAGACCAGCGCATGCGCTGGGTCAGGCGAGACCTAAAAAACAAAATGTTAGCAAGTATTTGACCAAAATGTTAATGAGTGAATACTATGGATCAGTGCATTTTAAAGAGGAGAAAGTAAACCCCTTTGATCCGGTATTGAGAAAGCCCACCATCTTTCAAATGTCAGGCAGTCAAACAGCATTAACCTACATACAGTGTATGGTTTCATTTAGGCACAGAATAACCATCTAGGAAACAGGACAACATGTCTCATTTGTCCAAAAACCCGTGACACATACAGACCATTATCTGAGCGTCAGCCTTTCAAGAGATTCTCTAGACTGTCTTGAGGCAGTCTCTAAGCAACAACCTAAAAGGAGGGAGATCCACTTTTGAGCCTGGAAAAATATGATAAGAATTCTCTGAACTCTTGAGCATATATTGTTCTTTTCATCATTTATTGTCCATCAGCCGAAAAAGGTGCTAATTACTCACAGGTCATTCAAGTAAGTACACAATCTCAACAAAAAGGATTGTACAAGCCCATGTTCTATAAACCAGGGAGGATCACATCGGATACATCACACTAAGCCCTGTGCGACTCCTACTGATCAACATCTAGCTTCACAGCCCCTCACCGGATTACACAACGTGAATAAAAGTATGGGTTATGTCTGCCCCCTTTTAACTCTACAGAACCATAGCCACATAGGGGTTTACAACACTACCTACCTTTGGTAAACCGACTCCTCTGCCTCGCTGGCGATACCGCAGATTCACAAAAATCATGCCATAAACCACATAGATCGGCAGGCAGAGTCTATTACAGATAGTTAGTAACTGCATGGAATTTCCTTTTCATGTTTTTATACTAATCAACATATGTACAAACCAGAATAAATATCAACACAAAAAACAAATATACTTAAAATGCTACAAACAAGTCCCACGTATCATCAGAAACAAAAAGAACAACATTTATAGAACTACTCACCGATTATCAGTGTCAAGACCTACAAAGTCTTTCTTTTCAAAAGGAACACAAAGCAGAATCTTATCTCCAGACTTGTCGGTTGCCCGGTCGAGACGCTTGGATTCCAGCACGATAAAAAGCGATTCGATGAAATCTTCCACTCGCTTCTCTATGGAATCGCATTCCTCATAGCTCGGGTAGAAAGCTACGTCAGTGCGGGGCTGGTCTGCGATCTCCCCCTGTAGCCCAAAGACGAAGAGCCGCGAGTCATACAGCGTGGAGCCATATATCTCCTTCTGCAGGTGGAACTTCTCAAAGGTTTGAGGCCAGTCTTTGGTGTGGCTGCAGTCTGTGATAGTGATGAGTCCCACAACTTTACGGTGAGCTTGAAAATCCCCCCAGTCATTGTTTTCTGGAGGATAATGGTGGCGGTAGCGGATGTAGAGGACACGTTGAGAGTCACGGACACTGACCTGGGAAACTGTGGAAATTCTCTTAAATATCTTAAAGAAGCTCTCCTCTGGGATAACCCCAACAGGCTGAACTGCCACTAAGAGTGTTTGGTGGTCTTCAGCACACTGTAGATAATCTGGCACACTCATGGTCAAACCAGTGAAAGCTGAAAAAAAGGGGGACAAAAACAGGATGTTAAATGACATTTTGATACTAGACTCAACCAACATTCAATGCAAAGGACTGCAAGACTCATTCAACATACTTATGAATCAATGTATTACATACTTGACCTATATTGCCTGCTCTTTCCGAAAGGCTGATCTCAGGGTGTACAACCAATAGAAGTTTAAAAGGAACTTCAATTGGACAAAGAGTGTCATGGTGGTATTCCACCCCTGTCAGAAAATCTGTCTGAGGGTTTCTAGGGCACTGCAACGCTTTTACTTTAAAATAGCTCAGAATATGTAGCTGGAAGCTGCCATGCCACTGACACAAGAATTGCAGATATAAGTTCTGAGGAACATCTGTGCAGGATGAACTCACCCCGGCATAATGCGGCACATTTTGTGATTGTATTACTTTATTTTTTGTATAATTTTTACTTTTAACACTGTCTGGACTTAGGTTTCAACTCACTAGTACTACTTTAATATCCAAATATACCAATAAGAAACAGAAAGGTGACCAGTCTTGGCGAAGGGCATTTCTCTGCGTGGCAACATCTGTTACTGTATTTTTAATAACTTTTGATGCAAGTGAACCTGCAGATTAAGAAGTAAATAATAGAGAATGTGACACACATGGCAAATCCATAAATTATGCTGAAATCGCCACAGCTGCAAAATTGCATTACTCCTTTTACCCTGAATATGGCGCAGTTGTTAAACACAAACATTATATATGAGCATGTGCAAGTCAATGTAAAGATAATAAATAAAAGAACAACCATCAGTGCTAGGAAACCTGTGGACTCCCTTCAAGAAAATACAAAAATATACCATTAATAATAACAGTATTACCCACCAACACAGGGAGTTTAGCACTGTCTGTATATAGATGATAAAGCAGCCCTAGCAGCTGCAGAAACACCGAATATAATCCTGAATTTTTCATAAATAATATTATTAATCACCATGGCAGGGGTGTGTTGAATGGCTATAATAATGATTTTAGAAATACTCTCCAATCCACTAAACCATCTTGCAGTTTCATAGCAAAAGAGCCACCAATCTTTCTCTTTCAGAGTACCCTTTTTGTGCATTTGATCAATATCTGATGGAGTCAGTGCCAACAGCAAGGTTTTTTTTTCTTCAATTTTACATTTTGTGCTCACTGGGGCAATCTTCCAGCAAACAAGCTTCAGGTGTCTTATTAAGATGCAGTTCAGTATGCCTTGATGATCATGAAGAGACATCATTGCAAAATTGCAGAATCTTGGAAATACCCAGAGCGAGTGAAAGAACCCAGCATTTCGCACCCTGCATTTACGGCAAGCATCACTTTTGGGGTGCTTGGAAAGAGTAAGGTATGTATGATGTAGTAAGTGAAATAGTTTACGCTTCATTCTGGCATCTAAAGACATATTTTTTGTGATGTACATGCCTCATCTGATGCTTTAGCATTAAACGCCTTCAAACAGAGCCGCCCCCATTTAGATTTCACAGGAAGTAAGTCTATTTTCTTTTTTCCAAGTGCCTTATACAACTGTAGTAATGCCCCACTCCTGGCACTAGGCGTAACATTGTGAAAAAGTCTCAGGTGTTTGAGAGGCCTGAGGGAATGTGACACAATTATTCCTAGCAGATGTACACACTCTGCAATATTGGAGAAATTGCAATCGGGGATTGAATAGAGTGTTTAGGTCTTGTTGATGCAATGGAATACCCCCTGCATGATATATAGTCGGGTTCCCCTGCCATGAATGCCTGACTGCGTGTACCTAGTATGCTGATTTTTGATGTTGACCTTGCCATGACGCTAATCTAATGTACACAGAGGCCTAGGAATGACCTCTGACATGAGTAGGTCGGGGATCTGTTCTGAAGGTGCGCACCAAGTACGCCCCCCAATAACAGAAAGTCGACAACTGTCCCTGTCACTGGTTTAACATACAGCAGTGCTGGCAGCATAACAGTCTATTGAGATTCCATAATGTCACCTGACCTATTTATTTACATCACAGGAAGGAAGCCTACTGCCTCACTCATGTAAAGTTCCACTTGTGTGTGCTTAGCCAGTGCCTACCAATGACATCCCTAGTGTATGTCGTGTGTGCTTATGTTTGGGTAGCTTGCATGATACATGCATGGTGAGTGAGCCAGAGTAATGGAGGCCGGTGGGCCCCTTTCTGGACATCCCAGGCCTGGCCTTTGCACCAGATGGAGATGATGCTGTTTCCCAGACAGGCGAAATGCAGTGCTTACATTTCTGAAGCGGAGGGAAACCTAAAGACTGAGGTGAGGGAAGTGGAGTCAGGGCTACTTTGATTACGCTTTTTACTAGAAAAGAACTGATTAGTCTTGTTGAATACTACCATTTGCTGGATGGTAGGAGAGAGGAGTGGGACTGTAGACTCTGTTATGCCAAAGTGAGGAAACCTTTAGGTGAGGCCCGGGCCTTTTGTCTCTGCTGATTACTCTTCAGTTGGGGCATGTGAGCCAGGTGCAGGAAGCTCACACCTATTTGTGTCTCTGATGGGGTGCTCTAGGATGGAGACTACCCTGCTCTGCGAAACATCACTCTACACAAAAGCTGTGTCTGGAGAGCAGCTTGGAAAGAACACTTAAAGGAGAAAGACCTCAAAGTGGTTCTACAGTTGCAGACAGTGGACACACCTTTCCAGTCTAATTAAAAGTGGGACCCCTCCCGCGCAAATGGAGTAAAGTATGGGGGGCTTGGAATGCCTACAGAGGTGGCATCTGTGACCCACCCTCAGATTCAGAAGATGATGCCTCAGACTCAGACTGACGCGGGAGGACCTAGAGGTATAGGTGCGAGGTGGTGGGTATTGAAGATGGGTATTGTGGCGAAACTGTTACCTGCAAATTTGTCTCTGTTGGTGGCTATTGTACTGCTCAGCCTTATGAACAACTGCCTGTTTGACTGCTGTGTTGTATTGCTGTTACTTCATAAAATAAAAACAACTTTTAAAATAAAATAAAAAAAGTGGGACCCCACTACCTCACTTGTTTTAGTTCCAATTCCTCTATGGCCAAGCAAGGGTGTGATTCAAAAAGTACTCAGAGGACAGGTGTGCAGACAGAGCTAGTGTGTGAAGGCTAGTCAGTTTCCCATAGGGGTGGAAACATGACCCGATTTGGATCTCTTGCTGGATGGGCTATATACCAATTCCCTAAGAGCCTAAAAGCATGCCTGCTTGCATGCTGGGAGAGGGTAGGAGCCTGCTAACCCTGTAGAAAGAGTCAGTGCATATGGTGGTTGAGCAACAACAGCAGAGTGACCCAAATGGAGGTTTGAGATGGACAGCTCCCAACAATGAACTGGAGCTATTGAATCAAAAGTATTTAGGTCTAAGGCACACGAAAAAACCTGCCCCAGTGATCACACCTATGAGCTCAGATGATATTATTTGATGAATCATATTAGTACCTTGTTGTGATCAGACAGTGACACATGATGCTTTGTGGATCTTTGGGGCGGAAGGGCGGGCAGACTGGCTCACGGGGGAGAACAGATGTTGTCCGACATGGAGCAGTACCAGTAATATGGTTTGAATGATCTGAACAGACACATTTTAGTTCAATGTTCATTACTTATGTTTACAAGGAGGAGACTGCTTTAGTCACCTATTGGGCAGGGCAGTTGCAATTGTTTCATGGAGCTAATACAACATGCTCTGCTGGAGAAATGGAAAGTTGCATTAATGTGTTATATAGCAATGCTGGTATTGAAACTACCACAGGGGACGGATCTTTACAGTTCTTGCTACATATGCAGAGCTTTTAAACATGAACTGGGAAACATTCATTTCATGGACAGGTTCTCAATGGGAGGATGCTCTAACTGAGTGTCCTCCCTAGATATAGAGAAGGCCTTTGATACACTACATTGGCCTTACCTACTGGCAGTACTTTAAGAAAATGGATGTGGTTCCCACCTTCCTGAAGCTGTAACGTTATTATACATAGGACCTGTAGAAGGCTGGCTTAGTATATGGTGCATACATATTTAAGTGAAGCACCTTGCACTAATCCAGTCAACCCTTATGGTGATTTTAGTGGTCTTAGACAACCTTGGGGAGCTCTCTAAGTGGTAGCTGTAAGAGCAGCATTCAGGCTTATCCAGAAGGAGTGTTAAACAGCTTGTTTTACCAATTCTAATCATGTAGTGTAGGGTCAACAAAAAAGAACCACACAGGGCATATATAAAAAGATGTCTATTTGTTACACAACATTCACTTACACATTGGTAATTCTCCTATCCGCAGATATCAACACAAATGCACAACAATACTTCAATTGGCAAGTAAGCACAATACACAGTGGTCTCCATGGGGTGACCAAACCATATAGTAAAAAAAATTAAATGCGAACTGCGACCGAAGTCGGGACTTGGACCAGTGTTATGAGCCCCAAGGTACCCCAATATAGGCCAAGGTAGTTGCACGACCATTTACCTACATTTGTCCTACCTTGCTCTACATAATGGCTCTGGAGCTGACCTTTTACCTAGTTAGGTGCCAAATAAATGTTATGGGGTTTTCTTCGAGAACTAGCCTCATTTATTATGCATGAGGATTCTTAGTATCACAGCAAGATTACCATCTTCTGCATGATAACTCTGTACAAAAGTCACTGCTATCGTCACCCTTGGCCGACATGTCCACAGTACTATGACACAACTAGGTAGAACCCCTGAGGGTACCTTTCGGGTATATAGTACCACATCTTCGCTGGGCAAACCAGAGGAGAAGCTTCCATGTTGAAACGCTGACATGAGACGCTGAAGTCTCTGCAGGCAGACGCTCCAGCAAGCAGTGGTCTGACATCCCTTGCGGGGTGTCCAACTCGAGACCAGGACGGGGTCCTTCGTTCTCTCACATCAAGTAATAGGGTTGGCTCTTTCCTAGGGGGATTCTTGGCTATACACCTACATACATGCTAGGTACACTTAGGTACACCTAGTTAGGTTTAGCATCATAGGAGTACTCATGATTACTGCCATATATCTATATGCCTGCATATATTCACTGTTTTAGTACTATGGTAGAATTCTACCTTTTATTTACTCTGTTGGTGCTTATACTCGTATGTATCTGTTTCTGTCGTTTATTCTGTGTATCTCTCTGAGAAAAAGTGAGCGTGAGTGACTGAGCGAAAAGTACTGTACTGTTTCTACGATCCTCGAGGGGTCAGGGTTGTCATCTTCGATAGTTGCCAGAAACGATTTGCTCCTCTGTAAGGTTGTGGGGCTTATAGTCACACTGTGAGCTAGCTAGTCTACATGCGAACATATCCTTTGGGGGTGTTGGGAATCAGACTGGACACCAATACTGTAGTTTATGTGGTCTAAACGTGCAGATCCTATATAGATTTGTAGGAACTACATGACAATAGGAGACTCAGAAGAGCTGGGGGCACAAGGAACTGCCCAAGGTAAGTACCCAGGAACCCCACAGAGGCTGTGTGCAGAGTGGAAACAGAGCAGGGTACTCAATAGAAGTCAACTGGAAAGTCGTGGTTGCCGTTTTGAAGAAGAAGGACCCTTCCAAGTGGACCTCGATGAAACCCAGTGGAAAACAGTAAGTTGGAGAGTCACCCCACCCGTGGTAACCCCAGGAACCAGGAAACCTACACCAGGGAAGCCGTGTGCATAGGTGCGAAGTGACGTTGGGAACCGCCGTAGACCACAATGGAGCACTTCAGTAAAGATGTCGCTGGTGAAGACTGTGTAAGAGTCCGGTTGAATCCAAGGGTGGATTCGTGAAATGAAGAACCTGCAAACAGAGGAGACAGAGTCCATGCCACTAGGAGGGTACCAAGAGGCACGGAAGAGCAATGCCCACCAATGTCGGAAGATGCAGGAGTAATGATGGTGACCTTGTTGCTGCAGCTGTGAGGACCAGACATTGTTGAGGAAGACCAGGAGCCGTGCAGGAGCTGTCCCACGTCGGAAGTTGGGAACCAGGTGGTCGGTGTCCAGCGGGAGCACCAACAAGCCTTGGCAGCTGTAACAGGCATGGAAAGCAAAGAAGGAGCAACGTTGGAACCAGCAAGGTCCAAGGGACTAACCACAAGCAGGGGAATCAGCAAGCCCCAAGCAAGCAGGGGAGCCCGCAGAAGAAGGAGAAGACCCTCAGGAGGACCCATAAGCTAAAGGCACAGGAGTGTCAAGAGGACCTCGAGCAGCTCACCAAAGATGGAGGCCCACAGTGCAGAGGATGAGATGAGGACACTGATCTTGGCAGTAAGAGATGCTGGAGACTGAAGCTTCTTGTAGCCCGAAGAGCTCTGGAGTGCAGAATCAACAAGCTTTGGCAACATCAAGTCGAAGCGGTGCACAGGGGTTCGACCCCAGCGGTTCTGACAAGGAATACTGGCCTCAAAATTGCAGAGAGGACAGGTCAGGCCTTGAGGGAGTTGCAGAACCACCACCTGTGTTGCTCAGCATGTCGAGGTCCGTGGGACGTCAGGAGAAGCAGAACGGTCAGCTTTGTTGCGGTGCCTGCAGATGCAGGGTAGTGACTCCTTCAATCCAAGGGAGATTACTTTGGGTGTCCTTGATGCCCACAGCTCTTTTGAAGATCCTGGAAGAAGCCAGACAACAAAGAAGATTGCAGAACAGGGAGACCAGGAGCAGCAGATGTCTTTCTTGATGCAGTTTCGGTTCCAGGCGAAGTCCAGCAAAGTCCAAGTGTCCTGACGGTCGAAGAGTGATGTGGTTTCATGCTTGAGTCTCGTCCCACCACGAATCTGAGGACCCACCCACAGGAAAGCCATTTTACACTCTAAGAAATTGGTAAGGACGACTCAGGGGTCCCTCTCAGAGGAGGGGCTGGACAGAGGGGAGAATACTCCCATGTCCTTTGTACAGTTTCACACCAGAGCGGGAGCCAAGGGCTCCCTGAACTTGCTCAAGCCGGAGTATGCAAGGAGAGCACCAAATGTGCCCCTCAAAGCAGTCTGGTGGCACGGGCAAGCACCCCCACTCCAGCCCAATACACTAAGTCCCATCTGGGAGCTGGACACACCTCCCTGTGACAGGAAACCTATTGTTCTACCTTCCCCTGCTCAAGCTCAGCTCAGCAGCAGGAGGGCATAATCATGTCTGAGGTCGGCAGCATCATTAGCTTGCTGGCACACCCTGGAAGGCTGTTACCGGGAGTGCTGGGGGCTTCCCGGAGTAACCCCCCAGAGCATGGAATCATACCTCCAACACCGGTAAAGGTGCTGGGGTATGACTCCCAACTTGTTTGATACCCAACATGTCCAGGGTCGGCACAGCCACTTCATAGTTAGCCATTGTGTATTGACAGATGGCCACAATATGTATCAAAAATGGTGACTGCAGTTACAAATCCTGGAGAATCGACTGAGTTTGGAGGGGTAACCTGCTCATGCAGGGGCATCCGCACACTTACAACTCAGCACGTTGCTATCAGGATATGCGCCAATCGCCTAACCGCCTGGAGTTACGGTTTGATACCTTTAAGCATCTAGGTGTCTGGATTTACTACTCTTTAGATCACTTTATTAAAGGTAAATTTGGAAAGGTCTTAAGCATAACTAAACAACTGATTCCACTTTGAACTAAACATCCATTGTGCTCAATGGGTAGGGTAGCAAGAGCCAAAATGTTAGTGCTGCCCAGATTACCGTTTCTTTCTTCAGCATTGCCGATGATGTTAAATGCAGTCTTCTTTCTGGAATTATAAGGGATGCTGTTGGACTTGACTGGCACACAGATAGACCTCACAACACGTTTAACAAGACAGAGCGGACTATTCAAGGAGGAGGACTGGGGGGCCCTAATTATGAAGTTTACTTCTTGGCAGGCCATTTGCAATAGATGATGAGATAGGTGGTAGATCACAGTAACTAACAGACAGACAAGATACAAGCGGCACCACCTAGGGGCACGAAACAGTGCTGACTACTGAGTGCTACAAGACTTTCACCCTCTTTCCAGATCTTGTTCCGAATAGCTAGAACCTGTTGGAAACGTTTTCTATAGTGGGTGGGTAAAACTGTGCTGAACTCGGGTGGACATCCCTCTATAGTGTCTGCCCATGCTTCGCAAGATCACAAGCACAGTATAACAAACTGGTCTAGAAGCAGGCCCTAAGATAATGGGGGGACGTATTCGACCAGCGATAGTGCTTAATTTGTAAAAGGGTAAGTGCCATGGCCCTTTTCTGGAGGCCACTGCATCTTGGACCACCCATTGCCTCTGCCAGTGCTGCCAATGACAGACCCAACACAACTACAAACCCCCACACTCATACAAGTGTGACTGTTCAGACTTTTCCAGCCACCCAAAGGTATGAGAATGGTGTGGGTGCAAGTAAAAGTCATTTTTAATGTATAGTGACTGATTAAGCAAAAGTTGTTGTGCACATCTGAAAATAAGACAATGGCGCCACCATGTGGCAGACTGTCATAAAAGCTGGTGCTGAGAATTAAGTGCTGGTGCCAAGCACCAGAAAACACCGTCTCAAATTGAACAATGAGCAGAGATCTCTAAGAATATTTGATAATGTGCTAGTGATTTACCAATTTCAAGACAGACACTTTTTGACAGAACACCCACTGGAACTATTCTACGTGCACGCATTATCTGCTCACACATGGACTGAGTAAAAAGATCATTATTACACTATACACCACAGTACTATCACAAAACCTGCATGAAAAGTGAAGTCTGAAATTGAAATGGGAAACGCAGGCTGGCTGCATCATTTTGGAAAGCCAATCGATAAAATGTCTAGATTACACCATAACCGTTTCCACAAACCCATGGTTGAAGTACACTCAGTTAAACTACCTCCATCATATATACTTTTCACACAAATGCATTAGTCATTTAGGGAGCGAACTAGGAAGGTCCTAAGTATAGAGCAGCAGATGCAGACTTCTACCATACAGTATGGGCATGCCCTGCTATTATAAAATATTGGGAGGAAATACTTAAGTAGTGTTGGAAATAACAGACAAGAAGATAATATTCAACCTCCTAGTACTACATCTTGTAATTGAAAAAACTAAATATATATAAATGTGTGTTATGTTTGGTTATTACTACATGCTACAATTTAGGTATGGTATGGCACTTTAAATGGGGGGATTCTATTGTGTGTTCTAACGTTGCTATGGGGAGCATCATTGTGGTGTTCCTTGCCTGGCAGATGTATGCTGGCTGCTGAGGGGATACCAACACTATTCCTATGCTCTTAATAAAACATCTACAACTTGGAACAACATCTATGTTTGGTGACTGGATTATTGAATTACAACAAATGGCGACGATTATTGAAGGAGCCAGCAAGTAGGAAGTAGAAGAAGTAGATGTAGGAGCAGAGAGGAAGTAGCAGCTTGGTGAAAAGGACTCACAAAGGTGTTTAGGAATCGACCTAACACAAAAAAGCGAGCGAAAGGACAGTGAAGATTGTCTTTAAAGGAAGGAAACAGTGGCTGTTGATGAAATAATAGTTCAATTGCCTGTAACCCGAAGGAGCACTTTGTTGAAAGATCGTTAAACTGAAGGAAAAGACTGCACCGTGTGGAAAAATCGTCAGAATCGTTATTGACACTGGAATTAGGAAGAGTAACGAAGGAAAAGAAGGGTGATTGTAGTGGTGGACTTGTGTAGCATCGCGCGGTTAGCGCGCGATGTAGTTTGTATTTGTTCGAATGTAGTTGGATGCATGGAGTGTCCGCGGGCGGGGATTCGATGTCGGTAGGACAGTTGCCGTTCATCGCCTGCCTGGGAGGACGCTCCGTGTGTGTTGGGTGGAGTTAAATGAATAAAGCCTTATTCATATATCTGGAGATTGCGTCTTTATCTTCATCATTACATTTGGCGACGAGTGACTCCACCCACATACCCACGCAAAGGAGGATTTCCGAATTTTACGAATAAACTATCGTACCTGTATCCTTTCGCCGTCTTCGAAGCAGGAGCTGCAGAATCGCGTGACAAGTCAAGAAACGCTGACCTGCGCCGCCTGTGTGGTGAGGGTACAAGGAGGTACGTGGTCTTTGCCTTGTAATTTGTGCGGAGCACCCAGCCGGTGCGCGCTCAGCCTCCAGACGTCACTCGGCGGATCAACGTCATCACGCGACGTGACGCCATCTTGTATTGGGAGCATTGGAATTGGGATTACCGGCAACAAGCACAGCGCGTCTGAAGCCCACTCATTTTATTCAGCGACGCGCACGCTTTATTTATTTATTTGTTTTCAAATTGCCGTGCACCTGCTCAATTGCCAGCGATGCAAAGGATTTTCGATAGTAATGACCCTGTTCCTGCTCCGGCATCCAGTTCTGGGGACAACGAATGGAACGTATATGTAGAAGCCGTCGCTCGGCTAAAAAAACAGTTTTCTGATGAGCCAAATATTATGTTGGAGCGTCATAAATTCTACAAAAGGAAACAGGGAGAGGAAGAGAAGGTCGAAGAATACATTTCAGCACTAAGGGTTTTGGCTACTACTTGTGGTTTTGGATCACTCACTGACAATTACATCAGGGACCAATTTGTTTTTAATTGTGTTTCACGAAAGATCAGGGAAAGAATTCTGGGTTGTAAAAATCCTTCTTTATCTGAGGTTACTGAATTAGCTCTGAGTATCGAGCGTTCCGTGATCTCAAGTAAAGTCATGCTAGAAACAGCTAAAACCGGCATTAATGTTGTGTCATCCGCTGAGGCAGAACAAGACAATCCTATTTGTACCATAAATGTCAAAAATAGAAATGTAAAATTCATTCAAAAGAAACAATTGTTCTGTTACAGATGTGGGTCCAAGTTCCACATAGGTAATTCTCCAAGTTGCCCTGCCATAGGTAAACGCTGTGTTATTTGTAAAAAAGTTGGTCATTTCCAGGGTGTGTGCAGGAATGCCCGAAGGTCACTCAATGTGAACAGTATCGACAATGAGATAGATACATGCAGCAATTCGCTAAGTAATGTAATTGTTACACTTGATTGTGATAATGGACCTAACAGTATAAAAGGTCCTTTATGTTCTGCTATTATTGATAGTGTCCCATTGCAGGTAATGGCCGATTCAGGATCACCCATTACGATTTTAAGGGACACAACTTTCTACGAATTGTGGACAAGACAGGTTAAATTACTACAGTCCGACGTAAATCCCAAGGCATTTGGGGAAAAAGATATTAATATGATTGGGTATTTTACGGGCACTGTACAATGTCTCGGGAGAGAAACCGAGACTAAAATCTATGTTGCTGAGAAAGGGAAGAACATCATTGGGTGGAAAGACTTAGCACGGATAGGACTATATTTAGTCCCAGGGGATGAGAATCCAATTAAGGTGGGTGATCTTCCAGTATGTAGTTTAGAGTGTCCTGTCACTATACATGAGAACGTACAAGTAGAAAAAATAATTTCTGAGTTTAAAGAGGTTTTTAACGAAAAAGTGGGTTTGGTCAAAGGATTTGAACATCACATCAGATTAGTTCCCGGTGCCCAGCCAGTCACGCATAAAGTACGCTCTGTTCCTTTGAGTGTCAAGGACGAATTGAAGCATACTTTACAAAATCTATGTGATCAAGGGATTATTGAGGCTACCGACTCTTCACAGTGGGTGGCTCCCATTGTGGTAGCACGCAAGAAATCCGGCGATTAGACTCTGTGCCGACTTGCGCGCGCTAAATAAAAATGTTATTGTGGATTGCCACCCGCTGCCGAAGATTCACGAGTTGTTAGCGAATCTCGGGGGGGCCAGATGGTTTTCATTGATAGATTTAAGATCGGCGTACCATCAGGTAGCGTTGACGAAAGACTCGCAAGAGCTAACAACTTTCGTCACCCCATTCGGGGCATTCAAGTTCTTACGTTTACCGTTCGGTCTTGTCTCCGCTGGCAGCGTTTTCCAGAAGCTTATGGATACCCTTTTTCGTAACGTTGAGGGAGTTCAAGCTTACTTGGACGACATTTTAATTTTCGCAAAATCTGTGAATGACCATAATGTCATTTTGGGGAGAGTACTTTCTATCCTGAAGTCTAGAAACATGACCGTCCGTGCGGACAAGTGCAAATTCGCCGTACAGGAACTGGATTATTTGGGTCACTCCATATCAAGTTTTGGAATTAAACCCAAGTTCTCTGTAATCAGAGCTATTGAGGACGCTAAGCCTCCTTTAAACAAGGATGCCTTACGTTCCTTTCTTGGGCTAGCTGAATATTATGCTAGGTTCGTACCTTGCTATGCCCAAGCTGTAGAACCTTTGCGCACACTGCTTAGGAAGGGACAGAGTTTCAATTGGTCTACTGAGTTAGACAAGTGTTTTGAAGATGTAAAAAAAATGGTGGTGGCAGCTCAGGCGTTACACGCTTTCAGAGATGACTGTCTCTCTTGTATAACAGTAGATGCTAGTATCCATGGGCTCGGGGCAATTCTCAGTCAGAAAGTAGAGGGTCAAGAACAGACTGTAGCGTTTGCCTCGCGTTCCTTGAAATCGTTTGAGCAACAGTACAGTACCATCGAGAGGGAGGCACTGGCATGCGTATGGGCTGTTCACAAGTTCAGAATGTATATTTGGGGACGTAAGTTTGAGTTGGTTACGGACCATAAACCGCTCGTTTACATTTTTAGTAAAGTAAATTCACCTAGCATGTCCGCGAGATTAATGAGATTGGTGTCCAAACTACAAGAGTTTTGTTTTGAGATCAAGTACATACAGGGCGGTAAGAATTTTCGTGCTGACTGTTTGTCTAGATTATTAATGCACAAAGATGATGACGAAGATTCGGTCCCTGAAGAGATTGAATGCGTAGCTATTGTGGACGCAATTCAAGAATATAAGTCTGCTCTATCTGAATCCGAGCGAAAAAGATTTGGTTTTACAGAAAGTGGTAGAGTATTCCTCTCATTTTTGGCCTGATGCTAGGTGCTTGTCTGGGGAACTGCGTGTGTTTGCTCAGGTTGCTGCTGAACTTTCGGTGGAAAATAAGATTGTTCGGCGCAGTGACAAATTTGTTCCTCCGACCTCCCTTCGGCCCTCAATTATCAACGAGGCGCATCTGGGACATTTAGGGGTGACTAAAACCATAATGAAAATCAAGCAGCATTACTGGTGGCCATCATTAGATACCCAAGTCAAAAAGATGATTGATTGCTGTTCCGTCTGTTTGCTATCAGACAAGCATTGGCGCACCATCAAATCTCCTCTACACCCCACAGAGTTTCCAGGTAGTCCGTGGGAAAAAATTGGTCTTGATTTTTCAGGTCCTTATTCTATTCTTAATCGAGACGAAAGGTATGTGATTTTAGCGGTAGACTATTTTTCGAAATGGATGTATCATAGTTTTGTGGCATCTCCGGACACTGATGCAACTATCAATTTTTTGAGGAAAATTTTTCATTTGGAGGGTTTTCCGGAAACGATAGTTACCGATAATGGCACACACTTCGTTTCAGAGAGAATGTGTTCATTTTTAAAGGATTCCGATGTCAAACATTTGAAGGTTGCATTATATTCCCCTACATCCAACGGGTTGGTTGAGCGTGGTAATAAGGTTCTGAAAGAGGGCATTCAATCAGCACTTGCTTCTGGGATAGATGTGACATCCTTTGTTGAACAAAAGATTTGGAATTACAATACTTCCCCACATTGTACTACTGGCGTAGCTCCTTTCACTTTATTAAGGGGTAGAGAAGCCCACACAGTTCTTTTTCCTTCTTGGCTACAGAAGATTTCTGGTGAAAATAAGGTCAACTTTAATGAAATTGCGGAGAGGGTAAAGTCAAAACAGGTCGTGATGAAAAATGTGTTTGATAAAAAATGTAACTTGCATTGCATGGATGTGCTGGTTGGAGATTGGGTGTTGATCAAGAACCCAAACTTTGTAAGGAAAGGGGAATCGAAATTTCTTACTCCTGAACAGGTGCTTAAAGTCAGTAAGGGGGCTGCTTTTGTAGGTAACAAAGTTTGGTGGAATAAAAGGCATCTAGTTAAAGTTTCCCCGCGTCAAGCGGAAATCATACACGATAATCACAAGAAAGTGGAAGATGATTCAGAGTGGGAACAGTGGTTAGATTCAGGGAAGGAAGCCGCGGGTTCGGTTCCACCTGTTTTAACACAAAGTGTTGAGCATGGGTCAGTCATTAACACCCAATCTGTTTCTTCCACATCATGTCATAATTCTAGTGCCTGTACCTCTAGGGGTCGGACGCTGAAATTACCCAAGAAATTTGAGGGTTTTATTAGATATTAGGATTTTACTGTAAATGTTAAATACATTTTGTTTTGTGTTTTTAAAAGGGGGAAGGTGGTGTAGTGGTGGACTTGTGTAGCATCGCGCGGTTAGCGCGCGATGTAGTTTGTATTTGTTCGAATGTAGTTGGATGCATGGAGTGTCCGCGGGCGGGGATTCGATGTCGGTAGGACAGTTGCCGTTCATCGCCTGCCTGGGAGGACGCTCCGTGTGTGTTGGGTGGAGTTAAATGAATAAAGCCTTATTCATATATCTGGAGATTGCGTCTTTATCTTCATCATTACAGTGATATGGCAAATTTGTGAAATCGGCGACAGTATTGAACGGTGAAGGCAACTGTTACCTTTTTCGTACAATAACAACTCCACGCGATCACTTCGTGACGTTTGCCATTGTTGAACTTTCATCGCGTGATACCTCCACGATCTTCACGAACGAAGCCGACCAACCTTCGAAGATCGAGCGTATCTACAGTGAGAGCGGATGAACGTGTAGCGTGTTGACGATCGACGTGATTGACGCATGCGTGGTGATGTAAACGGCAGCCATGTTGATTAAGGCATGAGGTTGCCGTGGTAACCAACGCAAGCGCAAGGAAATAGACAGATCGTTGCGGTTTCAATTGAAGCAGACACCTACGTTCAACGCGGTGGATTGAGGCGGACTACTGTTTCGAGCGGTAGAATTCCTATAGTGAAATACATGAATTGTTTCACACTTTGAGATTAGTGACTGTATGCCTGTTGCTATAACGCATAGAATTAACTGTAAAGACTATTTAATAAGATAGTGTGCTGTTGATTGTTCTAAAGTTCATCTGGGGGTTTGTTTGTTTTTTATTTAAAAAAAAGGGGGAAAGCAGCTATTGAAGTATGGAAAGCATTAATGTGATAGCTCCACCTTTATTTCTCCAACAACCAGGTGATCCTCCCATAGAGTGGGAAGAATGGATTGAGATATTTGAAAACTATATTGAGGCTTTAGATGGTAAAGAATTCAGTGCCTCAAGGAAAAAAGCGTTATTACTAAGTACACTAGGAAAGGAGGGGCAACATGCATTTAAATGTTTACCAGCTGGAGTGGACGTGGAAGGAAGGGCTATAGCAAATGTTTATTTAGAGGCAAAAGAGAGGTTAAGGAAACAATATGCCAAAGAAAGAAACATAGTGATGTGTAGGCATAAATTCTACACACAACCACAGAGACAGGATGAAACCATTGATCAATTTGTAACACGTTTGCGTGAATTAGCTCTAGATTGTCAATTTGGAAATATGAGAGAAGAGATGATTAGAGATCAATTTATCGTACAATGCTGCAACAAAAAAATGCAGGAAAGATTATGGGCTGCAAAGAACCCCACACTCATGAATGCTATCGATATTGCTAAGGTAGTGGAGCAATCGGAATCTTGTATGAAAGAATTAGAGAAGAAAAAAGAGAGTACCACAGCTGTAACGTGCATAAGTAAAGATGATGTAGCAGCGCTGAGTACTAGCAAAAATAGTGAAAGCAATGAAAAGAAGGGAGTATCTGGGAAGAGGTATAGCAATAACACTGGCACTAATGTGGATAATAATAAGACACATGAGAAGATGTGTACCAGGTGTGGTAGTACATACCACACAAGTGACTATAAGAGGTGTTATGCCATTGACAAGGAGTGCAAAAAATGTGGTCGAAAAGGTCATTTTTACAAGATGTGTAAAACATACAAACCCAAAATATCGGTAGTACAAAGTGAGGTGGGAAATATAACAGCATTATGTGAGGTGGAAGGTGTCAATAAAATTTTGTGTGTAGAAGATGAGAATATAGCAGATCCAGTTGGAAGGAGGGTAAGACCCAAGGCCACGTTTGTTATATATGGGAAAGAGGTGGAATTAATGGTTGATTCAGGATCATTCTGGACAATCATTCCTCGTATTTTGTTTGAACAGCATTGGCCGAATCAAGAGTTACTTCCTAAGGATATCAATCCAGGAGGATATCAAGGGGAGAAAATAGATATCATAGGATATATGTTTGTGGACATCAATTTTCAGGATAGATGCATAAAAGGGAAGGTGTATGTAGCACACAGTGGACCACCAATATTGGGATGGGTACACCAATACGATCTACACATAATTATCAACCCAAGGGCTGTAAACCAGGTGATGGTGGTTGATGAGATTACAACAGATACAATCATAGAGGGAATGAGTAATGTGTTTTCAGATGATATAGGCGAACTCAAGGGTTATGTTCATAAGATTATACTTAAACCTGATGCAATACCAATGCAACACAAAGTCAGAAAAGTTCCGATCATTGCTAGGGAAGAGGTCAAGCGAATGTTGTGTGAAATGGTGGAACAAGGTATAATAGAACAAACTGAGACGTCAAGTTGGATTTCGCCTGTTGTAATCACGGGCAAACCTGATGGTAGTTACAGGTTCTGTGTGGACTTGCGCACACTCAATCAAAACATTGTAGTTGATAACTATCCATTAGCAAACATAAATGAACTCATTCTAATGTTAAAAGGGGGAAAATATTTCTCAAAACTTGACCTACGTAGTGCGTATCATCAGATTAAACTGCATACAGAGTCAAAGCCACTAACAGCATTCATTACTACGGAGGGCATATTTCAATTTACAAGAATGCCTTTCGGTTTGGCGTCTGCGGCCGGGGTGTTCCAACGCATGATGGGGTCGGTTTTGAAAGATATAAGGAACGTGGTTTATTTCCAAGATGATGTTTTGGTATTTGGGGATACGAAGGAACGTCATGATCTGGTTTTAAAAGAAGTGTTATCAAAAATGGATAATGCTGGTTTGACACTTAAAAAAGAGAAATGTAAATTTGCGGTAGAAGAGGTAGAGTATCTAGGGTATACTTTATCCAGTGAAGGGGTGAAACCAAAACGAGACTTATTGGAGGCGATAAGAAAGGCTCCATCACCCATAGACAAAGATAAGCTTAGATCATTTTTAGGGCTTATAGAGTACTATGCAAAATTTGTGCACAATTTTGCGGAAAAAACAGAAAGAATTAAAATACTCCTTAGGAACGGGGTAAAATTTGTGTTGGACTTGGAACAACAAGAGACTTTTGAGAAGATCAAGAAGGAAATTTGTGAGGCTGGAATTTTGACCCCATTTGACACCAGGTTGAGGTCGATCCTTACTGTAGATGCTAGTGCAGTAGGTATAGGTGCTGTGTTGGCACAAGTCCATACGTCTGGTCCCAAGACTGTAGCATTTGCTTCAAGGACGCTTACTAACTCTGAAAGGAATTACTCTGTAATTGAAAGAGAGGCTCTGGCGGCAGAATGGGGAGCAGAATATTTTCGCACGTATTTGTGGGGTTTTCATTTTACCTTACAAACTGAT
The DNA here is from genome assembly GCF_964204655.1 of Triturus cristatus. NCBI lineage: Eukaryota > Metazoa > Chordata > Amphibia > Caudata > Salamandridae > Triturus > Triturus cristatus. The sequence goes on along the minus strand of NC_140587.1, from coordinate 216,735,402 downwards.
CACAAACCTTTAGTGAAGATCTTGTCCCCTGGTGGGGCAGGGAAAGGGTCAGCAAGGTTGGCCAGAATGGCTGCACGTTTACAAGAGTATGTGTACAAGGTTGAATATATTGCGGGTTGGAGGAATAGTCAAGCTGATGGGTTATCTAGACTTCCACTACCGTGGGATGAGATAGACAAAGCAAAGGTGGAGGCATTTCAATGCGAAGATGCGGTTGCAGCAGTGGATGAGTTGGTAGAAATGTGTGGCAGAGCGATTGATAAGGACCGATGGAATGCAAGTATGTTAAAGGATGAGGTACTTCAGGCGGTTAAGGAGCTAATCGTCAAAGGGAGCAGAAGGGAGAGTACCCTTCCGATGGGTGTGAGACCTTTCTTGAAGGTTTTGGAGGAATTGTCCATATTTGATAAGGAGGGGAACATTATCATGAAAGATGATAAATGTATTCCTCCACAAGAATTGGTTTGCTTTGTTTAAGTTGGCTCATGAGTGTCATATGGGTCAGACACTCACAAAGAAAAGGTTAAGGGAGCACTTTTGGTGGCCGGCAATGGACCAACAAGTGTCTGATTGGGTTGAGAGGTGTGGTGAGTGCATGGAGAGTGAGAAAAGGTTGAGAGTCGGTAACCAATGTGATTTTGGCAAAATTGGGGTTCCTGATCTACCTTGGCATACTATTTGCTTAGACTTTATTGGTCCATTTGTTGGGTTAGGTCCAGAATTGAGGTTTGGAGTGGTTGTAATTGATGTGATGTCAAAGTGGTTGAGTGTAGAGTTTGTAAAAGAAATTACCACAGGTAGTACTATCAAGGTTTTGGCTAATATTTTTAGGGAGGAAGGATACCCGGTAAAGTTAATCACTGACAATGGTACACAGCTGACTTCTGCAGAAATGACATCTTATTTGAAATTGTGTGGGATTGTGCACACAAGAACATCTTTCTACAATCCACAGGGGAATGGTGTGGTGGAAAGGGCCAATCGCATGGTGAAGGGGGTCATCCAAATGGCTGTTATGAGAGGACATACTGCTAGTACCAAATTAATTCCAGCATGGATGAAGGAGTGTATGGGTTTGGCCAATTTGGATTATGATAAATTAAAAGATGATAAGTCACTTCCACTTGGAACATCTATTAAACCCAATGATTGGGTTAAAGTTAAACCAGGACGCTTAGGGGCTGGTTTTACAAAATTTCACGGCCCGTATAAGGTGAGAATTGTGCATAGTAGACATGTCACATTATACAATGGGGAGAATTGGAATTTGAGAAGGGTGGCTTTATACAAAAAAAAATCAGGTTTGGACAGAGAGGTGGAGTGTGGACAAGATAGTGATCTTAATCCATATCTTCTTATCAGTGATGGTGAAATGTGTAATAGACAATCACCCATGGTCACAGGAGATCATGGTGATAATATCAATAATAGAGCTGCTTTACAGAGATCCAGGTGTCCACCTAGGTACTTACAAGATTATGTATGTGGGGATAAATAGGCATGGGTTGTAGATTATGTATGTGAAAATAAATAGACACGTGTTTGTTTTGTTGAAGTGCTAATGCACTTTATGGTTATTAATATAAATATGTTAAGGGAAGAGGATATATGTTATGTTTGGTTGAAGTGCTGATGCACTTTATTGTTCTAAATATAAATAGGTTAAGGGAAGAGGATATGTTATGTTTGGTTATTACTACATGCTACAATTTAGGTATGGTATGGCACTTTAAAAGGGGGGATTCTATTGTGTGTTCTATTGTTGCTATGGGGAGCATCATTGTGGTGTTCCTTGCCTGGCAGATGTATGCTGGCTGCTGAGGGGATACCAACGCTATTCCTATGCTCTTAATAAAACATCTACAACATCTATGTTTGGTAACTGGATTATTGAACTACAACAATGTGTTTACCTTATTATTGTAAAAAGAATAGTAATGACTTGCTAAATAACTTATAGAAGAAGGATGTTAAAAAATGGGCTAGAGGTGAAAACAGACATGCTAAAGCGTATCCAAAATCGAGAAGGCACACATGTGGATGTGCTCATGATTAAATTAGAAGTAAAGTCAGTTGAACGCCCTCAATGAGCGTGTAAGTAAATTTGGATCATTGATACATTCATTATTCCTGTCATGAGGAAGAATGAGTAGGCGTATATAAATTGCTTTCCTTTTTTCTCCCCCCCCCCCCAACTCCCCCCAACTCCCAGGCCCCTAAAAGATTATTTTATTTTTTCCTCTTGCTCACATATGATAATCTTGGAATAAAATAATGTAAACATTGCTAAGCATATGCATTGTAAATTATATGTAGATCATAGCCGTATACCTGGGACCGAGTGTTTGGTGTTATAGAAAAGGGTTTGTTGAACACGGTGATGTATGGCTCTCGAACATGTAACAAGTGGAGTCACATATGAGCCAGACAATAGACCTTGCTATGTGTGCTATAAACGTACAAAAATGAATAAAGAGATGTTAACAAAAAAAAGTATGTGACTGAGGAAGAACGTCGTGATTATGTACCGTTAATCTTCATTACTTCTAGTCCTAATTCCACTCGTCCCAATCACTACCTTGTGTCCACATCCTTACTATATGAGGCATACCAAAGAAAAAAAGGCCTTCGATTTAAAAGAATCGTACTCACCAATATAATGCAACAAACATAATTTTAATACATAAAGGTGAAACGGCATGTAAAACAATTAAAAAGAGCAAAATCAATCATATTTCAAGCGCTTAATAAACAAACGTGCAAACAAAATTACGCTGCTGTATAAGGCAAACCCCAAGCCAAAGTTCTCCCCAATAACCAAACGTGCAAACTAGATTAAGCTGCTGCATAATGCAAACCCCAAGCCAAAGTTCTCCTCAACATTACAAATATTCTGCAGGGAATGCTATATCCTATACAGAGCCAGCTGAGGTTGAAGTTCAATAATCAATCAAAGAACAACTGTCAAAAGCTCCAAACAGCACCATGTTTGTAAAGGGCAACTGTCCATGAGAGTCTAGCGTGTGCATCTCACCAACCTCAGTTCTTGTCCCTTCCGATCCACTAGCACCGGCTGCAGAAACCAGCTGCTCCCGCGTCGGACCTAAACAGACAGCACAGGTCTCTCGCACCAATCACCTGATAAAAAGGAAGCCATCTTTGAATGGTACATATATTTCAATCTGTGTGATACAATGTTCATAAAAATAGGATTTAGAGCAAGAACTGCTCAAAAGTTAATTTTAATAGGTTTGCAAAGTACTTTTAAATCTATGTATAAAAATGCACGTACACAATTTGATTACATCCTAAGTACAGAATTCAATCAGAATATCCACAAAAACGTTGATGTTTTCCTTCGCCGTCAACTAAGCAGTGTGTCCATTCTATCGCGCAGCATGCCAAACTTCAGAGCAAACTTGCTCCTTTCAGTGAAATTCGGCCTCAAGGATTTACGCAACCTACACAATAGTTGTCCGTTCAGTCCCCTTTTAGTTTCAATGTTCCTCTTTTATCATCATTGAAAGAACTGTACGCAATTTCTTACTTCCGGATTTGTAGAGACCAAAACAAACCAACTCTTCCTCGTTTACGGGTTGAAAACACCAGCCCTTCCAGAAATCTAGGCCGCAAGTCCCGAATTCTGTGACGCCATATTGCATGTGTAACCTATCTGTTGGCCATTCATACGTTTCAGCAAACCAAAGATGGCCGCGGATAACGGTTAGCGCTCTAGTTTATAACGTGACGGGTTTTAACTCTCGAGCTTGTAGCCCATAGAGTTTGTTCTATTGTGTTGATGAGCTCACAATGCTCACGGTATTCTGCTGATTGGCTAAGCTGTGATGTTTCGACCGCTGCACTGCGCCTGCTCGCTTTACTGGTCAAAGGAAGAAGATGGCGGGTACCGGTGGCGAGAACCGGCTGATGTCACTCCCCATGTCCCGCATTCGTGTCATCATGAAAAGTTCCCCAGATGTGTCCAACATCAACCAGGACGCGTTGCTACTCACCACAAAAGCCACGGTGAGAGTGGCAGGTGAGGGAGGGGCGGGACGTTAGGTAGAACGGCCCCTGAAGTTTATAGATATGATTCGTAACGGGATGGCCAGAAACGATGCGTCCAAGGCGCTGGAGAAAGTGTGTGGGAGACAATAGGAGGGTGTACCGTAAACTCTGGACTGCGTCAGGGTGGGCATCTGACCGTTTGTCAACCACTTTAATTATGGGCTAAACAGTGATAAACTGTCCTCGGGAGGTAAAGATCACTCACTCCAATACTCTCTGTGCAATTCTTCAATGGGGATTGGACGCAGATATGAGGGCAATTTACCATGGGAGCTAAAATGAGAAATCTCTTGTTCTTCCATTTACCTCTTTTTTTCTGTAGGACTGATCGTCGCAAAACCTGGTATTCCGTAAATTAGTTGAGTGTTGTAATCATAAAGGAGGTCCGGACTTCTAGCGTAGATTAGTTAGGTTCTTTTATTTAAGTTAATAGGAAAACAAGGGAAACCCCACCAGGAGCAGCTGTCCTGCTGCTCCGCCCATACCCAACTGACACTCACAGACATCCAACATTCCATCCATCCAACATTCCACGCCACACTCATTCTGGCTGAGCAGCAGGTAATTGTAAGTTACAACATATCTCCCTTCTTTACGGGGAACAAATGCATTGTGAAATAGATTAGATGAAACAATTAAAATAATGACAATATGGCAAATAACATATAGTCAAGAAATTGAATACAATGCACTAATAATAACAAATAATGCAGTACAATATAAACATCTCACATCACAACCTGTCACACCATACCACATCTCATCAAACTCACATAAAAGAAACATCCTATCACAGCATACTACATCTCATCAAACTCACATAAAATAAATATCCTATCACACCATACTACATCATGTCACAGCATACTACATCTCACCAAACTCGCCTAAAAGAAACATCCTATCACAGCATACTACATCTCATCTCGCACACAATGAATAATTAAAAGAACATTCTTTCACACCATACTACATCACAACTCACACGGAAACTATACTAAAGATTTCACACCACATTACATTCTGACCAAAATATCACATAACCAAATGTTGTAATCATAAAGGAGGTCTGGACTTCTAGCGTAGATTAGTTAGGTTCTTTTATTTAAGTTAATAGGAAAACAAGGAAAACCTCACCAGGAGCAGCAGTCCTGATTCTCAGCCCATACCCAACTGACACTCGCAGACATCCAACATTCCATCCATCCAACATTCCACGCCACACTCATTCTGTCTGAGCAGCAGGTAAATGTAAGTTACAACATTAAGTAAGCTGATTGCCAAGTTTTTTTTCATTCAAAATATTCTTACGGGAGTTGCTTATTAGGTTGGGTAGGATGGAATTTTGTCTGGTTGCTAGGATTTTTGCATATATTTTGCAGTCCACATTAATTAGGGATATGGGTCTGTAGTTCTTCGGTAACAACTGATCCTTGCCCTCCTTGGGGTGACTATTATGTTGGCTTCCGACATGGATTGTGATACCAACCCATTCAGGTCTTGAGTCGGGGTCCTACGCGGGTGGACGGCTCCCCCCACTCCTCCCCCCCCCCACTTATTTTACCTGGAGCTCGATAACTGGAGCAAATGGAGCCACACATTCACTCTTTGACCTCTCTGGGGCGAGATCGGAGCTCATTCAGAACGCTGCTCACGTGCTGGCTTCTCTGATGCAATCGCATCTAAGGGGTGAGCGAGGGGAGGCAATGAGTCTGATGGTGCAAGCCACCTTTCGTGACATCACTTCCTGTCGTGATGTCAGCGTCCCCCCCCACTTCTTTTTTAAGGACTTGTGCTCTGAACCCATTCTCCGCACAGTGATTGAACGCCCTCTTCATGGTAGGTTTCAGCTGCTCTAGAAAAGACTTGTAGAAGGTGGCTGTGTACCCATCCGGCCTTGGGGCTTTGTTATCCTTCATAGATTTGACCGCCATTTCAATCGCTGCAATGCTAATTTCGTGCCCTAGTCTCTGTGCGTCTACACTGGTTAACTGTGGAAGACCAAGTCTGTTGAGATATTTTGTGCACGCCTCCAGATCCAAGATCTGGTTGTTTTTATACAGTTCCTGATAACTCTTGAAAGGCCTTGAGGATGTCTTTGTGGTCCTACCCAACCTAATAAGCAACTCCCAAGTAGGTTTCCAAAGGACCGAATGTCTAACGACTATACCAGATTTCTCTGCCACATACTAGAACATACAGCCAAAAAAACAGAGCCAGCTGTAGCTATTACCCTTGATGCTGAGAAGGCATTCGACAGAGTATCATGAACCTTCCTGGAGCAGTGCATGCAATCCTTCAACTTAGGTGAAGGGTATATACGGAAGGTGATGTCTCTGTATGGGTACCCAAGAGCCCGTATTATCATTACTCTCCGAACCACTTGCGCTACAACGCGGCACTAGACAGGGCTGCCCACTGTCCCCCTCACTTTTTCTGCTAGCATACGCGGATTACATTCTAATTGTAACGGAGCAACCAAATACCTCAATTGAGGCCCTGATAGACACCATAGAGATATACTCAGGATATAAGCTCAACAGGGATAAATCAGAATGCAAACCCCCGAACATCCACTGCACTAGGGACATCCTAGGGGGATCGGGCCTGGCCTGGCAAACTGGGTTTATCAAATATCTAGGTATACACTTTGGCAACGACCTCATGAGCACACTAGGCCACAATGAGAAACTATTGCTAGAAAAACTCTTGGAGGCCTGGTCCCCAAAATGTATAACTTGGTGGGGCAGAATCGAAACGATAAAAATGATCACCACCCCCAATGATCAACTACCTGATCAGCATGCTCCCACTCCTACTCACAGATGACTTCCACCGTAAAATAGATAATCTGATTACTACATTCCTATGGCGAGGGAAGAAAGCACGGATAAGCATAAAAAAACTAAGACTGGAGAAAAAACTGGGAGGGGTAAATCTAGCAGACTTTAGAAACTTCCAAACAGCATTTCTGGCAAAACAAGGGGCTTACTGGATATCACATCCTCACGGATACACACCGGTATGGCTACAAGTTGAGAGAGCCATACTGAACAATTTAAACCCAATGGCGCTGTTAACAGCTAATAAGCATCTTCACGCCTCCAGCTCCATTTTTAAAAACACAAAAATTGCTCTACTAAGAATAGATAAGAGAATGGAGCACAGCATAAAGGGATCGAAGCTGGAGTTACACTGGGCCAATAGCAAGATCGGATACAAGGGAAAATGCCAAGCCCTCAACACAAGGATAGAGAGATGCATCTCCCACTGAGTCCAACTAGAAGAAGGGGGATACCCCACCACGTTTGCCGTACTGAAATCTAGACATAACCTAACAGACATTGAGTTCTACAACTTCCTGAAAATCAAAACAGCCCTATCCAAAGCCAAACTATCACCCGCCAAACCGTCAATCCCACAGTACATGGCAAAAATCAACAGACTAGGTCACCAGGTATCACACCTCTACAAACTTCTACGCCCAAACTCCACCAAACTTAACGATAAGACAACTAACTATTGGGTAAAACAAAGCAATAACTCACTTAATGAGCAAGAACTGGCTATATTATGGACCTCTGCCTCACGTAAAAAAATCTCCCCGGTACTATCACAAACAAAATTCTGGCTACTCCACAAGGCTTTCTGGATCCCTGCTCGATTATTCTCACTAGGCCTCAATGAAGACAATCTGTGCTGGAACTGTAGCAAGGAAAAGTGGGACCTGGCACACCTTATCTACTATTGCCCAACACTCAAAATGTTCTGGGAGAAAATCTTTGGTTTCATAAATAAAGCACTGGGCTGCACACTAACAGCTGAATTTTCCTCCCTCGCCACCACATTCATGAGCACAGGATTAAGATCAGAGCATTACATAGACCTACTAGACCTGCTTCTGACCGCGGCAGTAAAAATGGTCCTGTCCAACTGGAAAGACACAACTAAGACCACATACAAAGGCTGGGTCAACTGGGTGGAGCAGATAACATTGCTCTACAGAACTCACCCTGGAGGCCAGCAACCAGGGGGATGTGGCAGTCACTCGACACGTACCTAGACTCTTACGAACCCCCTTGAAACCATTCCGATTCCCTCGCCCCTCGTGGGCGGTGGAGCGAGCGAGTTGTAACACTACTACCATGGCCGAAGAGGCGTGGGGGGGGCCTTACATGGCTACCAATCTTGCCACAAGCTAACCAGTGGGGAGGCCGGCCTTGTCACATGGCTACAAGTCCAATTAGGCTCATTGCTATAGAACCTCTCTTCTATCCTCTTTTCGCCCCTTTCTTTCCTGCTTCTTTCTTTCTATCTTTTGCCTAATTTTCCAGCCAGTCAAGGTAGAGGGGATTAGCTAAACATATATTTCAAAGTACATGAAATCACTGCACTACAAACTACGTTTGGTTAACCTCGTAACAGAAATGCTAATGTATCTGCTTATACAATTAATAAAATACTTTGAAATAAAAAAAAAATATTCTTACGGGGTCAAAAGTTATAGATCGATAAAAAAAATGCCTTTTCTTTTTTTTTTTTTTTTTTAATTTTTTTTTATTTGCAGTATGTACATAATAATATCACATTGAATCAAAATGTCAGCGTAAAGATTCGAACTTCCAATTAAACATGAATAAATAACACAAGTCCTTTATCTATTCAGGAACACTATATCGAGAGAAGGAGCAGAGGTCCCATTAACACAATAACAACACACAAAAAAAAACCCTCTACCTTCACTCCTCCTCTGCATTTCCGTCCTCCCTCCACTTTGTGATGGGAGCCCAAATACTTTCCCCAAAGTCCCCTACTTTCTTCACTTTCTGTGCATACAGAGAGATCTCTATATTATGCATACCTAGTAGTCTAGAAAGCCACATTTGAAAAGAGGGGGCTACGGTATCTTTCCAGCCCGCGGAAATTAATATCCGAAGTACAGCAACAGACATAAACACGAAAGCCTCCTCCGTTTTTCCTAATTTTAATCTATTGTCGATACCTAAAATCATTAGGGTGGATGACAAAAGGATTTTTTTTCCTAACAGCCCCTCCCAGAATTTTTCTATCTCCCTCTGAATTCCAACCAAGGACACACATTCAAAAAACATATGAAACAGATCTGCCTGGCCTACCTTACATCTAGGACACGTATCGTCTTCCCTTATACCCCAGGCATATAACTTTGCGGGCGTATGATCTAAATTAAACAACGTTTTGTAATGCTGTGCCCTCAAATTAGTAGAGCGAAATATTTTCTTATTTAAAAGAAGGGCAAGATTTAAGTCTATATCAGGATTTCCCAGTTTTATAGCCAGAGCAGATTCTGTTTTTTCCAGATCATCTTGTATTTCTCCACATAATAGGGTATAAAAAACCTTGATCTTCTCGCTCCCTTTAACCAACTGGTCAATAATAGGAAATTCATCTGCCAATAAGATCCTTGGTCTTACAGCCTTCAACCAACTGGTCAATTTAATATACAATAACCAGTGTTTTAGGGAGATACCAACTCTGAGCTGTAGGGCCTCAAATCCCAAAATCTGACCTGCCCTCATTATATCTCCTAGTGTCTTAATTCCTAGCTCTTCCCATACCTGCAAATTCCTACCTGCTACCATCTGAGGGAATAGTCTAGAATTATATTGGTGAAGATATCGCTTTACCTTAGGGATTCCACAAAACTTTGAAATGGCCCTCCAGACCCCCCATACACCTCCCAATATCTTAAAGCGAGCCTTCCTGTAATATCTTCGGTCGACTTCCCGCATTAAAAGACCAACTGCTTTTCTCCCGACTAAAAGCTCGTAAATTGAGGGAAGTGTCTGACTGCCATAAATTCCCTGGGTAGGTTGTGGCTCTGACCGAAAAGGATGGACATATGTAACAGTAAACATGACCAATGATACAGCCTCAAATTTGGTAATGCCAAGCCGCCCCTATCCCTAGGGAGAGACAAAAGATTGGTAGAGCGCCTAACTCTCCCATACTGCCATACAAATTTTATAAAAATGGATTCCAGATTTTTAATTATTTTTTCCTCTATTAAGAGAGGTATGGCTCGAAAAAGATAGAGAACCTTGGGAAACATTGTCATTTTTAACACATTAACCCTTCCTATCAATGAAAGGTGTAAAGCATCAATTCTTTTTAGATCTATTTCTATAGATTTACTCAGTAGGCCAAAGTTCTCAACTATAATTTTGGCTGTTGAAGCATTAATTCTGACCCCTAAATAGATCACCGATTCAACAAATCTTTCATCTGTTTTAATGATGTTTTTGGTACATATTATTTGTGTTTTGGATTCATTTAATAAATAACCTGAATATTCACCAAAGTCCTTTGCCATTTGACCCAACTCAGGAAATGCCTGGTGCGGATCAGTCGTGATCACAGCCAGATCATCCGCGTATGCCAAAATCTTAGTTTCATGCCCCTCGCGTATCACAGGACTAATTCTTGGACAGCCTAATATCTTTCGAATAAACGGGTCAATATATAGAGCAAAGAGAATTGGGGAACAGGGACATCCTTGACGCGTACCGCGATTTATTGTTATAATATCAGAGATCTGACCCATAACCACAACTCGGGCAACTGGATTAACATACATTGCCGTGAGTGCTCTTATAAATTTCTCTCCGAATCCTCTTCCTACTAAAATCCCCCAGAGAAAATTCCAGACCACTCGATCGAAGGCCTTCTCTGCGTCGAGCAGGATCATGGCCATCTCGTCTCCCACAGTGGACTGGGCATCAAACAGTGTTATTGCCCTCCTGATATGATCCGTGGTGCCACGTCCTGGTACAAACCCATGTTGCCACGGGAAGACCAGGCAACCAATGACCCTGCCCAACCTTTTAGCCAAAATTTTTGAATAGAGTTTAGTGTCCACATTAATTAGTGATATAGGGCGATAAGAACCCGGTTTCTCCCTGGGTTTGCCCTTCTTGTGAAAGACCACTATATTTGTTTCCCTCCATGAATCTGGGACCACCCCTGTACACACTATACCATTAAATAAATCAATCAAGAGCGGAATAATCTCAGACGCGATAGATTTATATATCTCCAACGGGATCCCGTCAGGACCCGAAGCCTTGCCCATGGGTAGTTCCTGCAAAGCTGTTACAATCTCAGTCTCGCTAATATCCCATTCTAACTCTTCCCTGGCTGTATTACCAAGCCGAGGACCATTATCAACATACTCTTGCGCTCGATAACCTCCTATATTTTCTTCAGTATAAAGGCCTTGATAGAAATTCTTAAACACCTGGAGGATATCTTTAGCTTCTGTATACTCTATCCCATTATCTTCTATCTCAGTGATATTATTTTTAACTCTTTCCTGCTTAATTTGTAGTGCCAAAATTCTACCAGCTTGTTCGCCGGTTTCATAGCGTTGAAGCCTTGAGGTTTGATATTCGCTTACTGCCCTAAGCGTAACTAGCTTCTGTAAATCAGCTTTGACTACTAACAATTTCCTTTGGCTCTCCATACTCTCTCTGCCTTGCACTATATCAGAGGTATGTTGTTCCTCCGCCCCTGATAATTCCCTCATTAATCTCTCCACCTCACTCCTGTCTTCTCTTCTCAATCTTGCGGCACAATTTATTAGTTCACCTCTTAAGGTTGCCTTGAACGTCTCCCAAACAGCATTTCGTGAGGCGCTGTATCTATTAGCAGAGAAGAACTCCCCAACCCATTTCTTAATATGATCTACAAATCTTTTATCTAGCAATAACCTCCTTTCAAACGTCCACCTAGTGTATGCCCTTTCTAATCTCTCTAATTCATATATTAAGACCAAAGGATTGTGATCCGATAATAACTTTGGAAATTTAGATATTGCTACTCTACTTCTTTCTGAATCTGATACAAAAAAGTAATCCAACTTAGTATATCTCTGATGTGGATTTGAAAAATATGTGTATCCTGGATCTTTAGGCTCCTTCATCCGCCATACATCTAATAGCCCATGTGACCTTATAAGAGATGAGACAGCCCTATAAACTCTGGGCTTTCGTCCAGAATAAACTGCATTCGGATCCCAATCTGCTGAGATATTTAGGTCACCACAAAGAATTATAGGAGTTAACCAAGTGGCTAACTCTATTTCCAAAAAATCATAAATCTCGGGATCGTCATTATTAGATCCATACACTAAACATAATGTAAAGCCCTTTTCCAACTCCGCTAAAACCCATCTCCTGTTACTATCCGCTTTGGTCCTTCTAACTCCTCCCAATGATGATCTAACCAAAACTGCTACTCCCCTATTTATCGAGGATTGTGTTGAACAGACCACTAACTCATAGCCACTCACATACATATGAGGTTCCTTTTAGCCCATGGGAGTTGTGTTTCTTGAAGGCATAACACATCCAATCTATTATATTTTAGAAAATGGACTAAATTTTGACGCTTCCTATGATCATTCAGCCCTCCGATATTGACTGAACATATCCTAATGTTCGCCATCCTGAGGATCTACCTGAAAAACTAACACTACCTGAGGCCTTAACTGATAATTAATTACAAAATCTTTACACTGACGATTAGACTGATAACATTCCAAACTGCAACTTTTTCCTAATTTCAAACCCCCTCCCCAACCCTGACCTACCCCTGACTGTGAAGCGCTCAGACCTTGTCTGTGCACGTGATGGTCAGCGGTGCTTGCGGTAAAAGGCAGCAAAAATAAACCATTACCTAAATAAACCCTTAGACCTATAACAAACATATACCACATGCACCGAAAAATAAATCACATAACATACATATATATCTACATGAGATTCAGATTTTTTTTTAAGCTCCCCAACCCGAAGAGTGGCTCAGAATCTAATTGCCGAGAGAGTCAATAGAGTTCAAATACTCCTTTGCTTTAATTTCTGAGCTAAAGAATAGAGTTTTGCCATCGTTAATTACTTTTAACTGTGCCGGGTTTATCAGGAAGGCTTGTATTTTTTTTTTCCCGAAAGGGCTTGATCGTCTCCCTCAGTCTCCATCTTCGCTCAACAGTTGAATGGCAATAATCTGGACGGACAAAAAACGAGATTCCTTCACCAGCTCTCCTAGCATCTGGTCTCGCTTTTTCGGCAATAGACTGTCTCAGGATAAAGTTTCCAAAAAACACCAATACCGCTCTGGGTTTATCTCCTCCTCTCACATTTTTTCGGATTTTGAAGGGGGTACGGTGAACGCGCTGAATCTCAGTAGCCCAATTCCAACTAGAGAGCTCTGGAAACCCCTGCTCAAAGAGTTTAATGATATAAGCCTTTATATCAGGGCCCTCGGCCCCCTCCGGAACTCCCAGAACCCTCAAATTATTTCGACGGAGCCTGTTTTCCAACTCCTCCGTCTTCCACTGGAGATCCGCCACCTGGGCACAGTGAGCATCAACCTTAAGGGTAGCTTCAGCTACCTCTGCTGTTACTACCCTCTCTTCTAAGTTTGAGACTCTATCCCCGGTGTTAGCACAGGCCTTGGAAAGTTTCCTCACTACACCCTGCATCTTCCTCATCGCCGCCTGGACCTTTCGATTGTCCTGGCGTGTCTCTTCTCTGTGTGCGATAATTTCTTGATGGATCGTCTCCAGTAATGATAAGTTAGCATTATTAGCGCCTGGATCTCCCTGGAGAGAAGGAGCGGAGGATTGAGCACGATTGATATCACACCGACTTTTCAATGAAAACACAGTCCAAATCTTAATTGCACAGTGGCGAATGCCACTCTGGCAGAGGTAGGGTGACCAACTGGCATGTGTGCAAATTCAGGATGGTGAGTGTAAAAATTCAGGACAAAGGGTCAAAATTCAGGACAGAAGGTCAAAACTTTGGGACAAAAGGTAAGTTTTACAGACCTATCAAAGGAGGAGGCGTGATATCATGTAAGTAAGTAATTAGACAACCACGTAAGTGCAAGTCAACATAAGTTTATATTAGGTTGAGACATTCGTGCACTTCATGGGTTTTCAATATGCGTGCAGCTTTAAGCAACTGTGCAGGTCTTTTTGTGGTATTTCACATGCTAATAATATATTTATATGGTTACTGATGAATTGCTGAATGGACACAAACATTCAACAATTCATCAGTATTTTGCTATGCAATTGTATTGGGGTTCAGACACGGAATCGCCATGACTAAAAAAAAAAAAAAAAAACATGAACTGATCTTGTGCAATGTGGTGCACATGTTAATCGCTCCAATATCCTTGGGTCGAACACACGCTATATAAAACCATCAAACATAAAAAAAATAGTATGTTATCTGCGTGGCTTTTTGTCCCACCTTTTCATACTTCTTTCAGTTTTCTGTTAATGGTCTTATTTGTATTTTGTTTTATGCATTTGCATGGTAGTGCTCGGGATCATGAGTTTTCCAATGGTGATAACGAAAACAAGTATTAAAATGCCCTTCCAGTGCTTTGAAGTATAGTGAAGACGAAATTTCATTATCTAAAAAACACAAAATAAACAACAGATCTGTATGCTTTACTCCCTCGAATGGAAACAGGATATATTCATTTTAAGTAGGTGTTCAACTTGTGCCTCTCACTCACCTGATTACAAAGCTGACATTGTCCCATGCTCTTAGAAAAGTAGTGTGGCTGACACTGGAGTGATGCTGGTGGCGCCAGGCTGGAGTGGTTTGTGTGTTCCTATGTGCATCCCCGCCTCGCCCTTTTATTACCTAGTGCCCTAAGGGCGTGTGGGGCTGCTGTTATGCTAAGAGGAGGAATGCGAGGCGGCCCCAGCAGGGAGCTGAGGCCTCTCGCAGGGGAACAGCTCTGCTCCCTGCCAGGCCCAAAATTACGCACAAAAGGCGTCCGTAAAAGGGATCCCCATGGACAACGGATGTGAGGTCCAATTTACGGACGGTCCGTGAAATTTACGGATGGTTGGTCACCCTTGGCAGAGGTATAATGTCTACATCGCATCACACTCTCCAAGGTCGCCTGCACTGCAAACCAGATTCTAGCATCTGTAACCAAGATTACTCTGTTCATTGATGTCATCAAGATTAGCAATATCTCCACGATGTACGAATGGAAATGTTCTTGTAATTTATGGTCTCTTGAGCTTTGTTAATAAAAGAGTTTAACATTTTTTTTTATTTTATTTTTTTATTAGAAATATCTATCTTTTTTGCCCTGTGATCTCAGCAACAACACAAATTCCAAAACATGTCCCAGGCCTACCACACTACCCCCTTCAGAGCTTGTCATCTTGAAAAAATATATCAAGTGACTAATCGACCTAAGGCAGCAGTTTACGACAATAGTTAAACGTGGCTTTCGTGAAAGATCCAACCACATTGGTTGAAGTCATAGGTTTATTTTCATTAGGAGCAAGGTAGGTCCTGTCGCTGTCTGTCTCAACCGTCCCCGTACCATTCCCCCAGTCATCCCACATTCTATTCTATCTCTGAGTATTCTAAGAATGACATAACACCCCCCCCCTTTCTTTTGTTTTTTTTAATGCTTTTGAAACGTATGCCGTACCCCAATAAAAACATAAAATGAACACTTGTAATGCTACAAAATAATACATCATTTCTTCCCACAAGAACTTATTCCAATAAATTACACGCTACAAAGGAAAATTATAAGAGATCTAATCTTCCAACCATACTAGTGGTCGCTTTTTACATTTTTATTTTTTCCCTCAAATAAAGTGCATGCTTGAGACAAATGTTCTTTGTTTCTACCCTCGTGGGAAGAAAATTCACTGACAGTAACCTATTTGCGGTAATGGACACATCCAATCCATTAACATCATCCTGTACAGGCATAGTAGCTTCAGGAGCATGTCTGTCGGCATTTTTGTCAACTCCGTTCTCATCAAATACACAATCCATTACACACCATAAAATTTCTCGTGGATGACGGATTAGAGGTTTTAGCAATCCTCTTCAAATTCATACCTTTCCATCACTTAGTTGCACTGCATTATTCAATTATTCTGCAACCTCCATAGGCTCCTAAAACCTACTTTCCTCTTTTGGGACCTTTCAATGTTTTTTCTCTCACCCATTGTCCAACGGCAATATTGCATTGTTTAGTTAATTGCTTATTATCATACTACTCCTTTATTTTAGATTGCATTGATTCCAACCTCTCTTTTACTTAATCCTTTGGCCATTGTACAATACAGGATTTGAATAACCATCCTGGTGTATACTTTGTCCTTGGGTATCTCCCTCTCATTAAAGCAAAAGGAGAATATCTGTAACTTTTCATACTGATACCCTGTAAGCCCAAACCATTTTCTCGAGCTGCGCTTCACAATCTCTATTGTTTTTTACAGCATACTGAATGGTGTTTTTTATTGACACGATTAAAGCGTGCAACCATGCCATTACTACTGGGATTGTACAAAGTTGTTGTCCTGTGTTTAATTCCTATTCTTTCAAAATATTCTCTGCACATGACCAATGTCAATTGAACCCCCATTATCACTGAGAAGATTTGCTGTAATGCCTTCTACCAAAAATACATGATCAAAAAATTTCAACACTTCAGTGGTATCCACTTTCTCTTCAATCATAAAGATAGGCCATCTAGAATACATGTCAAATAGTACGATGATGTACTTGTGATCTGTACCAATCGGTCCCATAACATAAATTGTAACACAGTCTCATGGAACGTTAGGTACATGACTTGCCCCCATTGGAGGCCTCAAAGTGACTAAGGATTTATCAGCTGTTGTACATACTTCACAATCCCGAACATATCTTTCAGTTTCCATGTCCATATGAGGCCACCAAAATGATGCTTTTACAATTTGTTTAGTTATAACCATGCCAAAATGTGCTTCATGATATAGGTTTACTATTGATCCTCCCAAACCTGTTGGTAGAACTCTCAATACATATTCTCCCTGCACACCTAGGTCATATCTCACTTCCCAAAACTGTTATATCACATTTTCCAATCTGACTTTACCTGGCCATCCTTTTCCAAGATTTTCCCTAACTTTGGTTAAGAGTTCGTCCTTAATGTACTTAGTATCCCATATTTCTTTTCTTATACCCCTATCTCCTAGGTCATGTACATACGATATTTGGTCTGAATTCCACAACTCATCCTCACAAACATCCAGTTGCTTAGGCATCCTCGACATGAAATCAGCGAACACATTTTCCTCTCCTGGAACAAATTCAAATGTGTAATTGTAGTCCTGTAGTTTAATCAACACTCTCGTCACCCTAGCAGACGTATTGATTGTGCCCTTGGTTGTAAGGATTTTTATCGATGGTTTGTGGTCACATCTCAATGTGAAACATTTTCCCCACACAAATGCCCTAAAATGTTTGGTCACTAAAACACAAGCCAAAGTTTCCTTTTCTATTACGGAATACTTTTCCTTAGTTAATAAAAATTATCTGGAGGCATGAGCAATCGCATTTTCCTTTCCATCATCCCCTCCCTGGGACAGGACAGCCCCCCATCCCTTACTTGTTGCGTCTGTAATAATTACACTGTGGTGAAAGAAGCCACATTCTTATTGCAATCTTTTACATTACAAAAATCTGGCTCGCACTCAGGAGACCACTCAAACGTGCACTTCTTCAACAGTTGTCTTATATTGTATATACTTGTTGCAAAAGTGGGAATATACTTTGAGTAGAATTCCGCTAATCTTACAAATGATCTGACTTCATCTTTGCAGCTAGAAGCAGGTGCTTTCTGAATTCCGTCAAAGTTGGCTTAGATTTAATTCCATCACAGTCAAATGCATGACCCAGATAGGCAACACTGTTCTCTGCAAATTAACATTTTGCATATTCAGTTGTCATATTCGTCAATTTGGGATATTCACCACTTCCTCCACAATTCTGTCTAATCTGTTCTTCCCGTACACTAGTATGTCATCTTCAAAAATCTTTGCAACCTTGATCTTGCCAAATAACTGGTGCATCAACCATTGAAACATGTCCGCATCCGAAGCCAAACCAAATGGCATCCTCCTATATTGGTAACAGCCTTGCGGCGTGATGAATGCAGTGTATTGTGTGCTATCACTTGACAATGGTATCTTGTGATGCGCCGCAGATACATTGTCGAAAACCATTTGGTTCCTTTTAGCAATGACTACCTTTTGTTGATCATTGGCAAGGGATGCCTAGCAAATACAAGGAGATGATGATGCATAATCTAAATTTCCCATTACTCTTGCTTGCCACTACTAAATGCGAAACCCAAGGGAATACCTCAATAGGTTCTATCATCCCTGCATTAACAAATTCTTTCGCCACGTCCTCTTTCAGTGATATACGAATATTCCTGACTTTGTGTATTTTTGATACAGCCCCCCATTGAGTCTGATGTTATGTTCAAAACCTCCCAGTTTTTCATTCTTTTTTTCAAACGCAGGGGAAAATTTCCTTAACATTTTCTCACCAACTTTTATACCTTCATCCATGATCAAAACTTGTTCTTTTACATTTACCTCTAGAACAATGTGCAATTCTTTCTGATCGTCCCACCCAAGTACCAATGGTTCCTTCTTCACCATATACAGTTTTCCATAAGCACAATAGTTTTTAAACTCAAATGTAACCAACGGCATCCTGTCATTCCAATTTTTTCTCCTTCATAATCTTCAGGTTCAATATCTGGAGAAAAAAGCTTTGTACCCACCTTATCCACAAAGTACATATTACATTTATCCTCGTTTATTATAGTATAAGGCGTGCCAGAATCCACATACTTTTTGATTACGACCACTGTTTCTCCCCCCCCCCCCCCCCCAATCTTCATCAAAAACTCTGGTTTGTTCTACATGTCCAAACATCCATCAGAGATATTCAAAACTAGTTTACTTCTGAATTCCAAACTACATACCGAAAAGCCTTCATCATTACTAGTAGTATCCCCATCTGATTCTTCATATTCCTCTAAACATTTCACAGATTTATTCCTCCTCCTGCAAACCTTTACATAGTGTCCTAACGCACCACGTGCTACATTTTACATTTCTAGCAGGGCACGATTTCGCAGACGCCAAATGTTCAGCATTCCCACACCTATAACGCTTGGACTGTTCCTTATGTTTTAACACGTCTATCAGTACTCCCTGGATTTTTCTGCTTCATGTTTGCTTTAATCTTTGCTACAACTTCTGATTGATATTTTACTTCCTTCCTCAATGCACTCGCACATCTACTAGGAGGTTCAGCCTTGCGTACAATTGCAAGTATATCCTCCAAACATGCATCTTCATTCATCCATAATCTTTCTTGAATTGCAGGATTTGACGCATGCATAACCACCTGTTCACGGATCAAATCCTCTAGCAATTCACTAAACGCACGGTCTGTCTCCAACTTCCTTAATTCGCTCACATGGTCGTCAAAGGACTCTGTCTTCAGTTGTTTCCTGTGGAAAAATGTGAACCTTGTTACCCCTATGCAAACTTTTGGTGAAAAATGCTTATCCAAATTACACAAGGCACCAATGTAAGCATTTTTACCCCATCACTCCATCCGCAACCGTTTTGTTAATTTAGTTTTAAGCCTCTGCAGGGCTAAAGATTGTAACAAAATCAGTTTTTTGTGTTCTGGAGACATTTTACCATCCAAATGTACATTGAAGGGGTAGTTCAAGAAATACTCTTTTCATTCGCTCCATCTCAACCCAGGTACCGATCATGCAGCCCAAAACGCCTGTGGAGGACTTAGCGAAAATGTTTGCTGACTCGTAGTAACAATCCAGTTCACACAGTAAAATTAATGTAGTGAATGTGGAATTGTTCAGTGTGCAGCAATATACAGAAACACACTGTCCTTTCTTCACCACAACTTAATTATGTACCTTCCTGCTACAGAACCATGTGTAATCATCCAAGCAGGAATAATACATTTAAACCCTTCCTAAAAAACAACTTGCTGAGATGAAAATTATGTTCAATTATCCATAGTGTGCGTAACTAGTGTCAGCCAATTTGCCCAGAACATTTCCAAAATTTTGCGCCGCTTCAAACCGATCTTCATATAGAAATGAAACGCATGAACTGCTAACTTCATTGGAAAGGACGAAAAATGTGCAAAAATTTGTCACCCAAAAATGGTCTCTGGCCGTGCCACGACACTAGAGCTAACGCTGTTTGCTGCCCAATTCAAAATGGCCCCTGCGTGCTGGGTGTGATTACATGTCCAGCCGTGTCTCACTGCTTCAGTCTTGCTCAGCGCGTGAAGCAGCAACGGACGATCCTTGCTCGCTTCGTGGGCATAAGCCTTGACCTGTCCAACACAACGCTCAAGATACCCTGTATAGTAAGTGGGTAATTCTTTATTGTACAGTTAATTGAAACTCACAATTTTAAAATCATCAACATTAAAATGCGTAACAATCCTTGTTTGTACATTAACATTTTTAAATACAGAGTGCTTAATTAGCTTATTGATATTATACAATGTATGTTCGTTCCTATATGGCAGGTAAAAACTCGAAAAAAGTGCTTATGCTTCAAAGTGTGACGTGGGTTTGTCGGGGTGGGTCCACGTGAAGGTTGACTGTTAAAGTGCTCAGTGAATCTTGAGTCTTTCAGTCTCTATCAAAATATTATGCAAGTCTGCAGTTTAGCTGAATCTCTTCTGGGTTAAAACACAATTTTACAGCCTGCCTACAGGTCCTAATGCCCTTCTAATTCAGTGTCGCTCGGAGTAAGGTGCGCCTTATGTCAATTGAATTTGGGCAGATGCAAATAATGTGTACTAGGTACTCCGCATTTCCTTTTCCACAAAGGCGACGGGTCTGATCTTCTGGTCTCCTTTTCCAAGGTGGCAGATGAGGGAGAATTGGTAAAATTCCAAAGCGCAGCTTCAAAAAAAATTCTTTTATCTTCTGTTTAACTCCCATTTCCAAATAGGATTGTGGCGTAAGAGCTTTATAATCATTAAGTACTATCCATCCATGAGCTCTCTTGGCCAAAGTGTTATGGAGATCAAATTTGTCACTTTGGTTACAGCCCTTTTAAAGCTCTTGTGATCTGTGGAGGATTCCCGGAGGTTGGTCAGTTCGAGGCTTTCTAGTGATTCAACCAAGTACTCTCTGGCAGGAGATTTCTCTCGATATGACAGCTCTGCCCAAAGATAGGCATTTAGGGATCCTTGCTTGGGGCCTCTGATCTTATGCCAGCATTTTATATACGCACCCCTTCTTTCTACTGTTTGCTTTTGAAGACCGAATTCCAGACGAACTTGGGCAGGAGACACATAGTTCGGTAGTTGAAAAGTTCCTCTGTATGTGCTACTTACTATTTTATCTAAAACTATTGCATCTTTCCCGTGCATTGGTTCACTTCCATATGTAAGCATTGGCTGCAATCGTGCTCAAATCACCTGTAATAGGGGATCTAGTGTTTGGTCTGGTAGAACTTTCTTCAGGGGCCTCATTGCATGGTAGCTCGTCATGCCCATCCATCGCAGGGCCTCCAACTGGGATTTGTACTAGCCTCTGCTGTCAAGTAAAACTCTGAGGTACTTATAATTGGTTACCCGGTCTAGGCTCCGCCCATCCAGGCACCACGTAATGTTCTTAATCTTTTTATAATTCACTGGCGTGATTTTTGTTTTAAGTTGATGCATAATACGTTGCGTTTCGAGAATTTATTAGTAATGTCCAGCAGGTGTTGCAGGCCGATTGGGGTCCGGCTTATCAAAACCAAGTCATCCAGGTATAGGAGGTTGGACAACGAGATGTTTCCCAAACGTGGGGAATGCGATGTACTGATATCCAGTTCCCCTGAAAGGTCTGCTAGAAAGAGATTGAACAGCATGGGGGCTAGAATGCACCCTTGTTTCAGGCCTTTGGTGGTGTTAATTTGCCTTGAGAGGTGCGTCCCGGCTCCCAGCTTGATCTTGACCCAGGTATCAGTGTGTAATAGGATTAGCTGTTTTAGGAGGGGTTCAGGTATGCCCCACTTTTGCAACTTCTGCCACAGTTTAGTGTGAAGTACGTGGTCAAATGCTGCGTTGAAGTCTATGAAACATAGGAATAGCGAGCTCTTTGCTGCTTTGGCCGCGTCTATCAGCAAGGTTAGCGCCATAATGTTAGGTTTAATACCCTTTCCTCTACAAATCCCTGTTTGGTTTACGGGAATGATCCCTTTTTCTGATGCCCAGGTTGTCAATTCCTCCAGAACTAGTCCTGCGTAATACTTTGCCTCTATATCTATTAGAGCGGCGAGTCGGTAGTTGTTTGGGTTGCTCTTGTCACCCTGTTTGTAAATTGGGTTGATGACTGATCCTTTCCAGGATGCTGGGCTTTTTTCTCTTTCCTGTATGCCCTTGAAGACTGGTTCTAGTATTTCGCTCCAGAATTCTGCCTTCTGCCTATACATTATTGGAGGTATTCCATTTGGGCCTGGGGCTCCTTCCTCCTTCCATTTTGATATTTGTATCTTGATCCGGGCTGCTGTTATTTCTTTACTAAATTCTTTGCTGTTTGATGACCGTTCGGATCCCGATGTGCCTTCTCTCCCGAGGTCTTTTTGATTTCTTGGGGTCACATCATGTGGGACGCCTTTACTTATCCTTTTTTTAGTACTTTTTATGTTATCACTCATTTTCCTTTCGGTGGTGCACGTTATTTCCTCAGCTGAACTCCCCTCTTGGTTCTTGTGATTAAAGTGGTTGTGCAGGTGGTGTGCCCAAACAGCTTCTGTTATTTGTGAGTTTATTCCGAGATGGGCTGCCCGCTGAAGGCTGTTGATTGTCCACCAGAACCTGGCCCTGTTTTTAAGCTTCGAGGCATGCAGTATCTTTACCCAAAGATCTTCATTCTCTTGCCTTTTCTTTTCCCAGACCATCTTTTTAGATCTCGCTGAGTCAGCGCGCATGCGCTGCTCGGAGACATTTTGTGGGTGAGATTTCAAAGTGCTGCTGGCTGGCCTAGCACTTGCGTGCACGCGAGCGTGCACCCGCCAGCTTTCAGCCCCATGGCTTTCCATTGCCGCACGCACCGCATCGCACACCACTCGCCAGCCTACTTTTGCCGTCGCGCGCGCGCACCACTCGTTGTTTAATAGCGATACGTTCATCGTTTGCCAGATCACGGACGATTTCATAGACGCTATGCTGTCAATTTTGGTGTAGGGCGAATGACTGTTTGCTGTGGTCACCCTTGTGGGGAGACAGTATTGTTATAAAGCAGTTTTTGTGAGCATTAATTCTTACAGTTCTGGAATTGTAATATCCTCGCATTCCCATCGCCCCACACAGCCACCCGCCTTCCCCCCCCCCCCCCCCCCCCCGTCATCCCAAGTACGGGTCATGGATGGTAAAATTACTATTTCTGTCATGGGCCACGGAGACCCTGCCAGCGTCAACAGCCCTGAAAGTTCACGCTGTGCCAGTGCATCCAGAGTATAGTCCTCGACTGATAATCATAAGCAATGGAAGCATTCTACCACATAAAAACAGGAAATATTTTTTTTATGTGGAGACAGCAGAATCTAACGTCCCTTCAACATAAGCAACAAAAAAGATCTGCTGCTTTTTGTAAAAATAAGCATACGTATCCGCAGTTGCACACCTTTGGCTGGGGTTAAATAATCGTTTGCTAACTCCGACTGCTTAGCATAGGGGCGCTTCTTCGGTAGCTGGCCTTGCAATACATCTTACTTAGGGCACCAGCAGGTGCGACTATTAACTATTAAGGCCTCCTGCACCGCGCGCGCCTGATTTATAAGCGCCAGAGATGCGCATCACCTCACACCTGGGATCGAAACGGGCACAAATCACAGAAGCACGGCTGTATTTTATACGGCCCTCTGTGGCAGGCCAGGCAGCCCCATGGCGAGCAATGAATACCGTCCCCCTTATGAAGCGCGTACAAGTAAGTGTACACTGACCGGATGGAGCAGTATGCCGTTCACTGAAGCGAAAAAGCATCTCAGTCACATCAGCAGAACTTTTGTTTATTTGACCAAGACGGCCTTCCATTCATCAGCTCTATGGAGGTCAAAGTTAATCCACTGGTTGCATTCGAGGCAGCTTGTGGTAACAATGATTAAACAAGCCTCAGTTGCCGGGCCCTCCAAAAAACAAGAGAATAAAAGAAAATGTCCGCGAGGGCTTGAAGAGCAAAGGAGGAGTGAAAGCGAGCGAGTGCGGGTGTGGTAGCTATAATAACAAGCATTGGCATAGCCAATAGGTCTCGCTTTTGGGACCTTTATAAGTATTTAGTTATGCAGCACAATATCCTTGGTGCAACAACATCAACTGCTGCATAGCTAAACACTTATAAGGTGAGACCTATAGGCTATGCCAATGCTTGTTAAACTTTGCCTTTAGGTCCCGTAGCTCGGTTTGCAGGGCTAGGATTTGTGGTTGTTTGCGAAGTTGTCTTAAAGCTTGATTTATTTTCCGTTTAAGATTTGTCTCGGGTGAGGTGGCCTTTCCTGGTAAGCGACCCGGTTGCTTCCCTGTCAAGGTCCTTGACTTCGTGGCAAAATTTGTCCCAAAATCTTTTATGAAGGCCTCCCAAGTCTTTATTGAGGTCGCTTTCAGGTTGTTTTCTTGGTGGATAAGTGTCTTCACCTTGAAGGATAGCTCTTTGATCTTTTCAGGCTTACACTTTATTCGCCTGAAATCCGAGGTGTATTCGGTGCCAGCGCTTATCCTTACTTCCATATTAATCCCTCTAATTGCTCTTAGTGTCACTTCTTGCGGAACATGGTCACTTTGCCCATTTTCAGCCAGTCTACAGGATTCTATGGTGTCGAACAAGGGAAGAGTTACTAAGGTGAAGTCTAAGTTAGAGGAAATGGTTTCGGAGTGGTAAGTTGGTGCTGGCGGGTCGTCCTCTTTGAATCGACCATTCAGCGCCCTCCGATTTAATTGTTCCATTTCTATAAGTAATTGAATTGAACATCTTGAGTGTGTAGCGGCTTGGTTTGGTATTCCCCATGCTATGTTGAGTTCCTGTACTAGGTCATCTCCGAAGGGGTAGAGATTGAAGTCGCCTGCCAGGATTATGTTCTCCGCATCCCTCTCTTCTATAATTCTTGCCAGTTCGGTGACCAATTCTTTAGCCCCTTAGAGCCTGTGCTTTGGATGTATGTACGAATTAATTACAATAAGTGTCCGATCTTCCTTATTGATTTTGATTGTTATAGCTATTGCCTGTATGGCACTTGGGGCTGTAGTTAGTCTTGATCGCCTCTATTGTTCCTATTGTAAGTATTGAGGCATATGTCACCAGGCCACCTGAACGGTGGCCAAAGGTTGACCCTTTGATAGCTGGAACAATTTGTGACGTATATCCTGGTAGCGCTATCTCATGCTCTTCCCAGATTTCTTTAATATCAGGTCAAATGACCTTAAATAATTTTAGTGTTTCAGGATCCTTCAGCTTGTTCGCCAGTCCATTAATGTATGTATAGTAAGTACACTCACTATTCTGCCGGCGGCACCTTAAAACACGTAGAGTACATATCTGTTTGCAACTTGGGACTCCCTAGCTCAATGTTGCTGCAAGATTTCGCTGCTTGCTCTCTTCTTCTGCGATCTAATCCCAGCTCGTCGCCAACTTTATGAAAGATCTGACCACAGTAGTTCAAGTCGCAGATTTAGTCTCATTAGGAACAGCAGCTATAAACAGATACAACCCCACAGAGGTCCTTTCGCTCCGTCTCAGCCGACCCGGTACCATTCTTCCAACATTCTATCCTAATAGAGTATTATAATAATGACATAACAGTGGCCTTTCCCCTGGTTCTCTGACTACGAAAACCACATCAAAGTGCATGTCGACTCAGGTGGTGTTAGAGTGATATGAGCGATTTAAATTCTCACATGCTTCCAGATTAGGACAAGAGGTATCTGTGCCTCAGTACCAGAAAGTCTGATTTTATATAGCTGGGCCCAGTACATTATTCAGGAATGGGGTACACCCTTAATTGGACAACTGGGAATGCATGCTGGACGGTGGTAATTGTGGTGTGTGGGTTGAATGATCTCAGATACAGATCGTTGGTCTGCTATTATTTTTTCCCCTCTGTTATTCACTTACAGAAAAATATTCATTGTAGTTTCTTAGTTATAATTTTTCATCTGTTCCATTACATGTCCGATCAAAGCTTAATATGGTGGACACTTCCCTTGTCCATGGCCCTATACTTCTTGTCAAGTGTGAATAACTTACCTCTGAACAGATTCACAGTAACCAGTGTCAACTAAAACAAAGCGATTATTGGTGTGTTTCCCTGCAGGAATCAGGATCCATCCCTTTACACTTATTTTTCCACTACACCCCATAGCTTAGGGCCATGGAGTGTGTCCAGCTCCAGTATCTTACAAAAGTCTTGCCAATGTGGGTATATATTTTCCCCCTCTACATTTATCCAGTGGCTCTTGGCTGTTCCTTTGTTGTATGGCTCATGTGTTGGCCTGTATTTACCAGTTGCAGGCTTAGGGACACATTGCCCTTTCTCTCTAGCCACTTTGTTCGATAAAAGCAGCTAGGACCTATGCTATAGGCCGTCTTTGGAGTCCACTCTTCTGTTCCCCTTGTACTTCTATATCCTCAGCTTTATTTATTGGCTGGGCCATCTGCCATATTAAAATGATGGTAGCCACCTTGCAATCGAGATTCTTTATTAGGAAACCCATTGCAATATTGACTGTTATGCATGCATGCCCGTCATGAAGCATACGTTCACATGTTTTTCCAATTTTTAAAAAAGCATTGGCATAGTCAACTGCCCTGCCTTATTGAGCTGAGACTTAATGGCTTTGCCAGTGCGTATGTATAAATTAATTTAAATCTTCATAAGCTGTTCATTTCGTTTTCACCTTTAGGTGGCAGTATTGGGCTTTCTTCAAGCATCTGTTTTACTGCTTTTCACTTAACACTGTTTTTGCACCTGTTCAGCAATCCAACCTCGCTGTTAATGCCCCGGTTACTTACCGGTAAGCTCATTACTCAGAGTATAGTCTTCCTCTCCACATGACTAACGAAGTGAGCTTCATCTCCACACCAGAACCCTCCAAAGCAAAAAGTTAGCCTCCCATCCCTTCCCAATATGGCCGACCCATTTCACCCTAGACCTCTATAAGAGGCGGGCCGGCCCAATCCCTCAGCCTGAAACTACCCAGCATAAACATGAAGCCGATAGCCAGACAGGGAGGGAGGGATGGGAACTTATGTGGCGAGGAAGACTATACTCTGAGTAATGAAGATTACCGGTAAGTAACCGGGGCATTACCTCCTCGTAAGTCTTCCTTTCCACATGACTAACGAAGTGAGCATATACCCAAGCCAAGAGGCTTCATTGTACACAAGAAACCATCATCAAGGAGGATCTGTTAACAAAACACAGCCTTTATTCAGTGTACAAAAAAAACAGGATAAAACATAGCCCAACAATGGGGCCAATCAAGGGACAGCAGACCCAGCACCCAGAACAGCCCCCGCAAACCTCCAGGAGGAGAGCCACCCAGGACCACCCGGTAGTGCTCCATGAACATGTGTGGAGACGACCAAGTCGCCGCCCTGCAGATCTTTTCAGTGGACACACCTTTAAAAGAGGCCCACGACACCGAAACACTCCGAGTGGACTGACCCTGTACATCCCCCGGGAGCTCAGAACCCTGGGACTCGTAGGCTAGCAGGATAGCCTGCTTTAGCCACTAACTCAAGGTGGAGACAGAGGGCTTGTGACCAGAACGAACCGGACCAACGGTCCCGAACAAACTGTCACACTGACAAAAAGCAGACGTGCGGCTCAGGTAAACCTCCACCGCACGTCGGAAATCCAGCAAGGACAGAGAGGCATCCAACCCAGGCAGAAAAGACGGTAAGGACACCTCATGAGAGCAGTTCACAAGAGGGGATCTTAGGCAGAAAACGAGTGTCATGTCGCAGGACCAGACGGTCCGGCAGAACCCGCAAGAAAGGAGGAGACCAAAGAAAAGACTCCAGCTCGCTCATCCTGCCAGCAGAGACAATGGCCACCAAGATAACCACCTTGAAGGTGAGGAATTTAAGATCCACTGAGTGCAGCGGCTCAAAGGGGGGAAAACCAGCAGGGCAGCCCACTGCGCCCTCAGAGTGGAGGGTGCCTAACCCAGGGAAAAACTTTCAGCCAGGAAATCCAGGACCCTCATGGGGTCCACCGATACAGGGTCGGATCCCTGCAACCTGCACCAACGGGGAAAAAGAGGACCAGTGGCGGGAATAGGACAGCAAGGTGGAAGACCTCAGAGAACCCTGTTGCAAGTCAACCACCCCCGAAGAGCACCCCTGAGCCAACAAGGTCACCCGCTCAAGAGCCAACCCTGAAGATGGAGCCGGCGCAACATTGTCCTGGGGAGCGGAGGACCCCGCAACGGGAACGGGTGATCCGGAAATGGTAAACAGTCCCAAACCGCCAGCTCGCACACGAATGGATACCAGGGGCGGCGAACCCAACCGGGAACCACCAAGATCACCAAGGCCTTGTCCAGACGGATCTTGCAGAGGACCCGAGGGATCGAGGGGAAAAGGGGGAAAGGCATACAGGAGACCCCAAGGTCAAGGGAATGATAGAGCATCTACCCTCCAAAACCCCGGACACGGATGGAGAGCGCAGAAGCAGGGAAGGAGAGTATTGCCCTCGTCCGCAAATGGGTCTAAATAGGGAAGGCCAAATCGGTCCACCAGGCGCGGAAAAACCAACAGCGTCCAGGAGAGGGCAGACATTGGAGGGAATACCCGACTCAGGTGGACTGCTACCACATTCTCCGGCCCTGGGAGATACATCGCCTTGAGAGACAGGACTGTCGCCTCCGCCCAGGACATCAGCTCCAGGGTCAGCAACCAGAGGGAGTGCACTCGGCAACCGTCCTGATGGTTGATGTAACCCCTCACCACCTGGTTGTCCGTCTGAACCAAGACATGCTGACCCTGGAGAGAGGGAGCAAACTCCCGGCAGGACGGCCCTCAACTCGAAGAAGTTGGAGGAGCACCATGACTAAAGATGGTCCCAACGACCCTGAACCGACCAAGACCCCAAGGTCGCCTCCCACCTGAGATGACTGACATCGGCCGTGACCACCCAGGATGGGGAGACCAGGAATGGAAGACCCTCGGAGAGGTGGGACTCCACCAACCATCAGCCCAGGTCGGACCGAATTTGTGGGGACACCAGGACCGGGACCTCGTAGTCCCCCGAGCAGGGATCCCAGAGAGACAGAAGGTGTTTGACCAACGGGTACAGGTGGAGGCGAGCCCAGGGGAGAACATTAATGGTGGCTGACATTTACTCCTGAACCCTCAACCACAGACGCACAGGAGCAAAATCCTGACCCAGAAGAGCCCCCAGATCCCGCCAGAAGATGTGCCAGCGTTCCAGTGTTAAGAACGCCCTCCCCTAGAGCATGTCCAACCGACCCCCAATAAAGACCAAGTCCTGGGTGGGTGACAGGTGGGACTTCCTCAGGTTGATCAGGAAGCCGTGGGCAGAGAGAACCCCGCAGACCCACCTGACCTGCAGCGTCCCCTTGGAAAAAGAAGAGGCAGAAATTAGCCAGTCAATCAGGTATGGAAACACCCTGATCCCTTCCCGGTGAAGAATACCCACCAAGGGGGGGGGGGCCAGGATCTTGGTGAACACCCTCGGGGCAGATGATAAACCAAAAGTAAATACCTGGAACTGGTAGTGGCTGTCTCCCACGCAGAACCGGCGGAAACGCTGAGAGGCCGTATGGACGGGCACATGGAGGTATGCATCCAGCAGGTCCAGAAAAGCGATCACCTCCCCCTGGACCAGAAGCAGCAGAATCTTCTGCAGGGAAATAATCTTGAACTTAGTGTGGGGATTGAAATAATTCACCGGCATGAAGTCCAAGACAGGCTGAAAATCCCCAGACACCTTCCTTACCAGGAACAGGATGGAATAGACTCCGTATCCTCTCTGCGACGGTGGCACAGGTCAAGTCAGATGGCCCCCTTGCCGAGCAGATCCTGGATGCCAGCCAGTAAGGCCACCCGTTTGACCGGAGAGGAAGACAGCGGGGTAGCATGGAAAGCGTCTGGAGGAGGGAGCTGAAGGTGATGGACAGACCTTCTCTCACGATCCTTAGAGCCCAAAGATCCGAGACAGAGGATTCCCACACCGAGATGGAAGTGGCGATGGCGTCCGCCCACCGGAACACCACCGGGTGATGCCAGAAGATAGTCAGGATTTGGGAGTGGAGGCCGAAGCAGCCGGCTGAGACCGGGATTTGGAGAAGAATGGGGTGCCCCGGCCGTGACCCCTACCTCGAAAGGGCCCACTGCCCCTAGCCGTAGACGAGGTAGAAAACGCCCTCTTGGGGCCAGAGAAGCGGCCCTTGAAAGACTTGATGGGAGCCAGCAGCTTCCGGTCCTCAGCTGACTTCTTAACCATGTCCTTCAAAGATGGCCTAACAGCTTCATCCCCGAGAAAGGGATCTTCATCAGCAACGCCTTTTGGGCAGCCTCTGCCTTCCAGTGGTGTAACCAGATTTGACGCCGGGCCTAAAAAGCGACACCACCAGCCGTGGCAACGGCACCCAAAGTTTTGAACTAAATGTCTGAAAGCAGTCGAGTCTGTTGCTCCATCAGAGTCAGGGTTGGAACCACATCAGCCCCCTGGTCCAGCTGCTCCGCCAAGGACTGAAAATCCTTTAACAAGGAATGTACCGGGTATGACAAGTAGGCTGACGCCCGGATGGAAAATTGGCCGCCGAGTAGGCACACTTGGCCGCGGCCTCCACCCGCTTGTCAACCTGGTCCGAAGGCGAGGCCTCCTCAGAAATTATGGAGACCTGCGAGGCCAGCCCCGCCATAAGAGAGTCCACCTTCACTGATGGAGGGAAGTCCTTGGCAAAGTCCTGTATGGTGTAGCATTTGTCCAGGTACCTTGGGAAGGCTTGTTTATCCCCTCCAGCGTTCACCCTCAATCACCTTCCTAATGGAGGAATGCAGAGGAAGTGACTCTGGCTCCTTGCGCTGGTACTGCAAGAAAAAAGTCCTCCAAGAGCTCTGCCGCCGCTTGAGCCGGAAAAGCCAGTTCTCCTTGATGTGCTGGAGTACATCACGCAGTTCCTGATCCTGGACATAGCGCCCTCGGAGGTCGTCCTCCTCTTCCCCTCCGCATCAGACACTGGGGAGGGTCCACGCGAGGACGTTTTGGGGAAGAAGGACCCTGCCCCCCCCCCCCCCCCCCCCCCCCTCGCGCTGAGCAAAGGCAGCTGACACCGCAGCTTGGATCATGACCTGGATGGACTGGAAGGACAGAGCCTCAGCAGGAGCCTGGGAGCCTGAACCAGCCCCCACCGGGGAATCCCCCCTGCTCCATGGTCACCAATAGTGGAATCACAGGAACAAAAGCAGTACAACTGTGGGAACAGCCAAGACTGAATGCCCCCACCGAGTCGGCGTCGGAATAAATAGTTTGGACTGGCAGCACCTGGTCGCGTGGGAAGACGTGCCCGACCCAGCCCCCGGAGGACTGGTCAGATACTCTGAGGCCAGTCGTCCTATGTCCTCCAGAATTGCGAGGATTCCCGCCAGAGAGGCCAGAGGAGTGCAGTCCATGGCGGGCACCAGCCGTGACCAAGGACTGACTCCGTCCAAGCCGGTAAGCGTCAGGAGAAACAGACGTGAAACACCACAGCCGTCCGCCAATCTTCCCTCGAGGGGCTGGTGATTGGCGCGAAACAATGCGAAGCCCCTGTGTGCCAAGCAAACGAGTGGGGGTGCGGCCACGATGCACAGATCACCGGCCCCCACCATGCCAGACCAAATTCAGTCTGTTTCCTGGAGGCCTCCACCCAGTGTAAACTGGAGACTCTGGGAGAAGCCTCCCCCAGACCCAGCGTGGAGACCAAGCCGACACGAAACTAAAAAGGGGGCCCGACAACGAGCACCGGCCGCCCCCCCTGTAGACTCGAGGCTCGCTAAGGCAGAGCCTAACCGGTCCCGTAAGAAACCGGGGTAAGGAAGGGGGGGGGTGTGAGGTCCTAGAGCAGGACCGCCAATCACAGACCCACGTACCTGGTAAAGCAGGAACCACTTACCTGATGGCGCATCTGGAGAGTAATCGTGCGCAGAACCAAAAAAACAGGCTGATGGGTTTGGCCGGCCCGCCTCTTATAGAGGTCAAGGGTGAAATGGGTCGGCCATATTGGGAAGGGAAGGGTAGGGAGGCATGGGAGGCAAACCTTTTGCTTTGGAGGGTTCTGATGTGGAGCTGAAACTCACTTCGTTTAGTCATGTGGCGAGGAAGACTAACAAGGAAGTAATATGAGAGCGCACAAAGCTTGAACAGTAATGTGAATGCTGATTTGGGAAAATGTTTTATTGTTCAGTGGGATGCAACAATGGGTTCAGGTTGCTCATACAATTTTTTTTTTTTGTCATGCTGGTTTTTGAATGAAAGGTAATAGTGGAGATTAAGTGGGGCGTCACATTTTATGGGCGTGAAACCCTCGGGGTGCATGTCGGATAGCTAGACATCAGTTTATTGTTCATGGTTGATTACTCTCGTCATTGCATCTAATTTAAGGCATATCATAGACTTAATAAGAGCCTTCCAGCTGCATAGTCGTAATTGTTTTATTTTTACTCAAACATGTATATATTATTTTACATTTTATTAAAAAAAGACACTAATAAAGCAACCCATCCCCACTCATTGTCCGCCTCGTCACCCACGCTGAAGATTAATTTAAAAAGACGCATACATTTGAATACTACACACTGGTTTGTATCATCTCGGCATACATGTCTCTACACTTCATTATACACATAACCATTTGTGGTGTGCTCCTACAATGGCATTGTTTTGTATTTCACAACCAGCACAGTAATACTTTATTTCCTTAATTTCCATTATTTACATTTATAAAAGTGACGTACAGTAGTGAAAAATAAGAACATTAATGGAAGGTTTCATCTGATTTCTTAGTGACTGTCTCCAGTGTGATTTCCCATGCTTGTAATTTTATACGTTTCGTCGCTTACATGATAGCAAACTGTAAGGTTGACTGCTCAAATATTGGCCATCATAAGCATATATATCTCGTGACAAGAACCAGCTACTTCCATGCCATTAACTGCCCCTTATCACCTGAAATGTTCGGCTACTAGTCTGTAGCTAGTGCAGATAGGAGATGGGGAACACCTCTGCCTTTCACCTCATTTCAACCACCTGTCTGTAAATTAACATGCTGGAGAAAGAGCTGGTAAGATAGGTGTTAATCTTAAAATAGAGTGATTCACAGGAGTTGCTAGAGATGTTGGTATCTAGGTGACATTGATATTGTGCCTTATAGATTACCACCAAGTCTCCTCCAGGCATGCCTGCTCTATCCAGTCTTAAGGATTAAGAATTTGGATGGAATGTCATCCACTAGATCGGGGCCCAATGCTTCATTGTAAAAACTCAGTCAGGGTTGTACACCCACAAAAAAATCTCCTAGTTCTACCTTGTGTTTTATCATAGATGAAGCATTGATTAGGAACTCTTTAAGCGAGGGTTCCAACCTCCCTGTATCTTCACATAGCCCAGCTGGTTTAGTAACACTATGAAAATTACCCAATGAACCAGTTGGCAAATGGAATGTCATAAAACCCCATGTATTATAAACACTGTGCATATGCTCATACATTTCAACAAAGCTAAATGCAGTACATAGGTTAGGCTTACCCACTCCACCTGGACTCAGAAGCTGCATTCTAGAGTATTCTATGGGAGAAGATGTGCGAGGGCCGACCGGACCAGAGGTCTGGACGCAGACGGGCTTGCCTTTGGAGTGTCTTCAACCTGTCTGTGATCTCTTAATTAGCATCTCTGTCAGAACATTTTGACTGATAACTATCTGAAAATGTCCTCCTGACATGCAACCAGGAAGTGGGCAGCAACAGGCCTTTTGCTCCACCACAATCGGATCACCCAAACCTCAGTGGACCAGGGAAAATGTAGGCAAAGTGCAGTGTAACATACAAATATTCCGTAAATATTTAAAAACATCAATAAAAGACCAGGAACATTAAAATTATTAATTATTGCGTGTTAGCCGATCATGAGCAGGTCAGTATCAATCCGACTAATGGTGCATCCGCACTCTAATAGCCCTTAAGTAACAGAACGGCTAGAGTGTTAACTATCCGAAAATGGCCCCCTGCAATTCAGCCAGGAAGTGGAAAAGCAACAGGCCTTTGCCTCTACAATAATCTGTTTAAAAGGTAGGCAAAGTGCAGTGCAACATACAAATATTTAATACATGTGTAAATATATCAATAAAAGACCTGGGAATATTAAAATTAGCAATTACTACTTGTTAGCCA
Organism: Triturus cristatus; assembly: GCF_964204655.1. Taxonomy (NCBI): domain Eukaryota; kingdom Metazoa; phylum Chordata; class Amphibia; order Caudata; family Salamandridae; genus Triturus; species Triturus cristatus. The sequence goes on along the minus strand of NC_140587.1, from coordinate 216,701,019 downwards.
CTCATGAGCAGATCTGCATCAATCCGACTAAAATATTAATCGTGCTATCTCTGGTTTGGGACCAGGAGGAAAAATAGTTCGACCATTCTTTTTAACAGTCATTAAAAATGAAATCTAGTGGTAAAGTTAGCTTTTTAAAAGTAATAATTAGGAAAGTAACTTCTAGAAAGTTATCTTTTCCCTGCCTGAATCTCCGGTAGGCTAATTTGCATTCGCTCGTCAGCAACAGCTCAGCCAGTGCTTGACATTTATGAAGTGTGAAAGTGCTCCAAGAGGAAAGACCATGGCTTGTGTGTTGGGAGGTGATTTTCTTCCCTTTGCAGGAAGACCAGTAAAGGTGGCATCAGGAACTTCATTTACTTGTAAAGGGATTGCCCTTTCTCAAAAAAATGAAGTGAAGTTGCTACTTGGCCAATTGGAACGGGACCTGGATTGGACATTGCTGGTGGCCTGTGGTGGCGAGAGAACTAGCCCCTAAGTACTGTCCCTGAGGTTCTGGGACCATTGGCTGTGTCTAACTGGACTTCTCCATTAATCTGAAAAAGTGTGAGAATTCTGAGTTCATTCTGCTAGAGGACCAGGACCAACCACTGAAATCAATCTGGCCAAGGTGCAGCTTTGCTGGGCCGAAGAAACCTGTTTCTCTCATTTCAGCCGGCTCGTGGCAAGACGGTATCTGGCCTCTTGGCACTCATCATCTGATACAGCCTGCAGACTTGCTCCGCTGGATGATTCTGAACACCAAAAAGGAGACCAAGTCAGAACTTAAAAATCAATACAGGGTGAAGGCTCCAAAAGTATCCAACCAACAAGCGGACTTCCTGGATGCAAAATGTGAACTTTTTCCACTCGGAGGTTTTCCCTCCAAACTAACTGCTTTAGCAAGAACCCATCCGACAGCTGATTAGTTTCAAAAGGACTTCTTCAGATACATCTTGCAACCATTCTTCACTGATAGATTTTGACTTTAGATCAGCACAGTGTATCGGACCTTTGCTGTACCACAGTCTACCTGAAATTGCATCTAGATAAGTCACCCGCAAAGAGTTGTTACTGATTATTGCGTTACTTTTTCTTAACACTTTTCCTCTTAAAAATAAAAAAAAATCATAGCTTCTGTTCTTATTGAATTTTTGCTGTTTTGGTGTGATTTTATTTTACTCTATTTTGAATAAATTGGAAAAGTTTTTTTTGTGTGTTTGCATTTTAACTCTTTTGGTACTAGTAAATGCTGTACACATTTTTTCAAAGTTAAGCCTCTCTAATCTGTGCTATAACTAACAGGGGTTGAGCTCTGGTTTGACATGTTGGTGACTTTATTACTTCTGGTGGACTGCATTCCAACACAAACCTATCACCAGCAGTATTGGTTTTCTAATTTAAGTCCAATTTACATATTCGTTTACGCATGTGGCTTGATCTGTCTCGTGCTCACTGCTTTATTACGGCTTTCGCTAGCTGAAACCTTTGGGTTATCTGCATTGACCTATGCCAGCGATAAACAATTGAGAGTAAAGTTTGCCTTCTCAAATGTACAACTCTGTGCAGGCTACCCGCCAGTGCAGTGGTCTCCAAACTTTTTAATGCCACATCCCTCTCCGTGTGGAAAAAAAATCGTTGGGGTCCCCCTCAAAACGTTTCACAATTATTCTATTAAACTGACAATGTTTAAATGTGTCTAGACTTATTTAAATAGTGCAGTTAAGTTAAAATACATGATTGCCAAACATACTATTCTGAGTATCCATAGTGTGATTATTAGAAATGGAAGTGGGGGATTTGAAGTATATTCGGAGTCCCTTCTCTTTTGACCCGTTATCTCGCCCCCCTCTCCCACCCCCAAACCTACACCCCCTTTGAAAACAAAGTACTGTTATCTGCATAGTGCTTCTTTTGGCCAGAGCCTTGTGCCATCCCTCCCTGGGATCACTTGACATCCCCCTAGGTGGGCCTTCCCCCCCCCCCCCCCCCCCCCCCCCGTGTAAAGACCCCTGTGCTAATGGATGGTGGCTAATGATATGCTAACACACATCTCATAGGGAGGAAAAAGGAGCGGAGTGAAACTTTACACACTGAAACTTGGAGATGAAGAGGAATGTCCAACGATCCCAACTGCGGAATTCAGCAAGGATTCGGATTTACTAGCTAGATTGATTACCATACCAGATTTGGGTAACACTCCACTACCCACCCCCCCCCCCCCCCCACCACCAACTCCAGCGTGGAATCCCATTTTAAAATGACTTGGCATCTAAACGTATTACATTTACAAAAAAATTAATCGCCAACCTTTTTGCTGAAATTGCTACTACCGTGGGACCTCCCTAACTTGAAAAAAGCACTAATTGACAGTATGGTAAAACAGGTGGATGGAGGATGTGGTCAGAAGGGAGATTCACAGTAGATCGTGATAAAGGGGCAATTTCACAGATCTTCTAGCCTGTGCAACAATCAGGCGAGCGAGTTGAAGATTGGAGACCAACAGAAAAGAGATTGTGAGGTGGAGTAAATGAAATTAGAGTGGGTAAAAGCTTGTTAGCTTATTTCAAGGGCATCTAGTAATGCATAATTTAAGTTGATACTGTGTAAAGTTTTTGCATCAAGTGTACACTACCCCTAGCACAGTGTATAAAATAGGAAGAGGACACACAATGGAGGGTCTGAAATGCAGACACCTACTGGCCACATTCATACATATGGTTTGGGAATGTGCTTTAATTTGTGGATTTTGGGATATTGTCATTGACGTATTAGCAACAGTCCCTGAAAAAGAGTGAAAATATTGGTACGAACCATAGCCAGGAGAACGATTACCATATGAGTCCAGACCCACCAAAAGGAGTGGCCACGGGTGGGCTAGAGATGAGGAAATATATGTAAAATTGGTCAGGAAGGATGAGAAGTAGACAACCTCAGGGACTGAAAGCAATACAAAAGCACAAGTTCGGACTCTCAACCGTACAAGATTTGTTTTGAGAACTCCAACTACCAGCCTAGTTAATTATTGTTAATATGAACAACACAAAGCTATTATTGTGGTATGAACATAACCATGTACCGTTTGGAAATGTGTGCAATTTGATAACTGATAAATAGACCTTTAAAAAAGAAGATATCAGATATTGAAGAACTAATTTATTAATTCAAAGATATGTGGTGTTGGTTGCGCCTCAACATAATCTTTGACAGTGTTCACTTAGCCTTTTGACCATGTGTTTACTCCAGCATTTTCAGCCTAATACCTGCTCTATCCTCTTTCATTAGAAGTTACGCACACATTGAGGGTGCCATAAAGACGTCCTATCACATACAGCATTCCAGTTAGCAGCTCATGTCTCCTGCATTTATACCTTCCATGACTAAACATGTTGTTGACTTCTGTAAGGACTGCCACTGTTACAGGACATAAATGTTAATTGTTACTATTCTTTTCTTTTCTCATGGTGTAAAAAATTGTTACATTGACCTGCTTTTAAATATTCCTAGTCTAAACATTTTCTCATTTTTAGGAACTTTTCGTTCGGTATTTGGCTGCTTACTCCTATAAGAATGGCACCGGGAAACAGAAAAAAGAGCTAACATACGATGACCTTTCCAGCACAGCAGAAGAATCAGATGTGTTTCAGTTTCTTGCCGGTATGTTGAAATATTTTTTGTTGTCAAAAATCTTTTTTTTATTCAGCATCATATGCAATACAACATTCAGAGTACAGTAGGGTGCACAGATCCCAGAGTCAAATCCTTCAGCTAATGGAAGTCCAGTTGCACATAACACTAGGTCTGGTACAATCCCCCGGTTATCATCAAAGCTGAGAGCCATTTTGTGTCGGGCTTACAACCCTAGCTAAGAACCTCACTAGGTCTGGTACAATCGCCCTGTTATCATCAAAGCTGAGAGCCATTTTGTGTCGGGCTTACAGCCCTAGCTAAGAACCTCATAAACAACAGATAAACTAATAAAAATCTAAAAGCTTGCCCCAACCCTCCCACAAGCCATACCCTGGTGGTGGTGGAGCCCCTACAGGAGCAAAGCAAGTCACACGGATGTATCAAAAGAGTGTGACTACCAGAGCGGGGCCTGAGCCGTGAGAGAAGTGGCTGGTGCTGTAGCCAGTTCGTGACTGGGAGGTTAGAATTGGAATAGATGCATGGACCTTAATGAGGGAGGGCAAACCGCCGAGGGTAGGCCCCTAGACAAGTAATGTCTTAATGGGCCCCATTTAGTTTCAAAGGTCTTAAAATCATCCCAGGAGAACTCCGCAAGGTGCTCCATAGAGAGAATTCTCCACAACCAGGCATGCCATAATGAGATCTCCGGCGTGGCTTTCTCCTTCCAGGCAAAAGCTATCGTAAGTTTCGCCGTCCCAGACATGCCCACAGGATAGCCTTATTGGCTTTTGTTTGATGCTCCAAGTTGGGATCCCGAATACCAAGTAAAACCTCCTCTATAGAAGTCGGGACGGGGTACCCCAGGATGTATTTAATATGAGAGGATATCTTCCCAAAAAGGCCGGATACCCGGGCAATCCCACCAGATGTGGCAAAAATCCCCCTGCAACCCGCAGCCCCACCAGCAGAGATCTGAGGTGTCAGGGAAGATCCGTTTGAGTTTGAGTGAGAACCAGGCTCACCCCGAGGGCCGTTCAGAGCGCGGGCGCCATTTTGAGGTCCGGCACGGCGCCACGAGTAATCCTCACTCCGCCAACAAAGACTAAAACCGCGAAAATGCCACAAAAGTCCTAAGCTGCCAGCAATGTTATCCTCCAGTGAAGTCCAATCCCCGCACTTCCTTAATTCCCCTCAGGCGGCGAGCATACCTCTGGGCGTGCCTCCAGGTCACCCTTGCCGTCCCACGATGGCGCGCATCCCGCATCAACCCCTCAGGAGATGTGGCGAAATATCGGGCGAACAGGAGCACATCTAGGCAGCCTCTGCGGAGTCACAGCCCCGGGGATGGTCGTCTGCATCCGTGTCAGCCTCACATCAGAACTGGAGCCTCAGAGCTGGCAATGGATTGCGCCCGTACCGGCCAGCGTCTCTCTCCGCACCAAAATGGAGGCCGGTCCAGCCCTGCGTCTGCTGAGGATCCGTTCTCCTGTCACGGAACTGCCGGCAAAGCCATCCGCCACATTCCCGATCGGTTCTGCAGCATGCCCCGCAGCGGCAGTCCGTTTTCGACTCTCTACCGGTCCGGTAAACCACTTAGGGCAGCCACGGGGGTACGGAGCTGAAGCGGCTCACGTCCGCTTAGCCATCTTGCTCGGTATGTTGAAATTGTAAGTTCTAATGTAGAACGACCACAGGGGACCACTACAAAGTTACGGAGCTTAGTAAAACTTTTTAATTCACTATGTAGGAGTTACCACATGTTCAGGGTAGCATTTTGATGTTGTGGTGCTTTAATGCCACCAGCATGATACCTTTCAGTGGTACTATTGAACTCGTTTGAGGGACAGCAAGTTAGTGGAGACTTCACACTGGTGCAAACTCAGTGGAAGGATTTTCATCTGTAATGTGAACTTTTACATCACCATTTTGGAGTGGCAGCCTTTTCATTCATGAGGAAGCTGTTGCTAATGAGGGATGTGGCTGACTCCCTAAAATGGCGGATGCTTTCTAAGCCCGCTCCGCATCCCTTCCCCTAAATATTCTGATTTATCTACACAACTCGGGCGTCTGACAACCCATCCATCGCTGCAGATGTAACCCTACGTCTGCTGACTCTTCTGCCCGGATGACCGCCGGCCCGGCTCCCTCGAGGTGTACTTGCTGGGGCTGCAGCCCCGTCGGGCACTGACACAGAAACTCGCCTCTCCTTTTGCTCTCTGCCCCAGCCCTTGTGAGTTGGACGGCTGCGAGCGGAGCTGGGTGCACCGTCTCTTTGGGCTCTGCGGCCATGAGGCGCCCTCACATCAGCGGTGCCGTACAGACATTTTGCTGGGGTCTGCGCCGGGTGAAAAAATGGACAAAGTAGTGTCAGACTTTACGCTGTTGAAAGAGACCATCAAAAACTCGCTGAAAGGGTGTGCGAGACTGAACTTACTCTTACCAACTTGCGCCCCTAGTCTCGCAACCACACCGCCACGCTACAGGACCTGCTGGGGCAGGTGTGCACCTTGGAGGACAAGCTGGACGACGCTGAGGATTACTCGCGTCACAACAATGTACGAGTGGTGGGTCTGCCAGAGGGCGCAGAGGGCCGTGACCCGATCACTTACACCGAGCGCTGGCTGGCGGGGCTACTTCCTCTGGGAGTCCTGTCTTCGCAATTTGTGGTGGAGTGTGCACATAAGATCCTGGCTCTGCCTGGAGCCGGTCTGAGGCCCTTCCTGTTTCGGCTATTAAATTTCAGAGAAAGAGACAGTCCTCAGAGAAGTCAGGAAGCTGTCAGGAGTTACTATCCAGAATGCTTCTATCATGTTTTTCCCGGACTACACCGCTCAGGTTCAAAGGCGCAGTGCCGCCTTCATTGCGGTAGTGAAAGATGGTACCACCCGCTTTTTTGACGCTCCCTCTGACGTTTGGGATTGGCTGGAGGAGGCAGGCCTGGCTGTGGCGACCACACCTGCTGAGGCCCCCCCAGCACCCAGACGCTCCAGGCGTGGCTGCGGAAGGGGCGGCCTACTCCGTTGTATCCCTTCGGATTGTGCCCCGGACCGTGAGCACATTCTATCCGAGCACCAGGAGACGCTGTGTGCGGTGGCAACACTCCACAGCACGAAGCCCACTCCTGAACCAAGACTGTCACCACCTAAATCACTCAGCGAGGAGGGCTCGCTGCAGGTATGGTCCGGGAGCCCGGATTTCCCCCTTCCCCCTGTTGTCACCCCAGTCCTCGGACAATATAATTTGATTGCTGTGTCCGTACTGTTTCCCAGTGGGTGGGTTGAACCCCCCCCACCCCCCCCCTTTCCTCCTCCTGTATAATACCCTGGCACACAGTTGGTCATCGGGATTACATGTTGGGGAGGCTGAGGGGTCATGCTGTATGTTGTACTGGGGGATACCAAAGGGGATAATGGACGGAGCTTTTAAGCAAATCAAACACTGACCCCCAGTCAACTGATCTGGGCTTAATCCATCATCATTCTTTAGCTCACTCCACCACCACAATTTAGATATGGCCATATGCAAATCAGTCTGACCCTATGCCTCATGGGAACAGTCCAGCCCGAACTTCCAAGCCATGTCTTCCCTGGACCGGAAACCAGCATCCTGGGACCGGTTTTGGGTTTATAACCCTCATCAGCCAGGCTATCTGAAATCCAGTGGCAAAGTGAGCAAGGGACCAACGTCTGGGCATACCCTGCCAACTTAGAGCGAACAAAGCAGACGGGTATGCCCAGACGTGGGTCCCGTGCTCTCCATACCACTGGAATCAAGCTATCCTGGCTGAAGAGGGGTGAAACCCTGAAACCGGTCCTAGGATGCTTGTTTCAAGTCCAGGGAGGACCTGGCTTGGCAGTTCAGGCTGGACTGTTCCCATGAGGCAGTGTCAAGACTGATTTGCATATGGCTTGGTTCAAACTGGAACGGCATAGTGAGCAAAAAAACAATGGATTTAGGCCCAGATCTCTGTACTGGGGTGAATGTATGACATTGTTCTGCATTCGGTCCATCAACTGTTGTTTTTGCGTATGTTGTACTGGGGCCGCCCGAGCTCTGTATTATGGCCTGTCCTGGCATTGTACAGGGTCTCACCATGTTAACAGTATAAGATATCTCTCCCATTTGCTCGATCCATCATTAGGGGATAGGCGTTTGACTTTGACAACACACGCACCCCTCAGCCGTAGTCACCTTGTGCGTTTGTTGCCATGGTTAGGCTCCCCTGTTTGGGTCAACTCCCCTTGCAAGTTCGCTCTTGCAAAGTTACACTTATAATGCCAGATGATGTCATTCCCGAATACTTGCTGTTGCATTCACTGAGATTCCCGGTGTCTGTCCGCTCTTCCCTCACAGTACCACACCGCTGACTGAACCCAGACACTACTACCATCCTTTATGGCCAACGTTAACCTGGAACGTGAGAGGCATTCACTCCGCATCGCACAGGTACTCCATCTACGCATAGCTACAGCATAGGTCCACTGGCATTACACTGCTCCAGGAGACACATTTAACTTCCCTTGAAGCAGAGCGGCTGCGCCGCCGCTGGCGGGGTCATGTTTATAGCACAAAGTTTTCCTCCCTAGCGAGAAGTGCTCTCATTTGAGTGAGGGCGGGGGTTTCCTGCGAACTGGAGGAGGTCGAGGTTGACACAGAAGGCAGATATGTATTCATCAAAGGTCCACTAAACGGCCAGCCCCTCCTTATTGGTGCGATCTAAGCTCCCAGCGTAGACCAAAACTCCTTTCTAGGCAGACTTTCTAGATTATTAACCTGCTGGAGCGGCCTGCCCTAGATTATAGGGGGGTGACTTCAATTCTGTTCTTGACGTCTCTCTGGACCGCTCCTTCCTGCCCCTGACATGCACCTCTGTGACCTCCAACGCTCAAGCTCTGCACGCACGGCTCAATCACTGGTCCTAAATAGATCTGTGGCGATACCGCCACCCTGATGCCTGTCTCTACTCCTACTACTCACCAGTTTCATGCTCGTTTGGACCAAATACTCTGCTCTCCTTCCCTACTTCTATTAATTCAAGACTCTGAATACCTAGGCCACACACATTCCGATCATAACCCCCAGCTCCTGAGTCTTAGCTGGGACAGAGGGCCTCCCCTTGATACCAACCTGGCGTCTACAACCAGTGGCGCTAGAGGATCAAGCTTTTTGTGGTTCCCTATGCTTGGCGATCTCAGGCTATTTTGCACTCAATGGAAGTTCCACTGGTTTCCCAATGGTCGAGTGGGAGGCCTTCAAGGTCACAATCAGGGGACTCTGTCTAGGCCTCACTTGGAATATCCACAAACAGCTGAATGCTTCCCTCTGTGCCATCGAGAGCAAACTTCTCGGTTATGAAACCTCCTCAGTTACACAACCCGAGGCTGACACTGGCTTGGACGAGCTACACAGCAAACACGATGAGCTTCTAGAAAGACTGCGCTGCCACAACTACCTAGCTCACTCAGCGCACTTGCACTTCACATCAGACAGAGCGGGTAGGCTGTTAGCGTATTTATTATGTCAGGAGCACCCCTACAAACCAATACACCCCATACGCTACAACCAAGGCAGTATATACCATATGCAGCTCGATATGCACACAGCCGTGACCAGACACTACGCAGCACTCTATAAGTCTACCACCCAAGGGGACCACTTGCAGATCAGTGCCTTCTTGGGTCCGATTGAACTGCCCATAATTTCCCTCAACCAATACATGGCGCTTGAGTCTCCCATCACTATTGACGAGGTGCGCAACGCTTTCACAACACTAGCAATGGGGAAAGCGCTGGGTACTGGCGGGCTCTCTACGGAATTTTACAAGCTGTATGCTGAAGCACTGGTTCCCTATCTCCAAGCCCCCTATACTTCTGCTCTAGAAAGCTCCTTGCAACCGGCATCACTGCGCTCAGCCAGTTTAGTGTCCTTGTTGAAGCCAGGCAGAGACCCCTCAGCAATGTGCTCCTACAGACCGTTAGCTATTCTAAACGCAGATTACAAAATCTTGACGAAAATACTTGCAAACCGACTCGCGCGCCTCACCTCTGCCTTGGTTCAACCGGACCAGATTGGGTTTATCCCCGCTCGTAGCACCTTCCTCAATCTTCGTCGCTTTTTTAGAGTTGCAACATATGAGCCGCGCCGCACCGCTGGCCACGCTCAGGGTGCCTGGTTTTATTTTTTTTTTTTATTTTTTTTTTTTTAAAAAACCTTTATTTGTGCATCTTAAAAGAACAAATACGGGCCTACAACCGTCAGGCCGGCCACGATACAATGAAGCACTGATACCCACATTACACCCCCCGTGCGTCAATGGTCAGGATTAACAACGAGTTATGAGTCACATACTGGAGATATCTCTGACACCCGGGGAAGGAGAAGTGAAGGTTAATTTTAAGTTTTTAGATTATTTTATCAAAGAAAAAAGTCAATGAAGGATAAGAACAAAGGAGATTCGAGTCCGCAAGATAGCCTCACCACACGGGAGAGCAGCAACATCAGTAAGAACAACAATGGAAGTAAAAAACTCAGACAGTGAGGCGGTGCAGAAATATAACAGGATAGTCACATGAACAAGTACGCACCCCTCCGGAGCCGCCCCCACTTGATCCACCCCACACCCGGACCCCGAATCGAAGAAAGTAGAGCGCAGAGACATAGAAGAAAAAAGGCCCATAGAACTAATTAAGAACAGAGTATTATCCCCCCACCCTACACCAATGCGGAGGCTACGGCCTACCCCCCCCCCCGACATAGTGCCTGTCGCCCAATGAACCCGAAATATAGAGAAGAGAGAAAGTGGGAATAGAGTAAAGAAAATAAGAAAACAGAAAAGAAGGTGGGGAGGAGCCCACGGGACACCAGAGCGCCCCGAACCATCAGCCAGTCCTGGCCCCCACACACTGAGAGCCCACTACTCCAAAAAACGGCATGCGAAGACACCATGGCACCACAGTGTAAGCGAATGGACACAAGTCGCGATGAGTGCGCGCAAAACAGACATACAGTTCCAGTCCCAGGCCAGCCCGTCCATAAACCCTGGCAATAGAAGTCAGTCTAGCCCTGGCCCGATCGCGGGCGTGGGATTAAACCAGCCCCTGCATGAAGGCCCCGTGTCCCGAGCAGACAAAGACAAGATGGCCGCTCGTGAAAGGATGGTGAAGTAGGATCACGAAATGGCCGCCAACCATCGGTTGAGGTCCCTCTTTGCACCACATAAAATCCAAACCTGGCAATTAAGGTACAGGAGTTCCACAAAAAGTAAGCCGTGGACCACCGCGGACGGTTCCTCGACGCCGTTAGGTATCGCTCAACAGGATAGTCCAGCGGACGCGGCGAGGCAGGCAACAATGAGGCAGGCAGCCATGACCAGGGGGACAAAGTGTCCGCAGTTGAGGTGTAGAGCGGTGTACCCTGAGCGCCGGGAGCGCCAGGTGAAGGCATCAGTGTAGCACAGTCATACACCGCCGTTGCGTCCCCGCAAGTGGACAAAAGCACCGGGAGATCCACGCCCTGTAGATGACAAACAGTGCGCTCACGACCCGCAGCCGACAGTATGGGGTCAAGCCGCTCACTCAGCGCTTGCAGGCCAGCGCACATCTGTAGTTGGAAGTCCCGCAGGGCAGCCAGAACGGAGCCGCATGTCGGCAGAGGCTGGGCCCCCACAGCGGCAGCAATCCGGGACGGCACCGTGGGGCTGGTGTCCGTAAGAGGGAGGGCGAAGTGGGCAGCGGGCGAGACCAGAGTAGCACCCCCCAGCCTCGAGCAGGCACTCAGCGCCATGTTTTGCCGCTATACGTTACAATGGCCGAGGGGGGGGGGGGAGTCGTGGCAAGGAGTCAATTCCCCTCAGGTCTACGCCGCAACGGGAACGGCCGACAATCGCTTCTCTTCTCGCAGGTTCCCCTCGCCGCTGGCTAGGCAATAGGCGAAGGGGGCAGCAGCATCCCACAGCGCGGTCATCAGAGCGGGGCCGGAGTCACGCCGCACCGGGGCCCACCCCACAGCTCCAGCCCGGCCGGCACAGGGTGCAGAAGGTGTCCGGCCGTCCCTCTCCGGGCTCATCCGGCAGCGATCCGTGGTGCGAGGGGAGATCGGGACCGCGGGGCTCAGGTTAGCGCTCGCTGGTCCGGTAACTGCGGAGCTTCCAGGGGGCCAGCAAAGGCCGTAATGGCGCAGGATTTCAGTGCCGAAGACAAAAGCACCCAGAACTCGGGCATCCGGGCGGGCTGAGACTCCGGGAAAGCGGCAGCACGGTCAGCGCGTCTTCGCACACGTTTCACCTCGAAAATCGGCGAGGATGGGCATCAGGATAGTAGTCCGAGGCCACGGACCGACGGAGCCGGGCGCTCAAGCGTCTGCTCCGGTCGCCATCTTGGCTCCTCCGCGAGGGGTGCCTGGTTTTAGACCTTGAGAAGGCCTTTGACTGGGATTACCGCTTTTCTGTTCTGGCCAAGTTCGGGTTTGGGCCCTCTTTCATTGACATGGTCCGGCTATTCTATAAACATCCGACTGTTCGTGTGAAAACAGGTCCCTACATTTGCGCCTTACATTGCTGTGGGACTAGGCAGGGCTGTCCCCTTCCTTTCTCCATAGCAATGGAGCCCCTGGCAGAATACATCCATACTCGGGTGGGTGTGGGCATACTTCTAGGCAATTGAACCCACACATTATCGCTGTATGCAGATGATATCCTGATGTTTGTGAGGGATGTACACGCTATTTCGCCGTCGCTAGCTCACACCCTGAAGTCATTTGCCGATGTATCAGGGCTGCGTGTCAATGTGGCAAAGTCCTCCTTATACCCCTTTGCGGAATCCACCTTGGACCCTCTCTACACGCTCAATGGGATCCAAGTAACATGGTGCACTGATGGGCGTCCGCATTTACAGATGCAAGACCTTTTTTTCGGCGGAAACCTGGGTAGAGTGACGTTGGTTATTCATGCTAAGCTCACTTTTTGGGACACTCTCCCACTATCTGTCACGGGTAGGATTGCCCTCACCAAGATTGTGATCCATCCTCGGCTCCCCTATTACTTTACTAATCTGGCTCTCTATGTTCCCCCTCTTTTCTTTACTAGATTGGAGAAAACAATCGGAGATTTTATCTGGTGCACCTCCCGCCATTGTGTCTCCATTAAGAAGCTTTACTTACCCACGGATCGGGGCGGCTTCGCAGCTCCTAACTTGGAGCATTACTATCTTGCTGCACAATTACAATGGATTGCCAGACGCCTGGCCTCTCTTCACCTCGCCGACACACCTACACTAAGGCCACCCCTACTACACTCTTCCCTACTTCACCTGTTCCACCCTTGTTCGAAGCCCGGAGCCATAGACTCCCTGCTGCTTAGAGTTGCATAAAATGCTACTGCAGAAGCCTCTTTGTCACCCGCTCCACAATACCATATGCCCCCACTATACCACTTCAGGGAACGCCCAGAGGGTCACGGGTCACCACGACGGCCGAACACCACAACTGGGAGGTGCCTGATATCCATGACACTGGGGATCTCTTCTGGGAGGGGGCCCTTATACTGTACACCACGCTTGTCTCAGAGGAGGGCCTATGCCCGGGCAGCTTCCTGCTTCACCGTTTCCTTAGAACGGCCCTTGCGGTTCACTGGGGAGACTTGACCACTGAGCCCTCCATGCATCTCAAGATTCAGTACTAACATGTGATGGGTACTGGTGGGCATCTCACTCGATGGTTAGCCGCCTCCATTAGACAACATTCTGCAGTCTCATTAGATCCTCTAAATCTGCTTTGGGAGGCAGACCTGGAATGCCCTTTCACTGACTCTGAATAGGCGAAGGCCTTGGAAAGTCCCACCCATATACCCTGCAACCAACGCTTCCACCATATCCAATTTTTTGTTTTGCACAGAGCGTATCTCACACCAGCTAAGATTAATAGATATTTCCATTGCACAGACACTGCCTGCCCCGTAGCCAGATGGTCGACGCTGACCTTCTACATATGTATGGCACTGTCCTGCCCTTGGCAAATACTGGAGAGCGGTGGCCAGCGCCCTTGCCCGCTGTACCGAGCAAGTCTTCCCCTTCTGCAGGAATCCTACATCTTTGTCAGAAGTAAAAAAACACTAGGTCACATCCTGCTTCCTGGATCTGGAAACTGCCAAACGATAGATCACCAGGAGATCAGAATTCCACGAGTCCCCACTCGCTCAGTCGTGGCGGCGCTCTTTATTAACATGGGCCAAGGCAGAGAGTATCACCCTGTATAGGGAAGACTTACTAGGTCTCCACGGACTCCCGCTGGCGGCCAGTCTGGACGCAATGTTGGAGTCCCTGACTGGCGACAGAAGCGCGGATTCGGGGGGTTCCTCTCTGGATCGGAAACTGACCGCTGACGTGTCAAGCGCTTAGGGTAACCATCCATCCCCGCAGAACCGGGGCACACCATCGCCATTGGTTTCTCACACAATCAGTCAGCAGTTATTCATTCATATATAACACACATCGTTTAATCACTAAAGTGAGCGGCACCCACATGGGGGAGGGGGGGGGGGCGGTTTGAGGCAGGCGGGCACAGCAGTGGCATTCATTATTAGTCAGTCCTACATTTTATATTTGTTCCATTTGTCCTCATTTTGTTATACCCCATTTGACTTGTTTAGAACCTGTTTATGCACAGTTGTGTAATGCCTGCATCCTCATGATCTTTATGGTCCTTTGCATTGCAGTCATAATACTACTTTGATTATTATGCATTACTTCTTTAGATGTTACTGTACAACTGTTTTCCAATCTTGTGCAGACTCATGCATCCCATATTATTGGGGCCAACCATGTTGCTGCTTTGTGAATGTCACTAACTTCTGTTCCTTAACCGAAAACCAGTAAATAGATTTTACAAAAAAAAATGAGGGGTGGCGATTTTCTAGCTTTCTCATTATCCGGCTGCCCCAATTATAATTGTGTTCATTATATTGTTTGCATCTGTTTCCCCATTCAGTGCTGTAACTGTTTCTGCATTGCTTGCAAATAACACATTTCCTTCATGCTTTGCACTGTTATTTCTTTTGCACATAAAAAATAAGTTATTTCCTTCATAGTTCTGCCTGCATAAGTGATGGCCCTCAACATAGAAGTGTTGTGCCCGAAGTATTAGACTGGTCCCATGGTATGAGAACTGTAGGGGGGTCATTGTTGCAGAGCCACACTCTGGGAGGGTCGCTTGTTGGTGCAAGGCTGGTTCCTGCCTGTGGAACTGTGATCGCTGTCAAGCTTCTGGCTCCTGTGCAGTGATTCTCTTGTACCGTATGGTCGATAGATGGCACCTCCTACTCATCTGTGGGTGATTGGGCCTATGCCAACATTAACAGCACCTAAACTTCCGGTCATCATGATGAACCAGGTGCGTGACTTTTGTTTAGGTGACTTTTTTTTTCTTTCTGATTCTAGTATGTGTTCTGTGACCACACTGCAAGTTTTGTCACTGGTTTAGACTTGCAGTCTTACTAATTTTGTTTTTAAACCTTTTAAAAATGATCTTCATGTTCGTTCTACAGTTTTTAAGAAAGCTCTTTAATAGTCGAGCTTCAGTAGGTCTTTCCCACAAATGTACTTGTGCTTGACTTGTGTGCTTCGTTCAGAACTACATTACAGAGCCTTCAGGAAGCAAGAATGTTGATGCTGTCTTTCTTTAGCAAAGTTATTGCATTGATCTGCTCTAACAAATGCAAACCTCTGGTTTCCTGGAGCTGCTTCTGTCGCTGTCGAGCAGTTTTTAACCTGTTGATCTGACTAAAGGTGATCCAGATGAGATAACTACATAATCCAATACCTGTTACAGAGCTACAAGCCTTGCCCAGCTGCAACCAATGCTCTCTGTGAGGGGGGTGGTAAGAGTCTTTTTCTTGGTGAGCAGGGAAGCATTAATGCTGCTGCGACTCTTGCCCTGTTTTTGCGTGCAAGGGAATCTTGTTCTTATTGCCCGGCGAAACATTTTTGTAAGTCACATGTATAGTTTGCGTTGCTACTGACACTTTTCTGCTTCTGTCTTGCTTGTAAGATAGCTTCATTGCTACGGTCATTGCTATACCTATTTTGTAAGTGATGAGGCTTGTACTATGCCTTGTGCTCTACATCTCAAGTGTGTGTTAAGTGAGGATCCTCACGGGTCAGCAGTGTTCTGTAGACAAACCAGTTGCAGCTTTGAAATAGGCAACAAAATTGCGGAAAACTGTCCAATGCTAAAATAATTCCCGTGTCTGGCACTCCTTTTTCACACTTTTTGCTGTAATTGAAGTCCTGTCTGATTTACTTCCCAGCTGTCTACATGCCTGTTAGAAAAACCCACTCCCACACCGGAAGGGTGGTGGTGGTGTTCTCCCAGACACGCTGTGGTAGCTTGGCTCGAGCGGTAAGGAAGGCACCGTGTTAAGCATACGACATACCCACACAATAACCATGCGTGCATCCGTTCCAAAAACGACACTACACCTTAAAAATTATGAAAATATCTCTGTGTTTATCTTCTTTTCTCTTAGTTGCTGATTAAATAAATAATAATACAATCACAGTACACAAGGCTTCTCCTTAAAAAGTGCAGGTCAAATAAATAATAACACTTTACAGGTGCAATAAATAGGATCAGGTCAAATAAATACTGTGAGGGAATAAATACTGTGCAGGAATAAGTTAGCTCAGGACAATAAATACATTACAGGAATAACTTAGATAAATACAATAAATACAGTACCCTCAATAAATAATATCAGCCAACAAAGACATTTGTAAAATCAGATCACATTTAAAATACTATGGGCTGATTTGGCCCAGTCACAGCTTGTGGTTAGGTGGATGGCCTGAGGGTGTCTCACCTAGCTTGGGTAAGGCTGAGGCTAAAACTGAGGTAGATCAAGGGTAATCTAGGAATCTGGCTCTCCCAAACTACACAACCCCTCACACAGGTCACTGTATCAGTCTCAGTCCACCCCTGGCACTCCCAGGCTGGTCCTAACACCTCTTTATCCCCTAGGATGGTCTCTTAGAGCTCCACAGGGCCTTAGGCGCCCTCTATTCCACTTACTGCCCTTTTTATGAAGCTCCGACGCCGCTGGAGTCGTGTCGACGCCGTGAGGCGGTTCCGGTTCGATGTCGGCGGCCTCGGCGCAATGACAGTTCTGGACGACGCCGGTAGGCGGTTCCGGTTCGATGTCGGCGGCCTCGGCTCGATGTCGACCTCCGGTTCGATGACGTCGGGCAGTCTTGGCTCGATGTCGACTTCCGTCGGCTCCGGAGTGCGATCTCCACTCCCGACCTCCGGCACGCTTCACCTCGGTCTCCGGCGACTCCGGAGGGCGGACTTCACTCCCCCGTCGACGCCGCACACTCGACCTCGGGTGACTTCCTCCTCGACCTCTAGTACTCTCCACGACCTCCGTCGGCGCCCTCTCTCGACCTCTGGCGGCTCCGGGTACGACATCTGTTTTCCAGTCAGCGCCGCTTCTCCACCTCGGGCTCCAGGTCTCCAGGCTTCTTGACGTCGGACTTCAGGTAGTTACCAGTTACCAGGTCAGGAACTTGCTGTTCTTTGCTTTTAAGGCCTGTTCCTGCTGTCCAGGTCCTTAAGATGGTTTTTCTTGCTTTCTCCCACACAGGGCTCTAGGCTGGGCTCAGTCAGCAGGGACTAGTATCAAGGGTGGGTTTATGGACCCCACTCCAGGCACAAGTTTCCACCCCTGCTGCCTCACTCCTTCCTCCTTCAGGTTTCTGCTCCTCTCTCTTCACCAGTCAGGTGCCAACTGCCAGCTCCAACTGTCAACTCTGGCTTAGCTTCCCAACATTCTAAACCGCCTCCAACTGTCACAGCGTTCCAGAATGTTGCAGAAGGTTCTGGTGGGTTCTGATGATGTCACAGGTGGCCACCATTTTGTGCTCCAGGCCCTCAGACAGAAGTTCCAGGGGTAGATAAAATGGCTCCCTGAATCTGCATCAATACTAAAAAGTCTGGTGGTTCCCAAAAAGGAAAAATACTAACAGGGTTTGAGGCAAAAGTGGGACAAAATAAATAATGATGAGGAGGGACCACCCAAAGGGCTGACAGGTCTAACACGCGTCCCCCCCCAGCTGAAAGTGGGGAGAGCTACCCAACCCCTTGGGAGTTCTCATCACTAAGGCGGAAATACCTTGAGAGACCGTCTGCATTGGCGTGGTCCACTCCAGGCCGATGTTCCACCTGAAAGTCCATTCCCTGTAGGGAAATAGACCACCTCAACAACTTGGGATTCTCCCCCTTCATCTGCATCAGCCAACGAAGGGGTCTGTGGTCGGTCTGAACCAGGAAGTGCGAGCCAAACAGGTATGGCCGCAACTTCTTCAGAGCCCATACCACTGCAAAGGCTTCACGCTCTATTGCACTCCACTTCTGTTCTCTGGGAAGTAGTCTCCGGGATAGGAAGACCACGGGTTGATCCAGACCCTCTTCATTGAGTTGCGATAACACTGCCCCAATGCCATGTTCTGATGCATCCGTCTGGACAATGAACTCCTTGGAAAAGTCTGGGGCCCTTAAGACCGGGGCCTCGCACATGGCTTTCTTCAGTCTCACAAAGGCCTGCTGACAAGCCTCCGTCCAGACTACCCGTCGAGGTTGTTTCTTGGACGTGAGCTCCGTGAGGGGGGGCTACAATGGTACCGTACCCCTTCACGAAGCGACGATAATATCCCGTGAGGCCCAGAAAAGCTCGGACCTCAGTCTGGGTCTTGGGGGGGTTCCCAGGCCATGATGGCCTCGATCTTCGCCTGGAGGGGTTGCACCGCTCCCCTACCCACCAAGTGTCCAAGGTACACTACCGACCCCTGCCCGATCTGGCACTTGCTGGCCTTGATCGTCAATCCAGCTTGTCTCAGGGCCTGGAGAACAGCTTGCAGGTGACGCAAGTGATCCTCCCAGCTGTTACTGAAGACGGCTATGTCATCCAGATAAGCAGCAGAGAAGCTCTCCATTCCGGTGAGGATCTGGTTTACCAGGCGCTGAAACGTGGCAGGTGCGTTCTTGAGCCCAAAGGGCATCACACAGAACTGGTAGTGGCCATTGGGCGTGGAGAAGGCTGACCTTTCCCTTGCTCCATCAGTCAAAGAGATCTGCCAGTACCCAGAAGTAAGGTCAAAGGTACTTAGATATTGGGCAGCTCCCAGCCGGTCAATCAATTCATCCGCCCGAGGGATCGGATGAGCATCAGTTTTGGTTACTGAATTCAGTCCCCGGTAGTCCACACAGAACCTCAGTTCCGGTTGGGCACCCGGTGGTGCAGCTTTTGGTACTAACACCACCGGACTGGACCAGGGGCTGCTAGAAGGTTCGATCACTCCTAGCTCCAGCATCTTAGTGACTTCACTGTGAATGCTGGCCTTCACCTTGTCTGACATCCGGTAGATCTTGGACTTCACAGGTGGGCTGTCTCCTGTGTCCACGTCATGGACGCACAGGTGAGTCCTACCCGGGACAAGGGAGAACAACGAAGAGTACTGTCCCAGGACCTGGCGGCAGTCCTCCTGCTGTTCAGGAGTTAGAGATGGGGAGAGAATCACTCCCTCCACCGACCCATCCTTCTCTTGAGACGCAAACAAATCGGGGAGAGGCTCGCTTTCCACGTCCTCTGCTCCGTCAGTCACCATCAAGATGACTTCGGGCCTCTCGTGGTGGGGTTTGAGGCGGTTGGCGTGCAGCACCCGTAGGGGCTGACGAGGGGTTTTAAGATCCACCAAGTAGGTAGCCTTACCCTTCTTCTCCAACACCTCAAAGGGTCCTGACCAGCGATCCTGGAGGGCGCTAAGCTCTCCTGGTTCGATCACCCACACCTTCTGGCCAGGCTCCAACTCCACCGGGTGAGCGTTGTGGTCATACCACGCCTTCATTACTGCTTGGCTGGCTTCCAAGTTGTCAGAAGCTTGCTTCCACAACTTAGCCATTTGACTCCGGAAGGCCAGCATGTAGCTCACCACATCCTGGGGAAGATTTCTGGGAGTTCTTTCCCATCGGTCTCTCACCAGGTTGAGAGGTCCATGTACAGGGTGCCCATACAGAAGCTCGAAGGGGCTGAAGCCCACTCCCTTCTGTGGCACTTCCCTGTAAGAAAAGAGTAGACAGGGTAGGAGGACGTCCCATTTCCTACGCAGGCTTTCAGGCAGACTTCTGATCATGCCTTTCAAGGTTTTGTTAAACCTCTCCACCAGACCATTGGTCTGGGGGTGGTAAGGAGTTGTGAACCGGTAGGTCACTCCACACTCCTTCCACATCGCCCGCATGTACGCTGACATGAAGTTGGTCCCCCTGTCGGACACAACTTCCTTGGGAAAACCCACTCGGGTAAAGATTCCCATCAGGGCCCTAGCCACAACAGGTGCTGTTATGGTCCTCAGAGGTATTGCCTCTGGGTACCGTGTGGCATGATCCACCAGGACCAGGATAAACCTGTGACCAGCTGACGTTGGCGGATCTAACGGACCCACAATGTCGATGCCCACCCTTTCAAAGGGGGTGCTAACGACAGGAAGTGGTTCCAGGGGAGCTTTCAGCTTCACCCCTGTTTTCCCACTGGCTTGGCAAGACACACATGTCCGGCAGTAGGTTTCGGACGACACTTTCATTTGAGGCCAATAAAAGTGTGGGACAAGACGGGCGAAGGTCTTGTCTTGCCCCAGGTGTCCTGCCAATGGGATCTCGTGAGCCAACTCCAGAAGGAAGGCTCGATAACGTTGAGGGACTACCAAGGCTCGTGACGATCCATGTAGGGGTGCCTTGGGTTCACTGTAGAGGAGGCCATCCTCCCAGTAAACACTGTAGTTCCCTTCAACGTTCCCTGCTGCCTGGGCTTGGGCCTGACGCCTTAGCCCCTCAAGGGTAGGGCACTCCCTCTGGCCCTGGCAGAATTCCTCCCTGGACGGGCCTCCCTCCACGTGCCACTCGGCCGGGATGGGTAGGTCCTCCAGTTTGGTAACATCCCCCACCGCAGACTCCTGGTCCACCACCTCCGGTGGCCTATCCGTCCTACGGGGTGTGGACGCCGAGGCAGGCTCCTCCTGTCCTCGGTTCTTCCCTTGACTGGCAGCTGGCTGGGCCTTTGTTCCAGGCTCCAGCCTGAACGAACTCCCTCTCCGGGTAGTCGCGGACCTTGTGCTCACACAGGCCCAGTCAGGTGTACCCAGCATCTCAGTATGAGTCCGGTATTCCACCTCCTTCCAAGCATTGTGCTCCATGCCATTCCCCAGCAGACAATCAACTGGCACGGCAGGGCTTACGGCAACTCGAAGTGAACCTGCAACCCCCTCCCATTCAAAGGGAACCTCGGCCACTGGATAGTGGCCTGTTCTGCCGTCAGCCATCGCGGCTGGGTGGAGTACATCGGGAAGTACCTGCTCTGGAGACACCAGTTGGCTACGTACCATAGTCATACTGGCTCCTGTGTCTCTCAGAGCCTCCCCTCTTTGGCCGTTGATGGTGACCCACTGCCCATACTTTACGGTATTTGCGGGCTCCTGGATCTTAGGAACCATCTCCCGTTCTCCCAGGGACACTAAAGTGACACCCGCCCACTCCCTTCCCTTAGTTAAGGGCATCTCCTCCCCGAGCACTACACTAGCTACTCCGGGGGTCTTTCCTCCAATGGGAGGGGGTGGTAGTTTTGGGCACTTCGCATCTCCCTTATAGTGTCCAACGCCACCGCACTCGAAGCAATGGACAACCCTTGGCTGCTGACTCTGGCCAGGATTAGGGTTTCTGGGTGGGTTAGCCCTAGGGGTGAATCCTGTTCCCTTTCCTTGGAAATTATTTTGGGGGCCTTTGGAGAACTCCTTTTTCTTTTCCCCTCCCTCTTTCTTCTGGGGGGCGCCCTGTCCGGCCTTTTGAGTATCCCCTCCAGTCCCCCTTGTGGACACCCGGGTACTAGCCCAAATGTCCGCCTCCTCAGCAAGCTTCCGGGGATTGGTCAGCTTGCTATCCACCAGGTGTTGACGCAGTTCAGGGAAACATTTTTCGAGCAGATGTTCCTTCAGTACTAAATCAAACAACCCCTCGTAGTTCCTCACTTCACTGCCCTGAATCCAACCCTCTAATGCCTTCTTTGCATAGTCCAGGAAGTCCACCCAATTCTGTGTGCCCAGTTTGTGACTACCCCGGAACTTCTGTCTGTACTTTTCGGGTGTTAGTCCACACTTTCTTATGAGCGCCAGTTTCATGGTGGGGTAGTGGGTCTGCTCATCCTCCTCTAGGGCCAATAATGCATCCCTACCAGCTGGAGGCATGTACTTGTACAATCCCCCTCCCCAGTACTTCTCTGGAACCCCATGGGCCCTTAACGAGACCTCATAGGCCGCTAGCCACTTGGCGATATCGTCACCCGCCCCATAGCTAGCTACTATGTCCTTTGGCAAGTAGGGTTTGGGTTCCCTGGTGAACTCTCTTTCTTCGCTGCCACCATTAGGAACAGGGTGTACCCCGACTCGTAGGATCTGGAGATCTATCTCCCTTAACCTCAACTCATGAGCCATCCTCAGTTCCTCCTTCTTCTCTTTCTCCAGCCTTGCTAAGTCCCATGTGAGCTGTCTTTTCTCCCTCCGGTCCGTTAATTCCACTTCAGACAAGCCACCGGTAGAGGCACTGCTGCCCTTCCTGGAAAGTGTCCTGGGCCCCTCTGGCAGGTTCCCCACCTCAGGTTGGTACAAACCAGCTCCCTCACTGTCGGGCTCTCTATCCCTGTCCTCCTCCTCAGCCTTGCTTTCTCGTCGTGCCTCCCCCCAAGCCCTCAAGCTGGTTTGGAGTGCACCCTTCTTTGCTCCTGGGGGACAATACACCCCCTCCCGCTGACAAAACTCCCTGAGTTGGGCCACGGTGTACATCTCTAAATTCTCCAATACAAACTCCATCTTGCCCACTCAGGTCAGAGGACAGTTATTTGCAGAAGCTATGCAGGGGGGTACCTTTGATAATACCTCCTCCCACCACCAGAGTAAATTTGGAAAAAAACAAAAACTCACAATTAGGAAGGCCGCTTTGAGAAAACTCCAGGTGTAGGCCTATGGACTACCCACAGTTATTGTCGAGTATACGTAGGCACAGCTCAATCCCGCCGCTGAACACCAATCATGTTAGAAAAACCCACTCCCACACCGGAAGGGTGGTGGTGGTGTTCTCCCAGACACGCTGTGGTAGCTTGGCTCGAGCGGTAAGGAAGGCACCGTGTTAAGCATACGACATACCCACACAATAACCATGCGTGCATCCGTTCCAAAAACGACACTACACCTTAAAAATTATGAAAATATCTCTGTGTTTATCTTCTTTTCTCTTAGTTGCTGATTAAATAAATAATAATACAATCACAGTACACAAGGCTTCTCCTTAAAAAGTGCAGGTCAAATAAATAATAACACTTTACAGGTGCAATAAATAGGATCAGGTCAAATAAATACTGTGAGGGAATAAATACTGTGCAGGAATAAGTTAGCTCAGGACAATAAATACATTACAGGAATAACTTAGATAAATACAATAAATACAGTACCCTCAATAAATAATATCAGCCAACAATGACATTTGTAAAATCAGATCACATTTAAAATACTATGGGCTGATTTGGCCCAGTCACAGCTTGTGGTTAGGTGGATGGCCTGAGGGTGTCTCACCTAGCTTGGGTAAGGCTGAGGCTAAAACTGAGGTAGATCAAGGGTAATCTAGGAATCTGGCTCTCCCAAACTACACAACCCCTCACACAGGTCACTGTATCAGTCTCAGTCCACCCCTGGCACTCCCAGGCTGGTCCTAACACCTCTTTATCCCCTAGGATGGTCTCTTAGAGCTCCACAGGGCCTTAGGCGCCCTCTATTCCACTTACTGCCCTTTTTATGAAGCTCCGACGCCGCTGGAGTCGTGTCGACGCCGTGAGGCGGTTCCGGTTCGATGTCGGCGGCCTCGGCGCAATGACAGTTCTTGACGACGCCGGTAGGCGGTTCCGGTTCGATGTCGGCGGCCTCGGCTCGATGTCGACCTCCGGTTCGATGACGTCGGGCAGCCTTGGCTCGATGTCGACTTCGGGCGGCTCCGGTTCGATGACGCCGGGCGGCCTTGGCTCGATGTCGACTTCCGTCGGCTCCGGAGTGCGATCTCCACTCCCGACCTCCGGTGCTCCTCTCCTCGGGTTCCGGCGACTCCGGAGTGCGACCTCCACTCCCGACCTCCGGCACGATTCTCTTCAGGTGCGGCGACTCCGGAGGGCGGACTTCACTCCCCCGTCGACGCCGCACACTCGACCTCGGGTGACTTCCTCCTCGACCTCTGGTACTCTCCACGACCTCCGTTGGCGCCCTCTCTCGACCTCTGGCGGCTCCGGGTACGACGTCTGTTTTCCAGTCAGCGCCGCTTCTCCACCTCGGGCTCCAGGTCTCCAGGCTTCTCGACGTCGGACTTTAGGTAGTTACCAGTTACCAGGTCAGGAACTTGCTGTTCTTTGCTTTTAAGGCCTGTTCCTGCTGTCCAGGTCCTTAAGATGGTTTTTCTTGCTTTTTCCCACACAGGGCTCTAGGCTGGGCTCAGTCAGTAGGGACTAGTATCAAGGGTGGGTTTATGGACCCCACTCCAGGCACAAGATTCCACCCCTGCTGCCTCACTCCTTCCTCCTTCAGGTTTCTGCTCCTCTCTCTTCACCAGTCAGGTGCCAACTGCCAGCTCCAACTGTCAACTCTGGCTTAGCTTCCCAACATTCTAAACCGCCTCCAACTGTCACAGGGTTCCAAAATGTTGCAGAAGGTTCTGGTGGGTTCTGATGATGTCACAGGTGGCCACCATTTTGTGCTCCAGGCCCTCAGACAGAAGTTCCAGGGGTAGATAAAATGGCTCCCTGAATCTGCATCAATACTAAAAAGTCTGGTGGTTCCCAAAAAGGAAAAATACTAACAGGGTTTGAGGCAAAAGTGGGACAAAATAAATAATGATGAGGAGGGACCACCCAAAGGGCTGACAGGTCTAACAATGCCACAAAGATATCTGGGTAGAATCAATTATTGTGGAGGGAGTCCTAAAATGAAAAAGCTCAAACACATATCACCTGCTCTTATGGCCTGTCACAGCAAGGCAGTTAACAATGTTCATGAAACACACAAAAGGTGACGGAGGAATGCTTGCAATTTGTCTAACCACTTGCAATCGCTCGGGGTAGCATCCCAGCCCATCATTCTTTTGCCCACCATGCCACCTCAGTTTGGACCCAGCCATATGCAAATCAGCCATGGCCCTGCTCCTCAGGGGAACAGCCCTGTCCGAACTGCCAGGCCAGCACTTCCATGAACTGGAACACAAGTAACCCAGGACGGCTTTCAACAAGAGTGCAACCTTTTGATGACTTCTACAAATCCCAGTTCATTCATTTTGTTCAGAGAAGCCTTTATACATTGGGTGTCTGCAGATTCTGGCTGGGTATTAGCATGAACGTTTTGTTTATCGCATTAACCCAGGCAAGGTAATTGAAAAATGTATAAATTAAACAATTGTTCTCATTGAGCCGATTGTAAGAGGTGTCCTAAATCGGCATTAACATTTATGTTGCAATAAGAGACTGACCTTAGGAGACCTGTACCGAGATGGCTCGCTGGCACCGTACGACTCGCTAGTGGAAGACTAGGGACTACCGCCAGGGCAATTCCTCATGCACTGTTCATTCATTGCAACCCTGACTGCTAAATGGGGGGACATGTCCACAGAACCCAATCAGCACCTTACCATACAATATCTCCACGTTATGGGGCGAGGTAGACACTTGGTCCGCTGGTTCGCGGTGTCCTTACGCACACATGCAGCGATCACACTGGAATCTCTCCGGCACAAGTGAAAAATTGATCTGGGGAGGCCATTAGAAGGCAGGGAATGGGAACAGGTATTGAAGGGACCAGTGCGCATCCCCAGGAATATGAGGCTCCAACAGATTCAGTTGTTCATAGTACATAGGGCATACCTTACTCCGGAGGCTATCAATAGGTATTTCCACCGTGCGGGTGCAGTGTGCCCCAGATGCACCGAGCCTGGGGTGGGTCTTGTCCACATGCTATGGAGCTGCCACAGACTACACGCGTACTGGCGTACGATCAGCGAACTGCTACATATCAGTACCGGTCATAGCTTGCCCTTTGAATGGGAGGTATATCTGCTGCACCAGTTCGCAGAACCCCAGCCACGAAAGTAACAGCCCGGTTTCTGGATCTGGGAATAGTGGTTGCCAAACGACTGCTCACCAGAAGATGGAAGGCACGGGACCCACCCCACATGCAAGCATGGAGACACTCACTCTATGCATGGGCTAGGGCAGAGGGGACCATCATCAGAAGGGAGGAAACGTTGGGATTAAGGAAGGAGCCAATAGCTGCTCAATGGGAAGGTCTACTCCAGGCACTCCAGAGGGTTGAGGAGGAGCACATGAGGGGACAACCTGAGGGGAGAGACGTAGGTCCAGGGTAGATACTGGAGTCTATAACCTGGTGTGACCGTGATCTTTCATGTATGTGTTATTTAGCAGCATCATCAGTGGAGAGAGTGATAAATGCCGTTGTAGGGGGATGACAGCCAATCTGTAATGCTGGGCGATGTTACTGGGAAAGCCAAGATGGGTGGTGGAATGGGGGATTTCGCTACTAGCGCTGGTCTGAGTTGGGATTGTTGGGTGTTAACTGTTTTTATTCTACTATGTCTCTTTGGCAGTCCATGAGGAAATAACAGAAGGACTTTATACATTGGACTCTCGAAACTATGTAGTCGCTGAATAGGGATGCATCCCATACACTAAATGAACTGAATGTTATTCTTGCATCTAATCTGCTGCGGCAGACGAGCCATGGGTAGTTACGAGGCTCAACCTGTGTGCAATGAAAACGTTTATCTATCGCTATTAAGTGCCACCATGCATGGAGTGTACACAGCTTATGATGCCTTTCATGTATCTGTAACTTTAAAAAATTTCAATTAAAAAACAGATTTAAACAAAAAATAAGAGACTGACCTTCGGTTTTGAATTTTAAATTACTAACTAGCTATCAGTATTAAAATATTTTTAAAAATAATGTAATGACCTCTTTCAGATCTTAAACATCACAAAATATGCTCGCATTTTACTTTGTGATGTTATAAACCACAGAGCCCGATACGGAGATATGTGAATAACAATTCTGTTTCATAGTTCCATGTCCCAAGGCAGGCATTGTGCATTTGTGACATTTTACTTGAATTATATCTGTTCTTAATCAGAGTCTAACACCTTTCAGAGGCTGTAACTTCTAGTCAGACCATATCTGCCACAGCAGGGCTTGCATTGTGAGTGAAGGGCATGACATAATATGGAGGCAAAGTGGCTGAGTATGTCTAGCAGTCCTGGAACCACAGCCGATGTCCAATCCAGGAGACCTTAAACTAAAATAAACTGGGTATCTTCACCAGAGTAGGTGGAGTTGATCACCAAGGCATTTACCTTTCTACAGGAGATACTTGGAGTAGAGGGTAAGTCTGTTATGAAATCCTGTGTGTATTTTTGTTACTGGACCAGATAGAATATATCAGAAATGTAATAGCCCATGGTTTTTACTCGTATGCATTCATTACGCATGAGGTAATCTAATGCTTTTCCTGAGCATTGCCACCCAAACATATCTTTAGATTAGGTGAAGTCTTTCAGAACGACTGGCCGTAGAAGCATTATTGACACGTATTTCAGCTCCATTACAAACAAACTCATCATAGCCCTGGGTTCCGGAGTAGCATGCTACCTACCTCTTCAGATGTAGCAAGTGCTGTGTAGATACAATTATATTTCTATACTTCAGTAACCTGAAGTAGGACAAATGTATGCTGGGAATTTTACTTCGAAGTCTTTTCACGTAACTAACTTTCTAAATGACTGCCTCTTAAAATACTGTGCTATCATTATAACAAAGTTGGCATTTTATTTGGAGGATCAACATTTCCCCGTTACTCATCTTAGAATTACAGCATGTTGGCTTTAGCATTTAAAAAACCAGGATAGACCATGTTAAGAACAATAAAAATAAAGGAGAAATGTGTAGGCAAAGTTTATTTAATTTATGACTCTCTTTTGCGGAACCCTAGATTTCGATTGTCATTTTCACAGTGGAACGTCAATGGCTCCCTAAAGATGGGGCCTCCAGTATCTCTTAGCAAACTGCCTCCTTTTCTGCTACGTTTTCAAGAGAAGTAGACTTCTAAGACGAGTCTCGGGTGAGCCGTGGGATTTAGGTAAAAGTGGGGCCCCAGTTGAGTACTCGAAGCAGCGCCCATAATGATGAATTGGGAGAACATGCTCTGGTAGTTTCCATACAACAGTGGTGGCATGCAGTGTCCCCAAAGCACAATAGAACTTTTGGCTCTTTTCATTCTAGTTGCTCTTTTCCTAGTAGATTAATCAAAGGATAACTTACTTCACAGTAATGGCTAATGATTCAACAATTCGTGTTTTTAACCCCAATACACGTTTCATGCGCAGTTCCCATCTTCTGCCTCTTCTTTATCAGTGCTATATTCAAACTTTAGTGGTACAGATGTACCAGCATGCCTTTCCTGGCAATGTTGTATAGTATAAAAATATCAATGCATGACATATGTACTTATCTCTTCTGGGAAGCTAACCACTATGCAGCACAGCCGCTCGAATAGTGTGGCAACAAACCCATTGAAATTAATGTCCCAGATGCTATTGGTTCGAATATTAGGGATAATATATTTTTGTGTTTATTGTTGGGGATAATCACATTTTTAATTGTATTGACCATCTGCATAATAAGCAAGGAATTCCAATCATCTCTCTGGCTTCATGAAGGTTTTGGTTTATCACACAGCCCAGCATCATTACCCCTCTGGTTCACATTTTGCCTCTGGAAAGCAAGAATTTAATTGAATAATTTCAACATGTTTTATGCTGTCCCTCTGCATAATATCAAGATTAATATACAGTTCGATTTTGAGAACATTAATGCATGCCTTCGCTATCAGAACACTGGACACATCTTTACAGATCTATGCTTCACGAAAGATACTTTCAAATATCCCCCTTTATGATGCTTCACAGCATAAGTGAAACATTGTTGTGCTTGACCTTTGGGGAATGGTGGAGCTAATAATTCTGGGTCACACAAATGAGTTGTCATCTGGACACCTTATGCCAAACTTGTAAATTCCAACAATTAACTAGAGAATTCACAGTAAAAAAACGGGAATACATGTTAAGTTCACTATGGTGAGTTATGTTATGTTATAATAATTTATATAGCACACTAATACTCATGGGTGTCTAGGCGCTTCCGGTTCGCATGCTGTCAGAAAAAAATAGTTTCTAAAAAGCCATGTCTTGAGAAGTTTCCTAAACTCAAGCAGGGAGGAGATCTTCCTAAGAGAAAGTGGAAGGGAGTTCCATACCTTGATAGTACTATACCTAAAACTCCTCCCCCTCTACTCCCCTCCTCCTCTTCCCCCCCCCCCCCCTTCCCCCCGTTCGTACTTTTAACTCTGGAGGTGGGCATCAGGAAGGCATTGGCCGAGCGTAGCGGTCTATTTGGAGAATACCAGCTGAAAGAGTCCCAAAGAAATTGTGGACCTTCTCTGTAAAGTGCCTTATGTGCGATGCAGAGAGCCTTGAATTTAGTGCAGAGCAGTGTGGGATGAGTGTTTAAACCCTCCTTCTTCAAAGCTCTGCTAATTTCATGTTTGTTATTTCGAAATGCCTTTAAAAGTATTAATCTGCTGTTTAATTACAATGTATTTCTAATTAAGCGTATCTACTCCACTTCTATACAATTAGTATGGTGCTGCGTAAATAGTGAAGTGTACAGTACACGTTAATGGTTTATTCTCTCATGGAAAATAATAATCTATCTTGGTCCCTCATGGCTCGTGCCACTGACCGTCAGAGCATAGAAATTGAGTTTCTGCACAACCTTTCATGATGGTTTGCAGTGGGTACACCTGATGTCTGTCTCTTTGTGTCTTCAAGATATACTCCCAAAGAAAATTTCAATTGCCGAGTATCTCCAGTTACTTAAGAAAGAGCAAGAAGGTATAGACGACGAGGAAGCGGTGACAGAAGTGGAAATTGATGTGGACCAAGAGAACGACGACGACGAAGATGAGGATGAGGAAGATGATGGTGAGGGGGAGGGAGAGGAGGAAGAGGATGAAGACGTCGACGATGACGATGAAGATGAAGATGGAGAAGATACAGATACTTAGGATGGTGTTGTGTGGTGATGTTTGAAGCAGTTGTTGCCCTGAGCAGCTCAAAGTAGCCTTGATGTAAACATTTTATAATTCCAAACATGAAAACTGGTTACTACGTTTCTTAAAACCTGTGGAGATTTCTGAAGTGCAGTTTGACCAAAATGGGACCATCCTCTGAACGTGTGTATTCTGGAATGGTATGCTGTATACACATTGTTAGTCATTGAAAAATGAACATGCTAGCAAACAGCCCTATTTTCTGTTCAGTAGTTGAGAAGAAGGGTTGAACCCCTGTGGTAAGTAAATATGGTTGATAGCCTACTTTTTCTAGTAGAATTATGGCAGATGGGGGGGTTTGTATATTTCTGGAATGTATTTGTTTGTGTTCAGGTATCATATCAAAAATGCATTTTGGTGTGATACGTTTCTTTTAGCTCTCTAGTGTGCTTATTTTGCTAGATGAACTTTAGGGAATATACTAATTGTGTGCTCATTAAATTATATTTAATATTTTAGAAGTGCATTTCAAGTGCTTTCATCTCTTAATGTTTGGGTGTTTAGATACTGTTATCGAGTGTGATATGGTGAATTAAATATACATTTTTGTATAAGAAGAAAATTCGATTTCACTATGTGAACTATATTAATTTGCCGGAAATATACATCACATTTTTGTTGCTGTATTGCATTTTTTTGTTGTTTTGTAAATATATAGCTATATGTTTTGTAGTTCATTGTGAAACTTGCAATACTGGAATAAAGTGAACTTAAGAACTAAGAATGTACTATATCTGTGGTTGAGCTGCATAAGAAAATATTAGAGTATCTAAACATGTAAGCAGATACGTCAAATTAAGGCTATAAATGATAACTACCATGGCCCTGTGGAAGACCCGATAGCTGACATTTATACTTCTTGTAATATTTTGTCTAAGCCTATGCGACTCTTTCGAGAAATGCATCTTGATTTTGT
This sequence comes from Triturus cristatus, assembly GCF_964204655.1. Taxonomy (NCBI): domain Eukaryota; kingdom Metazoa; phylum Chordata; class Amphibia; order Caudata; family Salamandridae; genus Triturus; species Triturus cristatus. Next base: position 216,670,202 of record NC_140587.1, on the reverse strand, counting down.
ATTTTCTGGTGTGAAGGATCTCTGGGTGATCGCCTATGTTTTTTTCATTTTTTTCATGTGGCAGTTCAGAGTAATTGTGCTGTTCTTTTCATATGATTTCCCGTTTTGTTTCCCTCCAGAATGTCATTCTTCTGGCAATAATTTGTAGGTCTGGCCAAAGAGAGCTTTAATTCATGATGTTGATCGCATAAGACCGGTCAAAGTTGGAGCAATATATACTGCTATGAGAACGTTCATCGGTGTGAAAAGGTAGCATCAATTAAATCTTGCATCAGTGATGTGTACACAATGTATCCGATTCAATACATTGACATACCCTTCTATCGGGCCCAACTTTATCTTTTATATAGTCAGACAAGTACATGGTTAGTGATAGTTAGGGTAAAATAATTGTAACATTTTAATATATGAATATAGAGTTGATTTGCACAAATATAGAAAAAATTAAAGTGTAAAAACATTTTTAAATAACTCGGGTAAAAATGTTGGAAAGATAGTGATCAGTCAACTCTGTAATTAACTAGTCTGAGAAGAGTGCCTTGAGAGATACCCTAGGATTTGAAAGTTATGTCAAATCCGATAAAATATCATTTCGATATATTTATAAGCCCTACGGTAATAAAACAAAAGTAATTGTAAGATTTAGTGCAACTTGAAATGAATAATCATCAGGTGACAATGCAAAAAAATCAAGCATTTGCAAAGCAATAGGCCTCTCATTTGTTACAGTTAGCTGTTGGTGTTGAACAGAATGTTTTTTACTTTTATTTTTTTATTTGTATTGGAGTATATATTTGTATAGCACTATTACCAACGGTATAAAAAAGCAAAAGTAAAAAAAAACCTGTCATTTTCAACACTAACCGCTCTAATTTTTTTTTTTATAAAGTTTTTATTGTTTTTGCAACAAAGACAACCAACAGATATAGAATCAGACCGTATATATAGTACATTAGAAAAATCACTGTGCACAGTCAAAATTATTTCAGATAGGCCCAGGTTAGATACCTGACAATCACCAGCACCGCCCACCCTCCCCTCCACCCCTTTAGCCTCCCTAGCCATCCGAATCAGAGGATTCCTCATCAGAAAGAGGTGGTGGATCACATATGTTACCCCTATACTTGTTCCATGCTCCCCACACTCTGACCCACTTACGAGGACAACCCCGCCTGACAAAAACGGAGCGCTCAGCAAACATAGCCCTATCCATCTCGCTCTTCCATGTTGATAGCAACGGCGTCTCCACTGCTCCCCATTTTTGGGCTATGTTCCGTTTGGCCGTCATGTTCCCAAGCGTCACCCAGCCCTGCGCCTGACGATTGAGATCTGTGGGCTCCCACACATTCAAGAGACAACGCCTGGGCTCTGGCAGCAGCGACACCCCGCACACCTGTGACATCGTGCGCAGCACTCGCCTCCAGAATAGCTGGAGAACGGGACAGTCCCAGATCAGGTGATAAAAGGTGCCCTCCTCCCCGCAACCCCGCAGGCAGAAGGGGTGCGGCGCTCTACCCAGTTTATGTAGCAAGCACCTGGTGAAATATGAGCGGTGCAAAATACGAAGTTGCACCAGCCGCAGCCTCGAGGGTATACCCGCCTCACGTGGCGAGGCCAGCGCCTCCCACCAGTCTGGGTTAACCGCTCTAATTTTAACAAATGCGAGACCTATTGCATCGGAAATGCAGTTGGTATTGCATTTGTTGGAGTTATTGTCATAATAAATGGCAATGTTTTTTTTTTACCTAATTAGATAAACAAAAGAAAATACGAAATTCCTCAATGGATCACCCAAAAGAGATATTTGAGTCAATTTGGTTTTCTAAGTGGAGATAAAGAGGCAGGTAGTGCTTAAGGAGGAGGGGAATTCCCCCTTGTGGAACAAGGGCCCTCACACACCCAGCAAGCTAGGTGTCCTGCTTCATCATATGGGCCTGCTCCTCGTCGGGTCGGCGCTGCAATACCAGACGGGCTCCTGTAAAGGGGCTCTTTATCGGAGATCTTTTGTTCCAGCCGTAATGGTGCAGTGGGGGAAGGGGCCTAGTGAGTGTAGATGTATGTGAAATTGTTAAAACAGATGAGGGAATACCGGGAAGAAATTTTATTCTGGTAGGACCCCAGTCTGATTAAAAGAAAAGCAGAAGTAGGCGACTGGCAAGCTACAATGAGTCTCCTTTACAGGAGCCCGTCTGGTATTGCAGCGCCGACGAAGAGCAGGCCCATATGATTAAGCATGACACCTACCTTTATTTTGAATCAATGTTTTGTTTTTGACCTAGCCATGTTGCAGGGTGCAGTACCATGTGTGGCCAAAACAGGTCCCAGGGGACCGGACCTGTTTTGGCCAAACATGGTACTGCACCCTGCAGAAGATATGGTAAATCCACCCTACCCATAATGCATTGCATGCAAGACAGTACCACGAGTACATTGAAATAGCTATGTCCATATATACAATAAGTAGCTTTGAAATGGGACAAAATAATTATTATATTAATTCGGGATTACGTTGTACTTTATGGAGCTGATAAAGGTAAATTTATAGAAGGTCTCATATAAATGTGAGATGTACTGGTAAGTAAAGTAACCACTGCCAGCCTTGCTTAGGATCAAGGTGTGTCCTGCTTGAAGCCCTATAAGAAAATAGTGCTGCTTGAAGCCCTATTAAAAAACAAATACTGCTGTGAGGCTGTAATTAAAGCTAGAGAGTAACAACACATGTAACAGGGGGTGTCCTTGTCCTCATGCGAGGTTGCAAGAAGAGACAATGCAGTACTAAGGAGGGACTACTAAGCCTATTGACCAATGAAAAGCCACCATTTACATAATACAGGAGGCAATTAAAAAAGATGGGTGAAAAGTGGACGGAGCTTTATGCCCGTATCCTGAATATAGCATGTTTTGAAGAGACTGCGCAAGTGCTGCCTAGGCAAAGCAAAAAAAAGAAGTATATGTTGATCAGCTGGATCGCCAGCTTCAACATTGAACACAATAGGTCATGTCAGAATGGATAGCAGACAGGAAAGTGGAGTAAAACAAACTCCTAATTCCAGTGCACTTTTACATCTGGCAAGAAAACATTATTATAGACTTAGAATGACAGTCAACATTATTTACAAAAAATGGGTAAACCCAGACCAGTCCTGGGACCTGGGTAGAATACAGTACAGAAAGGGGGTGGTCCCAGTCTTACAATTCAGAAAACACGTAATTAAATGCCAGTTGGCATTAATTCAAATTACACAACTCAATAAACTGTTCAATATTATTTCATCATATTGAGCATCAGAATAAATCTGGGATAGTGTATTATATCAAGTGCCCCACGAGGTGGGGAAAGGAAAGGGGAAATGGTACGGTGCGCTTTGTGAGGATTGGGGGGAGTGAGAGAGAAAGGTAGTGACATCAAATACATTACAATTAGAGCCGGCTTCACTCAGCTTCAAAATAATCATGAAAACATGAAACAGGCCATTGTTTGCAATACACTAGCACAGTGAAACAAGCACTGTTTGATCAAACTGGCATAGGGCAGTGATGTAGTCGACGTTTCGACCCCAAAAGGTAAGTAGGCTGTTTGGGTCCTTACGTCGGGGTCTTCCTCAGGCCTAAAATGGGGCGCCTGAGAAATTAACAAGAAAGGTCCTTAGTGTCCAGTGCAATGGTGAAAGGTTAAAAAGTTAAAAACAAAATAAATTAAATTTACCAGAAACCACCCTTGACTGGATGGAGGATTTAAATGTAGATGGGCTTCCAATGCTCCAAAATGGCAGGAAAACGAAACGATGTCACCTGGAGAACAGGATTTCCCCACTACACGTTAAAAGTAAGTGGGTCATTTGGTGTCCATAAGATTGCTAATGCTGGCGCAAAAGGCTTTTTACCACATTAATACCATCCTGTTTTCCAGGTGACATCGTTTCGTTTTCCTGCCATTTTGAAGCCCATCTACATTTTCAAATCCTCCATCCAGTCAACGATGGTTCTAAAAGATGGTATCCTTATAAAGCCCCCTACAAAAAAAGGTAGGGGACTTCTAGTCCTGAACAATCCATAATGTCTCCACGCAGTAATAAAACAACTTTTGGGCATAACATGATACCCAGAATTCGAAACCAACACCATTGGAGTGGATATATTAGAGGATGAATAAGTTACATATTTGAAGGAAGAACACCCCAAATTGGCAAATTTGGGTTATATGTTTAGGTCATCACTGATTTTCTTTAAAAAATTAGAGACTACAAGGAATACCATCGCTTCATGGGTGGATTGCCATTGTATGTCTTTCCATACACTTATCCAGCATGAATTAGATATAAAAACGCAAAATATTTTTAACATCACAAACCTTGAATGTACTACACCATGCCCAGAAGTTGAAATCCTGAAATGTTTTCTGAAGCATTATATACACCCATTTAATGGGAAAATGTATCTGCAGCATCAAGATATATCCATGGGCAAATTGTTTGCTCCAAACTATGCCAGTTTGTTTATCCGCTTGTGGGATCGAATGATAGCCTTGCAAGCATCAAATTGGTTAGGTATCTTGGGGGCATATTTATTAAATGTTTGCAAAATGTTTATTTGAAATTTAATTTCCAGCACAAAACAGTTGCCTAACAGTAACTCCAGGCAGCACTGAGCTGATTTACATTTTTTTCCATCAAGATGGTGTTTCATGGGTGGTACATGGGCATTGCCATGCAACCACCTATGGTTTTTGATGCATGGCTTTGTGCCAAAAAGTAAGCCCTCTTTGAGCTAGGTGTTAAAAGGAACTGTACAGCACACCTCCAAAGCGGGAAAAGTTTTATGTTTGTAGAGTGTACCCTCCCAGTGCAAACCACCTATGCTAGACTTCACACAGACACCTATGCAGAGCTTGTGGCTCTAGTCATCTTGATTGTGCACAAGCCCTAGGAAAGAGATCAGGTGTGCCATATCTGAGTAGATCTGGTTCTGTCCTTCTCTTGCCCTGTGCAGCAACTTTAGGTGCTGCACTCTATTGCATGACAGCTTAATAAATCTGCCTCATAGATTATCTTTTTTTTTTATCTGAGATGGAGAATGAAAAAATACCCCAATCATTTGTACAGAAGTTAAATCAGAATGATGTTGACAATCTACTGTTCCATAACGTACATGCACATAAAATGTAATGCCTGGATATTTACCTCAACTAAAAGCCCACAGAAGTGTCCTAAGCTTCCCAAATAGCTTACTGCACGCAAGCACCACACATCAAAAACACCGAAAGGTGGAGTATTCTGATGGAACATACCGAAGTACAAGATGTTACTACCATGATGTAGATTTGCTACTGGAACTCTAAGTAATGTTTAAAGTTAAGAGGCTAACTAGAGTCTGTGATGGAAGCTAACATAAGGGGTAGTGAGAAAAGGTAAACTATTACATGAATAACATTCATGAAAAGTCTCTTCAGAGTCTATCTGAAGAAATAATGAAAAGCCAGAAGTAGTATTTTCAGAACCTATGAGATTCATCACAAATATAACTGTTGAGCAGAATAAATGAAAATGATTCACCAAACAAAGTAGAAAGTGTCAACTCAGTAAGGGCATATGCATCATGATGCTGTGGCTTTTAAAAACTTTTTAAAAAAAAATAAATTATTTATTGTACCAGATGATGGATGCCAATCTTGGAGATAGATTGTTTTTAATGTGTGTATTACAGATAAGAGGGGCATGGTACCAAATTGCAGCTACTAAGTTTCCCCAAAACGTGAAAAACGCAGTGGGGAGGGGTGAGAGCAACAGAGAAGCTGGTGGAATGTGCAAGTCAACACCATTGTGAGTGCATGCGGATGAGGGAGCAACAGGGGAACTAGGGGGAGGGCAGAGCAATATTGGGAGTGTAGGGATGGGGATGAGAAGGAAAAGCTGCACACACATTAGACAGTAAAAAAACACTTGCACTCCCATGGAGTGCAGGAAACTGAAGAAACGAGTACTTTTTTGGTGTGGAGCTGTGGATGGATACAATTCATCCACTTGATAGAATCATAAAGAAGCTGTGCTGCAGGGGAGGAACAAACAAAAGAACATGAAGAAAAGCCACAGATTAAGTTGCGAGCAAATTATATTGTCAAGAAAGCCAACCAATGGTAGGTAGAAGGCTTACCTAGCACCCACTGTAAGTATTGACATTATCCACACTAGTGTTGGGAGTCTCCCAATTTACCACGCACACCAAGTTAAATCACCTTAGCAAAGCAACAATGCATGGTGTACCCCATTTGGAGAAAAGGAACGCAGACAGGTGTGTTTCACTCTTTTCTATGATGAATTGGGCTCATCCAGATTCAGTGTTATCAGTCTGCCAATCCTTCCAGAGAAACTGATATCTGCAGGGGATATCTACATATGTGTAAACCCTCACCCCAGCTCCTACAAACAATTGACAAACACAGCTGGTGCTATTTTACAATAAGAGGTTATATATTATGCACAATCAGTGTATAAACCGTATTTATCGGAATGATCGTAATTCCATTTCAGTCCGCCAAGGTTTGAAGAGTTGCAGAAGAGCTAAATAGAAAAACTCTCTTATCTGGAGTATCACAACTTAATTTCCTGTGATTAATCAAATTTCCTTTGGCATTCTTATGAAAAATCTATCAGATCCAATTACAGCATATTTCCTATCATTTATTTTTTCTGTAACATTTTTTCTAAAACTATAATGTTGCAGTATTTCATATAAACATGTTTTCCAGGTATGGACTTCTATTTGGATAGTATGCGTGGAACAGCAATTGAGTTATCTGCAACATATTGTATGTCCATATTTGCATTCCACATCTTCAAAATTACTGGATTGTAATCATTAATGTACTTCGATTCTTCTGTTCTTTTTATATTCTAAGTATTTTTGGGTGATTTTCGAGTGATAGTATGCCTCACCGCTGAACTGTTCACTCTTCCTTGCGATGACTTGTGGTGCTCAGTGTGTACGTACCCTGCGATGATGCGTGGTCCGGGAGGGCTGCACTCGGACCAATGTCTTTTGCCTATTGAATTCTGCCTCAATAAGGCCACGTGGTGATGACTTATGGTGCACTGAGTTAGTAGTACCTTTGGCGCTCAGTGTGTACGTACCCTGCGATGATGCGTGGTCCGGGGTGGCGCACTCGGACCAATGTCTTTACATGCATTGAAAGAATCTTCATAGCAGTTTCGGAAGTCATCGAACAAAACAAAATGATCATTATTAAAACCCAAAGTATTTTACATCACACATCCCTACTTCCCCCTAAGAGATTAGTCTAATCCCTACCTAGCATCTGTGTATGTTACTAGCTTCAAATTATCACAATATGTGAATTGTTAGTAGCCGCCCGACTACTTTATGCAAAGCTAAGTATCTATCACTGCTTACCTCAGAAAGATGTTTGGCATGCAGTCGGATAATGGTGCTCTGGCATGTCCCATCTAGCAGTTAGTAGTTTCTGTAGGAAAGTAGGATCTGCTTTTATGGTTAGCCCCACTTTTTGCCTGGTGCTATGCTGTTTCTGACTAGTCTGACTGGAATCCTGCTAATCAGGACCCCAGTCTCTGTGTTTTCTCCCCTAAATTGGTATGGTAAGTACTTTGGTACATCCCAGATTGAACACTGGGTACCCTTATCAGTCCCTAGTATATGGTACTGAGGTACCCAGGGCATAGGTACACCAGGGGTCCCCATGGGCTGAAGCATGCATTATCCCACCCGTGGGAGACCACTAAAACTGTAACTACAGGCCTGCTATTGCAGCCTGTGTAAGCTGGAGCTAGCACCACTTACTAAAGATATAGGTTTCCCTATATCTAAGGTCACTGCACTTAAAACTTATGAGTCACCCTTAAAGCAGGCCTTTCAATCCTGAAGACAGGGAGCTCAGTTCTAAGTGCAAGGGTGCCCGTACATGAGCAAGACACCCCTACAACCTTCGAAGTCCATTCTCCCGGGTTGTGAGTGCATCAGCCATTACGATACATAGAGTGACCATGCGTCATTACGTGATGACTATCTCTAAACTGACTGCATGAACCCGGTCATGTTTGGTATCAAACATCTTGGAATTATACCCCCCACACCGTAAACGGTGTGGGAGGTATGATTCCCCACACTGTAAAGCTCTTCCCGGAGGCCCTCCGTGCTCCCGGTATCAGTCTTTTAGACCCTAACAGCACAACATAGCTGCTGCCAACCAGAGACACGGTTCTGCCCTCCTGCTGCTGAGCCAACCTCGAACAGGGGAAGGCAGAACAATAAGTATCGTGCCACAGGGAGGTGTTACCACCTGCCAGACAGGTTTAGTGTATTGGAGCCGGGTAGGAGTGCTTGCCAGCACCACTCAGTCTGCTTGAAGGGCACATTTGGTGCCTTCCTTGCATAGTCCAGTTCAAACTAGCTCAGGGAGGCATTGGCTCCCGCTCTGGCGCAAAACTGGACAAAGGACATGGGAGTATCCTCCCCACTATTCGACCCCTCCCCTGGGAGGGTACTCTGAATCGTCCCAACCCTTTCCCTAGGGTACTTAAGGGCTTACCTGTAGGTGGGTCCCTAGATTCGTTGTGAGACAAGATTCATTTCAAAATACCACTTCTTCGACCGTCTGGGCAGTCTGGTTTTTGCTCTGGGCATCAAGACTGCAACTAGGAAGACTCCTGCAGCTCCTGGTCTTGGCGCCCTGCTTGTCTGTGCAACTTCCGTGCCTGTGCTCCATACAGGAACCTGCCAAGGCCTGTGGACATCCAGGAAACCTGAAGGAATCTCCCTTGAAGTGAAGGAGTCACTTCCCTTCACCTACAAGCACCGCAATGAAGCTGACCGGTCTGCTGATCCCGAGCTCCCACGGACTCCGAAAGGCTCATCAACACTGGTGGTGGTTCTTCACATCCCTCGAGGTCTGTCCTGTCCTCTAACCAAGTTTGAGGCCAGTATCCCTCGTCGGAGCCGCAGGAACCGCACCCCTGCATCAACTTGCTGTTGCAAAGGCGTGTTGTCTTCCTTCCTCCAAGATCTTCAGGCAACAAGCAGCCCCAACCTCCAGCATCTCCAGTGACCAAGAGCTTCGTCTTCACCGCAACTCTTGTATCGTGGGCTTGTATCTTTGGTGAGCTGCTCGAGGTCCTCGCTCTACTCCGGTGCCTCCGGCCTGTGGGTCCTCTTGAGGGTTATCTTTGAATTCAGCAGGCTCCCCTGCTTGCTTGGGGCCTGCCCTCTCTCCCCTGCGTGTGGTGAGTCACCTGGACCTTGCTGGTCCCAACACTGAACCTTCTTCACTTTCCACGTTGGTTGCAGTTGCAAAGGCTTGTTGGTGCTCCTGTTGGACACCAACCCCTCAACTTTTGACATCCGATGTGGGACAGCTCATGAACGGCTCCTTTCACAGCATCGCCTGGTCCCCACAGCTTCAGTTTCAAGGTCACTGTCCGCTCCCTTGCAGCACTCTACATCGGTGGGCATTCGTCTTCTGTGCCTCCTGTTCACTCCTGAGTGACATAGACTCTGCTTGCAGGTGCTTCTAAACTTGAATCCATCTTTGGGTTCCATCGGACACTTTCTCCTTCCCCTGCAGCTGCATCTTCCTGAAGTCCTCCAATGAGTTTGACTGCGGTTTCTGACGTCACTTCACACCTATGTACCCGGCTTCCCTGGTGTAGTTATCCTGGTTCCTAGGGTATCCACGGGTGGGGTGGCTCTCCAACCTCCTGTCATCTACAGGATTTCTTCAGGGTCCACTGGGAAGGGTCCTTCTTCTTTAAAATTGCAACGCGACTTACCCATTGATGTGTAGTGAGCCCGCAGTCATGATCTCACACTGGACACAGCCTTCGTGAGGTTCCTGGTTACTTACTTTGGGTGGTTCCTTGGGTCCCCGGCACTTCTACGTCTCCTGGGTATGGTCTTGACTTGAGTCGTGGTTCGCATACCACTATTTTGGTCTCCCCCTGGCTACCACTGTGTATTCGTGTTTCTATTGAAAAGTATTGTGTTACGTCTATTAATTTAAAACTTCAGCAACACCGTATGTTATTCCTTTTGTACTACACGCCTGAAATTATTTCTAAATGGGCTACGCTTAATATGACACCTAAAACCCTTTGCCCTAAATGTTCTCTTTACGCTGCTGATATTAGACACATGTTCATTACCTGTCCAGCACTCTCTGTCTTTTGGTCACGGATTGCTAAGGAGCTATGCAATCTTTCAGGAACTAATATTGTTATTTCTGAGAAAGAGATACTTTTGGGGCTTACAGGGGACTTAGGTTTAATATCAACAGCTTTATTCTCTATTATTATGGCTTGTTGTCGCTTATGTATTGCCAGGGTCTGGATTGAGCCTAAACCCCCAACGCTTGCGGAGTTCTGGCAGTTAGCAAGAGGGGTATATGAATTGGAGATTGCCCTAGCTAAGGCCAGGGGCCTTCCCTCTCAGATCAGAATAGAACGAATTTGGCACTGCCTTCAATGGGACTAAAGAGTTATCGATGATTTGGTTTTTATATTTCATATCTGCTTATCCAGTCTTGATTTTCTGATTCTATGCTATGTTTTGTAATTTGTTTCATTGTTTTTCTCTTTTGGCAAAATAAAAATAAAAAATAAATAAGTATTGTGTGCATTGTGTATATCTCCAGCTAGGAGATATCTGTTTGTGTTAGTGAGTGTCTTATAATAAATACATATTTTTATAAATACAATGTGTGGTTCTTTTTCACTTAATCTGTATAAATAAGATTATGTTCTAGTTAAACAAGCTGCTTTACACTCCTTCTGGGTTAAGCCTGACGGCTGCTCTCCACAGCTACCACTTAGAGAGCTTTCTAAGGTTGTCTAAGACCTCTAAAATCACCATAAGGGTTGTCTGGATTAGTGCAGGCTGCCCACTTACATAAGTGATCATTAACCACCACAGGGGCAGCCCAAACCACCTGAACCAGGGGCATTCAATAATTATTCCAAACAAAAGGTTCTGAGTGTACAATTCAAAAACAAATATCCAAAAGCAATAAAAACATGAATTTATGTAAGCAAAACAGGAGAAAGAAAAAGAAGAAAAAAGAAAGAGACCCTAATAGAAAAACATACAAAATGTATTCAATAAAATAGCTCAGTGTGTTAAGCTGGTACATATAACATAAGAACATATACATGACCAGACAAGTGGCAGACAAGGAGATTAGTACATAACAAGGGAGTTTACAAAATGTTTCATTAAACTCCAGTAGACAAAGAAGTGTGTCCTCCAATAGTGGCGGCCACAATAGCGTCGACGGCGTTTCGACCTTTGGTGTTAATCCATGGTCATCTTTAGGACGAAAAATATACTGAGCATCCTAAACAAGTAATCTAAAATTACAAAAATTGCATTACATCATAAACATTTAAGAAAGGGCCAAAGAAATAGTATTATTTTACAAAAGAGGAAAAAGGAAAACAGGGGAGAGAAAAGGACAAGAATTTGAAAGATTTTTAAGAAAAGAAACCTTCAACCAAACCAAATTAAGAATTATTAGTGAAGAACCACCAGTGCACTAAAAATGATTATACTAGCCGTACAAAAAATATATAATAACCGACTAAAAACCAATGTGCAATCAGTTCCTGCCACCCGTTAACTTCAGGACTTCAAAGGTGACTTACTTCTGTCTTAAACAGATTAGATACCACTGTCAGTTTACTTCAGCGGCCACAATTTCAGAAGCCACTTGAAATATTAGGCAATCGTCGGGGTCACTTCCACAACCACAGTTACATAAGTGTGCATCATATACTAAGCCAGCTTTACACAGTCTCCCTGTCTGCTTTTTCCAAATTCCTGTCTCTTTATACTTTTCTTCCCCATGATTCTTTATGGAGAGGGGAGGGAGAGTTCCTGTGCAGCCTCTCGTATCTGCACTCTAGAGCACAAACAATATTTCTGTGATGGATGCATTTGAAAGGCAATCAGCTGGAGTTGACTCTGCTTCAACCTTCCTTCCTATCTTGCCCCGTCTGAGGTCGAGTGGTGTTGCAGTATTAATGAGTCAACAAAAGGAGGGGGGGGACCAGGAGCTAGTTGTGGTCCAGTGTCCGTGCTCCTGAGGAACTTCGATTTCCGATCGCGATCGAATCGACCCGCCATTTTGTGCTCCACCGCCATTTTGTGTTGCCATCACTCAGGCAGCACGGCGAACAAAGTCTATTCTGCTTTTTCTGCAGCCTGGTGTCGAAATACGCTTTCTGCCTCTGTTTGCAAAGCTAATGTTCGGACTGGCCGAGTACACTAATCCCTGTCTGGCTTTTCTAATCCCCGTCTCAACTATCTGTTGGTTCACACTATTCTTTCCTGACTTTATCTTATCATCTGGCCTTCACTGTCTTCTGCTAGCATTCTCTCGTTTCACAACTGTCCTCCAACTCACACAAACGTATCTCGCCACCTGCAAGTTGGTTACAAATCCGTTAATGAATTAGCTTGAGGGAGGGGTGACAAACCTAGTTGGAGGAGAGGTTCCTTCGAGTCATCTGACACTTTTGTTTTCCAATCTCTCCTATTGGTTCTGTACTGTTTTCCAACTTTCCTTATTGGCTCTTTCTTGTATGTTCTGGGAGTGTGTTTGGTTAATGTATATGTTACCTATATAGTATATAAGTTTGTGCGCCACAGAGTGAAGTGGCAGTCTCCTGAGAACCTACCTTGTGTACTTCTGGGATAACTGTACTAGCTGCAGCTAATAAATCCGATCTTCTAACGCTGACAGAGTGTCCAGTGTCTCTGTGTAGCTGAGCAGGAGAACCCCGGAGACTAGGGCGTACCCTGCGCCGCTAGGCCCAAAAGGTTCTGGTTCTTCAACTGGCACCCAACGTGGGGCGGCTTCAGTGGTACCGGTTCTGCCCGAAGGTCGTGAGGAACCCCGCAAGAAAATTCCGGAGGGTTCGCGAGCCACATTAAGCGACCCCTGTATGTCGAAAGTGGTCCGAAGGTCTTTTGCAGCGCGGTTACTCCTTCCTGACGGCTACTGACGACCGCTGCCCTGACTGCCGCCCTGCCTTGGCCCTTCCTTTGGTGATGTATGGTAAGGCGAGACGATAGACGGGCCTCTGTTGACGGGAGAAGACGTCCTTAGTTAAGTAATTTTCGTGGGTCGTGCCCACAATTTTTGTTCTTGGTTTTCTTGGTATTTGTAGTCCTTAGATTCGACTATTGCAATAGCCGAAGCCGAGGGTAAGTGCATTTGTGCTGCGTAAACTGAGTTTTACCCCCTTGAAGTTTGTGAACAGTCCGGTGATATCACGAGATGCCTGGTCTGACTAAGTTTGGAAGAATTTGTTGCTTTTCTTGTAATGGGGATTCCCGACTTGAGGACTCTTGTCCGATTCCTTCGGTTGGAACTCCCACATATGAGCTCTGTTCAAAACATGGTATTGGCCCCATTGCCTTTAGCGAGGCATGGACCCGATACACGAAGAAAGATGGTGTTCTAAAATGGCCAGAAAATGGTAGTTTAGATCCTGATGTGCTAGACAATTTAGAAGCAGTTTTATTCAAAAGAAAAGCCCGGCCGTCAATGTTTGACTCTTTCCGCCTTTGGCGTAAGGAAGCCAAACAGAAAGAAATTAAACAAGCAAAACGAGATAGAAAAGCACAGGGTATGACAATTATACAGGCTGCCCAACAGTTTAAAGACGATGAAATTGATAATGCGACTGAAATCGCAGAAAGACAGCATCGTATGGCGATAGATAAATGCTATCCGGTGTTGCCTGTTTCCCCTTCTGATAATAAGAAAGATACAGAAGAAGATCCCCTAATGTCCCACTTATTAAGGTTGCCTCCGCCTTATGCACAAAGTGCCAATGCACTTCAGCCGTTGCAGCCTGTCCAGCCACCAACGGTACCTCCGCCTGTTCCGGCTCTTCCGCATTTGCCTCCTCCAGTATTACCGCCTCTGCCGGTTTTACCGTTAACTTCAACTTCTTTGCCCTCATCTCCTGATCTTAGATTTCTTTTGCCTTCTGCTCCCCCTGCAGTTATCGATTCTCCTTCTGCCAGTCCTTCTAATACTTTGTCTCCAATTCTTATGTCTAATTTTCCGTCTGTGCGCAAGCGTCTCACAGACACAGTCACTGGTATTCTATCTCCTTTCTTTGAAGCTTTAAATGTGTCTCCGGCTTTTGCTTGAAGACAGTCTTGTAGTCAGTTCCCAGATTTTGAAGAACGAGAAAGGTTGGATTCTCTTGCACGTAAATGGATCAAGAAAGGTCCTCAATACAGTGTGCCCGATATTATGCCTACCTTTTTACAATGGAATGCGCCTACGCAAAGATATGTTTTTAATACAATGTGCGATACACTCATTAAAGAATGGGAAGATGTGAATTTGAGTCCGATCCCACAAGATCTATTAGAGGTTCAGACTGATTTTGATAAAGGACTTGTTGTGGGTTCTAAGGTTGAGAAAGCTGTAAGGACACTTATTTCTTATAGATCCTTATTGTCCTCTCAGGCTTCCCTTGATTCTGATCCGTCGGTTAAACTGACATTGAAATTGAAAAATTATCCTATGAGAGAGGTTCCTCCAGTATGGAAGGAAGAGGTTGCGGGAGTAGGTGCTAATCCAGCTATTCCTGCACATTTTCAACGCATATGGGTGTGGAAATTTAGCGTGCAAACTGAACATTATCTGCGCCATCTTGCCTCTCCCCAGCGCCACGCATAGCAAATGCACGGCCGCCATTTTAGGCACCCCACTCTCTCTCCCCACTCACTCTCGATCGCCAGCGCTTTCCCCCGGCGCTGCGAGCATCCCCCGCGCGCCGGCCACCCCCGCTCTCTCATACAGGCCATAAACCCTCTCCTTCTGCGCGACCCTGCTACGGAACCACTTCCGACCGACAACCCATACATGGTCATGCCTCTCCTTTGATAACCCCCCTTCCTCTGCGCCCCATTGTCTGAACTGGTCCCAGGCCATCACCTAGCCCTGCGGATGCAGTTTATTGCCCCTACTGTAAGGGAAACACCCCACATCAAAGGGATTACAGTAGAATCAAAGCCCCTACCCCCTGAGACCCGGCCGGTTGCACACACCCCCGGGAATTAGCGGAATTCCCTGCTGCGCGATAGCCATCTCCCACTGCGGGTAGGGTGGGAACCTCTACTGTAACCATGTGTGGGATCGGATCTGAGCCGGGGCTTCAGGGGATATTTCCCCGCACATCAAGGGAATCTCAAGAATGTACTATGTATAATAAAGCAATAAACCAGTGTATAAGAGACCAGGTCTCAGAGATGCAGTTAGAGCACCTCGTGACGATACCTTGCTGTCTGATCTGATGTGTTCTGCTCCGACGGAATAAAACCTTGTTTCCTGCCTTCCAGTCTCCAGCGCCTGCCTCTTTTATTGGTAAATTATCGAGTGGTATGAGAGGCGATTACCGCCGGGCAAATACTTGAAAGGATACCGACTGAAACTGCCGCTACCATTTAACAATGGGTACATGTCCCTTGGAAGAGAGCGTAAGTTTTGGCCCTTAAGCAGACTCTACCGGATCCTCGTAAATACCCTGCAGGTTATTATAAAGAATTATCACAGACAGTTGATGCTTGTATTATGAACCTAGCAGATATCGACATGTTGATGGGAAATGTAGTCCCACAGACAATATGGGCTAAGATTCGTAGAGAGGATCACGCGCAGGAATTAGGTGCTACTTGGGATGTTATAACTACCACAGATAGGGATCAAGTGGGTGGTGCAAAGCCTGACGCTTTAATTTCGGAACTCCCTGGTAGAATTATTACATTGATGAAAACTATGATGCCTGCATTGAGAGTAAATTGGGATAAACTAGCAGCATGCAAACAAAAGAAAGATGAGATTGTCTCTGATTTCTTTACTCGTTTTGAGGAGACCTTTATTGATCACAGTGGTCAAGACATGGCTACAGAAGGTGGACAGCGATTATTTGTGGACAAATTCGTATTTAATTTGCTTCCCGAGCTGTCACACAAATTAAAAGATTCAGAAAGTTCATGGGCTGTTTCTTCTTCTGCCCAGATATTGGCTACTGCACAATATTATGAAAACAGGGATAAAGAAGAAAAAGAAAAGCAAGAGAAAAAGACGAAAGAATTAAAAACGAAGGTTCTCTTGCAACAAGCCTATCCTCCACGTTATGTTCATCCCCAATTTCAACAGCCTCGGCAGTTTCAGAGGTTGTATCAAAAACCTGAGCCATACATTCCGCGACCTTTGTTAGGACCTAATCAATGTGCCTATTGTAGAGAGGAAGGTCATTCTAAGAATAGTTGTCCGGTTTTATTGCAACGCAACGGAGCATTATCTGCTCCACGAGGTCATGCTGGCCTCCAGTCAGCAAACAGAGGTAGAGGTCGGGGTGTGTTGACTCAAGAACAGCGTGCCCTTCCTTCTCCCAATTCCGTGAACTACTTTGATCAGCAAAATGTTAGGTCTACACAGTATTACAATGAAGACCATTATATTGAAGGCGAGAATGAAAGTCTTCATGCTAACTAGGACAGCCATGGACAAAGTAAGGGAGTTGTGTCGATCCCAGTAGATCAGAATGGACCTTATGTTAACGTCACTACAATGGGTGTTTCAGAGCCATTTCTTCTAGATACTGGGGCAATGAGAAGTTCTATCATTCATTCTAAACGCCCTGGGGCACCTTTGTCTGGCTTAACAAATGTTTCTGTAGGATTTTCTGGCGCCCCTGTTCGTAATCCAGTTTCTTGCCCTTTGCCTATTTCAGTTGGTCCTTATGATTTGGAAGCTCCACTTTTTTTGACGAATGGTTGCGGTGAAAATCTGTTGGGTCTAGACCTACTGAAAAGAATGCATGCTACAATATATTGTTCTCCTTCTGGTGTACATCTTACTTTAGGACAGAAATTGATCTCCCCAATGTATTTGTCCAAAGATCAGTTTCCACCTGAATTGCTTTCTCTTCCAGCAGCGCTTTGGGCCACGGGTCCGAACGACGTGGGTTGTCTTGAGATTTCACCATATGTTGTCACTCTCAAGCCCAATGTTGAATTACCGCGCATCCCGCAGTATAGAATTTCTATTGAAGGTGAAAAAGCGCTTTTGGAAATCATTCATGACTTAATTCAGAAAGGTGTAGTTGAAGAAACAAGAGGTAACACATGCAATAGTCCTATCCTTCCTGTTCTTAAACGTACTGATCCTTCTCAGCCACCTGTATATCGTTTCGTAATTGATCTGCGGGAGGTAAACAAAATTGTTGTACCACAATTCCCTGTTGTTCCAGATATCACTGCTCTGTTGACAATGATACCTTCCACAGCGACTTGGTTCTCTGTTATTGATCTAAAGAATGCCTTCTTTAGTATTCCCATTGCAGAAGAGAGTAGGGACATTTTTGGCTTCTCTCTTGGAGGCCGAAGCATCCGGTTTAAGCGCGCACCTCAGGGCTATTGTGAAAGTCCCTCCATTTACAGCCAAGCTTTAAAATGTCATCTTGATACTTTTCATCTGCCGTCTGGTGCTGCTCTTATCCAATATATGGACGACTTGTTAGTCGCTGCTGATTCAGAAGATATTTGCAAAGATGTCACTGTTGCATTATTACGCCATTTGTTTAATATGAATCATAATGTTTCACCTTCCAAATTACAATAAGGTTTGTCGAGAGGTTACCTACTTGGGTCATCTCCTATCAAAGGAGGGACGACGATTGACACCAGAACGAATTCAGGCGATTACGCAAATGTCTGTGCCATCCACACAAAGGGAGGTACGGGCCTTTCTGGGTATCACCTCTTATTGTAGGCAGTGGATTCCTAACTTCTCTCTAATAGCCAAACCTTTGTTGGCACTCACTTTAAAAGATACGCCTCAGCCCCTTCCTTGGACTGATGAGTGCCAAAAGAGTTTCACTGACTTACGCACTGCTCTGTGTTCTGCTCCTGTACTAGGCACCCCTGATTACACTAAGTCTTTTACGCTCTATGTTCACGAGAGAGAAGGTTGTGCATTGTCAGTTTTAACACAGCAATTCGGAGACAAACAGCGGCCATGTGCCTATTTTTCGGCTACGTTAGATCCTGTAGCTAAAGCATTGCCCAGTTGTCTCAAAGCGACAGCAGCAATTTCTATTCGACAGTCTGCTGGAGCGGTGTTGGATAACACTCTCATTGTCATGGTACCACATGCAGTGGATACCTTACTAAACAGAACGAAAACACAGCATCTTACGAGTGCTCGTCTAACTGGATATGAGCTGACGCTTTTGGCTTGTCACGTACACATTAAACGTTGTAATACCCTAAATCCAGCTACTCTGTTGCCCCTTCCAGATGAGAAAAGTATTGAGTAGCAACATGATTGTTTCTTCCGTACTGAGGAAGAGATAAAAGGAAGAATTGACTTGAAAGACACACCGCTAGAGATTCCGGATGGAACTCTATGGGTAGACAGTTCTTGTTTTAAAATGCCTAATGGAGATACAGTTTCAGCCTATGCTGTAACTACTTTACATACAGTTGTGGAAACAGCACGCATTAGACACAATTCAGCGCAAGCAGCAGAATTGATAGCATTAACAAGAGCATGTGTATTGTCAAAGGGGAAGAGAGTGAACGTGTACACCGACAGCCAATATGCCTTTGGTGTAGCGTTCAACTTTGAGCGTCTTTGGAAGGAAAGGGGATTTCTCACTTCACATGGCACCAAAATACAACATGGTCAGTTAGTGACTGATCTTCTCGAATCACTTGCCTTACCCACCCAAATAGCAATCGTGAAGTGTAGTGCACACAAAAAGATTACAGATGATGTTGGTCGAGGAAATGCATTTGCAGATGAAATAGCGAAAAAGACAGCGAGAGATGTTACAAGTCGAATGTATGTGGCGGGTCCTGCGAATTGGGTCAGAGAGAGAGGAGGATACGGTGGAAAGTGTAAAAGCGATTCAGAAAGAGGCTTCAGAGAGGGAGTTAAGCAAGTGGAAAGAAAGTACAGGAATGTTGGTTGAGATGGGTTGTTGGGTAAAATTATCTGAACATCAACGTTGGCTGTTACCGGATGCCTATGTACTCCCAGTGGTTACTATGACACATGGTCCAGCCCACTTAAGTGCAAAAGGTATATGTAAACTTCTGGCTCCAGTATGGCAGAATGAGCAAATCCCAAAATGCGCAGACAATGTAGTGAAACATTGTATTATTTGTTTAATGTACAACCCGGGAAAGGGAACCCCAACTCCAGCAGGTCACATATCCATTTGAGGTGTTGCAAATCGATTATATTCATATGGAGCGATGCAACAACCTCAAATACGTTCTGGTGGTAGTATGCGCCTTTTCAAGATGGATAGAAGCATACCCTCTAAAGGATAACACAGCCTTATCCACAGCTAAAGTTCTACTAAAAGAGTTCTTCCCCAGGTTTGGTTTGCCGCGCATTGTCTGGAGTGACAATGAGAGCGAATTTGTTGGCCAAGTCATGCAAAAAGTTTGTGCAAGTCTTGGTATCAAGCAAAAGTTCCATGCGGCAAATCATCCACAGTCAGCGGGTTTAGTAGAATGTTACAACGGAACCTTAAAATTAAAACTAGCAAAGGTTCAAGCAAGTACAGGACTCAATTGGCCCGATGCTTTGCCATTAGCCTTGCTATCCACCAGAACTGCAGTACACTCTCGTTTGGGACTTAGCCCTTACGAAGTGGTTTTTGGATGCCCGGCTAACGTATGGGGAGTCCCTCACCCTAAGAAATACTCAGACTTGCCATATCCAATGTTGATTGACTACCTGCATGATCTTACGACTAAATTGCGTGTTCTCCATCAACAGGTTCAGAGTGCTCTGCCGGAGGCCTCCACAGACCCAGGTCATTCCATCCGACCAGGTGACTGGGTCTGCACCAAGAATTTCCAAAGGACGAGAAATTTGGAACCCAGGTGGAGAGAGCCCCGGATGGTTTTGCTCACTACGAGAACAGCAGTTAAGGTCGAAGGAAAGAAAAATTGGATTCACGGTGTGCATTGTAAGAAAGTGCCTTTGCCTTTACCTTACGATCAATGGGTGCGCAGGGGTATTGGTGACTCTGAAAGTGAGAAGGTTCCACGAGTCGTGCCCTTTAGTAATGCACACCTAAATGGGACACTGTCTGAGAAAGAGGACGACGACATTCTGCAGGAAGCAATACCATCACATCGTCGCTTGGATACGACAAATCCGAGAACATTGTTCCACGACCAGACTGTACAGAACAAGGAACACTACAATCTAAGACCTAGAACAAAGAACTCTTAAAATTTCTCTCTTGTGTAGTATTCTGTCCCGGGTGCAGGATCACGGTAGGAGTCTTGATTGTGACCTGAGTAGTGGCAATAGGCCTGCAGGACTTGCAGTGTCATAGGACGGCAGACAATCATAATTGAGTGATCAAGGAAGATTGCCGTGAGCATCCATTAGAAAGATGGAAACTACACTTGGGAAAAGAGAGAGAAAGGATAAAATAAAGAAAGAATCCTGTAAAATAATGTACAGTCGTTTCAGTAGAACGTTATGTATTATTATATCATTGTGTATTGCTTTGGCGTTTATAGGTTGGATTGTTTATGCTCTGCAGCAAAAGGTTGTCTCTCCTTCTTCCTCTCCGTCTTCTTCAACTGTCTCTCCACATCTCTTTCATACTCTTCCTCAACATGAACTCATTAGATGAACTGAATATTATAACAACTCCTTTATTCAGTTATTACATCAACATCAGTTAGTGGTCAATACAACTGACTGTTGGGTGTGTGGGCTTATGCCACATACCACAGAGAATGGAATGCCATATTTAGTTCTCCCGTTTTCCTATGAGGGTTCTGCTTGGGCTTATTTCGTCATCTTCTCCAATGCTTATCAAAGCAAATTCAGACGATCCGTTAGTTCACATGTTAGTGATACGGATTTTAGTCATAGTTCTTTGATTAAGGGAATGGTGGCTATGGCTAAAATCATGGAAAATAGTAAAATCTCCATTGACGAAAGAAAAGCGTACACTAACTGGAACGTCACCCAATATATGTCTAGTCTTAGTGATAAAGTTAAGAAAGGAAAGTCTTCACCAATTTGGACTATACCACATCAGGGCAATTTCTGCTTACAGATAAATGATCGCTCTTCTGACACCATACAAAGGAATAACTGCTCCCATACGTACGTTTATTCCTCTCAGAACTCACCACCTCTAGTGCCGTCTCAAGGCACATATTTCATCTGTTATAATAGAGCTTATACATGGTTACCAACGGGTTTCTCCGGTACTTGTTATATAGCTTTTCTTCTTCCCCCTACTTACACCGTTTCCGCAAATCATCATCGAAACATATACGGCAGAGGGATTATTAACTCGAAAGATACAGCAGGACAAGAGGGAGGAGATTTCCTAAAAGGATTTCTTACTTTTTGGCGTCCAATGGCCAACTCCAGAAATATAAGGCAACTGGTCCGTGTCGTAGAGACCACAATAGACATCACTGTAGGAGCCTTAAGTAACATCACGGCAGAACTACAGGTAGATCGTCTTATGACATTACAAAATTGAGTTGCCTTAGATTTTGTTCTTGCAGATCGTGGTGGAGTGTGCAAACTGATCGGGTCAAGTTGCTGTATTTTCATACATAATGACGCTCCGACAGTATACCAAGCTATCTCCAAGTTGCACATAATCTCTGAGTCTATTCACCTGGACGAAGGAGATTGGTCTTTTACGGAGTGGTTCTGGGGTCTACTGTCCAAATGGGGTTGGAAAGCATTGACATTTCTTGGAATAATTCTGACCATTATTTTCTCCTGTTGCCTTTGTATGCACTGTGGTCCCGCTATCTGTGACCTTTGTGCTACTATGTGCATCCCGAAACCCAAACCACAAGTAACAGAAAACATAAGGATGATGTTACAGCAACAACTCGATGACCCGTGGCTATCGACATTGACTCAGATTAGCATGAGTCTATCTTGCCTGAGTTCTGGCAAAAGGAGGGTCTGAGGAACTTCGATTTCTGATCGCGATCGAATCGACCCGCCATTTTGTGCTCCACCGCCATTTTGTGTTGCCATCACTCAGGCAGCACGGCGAACAAAGTCTATTCTGCTTTTTCTGCAGCCTGGTGTCGAAATACGCTTTCTGCCTCTGTTTGCAAAGCTAATGTTAGGACTGGCCGAGTACACTAATCCCTGTCTGGCTTTTCTAATCCCCGTCTCAACTATCTGTTGGTTCACACTATTCTTTTCTGACTTTATCTTATCATCTGGCCTTCACTGTCTTCTGCTAGCATTCTCTCGTTTCACAACTATCCTCCAACAAACACAAACGTATCTCGCCACCTGCAAGTTAGTTACGAATCCGTTAATGAATTCGCTTGAGGGAGGGGTGACAAACATAGTTGGAGGAGAGGTTCCTTTGAGTCATCTGACACTTTTGTTTTCCAATCTCTCCTATTGGTTCTGTCCTGTTTTCCAACTTTCCTTATTGGCTCTTTCTTGTATGTTCTGGGAGTGTGTTTGGTTAATGTATATGTTACCTATATAGAATATAAGTTTGTGCGCCACAGAGTGAAGTGGCAGTCTCCTGAGAACCTACCTTGTGTACTTCTGGGATAACTGTACTAGCTGCAGCTAATAAATCCGATCTTCTAACGCCGACAGAGTGTCCCGTGTCTCTGTGTAGCTGAGCAGGAGAACCCAGGAGACTAGGGTGTACCCTGCGCCGCCAGGCCCAATAGGTTCTGGTTCTTCACTCCTCAAATGATAGCTAAATCATAAGGGACACTGTTCCTAGTGAGGGGTGCGGTGTGTCACCCAGTCTGAAAGAGGAGATGAAGTCTAGAGTAGAGGAGATGTAGAGAAAGAGGGTGAAAAAGAGAGAGAGGCAGAGGTTCATCCCCAGTATCAAAGATCCAATCCCGAAGGGGAGGGCCAGATCTTGCCTCTTAGTGGCCCTCACACACCCCGAAGGATGTCATGCTTCATCATCTGGCTTTTTTTGCTCCTCGTCGGGCCGGCGCTGCAATGCCCGACGGGCCCCCGAAGGGTCTCTTTGATGGAGATCTTTTTAAGAGAAAAGCCGTTAGGTGAGTGTGGGTGTGTGGGGTGGATCCAGTGAAAATAATGGTGAGGTGCGTGCAGAGGTGAATAAAATTACCTAGGGGTTTCCACTGATGGGCTCTTTAATCGTGTGGTACCCCTGGTAGGTTAAAAAACCAGAAGGTTAGTGAGTTACAATGAGGCCTAATGTGCCAGTGTAACTAAACACAAGGTCGACATGTTTCACGCTATGTTTGTCAAAGTGATCAGTAGCGTTTCTTCTGGACCTAGATAAGAGAGGTGAATGTGCACTACAGAAAGCAGAGGGGTTCCAGAATGGTAACCCTACATCTGTGTAAGGTAGCTTGGGGTGGACCATAGGAAAGCTATACCTAGAGTGGCCCGCAATCTCAATAAGATGTGTCCAAGCGGTACCTATATGGGATGAAACCAAGGAAGGAAAAAGCAAGAAACTCAAGCGTCGGGTGCCTCTTGGCCAAAAAGTGCATAAGTATAGGTAACTAGATTGCATTCCTGACAGCGTAACCAGACCAAAACGTTCAAGAACATAGACACATACATATAAGTTAGTTCAGAGTTACAGCCAAAAACAAGTGGTTAATGGCAGGGAGACCAGGTAGCGCCGTGTCATGTACAGGGGTTGTGGAGTGTGACCGTGGCACCCCTGATCTACCGCATTTACACCGGTGGTTGTCGCTTCCTGCGTTAACCCCCCTAGCAATACAGGGCACAGAGAGATCAATGGCGCCTGCCGCCTGGTGCGCCCCGCCTCAACAGTCGGCTGATGTTTATGCCACATTGCGATGCAGGTTGCACCGGCCCCGCGGCAGCGTCACCAATTCCAATGTACAGCCCGAACTGCTCGGGTGGTGTTGGCAACACATTGTGAGTGCACACATCAAGTAAAAATGCTATGATCGTGGGTAAGGTCGTGGTACTGCTTACCCTCCCACTACACGGGAGAGGTGTCCCTCGGCTGATCACCGCTGGTTTAGCCCGTACCCTATTGACTGTATATGGGGGTAAAAAGGAAGCATGAAAAGACGGGCAAAATTATAATGAAAGCCGGCTCCGTGTAAGCGGGCCGATGTCATCAGGGTTAAGCGTATAACAAGTTACGCGCCTATCCCCACCGTCAAGGTGGTTGTTACTCACGGTTAAGTCGGGTGCCGGTTCCTGTGCACCTACCCTCTACCAGTGGCTGCCTGAAAGTGAGGGGACTGGAGGCCTTCGTCTAATCATAGGAGGCCGGTACCGGATTGGAAGGCGTTTCCTGCTTCCTTCCCGTAGTACGTGTTATGCCGAGTTACTAATGAGAATTATCTGCGCATGTGCAACGAAAAGTGTCTGTGTTTAGCTGTGCACATGCGCCCGGAGCCAGCCACTGTAGGGAGTATTGACACAGTAGTCGCCCCGGGCAAGGCGGTCAATATAGCCTTTGTGTGGAGTTTTCTCTATTCTCATGGGACCTAATTAATGGATAGTTAAGATCTGTTATGGTAGCACCAAAAATAATTAAATAAAGCAGATTGCGCTAAGAGACTGCCACTGTAAAGGTGGATTACCCTTGATACTGGGGATGAACCTCTGCCTCTCTCTCTTTTTCACCCCCTTTCTCTACATCTCCTCTACTCTAGACTTCATCTCCTCTTTCAGACTGGGTGATACACCGCACCCGTTTCAGTATTAATCACAACACATAGTTCTCCAGACAGCAGACTTGAAGATTACTCTCTACTGTGTTCGTTATTTTTGGTAGCGGGGATATTGTTCTGCTACTAAAATATTGTGGTTTGGCACACTCATACACACTTGTTGGACAACATCACTATTCACAGTATTAGTTCTCTAGGCCCTAAGCTTCATAACTACGTACTTTAAAGAGTTAGTGGCCTTCATGTTGGCATACAATTAGGACTGGTTTGTAACATGTTTGCATTACCAGAAAAGCCCTGCCATACACACCAATAGATCTCCAAAAACATTGAAAATAAGTGCAGGTTTATTATGCTGAGATGTTTGGTACCAAACATCCCATTTCAGTGAAGCCATCATGGAGCTAGGGAACTTAAATGATGAGTTTCCAGCCTTTGTACTTACTATGGCTTTCCTGGTCACATACAATATCCAGGAATCGACAAGGATATAGCAGGGGCATATTTGCATCAGCACAGGAGATATAGTGCAGTCTGCCTTAGGGTTAAGGACTGCCAGAGGGATGTATATCTGATGGAGTGTCTGCGGGGATGGCACACAGGCTGCAGTGGCAGTGTGCTTGTGCTTGGTGAGGGCTCCCTTAGGGTGGCACAATTTGTGCTGCAGCCCTTAGGGACCCTCTTTAACCACAAGGCCCTTGGTACCAGGGATACATTTTATTAGAGACTCATATGTGAGCTAAAGGGGTGCCAATTGTGGAAACAAAAGATACAGTTTAGGAAAGGAGACGTGGCACAGGGGACCTGGTTGGCAGGGGTCCGGTGCGCTTCCAGTCGAAATTACATAATTTTCCAATAAAACATGAGGGCTAACCATGTCCAAAAGAGGCATTTTCCTACATTACCGCCCCTCCCCCTCAAGCAAAAGACAATGAGACTAACCTTCCCTTAGAGAGTCTTCATCATCTAAGTGCAAGAACCTGGAAAGGCTATTTGCATTGGCATGGGCAGTCCAAGGTCTTTGTTCCACTTCAAAGTCCATTCCCTGTAGGGATATGGACCACCTTAGCAGTTTGGGACTTTCACCTTTCATTTGCATTAGCCATCTGAGAGGCCTGTGGTCGGTTTGAACAAGGAAGTGTGAGCCAAACAGGAATGGCCTCAACTTCTTCAAGGACCAAACCCCACTAAAGGCTTCCCTCTCAATGGCACTCTAACGCTGTTCCCTGGGGAGTAGCCTTTTACTAATGAAAGCCACTGGCTGGTCTTGACCTTGGTCATTTATTTGGGATAGAACTGCTCCTATCCCATGTTCAGAGGCATCAGTCTGCACAATGAATTCCCTGGTAATATCCAGAGCTTTCAGAACATGTGCAGAGCACATGGCTCCCTTCAGAGTGTCAAAAGTCTTTTGACAGCTCACTGTCCAGTTCACCTTTTTGAGCATTCTTTTGGAGGTCTGTTTTTTGAAGGGTGCCATAATGGTGCCCTGACATGTGTCTGAGTAGTTGGAGTCACCCAGTCCAGAATGGTCTGGATCTTGGATTGTAATGGTTAAACCTGGCCTCCACCCACAAGGTGGCCCAAGTACACAACCTTTTCCTGTCCTATCTGCCACTTGCTTGCCTTAATAGTGAGGCCTGCGCTTCTCAGAGCCTCTAGTACTTTCCCAAGGTGGATCATGTGATTCTGCCAGGTGGAGATAAAGACAGCAATATCATCTAGATATGCTGCACTGAAGAATTCCAATCTAGCAAGGACTTTGTTCACCAGCCTTTGAAAAGTGGCAGGTGCATTCTTCAAACCAAAATGCATTACAGTGAACTGATAATGCCCATCTGGGGTTGAAAATGCAGATCTTTCTCATGCTCCTGGAGTCAGGGCTATCTGCCAGTACCCTGGTGTGAGAGCAAAGGTACTCAGATACATGGCAGCTCCCAACCTGTCAATTAATTCATCTGCCCTTGGAATTTGGCATGCATCAGTTTTGGTCACAGCATTGAGGCCCCTATAATCCACACAAAACCTAATTTCTTTCTTATCACCATGGGCATGAGGCTTGGGGACTAAGACAACTGGGCTTGCCCAGGGGCTCTCAGATGGCTCTATGACTCCCAATTCCAGCATCTTGCTTATTTCAGCTTTGATGCTCTCTTTCACATGATCAGACTGCCTGCATATTTTATTCTCGACAGGTAGGCTTTCACCAGCATTCACATCATGGGTACACCAGTTAGTCTGACCAGGGGTTAAAGAGAGGAGGTCAGCAAACTGATTTAGGACTTGCCTGCAATCAGTCTGCTCATGAGCAGTGAGGGTGTCTGACAAGACCACTCCTTCCACTGACCCATTTTTTGGATTGTGAGACTGGTGATTAGGGAGAGGCTCACTCTCTGCTTCCTGATCCTCATCTGTAACCAGGAGCATGGTCACATCTACCCTGTCATAGTAGGGTTTAAGGCGGATAACATGGCTCTAACAAGAGCCTCGAGAATGTCATCCAAGGTCAACCAGATAGGTGGCCTCCCCTTTTCTTTCCAGGATAGGATAGGGCCCACTCCACTTGTCTTGGAGCCCTAGGAGCCATTGGCTCCAAAACCCACACCTTCTGCTCTGGTTGGAATTCAACCATAGCAGCCGTTTGGTCATACCATTGTTTCTGGAGCTCCTGGCTGACCTCAAGGTTTTTACTTGCTTTTTCAATGTATTCAGCTATCCTGGAGCGGAGGCCAAGCACACAGTCCACTATATCTTGCTTAAGTTCAACAAGAGGTTTCTCCCATCCCTCCTTCATAAGGCACAGTGGTCCCCTGACAGGATGACCAAACGGAAATTCAAATGGGGGAGAACCCCACTCCCTTTTTTTTGGCACTTCCCTGTAGGCAAAAGGCAGGCATGGAAGTAAGACATCCCATCTCCTTATGAGTTTTTCAGGGAGTCCACCAATCATGCCTTTCATAGTCTTGTTAAATCTTTTAACGATGCAATTACACTGTGGGTGGTAGTGGGTAGTGAACCGGTAGGTTACTCCACACTCCTTCCACGTGTGTTTCAGGCAGCCAGACATGAAGTTTGGATCTCTGTCTGACACTACCTCCTTAGGGAAGCCCACCCTGGTAAAGATACCAATGAAGACCCTAGCCACTGCAGGGGCAGTGGTAATCCTAAGGGGAATAGCTTCAGGATACCAAGTGTCATGATCCACTACCACCAGAATATATCTTTTTCCTGATGCTGTAGGAAGGTCCAGGGGACCAACAATGTAAATCTCTACCCTCTCAAACCACACTGGTTTCCCAACTACAGTAAGGTTTGGACTTTAAAAATAGTTATGCTAAAAGGGACCGAACCAGGGCCCTGAAAATTATTTAAGCATTTTGGAAAAATAGTAAATTTGCAAAAAGTGCAATTTAACTACAGGCAATTTGAATTTAATCCTGTGGTCACTTGTTGTCAGAGTGGTCAATAAATGCAAAGTTATGTACCCCACCTCTGGGCCACCAATGTAGGAAGCTGGCTCTCTATATACTATATCAAAGTGAAGTATAGTGTACATAGAATCTAGAGGATCCTCAGATGTTTTACAGAGGCTAAAGTAGATAATGCTAATGCTCTATTTTGTGGTAATATGGGCGGGCGGGCAGTTAGGCTAATCAGAGGGCAGTGTTAGGCATTTGTTGAACACACGGTGGCAATAAATGAGACACACACTCAATGAATAAATTCGGGAACAATTTATAAAAATAGTGTTGGGTTATGTTTATTTTGCATAACTACAGAACTTCATCAGGGGTAAATATTTTTTTCAATAGAAATACTTTTCAGTTTCAAAAATGAACACAGTGCAATTTTCAGACTTTACAATGTTAACCTATGGGAAGAAGAAATTATTCAGCATACATAGGGATAATATCAATTTACAAGACCATTCTTCAGGAGTTAAGGTTAGTATTGGGCAAGGTTCAGTTCAGCACCAACAGTGCACCACCAGCGGCACAGGTGCTGGGTGCAAATACGAGGTCGGGCACCCAATACAAATCAATGAGGATTGGGGACAATCGGTAGGAGGCTGCTTACAGGCAAGTAGCAGTGGTTTGAGGGGGGGCAGCACTGGATGGGGCCCAAAGCAGCACCAACACTACACCACCAGTGGCACTGGGGCAGCCGGGTGCAGGGTGCCAACACAGCATTGGGTGCCCAATACAAGGCAATGGAGAATGGCCAAATTGAAAAGGGGCTACAGGCTCAGGCCAGGAGGCCAGTCAAAGGAAACCAACAGCTGCAGAGGTAAGTTGTGATGCTCGGGCATAGAGACACCTTTGGTCTTCTTCACCAAGACTCAGGGCGGACAGGTGCAGGGGTATCTTTTGGCATCGGAAACAGCTTAGCAAGGCTGGTCGCGGTTGGGGGGGTCTCCGTGCAGAGGCTGCAGGCGACTTCCAGGAGTCCAGGAGAGGTCAGCCGATGGTGAACTCAGGCTCTGGAGCACTAGGGAACCTTTCTGGAACTGGTGTGCCATTTGGACTCGGGCCAGAGGCATCGGGTGAAGAGGTGGAACCAGGGGTAGGCTTTGCAGTTCTTCTGGTCATAGAGTCTTTACGTGGAGGGTGGTTGCTAGTTGAATAGGCCCACTTTTCTTGTGCGTCTTAATCTTTGTAGAAAGCAGTTCAGTCCTCCCAGGGTTATGGAGGTCGCTGGGCTGCAGGACGAGTCATCTTTTGGTGCAGGATCATGGAGGGCTGCAGTCAGGCCGGGAGGGCTGGGGCCAAGTCAGTTGATTTCTGCAGTCCTCTCTGCTGGTGCGACTCTGTAGTGTCCAGCTCTTCTTAGGTCATCAAGACCTCAAGTTCAGGGCTCAGGGAGTCCATCTAAATATTACATTTAGGGGCGTTTAAAGGAGTGCCAGGTAATAGCCAATGGGCTACTTACCTTAAGGGTGACTACACCCTGTAAATGCTCACCCCACGTGGGGGGTGGTCATATCCGTGATTGGGGGAGTCCCACCATTTTCAATATGGTGGGCACTGAAAAGTGTACTTCACCTCACCTCCAGCACCAGAGAGGTCGAGTTGGCAGAGGGGGGTACACCTCCTATCTTTCTAAATTTTCCCACCTGTCCTACCGCCAAAAGAAGGGGTGAGGACGGGATGAGGGCCTGCTCCCTTTAATAGGAGAAGCTGGGGTCGCATTGCAAAGGCGTCAAGGTCTTTGAAGCTACCCGCCACGGATGGCTCTTCCTTACCAGGGGAAGGTGTGAACATCTCCACTCAGGAAAGTCATTGTTCTCGGCCTCAGAGTGTGCAGGCACTCTCCCCATCAGGTTAAAACACTGTCTGGTGGTAGCAAGCTGGCTCAAGCCAGTTGGTGCCCACACTAAGGATTGGTAGGTTTCAAGGGATCCCTCTAAGGAGTCCTCTGTGTGCCGTTTTTAATAAATCTGACATTGGAATCAGTGCAGGTTTATTATGCTGAGATGTGTGGTACCAAACATCCAGTATTTCAGTGCAGCCATCATGGAGCTGGGGAACTCATAATGACGAGTGTCCAGCCCATGTACTTACAATGGCTTTTCTGATCACTTAGAATATACAGGAATATTGCAGGGTCATATCTGCTCATGCAGATATGCCCTCACAGGAGATATAGTGCACCATGCATTAGGGCTAAGGCCTGCCAGAGGAGTATCTTACCTATAGCTCATGTATTGTATGTGGGTATGGCACACAGGAATGTGTGCCATGTGGACTCTGCCGTTTTGTTTGCACCAAAACATGCAGCCTGCAGTGGCAGTTTACATGTGCTTGGTGAGGTGTTCTTAGGGTGGCACAATTTGTGCTGAAGCAATTAGGGACCTCTTTAACCACTAGGCCCTTTATACCGGGGTACCTTTTACTAGGGACTTAAATGTGCGCTAAAGATATGCCAGTCGTGGAAACAAAAGGTACAGTTTAGGAAGGAAGATTTGGCACAGGGGACATGGTTTGCACTTCCAGTCAAAATTACATAATGTTTTCAGGCAAAAAGTGGGGTTAACCATGTCCAAAAGAGGCACTTTCCTACAAAGACAATCTGTGATGAGTTCAGGAAAGTCCTGAACACCTCCATCACCTCGGCCTCCTTCCCTTATGACTGGAAACATGCAGAAGTGAGGCCCCTCCTGAAAAAAACCATCACCAGCTGAACCGAACCAAAGAACTACTGGCCCATCTCTCTACTCCCCTGTCAAGCAAAGGTCCTCAAGAAAGCGATCAACCAGCAACTCACCCAACACCTAGAATACGACAACCTCCTTGGCCCCTCCAAATCTGGATTACGTGCTAACCACAGCACAGCTACAGTCCTGATTACAGCCACCCATGACTTCAGCTCCCTCCTGTACTGCTGAGAAACTGCATCCCTCATCCTCCTGCACCTTTCTACGTCATTTGACAACATCTCCCATACATCCTGATCAACAGGCTCTACCACATCCGGGTCCAGGGAGACTCTCTCGAATGGGCCGCCTTATAGAGCCCAAATGGAGAAAGGCAATGAATTAGAACATCTAGAAAGAAGGGAGGACGATCCAAAGGGGGGTCCACAAGAGTTAGCATCAAAAGATAGTCCAGACCTGTGGGTATTCCTGGAGCCGATAGGTCAGGGAAAAGGCGGGGAAAAAAGTAAGGAAATTAAATCCATTAAACTGATCACAACTCCTCTTCTCCCTATCTAAGGGGCATATTAACAAGGGCCGGCGATAAATATCGCAAAGCGTGCTTAGCGCTTGCATATTTATCGCCGGCTATCTCTGGAATTTATCGCCCGGTTTGCGCGTTATTAACAACGCGCATCGCCGAGGCGATAAAAATTCCAGAGATAGTTGGGATATCGCCGTTTTCCATGGTGGAAATCGGCGATATCCTAGATGATAGGGCCTGTGGTCTTAGCCACAAAATCCACCCCCCATGTTAAGTATGCCTTAGTCAGGAACTTAACAGACGTTAAATTCCTGCGTTAAGGCATACTTAACGCGATTTTAAAAATCGCTACCCTCCCTTGTTAATATCGCGAAGCTGCCTTCGCGATATTTTCCCAAGGGAGTCTTGTCAGGAACGCCCACTTTGCATCTCATTAGAGATGCAAAGCTGGGCGTTAGGAATCATGACACTAAAGCAAGGTTTCACGCGTTAGCGTGACCTTGCTGATTAGGCGATAAAATTATCGCCGCTTTTGGGCTGAAAACGGCCGCAAAAGCGGCGATAATTTTTTTGCGCCTGCTTGTTGATATGCCCCTATGTGTGCAAGCCTATGGAATATTGGCACAGATGATCTCAGAGAAGTAGGTTTTATGTTAAACAGTAAAGGGAACGAAGTAACCAAAGTTCTCCTTTACTCAGGGCTAGTAAAGTCAGTATTAGTAAATGCAGAACACGAGCTACAGAGGAAGGTATTAGACTAGTAAAAAGGGTAGAAATGCTAGAGTATAACAAGCATGAGAGGCCATTCCTTATGAATCACGCAGGGTGGGTCTACGGCAGGTAAGAATGATCGATACCTGCTGGGATAATAAGGAAGATCTCGAAATTACCTTAAGTTGCAGGGAAACAGAGAGAGTTGGAGAAGTTATACTAGCTGGAAATAGATATAGAGCACTAGCATCCCCAGCATATAAGGGAGATGGGTGCTTAAGTGAGATTGATTGGGAGTTAGGGTCGTCGCACAGCCTGGCCACATTATCCTAGAAAATAAATGGATACAATAGAATATTGAATCGGGAAAGCTTTAAAGATGCTATTGACAGCAACAAGATTGTGTGTTTGCAGGTGAGCTGGCTGTGTGAAAAAACCCTAGCAATCGAAGGGTTTGTCCAACAGATGTACTATTGGTGGTGGGTGACTTCAACCACAAATTAGATCCTTGTAGGATTGATCCATGGTGTAAGGAATTGTTGATCTCTTATAAGATAAAGGATGCTATATTTCCGAGGGGGGATATGTCGACACAAGACATGGCTCTAGGACAAGTTTTGGGCTCAATGGGCTTAGTCTGCGTGAATGGCAGAATGGACGCAGATCGTCCAGCAAAGCGTACTTTTAAGATAGGCCAACAATCTTGCCCAATCGATTATGGGGCAGATTTATATCAGACTTGCGCCACTTTTACGCCGCCGTTGCGTCACTTTTGTGACGCAGAGGCTGCGTAAACCCTGCGCCATGTTGCGCCCCATTTACATCGTGACGCATCTATGGAGATGCGTCACGGTGTAAAGCCCTGCGCCACATGAAACCTGCGTCAGGTTTCATGTGGGCGTTTCCACGCAGGCGGGGCGTTCCGTCGCAGGAATGCCCCTGAAAAGTGACTCAGTGAAATCTATAAGATTTCACTGAGTCACTTTCCCAACGCTGATGCGTCAAAACCCTGCGCCTGCTTGAAGCAGGCGTAAGGCTTGACGCACCATGTTAGGTATGGGCTAGGTTGGAACAGTGCTGAAGTTGCGTCGCGCTTGCGACACAACTTCAGCACTGCGCCAACCTTACGCCGGCAGATAAGTCACGCATCTGCTTGTCCTTGCGCCACGATGCACCGCATTGTAAATGCGGCGCATCTGCGGTGGCGCAAGGGCAAACTTGCGTGACGCATCTTCCCTGGCGCATCCATGCTGATTTGCAGGGATGCGCCAGGGAACATAAATCTGCCCCTATGTGTTTATACATGCTTGGAATTTTGAATTAATTACGCACTTTGAGGCGGAAAGATTGGAAGGAAGTGACCATTACCCCCTGAGGACTGAAATATATGGAGTAAGGAAAAAACAAAGAGATAAAGCTCTTTAGGTCCATGTTGACTATCCAAGGCGGCTCACAACCCGTATATCGGAGGAGTATATTGAAAAATATGCTGTTGTACAGCAGACCTATTCATTAGAAAATATTCCTAATACGAATGAAAAGGCTTGGTTTGAAAATACAATCGCAAAACTGGTGGAATGCCTAAGGGCTAAAATTAAACCAAGGAAACCCGGTAATGGTAGGAGAAACAGAACCCAAAGCAGAGAGAGACATGGTTTGATGAAGAATAGTACATTCAAACTACACCTTCACAGTGCCGTTTGGAGGTGGTGCATGGCACTTTACAACATCGAGTGCTGCGGCCTTTGTGGCAGGCAACACCAGAACACAGAGACACACTTACCGCACTTCCTGTACACGGACATGTCCGAGACACCCTGTTCCCCTTGCCGGATAGGCACACCCCTGCGCTGACCTGTGTACTCCGACCAGCACATGCCAGTTGTGCATGCAGGAGGATGCGTGTGTAGCTACATGTCCAGTCTCACTGCCAACGCTGAGGTGACAGCACACTGTGATGTTGCAGGGCTCGCGTCTATCATGCTAAGACAATGACCACACGGACACACTTGCTCAGATGAGGGTTTGGGGGGGCGTTGGCAGTCCTGGAGTTGTTGCGATGAGTCTTGTGGCCCTCATGGGTATCCCTGCATCATGCTCATTGATTCTATGGCACCTGTGGGTGTTCTGGTGTGGCTCTTGGCTGTGTTCCGTTTCATGTTGCAGGTAGTAGTCCTGCTTAACACCAGCAAAAAGCAGGTGTAAAATACCTGGTGCTAACGTGGCTTATCGCCGGAATTTGTTTCGCATTGAAGTTGGTGTGAAAGTTGTGATGTGATTTTTTTCATGTGCAGAACAATATACGAACTGAGCAGTGTATCTTGTCAAGATCCAGCACTTGACGCACTATTCCCAATCAATATAAATACAATGAGAGTTCTTAATTGATTTTGTGTGTACACTGTAAGTGCAGCCACTACCTCAGTGCAATTCAATACAGGATTTTAGTATTTAAAATAAATCGCAAAGGTACACCTCATGTCTTTTTGTATGGGAACGGCTAGTCTGCATTTCATTATCAGCACTTTAATGGAAGTAAAGTTGAGATAAATCTATCACACTATTCAGAAGTTGGTGTAAACTGCAGACATCACCAGTATTCCCACGATAAGTGCCCCAAAATTTAACACCATGGTGGACTTCATCAAATAACAGTAATAAGAACAAGAAAGAGTCACACAGCAGTGAAGAAAACTACCAAAAGCGTTATTAATTGTTTTTTTACTTTATTTTTTTAAATAAATATATATGTAAACAATAAACGAAAAACTATTTGCAATTCTTTTTTTTATTAACATATATATAAATGATAAACTAATAAACAAAATGTAACAAAAATAATAGAAAACAAGAAGGCGGAACACTGTTGTGGGGACCATGGATGTCGACGACAGAGCCTGGAAAATGAAGTACAAAATAAGGACGTGTGTAATGGGCATATCAAAGGAGAGAGGCACAGAGAAACAGAGAAGGGAAAAAAAGCCAGAGAGGGAAAGAAACAAAGGGAGTGAGAAAGGGAGAAGGAAGAGAGAGAGTTAGAGAGATAGAAGGAAAAGAAGAAAGAAAGAGAGAGAGAGAGAGAGAAAGAGAGAGACTGCCGCCTCTGCGCATCCATGAGCAAATAATTACCTGGTGCCACCGGAGTGTGTAGCAGTGGGCACTCCAGGTGCCCGTCAAAACTCCGCACATCCCAGATATGTCGCTGAGTCATGAATGATGGAGACATCAGCTTCTCCACGGATCTCACAGATGTCGCTGAGTCCTGAGTCATTAATGGCGGAGACCACATCATCTTCTCCACGTCCCGGCAGATCTCACAGATGTCACTGAGTCCTGAGTCATGAATGGCGGAGACCACATCATCTTCTCCACGTCCCGGCAGATCTCACACATGTCACTGAGTCCTGAGTCATGAATGGCGGAGACCACATCAGCTTCTCCGCGGCCCAACAGATCTCACACATGTCGCTGAGTCCTGAGTCATCGATGGCGGAGACCACATCAGCTTTTGGGGGTGCTAAGCCTGTGGAACTCAAGTGTGTGCATGTGGTGGTAGGTCCCTGATGGCCACATGAGGTTTGGGTGGTACTAACCCTGTGCATCTGAAGTCCACGCCAAGGGGGTGGTAGGCCCCTGATGGCTATACAGATCAGGGTGCGACTAACCTTCTGTGCAACTTTTCAAAGAATGTGGCCTTGTCGATCTATTATATGTGTGTGGTCACATGGCCTGTGACATATGTGCCGGATGGGTGTGGTGTGTGTGCAAACCTGCCCTGAGGGAGTGGCCGTGAGATGTTGAGAACTAAACCACTGACCTGCACACCAACAGCGAGTACGCCTGCGACAGGTAGCTATGTGGGGTCAACGTCAGAACGTAATCGCAGTGGCGTGGCGTGGCGTACAACGGAACAGGGCAGGGAAAGCTATAATAACGTGGACGGCTCGTAGTACTGCGTCTGTGAGTCGAGCGGACGGGCCGCAGCTGGCCCTCTGCGAGCCTGGGTGCGAACTGTTTATAACTCACACTACATAAGCATTGAAAAACCATTTTGTGATTCAGTCCGTCAGCTGGCATTTGTCCGAGGCATTTGTGAAAACATATCGGAGTTCTTTCTGTGACGGATACCCCTTGATGCTGCCACTCCCCACATCAGCAGGTAACGCACCCTGTTCCCACATTACCATCATACCCCCAACAACCTTCTTGGGCCTGGAAGTGTCCCTGTGCGGTTGGACAAAGAAGAATTTTAGTCATGTATAGATTTACATATAAAAAAAATTATTTAAAGAAAAGAACAACAAATAAGACTGAAGGGAGCCTGGTGCTGTGGTCGCTGCTACGAAGTTGGGGTCACTGCCATTCAGGACTCAGGACACAGTTACACATGTGTGCTCGTCTTGTGTTAAATAGGGACTACGTGTTGCCGGCCTTGCATATTGAAATATGCCTCACTGATCAAAGGGAGTGTGGTGCTGTGGTCGGTGCCACCGACTTGGGGTCACTGCCATTCAGGTCTCAGGACACAGTTACACATGTGGGATCGGCTTGTGTTGAACAGAGTTATTGGAATCACGTGTCGCCGCTGTTGCGTTTGGAAATATGCCTAACTAATCAGAGGGAGTATGCTGCTGTGGTCGCTGCCATGGACTTGGGGTCACTGCCATTCAGGACTCGGGATACAGTTCCACATGTTGGATTGTTCGGCTTGTGTTGAACAGAGTTATTGGCACCACATGTCGCCGCCATTGCATATGGAAATATGCCTAACTAATCAGAGGGAGTATGCTGCTGTGGTCGCTGCCATGGACTTGGGGTCACTGCCATTTAGGACTCAGGACACAGTTCCACATGTGGGATTGTTCGGTTTGTGTTGAACAGAGTTATTGGCACCACGTGTCGCCGTCGTTCCATATGGAAATATGCCCCACTGATCGAAGGGAGTCTGGTGCTGTGGTTGTCTCACGGAGTTAGGGTCACTACCATTCTGGGCTTAGGACACAGTTCCACATGTGGGATCGCCTTGTGTTGAAGACGGTTAGTGGCACCATTTGTCGCCGGTCTTCCACAGTGTAGGCCAGAGGTAGCGGTGAGCAAGGTCCCACAGCCACGTGCATACGTTGGTGGCCCCACCGGCCTGCATAGTGCAGGTTCAGTGGCACCACGTGTCGCCAGCCTTCCATATGGCAATACCCCTCACTGATCGAAGGGAGTCTGGTGCTGTGGTCGCTGCAATTCAGGACTCAGGACACACTTACACATGTGGGATCGGCTTGTGTTGAACAGGGTTAGTTGGCACCACGTGTTGTCTGTCTTCCACAGTGTAGGCCGGAGGCAGCGGTCAGCAAAGGCTCACAGGCAGGTGAGGTTGACTTGAGCTGCACAGATTGGGAGCATGTGGTCTTCTTAACCCATTATAGTGTCTTACACAATTTGCGTCGCTACTAATCTTGAATTGTGAACCGTGTAACCCCAGTGTAAGGCGGAGGCAGCGGTCAGGATGGGTGCACAGCTACTTGGCGATGATTTATGGTGCAGTGAGTTAGTAGCACCTAAAGCACACAGCGTGTGTGCACCGTGCGATGATGCGTGGTCTGGGCGGGCCACACTGGAAGCAAAGTGTCTTGCGACCTGGACTGCGACATCTGCAATCGCCACTGCATCTGAATTGTGAGAGCTGCTGTCCGCAGTGTAGATCGAAGGCAGTAGTCGGTACAGACATAAGTCTACGGTGCTGTGCCACTGGGTTCACAGGGGGCCTGTGTCGAGGAGGCCCATGGTTATGGCGGCAGCCATGTGCCAGGGTGAGGGCTGCCTCTGTGACAGACTTGTTGGTCTTCCCTCAAGTGAACTACGCCTAGGGCCTTGCCTATTTATTCATACTGCTACACTGGAGTGGCGTACGTTGGAGCAGCCCACTCCGTTTCCGCTTCCAGGGGAGGACAACACAGCTACATGACCGAGATCTTCCCCACTACCTGGGGTAACATGGTTGCGTCCACTGTGCACTACACTACAAGTATCAACAGTATATCTCCACATGGAGAGGTTTGTGCTTTGCATAGTGAGGTCTGTGCAGCACATCAGCGTTACACTTGGCATTGCGTGCTTTATTGTTGAAGGGTGACTTGCCTCCTTCATATATAGTTGGTTGCCACATCTCCCAACATTCAGCTATTGTGTGGCTGAGGGGCATGGTGTTTTGGGAAGGTCCGTTGTCCTGTTTTGCGCTGCCTTGGTGGTAGTAGGGGGGATGGTGCGAGGGGGAAGGTTCTGGTGGTGGTGGCGCTGGGTGTTGTGGTCTTGTTGCGTGTTGGACCTGCATGATCAGTAGCTCTATCACGTGTTTGTCTTTAGATGTGGCTGTGAGTTGGGTCCAATTCACGGAGTAGATAGTCGACCTCCTTACACCAGTTAAAGGTTGATGTTAATTTGTTACTGCTAACTCGGCTTATCGCCTGCTTTTTGGATCGCATTGCAGATTTGGCTGGTCGTTGAAAATATGGGGAAGTGGTGTTTTCGTGTTTTTTATGCAAGGGAACGCCTACTTTGCATTTCATTAGCGTTATTTGTGGCTCTCGTTTGTTGCGATTTTGTTGGCATAAAGTATCGATGAAAGAGTGGTGAGATTTGCAGTTTTCACCAAGTTGAGAATGGGTTGATAATTAAAAAACACAGAAAAAAAGATAGGTTTAATGAACATTATAATTAGAAATTACATTTTAAAAACCTTTGAAATTCACTGGAAAAAAACATAGGTTTCAGGCACATTATAGTTAGAAATTAGCATTTAAAAAACCTTAGAAATTCACAGAAAAAAAACATAGGTTTCAGGCACGTTATAGTTAGAAATTAGTATTTAAAAAACCTTAGAAATTCACAGGAAAAAACATAGGTTTCAGGCACGTTATAGTTAGAAATTAGCATTTAAAAAACCTTAGAAATTCACAGAAAAAAACATAGGTTTCAGGCACGTTACAGTTAGAAATTAGCATTTAAAAAACCTTTGAAATTCACTGAAAAACCATAGGTTTCAGGGATGTTATAGTTAGTTGGACATTTCACTCATAGAAAACCATAGAAATTCCCCTGTTATAGTTAGTTGAGCTAACTATAACACGCGCCCCCGCAATACACTGCTGATGACGTCACATATTACATCATTCATGAGATGGTCAGTGACATCACTGATATATATATATATATGCCATGGTGTATTGACGAATGAGTGGGTGTATAAGTATCTGAATGGATGATTTAGTAGGTGCGTGACTGATTGTATAAGTGACTGATTAAGCGTATCTTACTGAATGCATGGGTTAGTGAGTGAACTGTGTTAATGTCTGTATCAGTCTGTCAGTTGGTGTATTAGTGGCTGCATGGGTTGGTGAGTAGCTACATGACTGTCTATATGTGTAACTGATTGGTTGTCTGAGTATCTGTATGGGTGCGTGAGTGTCTGTGTGAGTAGATGGGGTGGTTGACTGTGCATAGATGTGTGAGTGGGTGATTCACTTGGTGTATGGGTTGAAGAGTGTATCTGCGAAGGGCTGCATGTGTGGGTGAGTGTGTGTATGAATGTGTCGGTGAGTGAATGGATGTCTCAGTGGTATATATGTGAGTAACTACATATGTGAAAGGCAGTATATGTGAGTGTTGGAGTATATACATGACTATACGTGAGAGGTGAGTGATTATGAGAGTGGCTGTATGGATGAGTGTGTGCTTGTATCAGTGATTGTATAAAGAGTAAGTATGTGTTAGTATTTGTATAAATAAGTGAGGTGGTCTGTGTATAACTGCATAGGTGAGTAAATGGGTGTGATTGATTCTTTGCATGACTGACTTGGTTGAGGTCCTCAGGACACAAGAGGACCTCATCGCCCCACCACCAGTGCACCACAAGCCGCGATTGCAGAGTGGTGTAAAGAGGGGTGTGGCCTCAGTCCACTTCTCTGCAACGCAGCTCTGAGGAGCAAACTGAAGGTACCTGGTGGTCTAGTTGCCCCCCAGGGACCCTCAGTATTCAAGGGGAATTAATTCCCCAACTAACAACGCGCCAGGGACGCATTTACACTGTGGTGGAAAAAGGGGGCGTGGCCTCCGGCTAGATGCCGGCTTTTCTTTTAATATAATTTTTTACAAGGGGGGCTGTGTGGCCCCCCTTCTTTTACATTTCTTGGGCCCTGGGGACCCCATCCCCCAGGGCCTGTCCCCTTTTTTTTCTTTAAAAAAAAATCAAGAAGGGGGCCGCGTGGTCCCCCTCCCAATGCCAGTTTCACCCCGGGGACCCCATCCCCCAGGGCATAGCCAGTCGTTTTTTGTTTTTTTTAACTTTATTTCTTTGGAGGGGGACCGCGTGGCCCTCTTCCTCAGGCCAATTATGGCCCCGGGGACCCCATCCCCCGGGGCCGGCCTTTCCTTTTTTCTTTTTTTTCCACAGGGAAGGGGGCCACGTGGCCCCTCTTCCGGGCCACTGCTGGCCCCAGGGACCCCATCCCCCGGGACCTGGCCGCTACGTTGGAGACCGTGGGGGGAGCCCCAATGTCCCCACGGTCCCACCGGCTACCTGCCTCCTGTGGGAGCCGGCATTGCTTTGCTCAAAAGCAATTCTGCTTCGCTTCATTGAAGCGAGAGCAGGTGTCCCTGCTCTCTCTTCAAGGAAGCAAAGCAGCGTTTGCTATGACAGGGCGGGAGCCCCACGGCTCCCGCCCTTCCATAGCAAACAGCAGTGTCCCGGGGGTGGGCACCCAGGGACACTACAGGAGCCGGCCCTGGGGGGTGGTGGTCCCCAGGGCCATTGAGGGCTCCTTGAGGGGGGCCACGTGGCCCCCCTCCCAACGTTGTAAGCCCCGGGGAGGTGGTGGTCCCCGGGGCAATGTGGGGGAGCTGAAGCCCCCACACTTATTATTGATATCAGCCCCAGGGAGCTTGCGGTCCCTGGGGGTTGGGGGCCCGCCTTTAGCCCCGGGGAGGTGGTTAAATTAAGCATGGGGGGGTTAGGACCCCCCACACCTTTGTTTTCAAAGCCCCGGGGAGGTGGCAGTCCCCGGGGCAGCGTAGGGGGGTTGGGACCCCCCCCCACACCTTTGTTTTCAAAGCCCCAGGGAGATGGCGGTCCCCAGGGCTGCAGGGGCCCACGTGGACCCCTGCAAATTAAAACCACATTGCCCCCGGGACCTGGCCCACCCAGGAGCCTCATTAAAATGCTTTTTTTGGCACTGGGGCTCCTTGTGGGACCCTCTGAGCAGGCTTAGGGGGTCAGGGTGTTTCTACCCTGCTCCCTTTTCTTGCTTTTTTATCTTACTGTTTTCTTGTGACTCGGTTCTACCAAGTCACAAGATGGCTGCCAACAGTTCCTGGTTTCGAGTGTTGGCAGCTAATCAGAGTGAAGCTTGTGCCCGGGCGGGTTCGCCAACCATTCGTGGCCACAGATATCAAAACTTTTTCTTTTTCTAATTTCTCAGGAACTACTGAACTGATTTACACCATTTAAAAAAAGGTCTCTTTCTGAATGAAGGGCTACCTTTTTGCCAAATTTGGTGTAATTCCGTTCAGCAGTTCGGGCTGTAGCTTTGTCTAAAGTTTCTTATGGAAATTAACATGGGGAAAACGCGTTTTGGGACCCGCTTTTTTCTCGGCCCCCGCATGACGGATCACCCTGAAACTTTCAAGACAGGAGCTGACCGGAGCGCCCCACTAGTTTTGAAAATATTGCGAAGATTCGGCAACCGGCGCCATAGATATTGGGAAAAGAAAAAATGCTTTTTGAATAGAAATGTGGTCCTAACTATAGCTACCTACTAGCGACCGCCAGTAGGGCATATATATATATTGAAATACTGACAATAAGAAAAGTGGCTGCTGCTGCCACTGGCTGGCACCAACATCGCAAGGAGAGGAAACCGCTCTAGCAGCAATTTGTTGAAGATATATATATATATATATATATATATATATCTTCAACAAATCGCTGCTAGAGCGGTTTCCCCTCCTTGCGACGTTGGTGCGAGCCAGTGGCAGCAGCAGCCACTTTTCTTATTGTCAGTATTTCAATTCACAGCCAGATGGTTGAATTAAAAGGCGGCACACCAGGGAACTGCACAACAAGTTTATTGTGCACCAAAACTTTTAGGGACAACGCGTTTCGGCGTTTTGCCTTTGTCAAGTCAATTTGCATACTCCCCCCATCCATAGAAATAGATCCAATCATTTATAGACATAGAAGAAAGCATACCACCATTGTCAATACATTACAGTGTGTACTCATTCAGTTCATCATTGCAGTAAAACTAAAAAACATAATGATTATATTTTTAATGAATTCAATTGAAATCATATCTTACTGAATACAATAATTCATTATATGCCTTTCAGTAAAACCATGGTTTATAACTCCTAGTTCTGGTCGACTGCCATTTACTCTCGAGGCAAATCCGCGCATATGCAGGTCACTCCTTACTTCCGATTTTTTTACTTCAAATTTTTTTACACTTCAATCTTACAGTGCTTTATTCTGCTCCCTATAGTGATCCTATTGTCACATTGTATTTGCGTCCGATGGTCATATACCTACACCACCGTGGCAAATCATGCGCCACGGTTGTATCATCTGGAGCTCCAGTTGACGCATTTTGCAACTGAGAGCGGAGATTTTCACAATGGTATTCCATTGCAGTGTGCCACTGAGAAGCCTTCTAGTCTATTATTGGTTAAAGGAAGTGTGGGGTAAAGGTGCAAAGTGTGCTGTATGTGAATGGAACTTATCGTTTAAGTGCATAAGTGTATACTCAATTACCAGTGTTGTTGTGATAAGTGGGATGAGCGGGCTAGGAATTCCCCTGCAATACAACTCAACTGAGTTGTTGAGTTCGGCTCCACAATTGTGGTTGATGCCAGCTCCGATTCCTACATTCGAATCCTATTGCCTGGTCCTATTCCCCTGCCTACCCATAACCCTAATTAAAAATGTCATTACCCTTATTACCAAACAACTTATTACTATTTAAAACAGTCATGATGTTGGTTCACCCTGTTCCCCCTCCTCTAATCTCTTCTCAAGAACTCTGCGACAGGATAGCCAATCACTTGTTTGATAAGGTAAATGCGATATTTTCAACATTCTCACAACTACCTCAAAAACCCCAACCAAGTACGTCTAATCAGAATAACCTTAATCCCCCACCAAACCAGTTACTCCAGTTTGCCCCCATTACAGTACCAGAACTAGGGAAGTTATTGACTAAAATAAAATCAGGATCTCCACTGGACCCATGTCCCGCATCTGTACTCAAACTTGCCCCCGAACCAGTGACAACATTTCTAGCATCCATAATTAACGCTATGTTTACAAAAGGTCACTTTCCTTCAGCTTGGAAAACAGCATCCATCCTCCCGCTCCTAAAAAAACCTCAACTGGATAATAATGATCCTAATAACTTTAGGCCCATATCCAGGCTTCCGTTTCCGGCTAAAATCATTGAAAAAATTATGAATACCCAACTCAGCAACTTTTTGGAGACAGGTCAGCTGCTGGATCCTACTCAATATGGCTTTCGAGCGGGTCACAGCACAGAAACCGCACTCCTTAAATCGACGGAAGAGATCAGGGCCACCCTCTATAAAGGAGGAAAAGCGGCACTGATCATGTTGGATCTATCATCAGCCTTTGATACGGTCCATCATGGGCTGCTGATGGACCGACCAGTGGAGATCGGTGTCCGTGGTATGGCTTGGAATTTGATTAATTCCTTTCTGGAAAATAGAGTGCAAACGGTCACTCTGGGAGATTTCTCAGCCAAACCTTTCTCCTTCCCCTGTGGAGTCCCGCAGGGCTTGTCCATCAGCCCAACTCTCTTTAATGTATACGTAAAACAGCTAGCCCCTTTGGTAGAATCCTTCGGATTCTCTCTTACCTCCTATGCCGATGATACCCAGATTGTGGTGTCCCTGCAACCGGGAGGTCAGCAGAACACTACCTCTGGGTTCAAGGGCTGCATGACAGAGATTGGCAAATGGATGGCTCAAAACTGCCTCAAGTTGAACTCTAGTAAAACTGAGGTGGTCCTCTTTGGGAA
The DNA here is from genome assembly GCF_964204655.1 of Triturus cristatus. Lineage (NCBI taxonomy): Eukaryota > Metazoa > Chordata > Amphibia > Caudata > Salamandridae > Triturus > Triturus cristatus. The sequence goes on along the minus strand of NC_140587.1, from coordinate 216,625,993 downwards.
TGACTTACATTTTTGGACTCCAGAATGGTGGCCAGACTCAATGGGGCCACTTCCGACACCTAGCAGGAAAGTTAAAAATCTAGGGATAATGATAGATAATCAGCTATCCCACAAAGATCAAGTCAATGCGGTTGTCTCGGCCACCTCATTTACTTTAAAATCCTGCAAAAAAATGTTGCCCCTTCTTCCCAAAGAGAGTTTAAGAACAGTGGTATCAGCACTTGCGCTTTCAAAACTGGACTATTGTAATAGCCTGTATTTAAATATGCGGGAAGGGCTTTTGAATAAACTTCAATTGCTTCAAAACGCAGCAGCTCGACTTATCACAGGAATTCCCAAGTATGCTGCCATTTCACCCGAAATTAAAAAATTACACTGGCTTCCAGTAAAAAAACGCATCTTGTTTAAAGCCATGTGCATAGTGCATAGGTCACTTCAGGGTAAGGGGCCCTCATACCTTACCAAGCACATCCACTGGTATAAACCCAGGAGAGCATTACGCTCTTCAGAGGCCAAACTGACCAAAACTGCACCAGCGAAAAAAACCAACTGGGGTGGTCGGAGCTTCTTGGTTGGAGCTACTACGGCTTGGAATACGCTACCACCACACCTTAGAGGCATCCTGGATCACCTCAGCTTCAGGAAGGCATTAAAAACCTGGCTTTTTGTGTACTAACAGGCAATTAGGCTAGCTCACTCATCTGAAGGAGGACTTCCAAAACAGCGCCAGGACACCCACGGGTAACAGCTGCGCTATACAAATTTTATAACATAACATAACATTACACTACCTAAGTTAAAAGAATAGATACATTTAGAGGATCATTTTTTTATTATTATTTTTGGCTAATTTTGACCTATATGTGTGGCAAGCTCCTCCCCGCCATTCAGCCCATTTGGGACTTTGCAGTCCAGCTAAATAATATACCTGGACTCCAGAATTCTGAGGCGTTTCTCTCGATCACCCCCCCCGAATGTGTTTGGGGATTTTGTCAATTCCAAAAAATCTTAGGCTGCTGTTGTTGCTCTTATGCTTTTCAGCGTAGTATCGTGCCATAGGATAATTGTGATCCTTAATATTAATGGCACGTAAATGCTGCAGTATTCTCAGTTTCAGGGAAAGTTTTGTGCTGCCTACGTATCGGAGGCCACATGGGCACTCCAACACGTAGACAGCAAAGTCACTATTGCAGTTGATCGTTTGTCCAATCGTCTGAACTGCATTGGTACCTGTTCTATAGTCTTTGCAATTCTTCCCATTACGGCAGGCTTTACATGTACCACATGTGGTAAAGCCATTAGGGACTTTGAGCCATTGAGTTCCTCTCTCCTCTAATGGATAGCTGTGCACTAAACGATCCCGTAGTGACCTAGCTCTTTTGTATATGACTTACGGCCCAACTCCCATTCGCTTACCTATTATGGGCTTAGTCACTAGGAGATTCCATTGTCTTTTAATTATGTTACGCAGTGCCCATGCACCTCTGCTGAACTGCCTTATCCTCCTTGGTGCCCCAGCATTACCTGACTTGTTCCCTGTAGTCTACCTGTTCGTGCTATTCGATGTTTTGAACAGAAGCTGATGCTGGGTTAGATCCTTCACTTTCTCTTTGGCTTGTGTAAGTGTGTTTTCCTTATAGCCTCTCTCTCTCTGAGGCGCACAACTGTATCACATTGCTCTTTGTGAAAATTCTCGTTGGTACTACAGTTGCGGCGGGCCCTTAAGAGTTCTCCATAGGGTATGCTTTTTGTTAGGGGAATGGGGTGATGACTGGCTGCATGCAGCACGGTGTTCCCTGCAGTTGCTTTACGAAATAAGCGAGTAGTCATTTCCCCCTGCACCACCTCTAATGCTATGTCCAGGAACTCACAATAATTAGGGATTATAACGTGGGTAAATTTTAGATTTAGGTAATTGGCTCCTAATTCAGTAATAAATACTCTGGCTAGAATTTCTGGGCCATTCCAAATGAGGAATAGGTCATCGATATACCTGATGCATACTAGTATGTGATCAGTGTACATCTCAAACCTTTTCGTCCAAACAATCTGTTCCTCCCACGCGCCTAGGAATAAATTCGCTAGGCTGGGGGCAAAACAAGTACCCATCGACGTGCCAGACCGTTGTCGGTACACGGATTTTTCAAAGAGGAAGATGTTTTGTTGTAGGCAAGAAAGCATCATGGATTCTAGCATTTCATTATGTTCCCAGTTGTCAAAATGTCTGCTTCTCAGGACATGCAGGCAGCCACTCCCTTTACTTGATCAATGCAGGTATAGAGTGAGCCCACATCTAACCCAATCATTAGATAACCCTCTTCCCACTGTATGTCATGTATCCTACGAAGGAAATCCGAACTGTCTTGACAATAAGATCTTAAGATTGACACATACTTGGATAAATACAAGTCTAAAAATATAGATGTGTTTTCAAACAGTCCGCCATTTGAGGAGCCGATCGGACACCCTGGTCGTGTAGTGGCGTTCTTGTGCACTTTTGGGAGAAAGTAGATGCATGGTATTCGTGGTTTCTCAGTTCTTAGAAATCTGTACTCGTCCGTATCTAACAGACCTTGATGATACCAGTTAACCAAGTGTCCATGATAGTCTTGAATGGTCCATTTATAGATCTCCCAGTTGATTAATTTGTAGCATGTTTCGTCCGACAGCTGCCTCATTGCTTCAGCTTTGTAATCCTTGGCATTCATAATGACAACATTGCCCCCCTTATTGGAGGGTTTGATGACCTTGCTGGGATCCTTTTCTAATGCTTTGATAGATTCTCTCTGCTTTCTCGTTAAATTGTCCCAATTAGAATTACATGATTTCTCTCGTATCTTCTTCAGATCCATGATGACAGCTGAACTATATGCTTCTATGTTGTCGTAAGGTACATTCGCATTGTACTTCGATTTCAATTTGAGGCCACTATGTTCCATTTGTTTGTTTATCCCTGTACACAATTGTGATACTGACAAATTGCTGACATCATGGATTTCACCAATTTCAAGTTTGTGCATGATTCTTAAAAGATCAAAATCCTGTATTTGTAACTCTGGGATATTGGCCTCTCTGGTTGTCATTCTGGTTGCTTGTTCAGAACTAATGCGTGTTTCGTAAAGCTTCATCAGTTTTAATTTCCGGATGTAAAGGAATAAATCAATTCTTGTGTCCATATAATTGATCATTTTGCTAGGGCAAAAGGATAAGCCTAATTGTAGGACCGAAATTTTAACTTCAGTGAGGTCCCTTGAGGATAAATAGATTACTGATTTATTGGTGCTGGGGTTCTGACCTTCACTGATCATGCTGCCCAGTCCTCTATGTTTTCTCTTTCTTAGTCGTCGTCGTTTCTTATCCCTCGTCCTTTTCCTCTTTTTGGCCCTTTCCCCTTTGTTTGTGCCCTCTTTTGTGGTTTGGTTTGATTTTGATTTGTTCCTTCTTCTGTTTTAAGATTTGAAATTCGTGCAAGAAGGTTAGTGGGCGTACCCCTAACGGGGTCCCTGAACTGCGATCCTCTGAATCTGTGCTAATATCTGAGCTGGATCCTGTTGATACAGTGTCTCCTTTTTGCTCAATGTATGTTGTTCTGATGTTCCTTTGTGCCCAGTCGTATCTCTTGGCATATATTAGGATGCAACCTTCTGCATAATCTCGTTTGTCCCTTAGAAACTTTCTCTGTTTTTTCAATTTGATGGTTTCCTCGTACTCTTTCAGTTTCTTAGGGAGCGTTTTCATAAATTCTTCCATCGCTTTGTCACTTTTGATTTTTTCAAGCTCCACTTGTAATGTAGCCAACTCCTGTCTTGTGGTTTCAAGATCAATTTGTGCGTATTTCACAAGCATTTCTATCATGCCTTTACATGTTTTTTGCAATAAATTGTGCCCATTCTGCCAGTAAATCCTGGTTGGAGTTATCAAAAGTGGGTACAATCACTATTCTCAGGCCTCTTGGTACCCGTCCAACTTCCACATAATTGGTCAGGGAGGCTACCTCCCACCACTTATTTATTTCCCGTTTGCTCAGTTTTTCTAGCAACAACAGCTTTTGCTTTATCGATGTTTCAATATTAGTGCTGGCCGCACTTCCCGATGGTCTACTGATATTTGAATCTTGCTCTTCATCAAACAAGGAAATAGCCACCGCTTTCCTCTAATTTTCCCATTCGAGCATACTTCACTTGTCCCCTGACGCTCACGGTTTGTATAGTTACCACGGCAGTCATGTCTGCTCCCTCTGCCATAAATCGGCTTATCGTGAGTATTTGGGGGAAAGCACGGCAGTATAACATTATGGGCAAGCGCGGGAAACTGACAACCCCCTTTCTTCAACATGGACCTCCAGCTCCCAACACTCCCCCTGCCCGTCACCACACCAGCTTACCCGCGATGTCTTCTCCACAGAATTTGTATCGGGAATGGCAGGAACCGCTGCACTTTACGAATCTTCAACAAATCGTTGAAAAGCATAAGAGCAGCAACAGCAGCCTAAGATTTTTGGGTATTGACAAAATCCCCAAACAGATTTGGGGGGTGATCGAGAGAAACGTCTCAGAATTCTGGAGTCCAGGTATATTATTGAGCTGGGCTGCAAAGTGCCAAATGGGCTGAATGGCAGGCAGGAGCTTGCCACACATATAGGTCAAAATTAGCCGAAAATAATAATTAAAAAACTGATCCTCTAAATGTATCTATTCTTTTAACTTAGGTAGTGTAATAAGTTGTTTGGTAATAAGGGTGATCACGTTTTTAATTAGGGTAATGGGTAGGCAGGGGAATAGGACCAGGCGATAGGATTCTAATGTAGGAATCGGAGCTGGCATCAACCAAAATTGTGGAGCCGGTCTCAACAACTCAGTTGAGTTGTATTGCAGGTGAATTCCTAGCCCGCTCATCCCACTTATCACAACAACACTGGTGATTGAGTATACACTTATGCACTTACACGATAAGTTCCATTCACATACAGCACACTTTGCACCTTTACCCCACACTTCCTTTAACCAATAATAGACTAGAAGACTTTTCAGTGGCACACTGCGAAGGAATACCATTGTGAAAATCTCCACTCTCAGTTGCTTAATGCGTCAACTGGAGCTCCAGATGATACAACTACGGCGCATGATTTGCCACGGTGGTGTAGGTATATGACCATCGGACGCAAATACAATGTGACAATAGGTTCACTATAGGGACGGTAATATAATACGCTGTCCGCTATGTCCTGCTGTGCATTTGTGCGCAACAGCAGAATAAAGCACTGTAAGACTGAAGTGTAAAAACATTTGAAGTAAAAAAATCGGAAGTAAGGAGTGAACTGCGCATGCACGGATTTGCCTCGAGAGTAAATGGTAGTCGACCAGGACTATGAGTTATAAACCATGGTTTTACTGAAAGGCATATAATAAACTATTGTATTCAGTAAGATATGATTTCAATTGAATTCATTGAAAATATAATCATCATGTTTTTTAGTTTTACTGCAATGATGAACTGATTGAGTAAACACTGTAATGTATTGACAATGGTGGTATGCTTTCTTCTATGTCTATGAACGATTGGGTCTATTTCTATGGATGGTGGGAGTATGGAAATTGACTTGACAAAGGCAAAACGCCGAAACGCGCCGTCCCTAAAAGTTTTGGTGCACAATAAACTTGTTGTGCAGTTCCCTGGTGTTTCGCCTTTTAATTCAACTATCTGGCTGTGAATTAAAATTCTAACAATAAGAAAAGTGGCTGCTGCTGCCACTGGCTGGCACCAACGTCGCAAGGAGGGGAAACCGCTCTAGCAGCGATTTGTTGAAGATTCGTAAAGTGCAGCGGTTCCCGCCGTTCCTGATACAAATTCTGTGGAGAAGACATCGCGGGTAAGACGGTGTGGTGACGGGCAGGGGGAGTGTTGGGAGCTGGGGGTCCGTGTTTAAGAACGGGGGTCGTCAGTTTCCCGCGCTTGCCCGTAACGTTATACTGCCATGCTTTCGCCCAAATACTCCTGAAAAGCCGATTTCTCGCAGAGGGAGCAGACGTGACTGCCGCGGTAACTATACAAACCATGAGCGTCAGGGGACAAGTGAAGTATGCTCGAATGGGAAAATGAAAGGAAAGCGGTGGCTATTTCCTTGTTTGATGAAGAGCAAGATTCAAATATCAGCAGACCATCGGGAAGTGAGGCAAGCACTAATATTGAAACATAGATAAAGCAAAAGCTGTTGTTGCTGGAAAAACTGAGCAAACGGGAAATAAATAAGTGGTCTGAGGTAGCCTCCCTGACCAATTATGTGGAAGTTGGATGGGTACCAAGAGGCCTGAGAATAGCGATTGTACCCACCGATGATAACCCCAACCAGGGTTTACTGGCAGAATGGGCACAATTTTTGGCAAAAAGATGTAAAGGCATGATAGAAATGCTTGTGAAATACGCACAAATTGATCTTGAAACCACAAGAAAGGAGTTGGCTACACTACGAGCGGAACTTGAAAAAATCTAAAGTGACAAAGCGGTGGAAGAATTTATGAAAACGCTCCCTAAGAAACTGAAAGAGTACGAGGAAACCATCAAATTGAAAAAACAGAGAAAGTTTCTAAGGGACAAACGAGATTATGCAGAAGGTTGCATCCTAACAAATGCCAAGAGATGCGACTGGGTACAAAGGAACATCAGATCAACATACATTAGGCAAAAAGGAGACACTGTATCAACAGGATCCAGCTCAGATATTAGCACGGATTGAGACGATCGCAGTGCAGGGACCCCTTTAGGGGTACGCCCACTAACCTTCTTGCACGAATTTCAAATCTTAAAACAGAAGAAGTAACAAATCAAAACCAAACCGCAAACGAGGGGACAAACAAAGGGAAAAGGGCCAAAAAGAGGAAAAGGACGGGGGATAAGAAACGACGACGACTAAGAAAGAGAAAACATAGAGGACTGGGCAGCATGATCAGTGAAGGTCAGAACCCCAGCACCAATAAATCAGTAATCTATTTATCCTCAAGGGACCTCACTGAAGTTGAAATTTCAGTCCTACAATTAGGCTTATCCTTTTGCCCTAGCAATAATATCAATTATACAGACACAAGAATTGATTTATTCCTTTACATCCGGAAATTAAAACTGATGAAGCTTTACGAAACACGCATTAAATCTGAACAAGCAACCAGAATGACAACCAGAGAGGCCAATATCCCAGAGTTACAAATACAGGATGTTGATCTTTTAAGAATCATGCACAAACTTGAAATTGGTGAAACCCATGATGTCAGCAATTTGTCAGTATCACAAGTGTGTACAGGGACAAACAAACAAATAGAACATAGTGGCCTCAAATTGAAATCGAAGTACAACCCGAATGTACCTTACAACAACATAGATACATATAGTTCAGCTGTCATCATGGATCTGAAGAAGATATGAGAGAAATCATGTAATTCTAATTGGGACAATTTAACTAGAAAGCAGAGAGAATATGCTTTAGAAAAGGATCCCAGCAATGTCATCAAGCCCACCGATAAGGGGGGCAATGTTGTCATTATGAATGCCAAGGATTACAAAGCTGAAGCAATGAGGCAGCTGTCGGACGAGACATGCTACAAATTAATCAACTGGGAGATCTATAAACGGACCATTCAAGACTATCATGGACACTTGGGTAACTGGTATCATCAAGGTCTGTTAGATACGGACGAGTACAGTTTTCTGAGAACTGAGAAACCACTAATACCATGCATCTACTTTCTCCCAAAAGTGCACAAGAACGCCACTACACCACCAGGGCGTCCGACCGTCTCCTCAAATGGTGAACTGTTTGAAAACACATCTATATTTTTAGACTTGTATTTATCCAAGTATGTGTCAAACTTAAGATCTTATTGTCAAGACAGTTCGGATTTCCTTCGTAGGATACATGACATACAGTGGGAAGAGGGTTATCTAATGATTGGGTGTGAGGCGGTGACCTCCGTAGACCCCCTTCCCCTCCTACCGTTACACCTGGCTCCGCACCAACCCGTCTTTCGCAGGCAGGGAGAGAAAGAGTTAATCCCTGCTACTGCCTCTTGCTCACAGGGAGGAGTCCCGTCAGACGGATGCGGGAACCAATGGGACAACAGGAAGGCGGGACTAGTGGAGTACGAAAGCACCCCGGAAGAACAGCCTGGTGTGCCTGCACCAGAAGGAGGAGAAGAGTGGACTAGCGAGGAGAGGAGACAGACGGAGAACAAGAGTATCGAGGACTGCGGAAGACAGCCAGAAGAGATGAGCGAGGAAACTAGCCCCGGAGCTTCTCACGGACCGGAGGAAGAAGCAGAGCTCTGGTCCGAAGAGTGGTGGACACCCCGGTAGACGCTGACGAGCCGCCGCAACTCTGGAGGGTTGCGGCTCCCGCGGTACGTGACACGGGAAGGGGGAGGAAGAACGGGGTGGGTTACAGGAGGGCAGGGTAACCGGGGCACTGTATATAGTACTTCACGCACAACGTCTCTTCTTTACACACCACGGCTAAAGTTCCCGTATCTCTGAACACCAAGCACTATTCTGTATCTTCCCTTCTCTTGAGCACGGGTCAACCTTTCTATGGAACCCCCACCAAGCCCAAACAACCTTCATCAACCTGCACTGTTTTAGAGTCTTTGCTCGTTGTCTCTCTAAGTTTCTTACTTCTACCACTTTCGTATCCTCTTCCGGCCCCTGTGGTCCTGACACGATCTGACCGTTACAAGCCGGTCTCCCGAACGAACACAACGGGTGCCTCCTATTGCGGTGAAGGGTTCACACTCCACAGAGAAACGAGACCTAATAACTTACCGCTCTTCTGTCTTTGTCTTTCCCGAGGCTGCTGGGGTGTGTATCCACGACAAGTTGGATCGCCAGTAAGAACCAACCCTGCGAACAACTCCACAGAGGAAAGGAAGTCTCCGAGGATATCCTGCTAACCAACAGACCGATCACCTATACCTGTGTTTTCTATTTTGCTTCAAAAAATCCTATCACTATTGATCCCCGAATTCGGCCTCCTAGGTTTTTCTTTCGCCCATCCCTCTCACATTTGGTGTCAGAAGTGGGATCTGAAAGAATGGAGGCCGCAATACAGAAAATGGCAGAAGGACAAGAAAAGTTGGGCCGTGTGATGGAGAAGTTCCTGGCTGTGGTCGAGGAAGATAGAGAGAAACTCCATAAGTCCATAACAGAACAAAATCAGTCCCAAGAGGCCGTCCTGAATAGGTTAACCAACACGATGGGTCAAACAAGAAGTCACGCCACTTTGACCTCGGTGGTCCTCCAAAAATACGTCAGCGGAGAGGACCCTGATTTCTTCTTGGCCAATTTCGAGAGAATGGCTAGGGCAGCGGGATGGGCTGTCGATAAATGGGGCCAGTACTTGGGACCGTTGTTAACAGGAGACCTACAAGCTGCGTATCAAGCAGCCAATCCCCTAGGTCTTACACCATATGAGGAGGTAAAGAAAAGCATGTTGGAGAGACTCGGGATAGACGATGAGACCTATCGTATACGGCTCCGGCACGTGAGAGAAGGCCCCCAAGAGACCCCTAGAACCCTGTCCTATCGAATACGGGACCTTGCTGATCGATGGTTAGAACCCTTGACGGCTACTAAAGAGGAAATCATGGAGAAGATTTATCTAGAACAACTTTTGTCCTCACTACATCCGCCCGTACAGAAGTGGGTACGACAACATACCAACCTGATGTTTGACCGAGCGGTAGAGATAGCAGGAGCATACAGTAGGGCACAAGACCTTCAACGAGGAAGAGAGGAGCATTCTGGGAAACATGCTACTGGGGGCCCCTCTAAACCCGCTAAGCCAGTAGGGGCCTGAAGACAGGAGACCTTTACCCTCTTACCTGGTCCAGCACCTGCTCCTCTGAAACCCCAACCCCAATCAGGACCCCAATGTTTCTCCTGTGGAGGGTTTGGACACATAGCCAGGATGTGCCCCCAAAGAGAAGAGCCCATGGACATTGGTCTCACCCGTTCATACTACTGTAGTCCGACGGAAAAGAGATCGTCTTACTACCGTACTGTAAGAGTCAACGGGAAACAACGACAAGCCCTGATGGACACTGGCTGCTTACAGAGCGTGATACAACCCTCCGCTGTTCCGGGAGGAGTAAGACATACCACTGGAATGGTAAATATACAGTGTGTGCATGGGGATAAAAAGCGTTATCCTACCACAGAGGTACAGATCCAACACGGTCCTGAATATAACCCAGTACCTATAAAAGTAGGATTAATACCCAATCTACCCGAGTCATTGGTGTTAGGCTTCGACTACCCCTATCTATCCAAAGCTGTACCAGACATGTCGTCGGAACAGGAAGAATGGTACCAAAGAGCTCCTTTCTCTACAGTAGACAGCTTGGTACCAACTCAAGAGAAGCCCAAGAAGAGTGGGAAACTAAAGAAAAGAGAGAAAAGAGACTGGAATCGTGTCGCACTCACCCGGACCAAAGAAGATGCCATGTGGCAATATGACCGAGGATTCTTCTCGGCACAAAGAGATGACCCAACCTTGAGGGAGGCTTGGAATAAGGCCACGGACGAAGAAGACCCTGATCGCGTAGGTCCTCAGTTCATCATAAAAAAGGGGTTACTGTACAGGAAGGGAGGAAAGAACCAACCCCTACAGCTGCTAGTCCTGCTATCCTATAGGGAAAAAGTAATGTTTCTGGCCCATAGTCATCTCCTGGGTGGTCATTTTGGAGAGGAGAAGACCGAAAAAGCAATCTTGGACTACTTCTTCTGGCCTGGTATCTACCAACAAGTCCGGAGGTATTGTAAGGAGTGCCCAATTTGTCAGAAACACAGCAGACATGCATCCCCCAGAGTACCTTTACGGCCCTTACCCATTATTAGCAAACCCTTTTCTCGTGTGGGTATGGACATTATAGGGCCCCTACTCCCCTCTAAAAGCGGCTGTAGATTTTTGTTAGTATTGGTGGATTATGCCACTCGCTTCCCTGAAGCAGTCGCCCTACGTCATCCCAATGCCATACATATCGCTAAAGCTATGATCAATATTTTTTCTAGAGTCGGTTTTCCCCGAGAAATTATAACGGATCAGGGAACCCCTTTTATATCCAATCTGATGAAACAGGTCTGTCTTCAGTTAAACATTAAACAAATACGCACAGCGGCCTATAATCCGCAAACCGATGGGCTAGTAGAAAGGTATAATGCCACTCTTAAGAACACCCTGAAAAAGTTATTGGACTTAGAGGCTCGTTGGTGGGAGGACATGTTGCCCATAGCCCTCTTTGCCATCCGGTGTAAACCACAGAGAAGTACTGGGTATTCCCCATTTGAGTTACTATATGGCCGTCCACCTCGTACCCTATTAGATATGGCAAGAGAGGAATGGGAGGAGGTCCCAGAAGGGACTAAACCCCTCCATGAGTATGTCCTGAATCTGAAAACCCACTTACAGGAGATCCGTTCTATATGTAAAACTCATATGGAACATGCCCAAGAAACAACATTATGACAGAAACACCCGAGAAAGATCCCTGAAGGTTGGCGAGTACGCTCTGCTTATGATCCCTTCCTCAGACCACAAACTTTTGGGGCAGTGGCAAGGACCTTTTCAAGTGGTTGAGAAGGTGACCCCTGTAACTTATCGACTTGAGATGGACCCCACCAGAAAAACCAATACTCAGGTCTTTCACATGAACTTGCTAAAGAAATGGGAAGGAGAGATACCTCACCCGGTAGGCCTGATCAGAAACGCCCCCCCTCTTATTCAGTAAGTCTGGATCTCGATTTAACAGAGGCCCAGATAAGCGCACTCCATGCCATGTTGGGACTGGTACAAGATGTCTTTTCCACTGTTCCCGGACACACCTCCCTGATTGAACATTCCATTAACACCATACCCGGGAAAAGAGTGAAATTACACCCATATCGACTTCCAGAGTCCCGCAGGCAGGCTGTTGAGAGAGAGGTGCAGCAGATGTTACAGATGGGAGTCATAGAACCATCAACCAGTGAATGGAATTCTCCCATCGTCCTAGTGCCAAAGCCGGATGGATCCATCCGCTTTTGCATCGATTTTAGGGAAGTGAACAAAATATCACAGTTCGATGCCTACCCCTTACCACGGGTGGACGAAATGATAGAGAAGTTAGGCAAGGCTCGGTACATAAGTACGTTAGATCTCAGTAAAGGGTACTGGCAGGTGCCTCTAAAAAAACAAGACAGGGAGAAGACAGCTTTCTCCACTCCTGGAGGTTTATACCACTTCACTGTCCTACCCTTTGGGTTACACGGGGCCCCTGCCACATTTCAACGATTAATGAACATGGTACTGAGACCGCATGCTGACTTTGCAGCAGCATATATTGTCGATATCGTCATATATAGCTCAACGTGAGAACATCATCTTCACCATCTCGCTACTGTGATCCAAACTTTGAAAGACAGTGGTCTAACCATTAACCCTGCCAAGAGCAAACTAGCAGCTAGGTCAGTGAAGTATTTGGGATATCTTCTTGGGGAAGGCCTCATTAAACCCCAGAATGAAAAGGTACTTGCCATTGCCAATATTCCGTTCCCCAAGACAAAAAAAGATCTCCGAGCGTTCCTGGGTATATTGGGTTACTATAGACGGTTTATCCCTGACTTCTCCCATAAAGCAGCTCCCTTGACAGATCTTTTACAAAAAAATGTTAACACAGAGAAGGTGTTACGCCATCCCTCGAGCCACCAGGTATCTGCTTTTCAAAGTCTAAAAACAGCTATCACTTCTAAACCGGTTTTTTTGAGTCCTGATTACAGTAAACCCTTCATCTTACAAACCGACGCGTCAAATCAGGGACTAGGTGCTGTATTATCTCAGATAGACCATCTGGGTCAGGAGAAACCCATATTGTACATTAGCAGAAAGCTCATTCCCAGAGAAACCAAATACGCAGTAATAGAGAAGGAAGCGTTAGCGATCAAATGGGCCATAGACACCCTTCGGTATTATCTAGAAGGGAGGGAGTTCACTTTATATACTGACCATGCTCCCCTAGAATGGCTTTCGCGTAATAAAGGCCACAACGATAGAATCATGAGATGGTTCCTAGCCTGACAGCCTTTCCGATTTACCACTCTCCATCGCAAAGGGAAGGAACAATCCAATGTTGACTTTCTATCCCGTTATCCCCTCGAACCTTTTCTTGCTGGCAAGAAAGTTAGGGTAGGGGAATGTGAGGCGGTGACCTCCGTAGACCCCCTTCCCCTCCTACCGTTACACCTGGCTCCGCACCAACCCGTCTTTCGCAGGCAGGGAGAGAAAGAGTTAATCCCTGCTACTGCCTCTTGCTCACAGGGAGGAGTCCCGTCAGACGGATGCGGGAACCAATGGGACAACAGGAAGGCGGGACTAGTGGAGTATGAAAGCACCCCGGAAGAACAGCCTGGTGTGCCTGCACCAGAAGGAGGAGAAGAGTGGACTAGCGAGGAGAGGAGACAGACGGAGAACAAGAGTATCGAGGACTGCGGAAGTCAGCCAGAAGAGACGAGCGAGGAAACCAGCCCCGGCGCTTCTCACGGACCGGAGGAAGAAGCAGAGCTCTGGTCCGAAGAGTGGTGGACACCCCGGTAGACGCTGACGAGCCGCCGCAACTCTGGAGGGTTGTGGCTCCCGCGGTACGTGACATGGGAAGGGGGGGAGGAAGAACAGGGTGGGTTACAGGAGGGCAGGGTAACCGGGGCACTGTATATAGTACTTCACGCACAACGTCTCTTCTTTACACTCCACGGCTAAAGTTCCTGTATCTCTGAACACCAAGCACTATTCTGTATCTTCCCTTCTCTTGAGCACGGGTCAACCTTTCTAGGGAACCCCCACCAAGCCCAAACAACCTTCATCAACCTGCACTGTTTTAGAGTCTTTGCTCGTTGTCTCTCTAAGTTTCTTACTTCTACCGCTTTCGTATCCTCTTCCGGCCCCCGTGGTCCTGACACGATCTGACCGTTACAAGCCGGTCTCCCGAACGAACACAACGGGTGCCTCCTATTGTGGTGAAGGGTTCACACTCCACAGAGAAACGAGACCTAATAACTTACCGCCCTTCTTTCTTTGCCTTTCCCGAGGATGCTGGGGTGTGTATCCACAACAAGTTGGATCGCCAGCCCTGCGAATAACTCCACAGAGGAAAGGAAGTCTCCGAGGATATCCTGCTAACCAACAGACCGATCACCTATACCCGTGTTTTCTGTTTTGCTTCAATAAATCCCATCACCATTGATCCCCGAATTCGGCCTCCTAGGTTTTTCTTTCGCCCATCCCTCTCAAATTGAGTTAGATGTGTGCTCACTCTATACCTGCATTGATCAAGTAAAGGGAGAGGCTGCCTGCATGTATTTCCTGAGAAGCAGACATATTGACAACTGGGAACATAATGAAATGCTAGAATCCATGATGCTTTCTTGCCTACAACAAAACATCTTCCTCTTTGAAAAATCCGTGTACCGACAACGGTCGGGCACGGCGATGGCTACTTGTTTTGCCCCCAGCCTAGCAAATTTATTCCGAGGCTGGTGGGAAGAACAGATTATTTGGACGGAAAGGTTTGAGATGAACACTGATCACATACTAGTATGGGTGAGGTATATCGATGACCTATTCCTCATTTGGAATGGCCCAGAAATTCTAGCCAGAGAATTTATTACTAAATTAGGAGCCAATTACCTAAATCTAAAATTTACCCACGTTATAAGCCCCAATTATTGTGAGTTCTTGGAGATAGCACTAGAGGTGGTGCAGGGACAAATGACTACTCGCTTATTTCGTAAAGCAACTGCAGGGAACACCGTGCTGCATGCAGCCAGTCATCACCCCATTCCCCTAACAAAAAGCATACCCTATTGAGAACTCTTAAGGGCCCGCCGCAACTGTAGTACCAACGAGAATTTTCACAAAGAGCAATGTGATACAGTTGCGCGCTTCAGAGAGAGAGGCTATAAGGAAAACACACTTACACAAGCCAAAGAGAAAGTGAAGGATCTAACCCAGCATGAGCTTGTGTTCAAAACATCGAATAGCACGAACAGTTAAACTACAGGGAACAAGTCAGGTAATCCTGGGGCACCAAGGATGATAACGCATTTCAGCAGAGGTGCATGGGCACTGCGTAACATAATGAAAAGACACTGGAATCTCCTAGTGGCTGATCCCATAATAGGTAAGCGAATGGGAGTTGGGCCGCAAGTTACATACAAAAGAGTTAGGTCACTGCGGGATCGTTTAGTGCACAGCTATCCATTAGAGGAGAGAGGAACTCAATGGCTCAAAGTACCGAATGGCTTTACCACATGTGGTACATGTAAAGCTTGCCGTAATGGCAAGAATTGCAAAGACTATAGAACAGGTACCAATGCAGTTAAGACGATTGGACAAACGATCAACTGCAATAGTGACTTTGCTGTCTACGTGTTGGAGTGCCCATGTGGCCTCCGATACGTAGGCAGCACAAAACTTTCCCTGAAACTGAGAATACTGCAGCATTTACGTGCCATTAATAATAAGGATCACAATTATCCTATGGCACGACACTATGCTGAAAAGCCTAAGAGCAACAACAGCGGCCTAAGATTTTTTGGTATTGACAAAATCCCCAAACACATTCGGGGGGAGGTGATCGAGAGAAACGCCTCAGAATTCTGGAGTCTAGGTATATCATTGAGCTGGACTGTAAAGTCCCAAATGGGCTGAATGGCGGGGAGGAGCTTGCCACACGTATAGGTCAAAATTAGCCGAAAATAATAATTAAAAAACTGATCCTCTAAATGTATCTATTCTTTTAACTTAGGTAGTGTAATAAGTTGTGTGGTAATAAGGGTAATCACGTTTTTAATTAGGGTAATGGGTAGGCAGGGGAATAGGACCAGGCAATAGGATTCTAATGTAGGAATCGGAGCTGGCATCAACCACAATTGTAGAGCCGGACTCAACAACTCAGTTGAGTTGTATTGCAGGGAAATTCCTAGCCCGCTCATCCCACTTATCACAACAACACTGGTAATTGAGTATACACTTATGCACTTACACGATAAGTTCCATTCACATACAGCACACTTTGCACCTTTACCCCACACTTCCTTTAACCAATAATAGACTAGAAGACTTCTCAATGGCACACTGTGAAGGAATACCATTGTGAAAATCTCCGCTCTCAGTTGCTTAATGCGTCAACTGGAGCTTCAGATGATACAACCGCGGCGCATGACCATCTGACGCAAATACAATGTGACAATAGGTTCACTATAGGGACGGTAATATAATACGCTGTCCGCTATGTCCTGCTGTGCATTTGTGCGCAACAGCAGAATAAAGCACTGTAAGATTGAAGTGTAAAAAAATTAGAAGTAAAAAAATTGGAAGTAAGGAGTGAACTGCGCATGCACGGATTTGCCTCGAGAGTAAATGGTAGTCGACCAGAACTAGGAGTTATAAACCATGGTTTTACTGAAAGGCATATAATGAATTATTGTATTCAGTAAGATATGATTTCAATTGAGTTCATTGAAAATATAATCATCATGTTTTTTAGTTTTACTGCAATGATGAACTGATTGAGTACACACTGTAATGTATTGACAATGGTGGTATGCTTTCTTCTGTGTCTATGAACGATTTGGTCTATTTCTATGGATGGTGGGAGTATGGAAATTGACTTGACAAAGGCAAAACGCCAATCGCGTCGTCCCTAAACGTTTTGGTGCAGTTCCATTGTTTGTGTCGCCTTTTAATTCAACCATCTGGCTGTGAGTTGAAATACTGACGATTTATACATACGAGGGTATGAGCATGCAATGGACTGCATTTCCCAAGGTGCAACAGAAAATGGAGACTTTCTCAAAGGCGCACCGGAAGCCATAAATTCGAAAGGCACACGTGGAAAAATGCAGTGATAATGGACCTTTGACACGGCCCCTGACGAAGAAGCTAAGAGGCTTTGAAACGCGTAGGGCCAAAGATGATAAACGGGATGAGAAGCTGTATGCCTTGAATCAATAAAGTGTGTCACTTACCTGATGCGGAGTGCGGCTTCATCTCTGGGCAAAGTTAGGTAGAAATATATATATATATATATATATGTATATATATATATATATGTATATATATATATATATTTATTTATTTATTTCACTGGGATGGGGCTATTGCAAAATTTAACATTTTAGGGTTAATAGATACAAAGGAGAGCAGAGTAAATACCTGGCAGAGATAACAAGGATTGGCAAAGCCAGTAGGTGTCACCCAGCGCAGACTGCTGTACAATATGGCTAAAAGTAAAAAAACTAAACAAATGGTATGACGCGGCCAGTGTTGGCCACGTCACAGCGCTTTTTTCTCTAAGCCGTGTTGCACAGCAGCCCACGTTGCTGTACAATGTGTCTAAAAAACATTAAACAAAGCCAAATATATGAGTTTTAACTACAACTGCTGAATGTTAAAGACTTGACTTTAGCTTCACAGTAGACTCTCAACCTCTTTTGCCCAGAAGCTGGAATCCACAAGAGCTATTTGGCTTTCTTTACTGCTTTTTGTGGGTTTGGGTGGATTGTAGGGGGCAGGGAGAACCATGGCGGGGTGGCAGTTAGCAACACAACAGACATGGGGAGGAGGGCGAGAGTCAAGCAACACAAGGGTGGTGTGGGAGAGGCATGGGGGAGCAGCAACACCACTGGGGGGGGGTCAAGCAACACAATGGAGGTGTGGGGAAGGAGGGAGGGAATAGGAACAGAAATGAGGGTGGGGGTACAGCATGAGCAAAGACGGTGGGAGGAGGGAGGGACTGTAGACACATACACTTGTATAGAGTGCATAAACAAAAGAGACAAAAAAAGTAAAAGTACCTACAGAAGTGTGCAGCCAGTGGAAGGACACTCGCCATAGACAGGAAACTGCTCCATGGCTGGGTCAAACACTTGAAGACCCAGCAGGAAGTAGGAGATGAGCAGGATTTGATGAACAATAGAAAGCAAGGAAACAAGAGTGACGCCAAAGCCAACCAATGGTAAGTAATGGGAGAACTCTAAGCTGTTTTTTGTTGACAAAAGATTTAGCTGACCGTGCATTTCGCTGTCATGGGCAAAACCTAAAAATTGATTTGCAAGAGCAACAGCACAGAACAGGCTTTGTTCACATTCAGATGATATACAGCTCAGTGACATCACATTTAACATAGGACAATGTGTACCGGTTTCCAGGACATAAACCACCCAGACCATCCCACCCGTCTGAAAGCAGAATTTAAACTAATGCAACACAGAACAACCCCTGCAAACTTCTATTGCAAATTTGGAAATGAGCTGTAAGAAGGTAGGATCCTTCTGGCATGGTTACCCCGACTTTTTGCCTGGTGTCAGTGTGTTTTGGACTAGTCTGACTGAAATCCTGCTAATCAGTCACCGTGCTTTCTCCCTAAATTTGACAATGGTAAGTACTTTGGTACCTTCCGAATTGGCTACTGGTGTACCCCTATAAGTCCCTAGTATATGGTACTAAGTTACCCAGGGCATAGGTACACCAGGGGTCTCTTCTTGTGGGCTGCAGCATGTATTATGCCACCCATGAGAAACCACTCAAACTGTGACAACAGGTTTGCCATTGCAGCCTGTGTGGGCTGGTGCTAGCACCACTCACCACAGATATAAGTCTCCTTATATCTGAGGTCACTGCAGTTAAAACCTATGTCACCCCTAAGGCAGCCCTTCCAATCCTGAAGGCAGGGTGCTTGGTTCTAAGTGTGAAGGTGCCCTGCATGAGCAGGACTCCCCCTACAAACCCAGAAGTCGATTCTCCAGGCTTTATAAGTGCGGTCAGCCATTTTGATACATATAGTGGCCATCCGTCATTACTAGATGGCTAACTATATAATGGCTGTGCCGACCCTGGACATTTTTGGTATCAAACATGCTGGAATCATACCCCAACACCGTTAACGGTGTTGAAGGTATGATTCCATGCACTGGGGGGCTCCTACAGGAAGCCCCCAGTATTCCCAGTAACAGCCTTCCAGGGTCTGCCTGCAAGCTAGTGCTGTTGCTGACCCCAGGCATGATTCTGGCCTCCTGCTGCTGAGCTCGAGCAGGGAATAGTAGAACAATAGGCTTCCTTTTACAGGGAGGTGTGACAACCTCCCAGACAGGACTTAGTGTATTGTGCTAGTGTGGGGAAACTTGCCAGTGCCACAAGACTGCTTTGAAGGACACATTTGGTGTCCTCTTTGCATACTCTAGTTGGAATGAGTTCTGGGAGCCCCTGGCTCCCGCTCTGTTGCAAAACTGTACAAAGGACATGGGAGTATTCTCCCCTCTGTCCAGCTCCTCCTCTGGGAGGGACCCTGAGTTGTCCTAACCCCTTTCTTAGGGTATAAAAGAGCTTACCTGTGGGTGGGTCCTCAGATTGATCGTGGGACAAGACTCAAGTCTGAAACCACGTCACTCTTCGACAATCAGGACACATGAACTTTGCTGGACTATGCATGCAACCGAGACTGCATCGTGGAAGACTCCTGCTGCTCCTGGTCTCGCTGTTCTGCAAATCTTTTTCCCCGTCTGTTGTATCTGTTCTTCTTCCAGGATCTTTAACAGACCTGTGGGCATTAAGGACACCCAAAGTATTCTACCTTGGGGTGAAGGAGTCACTTCCCTGCATCTGCAGGCACCGCAACAAAGCTGATCGGTCTGCTGTCCAGATGTCCCATGGACTTTAAAAGGCTCAACAACACAGGTGGTAGTTCTGCAACTCCATTGAGTCCAGACCTGTCCTCCCTGCTGATTTGAGGCTAGTATCCCTCGTCAGAACTGCTGGAACCGAACCCCTGTGCACCGTGTTGACTTGCCGCTGCCAAGACTTGTTGGCTGTGCACTCCAGAGATCTTCGGGCTACAAGAAGCTCCAGCCTCCAGCATCTCTTCCTGCCAAGATCAGCACCCTCACCATATCCTCTGCTCTATGGACCTTCATCGTTGGTGAGCTGCTTGAGGTCCTCTTGCAACACCTGTGCCTTTGGCCTGTGGGTCCTCTCGAGGGTCTTCTCCTACTTCAGTGGGCTCCTCTGCTTGCTTAGGGCCTGCTCTGCATGTGGTGAGTCCCTTGGACCCTTCTGGTCCCAAAATTCCTCCTGCTTTGCTTTCCACGCCTGTTGCAGCTGCCAGGGCTTGCTGGTGCTCCTGCCGGACACCAACCCCCTGGTTTTCGACCTCTGACATGGATCACCTAATGCATGGCTCCTGGTCTTCCTCAGTGTCGCATGGCTCCCATGGCTGCAACAACAAGGTCACCGTCGTCACTCCTGCATCATCATAGGGAAGAGGTGTGGCGCCGCGGCCAGGGCGACCGATGCTGGAATCTGGGGCTCACGGTTCAATCCGCTGCACCGGCGGCAGGTCAGCTCAGCACCATGTGACTGTGGGCAATAGCTTGCTTAATCTTCCCGATGGCCCCCAGCACCGGGATGCCTTCGGGTAGCTGTTTGCGCTTTACAAATACCAGATTTATTTTGTATCATATGATATCGGTGGGCATTGCTCTTCCGTGCCTCTTGGTCACCTCCAAGTGGCATAGACTCTGTCCCCTCTGCTTGCAGGTTCTTCTCTTCATGAATCCATCCTTGAATTCCACCGAAGTCTTGCACAGTCTTCGCCAGCGGCATCTTTGCTGAAGTTCTCCATTGTGGCCTATGGCGGTTTCCAATGTCACTTCACACCTATGCACCCAGCTTCCCTGATGTAGGTATCCTGGTTCCTGTGGTATCCACGGATGGGAGACTCTCCAACCTTCTGTCTACCATGGGATTTCTTCAGGGTCCACTGTGAAGGGTCATCCTTCTTCAAAACTGCAACCGCATCTTTCTTGTGACTTCTATTGAGTACGCGGCTGTGTTTCCACTCTGCACACAGCCTCTGTGGGGTTCCTGGGCACTTACCTTGGGTGGTACCTGGTGTCCCCAGCTCTTCTGAGTCTCTTGGTCCAAGTCCCGACTTCGGCCACAGTTAGCATTCCACTTTCTTAGTATATGGTTTGGTCTTCCCTAGAAGACCACTGTGTATTGTGCTTACTTACCTCTTGCAATTGAAGAATTCTTGTGTATTTGTGTTGAGATCCCCGGGTAGGAGATATACCAATATGTTAGTGAGTGTTGTGTAAATAAATAGACATATTTGTATATATAAACTGTGTGGTTCTTTTTCGTTCAACCTACAGTACATGATTAGACTTGGTAAAACAAGCTGCTTAACACACCTTTTGGACTAAGCCTGGAGGCTGCTCTCCACAGCTACCACTTAGAGAGCTTTCTAAGGTTGCCTAAGACCACTAAAACCACCATAAGGGTTGTCTGGATTAGTGCAAGGTGCTTCATTTAAATAGGTGTGCACTATATACTAAGCCAGCCTCCTACATTGGTGTGCAGCAGTTGGGATTTAAACCTATACTGTTTTACCAGCTAATCCAGGTGTGGTTAGACGAAAAACCATCACTAGCAATAGGTATAAGAATACTTTTTGCAAAGTAGTAAGTTCTACTGAACTTTTTGGATTGTTGGTTAAGGGTCAAGCACAATCCTTTCTACAATCCTTTAGAAGTTTAATTTCCACTAGGGCGGGTAGGTGCAACACCACACTACACCTAGTTTGCCATGTCTTTAGTTGGGGAAGCCAGTGGGTCCCAATCTTCTAGAAACAGTGGTCTTAAGTTCCAGGAACTAAGGACCCTGGCTGCATCAAGGAAGTTAAAGACCGGTAGTAACCCTAATACTCAACAACTCTTAGAGCTACTGCTGCAGGATGACCTACAGAAAACTGGGAGGCCAGAAGGGCAGAACAGTGTGGGTGGGGTAGCTCCAGTATATGGATCAGGGGTGGTTCACCACAGTTACACTAAATCTGAGCATGACCAGGAGGAGTCTGATAACTCCACCCTGGTGAACTCTGAACCCCCAGGGAATAATACCAATAGTACAGAGGGTGTCCCTAGAGGTAGGTCTCCATTTATTCCTCCTGGGAGGGTGCAGAGAATTCACGGGAGGTCTAGCTCCTCCTCTGTTTGTTCCAATGCCTCTAATAATTCCATAGGGACCTCTATCACTAGTCAGAGGGAGGATTCCTTAGAGAGGGAATACCTCCTGCTTAAGCTTGAGGGAGCCGAACTTAGAATCAAGCAAGAACAGCCGACCCTTGATAAGGAAACATTGGAAGCACAGGGAGCTAGGAAGAATTTGGGACTAGAGTCCCATGGTGGTAGCACTAGTGTCCCTAGGGTCAGCGAGCAATCCTTTGATGCTAGGAACCTGAGCAGGACTGTCCCTCCTTACCACGAGGGGGATGATATCCATAAATGGATCACTGTCTTGGAGAGGGACTGTAAAGTACAGAAGGTCCCTCAAGGGCAGTGGGCACTTTTCCTGTGGTTCTCCAAAGGCAGAGACAAACTTCTCACTGTCAAGGAGGAAGATGCTAACAACTATACTATACAGTCTTGAAGAGTGCCCACATAGATGGGTTTGGTTTAATCACTGAGCAATACAGGGTTAAATTTAGGGACACACAGAGGTCACACACCCAAGACTGGGTTGACATTATAGACAGTGCTATTAAGGCTCTGGGAGGCTGGCTTCATGGAAGTAATGTGCATGACTATGAGGGATTGTACAATTTATTGATGAGGGTGCACATCCCTAATAAGTGTCCAAATCAGCAGCTGCACCAGTATCTGGTGGACTCTGATCTGACCTCTGCCCAAGAATTGGGAAAGAAGGCAGACAAATTCTCCGTATCATGATGACGCAGAAAAACAATGGTGGTGAAGGTGACCAGAAGAAGCAAGATTATTCTAAGGCCCAAGAGAAGGTTTGGGAGAAAGGTAAAGACAAAAAGGCATCTTCACAGGGTCGCCAATAAACTTCCTCTGGAGGTGGGTCCCAAAACTCCTCTTACACTGGCAAGATACCTTGGTGTTACCTGTGTAAGGGCAAAAGGCCACAGAGCAAGAGGCGCTAATTGCTCTAAAGCTAACACCAAAGAACCTACTATTACTGCCCCTAGGGCAACTAGTGCCTCTAGCG
The DNA here is from genome assembly GCF_964204655.1 of Triturus cristatus. Classification (NCBI taxonomy): domain Eukaryota; kingdom Metazoa; phylum Chordata; class Amphibia; order Caudata; family Salamandridae; genus Triturus; species Triturus cristatus. The sequence goes on along the minus strand of NC_140587.1, from coordinate 216,602,913 downwards.
CCAATACAAGTAGTAGTATTGACCCCAAGCGATTAGTGGGGTTAACCTTAGGTTCTGAAATGGGTTCTGGCCTAGTCAGAACTCCCACGCAGGCTGTCCTTGTCTGTGACAGTGGCATGGACTTGCCACTTTATTTGTAAGTCCCACTAACTCGTGCACCATATACTAAGCCAGCCTCCTACAGTAAGAACCTATTCCTTCTTACTTGAAAGCCATGTGGATAATCGGACACACAGTCCAGGCGCTTCAGATCCTCGTGGTAGTGCGCTGCCATTTTGTCAGCCCGCCCTTGTCCGTGCATATCCCTGAAATCCTGGATGATCAGGTCGGCACACAAGATCTCAGGCGCTATTGTTGGTAAACCTCATCTCTACTGTCCTATGGACGAGCTGCCACTACATTCTGTAGCGTTTCTGCACCTTTATCACTGCAAACTAGGAGCGGAGTCGACGGTTCACGCAACCATCTTGCTCTGTTCGCAGAATGGGATGGATGGGTAGGTCTTTAATGAATCTGCTGTTAGACAGTCTCTAAGAAGTGAGAAGCCTAAGAGAACAATGATGAAGCGGCTTTAAGGGAGTGCACATCAAGAAAGTAAGAACCAAGTTAAGATTTCATTGAGGCATAAGAAAGGGAGCTGGTGGAAACATGTTGAAGACCTTCAAAGAACCTATTTACAATAAGGGACTTAAAGGGATAGGCCGATCTGGCATCCGCAGAAAGGTGGAATTAGCAGATAAATAACCCTTCAAGGTGTCCAATCCAGAGTCCTGCTGTGCTAGGGTAAGGATAAAAAAGAGAACCTGAGAAAGTTGGGCAGGTAAGGGATCAATCTGTTTCTCAGCACACCACTCCAAAAACTTTTTTCAACAGCCGTCATGCACTGTCTTGGTGGAGGGACATTGGCTGCCAAAATAACATTGCAGACTTCGGGCAGAAGGTCGTAAGCTATCAACTGTCACCAAACCCTCCCCTAACGCTGCGACAGAAGATAGTCCAGAAAGGGCAGTCTGGTCTGAGGACCAACAGCCATGCTCAATAGCTCGAGATAGCAAGCTCTCTTAGCTAAATCTGGAACCACAAGGATGACTTGAGGCCACTTGTTCTAGATCCTCTTGAGAACTCTGGGCAGGAGTGGTATGGGCCGAAAGGCGTACAGGAGTCTTGAGCTCCAATTGAGACGAAAAGCGTCTCTAAGGCGAGAGTGTGCAAAACTGCTGACATTGCTTGTTCTTGGCGGTAGTGAACAGATCAAACAAAGACCCTCGCCATTGCTGAAAGAAACCTTGCACCACCTCTGAATGGAGGCACCATTTGTGATCCACTAGGCATCTAGGGCTAAGTCTGTCCACCCTGGCATTCAAAGAGCCCGCCAGGTGTTGAACCATCAGGTTTATGCCCTGACATTCCAGCCATGGCCAGAGGCACAATGCCTCTTGACAGAGGGTCCACGACCGCACCCTGCCTTATTTGCTGCAGAACTACAGGGCAGTGGTGCTGTCTGTGAACACCTGCACTAGCCTTTACTTGATGGAGGGTAGATAGGCTTGCAATGTCAGCTGGATCCCTCGGAGCTCCAATAGGTTGATGAGGAGCCTGGAATCAGCAGGAGATCAGAGGCTTCTGATTACCACCTCTCCCAGATGGGTGCCCCCTCCCAGGAGGGACACATAATTCACTACCGTTGGATCTGGTTAGGGAAAAAATCGGGGTCTACTACTGACTCAATCATGGTTCATTAGCCAACCCTGCAGATCTTTTGCAGTGTTCTCTAAGATCTGGACCATGTCAGAAAGATTCCCCTGATGCTGCGCCCACTGGAACTCCAGGTCCCACTGCAAAACCTGCATATGCCAAAGGCATGTGTCACATGCAGGATAGAGGCTGAAACATCGGTATCATAGTCTAAATGTACTGGGCTCGTCATTCGGGATGGTAAGCCTGAAACTGCACTGTGTACAGAACAGCTCAGATCAAAGGGTGTGTCTGAGGTGTCAGGTGTGACTTTGGCATGTTGATAATGAACCCTGGCGAGTTTAGAAGATCCATTGTAGTCTGGATGTGAGAGACAACTGCCTAGGATGTGCCTGCCTTCAACTGTTAGTCATCATGATAGGGGAAGATTGGCACCCCTGATCTCCGCAGGTGAGCTGCAACCACCCCCATTACATTGGTGAACACCTGAGGGGCGCTGGTAAGGCCAGAGGGTAGCACAGCAAACAAAGTGCTCATGGCCTACTGTGAATGTACAGGTAGGATAGAAATGTGGAAATAAGCCTCCTGCAACTCCAACACTAGAATCCAGTCTCCCGGGTCCAGGGCAGACAAGACTTGTGTGAGAGTAAGCATTTTGAATTTCTCCATTTTCAAAAATGAATTGATAGGGCGCAAGTCTTGTTGTGTGCAGATTTAGATTCTGTATATAGGTTTCCCGATTTCTGCCCTTATATAGGTACAATTCACATTGCCCTTATTTGGGCATAGAAATCCGGCCCTTATTAAGACATTGTCCGTACAAACCAAATACAGGCATGGCCACCTACATCCGTCCATCCACGTCACAACAAATTCTTGGAAAACCAGACCCTTAAGCCTTTAGGAATTTCCCTCAGCTTGAATATTGATTTCTCCAAGAACTCATTAAGTATGCATGAACATCTATTCCTTAGGGGTTCATTCATGACGCTCCTCTGCCCGACTTTTACGTCAATACTGGCATCCCTAGACACCTTCAAGGTATAAATATACCAGCACTTGCCCAGGCAAATTGTGGTTCCCGGAGGATTCCATCCAACCCAGACTACGCGGTTCGCCACGGCAAGTTCGGAAGGAGATCGAGTTCCAGCCTGATGCACTGACCTGATGCTGCCATCCTTCTCGCAGAGAATCCAGCTCCAGTGCACTCTGACTTCCCTTGCAGGGGGTTAGACTATCGAGTCCAAGAAAAGATATTCCAAACTCTCTCATTCTAAGGTATGGAGCTGACTAGAACTTAGAGAAACTTTTGGCAACTCTTGGCTAAACTAAAATATAGCTAGCTATACTTTAGAAATAGCACCTACTTCAAACCTCGTACTGCACTTAGGTTAGGTACACTGGGGTAGAACAATTTAGAAGCATCAGATGAGTATCACATTTTAGCTTATGTTATTTATCTATGTATTTTGATTAATATATGTCATAGCTACAAACCATGCTATTGCAGTATTATTTTATCTTAATGCTAACCTCGTACATATTGTACTTGGCAGTCTGTCTTACGATTGTAGCAATTCATTTATCTTGCATGAGAAATGAGACCGTTCAATAAACCCTTTTATTCGAAACGCCCCTCTCTCTATTTCTGTGCAACTCTGTAGAAACGATGCATGCACGATTGACTGACTGAAACTGTTATCTATTGTTTCCACGATTCTGAGACTGTTCCGATTCTAAAAGGAAACAAAGTTGTCATGTTTATGCGGTTGTCCGAGACTAATCCCTTGTTGTATATTCGAGAGATTTCTAGTGACCTCTGAGTTAGCTGGCACACACAAGTAATTAAGTTTAATATACCCGATAGAGACATAATGACCATAGTCCTATGTCAAATCTATAGTGTATTTTATTCCAATGCGCAGAGCCTATCAGGGATATAGGAACTACACTACATAGCGCCCAACGGTTTGATAAGGCACTAATTTAACGCTAGATACTGAAGTAACTCAGTTGTGCTTTTCTCAGAGACCCTCTACTCATAAAACTCCATAAGACGTCGGGAGTGGGTAGGGATAATATCCGTCATAGCTGAGTAGGACGAAAATCCTATGTATTAGCTGTTTGACTTTGTTCAACGTTGAAGGATACAGTGTTCCAAAATATTGTGCACCTCATCTTTGTTCCCTTGAGACTTGCTCTAAAACTTTCATTAAACAATGACCGAAAACGGCACAAACACCGATACTGGTGGAGCTGCGTCTGACCAAGTCACAGCAGCTTTTAATCGTACTGGTTTTCAAGAAACTGACGATTATGCTATAATCATCCATCCAAATTTAAGGAGAGCCATCACTCTAAAACTTATAAAACATGGCCTAACACCAAGAGGTGGTAGAGCAGTTTTTGTGATAGAGGCACATGAATCTCACCAGAAAGAGGTATTCTATTCATGGATAGTATTCCCAGAATCAAATCCAGTAACAGATGTGTTTTACTTCTACACAGAAGATGAACCACCTGAGGAATATATTCCTTTCGAGGATATTGAAATTCCACTCACATACCCGGAGCATGATCTCTGGTTTAAAGGCGCCCTAAAACATTACAATCACATTACCTGGCTCGGTCCACTAGATAGACCAGGAGCAACATGGCCGATTTTAGCCGGCTACACACCTCATCCTGACATTGAAGAAATGTCAGATGTAGAATTACTAGCTCAACTAAAGGAGATAATTAAAATTTATAGACAATTGGTTCAATATGTCATGAGGACTTTCACAGTCCAACCACCATTAACCATTCAAAATCCGGCCCCTCATCAGGGGAATACACTAAAAATCACTCTACAAACTTTACACGCAGTCATGGGTAAAATGCCCACAAAACTTGAAAAAATTCCATTCTGGATAGCTCGAAAAATTATTCAAATCGAAGCAGTATTTCCTAATACTAGCCCTTATGAGAAACACAGAATTCTAACAATCTGTTTACCAATGGGGATCACACCACATCTGGAAGACTGCACCACTTGGGGCATAGTCTTTGCTGCTATCTGCACAAAAACACATGGTGTTCCGTCTATGGTGGTAAAACCTGATGTCCTGAAACAGATTCAAAACGAATACGGTGCAGAGCCTGCTCTAAATTTAGGTATGAAGTTACTTTACCCCTTGTAGGCCCATGACGAGCTGGACTCGTCATGGAGCACAGTCGCGCTGTGCCCATGACGAGTCCAGCTCGTCATGAGGCATTCCCTAGGGAATCCCTCTGGTGCGGGCACCAGAGGGATTCCCTTAAAACCAAAATAGCCTTGGGAGCTGGGGAAGAGCTTCCCCAGCTCCCGAGCCCCCCCCCCCCTTCACTGTAATGACGATCGGCGCGCACGTCGCGCCGACGTCATTACAGTGAAAGTGAAACTGAAATGAGCCAAGAGGCTCATTTCAGGTTTCACTTTGTACGTGCTCAGGGGGCTATATCAGCCCCATGAGCACGTAGAAAGATGGGAGAGGTATCGTTGGAAAGGGGAGAATCTCCCCTTTCCAATAGTACCCCTCCCCAGTGGATCCCTGCTTGGGGATCGCCACAGGAGGGCGATCCCCAAGCAGGGATCCACCCACTAGACACCAGGGAGGGGGAGCGGCCCCTTGGGCAAGGGCCTTTGCTCCCCCAAATAATTTTGGCCACATTTAGTCTTTTTGCCCCCCCCTGGGGGGCATAAAGCCCACTAGACACCAGGGAATTTTTTTGACAAAAATAGGGGTGGAGGCCGCACAAAACGGGCAGGCCCATGCCCCCACCCCACCCCCAATTATCACAGTCTTTTTGCCCCCCCCCCGGGGGGCAGATGGGGCATTGGCCCCTAATCTGCCCCTTCGGGGGGGCAGAAAGCACACTATACACCAGGGATTTATTTTCAGTTTTTTTTAGGGTGGGGGTTGCCCGAAATGGGCACGCCAATGCCCCCACCCACCCACCCACCACCATTACAGCCTTTCTACCCCCCCTGGGGGGAAGATGGGACATTGGCCCCCCATCTGCCCCCCGGGGGGGGCAAAAAGACCACTAGACACCAGGGAAATGTAAACAAAAAAAAATAGGGGTGGGGCTGACCAAAACGGGCAGGCCCATGCCCCCACCCCATCCCCCAATTATCACAGTCTTTCTGCCCCCCGGGGGGCAGATGGGGCATTGGCCCCTAATCTGCCCCTTCGGGGGGGGGCAGAAAGCCCACTATACACCAGGGATTTGTTTTCAGTTTTTTTTTTTAGGGTGGGGGCTGCCCCCACCCACCCGCCACCATTACAGCCTTTCTGCCCCCAATCTGGCCCACCCCCCAATTATTACAGTCTTTCTGCCCCCCCCCCCGGGGGGCAGATGGGGGATTGGCCCCTAATCTGCCCCTCGGGGGGGGGGCAGAAAGCCCACTAAACACCAGGGATTTTTTTGCGCAATTGTTTTTAGGGTGTGGGCTGCCCGAAACGTGCACGCCAATGCCCCCACCCTCCTGCCTGTCGCGGGTACTTGGGCCTCCCACACGAGTGAGGCACCGTTTTTATCGGGAGACCCAGGGGAACGCTGGGTGGTAGGAAATTTGTGTCAGCCCGGTGATGCCACAACTTTCCCACACAAAAATGTGTGAAAAAGGTGATTTTTTTCAGCTAAATTTGAGGTTTGCAGGGCATTCTGGGTAAGGAAACGTTGGGGGATCCACGCAATCCATACCTCCCTGGAATCCCCCGGGTGTCTAGTTTTCAGAAATGTGTGGGTTTGGTAGGTTCCCCTAGGTGGCCGCCGAGCACCGGGCCAAAAACCCAGGTGACCCCCCTTGCAAAACCAGGTCGTTTTGAGGTAGGCAATTTTCATGTCGCCTCAATACGTTTTGGGCCCTTGCCTGTCGTGGGTACTTGGGCCTCCCACACGAGTGAGGCACCGTTTTTATCGGGAGACCCGGGGGAACGCTGGGTGGTAGGAAATTTGTGTCAGCCCGGTGATGCCACAACTTTCCCACCAAAAAATTTCTGAAAAAGGTGATTTTTCAGCTAAATTTGAGGTTTGCAGGGCATTCTGGGTAAGGACACTTTGGGGGATCCATGCAAACCATACCTCCCTGGAATCCCCCGGGTGTCTAGTTTTCAGAAATGTGTGGGTTTGGTAGGTTTCCTTAGGTGGCCGCCGAGCACCGGGCCAAAAACCCAGGTGACCCCCGTGCAAAACCAGGTAGTTTTGAGGTAGGCAATTTTCATGTTGCCTCAATACGTTTTGGGCCCTTGCCTGTCGCGGTTACCTGGGCCTCCCACACGAGTGAGGCACTGTTTTTATCAGGAGACCCGGGGGAACGCTGGGTGGTAGGAAATTTGTGTCAGCCCGCTGATGCCACAACTTTCCCACACAAAAATGTGTGAAAAAGGTGTATTTTTTGCCTACATTTGAGGTTTGCAGGGCATTCTGGGTAAGGAAACGTTGGGGGATCCACGCAAGCCATACCTCCCTGGAATCCCCTGGGTGTCTAGTTTTAAGAAATGTGTGGGTTTGGTAGGTTCCCCTAGGTGGCCGCCGAGCACCGGGCCAAAAACCCAGGTGACCCCCCTTGCAAAACCAGGTCGTTTTGATGTAGGCAATTTTCTTGTCGCCTCAATACGTTTTGGGCCCTTGCCTGTCGCGGGTACTTGTGCCTCCCACACGAGTGAGGCACCGTTTTTATCGGGAGACCCGGGGGAACGCTGGGTGGTAGGAAATTTGTGTCAGCCCGGTGATGCCACAACTTTCCCACACAAAAATGTGTGAAAACGGTGATTTTTTCAGCTAAATTTGAGGTTTGCAGGGCATTCTGGGTAAAGAAACGTTGGGGGATCCACGCAAGCCATACCTCCATGGAATCCCCCAGGTGTCTAGATTTCAGAAATGTGTGGGTTTGGTAGGTTTCCCTAGGTGCCGGCAGAGCTAGGGTTCAAAAACTACAGCTAGGCACTTTGCCAAAAAAGGTTCATTTTTTACTGCAAAATTGAGGTGTGTCCACGATGCGTTTTGCGCCGTTTCCTGTCGCGGGCACTAGGCCGACCCACACAAGTGAGGTACCATTTTTATCGGAAGACTTTGGGGAACACGGGGTGGGTGGAAATTTGTGGATCCACGCAGATTCCAGAACTTTCCACCACAGAAATGTGGGGAAAATGTGTTTATTTTGGCAATTTTTTAGGTTTGCAAGGGATTTTGGGTAGCAGAACCTGGTGGGTGACAGTCAAGTCACCCCATCCTGGATTCCCCTGGGTGTCTAGTTTTAAAAAATGTATAGGTTTGCTAGGTTTCCCTAGGTGCCGGCAGAGCTATGGTTAAAAAACTACAGCTAGGCACTTTGCCAAAAAAGGGTCATTTTTCACAGCGAAATTGAGGTGTCTCCACGTTGCGTTTTGCGCCGTTTCCTGTCGCCGGCACTAGGCCGACCCACACAAGTGAGGTACCATTTTTCTCGGAAGACTTTGGGGAACGCGGGGTGGGTGGAAATTTGTGGATCCACGCAGATTCCAGAACTTTCCACCAGAGAAATGTGGAGAAAATGTGTTTTTTTTGGCAATTATTTAGGTTTACAAGGGATTTTGGGTAACAGAACCTGGTGGGAGGCAGTCAAGTCACCCCATCCTGGATTACCCTGGGTGTGTAGTTTTCAAAAATGTATAGGTTTGCTATGTTTCCCTAGGTGACGGCAGAGCTATGGTTAAAAAACTATAGCTAGGCACTTTGCCAAAAAAGGGTCATTTTTCGCCGTGAAATTGAGGTGTGTCCACGTTATGTTTTGCGCCGTTTCCTGTCGCGGGCACTTGGCCGACCCACACAAGTGAGGTACCATTTTTCTCGGAAGACTTTGGGGAATGCGGGGTGGGTGGAAATTTGTGGATCCACGCAGATTCCAGAACTTTCCACCAGAGAAATGTGGGGAAAAGGTGTTTTTTGGGGCAATTTTTTAGGTTTGCAAGGGATTCTGGGTAACAGAACATGGTGGGAGGCAGTCAAGTCACCCCATCCTGGATTCCCCTGGGTGTCTAGTTTTCACAAATGTATAGGTTTGCTAGGTTTCCCTAGGTGCCGGCAGAGCTAGGGTTAAAAAACTACAGCTAGGCACTTTGCTAAAAAAGGGTAATTTTGCATTGTGAAAATGTGGTGTGTTCACGTTGGGTTTTGAGCCATTTCCTGTCGTGGGCACTATGCCTACCCCTACAAGTGAGGTACCATTTTAATCGGGAGACTTAGGGTAATTCAGATTTGTAAAGGAACTGTTATTACCTATTGACTTTCGATGCATTTCTGCCTTCCAAATGAAAGACATTGTGTAAAAAAGAAGTCATTCTAAAAAATGACTGATAATTCTCATGCTAGTATGAGTATTCCCAATTTCGGAAATGTGCAAATATCTACTGTTTCTAAACTCTATATTTTGTTCCCATTTCAGAAATACATAGGTGTCTTTCATACCACTTTTTCCATGTACACATTTTTACAGAATAATTACTATATACCCGGTACATAATAAAAAACCATTGCAAGTTGCTGCTCAGATCTGGGTTCGTCGGGTTCTTGGTGAACCTACAAGTCCTATACATCCTCACAACCAGAAATGTCCAGCGGATGTAACGGTATATTGCTTTCAAAGAGCTGTCAAAATTAGAAGAAGTTACAGGTGAAAACGTTGACACAAAAGGTACTTTTTTTCAAAAAAAATTCAATTTATCCTATATTTAACTGTTAGTTTCTATAAAGAAACCTTGATGGATCTACACAAATGACCCCTTGCTGAATTCAGAATTTTGTCTACTTCTCCAAAATGGATAGCTTTCCAGGATCCATTATTGCTTTTGTACCCATTTCTACCATTAACTGGAAGGAGGTTGAAAGCACAAAAAATAGCAAAAATAGGCTATGTCCCAGAAAAATGCCAAAACTGTGTAAAAAATGTTGGGTTTCTGACAAAAGTCTGATATCCCCTAAAAGCTGGGAAAATGGTGATTTCAGCCCCACAAACCCTTTTTTGATAACACTTGCAGGGAAAAACCCAGATGCTTTCATTTGCAGCCCGTTTTTCCCATTTTCCAAAAAAATAAATACATTTTGCTGTATTTTGGCTCATTTCAGTGACCCCTTCAGGGGAATCCACAAACCCTGCGTACCCTCAGAATCCCCGTGATGTTGGAAGAAAAGGACGCAAATTTGGCATGGATACCTTATGTGGTCAAAACATTACAGGGGCCTCAGCGTGCACTACCCCAAATTGCCAAAAAAGGGCGTGGCACAGGAGGGGGAAAAGGCCTGGCAGCGAAGGGGTTAAAAATTTCGACCAGGTCTCAGCAATAATATTATCTAATATTAAAGGAGAAGCAGCATCAGTGGCAATCCGCCAGAAACAAAGGAAATTTGATGTACCAGAACAACCACAAGAACTAGCCAGAATAATTGAAAAATCCTATGAAGAATTAGGCAGAGACAGTTTGGGGGGGAAACCAGCTAAATCACAACTGTCTGAAAGTCCTGATAAGGTCATTCCTAAAAACACTCCTACCGCTTCTAAAAAGAAGTGGGAAAATAGCAAACAGAATTCCAAAGAGAAGCGTTCTCATTCCCGAGGCAGGTCTCCTCCACAGAAGGTGCTCTCTGAAAGGAGGTACAACCTCAGGAATAGGGATAATTTGAGAAAACCTGACAGATATCAAGATAATGATAAACGTCCCTCTCGTACCCTTCAGATATCATCACAGACATCCGAAAGAAGAGGACGGTCAGAAAACAAGGAAGAACGCGTGAAGTCCAAAGACGATCAACACGTTCAGAAAAATAAAGCAAAACCTCAAGAAAAAGGTAGCAGGTCTGAAGATCAGACATGCCGAGAATACTGAGAACCCAACCCAGGAACGGAGAATGGGCCCAGACCATGCTGGACAGTGCAGCAGATGTTACAATAGCTCGCCAGAACCTGAAGGGACTTCTGGAGAGAGTGGACTTGAATGAAGACATACAAGTTGAGACTGTAGACACCAGGGTTAGTTCTCCACATAAGTTATATAAAAATAACACTCCGGATGGAGGGAGACATACCAAGAAAAGGGAAAGCACTCTTTTGGGAGCATCTTTCAAAGGGTTATGATATACTTCTAGCAGAACAGGACTGGCCACCAGAGTTTGTAAGGGAGTGCCCACATGGCGTGGACATCATTATGCCTGCCTTCTTCAACCATGTTCCAGTTCATTTAAAATATACATTAGCCAGGAAATGGGCAGTAGCCCAAGCCCCAGCACTGTATAAAAATCATATAGGATGGGATGAGGACTCACCTCACCATAAAAACCAGTTAAAAAATCAACCGACTGCACAAAGGCAGTACCCAGTTAAGCAAGAAGCTAAAAAACAGGTCAAGGAGATTTTAGAACAACTTGAATATCAGGGGGTGATTGAAACATGCACCTCATCAATGAACAATCCTTTATTTCCTGTCTCCAAACCAGACAATACATATTGTCTAGTTTTGGATTACAGACACTTAAATTCTTGTTGCAAAACATTTGCAGTGCAAAACGCACATGGTACAGCATTAGTGAATAACATTGTGCGTAAAAAATATAAAACCACATTAGACATTTCAAATGGTTTCTTTTGTCAAAATATTGCACCAGAAAGCAGATATTTGACCGCTTTCTCAATAATGGCGACCCAGCGTCAATTTTGTCGACTGCCCCAGGGACTCAAAAACAGCCCGGGGTTATTCTCAGCAAGGGTAACAGAGTTGCTACAAACTTATGATGACGAGACATTGTCATATGTCGATGATATATATCTTATATCAAACAACAATGTCTCAGAGTGGATTTCATTTGGGGAACAATTGCGATAGGCAAAGTTGTGTTGCTAAAGATTCAATCAGTCTAGGGAAAACACAGGGAGACAAGTATATATGGGATTTTCTGTATTTAGAAATCATTTAAAACATGTTGCACATATTCCACATCATATGTACAATCAAAAGGAGAACAAGCACTGCGTTACATTACTGGAAATGTAACCGACAGGATACTGTGCACAAGTGCTCGTGAGAATTGTGACGGCGCAAGTGACACGTGAAGTGGTATATACAGCGGTAGTGAAGGGCGCAACAAGGAATGAAATAGTACAATAATTTTCACAAATTCGGGACAACCAACAGTCAATGGTAGGTAAATTATAATGAACAATGAGTAGGATGTCCGTAATAAGGGGGCGCCAGGATTTACGCTGTTGGAGTCAACGGCGTTTCGGCCTGTGGAAATCTAGGCCATCATCAGGACTGGTTACATACAATTTAGGGCAGTGCTAGGGATGGAAGGGAAACGAATCACAAAAAATGGAGTGGACCACGGAAAGACAGAGGAGAGGTCAAGTGAAAGGAAACAACGCTTAAGGTTCAGAGCACGCGCAGGGGTGTAGGATGGATGCAAGGATACGAAGAAGATGAGGAACGTGGAAGACTCCACGGTCATCTGTGTTGTACGGCTAGGCTGGGGAAAGTCAGAAGTACAGGGCGGGGTGAAGGGAAAGGAACGACCAGTTAGAAGAGTGGGAGCAGAGTGGATGCAAGTCAAAAGCGGTGAGTGTGAAGCGCATGGAAACGGAAAAGGGTTGCCAGCGCTGGCCACAGAAAAGGGGGGGGGGGGTTTGTGTGGGGGGGGAAGGAGGGGGGGTGTTGTGTTGGTATGTAGTTGTATGGGCAAAACCAGCAAGGCCTAAACAGAGGGCAGGGTCATAGGACTGATGGCTGGGCTGCCCAGATGAATGCACTGAAAAGGTGGACTTACTGCTGTAGAAAGCGGTAGAAAAATTGAAACCGCGGGCGGCCCGGTGTGCCCGGCAATGGAAGTGCGGGTCCCTTGTTCTGGCTGTGAGATGGCTGAAAAGAAGGGGAGGGAGGTGAGAAAGGATGGGGGGGGGGGTTAGGCAAAAGGACAAAGTGGTCGGAAAGTAACTTACGCTGGGCGGCGATCCAGAACCCAATGTATGGGTGACCTGAAGGGAAAAAAATTAAAGGGGAGAGGTAAGGACAGGGGTCCGCATGAGGCAGTGGCAAGAATAGCTCGTAGAAAGGAGCGCAATTGGCGAGATACTTACAATTCAGGAGACGGAGTAAATCACGCGAAGGAGGGAGGGGGATGTGTACCAGGCCGGCGTGAGATTCCGGTGGGAACTGTAGACGCGAGGTAAGGGGGCGTATACAAGTAAGGGGGAGGTCATGTGGGGGAGGGCCTGGCAACTACAGCGTGCAGGAGAGCATCAAGAGAGTAGCGATAGGAAGAAGGTGAAGAGCGAGAAAAGACTAAAGTGGTCATACAAAATCCATGGACAGCGAATGGATCCAAAAGAGAAAATGTATTTACAAATTGAAGATTGAATATATGGACAATTCAATTGGCATCATAACTTAAAATGACATCAAAACATAAATATGAGAGAGCAATGAAAATACAATTACAATGGGAAAAAAAGTTACAATAGATAAAGGGGAAAATGTTGCAACAATTTGGATGAGACCATTCCCGACATAAGGAGCGAAAGCGAGGAAAGGTGGTGGGAGGTACATAAATCAAAAGGGGGACGGGTAAAAAAGAGGGGGGGTGGTGGGGGGGGAGGAGAAAAGGGGGGGTGGATGCAGGGCAGGAAGGGTGGTTCAAGGAAAGGGAAGGAGAAAGTGAAGGAGGAGAAAAAAAGGAGAGACAACCCAATTGCAAAGGGGGTTGTAAGTGGGTGATGCTAAACAGAGGGAAGCATCAATAGTAAGTTACATTCTTGGATATGCAGGGACAACAGTAAAGGCTAGGGACGCAATTACGTTAGTGTGGAATTCAAATCATCATGAGTGTTCAAGACCTGTTCAATGGTATTACAACGGGCTATCCAGCGGCATTCACATCTGTTAAGTAGTTTTTGGATATTGCCACCTCTTATGGGTTTTGATGGTTGGTCGATCACCATCCAGGTGAAGTCAGATTCATTGTGATTCTTTGAAATGTGAGACTAAGGGTGCTGTAAGAACCCCACATCTGATGCGGCTTCGGTGTTGCAGGATGTGGTCCTTGACCATTTGGGTGGTTTGTCCCATGTACAGCATTTTGCAGGGACATTTTATAGAGTAAATAATATTCTGAGATCTGCAGTTAGTGAAAGAATGTAGATCAAATTTTAATCCGTTGTGTTCAAGGGTTTTGGTATTGTTAGTGGAAGAACATGCTGAGCATCTGAGGCATTTGTAATGTCCCAACAACGGTGGGAGGCTCCAAGACCCCCGGATGGTTTCGTCCCTGGTGGTGGTTTGATGCCAAGTGATGGAGTGCACCAGGTGGTCAGATATGTTTTTTCCTCTACGATAAGAGAATAGAGGAGGTTCCTTGAAGATGGCTAGAGGAGCCAGGATATTCCAGTGTGATTTGATAATCTTGGATAGCTTATTGCTGGAGGGAGAGAAAGTGGAGACGAAAGGGATGCGGGTATTGGACCTTCTTTCCTTTGGAGTAAGGTCTCACGATGGTTGTACCAAGCTCGTTTACGCGCCCTGGTGACCAATTTCTTGGGATATCCACGGGCGATAAGTTTAGAGCTGAGTATGGCAGCCTCCCTGAAGAAGTCCCTGCGCCATTTACAGTTACGTCGAATCCGGAGGAATTGTCCAAACGGAAGGCCATCTCGAAGGCCTCATGGATGGTAGCTAGAATAGAGGAGCAGGGTGTTCCGTTCCGTTGGTTTTCTGTAGAGTGTTGTTCCAATTTTTTGGTCTTCTACCCGTAATGTGAGGTCTAAGAAAGGGAGGTCCTCTTCTTTAGGATCAATGGTAAATTTCAAATGTTGTTGGCAGCTGTGTAACCAATCAACAAAACGTGACAGAGTAGCCTTGTCGCCTGTCCAGATGAGCAAGATGTCGTCTATATATCGACGCCAAAATGTGATGTTATTCCTAAGGGATTGAGGTTGGTAAGGAATAACGTGTTTTCCAAGCGGTGAACATAGAGAATCGCAAAATTGGGGGCAAAGCAAGCGCCCATAGAAACTCCTTTAATCTGTAAGTAGTAAGTGTCTTTGTATAGGAAGTAATTGTTCTCTAGGGCCATTTGTAGGAGGGACATCACAAAGTCAGTGGGTATTCTGGTAGGGAGTGGTCGAGTATTGAGAATGGATCTTATGACTTCAAGGCCTTCTTTGTGGGGTATATTGGGGCAAAGCGACTCAATGTCCATACCGACCATCAAATCCATGCCTGGTGTGAAGGGGGTATCTTTCGATGAGGTTAATCAGATCCATACTATCGCGGACAAAAGTGTCAGTCAGAGGAACAAACTCTTTAATGATACTATCAATGTATTTACCGATGGGCTCCAATATGGAACCACACCCAGACACAATGGGCCTACCAGGAGGGTTCTGTTGGTTTTTATGTATCTTGGGTAAGATGTAGAGTACAGGAGTAAGAGGATTACTGTTGTTGAGAAATATAGCCTCTTTTTCAGATATGATATTGTCCAGTATGGCCTGGTTGGTGAGGTGTCGTATTTTTGATCTTATTCCAGGCAGTGGGTCAGATAAAAGGGCGCGGTAGTGTTCTGCATTATTGAGTTGTCGGAGAATTTCCATATCGTATTTTGTTTGATCAAGTATGACAATTTTCCCACCTTTGTCGGCTGGCTTGATGATTATGTCCTTGTTCTTGCTCATGTGTTGAAGAGACTGTTTTTCAGATAAGGATAGATTGTAAGGGACACATTCATGTTGTTGTTGAATGTCTTTCATTTCAAGTAGGACTCTTCTCTCGAAGGTGAGTACTTCGGAGGGCATAAGTACTGATGGAGGATTGAAAGTAGAGGGTAATTGGAAAGGACAGTGGGTGTTCTGTCCACGTAAGGGTCTCTCAGAGAAGAATTGTTTGAGTCTAATTCTTCGAAAGAATTGTAATAGGTTCTCCTGAATCTCAAAGAAATCGCTTTTATCTGTGGGGACAAAAGATAGTCCCTTGCTGAGAAGACTAATCTCGTAGGAGGTAAGGTCATGTTGAGAGAGGTTGAAAATGGGGTGCGTCGGGGGGCGTGGCTAGCAACATGGCCGAGTAGGACGTGAGTTCCTTCGCTCCGGCTACCGGCAGTGATCCGACTTACCTAACGGCGAACCAGAGTCACCACGACGGCACCTGGCTGCTCTCCTGCGGCTCCTGCATCCTCTTGTTGAGATTAGGTGCCCAACGGGGTCGCATCTATGTGCTGTTGATCTTCTACACGAGGTATTCCAACTGTCACCCACAACGGTAGATGACTTGTTGTCTACAGGATTAGAAAAGGTTATGTTTTCTCCATTCCCACACACTGACGTTTGATTCAAACACACAGTGTTCCGGAGAGAGACTGAATTTGGCCTTCATTCTTTTTCAAACGTGATACTGACTTTGGAACTTTTTCTATGATTATATATATATTTTTTCTCTCTCTCCGTCCCAAAATTGTATTTTTCATTTTTTTGGCACAGTGATCTGCTTATAGTAGAACTATTCATAGAGAACAGAAATCTTTACTAACACTTCCAGGGACAGTATGCCACCTTGTCATGAATAACAATTTGACTTGTGTAACCTGATATGAAATGGTTTCGGCCTCTTTTTCTTCTGTATTTACGAGCCATTTCATCACATGTATATATTTTGGTTCATTTCATAAGCATTCCAATGTGACCCTATGCTTAGAATGGAACATTGCCTTTAATATGTACAACACTTTATGCATTGCAATGGTTTTGTAATGTATTTTTAGGACATATGTTTTAGATATGTTTTTAGCTTATTTTAGCAAACCCATGCGATACTCTGTTTTAAGATATGTTTAGAACGTTTAGGATTTAGTTTCGTCGTTCATACGAAACTGGAGTGGTGTTGTGTGCAGATTTAGATTCCGTATATAGGTTTCCCGATTTATGCCCTTATATAGGTACAATTCACATTGCCCTTATTTGGACATAGAAATCCGGCCCTTATTTAGACATTGTCTGTACAAACCAAATACAGGCATGGCCACCTACATCCGTCCATCCACGTCACAACGAATTCTTGGAAAACCAGACCCATAAGCCTTTAGGAATTTCCCTCAGCTTGAATATTGATTTCTCCAAGAACTCATTAGGTATGCATGAACATCTATTCCTTAGGGGTTCGTTCAGGACATTCTTCTGCCCGACTTTTACATCAATTGCAGTTCCTGAAGGATTCGATCCAACCCAGACTACGCGGTTCGCCACGGCAAGTTCGAAAGGAGATCGAGTTCCAGCCTGATGCACTGACCTGATGCTGCCATCCTCCTCGCAGAGAATTCAGCTCTAGTGCTCTCTGACTTCCCTTGTGGGGGGTTAGACTATCGAGTCCAAGAAAAGAGATTTCAACCTCTCTCATTCTAAGGTATGGAGCTGACTCGAACTTAGAGAAACCTTTGGCAACTCTTGGCTAAACTAAAATATAGCTATACTTTAGAAATGACACCTACTTCAAACCTCGTACTGCACTTAGGTAAGGTACACTGGGGTAGAACAATTTAGAAGCATCAGATGAGTATCACATTTTAGCTTATGCTATTTAAGTATGTATTTTGATTAATATATGTCATAGCTACAAACCATGCTATTGCAGTATTATTTTATCTTACTGCTAACCTCGTACATATTGTACTTCGCCATCTCTTACGATTGTAGCAATTCATATCTCTTGCATGAGAAATAAGACTGTTCAATAAACCCTTTTATTGAAACGCCCGTCTCTCTATTTCTGTGCAACTCTGTAGAAACGAAGCATGCACGATTGACTGAGTGAAACTGTTATCTATTGTTTCCATGATTCTGAGACTGTTCCGATTCTAAAAGGAAACAAAGTTGTCATGTTTATGCGGTTGTCTGAGACTAATCCCTTCTTGTATATTCGAGTAGTTTCTAGTGACCTCTGAGTTAGCTGGAACAAACAAGTAATTAAGTTTAATATACGCGATAGAGACATACTGACCTTAGTTCTATGTCAAATCTATTGTGTATGTTATTCTAATGCGCTAAGCCTATCAAGGATATAGGAACTACACTACAGTATAGGATAGGACGAAGGCCTCCGTCATTCTTGAGCACCAGAAAGTAGCCCGTATAGCAACCACAATCTACTTCTAATAATGACCCCCTCTCTATGGCTCCCTTGGCCAAGAGAGCAGCTACTTCCTGGTGGACCAAAGATAGATGGGTCTCCGTCAGCATGTTGTAAGTGGGTGGCATAGACAGAGGGGCATGGATGGAGGAGTAGGAGCAGCCCTTTCAGACAATCTGAAGAACCCAGTGGTCTGATGTTATTGACCTCCTGTGGAGCAGGTTTTGGTGTATGATGGTTAGATGGCAAACTAATGAAGCTTGGTGGCTGTTTCAGCCAGGGGGGTCTCTGGGTGCCATGTCCTCGGCCATGCAGGGGCTGGGTAGCTTGCGGGTCATGTTGACTGGCCAGGTAGAGACACAGCTGGAGGCCCCTTCCGTGGCCACGAAAGCAGCGAATGCGTACTGGGGTTGATGGGGGGGGGGGGGGCATGGAAAGGCCCATGGATCTGCCAGTAGCTCAGCTGTCCTTGAAGCGCTCCAACGCTGAGTCCGCCTTGCCTTCAAAGAAACGGCAGCCGCAAAAGGGCATGTTCATAAGCAAAGCCTGGACATCCCCCAAAAAGTCAGATATCCTCAGCTAGGTATGGCGCCATAAGGCCTTTGATGAAGAAAACGCTCTGGCAAGCAAGTTGGCCGTGTCCAGCCCACATCCAAATGTGAACTTAGCTGTGTCTCTCCCATCAGCAATCGCTTGGGACAATATGGCTCATCATAAGGGCTTCAATAAATGAGAGAAGTGGTTCTGAAGCGGTGACTCCCGATTGAAGCACCTTCATCAAGACGTTAGTCTTGACAGTCATGAAGGGCAACTGAGGGTCAAGGACCTCAGCCGTCCTCCTCAACACCATAACAAATGTGGCACCCTTCTCCATAGCCACAGTAGGAGGAGAGACCAAGCCAATATCCTGGGGGACGGTGTCCAGTCCACTGGCATCCAGCAATACCTCAGTTCATATTCGCATCTATGCGCTGGTATTCTTTAGGATCCAGTGGCCCCTCCCAATCTTCCTCAAGTCGTAGTCCATAGGAATAGGGCTCAGGCTCTGCCCTGGAGGAAATTACTCCAGATTGCCCCAGAGTCAGTGTTGGACAACGCTCCTCCAGCTCCTTGTCGGAGTCAGGGATAAGAATGGGGGCGGTGCCAGGAGAGTCGACAATGGGACCTGCATTGGGGAAGGTCAAGGTGGTACGACTGGTGCCGGTTCAAATTTATCTGTGAATCCAAGGAGTCCAACTAGCACTGAGGGTGGCCCACCAGTGGTAAAGCAGTAGGTGTCCCTTCTGAAACCGCGATGCCTCATAATATTCTCAGAGTTGGGTGGGGGTCACTCTGGGTCTGGGAAAGTCGGGAAGGGTCGGCGACCACCAAGCCACAGGCTCAGTTCTGGAGCCAGGCCTTGAGTGATGACTTGACGGGGTAAAGTCAAAGAGCTCTTTGAGTTCTTGCTCTTTTTCTTTTTGTGGGCCTTACCGGATTGGGACGATTATGACTGTGATGAAGTTCTGAGACTCTGTGACTGGCCCGGGACCTTCCTCTAGACCGGGATCGATACTGTTGTGGCGTTGCACGTCAAGTGGCAAGGAGCCTGAAGGGTCGCTCCCTCCCTCAGGCCATGGGGTGCATGGCGCGACAATTGATGCAGGTCTTGGGCTGTGCTCAAGGCGGTAGAGGAGGTACAGGTCCGTCACCGACATTTGCTGGTGAAAGGTGCCACAGGCCTTGAATCCAGCCTTCTTGATGGACATCCCTGCCACACCAGGAGACAAGTCTCGACAAAACTCTAAAAAAGGTCAGTCAAAAAGTGACTGGTGGTAGCTCTCCCCGCATCTGCCCTGAACGGCGCAGAAAGAAAATAACTGACTTCAGTGCGCTGGGGTGGCACCTATATAAGCACCGCGCATGTCACATTCGGTGCAGATGACGCCCTGTGGAGCACAACTACGCCACCTACCAGCGTGCAGGGGTACCGCTCATAAAAATTCCGGATCCAGTCTGACACCTGGGGATAATTATAAGGTAAGGAATATGAGGCTAAATAGAGTCTCTACCAGATTGTGGTAGACTGAGCGGAGTAGATTGGCATGTAGTGGAGTAGATTGGAGTGGGGTAGACTGGAATGTAGTGGAGAGGGGTAGATTGGAGTGGAGTGGAGTCGGGTAGATTGGATTGTAGATTGTTGTGAATTGAGTTATATTGGGTTAGAGTGGAGTGCGGTAAATTCAAGTGTAGTGGGCTAGATTGGAGTGGGTTAGATTGGGGTAGAGTGAGTGGACTGGAGTGGGGTAGATTTGGGTACAGTGGAGTATATTGGAGTGGGGTAGATGGTGGTAGGCTGGAGTGGGTTGTGGTAGATTGGAGTGGGCTATATTGAAGTGGATTGTGGTAGACAGGAGTGGTAGATTGGGGTGAAGAGGGATAGATTGGAGTGGGGTAGATTGGGGTGGAGTTGGGTAGATTGGAGTGGAGTGGGTTTTATTGGGTTTGAGTGGTTTAAATTGGGGTGGAGTGGGGTATATTGCGGTAGGCTGAATGGAGTAGATTGGGAGTGTAGTGGAGTAGACTGTACTGGAATGGAGTGGGATAGTGTAATAGCCGGGTCTGGTGGCTTAGTAGACTAATGCGTCCACTGTAGGGGCCTGTGTTTGACCACATGGTCACAGGTTCAAATCCTGGCGGATACACCCAGCCTTTCATCCTTCTGAGGTCGATAAAATGAGTACTATTGAGTTAGATAACAATAAACATCTATTATTCAGTTCAAGATACCCTTTTGTGTGAACATGCACTTTACAAATACACGTTAGGTTGAAGTGAAGTGGGGTAGGTTGTAGAGAAGTGGGGTAGAGTGGTTTGGGGTATATTGGATTGGAGTAAGGTACATTGTAGTGCAGTGGGGTAAGTGGTGTGGAGAGGAGGGGTGTAGAGTGGAGTGATGTGTCACAAGTGGCGTGGCATGTCGTAGAGTGGAGTGCCATGGCAGAGAGTGTCATAGACTGGTATGGTGTAAAGTGGAGTGGCATAGTGTGGATTATGCACTGTGTGGTATTGCACTGCCATTACAGACAACACATTTTCAATTAAAATGGCATTTACGTTTTCACAGACATACAGTTTTACTGCGTACAGACAATAATGTGTGGAAATGTCATCATCTAGTGTATTGATGTGTTTTGATGGAATTCAAATATTTGTATCCACCACATTAAAAAAATATATAGTTTATTTAAAGTTTTACATGAACACAACCATGAGTGTGCAGTCAGTAGCCAGCAAAGGAATTACATATAAATGTAGTAAAGTGGTAGCGGTTGAAGTCATCGGCCCATCCGCAGTATCCCCCACTCCAAACTCTGTAAGTAGGTGTTAAACATTTAAAACATTTACTACCCCTCCCCATCAGGATTCGCAAAATTTCCCCCTGCGGTGGAGCTTTGTGAGCCTATCTGGGGACCATCGGCCAACAAGTCATGACAGAGCTCCCTCCAAAGCCATAAGTCATCCTCTAGTTTCTCATCTCTGCGACACCTCTTCATGTGCACCTCCTCAGCTAATGTCCATTCATGCACATCCCGAATCCATGCCTAGATCTCCGGCACCCACGCCCCGTTATATACAATTACAACTCTGTGCCTTGCCAGCACCAGCAATAGTTGCTGTAGCCTATACACCATCTTGCTTTGTTTTTTGCTTTACATATCAATCCTAGGAGGCAGTGTTTTGGTGTTAATTGGACTCTACTATTCACATGGCCCCTTATCAGCTCCACTACCTCCGACCAGAAGTTACTGACCGCAGGACATTCCCATGACAAATGCAAGAAATTGGCCCCTTCTTTGTGGCACCTGAGGCGAATTGGGTCTGTTAGGGGTCATGCGATATATCCTTTCCAGGGTCCTGTACGTATGATGTGCGTAGTTATAGTGTAGGAAGCGAGCATTACAGGAGATTGTGTGTGGGCACACCTACCACCTTCCAGTCCTTATCTTCCAGTGGCTCCTCCAGGTCCACATTCCAAGCCGCAAATTCGACGGGGGAGGGGAGCACTGGAATCTGCCTCATTGCCCTATACAACAATGATATGATACGCCTGCCTGACCCACACATAAGAATAATATCTAGCGTCTGTGTAAGCTGAGGTATCAAAGGATACGTGGGCCATATTTATTTAAGTATGTTAGCTAAGGCCGCGTACTGTAGGTATTGTCTTTGCCTCAGTCCAAAATCGCTACAGGCCTGTTTGAATGTCACAGAGCTCTTGCCCGGGTACAGATCCGGGAGCGATTCACACACCCCCTGCTGCCATGTCCGAAATGACATGTTAGCCATCACTCCCCGGAAAGGTGCCAAATCCCATAGCGACAATTCCCGATGGAACGGGGAATGTCTCAGGATTCGCTCCACAAATGACTGCCACACGCATGCTGTCTGCCTAGCCACATACTGTGCTGCATCGGCGGCACCCATGCCCTCCATGAATAAAGCCGGCAGGTCAGTGGCAGGTACTCTATCCTGAAGGAGCCGTTTCTCACAGTTGTCCCCCTCGGCAAACCACCTAGCGCCGTGCTGCAGTTGAGCGGCGTAATAGTAGAGCTCCATTCTGGGAGCCTCAAGTCCACCCCCTCATATGTATGATTTAGTGTAGCAAGCGCCACTCTGCTGTGCCGTCCCACCCAGTAGAGGTCTATCAATATGGTGTTCAGGGCCCCAAATATTCGTCTAGGTATGGGGCAAAACACGTTCTGTAGCATAGAGAGGCAACGAGGCAGTATCACCATTTTAGCTATCGCTAACCTGCCCCTTAAGGAGAGTGGAAGAGTGGTCCAAAAGCCGACTGAGCCCCTTAATGCATCCATCATTTTAAAAATATTGAGCTGCAATACTTGTGAATCCACACCTTCCACCTGTATGCCCAGGTACCTAAAGTGCCCAGACTCCCATCTCAGGCCAAGTTGGGGGAGAGATTCCATGCAGTGGCTAGCCAAACGAGCCAGGGGAAATAACAAAGAAATTAAACCTATTTAGGTGCAGCCTGGAGAATCCCCCAAACTCCTCCAGCACCTGAAGCAGTTTCGGAACCGCTTCCGGAGGCGAGGAGACACAGAATAAAGCGTCATCTGCATACAGTGATACTACCTGGGATGTCCTGCCAACATTGAAACCTCAACAGGCCAGGTCCCTGCACACCCAGTTGGGCAGGGGCTCTATTGCCAGGGTGAACATTAGTGGGGAAAGCGGGCAGCTCTGTCACATCCCCCTCTCCAACCTCCACTCGCCTGACCTGCTGTGTCCCACCTGGACTCTAGCGCTGGGTGCTGTGTATAGGATCTGCACCCATCGTCTAAAACGCGGACCAAATCCAGCCACCCAAAGCACCTCCAACAAATTCCCCCAATCCACAGAGTCGAAGGCCTTTTCCAAATCTGTAGAAACTAGGGCTAGGTCCTCGTCTCTTTTTCGTACTTCGTGCAGGATGTGGGATAACCTCCTGATATTCATGCCCGTATTACGGGTTGGTATGAACCCACATTGATCCTCATGTACCAAGTAAGTCATATGAGGGGGCCAGTCTAACAGCCAGGACTTTGCATAATATTTTAACATCCGAGTTAATCATCGTAGGGGGTCGGTATGCTGAGGGATCCTGATTGTTCCCCCCTGGCTTAATGAGCATAACGATTTCTCCTTCGTGCATTAAAGGGCATAGCGCCCCTGCCTCGAAGGCCTCCTCATACACCTGCAGAAGGGGTTGCACAAGCTGATCTGAAAAGGCATACAAAAAAGCCATGGAAAACTCATCCGCCCCAGGGGCCTTGGATCCCCGCATGGCTTGAAGCGCCTCCTGAACTTCTTCAATAGTGATTTAGGCATCGAGCTCCTCTGCGCCATCAGGGGAGAGTTGCGGAACTGCCAAGCCCTCAACGATTGGGACATACCTTTCCGCTGTTACTCCAGGGTCTGTAGTATAGACCCGCTGAAATTGCTGCTGGAACACCTCCAAAACCCCAGCCCTGGTGTGGACAAATCTCCCTGTCGCTCGCATGGGGAGTGCACCGCACTGCATCAGTCCCATTCTCTCACACGGCTGCAGGGCACCAACTGTCGGGGACAACTATATGTTCACCAGTGCCTCTCAGGTCTCCGCAGCTCATGGAGCGCAAATCATTCTCTACCTAGTCCGTAAATCAACCCCCTCCACCAGGACTCCTCCTCAAGGCCACCGGCACGTTCCAAGCCAATGGGGGGCGAGGGGGTGAGAGGCCCGCAAGGACAACCCGTCGATCGTACACCCCAGGATTCTCGGGCCGTAGTGGGCTCCAGTCAACCTCAGGCCCCAGGATTATTGAAGGATTTTACGGTGGGCCGGCCGGGAGCTCAAATCCTGTCGGCCATGTTGCTAGGCCATGCCCCTCTGTTTACACCACACTTAAGAATTACAAAACAAACATTCTTCATTTCTTTCTTCCCATTTCTGACACATTCTTAAATACCAGCACCATTCATTTTTGTTGTGTGCTAGTAAAAACAAGCATTTGCAATGCAATAGATCTCGCATTAATTAAGTTTGAGCTATTGGCATTGCTAAATATTGCAACAAAAGTCTATAAATTGTAGGCCTAAAAAATGTGTATTTATTTTTGTAACAATGGTGGCATGCTGTGCTTTAGATTAATATGTTTAAAAGTAAAGTGCGCCATACTGCGATTGCTACAATAGTTAATTGTGGATGTGTTAACAATTGATCTGTGCACTGATGACTGGTGGTGTGTGTGCCTGTAGAAATTGTGCACTGATGGCTGGTGGTGTGTGTGCCTGGTGGAAGTGTGCACTGCCGGCTGGTGGTGTGTGTGCCTGGTGAAAGCGTGCACTGACAGCTGGTGGTGTGTGTGTGCCTGGTGAAAGCATGCACTGACGGCTGGTGGTGTGTGTGTGTGCCTAGTGAAAGCATGCACTGACGTCTGGTGGTGTGTGCCTGGTGGTAGCGTGCACTGACGGCTGGTGGTGTTTGTGCCCGGTGAACGCGTGCACTGACGGCTGATGGTGTTTGTGCCCAGTGAAAGCGTGCACTGAAGACTGATGGTGTCTGTGCCTGGTGAAAGTGCGCACTGACTGGGTGGTTGTCTGTGTTGTTGTCTGTGTGGTTGTGTTTGTATGTGTGTTTGTATGTGTGGTTGTGTGTGTGGCTGTGTGTGTGTGGTTGTGTGTGTTGTGGTTGTGTGTGTGGTTGTGTGTGTGTGGTTGTGTGTGGTTTTGTGTGTGTGGTTGGGTGTGGTTGTGTGTGTGTGGTTGTGTGTGCTTGTGTGTGGTTGTATGTGTGGTTGTGTGTGTGTAGTTGTGTGTGTGTGTGGTTGGTTGTGTGTGTGTGGTTGTGTGTGTGTGTGGTGGTTGTGTGTGTGTGTGTGTGTGTGTGTGTGTGTGTGACCACTTAATCACACTTGCGCAGTCAACTCAAATGAGTCTGCAGTGGGGGCGTGGCCAGCTATGGAAAGATGTCGGATGTGTTTTAGAGCTGCTCTACACCACGACCCATGATCTGCCATCGTCCGTACTGATCCTGCCAGTAACTACCCTTACACAGACAGCCCACATTAGCCCCGATCTACAGGTGTAGTAGCGGGAGCGGCACTTCTCACACCACATGCTGGCTCCTGCTGCCCGCCGCCCTTACCCATTAAGACATAAAGAAGAACATCAGACTCTCCAAGGAAGGGGGCTGGGAGAAGGCTGGCCCCCGCCGCTGAGGGCGGAACTAACATAATGCCGTGATCTTCAGGCGTGGGGAGCGGCGAAGGCCTACTATCCTCATCATTAGCCGTCCAACTATCACCCTCCCCCCCCCCCCACTTTACCGTCCGCACCCCGTGGGCCTGGGAGCTGTCTGGCCTGCTCATAAACCCCCCACCCCATGGTTATGCCTGGATTACGCTGGGGGTGGGGAATTAGCGAGTCATGGGACACATGTTGGTCTAGGGACACAGAAGCCTCTCCTTGTAAGCCACTGCTGCAGAGAGTGCCTCCTATCTTCAAATGTCTGCATGCGCAGCCCTCCCCATCCCTCTTGCCCCCTTCCGGAGATAGCCTGGAAGCGTTGGGCTGCTTTCATTTGTTAATTATTAGAGTGAGCGCTTAACGTTTCTTGGCTGTCTTCGATCCATAAACATCCTACATGACCTCTCCTTACCCGTTACTTCATTTTCGTGTTTCTGACTAGAGGAGTTAGAAGCTGTGCAATAAATCCGCAGTTAAAACACGCCCGCGAGTGGTGCGCACGTGCCACTGCGAGGCATATATTTTCAATTATCGCGCCCATGTCTGGGCACGATAATTGAAAAGATATGGGCTTTGGTGCGCGTAACAGACACCAAGAGGCCATGGGCGGAGCAATGTGCCCGCCTTTGGCCTATTGCGTGCTTGGTTACAAAAAACATGCACGCAAAGCCCAATAGCGGAACCCAACAGGAAAAGAACACACACGAGCGTGTGCGATTCCAGGGTCAGTTTTCAAACCCCAGACAAAAGGGCTCTCGCCTGCACGAGCACTGAGCCCTGAGCCCTAAAAATAACATCCTACAGCCTCCACTCACATTAGTACCGGGCAGGATTGTCACATAAACTCTCTCACTTTGAAGTCAGAGAAAGAAAAGTAAACACAAGCTCCCTCAAAAGGCAAATCGAGACAGTTGACCTCTGTTTTTGAATGCCCAGCAAATGTTGCAAGATAAGGACAAGATTTAAAGGCCTGGGAAGAGAGTACTCGGAAGGATACAGTAAACAAGGTGTGCTCAATGGGAGGGACAAACTCAAGACAGACAGGCTAAAGCAAATAAAGCCACCTAATAGAAGACAATCAACTGTGAGTCACAAACCACAACGCCAATTGTAAGCAATGGACGAAATTGATTCACAGAGAAGCTTTCAGTAGGCCCACAAGACGTCGCTAGCAAACTTCGACCTAAAAAAGGACAACATTTGTGGGGACCATTTAAACAATTAATTGCTCATTTATAGTGTGTAGGATATATTAATATGTAATGTGGCTAATTATAAATAGAATATCTTTGCTAAATGTATCCAAGAATGAATAGGCATGTATTTTTATATTCCATTTCATAATTAAAAATTCATAAAGTTAAAAAACTCTAAAGTTAGAAAAATGAATGGTTAAATTCACGAGATTGGGATGAAGAATTGCCACTCCCTGAAGCAAGAAGTCCTGAAAAGGAAGCTGAATTGGAGGACAAAGATTGAGTTAAGACGATCCGAGTACCACGGACTCGTGGCCCAATTGCAGGCCCCCAAGAATACTTGGAGCCTGATTAAACCACATTTTCACACCACCTCCAGCAGAACTTGTATTGGAGGAAAGGCATCATGTAGTAGGGAAAGCATCTGAATACGACCTTGTGGAGGAAAGTCTGGATCAAAACAGGAATAGTAACAATAGGTTAATCACTGGGAAACTCAAGGTCTGAAACACCAAATGTATTTTATTGGCTTTTCTGAAAACAAAGGAAAAAATAAAAGAGACAGGCCAGGGCAGGCATGCCCTGTCAGAAATATGCATCACATCAACAGTTACAGGATAATCGTAGGGCACCGTCAGCTTCCAACCAGGGTACACATTGTGGAATAACCTGCCCTCATAATGCCACCAGGAAGTAATGCTCCAACCCCTGGCCTTATGAGGAATACTGCTAGTAGCCACCCCCGATGCTTGTGCCCATCATCAAAGGTCAGGAGGACCTGCAGAAACTCATGGGTCTGGGCTCAGACTGACCCCCAGCCCAGAGACTACTCATGGATGCCTTCATTGCCCCGTATGTGAGGAATTGGGTCCCAGGTAGGCCCTCCTCCACCAAGGAGTCCATTGTGCGTAGTATGGCATCTGCATTAGTCACCCACAGTTTACATGCCCGCCTCTAGCCACTGTTCCAGTCTACGCTCCGTGATCTATCCCACAGGACACGTAGGGCCTTCCACCAGTGGAATCGCCGGCTCACAAAGCCCCAGGGTGGTGCAGTCTTGTTGCATACCTGCCAACTTGAAGAACAATCTCAGTGTGAGGAGGCCGTGAAGGGAGCAGGGCCTAGTGCCGAGAAGTACCTAGGAAGCACTTTTGAACCCCACCCCGCCTCCAAGCACCCTCCTCCCCCCAAAAAAAGGCTTGCTGAGGCTGCTGATGTCCTGGGGTGTTTTTTACAACCCTTAATGAACGTCAGTAGTTCATAACCTCTTGAAAACGACCTGGAAAACCACTATTTACAATTCATTTCAGCTCGCTTTCTCTGCCACAGTGAGATATCGGCTCCTCACCGAGTGACGTGTGATGGGAGCAGATATCGTGTGTCACACGGTGGAACCGTGTGAGTTGGCAGGTATGCCGTTGCCAAAGCTCTCCAGCATCTCATTGCAAAAGTCAGAAGTCTAGACTAGGGGTGGCATCATGTAGTAGGAAAAGCATCTGACTACGACCTTGTGGAGTGAAGTCTGGATCAAAACAGGAATCATTTCCTGTTCGAGAAGTAACAATAGGTTCAACTGGGAACCCCAAGGTATGAAACAACAAAGGCAAAACACAAAGAATTTCCCATGCATATTTTTTTTTTAATTGTGATTTTTCCACAAAGAAATAAATAAATAAAAGAGACAGGACAGGCATACCATGTCGGAAATATGCATCACATCAACAGTTACAGGATAATCATAGGTCATCCCCGACTCCCAGGCAAGGTTCAAATCGTGCAATCACTTAGGGGCAATCTCCCTTCATAATGCAACCAGAGGATGTGGCATACCGGCCAGGGATGGTGACAGCGCGGCCCTGACTGAAGGAGCCCAACCTCCTACGACCCTCCTTCCCCATGCTGGGCTATGGACCGGAATCTTTTCCTAGTCATAAAGGCCTCTAGAACCCTAACCATAGGCCTGCCAGAGGTAGTCTCCTCACTCCGCGCCTCTCTTCGTCCCTCAATGCACAGACTCCGTCCTGGCCCACGGCTCCAGGGAAGAACATTAGCGAGATCGCGGAGGGCCTTTCCGTGACCTGCAATGGAGTGAAATTTCCCACTTTGCCAGGACCATTGTTAGATCTAGAACCTGATCCCCCAACCTTGCGAAGCTTATTCCATGGGTAAACGCCCATAAGGCAGACCTCCGGGGTACCAACATCCCTCCTGCTCAGCGTGCGTTCCATGTCAGTAGCCACTGAGTGGCAGAAACGCATGACAAGTCCCAAACCACGTGTAAGAAACCAGCGTCCCCGAGAGTACATCTCGGGCACAGCCTGTGTTAGGTCAGCCTCATAAAATGTATTCGGTGGGGAGTCAGGTATGTGGTGTGTATGTAATTGAATTGTGTTTGTTTGAAACAAGTGTTTCGCGAAACCTTGTGCACCTGCTCCAAGGCCATCATCATTCCCGGTCTTGAAGTCTCCTGCCCAGTGCCGCCTCCCACCCCTCACACCAATTAAGCAGTTCATCTGCAGCCATTTCTTCCATTGATTGGCAGACCCATGAGATCAGCTTGTGCCCATGACCAAAGGTCAGGAGGACCTGCAGGAACTCATGGGTCCAGGGCTCTGAGAGACCCCAGCCCAGAGACCCCTCATGGCTGCCTCTATTGCCCCATATGTGAGGAACTGGGTCTCAGGTAGGCCCTCCTCTTTCACCGGGGAGTCCACCGTTAGAAAAATAACACTTATTTTTATATATATTTCAAACTCAAGAACTTAGTTTCAAGGTAAGTACAGTTTTCTACCAAAATATGAACAGGTAAGTTAAGTGTTTAAACCTGTGCGATTTTAAGCGCAATGCAATCCTAGGGGAGGAAATGTGAAAGATGCGTATAAGGTAGGAACCGTTGGTTTCAGGGGTTCACCTTGTGGAATTGTAATAGGAGTAGGCAAGGTTCAAAGTACTAGCAGCAGTTCTTTGGGAACCACCCGGGTTCTACCAGTAGTAGGGTGCTGGTGAGGCTGGCAGCTGGTGCCCTTTGGACAAGGGGGGCCACAGGAAAAGAAGCTGCACAGGGGGACTTGCAGGCAAGTCCAAGGGATTCCAAATGGGGGCTCAGATCACAAGGAGTCTTGACGCACAGGGGCACAGCCGGTTCATCTGGAGCTGGACCTGGGAGGGCTTGGGAGCAGAATGGTTTGGTCGGCTGGACGGTGCACAAAAAATGCACCTCATGGTCAGGGACGAACAGCTGGAAGAGGAGAAATCAAGGAAGCTGGGCCTCTCTCGAAGTCGGTCTCAGTGATGCTGACGTCCCTCAATGGCTGCCTTGTCTTTGGTGCAGGACGTCCAGTACCCCAGGGGTTGGTGCTGCACGCTCCAGTTGGTCCTGGTGTCTTAAAACTCGGTGGGGAGACAGATCTAACCTTCCAGAGGAGGAGCAACTTCTCCTGGTCTTCTGTGGCGTCAGTCTTGCAGGGGAGCTACAAGGCGGTGGACCAGACTCTGCATGTCGGTGCCTACGGACTGCAGGGGAGTAGCTCCTCTACTCCAAGGGAGACTTTCAGTGTTTGTTGAAGTGCTGCAGGCTACACAAGGCTTTAATAGTGCTCTAGCTCGCAGGATGAGTCACTCTGTTGCGATTGTCGAGAGAAGACAGGGTTTCGTGCCAAAGTTCTGCTGCAGTTCTCGCCAGGCAGTGACTCATCTTCGTCCTTCTGTTGATTTGTCGAATCTGAGTTCTTGGGTTCAGGGGTGTTATGGGAAGTGACAGGTAGTACCCAATGGGCTACCTACCTTCTATATGACCACTTCCTGTGGGAAGTGGGCATAAACCTAACCCTAGAAGGTTAATTCCTGCCAAAACAACATGGAGGAATCTGAAAAGTGGGGTCCACATCAGCCAGCTCACCCTACGGGTGGTGCTGGCTAAATGTGGTCACTCCTCCTAATCAAACTAATTTTCACACTTGTCTTGCCACCAAAAACTGAGGTCAGGACAGGGAGGGTGGGCACCTCCACTATCTGGAGAGGCCCGAGGTCACATAAAGGTGGCAGGGCCTTTGAAGCTTCCCACCCTGGAATGACCATCCTGCTTGGAGGAGGTGTGAAAACCTCCTCACAGAGCAGGCTTTGTTCCTGTCCTCCGAGAGCGAAGGCTCTCTCCCCAGGCGGTGCGAGTGGTGCCACGCACCGGGTGCCAAGATCATGGGGGCGCCATACCTGTGTCTTAAATCGGCGCCAGCAGTGGCAGTCACATCGTCCAAAAGCCTGCACTGTTAAACGGTTGTCCCTCTTTCTTTTCTACGATGTTTATCTTCGTAGAAATGGAAGAGAGAAACCCGTGTTTAACAAATCAGGAGGCATGCTTTTGCCCGCCCATGCGTTGCTGTAAGTGTTTTGATTAGCTGACCTGTACTACATCACGGGGCGGGCCCTGGAAAAGTCAACAGATGTACTTCCAGTGGCTAAAATTACTGGCGCGTGCTCTCTACGGGATTTTTGGCACAGAGAGCAGAGGCCCAGCTCCGCTCTCTGCGGCATAAAGGTAGGTCAGCACGGTGTGGTCGAATAAAGCTAGGGAATAAACACATTTGTGAGTTGCAATCGTCCAGTTACTGTCGTTTCTCAGCTGTAACGATTGATATTAATCGACACTACGAAAGTGTCCGTATTTCATGAAATCATGTCTGATGCACAGCAGTCAACACTCGCTGTTCACTTCCTCACTTCTGCTTTACATTGCCAAGTTCGATAATGAGGTTTCCGTTCTCTGCATCATTTCACAGAGGGTCATTATCTTTGAGCAGGTGCTGTGCGAGTTCAAGGCTGGAGGGACTAACTGCTACAATACAGCGACTTTTGTTTGCTTCCTAAAAACTAAGACTTTGGCTTCTGTCCTGTGCAACAAATGAAATATCCAAGTGGCAAGGACGCCTTCCTTGCTCTATGAGCCTTAACACAGAAAAAGGATGTTAAAGGCGCTAGTAAGTGAGGTGGGGCCAGCAGAGCAACTGGCTGCTTAGAGAGATGCTGACAAATGAATCGGGATTGCAATTCGAGCATGCAGGAATTTGGGATGGGTGGGGAGATTACATATTACATGATTCAGTAAGCATTATGCAGTACATAGTACAATATGATGTATGCCTGCTAAATAAAAAATACGGAATTATACTAATAAGCTAGGGA
The DNA here is from genome assembly GCF_964204655.1 of Triturus cristatus. Taxonomy (NCBI): domain Eukaryota; kingdom Metazoa; phylum Chordata; class Amphibia; order Caudata; family Salamandridae; genus Triturus; species Triturus cristatus. The sequence continues at coordinate 216,570,911 of NC_140587.1, read as the reverse complement.
CGAATCATGACATGAACAAAGTTTGGGGTGTACCGAGTTTTTACCGATGTTTTATTTTTGATTGCTGATATGTGTCAAATTCTGAGGATAATTCTTGTTCATGTGATTTATACACACAATGCATATAATACAATCTTATGTATTCTAAAATACCACCATTTGTGTGATTACCGATTCCAGGGTTCAGGGTTGGGCTCTGCAATATCAGTTACATGTACCTTTAACTCCTACTATCCTTCCTTCACATGTGCATAACACAGTAGGAGGGGTGAGGGACACCTATCTGTATCTCAATCAATCAATCAAATCAAAAGACCTTTATTCGAATTACTTGAATTCATAAAAGTACAGACATAAAAACAGTTCATTAATACAATATACAAAATACAATATCTTTAAAAATTAAAAAGGGAACTAAAACAGCAATCTTTCAGGGGTTTTCCATCATATTACGTACAAGGATTATTAGTCTTAAAAAGGTACTAGTACGAAAAGTCAGTTCCTCTGTATCCAGGGAGAGTAACATCAGGCGGGACTCCTCCAGGGAGAGGGGTCTTTGTTTTCTAAAATAAGGTGTTAAAAACCAGTTAATGTATTTTAGATAAAATTTACAAAAAAATAAAAATGCAGATCATTCTGTTTACTGGTACCATCACAGGGGCAGGGGTTACATTCTGTGATGTAGTTATAACCCAAGGGGAAGCCCAACAGAAATTTTATAGAGCCTGCCCTTAATCGAAATAACAGAGACCTCTCCCAACTGGACATAGGAAGAGTAAGATAGAGTGGGAGGGGTTGCCTGGGCAGGTCGTTCTCCATGTATCTGACAACAGTTGATTTGGATATTTCCCTTTCCATCCTTTCAGTTTCAAAGAGTGCATATAGTGCTTGTTTAACCTCTACCTTATCTTGACATCCGATTCTGGAGGGATCTGAGAAGAGATCTCCTTTGTTCACGGCACTTAGTAATTTTGAGACTCCAGCAAGCCATGGGATTGAGAGACCGTGGTCACATTTGAGACAATCTTTAATTCTGTCTTGTGTTAAGGAGGCTGCGTTGTTCCTCCAGATTCTCAACCAGAATAGGACTGGTCTACTTCTAATAAAGTCGCTGATATAAGGGACGTTCAGCTCTTTGTGACAAATAAGTTCAGAGGACGAAATTGGGGCACCCAGTACTTTCCTACAGAAACGTGTCTCTTCTCGTTGGATACCGGGGTTTTTAGCAGGGGCCCAAACTTCAGCCCCGTAAGTGGCAACAGGAATACACTGCAATCTAAAAATTTTTAAAATAGCACTGGTTGCACCTAATTTTTTAGGGCGTGGGAGACTCAATATTGAGTTTATGGCCTTCGAGAACTTACTCGTGGCGTGGGCGAAGTGCCCGCTCCAAGAGTTGTTCGCAGCGAAAGCCACCCCAAGGTATATAAAAGAATTTACATAATCAAGTTTATCAGACCTGATATGGATGGTGTTAAGTTTCCGTTTACCAGGTCCGCATGACATAACAAAAGATTTTTTAAAATTCACACGGAGCTCTAGTCCCTCCATATGATGTACAAAATTTTCCACAAGCAAACGGAGGGCATTAGGGGTGCGGGCCATAAGGACCGCATCGTCTGCGTATAGTAGAACTGGCAAGGGATGCCCCTGGACAATTGGGACATCTCTAGTTACTTGTTTTAAAACCTTTGCTATGCCATTGATGTAAATAATAAACAGCAGGGGTGCTAAAACGCACCCCTGTCTAACCCCCCTGCCAATTTTTATGGCTCCGGAAACTTCGCCCCCCGTCCCAATTCTAACTTGAGCCCTGAGGTCAGTGTGGAGATACGCCAGAAAGTGCACTAAAGGCTCATCCAGTCCATAATTGAGAAGCATGGACCACAGTTTTGATCTGTTTACCAGGTCAAACGCAGATGAAAGATCCATGAAGGCGAGGTATATAGGGGACGATCGAGCGACGGTATACTTATCAATTATTAATTTTAAATTCGAACATTGCTCGACCGTGCCCACCCCACTCCTGAATCCCATCTGACATGGATCCAGTAGATCAGAATCTTCCGCCCACTCTACCACCCTGTTGTAAATAACTCGCCCAAGTATTTTTAAAGTGTTGTCCAAAAGCGAGATTGGGCGGTAGTTAGCTGGATCTGACCTATCGCCCTTTTTATAAATTGGGACAATAATGCTAGAAGACCACGTCTTAGGGATGGGCACTCTTGACAGACTGTTAAAAACATTGTGTAAAATTGGTGCCCATAGGTCTAGACTATGCTTTATGATGTCTATGGGAAGGCCGTCTGGTCCAAGGGCCTTGTTGCCAAGGCTCTCTCTGACGGCTGTCACCACCTCGGAATGATCAATCCGCAGGTCTCGCAGCTGTCCCAAATCTGGGGTGAGTATTTCTTCAGAGGGAGCAGCATATATATTGGAAAAGTGGGCTTCCCAGGTGCTACTGGTTATATTGCAACCAATTGGGGATAAATGTTTACCCATGTCGCGCATTTTCCTAACTGCGGTCCAAAATGGGCCACTGCTCTTCATATTGGCGCTGACGACCAGGGACTCCCACTTTTCCATCAGGAGTGCCGCCTTTCTTTCAGCTATTTTTTGTTTATAAAATTTCCTAGCTGATTGTACCTCCACTATATTCCTTGGCTTAATGGTTAATACCCTGCGTAGTTCCCTATTTGCCATAGAACAGGCAGAGTCAAACCATCTTGGGTCTTTCACCTTTGTGGGTAATGGGACTAACAGATAATTTTTGATTGCCACACATAGTTTACCAAAATCGGTGACTATTCTGTGGCAGTCCCCGTCGGGTGATGAGCAAGAATTTATTAATACTAGGTGATCATTTTTTTTTTCATTTTTTACACGATCAAGTAGGGCTTCACAGTTAATTCCCCTCCATTTTAGACGGAGACCATCACCTGATGGCGTGATATCTCTTGCGCCATTAAATTTAGCATATACTGGGCTAGGGCCCAAGTGCAAAGTAACTATAAGGGGGGTTATGGTCTCCATATAATGTCTCAACCACATTTGAGTCGGTGACATGATCTATTAGGTAGGGGGATGTGAAAATAAAATCAATCGTCGAATGTGAATCTCTCCCTCTATGCGTGGGGGCACAAATCATCCTTGGGGATTGGCTTGCTTCCATTACATTACTAAGGAGGTGTTCATTCAATATCTTAACAAGCTCAGTACCTCTACGGTCTGCTGAATCTGGGCAGCTTTTATCCTCCAATCGATGCTTTCCTGGGATCTTCGCATTGAAGTCACCCCCAATGAGAATCCCTGACTTCTCGTCTATACCTATATTCATGTTTGTTTCAAGGTGTACCAATAAATTAGAAAGTGCTGTATAGTTCCTATTTGGTATTGAGTTAAAATCATTATTGTAAAAATTAATTAAATAAATCTTGGTCTTTCGCTTGTATTCGAGAACCTGAATGTTTGGGTTCCCAAATGATAAATCTTTAAAAGTACCACCCGCCAATATCCTGATCCCAATAAAAAGTTCTCCCATTGCACGACCAAAGGCAGGCTTAGAGGCAAACACGCTAAAACAATGATAACCCTCTAGGTGCATGTTCCCTACGGCCCAGGTCTCTTGGAACATGATGATATCTTTGCCATCCAATAGCTGGACCCACTGAGGGTCGGACAGTCTAGATTCTATGCCTGCAACGTTCCAGCTAAGGATTGACAAGTCACAGCCACTTGGGCTACTTAAATGATTGTCCCTGGTAATCTGCCTGGGGTTGATTTGTAGGATTGTTGTTACGTCCTCACATGCAACTGGGGATTCAACCGTGGCAGGCTGTACGGCCATGGGTTGAGGTATAACAGTTTTAGTAGAATCTAAAAGTTCCTCAGTTACATCGGCTGCCTCTACACATTCAATGTTCCTATCACTATCCCCCAGTCAGTCCAGTTCCTCTACGTTTGAAAAGACATGTTCGAATCGATTATATGTTGGAACATTATACAGGTACCTCCTCTCATGCTCATCCGGGTAAGTATTTTGATTGGTCACTGCATAGGGCCTCTCCCTAGGGATGTGCTGGGGTGCGACTAAAAAAGGGGGATATGACATTTGGTGTGCAGGTAGTGCAGTCACGTTACCCAGTGAAAGGCCATTTCTAGTATCAGGATGGTGGCCCTGGTGGTAACGTCGATTATTAATTCTAAAATCAGTGTTAATGTCCTGGCGGTATCCCAAGAAATGAGTCCCAAGACTGGGATTAGGATCTATTAAGTGCCTATAAAAATACCCAAGAGGGAGAAGTGTAGTGTTGTATTCCCAATGGGAGGGCTGTGGGGCTTTTGCTAGCGTGCATTGAGCCCATAGAGGGGACTTAAAGTTTATAATTATACAGTCCCCTTCAAACTTTTTCCTTAAGGGGCCCACCCACCCCACTCTTTGGGTATGAATAATCTCTCCAGCGCCATCCATCGGGAATTGACAATGTCTAGATAGCCAATGGAGAGTTCTGTTTTTTAGGCTAACATAATTTTCCTCTTGGTCTTTCCTTAGCTTAGGGACATTAGCTAAGACCAGGACGTAAGGTCCGCACTCTGGGGGTAAACTGATACGGGCCGGAATTTGCTTAGCAGTTGTTAAAATATATTGGTCCGGCTTAGGTGAGGGAGGGGATGAATCAGGTAGGACATCAGTATTGATTTGACCAAAATATGCCGTATTACTTTTAGAGACAGTTTGAGCCATCGCTATGGTGGTGGCAACCTTGGGGAGTGTTGGTTTGGGTGCCCGTTTGGCACGATGCTCCACAGATGGTAGACTGTTACTTGTGCCTGGTATTGGGGGCAACAAGGGGACACTATTATTAATTTTATTAGACATTTTGGGCTGATTTATTTGGACATCATCAGTGGTCGTAATTGCCCCTAAAGAGGGCAAAATTTCTTGATTGCGCCCTAAACTTAGTTTAGAAACATGATCGGTCAGCACTCTCATCCTTTTTTCTATGTTTGATACATGTGAATTCAGAGGACCCAAGAGAGTAGATATCAGTGTCTCCAGTCTCCCCCAAAATCCCTGAGCTCCTGACACTGTGTTGATTTCTATAATAGAGGAATCCATCCTGCTAGGTAGGCCGACCTCTTTAGCCTTGTCTAGTGCTACGGGGGCAACAGACCTCCGTGGTTGGCTATTCCCACCCTTCTGTTTATTTTGTACAGGCTCAATATTTTTCCGTTTATTCTTAGCTTTTTGCCTCTTTGCTTTCTGGCCCCTTGTTTGCATTAGTCCGCTAGTGCTTTTATCCCCACCTGAGTCCAAAGCATCAGAGTCATGGCGTAGGTCAATCCCTTCTGTGTGAATCAAATTGTCAACTGGAGATGGCAGAAAATCCAGGTCCCTATTTGGGCTTGGCTCTAACATAGTGGGAGTTGACGATAGCCTAGTGTCCGTGGGCAGGTGGTCGTGAGATACTATATTTTCATTTGTGTAGTTCTCTTTAGTGGCTGTGCCCGGAAGCCCCGCATAGGATGTGGCAAGTAAAGAATCGAGGGATTTTTCAAAGGAGTTATCATGGTGTATAAACAAGGGCAGGCTTGGTGGGAGCGAGAGGCGTCTTTCAGTGTTCTGAATAGCCGTGGCAACGACCCCTATTGTTTGTTGCAACATCTTATCTATGGCCGTTAGGCTTGGCAATGGGGTAGTAGGTGCTGCATGTTGTTTGGGCTTACCCGGTCTTCTGGATGCTGCTGAAGTCTTTTTCCCCATAATGGATGTCAATGCGGGTAGCCAGTGGTAGTTTCTCAGCCAGATGCCCCCGGGCCAGCGAAGTTAAGGGGGGTGGCCCAGCCCTGCCTCTGTCTGCCCCTGACGGCCACAGATGGTCCCGCCCTTGTCCCGGGCTTCTCCCGGCGCCACCCGTGCGCTACCCGCGACGCGGGGGTCAGGGACGTTAAGTAGCGCCTCCGGGCGCGCTGGCAGCGTGTTTTCCGGCCCCAGGGGATCCTGGGAGATGAAGTTCAGGCGTGCGCTCCCCCCACACAGTGGCCACTACAGCAAGCGACGGCGGGAGGGAGACGCTGCTGGCACAAAGGACCTGGTTACACCAAGAACCGAAGCACACTCCGGTAGGTTTCTGTAGTTTCTCCCCGCCTTCCTCTCGATTTCCGGCTTGTCCCCCGCTCTGCCGGGGTCAGGGACCGTTAAGTAGCGCCTCCGGGCGTGCTGGCAGCGTGTTTTCCGGCCCCAGGGGATCCTGGGAGATGAAGTTCAGGCGTGCGCTCCCCCCACACAGCGGCCACTACAGCAAGCGACGGCAGGAGGGAGACGCTGCAGGCACAAAGGACCTGGCTACACCAAGAACCGAAGCACACTCCGGTAGGTTTCTGTAGTTTCTCCCCGCCTTCCTCTCGATTTCCGGCTTGTCCCCCGCTCTGCCGGGGTCAGGGACCGATAAGTAGCGCCTCCGGGCGCGCTGGCAGCGTGTTTTCCGGCCCCAGGGGATCCTGGGAGATGAAGTTCAGGCGTGCGCTCCCCCCACACAGCGGCCACTACAGCAAGCGACGGCGGGAGGGAGACGCTGCGGGCACAAAGGACCTGGCTACACCAAGAACCGAAGCACACTCCGGTAGGTTTCTGTAGTTTCTCCCCGCCTTCCTCTCGATTTCCGGCTTGTCCCCCGCTCTGCCGGGGTCAGGGACCGTTAAGTAGCGCCTCCGGGCGCGCTGGCAGCGTGTTTTCCGGCCCCAGGGGATCCTGGGAGATGAAGTTCAGGCGTGCGCTCCCCCCACACAGCGGCCACTACAGCAAGCGACGGCGGGAGGGAGACGCTGCGGGCACAAAGGACCTGGCTACACCAAGAACCGAAGCACACTCCGGTAGGTTTCTGTAGTTTCCCCCCGCCTTCCTCTCGATTTCCGGCTTGTCCCCTATCTGTATCTCTTTCTTCTGAAAAGGTCACAATTCATTTTTAGGGTTCAGGAAACCTCGTGGGTGTAACCTCGAAATGTTTGGGGGTATACGACAGAATGGGTTCTGACTTCTCAACATGGCTTAGCCCAGATCGGCCATGTCACATCCCAGCATACCTTTGGGGAGGGCCACTGGAATTATGTAATTGTGCGGCCGAGGCATTTTCTGCATAATTATGGGTTTGCTGCATTTGCCACATAATCCTTCATGTGCTGCATCATCTGCGGATTTCAACAACAAAAAATGTGTTTCTTGCTCAAACAGTTCAAAAGTTACTAAAAACACAGTGAGACCTGTTACTGCGCTGTGAAAGGGCCTTGGCAAAGGTTGGCAGTTCACCTTTCTGTTGCTTGTTGCTATATTTGGAGGTTAAACTAGCACTAATGAGCTGCAACCTATGCCAAGACAGTGTTAAGTGTAAAACTAGAAAGTAATGAAGTTATATGATCACAAAATATACACTGCGCTAAGCCGCACAATTTGCCTTTTCTTTCCGCATAATTTAGTCAACCCTGATGCTTAAAGTGACTTTCCCCTGTCGCATAACTCCTGTGGCCCTGCCCTTGAGTCAAGCGAGCAGCGGTAGAGGAGAAGGCACACCTGACCCATCAGCAACACGCACTGTATGCAGAGAAGAGAGCATACAGTCTCTCCTCTTTACTGTCCCCTCCTCACTGTCCTGGTCTGTCCTTACACAAACCTATGAAGTCCTCAGACAGACAACTCTTGAAGTGCCTGGGCGGACCAGCCATACCATACTGCCGGGAACCCGAGAAGACCTGTAAATCCAGCCATGGAGCCTGAGAGCCTGTCGCGATATCTGTTCCCCATCTAAGCCCTATTTAATGTACATGATATTTGAGCATACATTTTATATACTCTAAAATGTATCCTGTATATATTTAATATGCAGTTGAGAAACCATACAACGCAACAAAAAATATAATGTTTGCTTGGGGAGGCAGGGCAACAAAGATTGTCGCATTGGGCGCCACAATCTCTAAAGCCGGCCCTGACTGTAGCTGTGCCGTGAGGAAGAACAATTTGATGTCAGGAACACCTAGACTTCCGCTTCTAGTGGGCCGACGTAGAGTGGCAAGGGGCACTTGATTCACTCCCTCCATCCCAGATTAATTCCTGGATCATGGTAAACAACTCTGACGTATCATAATTGGGAGGCTGGCAAAATAATCTAAGACCCTTGGAAGGATCACCCTCTTATTAAGAACTACTCTCACCATAATGGGGAGTTCTAGGGGCCAGCAGATTTTCACAGTTGGCCTCTCTCTATCCTCCTCATCACGAAACCGTTCCGATTGTAATGCACAAGTGCGGGCAGATGATCGTGCAACTGGCCCGCTAGTATTTTACTCAAAATCTTATAATCAATGTTTAGCATCGATAATGGCCTATACGCCCCTACTTCCTCAGCCCCCACCACCGGTTTGGACACCGATACAATCAAAGCCTCCTGACACGTGGCTGACTGGTGTCCCTCCTCCCGCGCGTGATCATAGAGTGTAGTAATCTTGGGGGGCCAGATTCCCCACGCAGGTGCAGTAAAATTTAACTGGCAAAACATCCATGCCTGGAACCCAAATCCCTCAAATCCCTTATGGCAGCCCTAATATCTTCCTCCAATATGGGGCCACCCAGAGCTTCATGCTCCCCCACATTGAAGCATGGGAGCTGTGCCCTATGCAGGACCCGGTCCAAGACCTCTGCTATGGGTTCCGGGTGTGCATTGTACAGGTTCAGTAATAGGAAGGGAAAATATCCATTATCCCGTCCTGGGAATGCACTAGCTGGACCTGGCTGAACCTGGTACAGGTGATGGCATGGCCGCGCGGGTCCTCCCTGATTGACCAGGCCAGCAGTCTTCCAGCCTGTCCCCCTCCCCCCGCATGCGAGTCGTCCATGTAGTCCCTCCAGGCGAGAGAACACAGCTGTTCAGTGACCACCGCAATCTCTTCTCACTACTCTAGCAGCTTGGGATGCGCCGCCCGAGGGAGTGCTCCATGTCTGCCAGCTTTTCAAGGGATGTCAGCTTGTCTGACAGCCACCTATGCAATCCTATAGACTGTCCTATGCAGAATTTCCGAACTACAACCTTGAACGCTTCCTATTCAGTCACCATGCTCTCTGCTGTACCTGCGTTGTCCGCAAAATAGTTGCTCACAAGGGTTGCCAGGGGCTCCTTAAAGGTGGGCTCTGATAAAGACGATGCTGCCAATCTTCAGGTAGGAATCGCTGAGATTCGCCTCCCCATGAAAGGGCCCAGTAGCACCGGGTTATGGTCAGAGAGTCTGTACAATAGGCAGACACTCTACCCTGGGGATAGCTCTGGTTACAGCCTGGCTGCACAACCAGCCATCCAAGCGAACATGCAGGTCATACCAAGAAGCAGCTGTATAGCCACAAGTGCTTATTGCGCATGTGCCATGCATCCAGAAATCCCCACTGGGATCTCCAGCAGCAGAACTCAGTGGCAACCCTAATAGTCGGGGAATCCAGGAGAGAATGCTCCAGGGCCGGTCTGCTAAAGTGCAAAAGACCCCAAACCCCCAGAAGCAAAGGTACATGCAGGGTCAGCGCCAACAGAAGAGCCAGGCATTCAGAAAATAAACTGCATTTGATTAGTATTCGGGGCGTATATGCTGCCCAACACCACTGACCCATCCCCTAAAGAAGACCTACCTCCCCTCCTTGTCCATGTGCTCAAACATGATTTCTGGGGGTGTCCCCAGCCTGATCTACACCAGTGCACCCCAAGCATAGGACGCGTCAGCTTCTACAATTGTTTGGTGCGTCTCCTGTGGGAGAGCCAGATCCACCCCCCTGCTCCATGTGTAGGATAGAATGTTGTGCCTGTTTGCAGCTGAGCCCACGCCCCTTGGTTTCCAACTAATGAAAGTATAAAGTGTGCTTTGTGTCATGAGTTTGCATTGGACCCTCACTTGGTGCCACTCCAGCCCCTCCTCAGTGTCCCATACATTTCAACAAACAACATATAAAGCCTGTGTTGCATGGAGGGTCCCCTGCCACCGGAGTCGAACAGCCCCAACTCACGCTCCCCAGGACAGTGTGGCAACCACCACCTGTCCAGGAACCAAACTTTGAAACTAAAACAAACGCCAACTATGCACCGTGAGCTCCCCCCTGTGGAAAGAGTAAGGGGGTGACATGTGGGAAGCATTGCCACCGGCTCTACCTCCTGCCGCCCCACCCCCAGCATTTTGTAAAATTTTCAATCACTTGCGGAGTCTTCGACAGGGTACAGCAACAGGTAGTCCATAGGTACTCTGTAGAGCCCATCACTGTCCTTCGCCAGTCAGTCTCTGCAGCTGTCTGTCAAGGACATCCCTCCCTGAGTCAGCATGTCTAGTGTATAAGGCACCCACCAGAGTCCACACCACAGCATGGCGCCCTAAAGGTCAATATCCCTAGGTGTCATACTTGACAAAAGGCTCAATCTACTCTCCCACATCAATCGGGCAATGAATTACATCACAGACCGAATGGGGGTAAAAGGTCGCTTTATTAGCAACAATCAATTCAATTACAATAATGCAAGTAAGATTAACACAACTCAAATGTAACCCCCCCGCCACCCCTCCTTGATCCCACATAAATTTTCCCCAAATTGATCCCCCATGAAACTTCCTCTATATTGATCCCCCATGCCATATTGATCCCCCATGAGTTTTCCCCCAAATTGAAACTCGTCCCCAACCCCTTAGTTTGTCCCCCTTCCTACCTCTTACCTCATTCCTCTGTAATCTGTTTTCCCTCTGTCCTCAAGCTATTTTGCCTGCCCCAACCCTCCCTGCCTATCTGCCTAAATCCCGTCCAAGACACAATGATTCGTTCTAATGCATCTTTTATCTCAATAAGGAGACGAGGCCCGAAAGTTGCACCAAGTCGTTTTCCCCCAAATGAATAAGAAGTACATTATGGCATGGTTTAGAAGAAATTAACTTGTTTAACAACATCAACAATTGACCCCAACGCATGCCACTCTTTCCCCACCAATCAATCTTGATGTCCTCAAAGCTGAAACTTAGGTTAAGTCCATAATGGTTTCGTTCAGCCTGTCTGGCTGCCCATTTAATAAAGGAGTGTCCGACGATCCAGACGGTAGCCATGGATGCTGGATGGTTCAACAGAGCACCTAAAATGAAAAAGATGTTAGGAAGGCCAAAACAAATCTATAAACCATCTAAATCTTTAACGTACTTTAAACTGCAATTAGATGACCAGCAACCTAGACATTTCAGCTGTTGTACCGAAAAACACCCTCTAACAGCTTCTGAAGCTGCGCCTATTCTAAAAGAATGTGTACCAAATTCCATGGGGTTGAGACCCAAGATACGTAAAGCTTTCCGTAAAACTGCTAACGTTTAGGAAGCTGTTAAAAAAGAACCGTCCTGGTGCTGAAAAACAAATTGTCGTGAATAGGTGTTCCTTGACCTAAAATGGAACCAGGCTGAAATTGGGCAAAGCGGGCCACTAAGCTTCCGCAATACCACAGTAGCCCCTTTACCTTTTTGATCCGTTTTTGAGGATTCCAGTAAAATACGTAGAGACTGCTTCGTGGTTGAACCATTTGAGGCTTTTAACCCCTGAGAGGTTTACTTACCCAATAATTCGGAGACCCTCAAGGCCCCAAAAAATAACCATAACATGCAAAGTTTGAACAACAAAAATTCAAAATGGGAATAGTAAATTCTTTGTAAAATTGTTATTATGTTGCCCAGTAAGGAAAGAGATATAGGCTTTCTTAATACAGTAGAGCGCTTCTTTATTTTAGACCAACCTTTTAGAATTCTCCTACCCAGTTTTCCTAAAGATGGCTCATACCCCAAAAACACTCACCATAGAAAGAGACGCCGGACAGTTTCCCAGCAATTGTAGTGGCTCATATATTCCTTTCAATATTGTCAAAAACGAACCGTAAGATATCATTGTTACAATTTATACAACATATTTCATCATTGCTGTGACAAGCCGCACCCAGATGTAGGAATTCAGCCCAAGCTCTTCTGTAAGCTAAACGAACAAGTTACTTACCTTCGGTAACGATGTATCTGTAAGAAACATCAGTTAGTTAGATTCCTCACCTTAGAATATCCCCAGGCGTCAGACTGGATCCGGAAGATTTTTCGTCAGCAATACCCCTTGCGCGTCGCTAGGCGTCGTCTGCGGCTCCGCGTCCATCGTCGGCGTCGTGCGCCGGAATGACGTCGGAGTACTTAGACGCCGCCGTCGCGCACTGACGTCAGTTCTTGTACATAGCCTTCCGCGCCAGGAACGCAGAGCCATGCAAAATACCGACACTGGTGCCAAAAAATTCTAGGGCCCTGAAAGGGATAGCCTTAACCCTAGATGTCAGTTCGCAGAACGGGGAGGATGGGTGGGTCGGTGAGGAATCTAACTAACTAATGTTTCTTACAGATACATCGTTACGGAAGGTAAGTAACTTGTTCATCTGAAAGAAACACCTTAGTTAGATTCCTCACCTTAGAATAGATACCCAAGCAATACCAACCCCGGTGGTGGGTCTGCGAACCAAGATCACACCAGAAAGTCCTGGAGGACAGAACGGCCAAAGAAGCCATCCCTCCGGACTTGGCTGTCTAGGCAATAATGCCTGGCAAACGTGTGCAGCGAAGCCCACGTTGCCGCCTGACAGATGTCCTGCAAAGGGACTCCCCGTTCCAAGGCAGTAGTAGCCGCTGTGGCCCGAGTAGAATGGGCACGCAGCCCAACAGGCGGTTCCTTTTTTGCCAAGGATTAACAGATTTTTATACACAAAACGACCCACCGGGAGATGGTCCGTTTGTGTACAGCTTTTCCCTTCTTTGCACCCACGTAGCCAACGAAAAGCTGGTCGTCCACCCGGAACTGTTTAGTGCGGTCCAAATAAAAGGAGAGCACACGTTTTGGGTCCAGACGGTGGAGCCGCTCTTCCTCTTTGGAAGGATGCGGAGGCGGAAAGAAGGTGGGCAAAGTGACAGATTGCCCAAGATGAAAGGGGGTCACCACTTTCGGTAGAAAGGAAGGACGAGGCCGAAGGACAACCTTGTCCGGATGAACAGATAGAAAAGGAGGCTTGGACGATAGAGCCTGGAGCTCACTCACCCGTCTAGCCGAGGTGATGGCTGTAGGAGAGTAGGGTCTGCTTTCTATGTTCACCCCCACTTTTTGCTTTTGCTTTACTGGTTTTCGACCTAGATGTGGCTGTGGGCCTGCTAATCAGACCCACAGCCCTACTGTTCTCTCTCTAAATTGATACTATGTACTTTAGGTGCATAACCCATTTGGATAGGATCACCTTATTGGCCCCTGTACAGTGTAGCTTAGGTACCCAGGGCATAGGTGTACCCTAGGCCTACCAGGGGCTGCAGCATGTATTATGCCACCCCTGGCCTGGCCTTCCATTATGACACAACTGGCTGATCACTCAGCTGGGGCAAGGTCATGTAATCACTCCTTGCTTAGGTGTAGTATTCCTCTACCTAACTTACATATAGACACATGTGTACCTATCAGCCACTCCTATGGCAGGCCTTAACAATCCTGGAGGCAGAGTGCTTGGTAACATGTGAGATGGTGCTCTAGCATGAGCTGAGCCTTTCTGCAGCTTTCGGAACCATGTCCTTATAGCTGTTCTATGATATAGCCTACCATATACTCTTAAAGTGCCTTATAATCTTAAACGGTTATGGTAACTATGGTTTGGCTTTATCAAAACATGTCGTGTAAGGTGTCTAACACTTTGGAATAATACCCCCATCCCATTTCTGGGGATGAGGATATTATCCCTCCCTTCTAGAGGGAGAAGACATGTTGTAACCTACTTACCCGGTTAAAGTTAACCAGAGCCCCAGCATCACAAAATGGATGCTGTTGCCACAGACACGAGTCTGACCTCCTGCTGCTGGGAGTGATCCCAGCAAGGGAGGCTTGGACAATAGGTTTCCTGCCTTGGGAGGTGCGAGCACCACCCCAGACAGGCCTTAGTGTATTGGGGCAGGGAGGGATGAAAGGAATGAGACATGCCTGGGGCACACAAGGTGTCCCGTGCATAGTCCGGTTCAAACCGGTGCTGGGGCACTCCAGCCCCAGTCCTGGCGCAAAACTGGACAAAGGAAAGGGGGTGTAAACACCCCCCTCCCAGGTCCCACCCATAAGGCGTGACCTAGCAGGCAACCCAGCCCCCCAGATTAGTATAAGAGTGGTAGCTGGGCCCCAGGAGATTAGATTATCCTGAACCTGCAACTTGAACAGAAACTCTGGACCTTCGACATTCGACGAAAGACGAAGACTGAAGAATCTCCCTTGTGGCCAAGGAGTGGCTACCCTGTGCAAACAGGCACCATCAAGAGACTACCCTTTGCTTTGCTGAAGTTCTACGAGGGACCAACTGCAGAGCCCGACCAGAGCCTTGACTTCCAGACTTCTCCGACCCTGATCCACATCCACAGCCGAGCTGAGATCCGTGGAGGTGACGAGAGACGTGGGACCGGCTACCTGGGAAAAGTGGCGAGTATCTTCCAGCGCAGCTTCTGAGGCACCCTCGAAGTTGTGCACCGGGGATTGAGAAGCCCCAACCCCAAGCACCATCTGCACCGAAGATCAGCCCCCCACCCTCCATGAGTCCTGCGTGGGGCCCTTCTGCATTTTCCTGCTTGCCGTGTCTGTCCGGTTGCTTGCCCGTTGGCTAGCGGCCTTTGTGACGACACACCTTGAAATCTTCACTGCTGGTTTGGCTCCTCCAGACTGGCTCCCGCTTCTTTGCAAAAGAGAAGCACCCCAGACCTTCCTGGTCTGCACCAGAAGCAAGTCCTCCGTTCTTCGTGGGTTCCGCTTGCCAAGGCTTGGTGAGTCCTAGTTCGACTTAGACGCCACCGACAGCAAGAGCCTTCATGGGACAGCTCGCCTCCTGGTCCTGGTCGTCCTCGACGTCTCCTGGTACCCGTGGCTGCAGTGACAAGCTTCACCTTTCACCTGCAATCTTCACGACATCGCCTGGTTCCTTTCCTGGTTCCACGTGGTCACTGGCTAGTGACCTTGACTCTGTCCCTTCTGCTTGCAGGTATCCTCTCTTCTTGATCCCAGCCTTGGGATCCATCGGACACTCTTCACTGACTGCCTGTCAGCAACTTTCCTTCAGGCGTCCATAGAAGTCCACGACGAAACCCGACACAAGTTCACACCTATGCACCCGCAGCCCGTGGGATAGGTAACTTGGGTACTTCGGTGCTCACAAGGGTAGTGACTATCCTAGGGTCTAGTTTCCGAGTCTCGACTCTCTAGCTGCTTCAGAAGTGTCCTTAAACTGTTAATTTCTAACTGCTAGTAATTCTATCGACTTTTACGCATTACGCGTGAGTGTTTCCACTCTGCACCTGAATCCCGTGGGCCTCCCACTTCCTACCTGTTGCTAGTGTATTGTAGCCCCAGCGATTCCCTAGGCCTAGGCCTATCCTATTTCCGTGACAGTGGTCCTTATACCACTTCTTTAGTATATGGTTTGCGTGGCCCCTAGGGCCTAACTGTATTACTTACCTGTGTGACTTAATGTATGCTTAAATAAGACTGTGTTGTACTTACCTCTAATCTCATAAAGAGTGCTGAGGGATTGTCTAGAATAAATACACGTTATTTGATATATATATCTGTTGTGGTGTCCTTTCATTTGGTATTCAAGGGATTATATATGGTATCACAGCTGGCTTCACATGCCATTCAGAGTTTAGCCTAAGACTGCTCTGGTCCATGCTACCACTAGGATAGCTGGTCTATAAGGTTGACTTTACAACCGATCACCATAAGGGTTGTTTGGACTGATATAAGGTGTACACTAGAACTAGTGACATCATACATCAGGCCAACTTCTCACAATGGCTACCAGGAAAGCAGTCTTAAGAGTTAGAAGACTAAGAGGACAATTGTGAAGAGGCTCAAAGGGAGCGCACATCAGGAATGTCAAGACAAGATTCAAGTCCCACTGAGGCATTACGAAAGGGACAGGAGGGAACGTGTGAGTAATGCCTTTAAGAAAGCGTGACACTACAGGGGACTTGAAAAGAGAGGGCTGATCTGGAAGCCGTAAGAAGGCAGAGAGAGCAGCAAGATAACCTTTCAAGGTGCCCAGGGCAGAGCCCTGCCGGGCCAAAGAAAGAAGAAAGAGGAGAACCTCAGAATGGGGGGTGGAAAGGGGATCCACAGCCTTTGCTGTGCACCATGCCACAAATTTGTTCCACCGGCAGGCGTATACCGTCTTTGTGGAGGGACGCCTGGCTGCCAGAATGATATCACAGACTTCAGGAGGCAAGTCAAATGGCATCAACTGCCGCCGCTCAATCTCCACGCATGGAGGTGAAGGCTGGACAGGTTCGGGTGTAGGACCGTCCCCTGCTGCTGCGACAGAAGATCCTCCCGAAGGCGCAGACGTATCGGAGGATCGGGCAACATACTGAGTAGCTCGGGATACCAGTACCTTCGTGCCCAATCCGGAGCCACCAAGATGACTTGGGCCCGGTCGCGCTTGATCTTCTTCAGCACTCTGGGCAGAAGTGGTATAGGCGGAAAGGCGTACAACAGACCGCAACTCCACTCGCGATGAAAAGCGTCGCCGAGCGAGTGCCGCATTGGAAACTCCAACGCGCAGATCTGCTGACATTGCGCGTTCTCTTCGGTGGCGAATAGATGTAACCAAGGCTCTCCCCACTGCTGAAAGAGACCTTGCGCCACCTCGGAGTTCAGACGCCATTCGTGATCCATCATGCACCGGCGGCTGAGTTTGTCTGCTCTGGCGTTCAGAGAGCCCGCCAGATGTTGAACCACCAGAGTGACGCCCTGGTGTTCCAGCCATGTCCTGAGGCGCAGAGCCTCCTGACAAAGGGTCCACGACCCCACCCCGCTCTGTTAGTTGTAATACCACATGGCGGTGGTGTTGTCCGTGAACACCTGCACGACACTTCCCCGGACAGAGGGAAGGAAGGCTTTCAGTGCAAGTCGGATCGCTCTCAGCTCCAACAAGTTGATGTGGATGCGAGACTCCGCCGGAGACCAGAGGCCTCTGATCTGGACTCTGTCAAGCCCACATCGGATTGCATGGCGCGCTGCAACTCTCCCATCGGCCAGGGCTGAGGAAAGCCGCGCCCGGACCTCCTCCGGGCACAGTGGCAGCACGTCCTCCACCGCATCCCACAGAGAGTGGGAATAACGGTCCAAGAGACAGGCGGTGTTCAAAGACCGCAGGCCCAAACTGAGCGAAGAGAACAGCTTCTTACCAAACTGTTCCAGTCTCTTGGAATCCCGGTCCGGAGGAGCGGACGGGAAGGAGGATTGGGCCTGGATAACCAGACTCTTGGGGGTGGGGTGTTGGGACAGAAAACTGGGGTCGCCCGGAGCAGGGCGGTGGCGCCTGGCAACGTTCCTGTCCACAGGAGGGACTGTGGAGGGCTTGGACCAGGTGCCCTGCAGAAAGTCAGTGAGGGCCTCATTGAATGGCAGCAGAGGCTCAGTGGAGCATGCGGCAGACTGAAGCACCTCAGTGAGGATGTTAGTCCTCACAGCCACGGCAGGCAGCTCTAGCCCAAGTGCTTCGGCCGCCTTGCGCAGCACCACAGAAAAGGCTGCACCCTCCTCCGAAGCCACAGTCGGAGGAGAGATGAATCCAGTGTCTGGTGAGGTATCCAACCCACTGGCCTCCCCCAGTTCATCTGCCCAGTCCTGAGCAAGTTGGCTCTGAAGGGCCATAGGGTCCTCAGACCCCTCCCAGTCGCCCCCGTCATCCGATTCCTGGTAAACAGGAGGAATGATCGGAGCCGGTCGATAGACAATATGTGTCTCTAGCGCCATCAGATGCGGCGTCGGGCAGCGCCGCATCGGCGTCGGGACCGGACAGGGGCTGAACCGGGGATCGACGTCGACCGGAGCCGGCGTCGGGGGTGGTATCGGTGTCGGCAGAGGAGGCGTAATGAGGTCGACCGGCGTCGACGGGGGCCCAGGCTCGGGCCCCTCGGGGACCTGCGGCATCGGGGCCGGAGCCTCCAACGGCACCGGAGCCGCCGGCATGCGAGGTCGCCCAGTCGAGTCCGCGGGGCCCGAAGGCGCACCAGCGGGCGTCGACGGCGGGGCCAGGCTCCTCATGACCGAGAGGAAGGCACTGACCTCCGCCGGCGTCGCGTCAGTCCCAGGGACCGTCGGGTATGGGGACTTGCGCGGCTCCTGCGGAGCCGCGGGGGTGGAACCACCCGGACCCTCGGCCGAGTCGCGCGACCGGCGAGGGGAGTCCGAAGAGCGGTGTCGCTTCTTGGACTTCTTGGAGTGCCTCGACTTACGCGAAGACTTCGAGCCAGACGAGTGACGGTGTCGAGTGCGGCTCCGCGACCGATCCTTGGACCTCCTCCTGGACCGGGATCGGAAGCGACGCGGAGCCGAGTGGCGAAGCTCGAGAAGCTTGAGGGACCGCTCCCGCCTAGCTTTCGAGGTGAGGGCCATACAGTCGGAGCACGACGCCGCGTCGTGGTCGAGGCCCAAGCAGTACAGTCACCGGCGGTGATGATCGGTCACCGACATCAGTCGGTGACAGTCGTCGCAGGCCTTGAAACCAGGCATCCTACCGGCACCAGAGTCGAGAATTGACCAAAAAGAGTCAAAAAAGTTAGTCAAAAATTGACTAAAGGGGTAGCTCTCCCAGATCTGCGCTTACTGGCGCGGAAAAAAGAAGAACTGACATCAGCGCGCGAGGGCGGCGTCTAAGTACTCCGACGACGTCATTCCGGCGCACGACGCCGACGACGGACGCGGAGCCGCAGACGACGCCTAGCGACGCGCAAGGGGTATTGCTGACGAAAAATCTTCCGGATCCAGTCTGACGCCTGGGGATATTCTAAGGTGAGGAATCTAACGTGTTTCTTTCAGATGTGTACTGTCAGCAAGAGAGTGTTCAACTAAACACCGTATGTTTAATCTGCTAGCTCCCATACCTCTTGAGGAATCTGAGTTTTCACTGGGTCTGCTCCGCGTGCCAAACCAAGGAATCTCTGCCACTGGTAACGAGATAACGCATCTGCTATATTATTATCCACACCTCGGACATGTTTTACCTTAAACAAACATAAAGCAGCCAAGCATGAATCTCTGTAATAACTTTAGCAGATGTCTAGCTTTGGCCTTTTGTCCATTTACCAGGTCAACCACAGTTTTGTTGTCCACATGGAAAAGAATGGTTTTGTTTGCCAACCATGTGCCCCAAACGGCCAATGCTACAATCAGAGGAAAGAATTCAAAAAATGCTATACTACGCTTTTCTGTATTCCACTTCTCTGGCCAGGTTTCAGCGTACCACTTGCCATCCCCAGATGCATCAGAGAAAATTTGAATTGACCATAAAAACCTTTTGTCTAAAGACCAAATGGTGACTCCATTGAAGACCTTTAGAAACATAATCCATACTTCAAAGTCAGCTCTCATAGAAAGAGACACTCGAACTCTGTGATGAGGTAAGGAAATACCTGACATAGCAAAAACTAACTTTCGACAGAAGGACCTGCCAGCTTTCACCACTTTGCACACAAAATTCAAATGACCCAATAATCGTTGCACATCGAACAAGGTGAGTTTATGGAATAACCTAGCATGTTCCAAGAAATCCCAAACCTCTTTTACTTTTACTAATGGCAATCTGGCCTCCATTTTTTTGTGTCAATTTTAATGCCTAGAAAAACCAAACATGTTGCAGAGCCCTACGTTTTCTCCTCAGCCAGAGGCACACCTAATTCCTTGGTTATAGCCTGAAAAGACTGAAACGCCTTGCTACACTGCTGAGTCTTAGTTACACCAACAAAAATAAAGTCATCCAGATAGTGAGACACTGGAACATGACTTGATCTAAAGGAGAAAAGCCATTGCAAAAATTAACTAAAATCCTCAAAAAGTGGACAAGAAACTGCACAACCCATAGGCAAAACTTTATCAACAAAATATTGCCCTTCAAAATGGATACCAAGCACTGCAAAGTCCCGTGTGTGTACAGGTAGTAATCTAAAAGCAGATTTAATGTCACATTTTGCCAACTCTGCATGTGAGCTGGCTTTCCTCACCAGTTCTGCAGCCACGTCTACTGAAGCAAACTGTACCATAGTATCTTCTTTAGCTATGAAATCATTCACTGATGAACCTTGTGGCCAAGATAAATGTATCATGCGAATTTTGGAACAATACCCTAGGGAGAGATAAGGTCAGGAAGAGGCCAGGTAGAAAAATGGCCGGCCATTCTGCCTTCAGTAATTTCTTAGTGCAACTTTTTAGTAATAATGTGTGGGAATTGATTAGCAGATTTCAAATTAAGAGCAAACCTGCTGCATCTAGGACCTTGGTAACCAAGCCAGAAGCCTTCTTTGAAACCCAATTCCAATTTTAAAGCTTTGTCCCGCAGAGGACAGAACTGAAGCCAATAACATAGCTTGGGAATATCAATAGGGGTAACCGCCCTTGTGGTTAGGCTGGAATGGAGCACCCCGCGCCCTCTACCATGACCGACAGTATACCCTTCGGTTTGTTCTCTGAAACACTGCAAAATGGCATGCTTACCGCCGCATTTTGAACACTCATGTCTGTATTTGCAGGGATACTTCTGGCAGAAACCCCAATTAAAATTCCAGCATGCTCCCGGGATGAGTGATTGGGGTCTGGACCAAGTACCCACCCCTCCCGGGGTGGGTCTGTTAAGAAAAGGCCGGTGCGTAATAGCAAGCCCGCTGGCAGTATGCATGGTAGGAGGAGGCCTCTGTGGATACATCCATTGAACCCATAATTCGTTGCCAACCTCCCCCCAGGGTTTATCAGGAATGAGGACTAGCCGGGCTCTAAATTCCCCATCATAGTGAAGCCAAGCAAAACCTGCAAATTTGGACTGAGCCTTTCTGATTGTATCCAAGTACTTAAAAATAGATACTGCTCGATCTGGGAATTTCTCACAATAAACACTTGCTGATGTCCAAGAATCTATGTTGGTAGGAACTTTAGTTCTCTTCACTAATTCCCAAGCCTCTTCTCTGGGACCTTCTTTAGACTGGATTTCCCTGTGAAGCAATTTAAAGACATCAACAAACTCACCTCTCCAAATCTTTTCTTTGATATTCTCGCTTAAATGAGAACCAAGGGGCATAGATAGACCCATGTAGGGAAGCCTTTTTAAACCTGTTACCTTCTCTTTAGCTTCATGTACTTTAGACGCTGCCTCATTCAAAACCAGTTTGTCAACCCCTGTAATTCACCCTTGTCCTTACCAGTACTGGCAGATGACGATTGTTCTGATTCTTTCATCTGCAAAATATGAGCTTTGGACATCTTATTAGTGATCCCCCCCCTGCTGGCTTGGGAAAAAGTTGTAAAGTCATTCTCCTCCCCAGCCCCAATTTCACCCTCTTCCAGATCAGAAAATTCATCAGCCCCATCATCATAACCCCCTGAAAGGCCCCACTGCAGGATGACTGAGCCCCATCTCCTATTCCACCATCAAAATGTCTCCAGTTCACCGCTTTTTTGAACTACGCAATTTTGTGATTAGCCATAGGTGCAGGGAAAACCGCAACCGCATTTTCCGTTTGTTGTTGGGGAAGAGAACAGGACGCTTTAGACCTGTTCAACGATGTATCACTTCACCTAATGCCCTTTTGCAATATTGTCCCATTGTGGCCTGCAAGCCGTTGGAACTCGCAGGCATAGGAGGTTCCGAAGGCATGTCTGATGAAGAGGAAATTCTTTTACCCTCATCACTAACCCACACCCATTGGCCCTGCTCTCTTGGCACACTCCTATCCTTAACTGACGAATCTCTGACACTGCCAAAATCAAGGTGTGAAGGGAGAACCCCTGATCTCTGATTAGAGGGCAAAACCTGGCTGCTTATAGCGGACTTTACACCAGAATAGCTTTTCACACCAACCTTGGAAATGCCCCAGTGGATAAAACCACACTGCTTGAGGCTGACTAACCACTCTCACAAGAAAAAACTGGCGAAAGAGACCTATCACCAGACGCAGAGCAAACGCTTTTTGACAAATGAAATTTGGTACCACATATAGGAATATCCCTATTAGCAGTTGTATCTAGGCAAGTAGTATTCTGATTAACATCAAAATTGGCCATATGTAGGTCTCCACTAGGTGGCGCCACCGCCTCACTGCCAACCAAAAGCACATTATCTGTGCTGCCACAGTCCCCTTTAAGAGAGGCTGCTTTCTGAAGAAGTCTGCCTCTGACTGAGCGTGTGCGAGACCTGCCCCTCCCTCTCACCAAACCTGAGGAAGCAGGCTGCTGACATGAGGCAAGAGAAAAACCCCCTTTTAAAAGTTTAACATTACCACTGCGTAACTTAACCTCACCAGTCTCAGGGGAGCTGTCAGATAAAGAACAGGCAAAAAAAAAAAGAACAGGCAAAAAAAAAGCAGCAGAAACCCAGTCTGAAGAAGCCCTTCTTTTATTTGCCAAACCAGTCCATGCTTGACCTAGCATCCTGGGGCCAATAAATCCTCCCTCCCTGCCTGACAAAGCACTCTCAAGGCTTCCCTGACCTCAGCAGCAGACTCAGTCATCATTTAAATAACAAATAAACCAAGCGCTAATCTCAAAAGGCCATAAAACAGCGCGAGAAGGCACGAAAGGAAAACACAGCTTCCTACCTGCCTCACAGGACCCCCAACTGACAGTAATTAGAACGCGGCATTTGAAGACGCCGCGTTCTAAAGCATAAGCCTGCCTGCACACGCTCGCTCTGGGCCATTCCACCGGCCCGAATCAGCCCGGAGGAGGACATTCTTTGAATGCAACCCCCAGCCCCCCTTTCCATTGCAAAGAATGCAAGTTACCACCTTTCCCCTCTTAAATCCATTCTTGATTCAGCGGCTCGTTTTGTGTTTGGGGCCAAAAGAAGTGACCACATCACACCCATTTTGTCTTCTCTTCGATGGCTTCCCATCGAGGCAAGATCAATCTACAAGACTGCCTGTCTCTCCCACAAAGCCATGCACACGTCCTCCACTCAATATCTGGCGAATAAACTTAAAATCGCTGGAGGCTCTAGACCTTCTCGAAATGCGAAACATTTACTGCTTGAGCCCCCCACCTTCAAAGGGGAAAGATCGATGGCTCAATCCTTCTCAGGCGATGCGGTTAGAATCTGGAACTCGCTTCCTCTACTACTCCGTTCCACCATCTCTACCCGGACCTTCAAAACTGACCTCAAATCTCTTCTTTTCCAAAGACACTTCCAGAACTAATACACCCCTTTTCATGTCCCTCAAGGAAGTTCTTTCAATATTGTAAATGTGTAATCTATGCCTGTACGATCTTGATCCTAATGTGATTTTGTGTGACTGTCATCTATTGTTTTATTTAACTATTTCTTCTTTCTCGTTTGTATCTGTAATGTGTAAATATGTAAAATTCTCCTCATGTAACGTACTTGGTTCTATTGTGAAGCGCTCTGACACCTTTGGGTAAAGTCCGCGCTATATAAAAATGCATTAAATAAATAAATAAAATGTAAAAAATCAACCGAGCACAGTGTAACCACCAGCAAAGTGAGCCCAGTCTCTTGCCCCCCTCCCGAGTCTGTACTGTTAAGGTACGAGGCAGAGGGGCTCGTCAGTGTCCCAGTATCTCAAGGCGGCAGTGACGGCCTAAAAGGCCACAGGCGGCCAGCGGCACCTGTGCTTCTATGGGCCCATGCACTTGTTGTCCGCTGCGTAATCTGCATCTCTTTGGGGCCGCGGGGGTCTAGTTCAGGAGGCGTCATCAGTGCCTGCCCTACGTGTCTAAAGCCATATATCGAACATTTGCCTCAGAGTGCTTTTAAAAAATATATATATATTTAATTAATTGGCATTTCAAAAAGAAATAACATCAAAGTGAAAATCATGGGAATGGAGCGGGAAGGGGATACAGGGAAAATGGTTACATGCTTAACATACAAGTTCAAATTTCATGGAGGAAAAAAAAAAGGGCAATGATATCCCATGAATGATGGGATATCCAGATTTAACATTACTGCAAGGGACCTGGAGCGTTCAGCACACGGGTCCAACCTTAAAGGTGAGAAGAGTAATTACTACGAGCCTGTCATTGGGTGGGGGGAGTAATTTCTGTGACTTGAAAGGATGCAACTGTGGGAAAAGTTCTATTTGTATCTCTCTGTCCCAAATGGGACTCCCACATGTCCTTTGGGTGGGTTCATATCAGCGTGAGCTCCCAATAGGTGGGGAATTGCTCTAGGCAGAATGCAGTATCTCGTAGCCAGTCCGCAAATTTGGGTGTGGGTCGTCTGCACCAACGCAACCAATGCCAAAGAACTCTTCAACGTCATACAGCAATTCACTAAACCCCCCAGTGAAACCATGGACGTCACACCATCCCAGGAGCTCTGCAACAAGCTCAGCTCCTACTTTCATCTGAAAATCAAGGCCCTCTATGACAATTTCAGCGATCAGACGACAGACATCACCCCCTCCCCATCACCAACGACGAGCCGACCGTCACCATCTAGAATCCCGCCACCGTTGAACAAATCACCGCGACCATGAAGAACACCCACTCAGGAGCCCCCACGGACCCCTTCCCACCGCACATCTACCATAGGGCCACCGCCGCCACCACACCCAAACTAGGACTGACCATCGACGCCTCCTTCAAATCCGGTATCTTCCCTGACGACCGGAAACGGGCGGAAGTCAAGCCCCTCCTCAAGCAGCCCACGGCCGACCCAACAAACCTGAAAAACTACTGGCCCATCTCTCTGCTCCCCTTCGCTGTTAAAGTCACGAGAGACTCGTAAACGCTCAGCTGACCATCTTCATCGAGGAGAACTCTATCCTTGACTCCTCCCAGTCCGGATTCCGCAGCAACCACAGCACAGAGACCGCCCTCCACGCCACCACTGATGACATCCGCATGCTACTCGACCAGGGACACACGACACCTTCTCACATTGCATGCTCGCAGCCAGACTTCACGACACTGGGATACGAGGAACTGCCCTCAACTGGATCCGATATTTTCTCACCGGCAGAACCCAGAGGATCAGACTCCCTCCCTTCCTCTCCGAACCCACAGAGATCAATTGCGGAGTACCCCAAGGATCATCACTCAGCCCCACGCTTTTCAACATCTACATGGCTCCTCTCGCCGCCATCGTCAGACACCATTGGCTCAGCATAGTATCATACGCCGACGACACCCAGCTCATCCTATCCCTCACAAAGAACCCGGAAGAAACCAGACTCTGCTTCCAGGAAGGAATGAAGGACGTCCCGGCCTGGATGAAAGACAGCTGCCTGAAGCTCAACTCAGAGAAGAATGAGGTCCTCATCCTAGGACACTCCAACTCCACCTGGGACAACACCTGGTGGCCCTCCGCCCTCAGGAGCCCACCCACCCCCACAGACCACGGCATCATCCTCGACTCCGCCCTCACCATGACCCGCCAGATCAACTCCGTCGCCTCCACCAGTTTCAACTGCCTTCGCATCCTCCGAAAGACCTTCAAATAGATACCCCCCGAATGCAGAAAGACCATCACCCACGCACTCCTTACCAGTAGACTGGACTACAGCAATGCCCTCTATGCTGGAATCAACAGAATTCTTCTACACAAGCTCCAAACCATTCAGAACGCTGCAGCCAGACTAGCCCTCGCGACCCCTTGGTATGAACACATGACCCAACACCTACGAAACCTCCACTGGCTCCCCGTTGAGAAGAGAGTAACCTTCAAACTTCTCATCCACGCTAACATATCCCTGCACAACATCGGACCCAAATATCTCCACGAGAGAGTCTCCTTCCACGTACCCAAAAGGAACCCCCGCTCCGCCGACTTTGCCCTGGCAGAGACCCCCCGCATCTGCAGAACAGGCGGAAGAGCTTTCTCCTACATCGCTGCCAAGACCTGGAACCAGCTCCCAGTTAACATCAGACGCTCCCCGACCCTGCACACCTTCAGGAAGAACCTCAAGACCTGACTCTTCGACTGAACCGGAGCTGCACCCCCCACCCCCTCAGCCCCCCAGCGCCTTGAGACCTTCACCTTGAGTAGCGTGCTTTATCAACCCCTGATTGATTGAATGGCCACCCGTCGTTTGGCCAGAAGCAATAACATTGTAGTGAGGCGTGGAACTCTGGGAGGGATATTGTAAGAAGCTGGCTCTGTATATACTATACCAAAGTAAGGTATAGTGTTCATAGAGTCCAGGAAGTCCCCAGAGGTATAGCAGAGGCTAAATTAGGTAAGTACTAACAATTCTCTGTGTTAGTGTGGGCAAGCAGTTAGGCTTATCCAGAGGGTGTGTTAAGCATTATGTTATGTTATAATATTTATAGAGCGCATGGCTGCCCCAGCCAAGGGGCCTCCCAGCGCTAAACTCAGAAGATAGGAGACTGGGCAGAAAAACACCACAACTGATTATCAGGGAACAGATGAGTCTTTATGGCTTTGCAAAAAGCAGCATGATTGTGAATGCTTCTGATGTTCGCTGGAAGGGAGTTCCAGAGTGTAGGGGCCAAAACTCAAAAAGAGCATCCTCCAACTCTGGCTCTCTTGACATGCTGACCCGCAGAGCACATAAAACGAGAGGGCATATAGGGTAAAAGAAGGTTAGCAAGGATATCAGGAGATTGGGTGTTAAGAATACGGTGGGTAATGCAGAGTGTTTTGAAAAAGCACGCTTCTCCACCGGGAGCCAATGGAGTCTGTTAATGAACTCCGAAGTGTGACAGGTCCTGGGGAGCCTAAACAGTAGTCGAACGGCAGCATTCTGAATTCTTTGGAGGCGCTGTGTCTCTGCTCTGTTAACCCCTAAGTACAGAGCACTGGCATAATCCAGCCTAGAGAGTATAGTGGCCTGGATAATTACCTGTATTCATTATTGTATTCACTCACTCAGGGACTAATTGCGCACACTCAGAGAATGAATCCAGACCAATTGTGTAAGTATAAAAAAGGTATACTTGAAATGAATGTCTAGTAACAAGCAGGACAGGTAGGTAAAATATATAATTGGAATGCAAGATTTCACAATAAAATGAAGTTATGACTGACTGTTGCAATAGTTACAGATTGGTATGGATTCAGAAAGCAGTTTGCATTATACAATAATTACTTTTAGAATACTTTTTAGTTACTTTTAGATTACTTTGCGTACTGGGAGTAGTATGCCTAGATACCACACCTAAGGATCTCACAATACAAGGTAAGTAAGACGTTTTATACTTTGCAGTTTACTTATTTTTTCATCATACAAACATTAGTCCAACACTTAAAACATTTTAGGCCCAAAATCTCATAACATGGGCTCCTATGGGAGAAAAAGTGTTAGCGGTTTCTCAATTAAGTACACGACTTACGAGTGGGAGTTTTGGGGGTTAGGTCCAAGGATCCTCCAAGGTCTACAGGGGCACTTGAGTTGAACCACCAGCAGCACTGGGTCGGCCGGGTGCAGAGTGCAGGGGCCAATGTTAGCCAGTGGGGCTAAGGGAGCCTTTAGTTAGGGACTGCTGATGGGCAGGCCACTCGGGTGTGGGGAAAAAGCTCCTGGGGTTAAGGTCAGCACTACAGGGGTCAACGACCAGCACAGGAGCTGCACCACCAGCGGCACTGGGGCGGCTGGGTGCAGGGTGCCAAAAAGACACCGGGGACCCGGTGCTTTTCAATGGAGACCTTCGGTTTGGTAAAATTGCTGCAGGCTCGGGCAAGGAGACTTCCTGAAGGTGACCACCACCTGGATAGGTGAGTTGGGATCTTGGGGGATGCCTGGACGGTGTTGGTTGAGCCACCCAAGGCCTTGGGGTGTCGGGTGCAGGTGTATCTTCTGGCATCCGTTTTCTTACCAGTTTCGGTCACGGTGGGGGAGGACCCTTCAGGTTGAGGCTGCAGACGTAGTCTTGAAGCTTCAGGGAGGTCAGGGATCACCAGATCCCAATTCAAGATCGCTGGGGAGACCTCCTCGTGGTGAAGGGCCACTCGAACTCGGGCCGTGGGCGCCAGGTGCAGTGTGGTGTGGTGCAGAATCATGGAATCGCCTGAATCCGGATTCTGGTATTGGAGTCTTTCTTGAGCAAATCTGGTGATCACGGGAGACAGTCTGGAAGGTGAGTGCAGGGCAGGTGATCAGGGCTGCTGGCTACGCCGGTTTCTTCGCTGTAGGCAGGTCGGAGTTGGGACAGGCCGGTAGGCCTGGGCCCAAAGTAGTAGGTGTCCTCTTCTTCCTGGGCTCAGCACGGCTCTTCAGGCCTTCTTTCTTCCTCAAATCTGCAGAGGCAAGATTCAGGGTTTCCCCTAAATACTAGATTTAGGGGCATTTCAGGTAGGTACAGGTTGGGACCAATGGGTCCTTCCTTGGGGTGGGTACACCTTCTATTATGCCACCCTCCAGTGGGAGGGAGGCATGAGCCTCTCCCTAATTGGTTGAGTCCCCTCATCTTCAAGATGGAGGGGATTGAGATGTGTGCTTTACCTCGCCTACCCCACTTGAGGGGTGGGGTTGGCAAAGGTGGGCACACCTCTCTTCCTAGCTTGGTTTCCCGTTGATTCTCCCGCCCAAAGTGGGTGCCAGAACCAGTGGGTGCCAGTTGCTGGGGGCAGCAAAAGGTAGGGACAGCTTCCAAAGGCAGCAGGCCTTTGAAGTCTCCCCTTCGAGGACCCAGCCCATCCTAGGGGAGGAGGCACGACACCTCTGCTCAGGATTTGCTTTGTCTCTGGACCCAGAGAGCAGAGGATCTCTACCCAGGGGTCCATAAACCTGTCTGGTAGTGGCAAAAAGCGGGCAGCCATTCAGGAACCACACCAGGGCTGGTCGATTTTCAGGGGGCATCTCTAAGATGCCCTATGAGTGCATTTTACATTAAATCCCACACTTGCATCAGTGTGAGTTTAATGTGCTGAGAAGTTTGCTACCAAACTTCCCAGTTTTTAGTAAAGCCATTATGGAGCTGTGGAGTTCGTAATTTCCAACTCCCAGACCATATGCTCTTTATGCATCTACTACACTTACTGTGCAAGATACTGTAGGGTCACAGGGCCCGTGCCACTGTGCCCTCACCTGGGAGTTAGTGCACCCTGCTAGAGGGGTGACATATAGACCTCATGCAGTGGGCTGGCGGCATGGCACACAGGGATGTATGCCATGTTGACTCCTCACTTTTCTCTGCACCAAAACATGCAGCCTGCAATGGCAGTGTGTGGGTGTTAAGGTACAGGGCCTCTAAGGTGGCACAATAGGTGCTGCAGCCCTTAGAAGCCTTCCTTAGTCCCAGTACCTTATGTACCCATGGTACCTTTTAAAAGGGGCTTACCTGTGGCCAGGGATGTGCCAACGGTGAGTACAAAGGTACAGTTTTGGTAAAGAGCACAGGCCCTGGCAACCGGCATATAGACAGGAGAACCGAGAGTGCTGTCGCAGGCCATTCCATGCCAAACGGACACTGGCTACTGTGTCAATCTCCACATGCGGGGGTCTAAAGGCCTGGTATAGTTTTTTTTTTTTTAGTTTTTTTTTTATTGACTGTAAACAAGGCATAATCACATACAGAGCGTTGCGCCTGCTACCCAGGGGCCGGCTACCATGTCGCAATTGTCATTCCAACAGCCTCGGCTATCCCACATCCCGGAGGCCGGGCATCGCCGTGCATCACTGTCTCAGATCCCACTGAAGTACAATTGCCCCTTTCTCATGAGCCTTGTCTTTGGGGCGACCCCCTGTCCGTAGTAAGGTCCTAGCTTGGTCCACCCGCACTATGTTGTTCACAGTCTTATTTTGTGGCAATAAACTCTAAACCCCCTCATCCCTCCCAGGGATCCCGCCCAGCCTCCCCTACCCACCTGTCCGAACTAAACAATTGAGGTCCCCTGTCGGTCGCCACCGCATCTGTAGCCTGCACTCAGTTTGTCCCCTCCCCCCGGCCCAGTGTATCATTCCTAACACTTTCCATCGCCTCTAGTCTGAACGCTGCATTGTAGTCAGTATGCTTCCCCCTCATGATCACCCTCCCCGGGAGCCTCTCTCTCAGCCACCTCCGAGCCGGAGCCCCCCGCGGGGCTTCCCGCCTCCTTCTCCCGTCTGCCCAGATATTCTGCATACAGTCCCCAAAAATTCTTGGGCCGGCTGCGCGGCGGCAGTATTTCACTGAACCTCTCCGTTTGGGTGCAGCAGTATAGTACATCGCGCTTCCACTGCGCCACTGTGGGCAATGGACCCCGCATCCAGCACATCGCCACTCGCCGTTTCGCTACAAGCATCCCCATATCTACCAAGCGTCGAGCCGCCCTTGGTAACACCCTGGAGTGTCCCAACAGTGCCACAGCCGGATCCGGGGACAACTCCACCCCCGTCACCTCTACGATCTGTTGATATACCGCCTCCCAGTAGCTGTATATTCCCGGGCATCGCCACGCTAGATGCATGAAGTCTGCCATCGGGTGCCTGCATCTCTCACAAGCAGGGTCCTCTCGTAAACCATATCTGTGTAATCGCTCCGGAGTGTAATAAAACCTGTTTAGATACTTGAAATGGACCAGCCGGTGTCTGCCATGCAGGGAGATGCGGCGGATCCCCGTGCAGCAGTATGCCCACATGGCATCGTCTATTGTAACATCTAAGGCCTGGTATAGTTCTGTGGCTAGGGGCAAGGAGCTACCTGCTCCACCTCTACCACTGTATGGGGCTGCAACAGTGTGGGATATATCCAGTAATTCTTGTATTAGGCTTGTGCACAATAAGCGTATAGGTGGAAGTCAGGTGGGTTTAGGCATCCATGTTGGAAAGGCAGTGTAAGCATTTCCCAATTGACTCTCGGCTGTTTACCCACCCAGACCAGAGAGATTAGTTTTTGAACAAAGCTGTTGCAGTAATTAGGCAGTGAGTGGATTGGTATATTGATAAATAAAGTAGTTGGGGTAGGACAACCATTTTTGTGATGGCAATCCTCCAAGCCATGGACAGAGGCAGCCTAGTCCATGCCGGGGCGAGCTCCTCCAGCCAGGCCATAGTGTTGCCATAGTTTTCCCTCCATGTTTCGTCTCTATTTCTGCTAAGCCATATCCCCAGGTATCGAATCAGCTCAGTGGCCCACTGCAGTGGATATTCTGACTCAAATGGCTGTGTGTTGGAGGTGAGAGGAGGATTTTGCACAATTAATATTTATGCCAGAATATCCCCCAAACCAAACTATTCCCTGTAGGATAGGGGACAGATGCGTGTCTGGTTCGTGTACATAAAGCGTAATATCGTCTGCATACATTGAAAGCAAGATCCCTCTAGCTGTGAAGCGGAGACCTCTGTGGGCATGGTGTTGTCATAGTCGAGCAGTAAGAGACTCCTTGGCTATGGCAAATAGAACGTGAGATAGTGGGCATCCTTGTTTGGTCCTACATGTAGCTGAGAAAGGGGTCAGAGGTTATGCCATTAAGGCAAAGTCGCGCTGTTGGGGAGGCATATAGGAGGCTGATCAGGCACAGAACTCTACGGCTAATACCAAACCGTGGAAGTAGGCAGAACAGATACGCCACTCTAGGGAATGGAATACCTTAGTGGTGTCAAGCAGTGCTGTAGCTGCTGCTAATTGGGGGTCGATGATGTGCATGAGGGCAAACATTGTTTCGAGGTTGTGGGCGGTCGAAAGGCCCAGCACGGATCCAGACTGTTCTGGTCAAACCATGTCAGGCAGTAGGGGGAGGAGGCGGTTAGCGAGTAGCTTAGCAAATATTTTGTTGTTGAAATTTATCATAGAAAGCGGGCGATATGAATCACATCTATTGGTGGGCTTGTCGGGTTTCAGTATGGTAATGACCGCTTCCCGTAGGGACGGCTGTACATGGTAGTCCTCCTACATTGCCAGGAGGTTTAGGATCAGAAGTGGAGCGTATTCTTTATAAAAGGATGTGGTGAGTCCATCTAGCTTCTGTGCCTTGTCTCCAGGGAGGTTGTATCACCTGGGCTATCTCCTCCACCATGAAGAGGGCTTCAACACATAAATGGTGTGCACTGTCAAGACTGAGTAGCTGGACCGTGTCAAGATAAACATCTAGAACCATCGCATCGGGGGTGACAGATGTATGATACAACTGGGAATAGAACGCGGTCATGGTCTGAAGTAGGTCATCAGGTTGTGTGTGTGTCACCTGTTGGCCATCCACGAGCTCCACAACTTTGGTGCTGGCCCATGGCTTACAATTTATGTTCGCCAGCGTCTTGCCACAATCGGTCCCCCCCCCCCCTGCCACAGCGCTGAGCAATCGCCAACCTGTGTAGGTAGCAGGATTCCCGGTGAGCTTCCTCATCGTATGCCGATATTTTCTCCTCAATGGCAGCAAGAGTTTGCATATTACGGGTCGTGAAGAACTCAAGCTTTAGTTCACGGATATCCCTTTCTAGTGTGGTAAGTTGAGTGCAAATCATCTTGAAGACTTCTTATAGCAGAGGGGGAAGTGACAAGCCTTTGTTATGGACAAGGAAATTAAGTATAGCAGTCCTGATTTCGTTCCGAATGACAGAATCACAGAGGGCATTAGGAGATGGCCAACAAGTGAAGTCCTGAGAGGAAGCCAGCGGGGGGAGTATCTACAGCAGAACGGGGGTATGATCAGATAAAGCATGGGGTAGATGAGCAACGTTTCCAGTCCAGGTAAGGGTGTCGCATGTATGCAGCCAGTAGTCTATTCTGGACTATGTGCCATGAGAAGATGTGATGCAGGTCCCCTCCACGCTGCTAGTGTTTTAGGCGCAGATGTCTGATAACCAATTGTCGTGCATGAGTGAGTGGAGCAGCATTGGGGGGGGGCTGACTGGAGGCGCTGGAGCGGGCCGCGGTGTGTTCAATAATGACATTGAAGCCCCCTCCCCAGAGGATGCGCCCGAGGCCCATGGTAGCGATTATATGCCAGACTTCTGTTAAGAACTCCTGGCTGTCTGTGCTGGAGCTGTAGAAGGAGGCTAATATGTTTGAGTGTGTGTGCAGGGAGCCGGTAATTATCAAATATCTTCTCTCTGTATTGCATAGCGTGCACTGTGTGTATGCCAAGGCAGACCTTTTCGGATGAGTATGGCAGTACCACAAGCATAATTAGAGTAGATTGACACATGAGTCTCCGCGATCTGCCCACTCCAAAGGCAGGGTGCAGTTGCTGGAGTCATATGGAGCTCCTGTAAGAAGCAGATGTCAATGTGTGTTAATGTCTGGTAATGCAGACCTGCAGAAGGCGGGATTTCTGCCTATAATAGAGCCCTCAACTATTCCAGGTCAAGAAACGTATGGCAGTCGTCTAGTGGAAGAGTAAGAGTCAGGCCGATGTTGAGTATGGCGCAAGATGCACGTCCGGGATTGTGGGAGGGAATATGGTGTTGCACCAAGTGTAGGGCATGTAAGGGACAGTCAAGGGGACACAGGACAACAAAACCTCCCACCCCATCCACTTCAACCTCCTAACTTGGTTAAAAATCTCCATCCCATCCCACACCCAAAATGCTGTCTCAACAAAAGCAGATCACTTTAGGAACCATTCCGTGAGGTGACAATCAGTCGTACTAGCCAGTCATGGTATGACTGGGCGACCAAAAATCTGGGGAGAACGCCAACAGAGGTCAGTGTGGGCACAATGTAAGGATATAGGAGGCACGGCCTGCAGAGGTTGTACCCTGGGGGTTGTGTTTTGGGCTTTTCCAATCTGCAAGTTGTAGGGTTGCAGAGTAAAAGCATAGCGGTTGTAGCCATGTTCAACGCTGTTGGATTATCTCCTCTCAGGTGGCCTGGCGGAACATTAGTCATTCTCAATTAGGCATTGTCTTCATTGAATGCGGGGTTTTATCGTGGGGCCTCTCCAGAAGCACAGGTAATTTTCATTGCAGCTTTACGATATGTGAAGTAGTGCGGTTTGCCGTCATGCAGGATGTGCAGCTTTGTTGGGTCGAGTAAGGAGTAGGTAATCTTCCATTGTCTTAAGCAGGTGCTTGGCAGGCAAAAATTTGTGGCAGGCAGCCTGTCTCACAAGTGTGAAGTCTGGGTAGGAGATGTTATTTCCTTGCTACTGGACAGTACAGCGCTCTCTGGCAAGTCGTAGGAATGTTCAACAGTCTCTGTACTGGTTACAACGGAGAATACTGGTGGAAAACATGGCGGCCGGCTAGAGGCAGGTCGCGGGTGAACTGGGAGGTGTGCAACGGAGTTTCAGCGTTTTGGTGATGGAGAGCAGGAGCCGCGATTGATTGCAGCGAGTAACGGGACCGGAAAACAGAAGCAGTAGCAGTAAAAACAGTTACGACTGGAGACTAACGAAGCTTACTGGTATATTCTACGGTTCTGCTCGGAACTGTAAAGCACCCAGGCGGCAAGGCGGTAGAGAGCAATCGCGGCTCTATTGAGTCCCTTCAGTTGGAGGTGGGAGGCGTCCTGAGGAGAGAGCAACCACGGCAGAGCAGCCGTGGCTGAGAGCGGCTCTGGAGCTGCGCCAGGGGCGTTGGGTAGCTGCAAGGATTCTCTTACGGGGGAACATTGGAGGAGCCAGCAGAAGTGTGGCGGTTAGAGGGGGTATCGATAACAGCAAGGACCACTCTGTCTCTTGTACAACAGAGGTGCAAGCACAGGCACTTGCACTGCCTCTATCTGCAGGGCCCCCAGAATTGAAGATAATTGGTAAGGAAAAACAAGCAATAAATAACAAAGCAAGTACAGAAAGTGGGGCAAGGGGTAATGGTACTGATGTGAATAGTAGTGCAAAGGGAATCTCCAGATAAGCGTTGCGGAGTGTGGGTAAAGGGAGCAGGGTGGAAGTCCCCAAGCTGCAGGAGGATACTCCTAAAGGTGTTAAAGAGTGTGGTGTGAGCAGGAAAGAAGTAAAGGGAGTAAAACCCAGGGGAGGATTACTGAGTAAGGAAAGCAAAGTTTGGGAAAAAAATCTAAAGAGAGGTAGTGCCGAGCATAAGATCAAAGTGACTCCCTCTCTTAGGTCCTACTTTAAAGTAATACCAAAAACCCTAGTGTTAAGGGGTAATCCTGCAATGGCGGCAAGTGAGTCCCATTTCAATCAACATCAATCAGTTGGAGAAGGGAATATAAGTGGAGCTCCAAATCTGGGGTAATAGACAGCGCATTTGAGCCCAAATCGTTTTCAGGTGTTGGCCTCGGAGATGGGGGGAGTAGTGGAGTCTTCGGAGGGGGAGGTTTCTCCAAATGTCAGTACGGGACTCTTAGACCAGTCCCCCCCTGACTCACAGGGGAGATCCTGAAACAACAAAGTGAGCCAGATTGAGCTAATGTCTGGGGACCATCCTAGTGCTGCACAGAAAGAGATGGGCAATGTTGGTACAAAACCCAGAGAATGAGGATCCCTCTATCAGTAGTCTGCTTGCCACTCTCACACTTGAGATACGTAACAGATTTGAAACCTCAGAGCTAAATCAGAGAGAAATAAGGTCTGCATGCGATGTTTTGGAGAAGAAGTTAGATGATTTAAGTGGAAGGGCTCTAGCTTTAGAAGCAGAAGTAAGAGACATTAAAGAAGTGGTGCCAGTCAACAGAAAAAAGATAGAAGGTCTTAGGGCAAGGGAGAGAGATCAGGATGAAAGAGTGGAGGGGCTGGAGAATTTCCAGAGGAGAAAAAATGTGAAACTGTTAAGACTCCCTGAGGGTAAGCAAGGCAGTGATATTTAGAGTTTTGTGGTTCAAATGCTTAAAAAGGAGCTTCAGTTGGAGGAAACGGAAGATGAAATTGCTAGAGACATTCAAAGGATTCACAGAGACCCGTTCAGATTAAATGCAAACAAATCTAAACCTAGGAGAATCCTTGTTAATTTCCTCTTGTATTCATTGAAGGAAAAGATCCTGGCTAAGGCCTTGAAGAATAAATCGTTAGATCTGGATGGAGCAAAAATTGAAATAAGATTGGATCTCTCAGTAGTAAATTCCAATAGGCAATGGATGCTGGGGAAAAGAATGGAGCCTTTAAGAAAGTTAGGCGCTTCGGTTCAGGTGAAATTCCCAGCCGAACTTAAAGTGATGTTAAATAATAAAATGCATTCTTTTCGTTTGTTTAGGAGGTCTAACTTCCGTTTGCACGCCTTGAGGTTCCCCTATAAGGCTTTTGCCATGGTAAGTTGGTTAGTGTTTTCCAAGGGTGGGGTGGGGGGGATCACAAGGTGGGGAGCTTAAGGGGAAAAAAAAATACCTCAAATGTCTTTTTCACCAAATTAGTCAGCAAAGCCAACTTTTTAGGGGATGTCCGGGAATAGGGCAAATGAGATTTAAAAAAATTGCGTGGAATGTAAATGGGCTCCGGGTAAAGGGCAGGAGAGATAGGATTATGCAATATGTGAAAGATTGCCCAGCACAAGTTATTATCTTGTTAGAGACTCATCTCACGGAAGAGGAAAGTAGGACGTTTTTTAAATCACAGAGGTGGGTTGCACATGCAGTTTGCACAAAGCAGACAATGGTTACGAAGGGGGTAGCACTACGGGTTAAGCAAGGTACAAAGTATTTCAGTAGAAAGAAGTGTCTCAAATATTGCAGGAAGATGCCTTTTAGCAAAGCTAAAAATTTCTGGTCAGAACTATACTTTGGTGGGGTATTAACGACCAAATCAGGACGAAACAGGTCCACTGGATGAGTTAGTTAATGAGCTTTTAGGTTTCCCGGTTTCAGATCATTATGGCAGGAGATTTTAATACCGTCTTGGATCATAAATTATACAGACCCCAGAACAGCAGAGCGGTGTTTAATCCTAAAATGTTAGATATGGTCCGAACATCTACATGGCCCCGCTCGTACACGTCGCCAGACAGCATGACCTCAACATAATCTCCTACGCCGACAACACAACTGATCCTCTCCCTCACCAAGGACCCCATCACTGCCAAATCCAACCTTCACAAAGGAATGAAGGCCGTCGCGGACTGGATGAGGATCAGCCGACTGATGCGGACTACGGACAAGATGGAGGTCCTCATCCTTGGGTCCAACCCTTCAGCCTGGGACGACTCTTGGTGGCCGATGGCACTGGGGGCACCCCCGACACCCACCGACCACGCACGCAACCTGGGAATCATCCTCGACTCAACGCTCTCCATGACCAAGCAAGTCAACGCAGTCTCCTCCTCCTGCTGCTTCAACACCTTTCGCATGCTCCGCAAGATCTACAGGTGGATCCCGACAGACACAAGAAGAACAGTTACCCAGGCCCTCGTCAGCAGCAGACTCAACTACAGAAACGCCCTCTACGTGGGAGCTCCGACCAAGCTCAAACGCCTGCAACGCATCCAAAACGCCTCTGCACGACTGATCCTCGACGTACCACGCCACAGCACCCCCCACCTGAGAAACCTGCACTGGCTCCCCGTCAACTAGAGGATATCCTTCAAGCTCCTCATCCATGCACACAAGGCACTCCACAAGACCGGCCCAGCCCACCTCAACGGACGACTCTCCTTCTACATCCCCATCCGCCAGCTCCGCTCTGCCGACCTCGCAATTGCCACCGTCCCTCGCATCCGTAGAACCATCACCGACAGAAGATCCTTCTCCCACCTCGCCGCCAAGACCTGGAACACCCTCCCACTGAGTCTACGACAGACCCAAGACCTGCTGACCTTCAGGCGGCTACTCCAGACCTGGCTGTTCAACCAGTAGCGCCTCCCCCCCTCCCAGTGCCTTGAGACCCTCGCTGGTATGTAGTGCGCTCTACAAATGATTGATGTATTGATTGTTGATGGCCCAGTGGGGTCTCTGTGACACATGGAGGTGTATGGCTGGGTCGCAATTAGGTTTTACCTATTACAACAAAAAGTATAAACACAAATCTCGGATTGATTACTTTTTGATCTACAGGGTTTTAAAGGACTCTGTAGTGGAAGTTAAACATACTGGTGTACACCTGTCAGACCATTCAGCTATCCTCCTTCATTTGAGGTTAGGAGAAGGGAGTGTAAGTTCTAGGTGGACGTTAGACCGTACAATTTTATTGGAGGATGAGACTGTGGAGATTTTAAGGAAAGAGACCAAAGACTTTTTTTAGAGTAATCAGGGCTCAGACACGATTGGGACTGTCTGGGATGCTTATAAAGCCTATTTAAGTGGAAGACTAGGAACTCTAGCAGCAGGGAAAAGGCGAGCTTACTATGGAAAAGTTTTGGTATTAGAAGAGCAGATCCGGAAGCAGGAAGGGGTTTTGAGTAATTTAGGCAGATCAGAGGGAGGCGAGAGGGAGCTGGCTGAAATTAGTAAGTTAAAAGTTGGTTTATCCAGAGTTATAAGTGATAGAGTTAGAAAGAGGTGGGAGTCCAGCCAGTCGCCACATTTTGAGTACGGCGAAGGTTGTAGTAAATTACTAGCGTGGAATGCGAAGAGTGCTCAAGTTAGAAATTTTATATAAGAGATCAGCTGTGAAGAGTCAGGGGTAGTGCTGAGTGAAAGTCAAGGGATCAGTTTGGCTTATTACAGGCACTTTGGTAAAGTTTATAAAGAAGGTTTGGTTACAAACGAGGATGGTGTGTCGTCTTGGCTGGATTACATAGAACCTTTACCCAAAGAGGCAGTGGAGCAATTAAATGAGGAGATCAGGGCGGAGGAGCTTGAAGAGGCGATAAGGGGTTGCAAGCGGGGGAAGGCTCCAGGGCCAGATGGACTTCCGCTTGAGGTATATAAAGCCTTGGCCAGTACTATAATTCCTATTTTAAGGCAACTTTTTAATACAATATTTTTTACAGGTACAGCTCTGCATGGATCTTGGAAGGAGGCAATTATAACTTTAATTCCAAAGCCCAGGAAATCCCCCCAAAAAGTTGATTCGTATAGGCCCATTTCCCTTTTAAACGCCGACTATAAGCTTTTTGCAAAGGTTATGGCTGGGAGGATAAATGGTTTTATGTCTCAGATGGTGGGTGAAGACCAAAAGGGGTTTTTAAGAGGAAGGGCTCTGAAATGACGTACTCACTGATTGGCTCTATAGATATGGCAACTGTCTACGGTCTTCCCCTGGCAGTTATAGCATTAGACGCAGCCAAAGCGTTTGACTGTGTTAACTGGGCCTATTTGCAGAACATGGTTAAACATTTTAACTTAGGTTCAAATTTCTGTAGAGTATTGAGAGGTATTTACTCTGGCCCGGAAGCCAGAGTGTTAGTTAATGGGGCTTTGACTCCGCCAGTGAAGATCATGCGAGGTACTAGGCAGGGTTGTCCCCTTTCTCCTCTTTTGTTTGATCTTTATATTGAGCCACTGGCCAGAAAAATTAGGAGTAGTAGTGGTATCTTGCTGTTTGAGTTTTATGGTTGGACAAAGAAGGTTGGGCTATACGCAGACGATATTCTAATTATTACAATGAACCTTCCGCAAACCTTGAGAGTGGTGATGGAAATAACTGAGTTAGGCAAAATCTCAGGGTATGATATTAATAAAGAAAAGACGGAAGTGATGAGTTGGAATATGGGGGCGGTTGGGATTGATACTAAGAGTGAAATGAGATATCTAAGAGTTAAGATCACCCAGAATATTGCGGACCTCACTAAGGTAAATTTTGACCGGGTCAGAAAGGAGATTTCTGCTAGTTTACGGGTTTGGATGCATCTTACTTTAACTTTATTTGGCAGAGTGAACTTAGTAAAGATGATGGTGCTTCCGAAACTAACCTTCCTGTTTGAATCAATCCCCTTATCTTTTAGAAAAGAGTGGTTCGTAAAATTACAGAGTGATACAAGTTCATTTATATGGGCATCAAAAGGGCCACGAATATCTTGGCGCAAACTTAGGAGGAGGTTGGTGAAGGGGTGTTTAGCGCTACCAGATCTATTGTTTTAGTCCTGGGCCTTTTTACTAAAAAATGGTAGAATGCTACTGGACATCCCCATAGATTCAGAGATAGGCAGGATATTTAGAGTGATGCTGACAAAGGAAAAGGGAGCTGACGTGGATTTTATGTACAAATATGCTGATCCGAAATACTTTAAGAAGGTCAGTCTTAAGATCCTAAAGGGCATGGCGGAAATGTGGTTGAAAATCAGAAAGGTCTTGAATATACCATATTTCAGCTATTGGGCCCCGATTTGGGATGCACCAGGCTCTCCTGAATGGAGAAAAGACTCACTGGCTGTAACCTTAAGAGAAGCGGGCATTTTTAGGTGGAAGCACTTGTTGCCGGATGGTCAGATGGTTTCGTGGGGCTGGTGTGAGCAGGTAGTAGGCTCAGCGCTTTCAAGGTTTAAATTCCTCCAGGTTCAAAGTTGGTTCTTGGCAATGGGTGTAACGTTAGGAGATCCTAATGAATTTGAGGAAAAACTTCTGTCTACTGGTGTGTTAAAAAACAGAAATCGCACTATGGTACTGGATGATCCTGGAGATGAAAGATGGCGCGTTTACCTTTCCAGTGGATCTGTGGGGAGGATGCTTGCCAGAGACCAAGCTGGAAGATCAATCGCAAGTATCTATGGCTATGCTTTACAAAATAGTTAAACCTGCATATCTGAGGAGGAACCATCTTTTTACTGTGCATAGGGCGTACTAGACTCCATGAAGGCTTTCTAAATTTGGGTCAGGAAGAGTGGTGGTGTGTCCCAAGTGTGGCAGTCAGAGTGCAGATGACCTACACATGTTTGTATACTGTCCGAAGTTACAGCTCTTCTGGGAGGCCGTAAGTAAATGCCTGGCTAGCGCTTCAAACCTGCAGATTAAGGTAAGCGCTGTTTTGGTTATTTTTGGAAGATTGGAATGCCAATGTATTGTTACTAAAGATTGTGCAAAATTGGTATTTTATGCTTTTAGCGCATAGGGAGATATGTAAATTGTGGGTATCTCCGACACCTCCAACAATGGATGATGGGTTGAAATCTAAGCGTTATATTGCTAATTTGGATATTTCGGATCAGGGGAAAAGGAAATATGAATTTTTGACTCCCTTTCTGTCTAGGGGAACTTTATGAGTGGAGGAACTTGAAAAAATAATCGGACCAATGATTAAGCCTTCTCCTGCCTCTGCTGGTTATAGTATTTTCTGCGTGAGCAGAAGGATATGGGGAAGGGTCTGCGGTCGATTGAAGGAGGAGGCCTCTTTGAAAGATGGCAGGGATGTTGCCTTGGGAGCCTTCCCCTCATTACCCCTGCTACAGCGCATGAGGTGTGATAAACCCAAGGTTGGCATCATTAGAAAGACGAAGGGTGAAAACAAGGCAAATGAGGACTAAGAAAAAAAAAATGGAGGAGCTGAGAAATTATGGACTGGAAGACGTCGAAGCCAAGCACGCGGTGAGCTCGTTCCACAGGGAAGACTGCTGAGACAATGTCCACAAACAACCATCCGCTCTACTTAATCTTCCATTTTCTCGATGGCAGTAGATTTGTATAGAACAAAGATGCAGAGTGTGCTTCTAAGTCCTCGTTTTTAAGCTTAATAGCTTCCAAAATCTTATCCATGTGGAGAAGATGCTCCCCGCAGTCATCTGCGCATCTTCTATGTTGGAGGTGCGACTTTGCAGGTGATCCAGCCAGCCATCATGTTTATACACCCTTCCTTTTATGCGGTCAATGCAGCTAGTTCGGTCAATTTTGGCGTTGATAATATGGAGGCTGTTCTTGACATCCACCAGCATTTCCTTATGTTGAAGTCTTGTGTATTGGCGTTCTGGCCTGGCTCGGTGCCCATTTCATGATCCGCATGTCACGTTTGGCGCTTCCCTTCAATCATCAACTTAGACTACCGAGCATCGTTTCCCCATGTTGTATGACAGTAAGAAGGGGGAGCATGCTGGGCCCCTGCATACCTTGCTCCCAGTGCACCAGGGGCCCAAGGGGCACGAGCAGTCTCAGCTGCAGGGGTCCAATCTAGGGATCACCAAAGCTTGAGGTCCAACGCAGCCCCCATGCGTGTTGCAGCATCCAAGTCTGTTAGTCCATGGGGGTGGGGGGAAGGCCACACCACATCCCCTGGATCTATGGAGGCCCCAGAGCCCTGCCTCGACCCAAGGGGACTGAAGAGCACGAGCAGGTCCCAGGGAGAGAAGGCACAGAAGATCCCCAATCTCTGGTGAGGACATCAAGGGGGAGACATCAGCAAAGTGTCTCCCAAAGCTCTGTGGGGGGTCTCAATGCGCAGTGGGCCAACAAAGTGCCATCAATACCAGCCCTGTCAGATGCGGCGAGTGCGGGCAACTCGCATTCCCGGTACTCTTCTCTCCAAACTGCCCAAGACAACATAAATCAGGCCCCCAGCTAGGTCCTGGGTTGCACTTGCCCAAATGTCCTTATGAGGCAAGAGCCCAGCACCCACTTTTGTTAGTGGATTGTTGTGAGGTAGCCTCCGGGAGCAACCCTGTCCGCAGCAGAACAAGCGCAAAGAGGCCCCCACAAATCAATTGGCCAGGCAAGACGCAGATAGGCTGCGTCTCGCTCACAATTACCCCGGCAGGCAGCCGCAGACCAGACCACCCACCAGGATCATGAGCCGTAGGGTGCCACATTGGCCCCTGAACCAGACTCCTTCCTGCCCAAGGGAGCTGGGAGATCCACAGGCACAGCCGCCAAGGTGCCTCTGCATTTGGGTAAAAGGCTATGAGGCCACCTCAGACTGTGGTCCAGGCCGTAGCGAGTCAGGCAGCAGTCCGGCACCACTGGGGCCCTAAACCAAAAAAAAGAATTGACTTATTAGTGTCTCCATAGGATGGGGCAAAGCATCATGCTCAAAGTGCATTGATGATTGCCCAGGCACAGTGGATGACTGTCAGATTAGTTTGTCAGTCAGCAGAGCCTCATTATAAGGCAGCCACCTTGCTGCCGGGCTTTTTAGCGCCCCCCCCTCCCATGACTGCCCTCTCACTGCTCATTTAATTTTGGTGAAAGAGGCCCTGTGCCCCTCCATGGTGCAATCTAGATAAGTAGCTGCTGGCATATAAAACTGCCGACTTGTTCTAGAAAGTGGTCCAAGTTCTTGATATTGTAGCGGGTGCAGCACAACCTGGTGCGGTGGGCCCCCTGTGGAGCCACCGTTGACACAATCCAGGTTTCCAGATAGTGGATCATGTCCTGCCCAGCCACCTTTTCCATGAACCCAACTCCCCTCACGTTATTGTGACGGCTGCGACCCTTAGAGTCCACCGCTCGTCTCTTGAGTTTCCGCCCCTCCTTTTAAGGTCTTTCACCTGCACCTCCAGTACATCGAGATATGGGAGAAAGCATAGTTTACCTGTTGGAGTAATTTTTGCAGCTTGAAGAATTTTCTGGATTCATATGCTGTGCATTATTCTGCCATCTAGTGGTTGGGTCCGGAATTGTTGCATTCTCTTTTTTTTTTCCCTTTCTTTTTTCTGTTGGTGGGCGTCGACGTTCCACCATTTGGTGTCCCTTGTGACGTCGTCGTGCTTCCTCCGGAAACTCCCACCTTTGGTCACCATCTTTGGATTGTTTATTTTTATCTTCTTTCCCCTCATCTTCCATGGTGGAGGAGTGTGGGTTCGCTAGTGAATCCAGAAAATTTTCCAAGCTGCTAAACTACACCAACAGGTAAGAAACTATATGTTTTGCAGTGTGAATCTTTTCTGGATTCACATGTTGTGCATAGATTTTTTTTATCAGTTTATCACTTTGTTAGCACTGTGGTAGCTGGGTCGAAGATGAGCTTTGATTTGTGAATAGATGTTGCGAGACCTTTTGTCCTACTTGTGCTTCCTAATTCTTTTGGATGTTCACACAGTAGTGCTTTGTGAACGTGTGTACTAAAGACTATGTTGCTGCCAAGCAAATGTCTTGAAGCGGTGTATTGGCTAGAAAGGATATAGTTGCTCCTTTCTTTCTTGCTGAATGAGCCTGTGGTGCCTTGTGTAATACTTCTCCTGCTTGTTTGTGGCACAATTATATGGTTTGTGCTATCAACCTTGCAATTGTATTCTTGGTTACTGGTTTTCCAAGGTAACTGTTTGCAAACGATACTAAGCGTTGTTTTGTATTTCTGTATTCTTTTGTTTTTAAAATGTAATGCATCACTGCTCTTCTAGCGTCTAGAGTATGTAATGCTCTTTCTGCCTGCGTCTTTGGGTTTTGGAAGAAGCTTGGTTTCTGTATGGTTTGATGTATGTGGAACTGTGAGACCATCTTTGGCATGAGGTGTGGATCTGTTCTCATGGCTATCCTGTCATTATGTATCTGGAGGTAGGGGTCCTGTAACTTTAGTGCCTACAACTCATTTACTGTACGCAGTGATGTTATTGCCATTAAAAAGGCAGTCTTTCGTGTGAGCATTTGTGGCGCGGGCCTGTGTAGCAGCTCAAAAGGTGCTTTCATTAGCTGAGCGAGTACCATATTTATATTCCATGTGGGTGCCGGCACCCTCTTTGGGGAGGCGATTATTTTGGCTCCTTCTAGGAACCTTTTGACCACTTGTGAAGTGAAGAAGCTCTTTCCTATGTGGCATTTTGTATATGCTACAATTGCTCCTAGGTGAAC
Source organism: Triturus cristatus (assembly GCF_964204655.1). Classification (NCBI taxonomy): domain Eukaryota; kingdom Metazoa; phylum Chordata; class Amphibia; order Caudata; family Salamandridae; genus Triturus; species Triturus cristatus. Next base: position 216,526,462 of record NC_140587.1, on the reverse strand, counting down.
CTTTGTGTTCTTTTTGAGAAGTCCTTCTTTGAGGCACCATAGAGAGTATCTTTTCAATTTTGCTGTATAACATTTCCTAGTGGCCGGCTTTCTTGCCTCTCTTAGGATTGCCATTGTGCTTTCTGGTAGCTTTAGATGCCCAGACTAAGTCCTCCGGAGCCATGCTGCGAGGCTTAAAGTCTCTGGTTCTGGGTGGATCACCCTTCCCTCTTGCATTGTCAACCAGTCTCGTCTCCCTGGTAGTTTGTGAATTGATCCTTGATATATCTCCATTATCTACCAGAACCAGGTTTGTCTCGCCCATTAGGGAGCAATGAAAATCATTTTCATGTGGCTGATCTTGCACTTGTGGGTCACCCTGTGGAGTAGTGGTATCGGGGAAAAAGCGAAAGCAAATTTCCCTGACCTGTCTATTCATAGCGCATTCCTAGGGACTGTTGGCAAAGTTGCCTGGACGTGAAGCGTTGGCATTTGTCATTGTGGGGTGTTGCAAAGAGGTCAGCTGGAGTTCCCCATTTGCGAAAGATGAAATCACAAAAATGGAAAGGAACGTCTTATAGTAATGTCCATATCAACAATTTATTATTGTATTTCTACAGCAAACAGTCAACAGGCCAAGTTCCAATAAAATATTCACATTTTTATTCCAAAATTGTTGCAGATGAATCAATATGTTACATATTCATGAAGTCTTTTCAGCCTACGCGTTTAGTCCTATACGGGATGTCATCGGGGCTGAAAGAAAATATATATACACCAATCAATAAATTGAAAACAAATTTAACAAAAACATTCACCGTGTAACCTGTACATGACAATTCAAGGTATCTTCTGAACCTGCACTCACTCCAACCTTATAAAGCCTGCCGGTTTTCCATTCGAATATTAACCAGAACCCAGGATGAACACCAAGATTTAATATTCTATACAATAATTGCTAATTATCTTAAAAGACATAGTTCATTATATCACTCTTAAAACCCCACGAGACCCATTGCAACAACTGTTTGTTGACCCTGTATTACCCATCCTACAGACCATTCCACCCCCTAGTGACCAGTAATTTATATCATGACTTCATATCCAATTGAATCATCTGACCCATACCTCTTTATTCAAATATTAAAATGAAATGAGAGGCATTTGTAAAGCGCATGGCTACCCTAGGGCCTCCCAGCGCTGAGAACCAGGTGAACAGAACGCTGACTGCTTATGCGATGGGGAAAAGATGCGTCTTCAGTAGTCTCCGGAAGGGTAGGTATTCTTCCTCCATACGAATGGAGTGTGGGAGGATATTCCAAGTCTTTGATGCAACGTAGGAAAAAGAGCGACCTCCGCATCTGGATCTAAGGATTCTCGGGACCATAGCCAGGTGTTTACTACCAGAGCGAAGGTGTCTATTGGGATGGTATGGGGAAACTATCTTTTGAAGGATTGGAGGGCCATTCTTGGTCAGGACCTTATGCGTAATACATAGGGCCTTGAATTTGATTCTTTCAGAGATCGGAAGCCAGTGCAATTGTCTGATTGCTCCTTTAGCTGATTCTCTCCGTGGGATTTGTAGGAGGATTCTTGCTGCACAGTTTTGGACCTTCTGCAAAATGCTTATTGTAGATAGGGGAGCTCCTAGATACAAGGCATTAGCGTAGTCCAGGCGTGACAGAACCAATGCTTGAAGGAGCAGTTTTTTTGCGTGGAATGGGAGAAGAGGAAGGATCTTTCTAGCGGTTTTCATGATCCCGAAACAGCACCCAGCAACCTTGTTGGCCTGTGTCTTCATATCCAATTTTTCGTCCAACCACACTCCTAGACTCTTAATGTGGTTTTTAGGAGTGGGTGGGGATCCCATGCAGCTGGGCCAGGCCAGGAACAGTTCTGGGGGCAAGGGCTTTCCCAGCAGCATAAGTTCTGTTTTTGCTCCATTCAGTTGGAGGCAGGACTGTTTCATCCAGGCTGATATTTCCTCAAGGCATCTCGAGAGATTGCATTGTGGCTGTCCAAGATTTTTGAGAGAAACAATCAGCTGAGTGTCATCGGCATACATCACTATTTGTATGCCGAATGCCTCCACAATTTTGGCTAGAGGACTCATATAAATATTAAAAAGAGTAGGGCTAAGAGAGGAGCCCTGGGGCACTCCACTCTTCAGGGGTATCTTCCCAGAGGACACGTTCTCCTCGAAAACCTGGAAAGTGCGACCTTCTAGAAAGGAGGCTAGCCAACTCAGTGCTAAACCAGTCACCCCCATCTCGAAGCACCTTGAAATCCAGGTTTGATGATTGACGGTATCGAATGCTGCACTGAGGTCAAGGAGGATCAGTGCAGCTGATCCTCCTGAGTCCATAATTTTCCTTGTCTCCTCCAGTACTGCGACCAGGGCAGTTTCCGTACCTTGGTGAGCTCTAAAGCCGGTCTGAGTACGGTGCAGGCAGTTATATTCCTCCAGATAGGAGGAGAGGGTAGTGTTAACATGCTTCTCTGCAATTTTAGCTATTCCCGGGAGCAGAGAAATAGGGCGATAGTTAGCCATTAATTCCGGATCCGATCCTGGTTTTTTTAACAGGGCTTTCACCATGGCTTCCTTCCATAGTGCGGGGACTGTGCCTGCTGCCAAAGAGGAGTTGATCAGTGTAGCGATGACAGGAGCTATTTCTAGGGCAACCTTCTGTAGCACAGTGGGAGGCGCCTGGTCATTTGGGGAACCTGATTTTAGTTTATTGAGTATAGACACCACTATGTCTGCGTTTAAGGGCGGGAAGAATTCCAAACTTTGATCTCGACGGCCTCTATTTTCCACCGTTGAGAGGTCACGATTAAAGTTATCGACGGTCGAGAAGGCTGAGTAGATCGCCTGAACCTTATCGTGAAAGAATTCTGCTAGATTGTTACATCGCCCTTGTAAATCAGTCGGTGTCATTGATATTACGGGAGGGGAGGTCAGGGCTTTAAATATTTTAAAGATTTCTCTGGGTGCATTGGGCGCAGATAGAATTTTTGCCTCATAAAACGTAGATTGGGCTTTGGAGATCTTTGTTTTATACAGTTTTAATGCATCACGATAAATTTTCTTTTTCTGAGGTGAAAAATCTTTCCTCCAGTGCCTCTCGAGCACCTTGCAGTTCCGTTTTAGGTCTCTTAGCTCCATGGTATACCATGCCACTTTTTTTGTGCCTTTTTTGATGTATTTAAGTTTTATCGGGGCAAGTACATCCAATGAATTTTTAATCCATTGATTAAATTGTAGGTTAGCAATTTCGGGGTCAGATTCAAGACTGGGGCGTGTTTCTTTAAGAATGGCAACCCATTCCTCTCTGGAGATACTTGACCATCTCCGGTTCGGGATTTTGGTGTGGCTTTCGACCTTCCTGCTCACGGAGGTCAGCCAAGAGAACGAAATTAAATGGTGGTCCGTCCAAGGGAGCAGCAGGGGATCCTCCATTTGGAGGTGGATGTTGGAAAAGATTGGATCCAACAGGTGTCCCTTGACATGGGTAGGGCCCATCACTTTCTGGGACAGCAGTAAGACCTCTAATGCGTCAGTTACTTCCTCCACATAGGTGGCCGAGCGGGTTTCGAGATGTAGGTTAAGGTTTCCCAACACAGTGTAATTAGGCAAGGAACTGACCGATGTGGAAATATTCTCCACGAAGTCCCCAATAAAGGATCCTATAGCTCCTGGGGGTCGGTATATTAGCATGCCTGAAAAAGTACATGTGGGAGATAACTTGATAGAAAAGGAGCAGCTTTCGCAATCCCGGATAAGTCCATCCGAGATTCGGCAGCCTAAGAACTCCTTGTGAATAATGGCAAGTCCACCTCCTCGGCCACTGCATCGATCTTGCCTCTGGAAGGAGTAGCCTTGGGGGAGCGCCTGGACAACCGAAGGATTAGACCAATCCGTAAGCCAGGTCTCAGTAAGAAATATTACGTCTGGTCTGGTCTCCTCTAGAAGTAGTCTAATTTCTAGCGAATGCTTAGGTAGAGAACGACAGTTTAACAACTTCATATTGAAGTTGGTTTTTAGGGGGCAGGTCTTATCTGTCTGATCTTCAAATTTCAGGGCAAACTTACAATTTGTACATTTACTCTGTTCAAAGGGGGGGCCCAAGCAGTGATGACACTTGTCCATGCCCCGGAGTTTCTTCAGTTGGTCAGCTGAATATGAGTGCAGACTTATGGTTGCAGGGGCAGGGGAAATGGCCTCTGGTCTCGGTCGGGCGCGGACGGGCGCAGACGGGCTTGCCTTAGGCGCGCCTTCGCCTATTGATAGATTTCAGTCTTAATAATCATTCAGTTGATTTCTTCTTGTACTCCTTTCAATTAAGTCTAAATGATGAACAATTCTAAAAGAATATATTATACAAAAAGGAGTCACATTAATAACTAATTCCCATGTGTTACCCAATATCCCCAAGTTAAAAAAAAGGTGGAAACAAAGAACATACCTAATTATATATATTAATCTTTAATTATTCGGTCAACCTCTTCGGGTTCTCCAGACATTTCTAGCCAAAATAATATTCAATTCAGAAAAAAATATGGAAAGGTCACATGAATGACTGAAAAGTCCTAATCGTTTTTACCTATTCCTGAATTTGAAGGGAGAGGAGGGATATGCCTCTTAAAATGCGATGATTAAATTGTTGTTCAATTATATCCCACTTACATCATTAGTGGTGAACCCTATGATCTATGTATGTCCAGGTCGTACCACAGCTTCCTACTACTAGCCCACCATGAGTCCTTTATGCCAGCACCTCACTCAGGGGTTATCAGGGCCCCCCTCCTCCACCAGGGGTCCATCTCACACAAAGGTCTTCAAGCATGAATCAGAGTTCCCTGCTCCTCCAGGGGGGCTCCGCTGCTGTCACAACTGGAGCAGGGCCCCCAACAGGCTGCTTGTGCATCCGCTGGGATTCACCGTGGGACCCGGTAGCCAGCCTGGCCCGTTGCAGGGAGGCCGCCACTGGCAATCAGGGCCCGCAGCTTATTTCTGGCAAGGGCCTCCGGACCGGCAGGACCAGCAAGCCATCACATGTGAAACTTCCCAGACCACAATTGGAGCCCCCAGTTCATCTGTGAGGCTCCGCTAATGTCAAATGGCAATTAAAGACTCTACTGTGTTGCCTGCAGCTTCATTGGGCCTCACCACGAGGCTCAGGCTTCAGCCAGGCCCAACACATTTCGCGGCCGCCATCTTGAGCCCGCTAATCGCTGTGTCAAATACCTCTGATTCAGCAGGAGCCCCGTGTCTGCTAGGGGGATCCACCGCCTGCAGCAAGGGTCACCTTTGCACCCTCCGTTGCTCTCGGTACTGGTGGTGTCGGAGTGGCCAGCGAGGAGCTTCTTTAGAGGACGGATATCTTGCATGGCCGCCAGCCATGCCCCCAACCCTTCCTATTCATAAATGACCATCAGAAGAATTCCTACTTTGTCACGCTCCAAAAAGGAAGCGAAAACCTTCCTAATGAGCAAATTCCTTCAATAACTTCTTTATTGCGCATTCCGCATTTTCATGACCTATGTTTCTGTGCACAATCTCCAGTTTTGCTTGGCCCTCTCCATGTATCAATTGTTCCCCTTGTTTTACTGCTGACATGTCGCTCGCTGATTTTGGTACTGTAATGTTTATTGTATATAGCTGACTTTTGTCCTACTGTAGTCAGTCAATTCCCTAACCCCATCCTTGTATATGCCTATACTGTACGCAATATGTTTATCCCTGTAAAGCACTCTGATACCCTAATGGGTCATGTTTGCGCTATATAAAACCTCAAATAAGGGGGCGTGGCCAGGGCTCGAATGCAGGTGGACGTGTGAGCCTGCTGCTCCGCCGGAGCCCAGCCGAAAATCCTGAAATAAGTGCCAAAAACAGCACCCCAGAGAAGTGTGCGTCGGACCGCTGGCCTGGCATGCAAAGAGGAGCACTTCGATGTGCGATGAAGGGTTGCTGAAGGCGGCGGAGCGGGAGTCGGCCGAGGGCTGCGGCGCGTCACGGAAGGGAGACAAGACGGCGGCTGCGGAGCCTCTCTGAGCCCGATCGGGCGGTCGCTGTTCCGCGCATCTGCGGGAGAAGAGGGCTGAGGACGGTGGTTGGCGCGAGCTGTTCCGGAGCCGAGGGGCACTGCGGCGACATAGAGAGGAGGCATCTGGGCGATAACAAGAGCCGAGAGGAGCCCGGGCGAGGGGCGCGAACCAGCGGCGGCGACTGAGAGGCTGGTTGCGGTGGCGGCTTGGGCACCGGCGCTGGACGAAAGAGTTGCTCGAGGAGGTCAGTGATGTGTGCGGGGAGCTGGCTCTGAGAGGTGTCAGCTCGGCATATCCTGGAGACGGAGCTGAGGCTTACGACGGCCCACTGCGGAACACTTTCTATCCCCCCTGGCCCTGGAGGAAGGTGCGAAAGTTGACAGGGGGGAGCCGGTGTGGTAGCTGACTGGAGAGTGGCAGCAGCGGGAGGAGACCGCAGCTATAGAGAGCGAGTCCCGGCTCGGATCGCATCGCACTGAGGAGCGAGGAGGACCCTCTGCTGCGCCGGGGGCCCTGATCGGCGCCCGGCCCAGTGCGCAAGAAACTAGCGCTGGCAGTGTGGCGACACGCTGAGGGACTCACAGACGCTCGCCAGGGTGCGGTGACAAGCTGCTACTAGAGCCTCGACAGCCCGGCGGCCCAGGGTAGCAAATTTATTGCGAACAGCGCAGAGAGAGGGGCTGGATCTGGAACATTGAGTCCTGCAGAGTGAATGGGCCTGAGCGCAGTTTCTCTACGGACTGGACGGCGATGAGTGGGGCTGGACGGCGCTAGGAGGGGAAACGAGCTGCACGTGCAGGGATTGTACCGGTAATGAGAAGGGGGCCTCTGGAAGGATTGCTACGGTGGAACGTACTGTATCGCTGGAGACCACGACTAGCACCAGGAGTGGGTGGGATAGACCATCACGATTAGACCTGATATCTGCAGGACCACGCTAACTGCGGAGACGGAGTAACGAGACGGGGGTCCTAAGATAATGATGGGGAAAACCCGACAGACAGGGCGGGGGGCAGTCGGCCCGGGACAAAGAAGCGAGCTCGTCGGCAGAGCAGGTAATACAGCCGACACCAACTGATTGCCTCCCGCAACAGCAAGTCGACCAGATCTTGCAAGCCATAACAACCACGCGAGAAACGCTGCAGGCGGATATAGCACACGTAAAACAGAGTTTGGGATTACTAAGAGCGGATCACAGCAGGCTGGTGGACAGAGTGAAAACGGCTGAAACAGCCCTGGAAGGTATGGAACCGACTACTAAGGCATTAACGGCCCAAATGAAAGAAGTGCAGAATTGGATACATACACTGGAACAGAGAGCGGAAGATGCAGAAGGGAGAAATCGGCGAAGTAACATTCGCGTGGTGGGTTTGCCGGAAGGAGTCGAGGGAAAGAGCATGCTGGAATACTTGGAAACCTGGCTGAAAACTGAAGTAGCACCGGAAGGCCTGACCCCCTTCTACACGCTGGAAAGAGCGCATAGAGTACCGGCGAGACCGCTAGCGCCGGGGCGCCCACCCAGACCGGTGATCGCTAAGTTGCTGCATTATAAAGACAGACACTGGCTATTGGCCCAGGCGCGCAGGAAGGGGCCGTACAAAGTGGACAATGCTTCTGTAACAATATTCCCGGATTATACATGGGAAATACAGCGTAAACGGGCATCATACCTGGCGGTCAAAAAGGCGATGCGTGAAGAGGGACTGCAGTATGAACCAATGTATCCGGCGAACTTAAAAATCCTGGTCGACAACAAGTCCTACTTTCACAGCAGCCCGGAGGATGCATGGGACTGGCTAGAGAGTTATAAAGCAGGAGTTGAGCAACGGACTCACGAAGGAAGGGTGGTCCCAACACAGCCTAAACGCAGACGAACTCCAAAGTATTGGAAACGACGAACAGGATCCCCACGTCCGACGTTGAGACAAGCGGAAAAGGAGAGATCGGCAGCGGTAGAGGCGCTATCCAAGACAGGGATGGATTCGCAGAGCGACAAAGGGGACTCGGAGCTGGGCACAGATGGATCGGACTCGGATGCTTCAAGGGCGGACAGTGTGCGGCTGCCACATGTGACGGCGAGGACGGCTGATGAGCTGGTGGACTTATGATTAGCTACTCCTGAACATTTGAGGCTGACTCCTGCTGAACTGGTCTGTCTATTGCTGGATGGGAGGACATAGCTTACTAAAGGCTGGGTGCGGGGCGAACTGGGCCTCTTTGGTGCGCAGGGGAGCACATGTTGCTCTCTTACAAGAGACGCACCTCACAATAGCAGAATGAAAGGCGCTCCAGCGCAGATGGCGAGGACAGGTATATTACACTACCTATTCGGCATATGCAAGAGGTACGCTGGTGTGGATCAGGGCAGGAGTACCATTCCAACTGCTGCACAAGATGATTGATCCGGAGGGGCGCTATGTTCTGCTGGCGGGGTGCCTGAACGGGGTAGATGTCATGATTGGGAGTACGTACGCCCCAAATTTTGAACAAGGAAGTTTCTTTGACCGCCTGTCTGGAGCCATGGCTACGCACGCGCCGGGCTCGTTGCTTCTAGGGGGTGATTTCAACTCAGTGTTGGATGTAACCATAGACAGGTCTCATCCGCCGCTGCTTGAGTCGGCGAGTGCGAGACTTGTGGATAAGAGGCGGAGATGGCAGTCAACTTGGAACTTAGTATATATATGGCGGGAACAGCACCAGCAAGAGCGAGATTATTCATATTATTCGGGTCTGCATGATTTGCATGTTAGGCTAGATGCGATGCTGGGAACGTCTGATGTCTGTATTAAAGTGCAACACAGTGAATACTTGGCCAAAACATTATCAGATCATAACCCCCTGCTGATCCACTTGGGATGGCACAAAGAACGGGCGTTGATTCCAACTTGGCGATTGTGCCCTGAAACACTAGAAGACCCGGTATTCCGGTACGACCTCCAGCAGGGGATCACCCATTATTTTAATGAAAATGAAAATACAGCGACAACAATAGCGACAGAATGGGAGGCATTCAAGTCAGTAGTCCGAGGGATATGTATTTCTAAGAAGGTGGGGGTACGGAAAACCTTGCTCAATGATATCCAGAGGGCGGACGAGCGGTTGCGAGAAGCAGAGAAGCGTAGTCATACAGTGGAGAGGGATCACAAAGAGGTGTCGGGAGCGAGGGAAGAGGTAGCGCGGCAAGTTGAAAGGCTCAGGGCGTTTGATTATAAAGCATATAATGCGCGAATGCATGACGAGGGGGACAAAACGGGTAAGCTCTTAGCGCGGCTTGTTGCTACTGATAATAGAGGAGTGCAAATCTTGGGGCTCCGAACTACGGCAGCTACGATGGAATATACCCAACGGGGAATAAACGATATGTTTGCGAGCTATTATGCAACGCTGTATAGTAGCCTGGGGGCAGCAGATGATGCAGAAATGGAGTTATTTTGCTGGGTTGGTTTGGCCCCAGTTGGAGGAGGAACATTCACTAGCATTGGGGCAAGAGATATCGTTAGGGGAAATCCGGTCAGCAATTAAGCACATGGCCCGAAATAAGACACCGGGAGTTGATGGGCTACCAATCGAGTTCTACGCCACATTTGTGGACATACTGGTGCCCCGACTGCAAGCGCTGTATAAGCAGGCCTGGATAGCGGGAGCGCTGCCAACCACTACTCGGGAGGCCATTATAATTCCCATTCTTAAACCAGGCAAAGACCCTGCTGAGCTAGCAGCGTCCAGGCCACTGTCAATGTTAATGGTGGATTATAAAATATTAAGCAGGATACTGGCGACGCAACTGCTCCCTTATATGGCCTCCCTAGTCCACAGTGATCAGGGGGGGTTTATCCCCAAACGGAATACGGCCGGCAATATTAGACGTCTCCTGCGTGTCTTAGAGGAACAACGAGACACTACACCGGGAGCAGCGTACTGGCTGTAGATATTGAAAAGGCCTTTGACAGCCTAGAATGGTCTTATTTACATTATGTGATGGGGAAAATGAGAATAGGGGACGACTATGCGAGATGGACCCGGATTCTCTATAATGGGGCCACGGCTAGAGTGAGAACGTGCACGACAATTTCTCGGGCGTATAAAGTAGAGCGAGGGACGAGACAGGGCTGCTCTCTCTCCCCGCTGCTATTTGCCATAGCGATAGAACCATTAGCCATGCTAGTGCGCACGGGAGAGCAGTACCAGGGCCTAGCACTGCAGGAGGATGTGCAATACATTTTGCTGTATGCAGATGGCCTCTTAATGTTTTTGGAGGACACCGGAGAGGCTCTAACAGCGGCAAAGCACTTGCTGACCGGATATGGGAATAGATCGGGGCTGCGGGTCAAATGGTTGAAGACTTGTCTATTGCCGGTGAAACCAAACCTGCTGGCGCTGGCCCAGGTGCAAGGGGTCCGCTGGGAGGCACAGTGCCTGCCCTATTTGGGAGTCCTCATTTATCATACACAGGACGGGCTCCTGGAAGGCAACATTAGTCGGGCAATCCGAGGAGTCAAGGGGAGTATGGAGTTCTGGACTACCTTGAAGATGTCGGTGGCAGGGAGGGTGGCCTTGTTAAAAATGGTAGTGTTACCGAGACTGTTATATTATTTTAGGACCCTCCCAATATGGATACCTGGGGCGATATTCAGGCAGTTAAAAGCGATGGTGGGAGATTTCTTATGGGGGACTGGTAGGAGACGGGTTGCTCTGGATACAATGATGCGCCCCAGGGCGGCAGGGGGTTGGGCAGTGCCTGACTTTGAAAGGTACTATCTGGCAGCCCAACTCCAGTGGTTCACACACAGGCAGTGGCAGCGACGTTTCGAGGGCCCTACTCAGGCAATAACTGCTGGATACCGCGGCATGTGCTCTCCTATATCTTGCTGGGGCAGAGACTGCGTAGAGATACTATTACGAATGAGGAGAGAACACTGCAGCGTTGCTGGGTCAGGAGTAATAAAAAGCATGGAGTGGAGCGCCCCTACGCGCCCAAGCTCCTGTTAGGGGCGTGTACAGCGTTACCCCACGGAGGAGATTGGTCTGCTCTGGGGGATTGGGAGGATAAGGGAGTATTTATGGTGGGCGACCTCTATGAAGACGGTGCCTTACTGCTGTTCGAGTTTACGAGATAGATATGGACCTGCCGCGGGGACACTACTTAATGCACGCGGCGCTGGTAGCAGCGATCCAACGCAGGTGGAAGACGGGGCTGACAGAACCAGAGACGTCGTTAATCTGCCAATATGTAGCTATGGCGGCTGGCACGTTCAAGGCCGTCACGTGAGGAGGGGAGGCAACCGATGGATCGACTAAAGGAGAAGTGGGAGCAGGACCTAGAGAGGGACATCCCGGAAGCTACTTGGCCTAAACTAGTGGAAAGGGCATGGAAGAGTACACGGAACACTAGGTTCCAGCTAATACAATTTTACGTGTTACATAGGGCATATATGACCTCGAATACATATTAAGCAGTTCTTTAGGGTGGAAAAGGCTGGCTGCCCTAGATGTGGGACAGAAGATGCGGACTTTCGGCATATGCTGTGGTCCTGCCCGAATCTGACAGTATATTGGGGAGAAGTAATAACGGCACTGGAGTTGACAACGGAGCGAACACTTAACAAGGACATGGGGGTGAGTTTATTGCATTGGTTTCCGCATACAAAACACAACAAAGTGACCAGCAAATTTATAGATTTGGGACTGATATTAGCTAAAAGGGAGATAACCAGCCATTGGAAGCACAGCCAGGGACCTAGGGTGCAGAGATGGAAACACGAATTTCTTAAGTGGGCAGCGAGTGAAAGTGTGATTAAGCTACGGCTGGCGCATAGGTCGCAGAAAGACGATGTTGGAAGTGGCGCATGCCTGGGAGGCGCTAGTTGAGGCTCTGCGCAGGTCCGACAGGGACCTGGAAGATGAACCTGACCCTCCACTAGACTGCGGACCATTGGGAGCAGTGGGGGGAAAGCGGGGATTGGAAGTGCTGTAGACAGGGAAAGTACCAGATTACATGGGGAGGGAGGCTATACCACAGAGAAGGCACATTTTAGGCAAACACCTATAGACCAGTTCACATTGGGAATTGTACGCAGCGGTGGAGCACACTGGAGGGGGAGGTAGGGCTAGGGGTGGGAAGGGGTAGTAGTTATGTTGTTGGGGAGGGTTGAGCGATACTGATACTAGTATGCAATAATTGTTGATTTACCATGAGACACCGTAAATAGTTGCTTAGATGATAATATGTAATCCTATGTTTGGAAAGGATAACAACTGAACAATAATGGGCAGAGGACAGTTAATAACCATGTACTCTATGCAAAATATGAGGATGTTCTGATGATGATGATTGAAAAACAAAAATAATAAAAAATATTCAACAAAAAAAACCTCAAATAAAATAAACATACAAAACTCAGTGGACAGGAACCCACACTTCACTCAAAGAGCTCTGCTGTCTTCCAATCCACAAACAAGCACTCTTCAAACTCCAAATCCACACATACAAAACCTTACACAACACTGGCCCCATGTACCTTAACAACTGAATAAACGTCCATAAACCTACCAGACACCTCTGCTCAGCAGGCTCCTGTTGCCCCCAATTGCCCTCCCCCAAAACATTACCATCTCCTTCCTTGTTCCTAAAGTTAGGTACGACCTGCCAGTGCATATCAGAGCCAATTCCTCAGTCCTTAAATTCTGTAACAAACTGAAGAAGCGGCTGCCAATAGCTTCTGCCTTGGCTCAGCCCAAACAGCTCCTGCTTTGAAGCCAGGATACCCTTCAGGTGAGTCGTGAGCTACACAAATACACACACAAAAGAAAAAAAAAATACCCTTTGACCCAAAATATTGAATCTTTTGGACTCTCAATCAGGTAGGATAGAAGGAATTGAACAAACTGACTCAGCAGTGGGGTGAGATCCAAGTAAGGAGGATCCAACTGTACAGTTTTATATTTTTGTGGTTCCACTTCTGACACTTACATTTGACTGATTTAACACCTGATCTATAGTGGTAATAAACCTTCAAACAGCTGTTTACCAGCCAAGGTATCTGTAAACAAGATCATAAAATATCAGGTGAGATACTAACACATAGCAACTGTGTTGTTGGGTCAGAAGGATTATTTTGGTTATCTATTATTTTGGGGAAAATTCTGCTGTATTTAAAGTCTAATTATTTAAATTTCACATTCATATTATGAATACTGCACTGTTGTACTGTGTTTTTTAATGTTAGGTTTGTTTTTAGAGAGATAACCAATAAAATCATTTGATTTAAAATCATTATTTTGAGGATGGGAAAATTACAGTGGATCCCATGTTTTGCTTACTAGCTTTGAGTAAAATCCACAGTTATTTTGCAAATCCAATTTGAACAAGCTGTTTACTGAGTAGGAGCACAAGTTATAGTTTGTGAAGGAAACCGGTGGTGCTACCAAGATATTTAATGTCTCCGAGTAAAACTTTCAATCTGTTATGCATTTTGTTGCAACTTTAATTTTTCTGTGTACACATTTTGGTGCCTCGCTGAGTATCGTTCACAATGTTTGAAACTTCAATTTCCAAGTGGCTTGGCATAGCTGTTAGTAGTAATCAATGTAGTGAAATGTGCCCATCATGCCACTGAAAGGAGATCAATGACTACATGATACAAACCATACAGAGGTTTAATACTGCTCATATTTTATATTATTACTCGCTACAGTTTCTGCCTTGTTTCACTTCTTTGAGTGACTGCGCCTTTCTTCACAATGGTCTCAGGATCTGTCACAAGAGTGATCTTCTGGATGGCATCTTGCAAATTCCATTTGAGTTATTCAAATTAATTCGATTAACAAACAACTTCAAAACACATTATCTTCTTAAGATCATGGACATAATTTCAAAACCTATTGAAAGAAACAGATCTGGAAACTAAAATGTGAAGAAGAATTTTATTTTACATACTTTTGAGGCAAAACAAAATATACACCATACAAAATAACTTCATAAAATATCATTCACATCAGACTGTCAGGATTTTACAGCATTTTGAGCTTCTTACAAGTTTTATGTATGGAGGTGAACAAAATACTAGTCTAAAGCTTTAGTAATAATTTATATACAGCATGAAACAAAACAGAAATAAACTGTTATTTTTCATGATTTTATTGCAAAAAAGTAGTGCAAACTATTTCATCTAGCAAGCTGTAAAACAAACTTGAAAAAGGACCCGGTTAAGTGTAATCAAAAACAACAAAGGCTCCATTTCATTGCCTGCATCTCCTTCGACAGCACAGTGTGCCCCAATGTGCGTGTTTTGGAAGCAACATTGATACTGAACACGTTAGTGCACATTTTATTTGCTGTTTAAATTGCCTGGCTGCTTTATTGCTACAGACGTAACTAGTAAGTGGTGATAATCACATTCAATAATGTTATGACTGGTCATTTTTTCTGTACATGTTTCACATTTTTAGAAAAAGCAGCAACTGAACTGCTATAAATTGCAAAATACTAAACCATCAAAATAACTTTTGTGGGCAATCAAAAGCTGCATATGCCAGCTTAAGAATGTGCTAAAAGAAGCAACAGGCAAGAAGGCATGGGAAGCACATTGCATACTGTTCATTTATCAAATGCAGTATCCTTTTTAACACTACCGTACTGAAGTAAATTGTATTCCAAATATGACAACGCAAACACAAAAAGGATACTACCTTACAACAATAACAGTTCACTTGGGTCCAGAAAACAAAACAGAGAATGTAATTATATATAACAAAAATTACAAGCAGAAAACACAAAACACTGGGTAATAAGTAAAAATAAAATAAAATAAAAGTCAATGCAGCATGTTCAGGCATTTTTATTTTCTTGAGGTACCTAGAGAAATTTTACCTTTTGCCCAAAGTACTATTGTTCGCTAAAAACTCTAAGGTTTGTCCATATGATGAGCTAATCGCAGGGCATTTGTTATTGAGAAAGTGCAATAATGCTGATAAGTTTTATGCAGCATATTAAAGGATGATTAGTCTTTAAAAAATATAGCTTACATATCGACCTGATGGTGCAGTTTTATAAAAAAGTTTAACAGAGGCAATTTTGCTCGCTGGGTGCCAACAGCAAAATGCCACACATTTACCCCCCTTTCTTCGAACATTAAAAGTCCTGCCACCAAGGAATGTCAGTAATATACTCTAAACAGGCAATCATAGTTCTTATTTAAATAAAAAATAGACTCCTACTACCTAATATATTATGGATGTAAATCATTTTTAACAAGTATTATCCATTAAATACCAACTGCAATGGTACACTTGTTATTTAACTTCTGTCCGCACAATTTGAATCTACTGGTCTGCTTTTACTGTCCTCATTTGATCTTTTTAATGTAGAAAACTACTGCAAGGAAGAATATAAGTAAGTTTCTTGTCTTTCTAAACACCAAGGAAAATATAGCGCCAGGCTATAAAACGAAAATATAAAGTGCTGATACCTCAGTTAATAGGATCAGAAACAAAGAAAGTTCAATTGAAAAACGGAATATGCAGTCCGCGCATATGAAGTGACCATCCTAAACTTAGACACAGAGTTCAAGTACAAACAGCATACAGTGTAGGGAAATGCTCAAAAATGGCTTACAGAACTGTCATTTTCAATGTTTTTCTTTGACCCCACTTACATTTCTCTCTAAGCACGTATATGAACAAATACGTTAAGTACATAAAAGCACGATTTAGTAGTATTTTAATATTTGCATGTGTTTTGTTTTTTTAAGAAAATATTTTCCAGTCTATTTTTAAAACATTTTATTTTAGTATCATGATCAACTTGTGCCACGCACAAGTTCATATATGTATACATAGTACATATATATTGCTGCTAAACTAATATTTATTATTTTGTGAATAGTTATGTCTTGTACATGATGGGACTACTTAAAAGGCACAGAGTATATCCAGCACAAAGTCTGGAAGGCATATGGCAGCATTAACCTGCTTTGATCCTGCCTCCTGTATTTGGGCCTCTGGTCTGCATCTACCGAGACTCCAGAGGGTGCACTGCCTTATGCATAATTCCCGCCAACACTTTCCACACCACATAATTTGAAAATAAACAGAACTATGGTTGCTATGATATTGTCTAGCACAGCAGTTACAGAAACAAGCCATTTGGTCACTTTCTCTGAAAACGTTCACATATTGTTTATTTCAAAATAGCACCCAACTGTTTAAATGAGGTAGTTACAAACTGTAAAGAGCTGGGTCCCCTACGCTTCGTCTGATGCCAAATTAAAATACTGAATAAAACACTGCATAAATAGTTATAAGTGGAAATGATGGCACAAACCAAATAAATCATGGGACAGCAGAAAGGTGGCAAACTACAATCCTAGCCATTTGCAAATAAAAAAATATTTGAAGACTTCAAAACCAAATCTCCACATCTCCAAAACAGGCGACTATTCTAATCTGCAATAGATTTTAATAGTTGGCCTATGAGCAACAAGTGGCAGCCACAGGACAGAATAGCAATCACAGTTTGAGCTACACATTCCCTTTATTTCTCATGTCAGGACTAACTTTGTTTTGCTTTTTTCTAGTGCCCCATAAATAAAGTAATTGCATTACAGAGGAAACCATTTGTTTTAAATGACCTACGTTGTGTTTCAACAGTTTTGCCTTTTTTGTTTTTAATACATATGCAAATTCGTAATAAGCGAAATGCTAAGCAAAACAATGACTTATTAAGGCTTAAAGTGGCAGCAGACCACACCAATTTGAGTTACGGGTATCTAAACGTCTATTCAGATAAAATAAAAACTAATTTGAAAATTAAACTGGTCAAGTTCTAAAACCAACCACATAGTTTCAGGAACTGTTAATGGACTATTAAACAAATAGAAAGTTGTAACTATAGATAAATGCATAGTTATATGGACATTTATTAACCAATACAAAAAGGGGATTTTAAGAGTGTCGCACAGTTATTTCAAAAATACCACTATGAGTGCATAGCAAAGACACAAAACCAATTTTCCATGTATTCAGTACCGCTTGAAATTAGGTCTTTACTTCCTTAAAAAATGTAAACTTTGAACAGTCAGTTTTCTTTATTCAAAATGTCATTTAAAATGTATTGTTAAAAGAAAATGAAATCCATGTGTAATTTTAAAGGAATAGTTTTTTTCCTCTCTCATTTGTATATAAAGTATTTAACATTAAGTGGTAAACCACAAGTACTTTTTCATAAGCCAACTGAAGTCTTGCCAAAAAGATACACCTGGATGTGTAAAGTACAATCTTTCATGTTTAAACATATAACCTCTTAGCTCTCAGTTTCATTTTATTGCTGATAAACTCGCCTTTCTTGTAAATTGTCACATGGCTTCCCAAGCTAAGGATCGTTAATCACCTGTGATTAATAAATGCATGTGTCACAGTCTGTTCCATTTCATTTATAGTACACAAAAAAGGAACAACTATCTGCATCATGGATATGAAAGCTAACAAAATGATATTTTACAATGTAACAAAAAGGAATTTGATTATGAGCACCATTAATTTAAGTAGTTTTGTTCTCAATTTAGATTATATTCTCATATAATTTGCCGGTCAATAATAAGAAAAGATAATCTCAAAACAAATGCCAAACAAAATTACTTGGGTTAAATTTAAGTAATTTGATAAACTGCCCCTTAAGTCACTAGAATGGTTCAGGTGCATACTTTTCGTACGGTAGCTGCTGCTCTTAGACTGATAAATACATATGAAGGGAATGTTGTATGAGATTAACTCACCACTAAGCAGCCTAATTTGTCACAACTTAAATTTATTAAACAGCCCAGAATGAAACTTGGAACTGCCAGGAATAAAAGGTTAAGTTACCACTACTTTTAAATATGGTAATGTTCCTTTTTACATAAAGGTACACATTTACATTTTAAGTATACTTTTCTTTGTAGGTTATCAAGTAAATACTAAATTATGTTCATATATATAACCACTTTAAGGCTAGGTTCACTCAAAACCCCACCTGCAAGCAAATTTGCATCAAGACCAAAACAATAAAAGCAATGGTGCTTCAATGCAAACTGAAAATCCATTCTGGCTAACATTGGTCGAACAAAGACTGGTTTAGAGGCGCAACAGCCACCGATTCATATTTTCTCTGCAGATATATAGACTACCTTTTCTGCTTTTCTTTTGCAAGGATAACACGCAAAAAGGCTATTTAAGTGTAAAATGGGTTCCATGATTTGCATTTGTATTATGGTGTTTAGACTGGCAAATTAACACACACATTCCATTCTGTACTTGAGCACTGTGAGGTAAGTAAAAGCCAATGCACTCAGCATGCAATACTCTTCAGTGCAGTATTAATGTGATTTCTATGCATGAACAGATAGTCGATTATTTCCAATATTTTAGCACCTGTACAGTGTTATCTGTTTATGAATGGAAATATATTGGTAATCTGCATCTGCAAATAGAAACTGTTGCTCAAAACAGGAAATCTACCTAATTTATACATAGATCAGAACCTCCATCAGCACTTATTATGCTCTTTTAAAACCAGGCAGCACAAGGGGAAAGTCAATGGCAATCATAATCCTATCACCCCTGAATTCTGAACATAAACAGCCCTCACAGCTTTCAGTAAAAGTCTATTACAGTGCAAGACGTTTACAAGAGTGAAATATGGCACACAAGCTCTTGAAAGAAAATAGACTCAATGTCTAGAAACCTGTAACTTTCAATGACATTTTGGCTGTTGTCTTGAAGGGCTGCTTTTCAAGCACATAAATACAACTTCCTATCAGTTCATTAACTTAGAGGTAGCCGTTAACTGCACCTACTCGTCATCCCAAAGGTAGTATTAAGTTTACATTTACAGTAATTCGGGATACCTAGTACATTCACGTCAGAAGAACAGTCAGGCTGGGTGAAAGTAAGCAGTGGAAAAGATATGGAAAGAAGTTCAAAGATGACCTGGTGAGCAATATACGACAAACATTGACGATAACTTTGGGACCCAAAGAAATTAATAAATCACACTCAAGAATGCCAACTCCCACAGAAAAAAAACAGTTTGGTTTTGGATTGGCACTTGTATGCATTATGATATTAATTAGCACCAATATTGATGGCTCCAATGACGTTTCCCATTGTGAGGACCAAAAAAAAGGCAATTTGGTAAATTAGAGCAATCTTTCAAACATTATCAAACTTGTTCTTAAGCTTTCCGATGCTAAGCTCAAGTAATGAAAGCTGCAAGGACAGTATTAGTCTACGGACAAATGTGAAGTGCAACAAGCAAAGACATTCACGTAAAGTTTATGCACAACTCCTTGGTTGCACATACCTTACAGATGTATGCCTTAAGAAACGTAACAGACACCAGAGAGAAAAGCCAGTATTGAAGAGTTCTGCTCCATTTTAAACCTCTGGTTGACCAAGAGAATATTTTTGGGAAAATAGAAAAGGCAGCCTGTCCCTCACAATCTAGTTGAAAATAAATATGAGACTCTCCTTCATGATTTATCTACAGGTGGGTTACCAAAATGATTAAAAAAAACAATATCACACACGTCCATCATCAAAACAAAGCTTAATACTGAACTGCAAAATATGGCAGTTTCCTCTAAAACAAAAAACATGTATGTCTAAACTTCTATTTAAACTCTACATTAACATATTTACAGTATTTTAAAAGATACAGCAGATGCAAAATATGTTCACACAGTAAAAAGGAAGTCTTCAAAACTCAGTGCAATTATTGTTGGGTATGAATTGCAGCTCTTACAAAAAGATTGTATGCATGTGTCAAGGAGCAAGATAACACCATATAAAAGGTCAGAAAAGTACTGTGTATAAATCAGGAAAAGTCATACAGCTGCAATAGCTAGTATGACATTTATATTACAGGGGGAAGAGATTATAAATATATGTATGCATGTATATATATGTATATAAACGAAAGCATGTCATTGCTTATAGTGATAGATGGTTTATGTAGAGAGCATACATGAATATTAATGTACAATTCTTTGTCTAGTGTAAGGAGGAGATACTTTGTTATGCACAACAGATGATGGCGTTCTTCTGCTGCTTCAAAAGCTTTTAGGGCCGTGAAACTAAACAAGTAACTGAATTCTTACAATGAAGAATTTACATATTGTAATTGAAACTGCAGTTTGCAAACTACAGTGTATATAATGTCAACTTTCACAAAAGAGCGCTATCTTTTCCGAACATTTCTGCAGACACTGGGAAGAACCCAAATGTCATCTATCATCACTCAAACAATATCGATACTCTACACTGAAATACGCAGCATAACAGAAAAAACTTATCTGAAGAGAGATTTCTTTTTTTTTTTTTACTTTCTCCAAGCACACATTTGTTTGAATATTCCATTGTAGATTTTGTTTTTTCTAACAATTCAACAATCCAGCAAAGCCTTAAAAGTCCTGGGTTTTTAAACACGTAAAGTACAAGCAGAGCCTGCTACTGTTATTACAAAATAGTTTTGTTATTTTGTGTGATAATAAACACATCCGTTCTAGCATTCACAATAAGAGTGCCAGCAGCAATAGCAACCTGTTTGATTTACAACATTTAAAAAGCTATTATTGAAATTAGACAGACATTCAACCAAAAAGTCTAGATATCCAGTTCTCAAATTGGTATAATCATGGAGCTTTATTGAAACATTCCAATCAATGTTTAATCATTGCTTGGAACCATATTTGACCTATTTTTTGTAATTCAGAAATTTTCCTTCTTATGGTACAATAGTTCTGTGTGATCAGTAGTAAAGTAGGGTCTTGTTATTGGATGAACTCATGCAATGCACATGTATAACTTTGGTTTTCAATGGGTGAAAGAAGTTTCCCTTTGAATGTCAATTGTTACTTCTCCATACACGAAAAACAGCTCAGAATAATGTATCCCTTGCTTTATGACTTGAATTATTAAGCAGATACATTACTTGACATGAGCAAAAGCATATAAAAAGAATATGAATAAAGTAAATCCTGATGTGGAATAACAAGCGAGAGTCCCACTACAGAGCAACAACTATTGTTGCACTGAAGCAGTGAAGGCAGGGTATGTGCTGTACAGTCTTAAATATAAATGAAAAAGCAGTGTGACCTGCAAACTACAAAGTCCTGCAACAAATTTAGACTAACAGATGTGATAAATAAACTGAGAGAAACACAAACGTTTCAATAAAATATAAAGTTCCACCCTAATCTTTTCATATTATTATTATTAATGATGCCACTATTAGTGCAATGGGTATATGGTTATAGCTTTCACACAGGTGGAACGTAAATGCCATTATGTAAATAAAATAGTTTGTTTAGACTTGGAAAGGACGTATATGCATCTAAAATAAATATATCTGAAGTCACTAACACAAATATGTCCACTTTTTTCATGTCACGAGGCCTGTGTAAGTAAACAGTTTTTAGTAAAACTGCCATTAATTAATTGAAGCAGTATCTGGCCAACTACAAGATTATGTCTCAAATCACCAGATTCATCCTACACTAAATGAATAGAATATCTATTTCATGGAGTTGCATTGTTTAATTACACTTATGAATGCTAGGGTGCCTACTAGCATAATAACTCAAGATTTAGCAAACCCTAACAAGGGATAATGTAATGCCAAGAAATCCTCTATCCATGAATGTGTGTAAATATTTAGTTGCATAAACATATATTGATTTCACACACACACACATACCTACACAAAACGCTTTATCTCTATATGTACTTCTGCCATATTGACGAGAAAAAAATAATTGTGAGCTAAATCTGACCACTACATTATTTTGTACAATTTGGAACAATATGCACTAGGAGACCGTGTAACAATATTTTATGCCACTATGCACGATTGCTTAAGAAGTGAAATAAATGCCACAATGCATTGCCTGCTGGAACATACATTTTACATAAGACATCTAAGATCCAACAATGCATAAACCCAGCTGTCAAAATGAACACTTTTAGGGTGACAAGTTATTGGGTGTCAGCAAAAAAAGATCATAGATCTTACAATATATCGACAAAGGAGTGTATTTCTGGCCTACATACTCAACTTAACTTGTGCACTCCAGAAAATTTAAAATATACTCCATACCAAGAATAACCTAATGAAAGCATAAAGGAGAACACATTCCTATTCCATTTATGGAACAACTGACAGCAAGTCTGCAAAAAAAACTTGAGCTGCTCTGGTTTGTACTGCGATATTATACTTGTTCCTTCATTTGGAAAGAGGAATCATGGTTTACCTTAGAAATTTGCGTGTGAACGTCTTCCAAATAGTACCTGGTCTCAACAGTCAGAACTAACAATTGGTGCCATAATGCAAGCGAACTGAAAGTCATTACAGGAGCGCAACACGGTAATGATGCTACACAGATATCGCTTAACTATCTGATCAAAGCCACTTGCATATTTCAGAATTTAAACATTAGGGTCCGCTTGACGCATTTTTGCTGTAAGAAGTCAAATATATGCTTGATATGTTATTAGAATTATGATGCATACTCCTTTAGTAAATATAATAAATATAATCTAATCTCACATTAATACTGTGAAACAATGGCTACATTATTTTAAACAGTGAAAAAAAGATTGTACTGTATTTATTACCATAGACCCGTATTGTTTAAAAACTTTGGAAAGAAATTAATAGTCCAAGAAGACTATTTTTATATTTAGTTTTCAGGTTTCCCCCAATCTTTCATTTCACAACAATCTTTTAAAAATGGCACAAAATTAGTTACATTTTTGCCAACTTACACTACACTTAGGTTTAAAAACAAGTATTGGTTTTCTCTGCAGTTATATCATAGATTGTTCTATGAACTACTGCACTGAAAGCAGCAAAATGAAAAACAACATAGATTAAGAAGCAAACCTGCCCTTTGACACACAAAGTCCATAAAACACAAGACAAACATTTTAGAAGAAATTCGCATTGCCCTAACAAATTTTTCAAGACAAGTTCCAGACTTTCAAGGCTTTAACATCCAAGCTAGTGTTTTGATTTAGTAAAACGCTCACTCTGAAAAAATGATTAGCTTCATTTTCGCCAACTTGTTATTAGTATGTGTCCAATTTGTACTAATGGAAAACAATTATTTGATCAGCGATACACAAATAGATCGATATTTTTGCTTTTTACCCTGAGAGCCACAGCATTCAATTACAACGTCCGAAATCTTTCTTTTTAACATTTCGTAGGAGCAGCTTTGAGTTTGGCAAACCTCTTTAATAAACAGACAAAAATAAAACTCTTGAAGGTTCTTTGTGTGTATACATGTGTGTGTGTGCGTGTAAACGTTCTCACAAACGCAGGACTGCAGCTCAAATAAGTCTGAAATTCTGGACGGAAGGCTTTTCTTCAGAATGAGCAGGAACTGAGCAGATGGATGAATGACACTTTTGCTGGCTGTCACTGGCGTTTGAACAACTGTTGGTCTAAGTGCAGCTGGTCTGGCGTGAATCCACCTCCTGTACTACAGGAACTGCTGAACATTAAAACATGTCAAGCAAAGTACATGGTGCGCAGTGTGTCCTGGTGAACTTGAACTGCTTTTGCAAGTGCTTGGTGATCTCTGCCATTACTCTGGCCAGATGTGTGGCTGCCTTCAGCACTGATAAAAGAAGAGAAAATGTTTAAGAGATTTTGAAATCGAATCCGGTAGCTTCATAAATTAGAGTGCTATAAAATCAAGCATTATAAACATTAACAGTTTATTAGGTAATGCTTACTGGCACTGCAGATTAGAAATAAAGAATAATATACTTACCTTCTATTACACTGTTTTTGCTGGATACTTTAACCTCAGATTCCTCATATTTAGAATACAGCCAGACTGGATTCGGAAAACTTCAACAGCTAGTGGCATCACGCAGCTCTTCATTAGCTTCAAAGCACTCCGGAAGTGATGGAGCAGAGTTTCACATAAGCACCTCACCTGCGCTCTGACAGTTTCTTGCCACCTTATCTTTCTGCTCCTTCAGATGCCGAATGTAGAACTGTTGGTGACCGTGTGCCGATCTCTTAACTTAGGACCTTTTCAGATGTTAAAGAGCCACTCCTAGAACAGGGAGGTGGTAGGGCAGTGAAGGATCTGAAGTATCGACCAGAATGAATGTTATTAAAGGCAACTTGTTCTTCTGACACATACTTCTAACAGCGGATTCCTTACCTTTAGAACAGATACCAAACCAGCACCTTCTAAAGCTGTAGGGTCTGGGGATTGGTCTCAGAACAAAATGTCCTGCAGGACCCAGTGAGCGAAGTGACCTTTTCATCAGACCTGGTAGTCAAGGCAATACTGCTTCCTAAACATACGTACAGACACACATAATGCAGCCTGACAGATATCAAGAATATACCCTCGTGCCAATGCCATTGTAGTGGCCTCGGCCCTGGTGGAATGGGCTCTTAAGTCCTCGGTGGCTGCTTTTAGCAAAGTGTGCAGCAGATCTTAATGCAGATAACTATCCAACTTGACAGAGTCCTCTTTTGCACCACCCATAGATTTTTTGCACCAAGGAAGCCAACAAAGAGAATAGTCTAGGTGAAAACCTTTTTTTCGGGCATTGTAAAAGCTCGACTCCTCTTTGGATCAAGATAATGGAGCATCTTCTCCTCTATGGAGGGATGAGGCAGAGAGAAAAATCCATGCAAGGTGATGGACTGACCCAACATGTAAGGGTGACACAACCTTAGGACGGAAATTGACCTGGTCATCAACCCCAACTTGTCCAGAAAGAAGGTAGAGTAGGTTGATTGTACTGACAGCATATGCAGCTCACTCATGCTGTGTTGATGCGATGTTAATAAGGAAGATTATTTTCAGAATCAAGAGCTTTAAGGAGCAGCTGTGCATAGGCTTGAAGGGCGGGTAATGTCAAGACAAGATTAAGGTCCTACCGGGACATCACAAATGGTTTAGGAGGAAACATATGTTACATTTCTTTAATGAAACGTATCACAATTGATGACTTAAACATGGCTGGTTGGTCCATTCACCAGAGAAAAGCGCCTATAGGTCACTGTGCCCACTGCAAGGCATTCCTGACCCACAAAAGGAACATCAGAAGGTTTGGCTTGTAAGGGGTCACTGTCTCTGGCACCACACCAGGTAATACAGGTTTCCCAGCACTCAGTGTAGATGGACTTCAGGGAAGGGCGTCTGGCAGCAATGATACTTCCCACCACCTCGTTGCACACTTCAAACACATTTAACTGCTGTCATGCAATCTCCATGCGAGGTGGTGTAAGTTGTGGAGAATTTAAGGCAGGACCTTGCCATGCAGCTAAGATAAGAGGCCCTACCAAAACGGAAGCCAGACTGGAGTACAGAAAGCTCAGGGACTGAAGTTCTGGGGACCACTCTCTCCTGGCCGAGTGTGTGGCAATCATGATGACTTGGCCCCAGTCTTTCCTGATTATCTTCAGAGCCCGAGGCAGGAGACGCATCTGTCTGAAGGAGTTCAAACGTCCTAGCACCATTCAAGCAGGAATACATATTCAAACAAAGCACATTGGAGAACATTTTCTGTCACTGCATGTTCCAGAAAGTGGTGAATAGATCGAGCCAAGGCTCTCCCAAGTGTTCAAAGATGTGATGCACCATCTTGGGACAACTGACTCCAACTCAGTCCATTTGCAATGGCACTGAGGGTCCAAGAAGGTGGCAACCAGAAAGATGTTCTGTTGTTCTAGCTACCTCTAGAGAGACTGAACCTCCGGGAACTGGGCACACGTCCCCACTCCGCCATGCTTCTAGCAGCACAATACAATAGTAGCGTCTGTGGGAACCTGCACCAGTTTTCCTTTGAAGGCTACCAAGAAAGCTTTGAGGGCTAAGCGAAATGTAGAGTGCTGCAGCAAGCGTATGTGGAGCCAGATCTCTGCCAGACACAAAATGCCTCCTATCTTGGCTAGGTGACTCCCCTACCACAACCAAACAGCGACGCGTCTGTCACAACTGTGAGCTCTGGTTGGGAAGGGGAGAATGGCCTAACACAGTTTGGATCAGTATCTCACAGCCAACACTGCAGATCGAATAGTTTCTTACCTGTTGGTGTAGTTTTGCAGCTTGAAGATCTTTCTGGATTCACTATGCTGTGCATTATTCCGCGATCTTGTGGTTGGGTCCGGATTCGTAGTCTTTTCTTTGTTTTTTTTTTTTTGTTGCCCAGGTGGGCGGAGACGACCCACCATTTGGTGCACCTCCCGTGACGTCGTCGTGCTTCCTGCGGAAGTCCCACCTTTGGGGCGCCATCTTCGGGTTCTTTTTTCCTTTCCCTTTTTCTTTTTAACCCTAGGCGATTGATTAATCCTTCTTGTCCATTTTTCTGTACGTTTTCATTTCTTTTGATCTTTTCCACTTTACCCCCTCTTCCTCCAGCCTCATCTTCCTGGCGGAGGTGGGTGGGTTCGCTAGTGAATCCAGAAAGATCTTCAAGCTGCAAAACTACACCGACAGGTAAGAAACTATTCGTTTTGCAGCGTGAATCTTTCTGGATTCACTATGCTGTGCATAGACTTTGTAGCGGTTTTCCTAATTTTGTGGCGGCTGGGTGGTAGATGAGCGTTGGTCGTTGAAAATGTGCTGAAGCACCTTCTGTCCAACCTGTGCTTCCTTGTTCATCTGAATGTCCACGCAGTAGTGTTTCGTGACCGTGTGCACAGATGCCCAAGTTGCCGCGAGACACATGTCCTGGATGGGCGTGTTCGCCAGGAAGGCAACGGTGGCCCCCTTCTTTCTTGTGGAGTGAGCCTGAGGCCCCTCCGCTAGCTCCTGTCCAGCCTGTTTGTGGCAGAATTGAATAGTGAGGGCAATCCACCTAGCGATGGTGCCCTTAGTCACTGGCCTACCCATGAAGCTAGTAGCAAAGGACACAAACAGCTGCTTCGACTTCCTGAGTTCCTTGGTTCTCTCAATGTAGTGCATCACCGCTCTTCTTGCGTCGAGGGTGTGCAGGGCCTTTTCTGCGTTTGAAGTCGGGTTTTGGAAGAAACTTGGTATCTGAATACTCTGATTCATGTGGAACGCCGACACCACCTTGGGCATGAAGTGTGGGTCCGTCCTCAGGACTACTCTGTCCTTGTGAATCTGAATGTAGGGTTCCTGTAGCGTTAGTGCTTGAAGCTCGCTCACCCTGCGTAGTGAGGTTATGGCCACTAGAAAGGCCGTTTTCATCGTCAACATTTGCATTGTGGCTTTGTGAATGGGTTTAAACGGTGCCTTCATGAGCTCCGTCAGAACCATGTTTAGATTCCATGCCGGCGGCGGCAACCTTTTCGGGGGGGCCATTCTTTTGGCTCCTTCCATGAATCTCTTCACCACCTGCGAGGTGAAGAAACTTCCACCCTTTTCACCTCTGGTGTAGGCAACGAACGCCGCTAGGTGTACCCTTAGGGAGCTCGTGCAGAGGTTACTCTTCAGAAGGTGTGTGAGGTACCTCAGTACTGTTGAGTCTCTTGTCATTCTGTTTTGCAGGCCCTTTTTCCAGCACCACACAGTGAATCTCTTCCATTTTGCGCTGTAGCATTTACGTGTAGTTGGTTTCCTTGCCTCCCGTAGCACTCGCATAGTGCTCGGAGGCAATCTTAGGTGTGCGAACTCTAGGTCTTCAGGAGCCATGCCGCCAGGTTGAGGGTCTCTGGCTCTGGATGCAGGACCTCTCCGTTTTGCATTGAGAGCAGGTCCTTCCTCCTCTCGAACCTGTATGGATTGCCTTGTGCCATTTCTTGAATTTGTGAGAACCATGTCTGCCTTGCCCACTGCGGAGCAACTAGGATCAGAGTCATGTTGCTGGTTCTGCACTTGTCGAGCACTCTGTGCAACAGGGGTATCGGTGGAAAGGCGTAGGCAAATGTCCTCGACCAGCTTATCCATAGGGCATTTCCCTCGGATTGCTGATCTGGTTGCCTGGACGCGAAGCTTTGGCATTTTGCATTTTGGCGTGTTGCAAATAGGTCTATTGTGGGAGTTCCCCATCTCCGGAAAAGCTTCTCCGTTTCCTGGCCATTGAGCTCCCACTCGTGCGATGCCGAGGTCTGCCTGCTTAGCCAGTCTGCCTCCACATTGTCCTTCCCCGGTAGGTGAATTGCCAGTAGATCTATCCTGAGAGGTATGGCCCATCTCCAAATCTCCTGCGCCAGAGAGGAGAGAGGGAACGACTGTGTCCCCCCTTGTTTGTTGATGTAGAACATTGCCGTGGTGTTGTCTGTTTGAACCAACACCCTCTGGTTGTACAGGTGCCTCTGGAATGCCTTCAGGGCTAGCAGGACTGTTTTCAACACGAGGTAATTGATATGGCGAACCGCATCTGCTGGAGCCCACAGACCCCTCACTCTGAGGTTGTCCATGTGCGCTCCCCATCCCTTTTGCGATGCGTCCGTGGTAATGGTCATTGTTGGGATTGGTGGTGTCAGGCTTCTCCCTGCTGTCATGTTGTCTCTGTTCCACCAAGTTATCTCCTCCTGCACTGCGTGCGTAACAACCACTAGATCCTCCCAACTTCCGTTTGCTTGTGACCATTGCTGTTGTAGCCATTCCTGGAATGGTCTCATGTGTAGGCGTACATTCGGCACCAGCTGGATACACGACGCCATCATCCCCATCATCTTGCTCACTGACCTCACTGTCAGAGCTCGCCCCTTCTGGTAGAGCCGCGTCTCCTTCAGTAGGGCATCTGTCCTCCTGTCGCTGGGCACTACCGTACTGTTCAGGGAGTTGATTTTTGCCCCCAGGAAAATCTTCACCTGCTCCGGTTCCAGCGATGACTTCCCCCAGTGAATCGAGAACCCCAGATTTGTGAGAGTCTCTGTTACGCGTTTTGCGTGCCTCTCGCACTTCTCGCGTGAGTTTGCCTTGACCAGCCATTCGTCTAAGTAGGGGTAGACATGGATTCCCTGCCTTCGTAGGTGGGCCGCGACCGCCGACAGGCATTTTGTAAAGACCCTTGGCGCCGATTTTAATCCGAAGGCCAGGGTTGTGAACTGGTAGTGTTCCTGGTCGATGTTGAACCTTAGAAGGCCCTTGTGTCTTCTGTTTATTGGGATGTGCAGGTAGGCATCCTTGAGGTCCACGGTGACCATGAAGTCCCCGTCTCTTATTTGGGGCAGCACCTCCTGCAGCGAAGTCATTTTGAACTTCTGCGTTTTGATGAACTTGTTTAGGTAACGCAGGTCCAGGATGGGTCTGAGGTTTCCGTCTACTTTGGGGACCACGAAGTAGTTTGAGTAGACCCCCTTGTTGCGTTCTCTGAACGGCACTGCCTCTATGGCTCTCTTTTCTAGAAGTTTCCGTGTTTCTTCTCTGAGTAGGGCCAGTTCTTGAGCCGATCTCTGTCTTCCCTTTGGTTTCCTGTTTGGAGGTCTTTTCTCCAAATCTACGCAGTATCCGTACTGCATGATGTTCAGTATCCACTTGTCTGTGGTTATACGCCGCCACTCCTGAAGGAAGAACCTCAGTCTTCCGCCTACTGGTGTTGTATGCTCGTAGGCTCTTGAATCTTCTCTCCCCCCTGATGTTACTTTTTTGCGCCTCACCCATGGGGGCATGTCGAGGGTAGGCGTCCTCTTGCGTGCTGAGTCACTTTGATGAGGGCTGGTCACCCCCTCTCCTCCTTTGGCCACGTCCGTTCCCTCTCCCCCGAAAGGACTGTCCCCGAGGTTGGTACTGCCAGTTTTGCTTTTGTTTACCTTGTTGTCCGTGGCTTTCACCCTGCTGACCCTGCTGGAACGTCTGGTGCGACGCCCCCGGTTGGCTTCCTCCCCTACCGCAGGGTCTCCTCGAGGGATTGCCTCGCCTCATTCCCCTCAGCTGTAGGGCCCCCATGGACCTCGCCGTTTTGTTTTCTTTTTTCAGCTGGGTGAGTTTCTCGTCTACTGTTGCTCCGAACAGTGTCTCTCCATTGAAGGGGGTGCTAAGGATGTTGTTCTGCACCTCCGGTTTGAATCCCGAGATTCTGAGCCATGCATGCCTTCTCTCGGTGACCCCTATGGCCATTAGTCTTGCTGAAGTCTCTGCCCCGTCCAACGCAGTCTTTATGCAGGAGTTGGCGATGTTTTTGCCTTCGTCTACCAGGTGCGAGGCTCTCTGGCGGTATTCTTCGGGGAGGTGTTTTACTATCTCCCCCATCTCGTCCCAGTGCTAGTACTGGTGCCTATTGAGGATGGGGAGCAGGGTCTCGAGGAGAAAATCGGCTTTCGGCTTCTCTTCGTCGAGTTTGACGCCGAAGGCTGTCGCTGCGCTCCTGACCACCATATTGTACACCCTGATGTCGTCGGGTGGCGAAGGCCTCGAAGGGTACGTGTCCACGGGCTCCTCCGGGTTTTCGGTGTCGAGATCCTGCCATTCGATGTCGTGGCTGGTAGATGGCGCCGAGCCGTAGAACGACTGCTGGTCTTCTTCCTCGGCTTCGCCGTCATAATAGGTCTCGTCTTCCTCTTCGAGATCCCTCGTCAGCCCCTCGGTGTCGAATTCGTCCTCGACCTCGACGACTTCCGTCGGTGGAACCGCTGGAATCTTGAATTCCTTCATCTTGGCGTCGAACTCCTTCTTCCTCTGAAGGATGTTCTCCATTTCGGCCTCGAGCCACCTCTTCTTTTTCTCCATCTCGGAGATGCTTTCGGCGTCGACCGCGGGTCGACCGTTCTTTCTGCTTCGATCGTCCTGTTTCCTGGGTTGTCTTCGACGACCCTTGCTTTTCGGCGTCTTTCGGCACCATGGAGTCCTTTTCGAAGGATCCGCTCGGCCTCTTGTCCATGCTTCCCCCTTTGGTCGTCGAAGTTTTCGGCGCCGGGGTTGCCTTCGTGGACTTTCTCTGATCTTCTCGAGTCACCCTCGTGTTTGAGGTATTTTCTGTTTTGCGCTCGACGATTCTCTTACCTCGTCTTCTTTTTTCTTGTCGGTCTCAACGACCATTAAGTTTTCGGCTGCCTCGGCGACGTTGTCCTCATCGTCCGTGGAGAGGCCCAGATCGTAGAGCGACAGGGGCCTTACCCTTGCCATCCATGCTGGCGTTGGCTCTTTTCTGCCGATCTCTCACCCGGAGCGTCTTCGGCGCGAAGGCTGAGCAGGCGTTGCAGTCCTTACTCTGGTGTTCGACCGGTAGGCGGAGGTTGCAGACCGGATGCTGGTCCTTCTGCGCGAACTTGTGGTGGCAGTTTGGGCAGAACTTGAATGGCGTTTTGTCAAGTGCGCTCAGGGCCTCTGAGTGCGCATTCTCCAAGGTCGAAGAAAAAGGCGAAGAACCTCCTTTCTTCGCGCTCCTGATGAAATCTCTTCCTTTCCTGTGATATCTTCGTAGTATTTATCGACGAAACTCGCTTTTCTTTCTTCTTCCTTCGATTGTAATTCTGGAGCTTCCCGATGACGATCCAGACGCAACGGCGGAAAAAAAGAATCTGAAGATGGCGCCCCAAAGGTGGGACTTCCGCAGGAAGCACGACGACGTCACGGGAGGTGCACCAAATGGCGGGTCGTCGCCGCCGCCCACCTGGGCTACAAAAAAAAAAAAAACAAAGAAAAGACTACGAATCCGGACCCAACCACAAGATCGCGGAATAATGCACAGCATAGTGAACCCAGAAAGATTCACGCTGCAAAACCTTAGTTTCCCCCTTGAGACCTGAACTGGGTCAAAGATGCAGCCCTATGCTGAGCCCACAGTGATCTGAGGTTTAATTGCAGGGCTTGGATGTACCACCTGGTGTTGTGGACGAGGAAAATGCACAAGGCCAAGAAGACTCAAAGCCATTCTCATCGACTAAATCTGAGGTTCCACAAACATCTGCCACAGCTCTGAGAGCCAATGCCTCCAGGGCCATGCTAGTGTTCTAATAATCATTGTGCAATGTCCACCCTTCATCATACATCAAATCCTGGGTATTATTGAAAACAAAACAAATGTATAGGGGAACTTGCCATACTAGTTTGTAGAAAAGGCATCCCACAGAGACCCTTCATACTTACAGCTACAGATGAGTAGAAGCTGTTATGGCAGGGTGCAAACAGTTCCAAATGTTGGGCCCCTGCACTGGAAGTTAAAAACAGCCATATGCTGGCCTGCTCTTACTTATGGTTGGATGTTTGTTGCCTGCTCGGTATATCTCAATGGACCTAAAGGGAGACCTGTGGAGTCTAGAAGAGGCATGTAAAAAGACATTTTTTTAATTCACTCCAATACTAAAAAGATAAATTGTCTCACGCGAGTACACACCATATTGGGGTATGATTAGAAAAATCAAGAGATGCCTCTATTTCAAGATTCTTCTCAAATTAACACAGTGGCATTCGTTAAGACTTGGAAAGCAAGCAAAAGCATGACTGGTTTGAAAGGGAAGCTTATGAGGGGAAATACCCATTCAGGGGGATAATGCCTATGGGAGGTCACCTGACTACATAGAATGTGCACTATATCCTACATGCCATGCATTGCTGCCTTAATGTGGCTCAGCAAGAATTCAAGGAATGGTCACCCACCGATGAAAACGTTACAATGATTGTTCAGTGTTCTTACTCATCAGCTGTCATTTTGCATCTTGTGTAGCATGATCTTGTCTGTAGGCGCAGATATAACTGGGTAGGTTCTAATGTCCTCAAAAGGAGAAACGGTTTGAAGAACTTGGTCATTTTAGAGTTCACACCACTCTTCATGCGTAAGCCAATGAGGGTCGTCTGTTGGTAATATGATCTACATAAATCATATGGGTCCTATTGAAACCGGTTATATAGTCATCGTGGCTTGGATGGTATAGTCATAGCGCGGTGGTTCACTCTAGAGCCTAACACTGTTTTTTCTGGTATGGTTCAAGTCACCAGTGTAGCATTGCCAGGATCCTCAAGTGTCCTTCAACATGCCAACTGAGTGTTTCAGTCTTGTTACCTGCGAACTCAGGATTTTTTTTTTATTGGGAAATTAATGCAGGATGTTTATTTTTTTGTGATGTGTATCTCACTAAACTCGAGGTTGTGCAGCCCCAGACAAAATAATTTCTGAGGCAGTTTCATCTTAAGGTTTTCTACCTGGAGCCCGATAACCTAGATGCAGCCTTCATCCTTTGTTTTCCATCTCTTTACAATTGCCTTTTCCATTTCCACATGCTCATGTAGCATTTCAGAGATAGCGGAGAGTTTAGGGATCCTTCCCAAATGGCCTAGGGGACTTCAACCAGCTGAACCTCAAACCAGTACCTGGCGAAAAAGTTACTTACCATCAGTAACGAGGTATCTGTAAGAGACATACATTCGTTTTAGATTCCTTACCTTAGAATTACCCCCAGGCGTCAGACTGGATCCGGAGAATTTTTCTGCAGCAGTACCACTGCGTGTCAGTTGACCCTGCGCCCGTCGTCGCCGGAATGAAGTCACAGTGTCTACTTAGACACCACCCCTGAGTGCTGACATCAGTTTGGACACGACGTACGACGACATGACGGATCCACGCCCTCCGCATGGGACTCCTGGTAGCCGGCCACACTGGGAACTGCCCCGAATCCCACCAACCACGCATGCAACCTGGGCTTCATCCTGGACTCCACGCTCGCTATGACCCGGCAAGTTAATGCCATCTCCTCCTCCTGCTTCAAACCCTCCACATGCTCCGAAAGATCTACAGATGGATCCCCACCGAAACCAGAAGGACGGTCACCCAAGCACTCGTCAGCAGCAGGCTGGATTACGGCAACGCCCTCTATGCAGGAACAATGGCCACACTCCAGAAGAGACTCCAACGCATACAAAATGCCTCCGCACGCCTCATCCTCGGACTCCCTCGCCACAGCCACACCACCACCCACCTGAGAAACCTGCACTGGCTCCCGGTCAACAAGAGGATCACCTTCAAGCTCCTCACCCACGCCCACAAAGCACTCCAAAATGCCAGACCAGCATATCTTAACGAACGACTATCATTCTACACCCTGAACCACCAGCTTCGCTCCACCGACCTCACCCTCGCCACCGTCCTACGCATCCGCCGAAGACCACCGGCGGGGCAGGTAATTCTCCCACCTTGCCGCCAAGACGTGGAACACCCTCCCCTCCCACCTACGGCAGACCCAAGACCTGCTGACCTTCAGGGGACTCAAGACCTGGCTGTTCGACCAGTAGCTCCTCCCCCCACCCCCTTAGCGCCTTGAGACCCTCACGGGCGAGTAGAGCGCTCTACAAATGTCTTGATTGATTTATTGACGCACAAGTTACTTACCTTCAGTAACGATATATCTGTAAGAAACATTAGTAGTGATAGATTCCTTACCTTAGAATTACCCTCAGGCGTCAGACTGGATCCGGAAAGGTTTTGTCAGCAGTTCCGTGTGGCTCCGCGTCCGTCGTTGGCGTCGTGGTCGCCGGGATGACATCCCAGCAGCTACTTAGAAGCCGCCCTTGCGCACAGACGTCAGTCTCTGTACATGACTATCCGCGCCAGGAACGCAGAGCCATGCAAGAAACTGACCACTGGTGCCATGAAACTAGGGCCCTGAAAGGGAGGACCTTAACCCTAGAAATCAGTTTGCAGAACGGGGAGGATGGGTGGGTCGGTAAGGAATCAATCGCTACTAATGTTTCTTACAGATATCGTTACCGAGGGTAAGTAACTTGTGCACCTGAAATAAACACGTAGTGATAGATTCCTTACCTTAGAATAGATACCCCAGCAATACCAACCCCGGTGGTGGGTCTGCAAACCAAGATCACACCAGAAAGTCCTGGAGAACAGAACGGCCAAAGAAGCTCTCTCTCCAGACTTGGCTGTCCAGGCAGTAATGCTTGGTAAACGTGTGCAGCGAGGCCCACTTAGCTGCCTGACAGATGCCATGCAAGGGAACTCCCCGTCCCAAAGCAGTAGTGGCTGCCGTTGCCCTGGTAGAATGGGCGCGCAGCCCCACTGGAGGCTCCTCTTTAGCCAAATGATAACAAGCCTTTTTGCACAGAACGACCCACCGAGAGATGGTCTGCTCGTGCAAGGCCCGACCTTTTTTGGTGCCCACGTAACCAACAAAGAGCTGGTCATCCACCTGGAACTCGTGTGCGGTTCAGGTAGAATGAGAGCGCACGTTTTGGGTCCAGACGGTGGAGCCTCTCTTCCTCTTTTGAGGGATGCGGAAAGAAGGTGGGCAAAGTGATGGTCTGCCCGATATGAAAGGCAGTGACAACCTTTGGCAGAAAAGATGGACGAGTTCTTAGAACCACTTTGTCCGGATGGACAGTGAGAAAAGTAGCTTTAGAAGAAAGAGCCTGGAGCTCACTCACTCTTCTGGCAGAGGTGATGGCCACCAAGAAAGCGGTCTTTAAAGTGAGAAGACGAAGAAGACAGTTGTGAAGTGGCTCAAAGTGAGCACACATCAGATATGTCAGAACCAGGTTCAAGTCCCACTGAGGCAATATGAATGGAACAGGAGGGAAAAGATGAGTAATGCCTTTCAAGACTATTTACAACCGGGGACTTGAAATGGAAAGGTTGATCTGGAAGCCATAAAAAGGCTGAAATGGCCGAAAGATAGCCCTTGAAACTGTAAAGAGCAGAGCCCTGCTGGGCCAAAGAAAGGAGGAATACAGGGGACCTCTGAAAGCGGGGCAGAAAGGGGATCCACAGCCTTCTCTGTGCACCTTGCCACAAATGTGTTCCATCTACAGGCGTATACCATTTTAGTGGAGGGATGCCTGGCTGCCAAGATGACAATACAGACTACGGGAGGAAGGTCGAAAGCTTTCACTGTTGCCGGTCAATCTCCATGCAAGGAGGTGGAGGCTGGACAGGTTTGGGTGGAGGACCGTCCCCTGCTGCTGCGACAGAAGATCCTCGTGAAGAGGCAGTCTGATCGGAGAATCTATGGCCATGCTCAAGAGCTCGGGGGACCAGACTCTTCGTGCCCAGTCCGGAGCCACAAGAATGACTTGGGCCCTGTCGCGCTTGATCTTCTTCAGCACTCTGGGAAGAAGTGGTACAGGCAGAAAGGCATACAGGAGGCTGCAATTCCACTCGCAATGAAAAGCGTTGCAGAGCGAGTGCCGCCTTGGAAACTCCAACGCAAAGAACTGCGGACATAGAGCGTTCTCTTTGGTTGCGAACATATCTAACCAAGGCTCTCCCCACTGCCGAAAGAGACCTTGCACCACTTCCGAGTAAAGACGCCATTTGTGATCAATCATGCACCGGAGGCTGAGTTCGTCCGCCCTGGGGTTCAGGGAACCTGCCAGGTGTTAAACCACCAGGGATATGCCCTGATGTTCCAGCCATGTCCAAAGACGAAGAGCCTCTTGACATAGGGTCCACGACCCCACCACGCCCCGTTTGTTGCAGTACCACATGGCAGTGGTGTTGTCTGTGAAAACCTGCACTACTCTCCCTTTGACAGAAGGAAGGAATGCCTTCAGTGCAAGATGGTTCACCTGGAGCTCCAAAAGGTTGATGTGGAGACTGGACTTTGCCAGAGACCCCTGATCTCCGCCTCTCCCAGGTGTCTGCCCCATCCCAGGAGTGACGCTTTTGTCACTACTGTGAATTCTAGTTGGGGAAGGGAGAGGGATCTGCCGCTGACCCAATCATGGTTTGTGAGCCACCACTGTAATTGACGTGGAGATCCATCAGCAGGATGCAGGAGGCCATGAAGCCCAGTATGTGAACTGCTGGTGAACTGGCACCAGTATACTGGGTGCACAGCTGAAAAATTGCAGAGAACAAATGTATCACAATCACAATCTCAATATGAATAGAAACAACGTAAGCTTAAACTCTTTAGAGTCACAATCTAATAGACAGTCAACCAAAAGTTTTTGGAAGAAACTACTTTTATAAATCAATCAAAAAGCAATTACATCAATGTTGCAATAACATAAAAAACAAGAATACATTCAAGTATGAAAACTGCATAATGGCAGTAAAGTTGAACGTCAATTCATGAGGAAGTGCCCAATGCATTTCGGGATGAAAAGCATCCCTTCTTCAGGGGAGGCTGCGGAAGAAAGAAATTTTATTGAAACAAATATCGCTGAGAAAAATCTTTGACACAATAAATGACACCGGTACAAGATGCATCGTGGGTAGGACCACAAAATTCAAACTACTGGTCTGAGTCAAACCAAGACAATTCAACTGTAAGAGTACATTGTAATGAAAGAGAATGGAAGCCCACATTAGGCGTGTGTGTGGAAAGCAAGCAAACACACATTATTGAAAAGTGCATGATAGGTGAAAATAGTGCCCAAAGTGACAGCAATAGCTGAAAAAAGTGTTCAAATAAACGTGAGAAATAAATGCTGCGCGTTAATAGTAAACCAACATGCATGAAATCCGTGAAACACAGAATAAACGCTCCCAGAAAGCTAAAACAGACTCTTACTGGATATGAAAAGACGAAGAAAACTAATCCTTATAACAAAAAGTTTGCAGTATCAATCAGATGAATGGGAAGCTTCAAGATAAGGACGCTAAAACACAAAAAAAGCGTACAATTAAAGCCCAGAAAACAGGGAAAACTGGAGGGTTGCAAAAGGAAAGGAGTAATAAGGAAAACTTACTGAAAAGAATCCAAAGATAGCTGGTCAAAATGGTTATTGAGCACTGAAAACCAGCGTGGCACAATTGCCACTACTCTGAAAGCAAATAGCAAAGATGTGAGGAAAGATTGAAAAAATAAAAAATGTGTTAACCAAAGACTGCATGCTTAGAGAACACGAAAAAAGTACCTGGACCGGAGTCAACCGCGTCCTATAAATGTTGAAGAAGCTGAAGCAAAGAAAAGAAACAGAGACTGATGCCAGCGAATTCAAGATGCAACACGAGCGAAAATATTAGAAGAAACAGATAGAATCTTACCAGCAGGGCGTTGCCATCGACAGGATAAGTGAAACTAGTGCGAACCAGACCGGAGACAAGAGCAACCCACGTGTGTGTGTCCAGTGAATAAGAACGACCGCTACCTTGTCACGTGATTCCGGAGGAAAAATTTGTGAAAATCAAAAGAGGACTGCGTAACCAGGAAGTATAGACCCAGAGAAGTGCTCACGTCGTGATTTGAAAGAAACTGATAAAACAAAAGAAACAGAAGGAATGGTGTAAAATAGTGGCAATTCGACCCAAGGAGTACCAATTATGATATGCTTGCGTGAGAGAAAGAAAGCGTCGCGAATGCCTTCGCGGTCGTTCTTATTCACTGGACACACACACTTGGGTTGATCTTGTCTCCGGTCTGGTTCGCAGTAGTTTCACTTATCCTGTCGATGGCAACGCCCTGCTGGTAAGAT
This sequence comes from Triturus cristatus, assembly GCF_964204655.1. Taxonomy (NCBI): domain Eukaryota; kingdom Metazoa; phylum Chordata; class Amphibia; order Caudata; family Salamandridae; genus Triturus; species Triturus cristatus. Next base: position 216,488,153 of record NC_140587.1, on the reverse strand, counting down.
TCTATCTGTTTCTTCTAATATTTTCGCTCGTGTTGCATCTTGAATTCGCTGGCATCAGTCTCGGTTTCTTTTCTTTGCTTCAGCTTCTTCAACATTTATAGGACGCGGTTGACTCCGGTCCAGGTACTTTTTTCATGTTCTCTAAGCATGTAGTCTTTGGCTAACACATTTTTTTTTTCTTCAATCTTTCCTCACATCTTTGCTATTTGCTTTCAGAGTAGTGGCAATTGTGCCACGCTGGTTTTCAGTGCTCAATAACCATTTTGACCAGCTATCTTTGGATTCTTTTCAGTAAGTTTTCCTTATTACTCCTTTCCTTTTGCAACCCTCCAGTTTTCCCTGTTTTCTGGGCTTTAATTGTACGCTTTTTTTGTGTTTTAGCGTCCTGATCTTGAAGCTTCCCATTCATCTGATTGATACTGCGAACTTTTTGTTCTAAGGATTAGTTTTCTTCATCTTTTCATATCAAGTAAGAGTCTGTTTTAGCTTTCTGGGAGCGTTTATTCTGTGTTTCACGGATTTCATGCATGTTGGTTTACTATTAACGCGCAGCATTTATTTCTCACGTTTATTTGAACACTTTTTTCAGCTATTGCTGTCACTTTGGGCACTATTTTCACCTATCATGCACTTTTCAATAATGTGTGTTTGCTTGCTTTCCACACACACGCCTAATGTGGGCTTCCATTCTCTTTCATTACAATGTACTCTTACAGTTGAATTGTCTTGGTTTGACTCAGACCAGTAGTTTGAATTTTGTGGTCCTACCCACGATGCATCTTGTACCGGTGTCATTTATTGTGTCAAAGATTTTTCTCAGCGATATTTGTTTCAATAAAATTTCTTTCTTCCGTAGCCGCCCCTGAAGAAGGGATGCTTTTCATCCCGAAATGCATTGGGCACTTCCTCATGAATTGACGTTCAACTTTACTGCCATTATGCAGTTTTCATACTTGAATGTATTCTTGTTTTTTATGTTATTGCAACATTGATGTAATTGCTTTTTGATTGATTTATAAATGTAGTTTCTTCCAAAAACTTTTGGTTGACTGTCTATTAGATTGTGGCTCTAAAGAGTTTAAGCTTACGTTGTTTCTATTCATATTGAGATTGTGATTGTGATACATTTGTTCCCTGCAATTTTTCAGCTGTGCACCCAGTATACTGGTGCCAGTTCACCAGCAGTTCACATGTTATTTTGCGAGGTGGGCTTCCTCGTTTCTGAGTTGCACGCTTCATGTTTCTAATTGTATTAATTGTTATTCGCTATTACAAAGCTGGTGTGCGCTAACTTACATACATTAGTTCATGAAGCCCAGTAGCCTCAGGGTCATTCTCACTGAAATCCGGGGTAGAGGTTGAAACAGCAGTATCACAGCCTGAATATCTCAGACTCACTGCTCGGGAGGATATGCCTGAAACTGCGCTGTATCTAGAGCTGCTCCGATGAAAAGGAGCTTCTGAGAGGGAATCAGGTGTGACTTCGGCACGTTGATAGTAAACCCCACCGAGGGCAGGAGATTTGCAGTAGTCTAGAGGTGGGAGACGACAGCCTGGGGCAAGCTCGCCAGCCAGTCATCAAGATAGGGGAAGACTGGAACCCCTAATCAGCGCAGGTGAGCTGCGACCACTGCCATCACTTTCGTGAACACCGGAGGGGCGAAGGTAAGGCCAAAAGGGAGCAGAGTAAACAGAAAATGCTCATGGCCTACAGTGAATCGTTGGTAACGCCTGTGGCCGGCAAGACGGGGATGTGGAAATTGGCGTACTGCAAGTCCAACGCTACCATCCAGTCTCGGGGATCGAGGGCAGACTGGACCTGAGCAAACGGGAGCATTTCAAACTTCTCCTTCCGGAGGAAGCAGTTGAGGGTCTGAGATCTAAGATAGGACGCAGTCCTTTGTCCTTCTTGGGTACCAGAAAGTAGTGGAAGTAACAATCACGACCTACTTCTGGCATAGGGACCCTTTTGATAGATTCCTTGGCCAAGGGAGCTGCAATTTCCTGGCGGAGAAGGGCCAAATGATCCTCCGACATGCAATGGAGTGCTGGTGGTATGGAGGGAGGGGTAGTCTTGAAGGGGAAGGAGTAGCCCCTTCGGACTATCTGCAAAACCTACCCGTCCGATATGATGTTTTCCAGTGTGGGAGGTGATGGCGAATCCTGCCGCCCACGGGCCTCTGGTGGCCCTGAAAGGTCAGACTAGGAGGCTTTGGAGGCTGCTGCAGTGGTGGTATGGGTGGACTAGCCCGGACACGCATCGCTGGGTTCCACGTCCGCAGCAATGCAGAGGCTGGGTTGCTTGCGCAGCTCTGTGCGCAGCCCTGTGGCCAGATTGGGTGGAACGTGGTGGGGCACCTCTTCCGTAGCTGCGAAAGGCGGACTACATGGGACAAGAGGTTGCCGCGAGACCCAAAGATCTGGCCATAGCCTTAGAAACCTTGAAGCGCACGAGCACTGAGTCCACCTTGTCACCCAACAGGCAACGGCCATCAAAGGGAACGTCCAGAAGGGTGGACTGGACATCCCCAGAGAAACCAGACGTCCTCAACCAGGCGTAGCGCCACAAGCCTACTGACATGGAAACCGTTCTGCACAGAGAGTTGGCGGTATCCAGCCCACACCGAATGGTGAACTTAGCTGCGTCTCGACCCTAGGCAATTGCGTGGGTGAAAACAGCCCAGGCACTGTGCCAGCACTTGCGCAACCGTATCCCACACTGTATGGGTATAACAGAGGCATGCAGTGTACACCGACCGCAGCGCTAAGCTGGCGGAAGAAAACATCTTCCCAAGGTGGCCCAGCTTCTTGGATTCAAAGGGGCACGCAGGCAGAGTCGGGCTACCCAAAGATGCTATGAAGCGCTTCGTATAAAGCTCAAAACTGGGCAGGGGACGCTCCGGGAAAGCGAGGGAAGCGCGGAGCCGTTCCAGAAGCGGGCTCCCAAGATGGAGCTGGAGAGCTACGACGCTCCGGGTTCCGCGTTACGTCGGCCGACGGACAGGGAGAAGGCGAAGAGCGACAATGCTTCTTTGCCTTTTTCTTGCGCTTCCACTTACCCGAGGAGTGCGAAGACTTCGTGACCACTCCAGAGACCTTCCTCTCGAGGTGCAGATCTGTGACAGACATCAATTTGTGATAGGAGTCACAAGGCTTGAAGCCCATCAGACGATGGGACATCCCTAGTGCTACCAGGAGTCGAAGAGTCAAAAAAGACGTAAACATAAGGTAGTCAAAAAAGGACTACGGGGCAAGGTCTCTCTGGATCTCTGCTGGCTGGTGTGGAAAAAGAAAGAACTGACGTCAGCACGCAAGGGCAGCGTTTAAGTAGACACCCCAACGTCATCCCAGCGACGACTGACGCGGAGTCGACCGACGCCACCTACCGACGCGCAAGGGTACTGCTACAGAAATATTCTCCGTACCCAGTCTGACGCCTGGGGTAATTCTAAGGTAAGGAACCTATAACTAATGGTCTCTTTCAGATACTACTGCACAGAATTCCCAGCATTTCCCTCTCTCTGTTTTTAATGTCTTTGGTATGAGAAGAGAAAAAGCATGACTTGCCATGATATAGTGGACAATAAAGACTAAATGCTCTGTCTATCCACAACTGAGGACACTTGGGCAAAACAGGAATCGCGTTTTGTCCACTCAAGACAAAGAAACGACAAATTAAATACATTTATTCCATATTACCTGCATGGTTAATTCCGGAGGTCTAACTGCCTCCAAAATCATACAGTCCCTGAATTATATCTTTTTTTCATCTAATGTTTATTCCCCCAGTGCTGCTTGTGCTTCTAAAAATAACACTGGAGAAAACAGAAACCTGTACGGCTTCCATGATGTGGTATATAGTAGGTGTCGAGGCAACATCATGGGCAGTCTTTTGAGAAATTAATAAACTCAACATTAAAGTTGAAAAACTGTATCATGAGTCCAACAATCAGAATTATGCATTGCTTCAAAATGTAGACAAGATTTACATTGCAATAAAACTGAATAGCCAATGAGAGTTTCATAACCGAAAACAAATTGAAACAACATTTTCACCTGTCATGCTCCTTGTCCACTAAATGATACCTTGCACGAAAGGCAACCAAATGTGCATAGTATGCTGGTGCTGGGATTGAAACGGAACGAGTACAGCGTACATATGTATGACATAGCTGGTAGGTGAGTATCTGCAACTCATCTGAAGAAAATCGATTGTCATCCCAGAGAACATGGTAGTGAGAAGGTCTGCTTGTACCCTATATTAAAAAAACAAAAACACATGCTCAGGAAAATAACAAAACGTGACTGCCACAGTTTAAGTAGACAACAGAAAAACAAGCAAAACCAAGTGTTCAATTTAATAGAATAATTTATATTTGCCAACCGAAATCTATGGTAGAATCAAAACAAGTCAGAAAGTAACTAAAGGAAAAAGTTACTTACCTCTGGTAACTCTTTTTCTGGTGAATACTCTACCTGCAGATTCCTCACTTTCTGAATATCCCTGGTGCCAGTCTGGATCCAGAAACACTTCAAATGCTTTTGCATGCCGATAGGGGGTGCAGGCTCTATTTTTACATCATATGGCATCCCTGTGACGTCACCGTGCTGACATCAGTTACATTCATTTTTTATGTGCCTTCAAGTCAGAAGGATGAGACTAACATTAAGCGGTCTAGCGCTTCGGGACGTTCATCTGCTGCACATCAGGGCTGATTGGTGGAGGGAGGAGCCAACCTGATATCCGCCTAGCTGGAGCATGCACGCAGCGCGCGCACACGCCGAAGGCAAGCCAGTCTGCACACGTCCGGCCCAGGGCCAGAACCCCTGGTCCTTAAATCCTGTACCTTGCAGAAGAACTCCTGGCCTTAGTCCCTGGTTCTGCCCCCCTAAACAACAATGTAGCAGACATCCTCAGATCGGAAGGCTTACTAAGGATCTCAACTGCAGCAGGAAATGCAGGTACTCCACCTCACCTCCCTAGACAGGCTAGGTTTGCTCGCCCACAGGAACTACGGGTAGCAGTCCTGAATACCCGCTCCCTGCAGAAGCACAACCTGGAGGTCTTCTCGCTCCTCCAGGATAACTTCCTAGACATCCTGAGGGTTATGGAAACCTTGCTTGAGGATTCCTCAACCCCGGTCATAGTAGCATCCCTGCCCCCGGACTATGCGGCCTTATGGCATAACAGATCATGAAATGAGAGGTGTGTGGGGGGGTAGCAATTTTATACAACCGACAACTGGGGATAGAGACGATAGCTGCTGAAATCATCAAAGGTGCAGATATCCTGGGAGCCAAGATTTTTTTCAAGGCATCTTGTCCAGCCCTATTGGTGGTCTACCGCCTCCCTCGTACATCCCCCAAATTCATTGAGCGCTTCACCCAATTAGTGAGTGACCTTTGTTCCCGGTATCAGTGCTTCATGGTGATAGGGGACTTTAACCTACACTGAGACCAGGTACCCAGGGACATTTATGCCAAATAACTGGAAGAATAATGGTTATAGAGTAGGGGGTGCACTCCTAGAGTTTATCAAATTATCCTTGTTTTAACGTGGTGCTGCAGCAAGTAGAGTTGTCAGCTGATGCTGTAGGAAACCAAGTTAATAACAAGTATGGGAGCTTGTATTTGCTGCGCACAATTCACATGGTGTATACACACCGCTATGTAAACATAATTTCACAAATTTTTGTTTTATTTACTCTTAGAAATTCAATTTCAATAAAAAAAATGCATATACTTCTATGCGTTTACACGTAACGTTGTTCAAACAAATTTTTCACATTGTACATCTGTTTCTCATAAATGTAAGTTTCAGCAAAACTTTTACATATACAAAAATATACATTAATGAGTGCTCATGCCCAATGCATTTCGGAACCTAGTAGTTCCTTTCTCAGGGGCAATTCTGAAATAAAAATGGAATAATATACTGTAAATGTCTGTCCATATGGAGGCTCAAAACACATAAATTATGATAATTTTAAATGATTAAGTCTTCATAATTAATTTGGTTAATGCAATGAGTATTAAGATGATGTTGCCCAAATGTGATTGTTTAGAATGTCTATGTGTAGGAGAAATTCGTACCTTCTGTTGGCAGTCCTAACTGTCAAAGCCCAGCTTTCCTAATAAAACAAACTGAAAAAAGCCAAATATCACTATTGATGCGACAACCGCCTGCTTGTGCTCATACTTGAATAAACAAACCGATGATATGTTAAAATGCACTGTGGTTGCTTTCTTTTACCTCTCAAGGGTTTATCATACGTGCGGTCTGAAACATAAATCACCAAAAACGAGACGTCAATCTATACCAGAAGTTAGGCGTTTGACTCTACCAATCATACAAATGGGCCATCCGCCCACAAACGTATTTGGAAAGCGTCCTTATCTCTAAAGCACCCATTCTAACGTATATCTATTCAAAAAGGAATAGACAATAACATTAAACTGCTTCAACGAGAGGTGTATTGGATCAAAACCTTGGACACCATGATCCCGAAAAGGAATGAATGACAGATTAGACATGTCATGTTTCATATAAGACTCAAATATAGACGGTCCACGTATAATCAATCAGCTGAATAATCTAAAAATAGGGGGGGCACGCACACATAGTTAATAGTACATAAAGGGCACTTAATGACCACTCGCCACATCACCCTAGAGCTGTTCTTTAGGGATTGTTCTTAATGGAATTGTACACCACCAATGATTTTGTTTACGTTTGCAGTGTAATTACCTTTTGTAGCAACCATTTTTCACATTATCATTTTCACTTACAAAAATAAATATCCCAGGAAACAATATACACAAAGAAGGAATATGCTACTTACCAGTATGCATCTGTTCTTGGCATGTAGAGCTGCAGATCTATACACTTTGCATAGATCGCCATCTGGTGTTGGGCCTGGATGTTTGCAGTTTGTTTTTCCTCTTGGAAAGTCTTTGGAAGTCACGAGGTCGGTGACTCCTCCTTTGGTTCGTATTGCGCATGGGCTTCGGCTCCATCCTCAGATTGTTTTTCGCCAGCAGGGAAAGATGGAGCGTAGTAATAATAGTAAAGAAACCCATGTGTGTTGTATCTAAATAAGATAGACTGGAATGGATACCGGTAGCCGGGGAGGCGGGTGGGCGTGTATAGACCTGCAGCTCTCCATTTAAGAACAGATGCATACTGGTAAGTAGCATATTCCGTTCGAGGCATATGAGCTGCAGATTATACACTTTGCATAGACTATATAGCAGTACCCAACCCTAGCGGCGACCACCGGCATCCGTTGCAGTGGTTTGGAACAGTGTTTTTAGTACAGCCTGGCCCACACTAGCTTGCTGCTTGGTTTGCACATCTACACAGTAATGTTTTGTGAAAGTGTGCGGTGTTGACCATGTCGCTGCTTTGCAGATGTCATCTAATGGTATGTTCCCTAGAAAAGCCATAGAAGCCCCTATCTTCCTTGTAGAGTGGGCTTTAGGGGGAACAGATAGCGTTCGTTTTGCTTTGTGATAGCAAATCTGTATGCATTATACAATCCACCTAGCTATTCCTGATTTAGAGATAGAGTTGCCTTTATTTGGTGGAGAGAAAGAGACAAATAGCTGTTTGGTTTTTCTGAAAGGTTGTGTTCTTTGGATATAGTAAAGTAAGGCCCTTTTAACATCCAGTGTGTGTAGAGCCCTTTCCGCAACAGTTTGAGGTTGTGAGAAAAAAACTGGTAATTCTACCGATTGGTTCAGATGAAAGGGAGAAATGACTTTGGGTAGGAATTTTGGGTTGATGCGGAGTACAACCTTGTTCTGATGCATTTGGAGAAAAGGTTCCTGTATAGTGAGTGCTTGTATTTTACTAACCCTTCTAAGGGAAGTGATGGCCACTAGAAAAGCTGTTTTCCATGTGAGAAATTGCAGCTCACATTTATGCAATGGTTCGAAAGGCGGTCCCATTAGCCTTGTGAGAACTATATTTAAGTTCCAGATAGGTGAGGGTGGTACTCTGGGTGGAATTACTCTTTTGAGGCCTTCCATAAAGGCTTTGATGGCAGGTACCCTGAAAAGTGATAGGTGCTGCCTGTTCTGTAAGTAAGCAGCAATTGCTGCGAGGTGTAACCGAATGGATGTATATGCTAGGTTACACCTTTGTAAATGGAGCAAGTAACATATGATGTGCTGTATGGATACATTTAGAGGGTTGATTGTGTTGTTATGGCAGTAAACAACAAATCTTTTCCACTTTGCAGCATAGCATGCCCTAGTAGTAGGGCGTCTAGCTTCTCTGATGATATTCATGCAATCAGGGGGAAGGTTAAGGTATCCGAATTCTAGGACCTCAGGAGCCAGATCTCTCCATGGTTCTGGGTTAGGAGGTATGGTGAGAGGTGTAACTTTTGGTGTGGTACTACCGAGAGTTCCAGCAGTGTGGTGTACCACGGTTGTCTGGCCCATGTTGGAGCTACCAGGATGAGCGTGAGAGAATGCTGTTGTAGCTTTCGCACCACTAATGGAATTAGTGGGAGAGGTGGAAAAGCGTACGCAAATTTGCCTGACCATTTCATCCATATCGCATTGCCTTTGGACAATGGGTGTGGATATCTGGCAGCGAAGCTTGGGCATTTTTTGTTTTCGTGGGTGGTGAAGAGGTCTATCTGAGGATGCCCCCACTTCTGAAAGAACGGGTGAAGAACATCTGGGTGAATTTCCCATTCGTGGATCTGCTGCGTTTGTCTGCTGAGCAGATCTGCCATGGTGTTTTGGACTCCTGGGACGTGTTGGTCCAGGAGAAAGATTTACTGCGGAATCGCCCATCTCCATATGCTCTGTGCTAGTTGAGAGAGCTGTGGAGAGTGTGTGCCCCCCTGTTTTTGAATGTAGTACATGGCAGTCATGTTGTCTGTGCGAATGAGGACTGCCTTGCCTGAAATCTGCGCCTGGAAGGATTTTAGGGCTAGAAGGATTGCCAGTAACTCCAAATGGTTGATGTGGAGTAACTTCTGTTGCGGCGTCCATGTGCCCTGCACTGTGAGTGCATCTCACAGTGCAGGGCACATGGACAGATGAGCTCCCCAGCCGGAGAGCGATGCGTCTGTTAGGATTATTTGTGGAACTGGGTCCAGGAACGGTCGACCTTTGGAAAGGTTTGTGGTGTTCCACCACTGCAGAGAGCGATGGGTGCGACCATACACCAACACCAGATCTGTCAGTTGCCCCTGGGCCTGGTTCCACTGGCGCGCTAAGCACTCTTGGAGTGGACGCATCTGGAGTCTTGCATGAGGGACTATGAAAATGCAAGAGGCCATCATCCCTATCAGTTGCATAAACACTCTTGCTGGAAGAGAGTGTTGAAGTATGAATCTTTGACGCAGAGCCTGTATGTTTGCAATCCTGGCAGGATTGGGATAGGCTATGGCTTTTGAGGTGTCTATGGTGGCACCGAGGTATTGCTTTGTGTGTGATGGTATCAAGTGGGACTTTTGGTGGTTCACCGTGAAACCTAGCTGGTGAAGCAGTTGGATTGTAGCGGCGGTGTTGTGCACACATTGGTTGTAGGACGTGGCTTTTCTTAGCCAGTCGTCCAAATATGGAAAGACGTGAATGTGCTGTCTTCTGAGGTGTGCCGCCACTACTGCTAGGCACTTGGTGAATGCCCTTTATGCTGTTGTGACCCCGAACGGGAGCACCTTGAACTGGTAGTGTTGTCCGTCCACCACAAATCTGAGGTACTTTCTGTGAGCATGATGTACTGGAATGTGAAAGTATGCGTCTTTCAAGTCCAGTGTGGTGAGAAAGTCGTTCTGGGAGAGGAGTGGAAGAACCTGTTGAAGGGTTACCATATGAAAATGGTCTGAATGTACGCAAGTGTTTAGAGGCCTGAGATCTAGAATGGGTCGTAGAGTCTCGTCTCTTTTTGGAATCAGAAAGTACAGGGAGTAGACCCCTAAATTTTGCTGATTGATGGGGACTTGCTCTATGGCTTGTTTTTGCAGGAGGGAGATTACTTCCTGTTTTAGTAACGTGGCATGTTCTTGTGACATTGGGCGTTGCCTGGGTGGAATGTTTGGGGGGTAGATGTTAATTCTAGGCAGTACCCTGAATGAATAATTTGGGTCACCCATCTGTCTGAGGTGATGGTCTCCCAGACACGAAGGAAATTTGGTATTCTGCCCCCGACCGGATTGGGATGGTCTGGAGGGAGCGGGGGAAAGTCATTGGGTAGGCGGTGTGGCAGAGCGGGCTGTATTTGTTTTGCCTCTGCCTTTATTGTTATTGCCCCTATATCCGCCTCTTTGATAACCCCTTGTGAAGGTGGACTGAGGAGGGGATTTGTAGGACGTGGATGCGCTGAGGAGTAGCCTCTACCCGTGCCTTGAAAGGAAGAACGGCGAAAGGAGCGCCTAGGAGTGTGTGACTGTAGGGCTCCCATGGATTTCGCCGTATCGGTGTCTTTCTTCATTTTCGAGGGCTTCATCAACTTTTTGACCAAATAAATGTTGTTGATCAAATGGGTGGTTCAATATGGAGGCTTGCACCTCAGGTTTAAAACCTGAAACTCTTAGCCAGGCGTGGCGACGGAGGAGGACACTGGTGTTTATGGCCCTGGAGGCTGTGTCTGCCGCATCTAGGGCAATCAATCAATCAATGCATTTATATAGCGCGCTACTCACCCGGAGGGTCTCAAGGCGCTTGGGGGGGGGGGGGGGGGGGAGGGGGTCCACTACTGCTCGAACAGCCAGGTCTTGAGCTGCTTCCTGAAGGCGAGGTGGTCTTGAGTCAGGCGGAGGTGGGGAGGGAGGGAGTTCCACGTCTTGGCAGCCAGGTAGGAGAAGGACCTTCCTCCCGTGGTGGCTCTTCGGATGCGGGGGACGGCGGCGAGGGCGTGGTTGGTCGATCGAAGCTGGCGTGTGGGAGTGTAGAAGTTGAGGCGGTTGTTGAGGTATCTTGGGCCTTGGTTGTGTAGGGCTTTGTGTGCGTGGGTGAGGAGTCGGAACGTGATTCTCTTGTTGACTGGGAGCCAGTGCAGGTCTCTCAGGTGTCCGGAGATGTGGCTGTGTCGGGGGATGTTGAGGATGAGTCTTGCTGAGGCGTTCTGGATCCGCTGGAGTCTCTTCTGGAGTTTGGCAGTGGTTCCGGCGTAGAGGGAGTTGCCGTAGTCCAGTCGGCTGGTGACGAGGGCCTGGGTGACCGTCTTCCTGGTCTTGGTGGGGATCCACCGGAAGATCTTACGTAGCATGCGCAGGATGTTGAAGCACGATGAGGAGACAGCGTTGACTTGTCTGGTCATGGAGAGGGAGGAGTCCCGGATGAAGCCCAGGTTGCGTGCGTGGTCTGTTGGTTTGGGTGCGCTGCCCTGGGCAGGGGGGCACCAGGAGTCGTCCCAGGCGGAGGGCGACGAGCCCAGGACTTCCGTCTTGTCTGAGTTCAGTTTCAGGCGGCTGTTCATCATCCACTCGGCTACGTCTGTCATCCCTTCGTGTAGGTTGGCTCTGGCGGTGGCGGGGTCGTTGGTGAGGGAGAGGATCAGCTGGGTGTCGTCGGCGTAAGAGATGATGTTGAGGTTGTGTTGGCGTGCGATGGCCGCAAGGGGGCTCATGTAGACATTGAAGAGGGTGGGGCTGATCGAGGAGCCTTGAGGAACGCTGCAGATGACTTTGTGGCTTCCGATCTGAACGGGGGGAGGTGGACTCTGTGTCCTTCCGGCGAGGACGGAGATGATCCATTCTAGTGCCTTCTCTTGGATTCCGACGTTGCTGAGGCGCTGCACTAGGGTGCGGTGGCAGACAGTGTCGAATGCCGCGGAGAGGTCCAGGAGGATGAGGGCCGTTGTCGAGCAGGGCTCGGATGTCATCAGTGGCTGCGATGAAGGCGGTCTCGGTGCTGTGGTTGGCCCGGAAGCCAGACTGCGAGAGGTCGAGGGATCCGTTCGTCTCGAGGAAGGCGGCCAGCTGCTTGTTGACGGTCTTCTCAATGACTTTGGCCGGAAACGGGAGGAGCGAGATGGGGCGGTAGTTTTTGAGTTCGGTGGGGTCCGCTGATGGTTTCTTCAGTAGAGCGCTGAGTTCGGCGTGCTTCCAGCTATCCGGGAAGGTAGCGGTGTCGAAGGAGGTGTTGATGATGTCCCGCAGGTGGGGTGCAATGACAGCGTCGGCCTTGTTGAAGACGTGGTGAGGGCAGGGGTCAGTTGGAGATCCGGAGTGGATGGAGTTCATTGTGCGTCGGGTTTCTTCGGTGTTGATCGGGGTCCAGGCGCGGAGGGTGGTGGTGGGGGGTGCAGGTGCGGTCGTGGGGTGCGTTGGCTGTGTGCTGAAGCTGTTGTGTATGTCTGCGATCTTGTTGTGGAAGTAGGAGACGAGGGAGTTGCAGAGGTCTTGTGATGGGGTGATGTCGTTGTTTCCGGCGTTGGGGTTGGAGAGCTCTTTTACGATGTTGAAGAGTTCCTTGCTGCTGTGTGCGTTGTTGTCCAGTCGTTCCTTGAATGCGGTTTTCTTGGCGTATAGAGGTATTGGTTATGGTTTTACCCTCTTGAATCAATTCATTAGCCCCATTTCTGTATTTTTCAGGGAGATGGCGCATGATGGTTTCTAGCTCATCATAATGCGCTCTGTCGTATCTGGCCAATAGCGCTTGAGTGTTAGCGATACGCCATATATTGGCGGCTTGTGACGCAGTGCGCTTTCCTGACGCGTCTAGGAGCTTGGACTCTTTGTCAGGTGGTGGTGCTTCGCCTGGCGCCTGAGAATTTGATCTCTTCCTAGCTGTAGATACCACTAAGGATCCCAGTGGTGCAGGGCCTTTAATGTATGCAGGATCTGTGGGGGCAGCTTTATATTTTTTCTCTATACGTGGGTTTAGGACCCTAGCCCTGACTGGGTCTTTAAAAACCTCTGGTGCATGTTTGATTACTCCTTTTAGCATAGGTAGTATAGCAGTAGACCTATGTGCAGTATCAAAGGTGACTAGGAGAAAATCTTCCTCCACTGGGTCAGTATGTAGCTCTACCCGGTGATAATGTGCCGCCCTCTGTAGTAGGTGGTGAAAACCTAACAAATCTTCTGGTGGGGATGGCCTGGATGGATAAAGGTCATCCTGTGGGACATCTGGGATGTCCGGATTGTTATAGTCATCCCATGGGTCTGGGGATCCAGTAGGGGTGGGGTCTTGTGGCACATCTGCTGGATCGTAGTAAGGGTCCCCTTGATCCTCATGGTCTGGAGACAGGGTCGGAGAGCGATGAGGCAGGGGTGGAGAAGGTGGAGGTGGAGGTGGGGAGGGGGGAGGGGGTGGAGGAGGTGGGGAAGGCACTCTGAAAGGGGAGGTAGCACAGTCCTTCCTCTTTGGAGGTGGAGCTGGTTTGTCCAACTGTCTCTTTTTTGAAGACAGTGTCAAGTGTCCAGTTTTTGGATCCTTGGTAAGGGTCTTTTGCAGAAGATCCGGCGTGAATAGTTCTTGCGACCCTGGTTGTTCGGTCGGCGCCGAGGTTTTCGGAGCCGACGGCTTTTTAGGCTTGTCTGTGCCGTGCTTTTTTGGGACCTCCGATTTCTTGCTCAGTGCCGAGACAGGCCTCGGCACGGGAGTGTCGGCACCGAGGGCCTTATGATGTTTGGTCGGCACCGAGAGGGCGGGTTTCGACACAGAGGGCTTTGGTGCTGAGCTCGGTGTGGAGGTGGAGGCCGATTTTTTCTTCGGCGCCGAAGGGTGTTTTTCGGCGCCGCTGGAAGGCTGGCTCGAGCCCGAGCTGCCGGAAGGCTTCATAGGCTTCTTTACCGGGCCCGAAGGTGGGGTGTTAGAAGCAGTGTCCTTGGTCTTGCCTAGGCTTGAAGGCGAAGGCGTGACCGAAGCCTTTTTGGGTATTGGCGCGGGTGTGGGAGGGGGTATAGTACTCACGACCCTCTGCGCCGGGATGATGTCCTCCACATCCGAGTCGTCGGCCTCGGAAGCACTGACTAGGTCGTCGTCATCTTCTTCGGTGTGCTGCTGTCCCGGAGCTTCGACGTCGTCCCCAAAGATGTCGACTGGAGCGGAGGTCGAGGAGTGCACCATGTTGCGTCTGGCCCTTCGATCTCGAATAGTCTTTTTCGATCTAAAAGACTTGCAGCCGGGACAGTCTCGAGCCTCGTGTTCAGGGGAGAGGCAGAGGTTGCACACCTCATGAAGATCGGTGTGGGGGAATTTGGACCCACATCGAGGGCACTTCTTGAAGGGAGTTCTTTCCATCAGCCGAGACCGGAGCCGGGATAGGCCCGAAGGCCGCCGTCGACGACTGGAATCGAAGAAGTGTCTTAGAGAAGGTGATTAAGATGTCTGAAGAATCTCGATGAGCAAGGATTTTGCGTCGATCGTTGAACTGGAAAAGTTCGGAACCGGAGCGCGAAGTATTACATCCGAGCCCGATGGCGGAAAAAAACAATCTGAGGATGGAGCCGAAGCCCATGCGCAATACGAACCAAAGGAGGAGTCACCGACCTCGTGACTTCCAAAGGCTTTCCAAGAGGAAAAACAAACTGCAAACATCCGGGCCCAACACCAGATGGCGATCTATGCAAAGTGTATAATCTGCAGCTCATATGCCTCGAACATAGGAGTTTCACTCTTTGCTTTGACGGGTACTTATATTTGTCAGACCTAATTAGAGCAGTGATTAGACTGTGCCACGTTGAGATTCATGGTATAGAGAAAATACCTTTGGGAATATTTCATCTAGTACGACAATAAGTCGTCTCGGTTCATATCACCGCATCACAAAAGGCGTTCCTCTTATGCCAACACCACATAATTGGTTTTGGCAGCGGCATGTCACTGTGCTTACTTTCAGGCATAATTAGAAAGCGCTTGCAAGTCGCCCAGTTTCAGAGCTCCTATTTTATTTTTTCATTATCTTTCACTATCACTGTTAGTTTTCGTTCACAACTTGAATTTTTCGTAAGTATTTGCAAGCATTTTTGTATGAAGGGCTCTCGCTATCATGGCGACCAAGGATAAGCTTTTAAGAACTGTTCGTTTTGATTTAGTCCGTCGTTACTGTCTATGAATATTGTCGAGTTCACGTGGTCAAATACGCGAGCACTTGGGGAGATTCTCACAAACCACACTGAGATTATTCTTTGAATGTTATCAGCATAATTTCAAGTACGGAACACAGCCGGTTACTTATAGCGCCAAGGGGGGTAATCTAATCTGTATTTTTCTCGTTCCTTTTTTAATAGATATACGTTAGAATGGGTGCTTTAGAGGTAAGGACGCTTTCCAAATACGTTTGTGGGCGGATGGCCCATTTGTATGATTGGTAGATTCAAACGCCTAACTTCTGGTATAGATTGACGTCTCGTTTTTGGTGATTTATGTTTCAGACCGCATGTATGATAAACCATTGAGAGGTAAGAGCAAGCAACCACAGTGCATTTTAACATATCATCGGTTTGTTTATTCAAGTATGAGCACAAGCAGGCGGTTGTCGCATCAATACTGATATTTGGCTTTTTTCAGTTTATTTTATTAGGAAAGCTGGGCTTTGACAGTTAGGACTGCCAACTGAAGGTACGAATTTCTCCTACACAGACATCTACACTATCATATTTGGGCAACATCATCTTAATACTCATTGCATTAACCAAATTAATTATGAAGACTTAATTTAAAATTATCATAATTTGTGTGTTTTGAGCCTCCATATGGACAGACATTTACAATATATTATTTCATTTTTATTTCAGAATTTCCCCTGAGGAAGGAACCACCAGGTTCCGAAATGCATTGGGCATGAGCACTCAATGTATATTTTTGTATATGTAAAAGTTTTGCTGAAACTTACATTTATGAGAAACAGATGTACAATGTGAAAATTTTGTTTGAACAATGTTATGTGTAAAGAGTAAATAAAACAAACATTTGTGAAGGAATATGCTACTTACCAGTATGCATCTGTTCTTGGCATGTAGAGCTGCAGATCTGTACACTTTTGCATAGATCGCCATCTGGTGTTGGGCCCGGATGTTTGCAGTTTGTTTTTCTTCTTGGACAGTCTTTGGAAGTCACGAGTTCGGTGACTCCTCCTTCAGTCCGTACTGCGCATGGGCTTCGGCTCCATCCTCAGATTGTTTTTCGCCAGCAGGGAAATGATGGAGCGTGGTGATAACAGTAAGAAACCCATGTGTGTTGTATCTAAATAAGATAGACTGGAACGGATACAGGTAGCCGGGGAGGCGGGTGGGCGTGTACAGATCTGCAGCTCTACATGCCAAGAACAGATGCATACTGGTAAGTAGCATATTCCGTTCGAGGCATATGAGCTGCAGATTGTACACTTTTGCATAGATTATATAGCAGTACCC
The DNA here is from genome assembly GCF_964204655.1 of Triturus cristatus. Taxonomy (NCBI): domain Eukaryota; kingdom Metazoa; phylum Chordata; class Amphibia; order Caudata; family Salamandridae; genus Triturus; species Triturus cristatus. Next base: position 216,471,828 of record NC_140587.1, on the reverse strand, counting down.
AGCCCTAGCGGCGACCACCGGCATCCGTTGCAGCGGTTTGAAATAGTGTCTTTAGTACAGCCTGGCCCACACTAGCTTGTTGCTTGGAATGCACGTCTACACAGTAATTTTTTGTGAAGGTGTGCGGAGTTGACCATGTGGCTGCCTTGCAGATGTCATCTAAGGGTATGTTCCCTAGAAAAGCCATAGAAGCCCCTATCCTTCTTGTAGAGTGGGCTTTAGGTGGAACAGATAATGTTCTTTTTGCTTTGTGATAGCAAATTTGTATGCACTTAACAATCCACCTAGCTATCCCTGATTTAGAGATGGGGTTACCTTTATGGGGTGGAGAGAAGGAGACAAACAATTGTTTGGTCTTCCTGAAAGGTTGCGTTCTTTGTATGTAGTACAACAAAGCCCTTTTAACATCAAGTGTATGTAGAGCCCTTTCCGCAACAGATTGAGGTTGCGAGAAAAAAAACGGTAATTCCACCGATTGATTAAGATGGAAGGGGGAAATGACCTTGGGCAGAAATTTTGGGTTTGTACGAAGTATCACCTTGCTGTGACGTATCTGCAAAAAGGGTTCTTGTATAGTGAACGCTTGTATTTCACTAACCCTTCTAAGGGAAGTGATAGCAATGAGGAAAGCTGTTTTCCAGGTGAGGAACTGTAGCTCACATTTATGCATTGGTTCGAAAGGCGGACCCATTAGCCGTGTAAGAACTACGTTTAGATTCCATACAGGGGAAGGTGGTGCCCTGGGTGGAATTACTCGTTTTAGGCCTTCCATAAAGGCTTTAATAGCGGGCACTCTGAACAGTGATAAATGCTGTCTGTTTTGTAGGTAAGCAGCAATTGCTGCGAGGTGTAGACGTATGGATGAATATGCCAGGTTACACCTTTGAAGATGGAGCAAATAGCATATGATGTGCTGTATGGATGCATCTAAAGGGTTGATTGTATTGTTACGGCAGTAAACAACAAACCTCTTCCACTTTGCGGCATAGCATGCTCGAGTGGTAGGACGTCTGGCTTCCTTGATAATGTTCATGCAATCAGGGGGAAGGTTAAGGTATCCAAATTCTAAGATTTCGGGAGCCAGATCGCAAGGTTGAGCTGAGCTGGGTCCGGGTGCCTGATTTCTCCATGGTTCTGTGTTAGGAGGCATGGGGACAGGTGCAGTTTTTGATGTGGTACTACCGATAGCTGTAGCAGTGTGGTGTACCACGGCTGCCTGGCCCATGTTGGAGCTACCAGAATGAGTGTGAGGGAGTGCTGCTGTAGCTTCCTTACCACTAACGGAATTAGCGGGAGAGGTGGAAAGGCGTATGCAAATTTGCCTGACCAGTTCATCCATATCGCATTGCCCTTGGACAATGGGTGTGGGTATCTGGCGGCGAAGCTTGGGCATTTTTTGTTTTCGTGGGTGGCGAAGAGGTCTATCTGAGGATGCCCCCACTTGTGGAAGAATGGGCGAAGAACTTGTGGATGCAGTTCCCATTCGTGCATTTGCTGCGTTTGTCTGCTGAGCAGATCTGCCATGGTGTTTTGTATGCCTGGGACGTGCTGTGCCAGGAGAAAGATTTTTGGTGGAATTGCCCATCTCCATATGCTCTGTGCTAAGCGGGAGAGCTGGGGACAGTGTGTCCCCCCCTGTTTTTGAATATAATACATCGCAGTCATATTGTCTGTGCGAATGAGGACTGCTTTGGCTGAAATTTGTTTCTGAAAGGATTTCAGGGCTAGAAAGATCGCCAATAACTCCAGATGGTTGATGTGGAGTACTTTTTGCTGTGGCGTCCATAGACCTTGCACTGTGAGGTGTAGAAGGTGCGCTCCCCAGCCGGAGAGCGATGCGTCCGTCGTTAGAATCACCTGAGGAACCGGGTCCAGGAACGGCCGCCCTTTGGAAAGGTTTGTGGTGTTCCACCACTGCAGAGAGTGATGGGTGCGGCCGTCCACCAACACCAGATTCGTCAGCTGTCCCTGGGCCTGGTTCCACTGCCGTGCTAGGCACTCTTGGAGTGGACGCATGTGGAGTCTTGCATGGGGCACTATGAAGATGCAAGATGCCATCATCCCTATTAGCTTCATAAACACTCGTGCTGGGAGAGAGTGTTGAAGAGTGAATGTTTGGCGCAAGGCTTGTATGCTTGCGATTCTGGCTGAATTGGGATAGGCTATAGCCTTGGAGGTGTCTATAGTGGCCCCGAGATATTGCTTTGTGTGAGATGGTATGAGGTGGGACTTTTGATGGTTCACCGTGAAGCCTAGCCGGTGGAGCAGTTGGATGGTGCTGTTTGTATGTTGCACACATTGGCCGTAGGACGCGGCTTTTATGAGCCAGTCGTCCAAGTAAGGGAAGACGTGAATGTGTTGCCTTCTGAGGTGAGCTGCTACTACTGCTAGGCATTTGGTAAACACCCGTGGTGCGGTTGTGACCCCGAAGGGGAGAACCTTGAATTGGTAATGCTGACCGTCCACCACAAACCTGAGGTACTTCCTGTGAAAAGGGTGTATTGGAATATGAAAGTATGCGTCTTTCAAGTCCAGTGTAGTGAGAAAGTCTCCCTGACACAGGAGAGGGAGAACTTGTTGGAGGGTGACCATATGGAAATGGTCCGAATGTATGTATGCATTTAGAGGCCGGAGGTCTAGAATGGGCCGTAGGGTCTCGTCTCTCTTTGGGATTAGAAAATACAGAGAGTAGACCCCTAGATTTTGCTGGTTGACGGGGACCTGCTCTATAGCTTGTTTTTGGAGGAGGGAGATCACCTCCTGTTTGAGCAGTATGGTGTGTTCTTGTGACATTGTACGGTGCCTGGGTGGAATATTGGGTGAGGTAGATGTTAGTTCGAGACAGTAGCCTGACTGAACAATTTGTGTCACCCATTTGTCTGATGTTATGGTCTCCCAGGTCTGAAGAAAATGTTGTAGCCTACCCCCGACTGGAGTGGAATGGTCTGGGGGAAGCGGGGGAAAGTCATTGGGCGGGTGGTGTGGCAGAACTGGTGTTGTTGGTTTGGCCCCTGCCTTTATTATTGTTTCCCCTATAACCACCTCTCTGATAGCCCTTTGAGAAGGTATTCTGAGGAGGGGACTTGTAGGAAGTAGAGGCGTTATCGGCAGAGTAACCTCTGACTGTGCCCCGAAAGGAGGAACGACAAAATGAACGTCTAGGTGTATGGGATTGTAATGCCCCCATAGACTTTGCCGTATCCGTGTCCTTTTTCATTTTCTCCAATGCTTCGTCCACCTTTGGACCAAATAGGTGTTGTTGGTCAAAGGGTTGATTTAATATAGATGCCTGGACTTCTGGCTTAAACCCTGAGATTCTGAGCCAGGCATGACGACGAAGCAAAACACTGGTGTTTATAGCTCTCGAAGCTGTGTCTGCTGCGTTGAGGGCACATTTAATTGAGGTATTGGTGATGAGCTTTCCCTCCTGTATTAGCTCCTGAGCCCTGTGTTTATGTTTGTCTGGGAGGTGTTGCATGATAGCCTCCAGTTCATCGTAATGTGCTCTATCATAACGTGCAAGCAGAGCTTGTGTGTTGGCAATGCGCCACATATTTGCGGCCTGCGAGGCAGTGCGTTTACCAGACGCATCTAAGAGCTTTGACTCCTTATCTGGTGGGGGAGCCTCCCCCGAGGATTGAGAGTTAGACCGCTTCCTAGCTGTGGATACCACCAAAGAGTCCAAGGGAGCAGGTCCTTTAATATATGCAGGATCTGTGGGGGCTGCTTTATATTTTTTCTCTATCCTGGGGTTTAGTACCCTAGCTCTGACTGGGTCCTTGAACACCTCTGCAGCATGTTTGGTTACCCCTTTTAGCATGGGCAATATTGCTGAGGCCTTATCTTGTATATCAAAAGTGTCCAGCAGGAAATCGTCCTCAACTGGCTCGCTATGTAATTCTACCCCATGGTAGTGTGCCGCCCGCTGTATTAAGTGGTGGAACCCCAGGGAGTCCTCTGGAGGAGACGGCCTGGATGGATAAATGTCATCTTGAGGCACATCTGGTATATCGGGGTTGTGGTAATCCTCCCATGGGTCTGGTATCCCTGGAGGGGTGGGGTCTATTGGGGCGTCTGCCGGGTCATAATCTGGATCTCCGTAATCAGGGTCTGGAGATGGGGTCGGAGAGCGGTGAGGCAAAGGTGGTGGAGATATGGGAGGTGGAGGAGGTGGAGAAAGTGGAGGAGGTGGTGGAGAGGGTACTCTGAAGGGGGATGTGGCAGAGTCCTTCCGTTTTGGCGGTGGAGGAGGATCTGGCTTGTGTAAATGTCTTTATTTGGAAGACAAAGTTAAATGACCAGTCTTTGGATCCTTTGTTAAAGTTTTTTGATAAGGATCAGGCGTAAATAGTTCTTGTGGCACCGAATCATCTGTCGGTGCCGATGTTTTCGGAGCCGAGGGCTTCGATGGTTTCTCCATGCCATGCTTTTTCGGGGTCTCCGATTTCTTCGGTGCCGAGGCGGTCTTCGGCGCCGGAGCGTCGGTGCCGAGGGACTTATGCTTAGGCTTTATCGGCACCGAGAGTGCAGGTTTCGAGCCCGATGACTTCGGAGCCGAACTGGGCGTGGTTTTCTTCGGTGCCGAATGGTGTTTTTCGGCACCAGGAGTAGGCCGGCTCGAGCCCGAGCCGCCGGGAGACTTATGATGCTTCGACACCGGGCCCGAAGGTGGGGTGATGGAAGCTGTAGGTTTGTTTTTGTCTAGGCCCGGAGGCGAAGGTGTAACCTGTGTCTCTTTCGGTGTGGGTAGGGGAGTTGGAGGGGGTAAGGTACTCACGACCCTCTGCGCCGGTGTTATCTCCTCCAGGTCAGAGTCGTCGGCCTCGGAAGCGCTGACGAGTTCTTCCTCCTGCTCTGTGTGCTGCTGCCCCGAAGCTCCGGTGTCGTCTCCGAAGATGTCGGGTGGAGCCGAAGTCGATGAGTGCGCCATGGTGCGTCGAGCTCTTCGATCCCGGATGGTCTTTTTCGATCGAAAAGACTTGCAGGCGGGGCAGTCTCGAGCCTCGTGTTCTGGAGAGAGGCAGAGGTTACACACCTGATGGAGGTCGGTGTGGGGAAATTTAGACCCACATTTTGGGCACTTTTTGAAGGGAGTCCTTTCCATCGGCCGAGACCGGAGTCGAGGGAGGCCCGTAGGCCGGTGCCGATGTCTGGAGTCGAAAAGTGCCGCCGAGAGAGATGAAGAAGATGATTTCTCTTAAGAATCTCGATGGACGAGGATTTTCCGTCGAAGGTCGAACTGGAAAGGTTCAAAGCCGGAGCACGAAGTATCACATCCGAGCCCGATGGCGGAAAAAAACAATCTGAGGATGGAGCCGAAGCCCATGCGCAGTACGGACCGAAGGAGGAGTCACCGAACTCGTGACTTCCAAAGACTGTCCAAGAAGAAAAACAAACTGCAAACATCCGGGCCCAACACCAGATGGCGATCTATGCAAAAGTGTACAATCTGCAGCTCATATGCCTCGAACATTATGTTTACATAGCGGTGTGTATACACCATGTAAATTGTGCGCAGCAAATACAAGCTCCCATACTTGTTATTAACTTGGAAACAACTGGAAGAGGCATTAACCACCTTGGAACTTAACCAACTTGTTAATGCACCCACCCATGACCAGGGTCACACCCTTGATTTAGTATGGACCACCCATCCCTCTGCTAGCCTGGCGGATATTAGTCCTTGTGCCTGGTCTGATCACTTCCTGATCAGATGCTTGATTCCGCTCGAGGGCCGGGTGGCCCCCCCCCTCCCCCAGAATGGAAAATCCTGCTTGGGTGGAAGAAAATAGAAGAATGTGACCTTGTGGGGACCCTGCGTTACTCAGCCCCAAAAAGGCCAGTACTGGGAAACCTTGACCAGGAAAGAGTCCCTCTCGCTCAGTCTGAGGAATGCCATTGATAAAGTCGCTCCCGCACGTAGGGAAAGAGTGAGCAAGAAAGGCAAAGGGGCCCCCTGGTTTAATGAGGCTTTGAGAGGGAAGAAACAAACACTACGCCAATTCGAGAGAGGCTGGCGTAAAGCACACGATCCAGGTGCCCTCTCTGAATACAAAGCCATGTTTGCAACCTACAAAAAAGCCATCATAGCCAGGAAGGCGGAATACTACGAAACTAGGATTCTGGCCGCCGACAATAAACAGAAGGAGACTTTTCGGATCCTAACGGCCCGTCCCGAAGACTGCAATAAGTTTCAGTCCTACTTTCTGCACAAAGTCACTGACCTCCTGTCGGTCATTCACCACACTCCCATTGTCCATATTCCTCCGGTGGCTGATCCCACACTGCCCGTCTATGATAAACCCCTCTCCTTCTTTCCAAAGTTAAATCATGAATCTCTGAGCCTCCTACTGGCCCGCACCAAATCGGGGTAGCCAGCGGACCCGGCTCACCTAGGGTGTTTCGCATGGCACTCCCCCTGGGTGGAGAATGAGGTCCTCAACTTACTAAATCGGTCTCTCGACACCGGCCAGGTTCCGACCAACTTTAAAGAGGCGAGAGTCATACCACTGCTGAAAAAAACAGGGGCAGATGCAACAAATCTCAAAAACTTTAGGCCAATTTCCCAGCTCCCTTTTCTGGCAACGGTGCTGGAACAACATGTGCTGATAACCACAGGCCTGTTTCAGGGCTTACCACAGCACAGAACTGGTAATGCTGGCAGTGCTGGACAATCTCAGACTGATTGCCGATAACAAGAAGCCTTGCGCCCTGATCCATCTAGACTTGTCCGCGGCATTCGATTTGATCAACCATGGCCTACTTTTGTCGCGGATTAGGGAGCTAGGAGTCCAGGGGGTAGCATGTCAATGGCTTGTGTCATTCCTGCCAGACCGATCTCAAAGGATCCAACTTGCTGACCAGGTAGGTGTCTGATGCGGGTGAGCTAACGTGTGGTGTCCCTCAGGGATCGGCACTTTCCCCCCTTTTCTTCAATGCATATCTCCAGCCCCAGGTGACCGCATTGTCTGGTATGGCGTGCCAAATCTTTAACTATGCGGACCACACCCAAATCATCTAGATTGACAACTCTCCCACGGCCCATGTACGGTTGCAGAATATCCTGAAGTTCACAGTCAACTGGATGACAGCCAACTCCCTCAAAATTAACCACGCTAAAACCGAGGTACTGCCCATTACCACGAATATTAACCCTCGGAGTAACCTTTTCTGGCCACAAGAGCTTGGCCCCACACCCGAGCCAGCCCCAGTTGTAAAGAGTCTGGGTATAAAAATAGATGCCAAACTCTCCATGTACCACCGGGTTTCTACTGTGGTGGGAACATGCGTGGGCCTGCTAAGATTGTTACGGAAACTAGCCCCCCTTCTCTCATTCACGGAACTCTGTATGGCAGTGTCAGCATTGATTATCTCTCGCTTAGATTATGGAAATTCTCTATTTTGGCCTCCCAGGAAAGCTGCTAACAAAACGCCAGGTAGTCATGAACGACACTGCTAGACTGATTTTCAGGCTCCCAAGGCAGGCTCACGCCACCCCCCTATTGCAGCAGCTACGCTGGCTCCCGGTCAAGCAGAGAACCATATTCAAGGGGCTATGCATAGCCCACAAAGCCATCCATGGTCAGGCCCCAGCATATATTAAGGAACGCCTGTGTAACGCCCTGAACGTCTCAGGGTCGTTTAACAGACACGATAATGAGAACGCAACCACTTGTGAAGGTTTAGTTATTTTAATGAAGGCAAAAATAATACAAGGAATAAACAAAGGTTATAGTCACTGGAATCCTCCAGGCTAAGTACGTTACCAGCCCACAGCACGGATGGTCCTAACCGTCCTCTGCATATACGCCGATCCCGGCGTATGCCAACAGAGGGCAGAAATGAAATGGCCGACAATGCCAATCGGTAGGCTGTGAGGGGCACGAAGAGTGTTGGGGAGAATCGAGGAGTCAGGGAAACACCCAGCCGGGGTCTCTACCTGAAGGGAGCAGCCGCTCAACCTCTTCCTCAGACTGCACCGGGACGCGGAGTCACCTCCTGGTGATGCGTCACCGATACCCCAATCACAAGCAAAGAAGACTGAACCGAGAGCAGCCGCTCGATCGATCCTGTGTACTTCCGAGTCTGTAACGCGGCAAACACCTCCTGGTGTGCGTTACAGCTGGCAGTCCCTGTATCTCTGGTCGGGCTGGGAGTTACGACTCCAACCAGCAAAAGCGCCACTGCGCTTTGACTCAGCCGAGTCAAAAAGTGAAGCTCAATGGTTATCCGGTAGAGCTTCCGGGTCCTTCACAGGTGACGATGGGGCAAGACACGGCCCAGGGAGTAACGACTCGACCTACCTCCGTTCTTGCCTTACTGGAGCACCACTCCGGAACACTGCTCTTCACTAAGCAGGTACGTCGGTGTAAACACAATATCCGACAGCGTTGTACCTCCCGGTTCCTCCCTTTATAGGGCGTGTTTTCCTTGAGTTATGTAACAGCTCTCCTGTTTACATAAGGGCGTGTTTTCCTTGAGTTATGTAACAGCTCTCCTGTTTACATAAGGGCGTGTTTTCCTTGAGTTATGTAACAGCTCTCCTGTTTACATAACCTATCAACCGCTAAGCATCCTGGGAGATGTAGTCCGTTTTCACTGGTTACCGTTTTCCTCCCCTCGCATGACAGGAATTCTTGACAGTACATCCTCCCTCTCAGCGGCTCCCCACGGGTCCAGCGCTGGCAGGAAAACGCCGATGGAACAAGGAGACCAAGCGCGGAGCATGAACCCCTTCAGCCGGTTCCCATGACTGCTCCTCCGGGCCATAGCCTTTCCACGCAACCAGGTACCACAGCTTCCCCCTGCGCCATTTGGACGCCCGTATGCCCGACACTTCATACTCCACCTCCGACTCCACGCATACCGGCCTAGGTGTCCCAGACGGCTTGGAGGGTGCTGGTTTGAGCAATGATACATGAAAGACAGGGTGTATCCGCAATGACTGGGGCAAGCACACCTTCACGTTCACGGGACCCATACACTTGGTAATTCGATAGGGGCCCATGTACTTGGGATGGAACACACTGTTCTTTCGAAACCTCATGTTTCTTGTGGATATCCAGACGTAGTCTCCAGTGCGGTACAGTGGCCCGGGCCTTCTCTTCCTGTCTGCCGCAGCCTTGTATCTTCTCTTGGCCTCTATTAGGACAGCCCTTGAGCGCATCAACGTGTCTTTTATGTGTGCCACCCTGTCCGCTGTGGCGGGAATCCTGTCCTCTCTGAACGGATGTAGAAATGGCAAGAACCTGGGATGTTGGCCATAGTTGCTATAGACCGGAGATGACTGTGTGGAGCTGTGAGTGGCGTTGTTATAGGCTATCTCTGCAACCCATAGCAAGTCGACCCATTCTTCCCTGCCCTGGTCCACAAAACATCGCAGATACTGTTTGAGCGTTTGGTTCAGGCGCTCGGTTTGGCCGTCCGTTTGAGGGTGGTAGCTGGTGGACAGGGCGGTCTTAACATGCAGCGCAGTGCACCAAGTCTTCCAGAATTGCGCAGTAAACTGCGACCCCCGGTCCGACACGATCACCCCAGGTAATCCATGCAGTCGTACCACATTCTTTAGGAGTAGTGACGCCAATTCCCCGGCCGTAGGGACTCTCTTGCAGGGGATGAAGTGCCCCATTTTCGTCAAGTAATCCACCACCACCAGTATTGCCGTCATCCCCTGGTCTACCGGTAGGCCCACCACGAAGTCCAGTGATATGCTATCCCATGGTCTATCCGGGGTCGGAAGTGGATGTAAGAGCCCTTGGGTTCGGCCATGGTCGGCCTTCATGGTAGCACACGTAGGACACTCCTGTCCCCACCTCCTGACATCCACTCTCATGGTTGGCCACCAGAAATGCCGTCCCATGCTAGCCACCGTTTTTTCAAAGCCCAAATGACCTGCGCATGGAGAGTCATGGCACCAGATGAATGCTTGTTTCCTTAGCCTAGGCGTGGGTATCAATAGGCACCTGCCCTTCAGGGGTATCCCGTCCTTCAGCTGCCATTCTCTGTGACTGAGGAGCCACCTCCGCCATGCGAATGACCTGATCCTTCTCTTTATTCCCCTCAGGAAAGTATCCGGTTGGATAACCCCCAATACCATCCTCGGGGAAATGATGGAATGCTCGGTCGCAGGCAATGGTTCCTTAACTGCAGATTGACGGGACAGGGCGTCCGCCTTCCGGTTTTCCGTCCCCGGCCGATATGTGATGCGTAAGTTGAACCCCGCAAAGAAGATCATCCACCGCAGCTGTCTGGGAGAAAGGTGTCTTGTGGCCGTCATGAACTGTAGGTTCCGATGGTCCGTGTACACCGATACCACATGTCTTGCCCCCATCAACCAATGCCTCCATTCGGTGAAGGCGTCCTTGATTGCGAGAAGCTCCTTCTCCGCAATATGGTAGTTGCGTTCGGCGTCGCTGAGTTTGCGGGACATGTACGCAACGGGATGAAGCACCCCTGTGTCGTGGTTGCGTTGGGACAAGATAGCCCCCAGCGCCACATCCGATGCGTCCGCTTCCACCACGTAGGGGAGATCCGGATCGGGGTGAGCCAACACCGGCGCCTTACCAAAGGCGCTTTTCAGGGCCTCAAAGGCTTTGTTCGCTTCAGGGGACCAGACAAACTCCTTGGACTTCCTCAGTAGCTGTGTGATTGGGGCCACCAATCCTGAAAATCCATCTATAAACCGCCTGTAAAAGTTGGCGAAGCCAATGAAACTTTGGACGTCCTTCACGCTTTGGGGCACCGGCCATTCTTTCACCGCCTTGATCTTTCGTTCTGCCATCTCCTGTCCCTCTGGACTCAGCATCACTCCGAGGAATTCCACGGATGTGACGTGGAAGTCACACTTGCTGAGTTTACAAAACAGCATGTTTTCCCTCAGCTTGTGGAGCACAGCTTTGACGTGGTGTACGTGCTCCTCCACACTGGACGAATAGATGAGGATGTCGTCGATATATACGACCACGTAGATATCCAACTCCTCTCTGAATACCTCATTCAAAAAGTACTGAAAGGCTGCCGGGGCGTTGCACAGACCGAACGGCATGACGAGGTACTCAAAAAGGCCGAACCTGGTGTTAAAGGCGGTCTTCCACTCGTCTCCGTCCCTCATGCGCACCAGATGGTATGCCCCTTTCAAATCCAACTTGGTGTAGATACGAGCTTTCTTGACCTGTTCCAGAAGTACACTGATGAGAGGCAAGGGGTACCGATTCTTTACGGTTATCGCATTCAATGCCCTAAAGTCCACACAGGCTCTCAGCTCCCCATTAGTCTTCGGGATGAAGAAGAGTGGCGAGGCGGCCGGAGACTTGGACGGGCGGATGAATCCTAGCTTGAGGAGTTTATCCAGGTACCCCCGGAGATGCACGTTTTCAGGCTCCGTCAGGGCATACAGCCTGCCGCTGGGAACGCTGGCCCCTGGCACCAGGTCGATCGGGCAGTCAAACTGTCTATGTGGTGGTAGCACTTCCGCCTTCACCTCATCAAATACATCCTCAAAACTGTGATAAGCCTGGGGGAGAGCCACATCTTTTTCTGCCGCTGTAGCCACCGTCTGACTCCCGCTCTCATCTGCGTCAAGGGATTCCGTTCTTATTCCACAATGCAGGATGCAATACGGTGACGTCAGTTCGATGCGATGTGTTGGCCAATCCACAGAGGGGTTGTGTTTCTGTAGCCACGGCAATCCCAATATGACGCCATATTGGGGCGCTCGGATGATGTTAAAATCGATTTGTTCCAAATGGTTCCTCCCACATCTCATCGGAAGGACCCCCGTGTGCTGCCCGATGGGCCCCGTCACCAATCGCCTTCCGTCTACAGCATAGACGTCTTCGGGTACAGCTTTGGGAAGAAGCACTAGCCCTAGCCTGCATGCCTCGTTGTGGTCCATAAACATGCCAGTGGCCCCTGAATCCACCATGGCCACAACGGGTATCCACTGGTCATGCACTCCCACGTGCACCGTGAGAAACAGGTGTCGTTGTCCCTTAGTGACCGAGTTGGAAAGTGAAGGGATGGATGAGTGACTCAGAGATGCCCCTTCTTTGGTCTGGGAGTCCTCTAGTTTTCCGCCGGTACGTCCACCACGGCTGTTACCGACCGGTTGGCCCGATAACGTGACGTCTTCGGTTTGGCAGGGCATTCACGTACGTAGTGGCCTTTTTTGCCACAATATAGGCACAATCCTTGTTTACGGCGTGACTCTTTCTCCGTGGCTGTGAGGCTTGCTCGTATTGCGCCGATGTCCATGGGTTCTCCCTTGGATGCGGTGGAAGTTTCAGGACTTCCCACTGTCACATAGGATGGAAGGGAGTTTCCTTTTCTCCCATGATCCCCCTTTCTTTCACTTAGCCTATGTTCCAGCCGTAATACCAGGTTGATAAGGCCCTCACATGTCTTGGGTTGTGGGTCAATATGAGCCACGGCGTCCTTGAGCTCATCGCACAGCCCGTGATGGAAGAGCGCCGTCTGTTTAGCAACAGGCCACTTGGTTTCCGCAACCAGCCTTCGGAACGCGTTGAGATACTGCACCAGGTCTTTGGATCCCTGTCTCAACTCAAGCATTTCACGGTCCGCCGTGTACGAGTCAGCCCTTCTGTCGAAGACTTTCAGGAATTCCTTGCGAAAAGCACCCCAATCACATAAGATGGGGTCGTCCCTGCTCACCAGAGGTACGGCCCATTGTGCCGCGTTTCCAGCCAAATAGGATATAAGGAAAGCCACACGAGCCTGACTCGTGGGGAACGCCCTTGGTTTGCACGATAAATGTAGCGCCACTTGTGTGAGGAATACCTGCACTGTGTTAGGATCCCCACTGTACCTCTCTGGTGTTGCCAAGGGGACGGCTACCGGCATTTCCACTACTACCGCAGGGGTCTGGTTCGTGAGGGAGGTGCTGGGCGTGAGCGGGTCCAATTGGATAGCATCCAGTCTGGCTTTTACATCGGCTGTTTCTTGCCTGGAGGCAGCCAATTCAATTTGCACGGTCGCTAAAGCAGCCAGCACATCATCAAGTGTTGTCATGTCTGTTATCGACCGGGAGACAGTTAGTGTTATTAAGGTCGGATATTTTGTAACGCCCTGAACGTCTCAGGATCGTTTAACAGACACGATAATGAGAACGCAACCACTTGTGAAGGTTTAGTTATTTTAATGAAGGCAAAAATAATACAAGGAATTGAGTCTGCCTTATCATCGAAAAGGTGACAACAACAAAGGGCATGTCCAGTAAGGTGGATTAGACATCCCCAGAAAAAACAGACTTTCTCAACCAGGCGTAGCGCCTCAGGGCTACTAACATGGAAACCGGTCTTCCCATGTGAGTCGGAAGTATCCAGCACACATCTGATTGTGAATTAGGCTGCGTCTTTACCCTTTGCCACTGCACGGGTGAGAACGGCTCGGACCTCCTCCGGGCACTGTGGCAGCACCTGCGCAAACATATCCCACACTCTCTGGGTATAACGGCCCAAGAACCATGCGGTTTCACAGACCGCAGTGCTAAGTTGGCGGAAGAAAACATCTTCCCAAGGTGGTCCAGCTTCTTGGACTCCCTATCTTGGGGAGCAGTAGGGAATGCGGGGCTTGGACCGCCAAGCTCTCTGGGTTCAAGTGTTGGGAGAGGAAAATTGGGTCTCCCGGGGCCATGCGGTGGCGTAGGGCAATCATCCTGTCCACAGAAGCCGCTGTGCTGGGCTTGGACCAAGTGCCCAGAAGGACGTCCGTGAGGGCTTCATTAAAGGACAGAAGGGGTTCTGAAGAAGCTGCCGCAGGTTGAAGTACCTCTGTCAAGAGGTTAGTCCTAACTGCCACTGTAGGAAGCTCCAGGCCCAAGGCCTCAGCCGCCCTACACAACACCACTGCATATGACACTCCCTCCTCCATAGCTACGGTAGGGGTAGAAAGCATGCCACGGTCAGGGAAGGTATCCAGACCACTGGCGTTACCAAGGTCCTCTCGCCAGTACGGCTCATCAAGTTGATCAGCTAAAAGGGTCCACAGACCCCTCCCAGTCCTGCTCACCCTCCTCTGGTTGCCAGTCAGGTGGAAAAGGAACACTAGGGATGAACAGTGCACTAAAGTGCCCCCTAGCGCCAGTGCAGATGTCAGTCAATATCGGTCCGGTGCCGTGTCCAAGTCGGGGGTGAGGCACAGTACCTTCCCCCGCTCCAGGGGCGTCGTCGTCGGGATCGGCGCCGGAGAAGGTACCATGAGGTTGACCGGCGTCGATCCAGATCCAGGCCTGGATCCTCGAGGGCCCTCCGGTGCTACGGCTGGAGCCGCCTGCATCAAAATCCCAGGGCCCTCAAACGAACCTGCGGGGCCCGAAAGCGCGCGGGTGCAGTCGGGCTGGCCAAAGATGCTGTGAAGTGCTTTGTCGAAAGCTTGAAGCTTGGCTGAGGACGCTCCGGCACCGGGAAAAGGAGGGAAACACGGGGGTCGCCCCAGGAGCAGGCTCCAAAGATGGAGCCGGAGAGCGACGACACTCTGGGTCCTGCGTCGCATCGGCCGACGGAAGGGGAGAAGGTGAAGAGCGACGCTGCCTCTTCTTGTGCTTCGACTTACCTGAAGATCTCGAAGACGAATGATGGCTCCGCGACCGGTCCCGACACCTTACTCTCGACCAGGACCTCGAACGACGTGGAGCCAACTGCCAGGCCACCAAGAGCTTTCAGGTCTGCTCCCGAAAAGACTTAGGATTCATGGCCAGACAGTCAGAGCACAACTTCAGGTCATGGTCGTGCTCCATGCAATAGAGGCACACGAGGTGGGGGTCCGTAACTGACATCAGGCGGGTACAGGCCTCGCACGGCTTGAACTCAGTCAGTCGATGGGACAACCTATGTACACCAGGAGTTGAAAGACTCAAAATAATTCGATAAAAGTCGAGAAAAAACATAGTAAAAAAATTACTAATGGGGTAGCTCTCTCCGGATCTGCAAAAGGCTGGCGCGGAAAAAGAAAGAACTGACATCAGTGCGCAGGGGCGGTGTCCAAGTAGACACCGAAACGTCATTCCAGCGACCATGACGCCAACGACGGACGCGGAGCCGACCAACGTCACCTACCGACACGCAGGGGTACTGCTAAAGAAAAATCTCCGGATCCCATCTCATGCCTGGGGGTAATTCTGAGGTAACTACAGTCTCTTTCAGTTTAAGAGGTTGTTTGTAGTTTGAGTGCCCTGTAGATATTTCAGTGAGCTGGAACTCTTGATCTGCAAATTGTTCAGATAACGAAAGACATGCATGTTTGATCTTCTTAGATTTGCAGCTACTACAGCTAAGCGTTTTGTGAGTACGTATGGGGCCGTTGTTACCCAGAATGGTAGGACTTTGAACTGATAGGGACGTCCACTTACCACAAATCGGAGGTATTGGCGAAGTGCTGGATGGATAGGGATATTAAAGTTTGTCCTTCAGATCTAATGCAGCCAGGAAGTTGCCTTCTTGTAGTAGTGGTATCAAATTCTGAAGTGTTACCTTGTGAAAGTGTTTGGATATTTTGTATTGTTTGCGTGTTTACAAGTCCGGGACGGAGCGTTCCATCCTTTTTGAGTTTCAGAATTATAGGGAGTATACTCCTTGTCCTTGATGTTTGAATGGGACAGGTTCAATGGCCCCTTTTTGTAATAATGCTATTCCTGCTTCTTTCAGAAGGTGTAGATGCTGTGGATTTGGGATGTGTTTTTTTGGTGGGATATTTGGCAGTTGTTTGAGCTCAGGAAAATATCTGTGAGTGATGATGTCTAACACCCACTGGTCTGATATCACTTCTGGCAACAACTGATGGAAGTGTTGTAGCCTTCCCCCTACAGGTGTTGTGTGGCCGGTGGGAATGGTTGGGTAGTCACTGTTTGATGGTAGGTGCTCTTCTACCTCGTGATTATAGCCACCTAAGTAACAGCCTTTTCCCGACTATTGGTGGTATTGCTACTGCTGCCTTTGGTAGCTTGGGGTCTGTGGTGTGGTACTCTTGGCCTCTCGCCATCGGTAGCACCCAAAGAGCTGTTTTTGGGTTGTAGACTGCAAGACTCCCATTGACTTGGCTGTTTCTGTATCTTTTTTTTATCTTTTTAAGTTGTGTGTCAAATTCTGGGCCAAAAAGATGTTCACCATCAAAATAAATTTTCAAAATGTGCTGTTGTACTTCTGGGTTGAACCTAGATATACAAAGCCATTCATGTCTACGGAGCATTACTGATAAATGAATGCCTTGTGCTGCGGTGTCTGCTTTAGCTAACGCACATCGGACGGTTGCATTTGATATAGGTCTCCCTTCCGCAACTAGATCTTACCCTTTTTTAGGTCTCGCCTGAGCCAGCGCATGTGCTGCTCTGCGAGACATTTAGTATGTGGGTTTTCAAAGTGCTACCCACTGGCTTTTGCTGGCCTCAAGCATGCGTGTCCGCGTGCGTGAACGAGCACAGGCCATCTGGCTTTCTGTAATGGCTCATTAAGCCTTACAGCGTGTGAATCCCCTCCCCTCCCACCTCACTTCTCCCCCTCCCTCCTCGTCAGCTTCATTTTCGTGTTCCCCTTCTTCCCACCCCCCCTTTGTTGATGTTCACTTGATCGCGATCAGTTTCACTTTCACAGGCGGCCGTGTCACTAACGCTTGTGTACATATTGTAAACCAAACCGTGTGCGTGCTTAAATTGAGCTTTTTTTCCCCTTCGACACGTGGATTACAGGCAGGGAACCTTGATCGATGTGGGCTCCACATGTGCCCTGATGCTCAGATAATTCTTAGTAAAGCGTATAAATTACTCCAGGACTGTCACGTGCGCACAGCAATTGACAGCGTTCTGCAAGTATCTCCTGCCTGGACGATTTTCATGAACGGAGAAAGAACGCTTCCGAAGATAACTTGCAAGCAGAGATGGAATGCCATAAAGAAACCTTTCTAAAATCTCTGCTGCTAGGGAGGTGCCTAGTGCACCCCTGCTCTCATGCCCAGACAGCGCACCCATCTGAGGTGTGACCAACAACGCAGTCGATTTGAAAATATATGCAAACCCCAGAACAATCTGACAGTCTGCGAATACTGGCGGCTACTAACTTATTAAAGTGTCACTGAAATTCGGAAAACATGTTTGCTCGGGGCACCCCAGTTCTAAATGGCTGTGACTTCAGTTTGACTACGTCTAAATTAATGACGCCACCAAACGCAAGGCGCCTGCACCAGGTGCTACATGTGCTTCTTTCAAAGTTAAGCTGTTTATTGCTAGAGTTGTAATCTGAAAGCACCATGCGCCAACAGGGAACCCCTTTTAATAAGCGCGTCCATGTGGGGGCAACACTTCAACCCTCCTTCTGTCCCTGAGCGCGTGCAATCAGGTGGACCCTGAATACACACGTTTTTCGTAAACATCTTTCCACAACTTTTTCCAAACTCGTTCCTACGTTATACCTTCCTGCGAGCATCATTTCATTTGCCCACTCTATATGCCCCACAATTATAGCCCCACCGTAACTTCTAGGATTCCCGCCATTTCCCTCCGCTTACCATCCTCGGCAGCGTCCAGCGCCAAGAAGCCTCCTGGGCCTAAGGAAGCACTGCCACAGCCTCCGCAGCACCGTGAAGTGCGGGGATCTCCTGCAGGTCGCACTCTGAGGCATGGCCGAGCTTAGAATCCATTTTCAAATCTGGTAACCACTTGCGAGCAGCGAGTTGGGCCGGAGCCAGCGCCTCTGAGTCACCGCCCCGCTCCGGCGGAGGCTTGCCCTGGTCCTTGGCACAGGGAGCCGCTTTCCACCGTGTTCGCAGCCGAGATGGCCCAGCAGGAATGAAAAGCATCAAAGGACGAGGCATTTCCACAAGGTTTTACAAGGTCACCTTCACACGGCTTGAAGAGGCATTCACCACACGTGCCTGCTTCAACCGGTGACGTGATTCCACAGCTGTGCTCGTGGTTGGTCGCTAACTAGGAACACTCTTGAATGTTTCCCTCCCTTCTTCACACAGCCAGCTTTAAACTTACTTAAAGGCTTCCTTTCAATGCGTCGCCCCTTTTTTTTATTAAATGGCGTTTAACATTAGCACTTTCTTCCTGACAAATGAAATGAAATTTCATTACTCTCCTTGAAATAATCGCATGAGATTGTCTGCAGTGAGCCTGCCTTAACCCTTAAAAGGTAGCGAACTGCGTGTGCGCGGCTCACAGATACAATCTCATCATATTGTGGTTCCTGTGTGCAAGTGTGTTTTTCAGTTTTCTTGGTTGTGAGCGATTTTTGCAAGCAAAATGGTCGATTTTTGTACCCAAACAATCCACAAAGGACTTATGCCTATGTAATTAATTACTAATGGTATCTTCTAGAAAGAACAGGAAGTGAATTATTCACATCAGAGCACACTCCCAAGCAATGCTCATAGAAGTCACTCACAATGGCTGACCTTAATTATATATGAACAGGCAGCTGTGGTAACTTTACTTGAATTAATATCCCAGTGTCTACTTTACAGGAGCAACCTAAATGTGGAAGGTGTTTTTCCAACACAGTCCAGGCCAGTGACCTTAACACATTTACCTCATGCATTGTCCTAAGCCACTTTCGGGAGTCCAACACAATATGTTGCACAGAGTAAACCAAGATGCAGCCTTCATGTTCAGGTTCACAATTAAAGCATAGAGAAAAAACAGAGTAGAGTATGTGGGAGGATTAGGAAAGAAGTAGGCCAGAGGATAGGGTACTACATTAATTTCCACCTAACGTCCGATGTGAATCTGGGCACAAACACCTGTGCTGATTATGCTCGCTGGATCCCACAATTCACGCACATTCTGACGCAGCACATTAAACACACTGCACACATCTAATTTCCCACAAGAGGGCTCATAGGTAAATGGCATATTTAGAACCGCTCTGTGCACTTGGACACTCTGTGCAGTGTCACCACATCTTGCAGAAGACGGCACATATGCTCTGAGTACTGAACTCCACTGCACTAGACCAGCAATCAAAATTAAAGCCTAAATACTAGTATGAACAAGCATTGGCATTGCCATTCGGTCTCACTTTTGGGACCTTATAAGTATTTAGTTATGCACCACAATATCCTTGGTGCAACAACATCAACTGTTGCATGGCTAAACACTTATAAGGTCCCAAAGGCGAGACCTATTGGCTATGACAATGCTTGTTCCTGTATTGTTCTGGGAGATGTTGTAGTAAGGCCTCCGTCTCATCCCATGTTGGCCTGTTATAGTGTGACAATAGGCCAACATAATTTGCAATCCACCAGTTATTAGCATGCCCTGTAGCCACCCTTTTCCCCACTGAATCAATATGCGTACTCTTTGTCAGGAGGTGGAGATTCCCCAGTGTCTTGCGATGCAGTCTTTTACGAGCTGTAGTGACAACTGTGGAGGCTGCAGTAGGGTGTCCCCTGATATATACAGGGTCTGATGGATAAGGCCTGTATTTGCGTTCTATCCTTCGTGTAAGCATTCTGGACTTGACAGGATCTTTAAAAATGTCCTTGGATATATTTAAAATAGAACCTATCATCAGTAGATATCGTACTGTACGTTCAGTTTTCGAAAGTGTTTCCACCAAGAAATCAGTTTCCTCTTCTGTGGTCTGCATGGGTAGTTTATGGTATTCCACAGCCCTTTGGGGAGGAGGACCGTGTGGCCCCTGCCTCCCCAAGCCTGGTTATGCCCTGGGGACCCCATCCCCCAGGGCCATTTCTAAAAAACAAATTGGTGGGAGGGGTGGTGGGGTTGGGCCTGGGGGCTGCGCGGCCTGACCCCTTCCTGAGCTGTAATTGGTCCCGGGGACCTCCATCACGAGCTTTTTTTAGGCGCTCTGGACCCATTCCCCTAGGTCCACTCTTTTGTAAAGGTGAGGCTCCCCTCCTTGGGCCTTATTCAGCTCCGGGAACCCCATCTCCCAGGGCTGAGTCTGATTATTAAGGGCAAGGGGCACGCGCCCCACCTCCCTGGGCTGTTTTAGGCCCTAGGGACCCCATTCCCGGGCATGAGTATTAGGGGGGAATGGAGCACGCAGCCCTCCTCCCTGGCCAGATTCCAGACTCAGGGACCCCTTCCCCAGGGCCTGGCGTTATTAGGGGAAGAAGGCACGTGCCTCCCCACTCCCAGGGGCGAAAATGGCCCCAGGGCCCAGTGAAATTTGAAGGGGGAGGGAGACAGGCTGCCTACCCCCTCCCCAAGCTGATTTCGGCCACAGGGACCCCAGCAAACAGGGCCCTGCAACATTCTGCTGGGGAAGGATGGCACCTGGCCCCCCCCCTTCCGGGCTGCATTCGGCCCTGGGGACCTCAAACTTATAGATGGAGTGGAGGCGGGGAGGGTGAGATGGGCTGAATGTCCCCTCTCTCTCTCTATAAATAAATATTGACCATGGGGGTGGGCTTCCTGGGGTGCCTGGAGGCTCGGGGAAGAGGTTACGCAGCCCCCTCCCTTTCATGAATACAGCCCATGCAGAGGGCTTTCCCGGGCTTATAATCATTGAATGTGACCTGGCCACCATTTTTTCCCCTGATCCCACGAGTCGCGCGGGATTACAGCATTTTTTTGCGATTTTCTTTTTTTCTGGACACAGGGGAAGTCCCTTCCATGGGGCCTAGCCACCCAAAAAGGGATCACTTTGCAGCACAGGGAACATATATATTGGATAAAGAGAATAGACTACATAGCCTCCTCTTTCCTGCCCTAGGACAGAAGCTGTGTAGATACAGGCTGGCATGTCTGAGATGGGCACCGTCCGCTCAACTGAAAGGAGATCACTGTTTTATCCAACACAATTTACACAGCCAAAACAGACCTCATCGTTCACCATGAATGCACAACTATCACAAATATACATAAGCAGGGCTCAAAAATCATAAAAGTTTTACTAGACGTGCAGGTCTAGTAACTTGAAAAATCTCCTCGACCAAACTGTAATGTACTTGACCTCCGTCTCTGAAAACTGAGAAAATATGACAAGATAAGATTTAAAGGCATTTATTGCTCATTCACTTTGTGAGCAATAAAGATACATCTTATCTTGCCACATTTGCTCCGCTTTCAGAGACAAAGGTCAAAAGTCAGTCTGGCTTCCTACTCGCCAGAAAGGGAGAGTAGGGCCTAAAAATAGCTTGTCCTGATCAAATGTTTCGAGCCCTGATTAGCATGCAGGTGTATACACACACACAAATTCCATACTTCCTACTTGTCACATATACAATTTTGAGGATTTTTACCCATATGGGTAAAGGTAAACAGGCCTGAGCCTGTGGACTACAATGTTGCCTCCACCAACTTCTGTCACTACACAGAATAAGTTGATGGGACAGTATCCACCCTCACTGAAAAAGGAGTATATTGTTTTCCTGAGATCAGCGTACAGCTTTGATGTGGACAAACATGAAAACCAACATGGAGTTTCTTAAGTGGGATTGCATGACTATTAAGCACACTGGAAAAGAAAACCAGGATGCCCAGTTAACATATAAGGGCAGAATTTCACAGGTTTTCAAAGTCATGCAGAGGACTTCCTTCTCAGAACAAGCTCTCAACATCACCCACAATGATTAAACATAATTTTCATATACACAAAAAATACTTAAAATTGGCAAGAATGAATAATTGGCAACTACGCACCCCCACCCCCTTTCCTCCTGTGTCTCTACCAGGACACTAACATCGGTGCAAGTGAACTGGTAGCTTAAGAGTCGAGGGTAATGTTTGCTGCAAGGTAAAATTGTTTCAAATAATAACATCAATAAACAGGACTACTGTAAAGAAACAGTGAGGGAAGAGGTGAAGTGAGAGGCTGAGAGTGAAGGCTCACAGAAGCAGTGGAGTTGAAAATGCAGTAAATTTCAGCTTATGTTCAGGCCAGTCTTTGAAAGGGGACAACTGTAGTGCAAACAAAGAAGAAAGCATGGCCATATATAAATGGAGGGCTCAATTATCAAAGTGATGGAACAGCTGTTCTTGCAATTCACATAAAGCACTTGCATTAACTCACTGGATTGCTGTGTAAATAGGGCAACATAACGAAAGGAAATACCTGAATACCAGCATGACTGCACAGGTAGAAGTCAAACTCTGACGGATGAGTGATTTTGGTATCCACTGTAGTGCCGGCCGGAATGTTCCCACTCTTTCCAACCTAAAAACAGACATCAAGCAATTTAGTAGGAATACTCATTTTAACTTACAATAATTAACGACTTTAAGCATGTAGTAGAGACTGGCTGGGTAGCTCTGGTTAACAGGTATCCACACATATTGCATTTTGGGTACTAGTGACCTTAATACCTTTGAATATTATTACATTTCCACAGATACCTAGATAGGTGGGCAGGTAATATAGGGACACAACCAACAAAACTGGCAATTACATTTTTTTGCACAGCCTGGCTTCAAACAAAAAAATACCTTATTTATAATATGTGTTACAGGATGTGGTTAAATAAGCATTCAAGTAGCAAACATTACAATTAATTCTTCTAGGCATTAACTGAGAACTATATGCAATCCTAAATACTTTACAAGAAAGTAAATTTCGCTTTGCAAAATCAACCACTCAAGTCACTGACTCCTATTCCCAGTAATAGCACATGTCGAGTCCAATAGCACAAGTTACTTACCTTCGGTAACGATATATCTGTAAGAAACAGTAGTAGTGATAGATTCCTTACCTTAGAATTATCTCCAGGCGTCAGACTGGATCCGGAAAGTTTTCGTCAGCAGTACCCCTGCGCGTCGGTAGGCGTCGCCATGTGGCTCCGCGTGCGTCGGCATCGAGATGACGTCGCTGGAGCTACTTAGACGCGCCGTCAGTTCTGCACACGACTTTCCGCGCCAAGAACGCAGAGCCATGCAAGAAACTGATCACTGGTGCCATGAAACTAGGGCCCTAAAAGGGATGACCTTAACCCTAGAAATCAGTTCGCAGAACGGGGAGGATGAGTGGGGCGGTAAGGAATCTATCACTACTAATGTTTCTCACAGATATATCGTTACCGAAGGTATGTAACTTGTGCATCTGAAAGAAACACGTAGTGATAGATTCCTTACCTTAGAATAGATATCCCAGCAATACCAACCCCGGTGGTGGGCCTGCGAACCAAGATCACACCAGAAAGTCCTGGAGAGCAGAACGGCCAAAGAAGCTCTCTCTCTGGACTTGGCTGTCCAGGCAGTAGTGCTTGGTAAACGTGTGTAGCAAGGCCCACGTAGCTGCCTGACCGATGTCATGCAAGGGAACTCCCTGTCCCAAAGCAGTAGTGGCTGTCGTCGCCCTGGTAGAATGGGCGTGCAGCCCCACCGGAGGTTCCTTTGTAGCCAAAGAATAACAAGCCTTTATGCACAGAACGACCCACAGAGATGGTTCGCTTGTGCACGGCCCGACCTTTCTTGGCGCCCATGTAGCCAACAAAGAGCTGGTTATCCACCCGGGACTGTTGTGTGCGGTTTAGGTAGAATGAGAGCGCACGTTTTGGGTCCAGACGGTGAAGCATCTCTTCCTCTTTTGAGGGATGAGGAGGCGGAAAGAAGGTGGGCAGAAAAGATGGACGAGTCCTTAGAACCACTTTGTCCGGAGGGACAGAGAGAAAAGGAGTTTAGAAGAAAGAGCCTGGAGCTCACTCACTCTTCTGGCAGAGTTGATGGCCACCAGGAAAGCTGTTAAAGTGAGAAGATGAAGAGGACAGTTGTGAAGTGGCTCAAAGGGAGCACACATCAGATATGTCAGAACCAGGTTCAAGTCCCACTGAGGCATTATGAAAGGAACAGGAGGGAAAAGATGAGTAATGCCTTTTAAGTATCTATTTACAACAGAGGACTTGAAAAGGGAAGGCTGATCTGGAAGCCGCAAAAAGGCTGAAATGGCCGAGAGATTGCCCTTGATAGTGTCCAGAGCAAAGCCCTGCTGGGCCAAAGAATGAAGGAATAGAAGGACCTCTGAAAGTGTGTCAGAAAGGGGATCCACAGCCTTTGCTGTGCACCATGCCACAAACGTATTCCACCTACAGGCGTACACCGTCTTAGTGGAGGGACGCCTGGCTGCCAAGATTACATCACAAACTTCAGGAGGCAGGTCAAAAGACGTCAACTGCCGCCGCTCAATCTCCATGCAAGGAGGTGGAGGCTGGACAGGTTCGGGTGGAAGACCGTCCCCCTGTTGCTGCGACAGAAGATCCGTCCGAAGAGGCAGTCGGATCAGGGGATCGATAGCCATGCTGAGTAGCTCGGGATACCATACTCTTCGAGCCCAGTCCGGAGCCACAAGAATGACTTGGGCCCAGTCGCGCTTGATCTTCTTCAGCACTCTGGGTACAAGTGGTACAGGCGGAAAGGCGTATAGTAGACCGCAACTCCACTCGCGACGAAAAGCGTCACCTAGCGAGTGCCGCCTTGGAAATTCCAATGCGCAGAACTGATGACATTGCGCATTCTCTTCGGTGGCGAATAGATCTAACCAAGGCTCTCCCCACAGCTGAAAGAGACCTTGCGCCACCGTCCGAGTGCAGACGCCATTCGTGATCCATCATACACCAGCGGCTGAGTTTGTCCGCCCTGGCGTTCAGAGAACCTGCCAGGTGTTGAACCACCAGGAAAATGCCCTGATGTTGCAGCCATGTCCAGAGACACAGAGCCTCCTGACATAGGGTCCACGACCCCACCCCGCCCTCTTTGTTGCAGTACCACATGGCGGTGGTGTTGTCCATCAACACCTGCACTACTCTCCCCTTGACAGAGGGAAGGAATGCTTTCAGTGCAAGTCGGATCGCCCGAAGCTCCAGAAGGTTGATATGGAGCCGGGACTCCTCCGGAGACCAGAGTCCTCTGATCTCCGCTACTCCCATGTGGCTGCCCCATCCCAGAAGGGAAGTGTCCGTCACCACTGTATGTTCTGGTTGGGGAAGGGAGTGGGATCTTGCATTGACCCAATCGGGATTCGTGAGCCACCACTGCAATTGTTGTGCAGTGCCCTCCAAGATCTGGAAATGATCGGACAGGTTGCCCGGATGCTGTGCCCCCTGGAACTTCAGGTCCCACTGCAGAGCCCGCATATGCCATCTGGCATGATCCACCAACAGGATGCAGGAGGCCATCAGACCCAGTAGCCGGAGGGTCACCCTGACCGAAACCCGGGATAAAGGCTGAAAGATCGGAATCACATCCTGAATATTCCAGACTCGCTGCTCGGGAGGATAAACCCAAAACTGCGCTGAATCCAAAACCGCTCCGATGAAGAGGAGCTTCTGAGAGGGAATCAGGTGCGACTTCGGCACATTGATGGAGAACCCCAGCAAATGCAGGAGGTCGGCCGTAGTCTGGAGGTGGGAGACAACTGCCTGGGGCAACCCGCCTTCAACAATCCGTCGTCGAGATAGGGAAAGACTGGGACCCCTGATCTGCGCAGATGAGCTACGACCACCGCCATCACTTTCGTGAACACCAGAGGGGTGCTGGTAAGGCCAAAAAGCAGCACGTGGCCTACCGTGAACCGCAGATGACGTCGGTGGGCCGGCAGGACGGGAATATGAAAGTAAGCGTCCTGCAAGTCCAACGCTACCATCCAATCTTGCGGGTCTAGGGCAGACAAGACCTGAGCAAGTGTGAGCATCTTGAACTTCTCCTTCCGGAGGAAGCGATTGACGTTCTGAAGGTTTAAGATAGGACGCAGACCCTTGTCCTTCTTGGGGACCAGAAAGTAGTGGGAATAACAACCACAACCTACTTCTGGCCCAGGAACACACTCGATGGCCCCCTTGGGCAAGAGTTCCGTGACTTCCTGCTGAAGAAGCGCAAGATGGTCCCCCGACATGCGGTGGTATTGAGGTGGCATGGCTGGAGGGGGAGTCTCGAAGGGGAGGGAGTAGCCCCTTCAGACAATTTGCAGTACCCACTTGTCCGATGGGATGTTGTGCCAGTGGGCGAGATGGCGAATTCTGCCGCTCACTGGCGATTGATGGACCTGAAAGGTCGGACTAGGAAGGCTTTGCAGTGGATGCTGCAGAGGTGGAGGTGGACTGACCCGCCCGCTGGCCCCCAGACCCGTCTCGACGGTTCCCACGTCCGCGCTGAGAATGCTGCTGCGCATGCCTGTGGCTCTGAAACGAACGTGTTGGGGCACCACTTCCGTGGGTCCTTAAACCGCTCCAACATACTATCCGCCTTATTGCCAAAAAGGCGCGTGCCATCAAAGGGCATGTCCATCAATGTGTTCTGGACATCCCCTGAGAAGCCAGTTCTCAGCCAGACGTGGTGCCGAAGCACCACCGTCGTGGAAATCTCCCTGCCCAGCGAGTCGGCGGTATCAAGCCCACAACGAATGGTGAACTTTGCTGCGTCTCTGCCAGCTGCTATAGCTTGGGAGAGTACTGTCCGTGCCTCCTCAGGACAGTTGGGCAGCACCTGCGCAACTGTATCCCACAGAATAATTGGGAATTGGGAATAACGGCCCAAGAGACATGCAATGTTCACGAACACAGCCCTAAGTTGGCAGAAGAAAACAGCTTCTTGCCAAGCTGTTCCAGCTTCTTGGATTCCCTATCTGGAGGTGTGGAAGGGAACGCACTCTGGGAAGCAGAGGCTTGGACAACCAAGCTCTCGGGAGTGGGGTGTTGAGAGAGAAAGAGGGGGTCGCCCGGTTCCTGTCCACAGGAGCCCCTGTGTTGGGCCTGGACCAAGTGCCCAAAAGGACGTCAAAAAGTGCGTCATTAAAAGGAAGCAAGGGCTCCGAAGAGGTTGCCGCCAGCTGAAGCACTTCTGTCAGGAGGTTAGTCCTGATGGCCACCGTAGGGAGTTCGAGGTGGAGGGCCTCAGCTGCCCTACGTACTACCACTGCGTAACTGGCGCCCTCCTCTGTAGCCACAGTGAGAGGAGACCGCATTCCAAGGTCAGGTGAGTTGTCAAGACACTGGCATCCCCCAAATCCTCTGTCCAGTCCGGATCATAACCACACTGCTGTGTGAGAGGGTACTCAGACCCCTCCCAGTCCTCCCCTTCCTCCGAAGGCTGCGAAACAGGCTGAAAATAAGGAGGATGGACATAGGGGAAAAATGGCCACATCGGTGTCGGGATTGGCGCTGATCCGGCACAGGGCTGAAACTGGGGACAACGTTGTCCCGAGGAATGGACAACGTCTGAGGTGGCGCCTGTGGGGTCGATGTCGGTGGAGGTGTTACAAGGTCAATCGGCGTCGAGCAGGTTCCGATCCCAGGGGTCCTGCGGCGCCGGGGACGCCGGCAATGGAAGGACAGGACCCCCAGTCGGGCCAGAGGGGCCCGGAGGCGCACCGGCGGGGCCATACGGGCCAAAGAGTCGGGCCATGGCAGCAAGAAACTCTTGCACCTGAGCAGGTGTTGCCGACAGACCCGGAAAAGGCGGGTAGGCCGGTGGCGACATGGCAGGCTCAGCCGGAGCCGCGGGGTGGCACCACCCGCACCGTCAGCCGCGTCGCACGAGGGGAAGTCGAGGAGCGGCGGCGCTTCTTCGACTTCTTTTTGGAATGCTTCGACTTACCTGACCCCGAGTGCGAAGACTTAGATCTAGAGAAACGATGGTGACGGCTCCGCGACCGGTCACTTGACTTCCCACGGGACCGGGACCTTGAGCGGCGTGGAGCCAACTGCCAGACTTCCAGCAACTTTCGAGACCACTTATGCAAAGTCTTCGGCGCCGTTGCCCGGCAGTCAGGGCACGACTTGGAGTTGTAGTCGCGCCCCAGGCAGTAGAGACACTTGTTCGTCACGGATCTGCGCTTGCTGGCGCGGAAAAAAAAAATAACTGACGTCAGCGCGTGTGGGCACGTCTAAGTAGCTCCAGCGACGTCCTCTCGGCACCAACGACGCACGTGGAGCCGCATGACAACGCCTACCGACGAGCAGGGAAACAGCTTACGAAAACTTTCCGGATCCAGCCTTATGCCTGGGGGTAATTCAAAGTAAGGAATCTATCACTACGTGTTTCTTTCAGATTAAACACTCAGCTTAGTTTCAACTGAGAGACAAAACTGAGTTGAGGTACAATGGCCACAGGCCTCTAAGTAACCAAAGCAATACATCTCTCTCGTGAACATTTCCTTCCCCTCACGTACACTATCAGCGTAAACTACAATCACCTCTTCTGCATGTGCAAAACCAGAGCTGTTGCCCATTGCTTCTTGCAGATCTATATAATATCCAAACAGGATGTCAACTAAGAAGGTGATGGGGATGTACGCACTCTTAGGTGCCATATGAGAAGTTGAAAGTGCCCCTGAAAACTGGCACCTCATTTGCAACTGTTTAACTATAAGTTTGGGCCTGGGGAAAAAGTTACCTCACAGGTTGTGAAGGTTCCTGCTGAACACCTGTAAAGGGCCTCAGAGGACTCTAAGGAACACTGGGGTTTGGGGAGGCCTAAAAGCACCAAAAAATAATGATGGCTATGAGGTGCCTAGGAAGACACAAATGAGATTGTAGAAGATGAATAGTCAAGTATTTATTAATACACTGCACTAAGAGCAGCTTTGGGAGCCTCAAAAACAAAATGATAAGTAAACGTATCTAAAACAATGCTGTTAAGAGGGAAGGTGAAAAGCAGTACAAAATCAACAGGAACAAAAAGATTTATTTTTTAAGATCCTATTAGCAGTCTCTGCACAGCATTGACACATGCGGTGAAGTCAATCCAGAGCAGTACATCTCTTACTGCTAGCATTTTGTTGTCAAATCCCATTTGCTTGTTCAAGGATAACCAGTGTGTAGCAAAATGGGTTCTGCCTATTTAAGGCACCTGGAATTTTTACTTTTACATCAACCGGTTTTGGACTTTTACTGTGAATGAGCCTCACAAGTTGCGTCTCACCCATGATAATCACACTGTAAACCGAGTGTGCACGTTTAGCGCTAGTGTTGAGCCTTTTAAGATAAGGCTGCTGTGATGCAGAAAGGGTAAGGGGCACTTGACCGATTACACAGCGCATAGGTAGCCTGGCACAGAGGGGACTCTGCAGGGTTAGATAATGACCTGGGGCAGGCTCTATATTAGTGTTCACTCATCGGGAAAGTCAGTATGGTTGACTGTTCTGTCTGCAGTGACACTTTATTATACCCATAGGGGGAAATATGCCTTAGAGTGAAGTTTTACTTCCCTTTGGCCTACGAAGTCCTGCGAGATATCAAATTGGGGTGAAAAGTGTGCGCTGAAGCAGATATATATACACCTTATGGGTCATCCAGAAGTGCCATGATTCTTTGGTTCAATTTAGGATCAGAGCCCAGGCCCTTTCTTATGCTGCTGGGCCAAGTTAATTATCTTTCTCCCCAGCAGAGGGAACAAAGGCATACCCACACCAATGGAGCAATTGAACAAGTTAATTACTTTCGGTATAGATTCCTTACCTTTAAATTTCCCAGACTGGATCTGTAAGATTTTTGCGCATGCTGCACCCCTGGGCGCCAGATGGTGGCTGTGAGAAAGTGCCCTCTTTTTTAGGTCTTGCCTGACCCAGCGCATGCGCTGGTCTGGCGAGACTTAGAGGGCTCCAAAAAGTGCTACCAGGCCAGCCTAGAGCAACAGTGCATGTACGCGGGCACGCGCGCGCCGCTTTGATGTTTGATCGTGATCGCGATCACTTTCGCGGCCGCTTTGCATAGCAAATAGGTCTCGCTTTCGGGACCTAATAAGTATTTAATTATGCAACTGTTGCATGGCTAAACATTTATAAGGTCCCAAAGGCGAGACCTATTGGCTATGCCAATGCTTGTTTTGCATGGTATGCCCCCACTTTTTGCTGAATTGCTGATGTTCTTTGACTAAGTGTGCCCTGGGCTCCTGCTAATCAGGTACCCAGGACCTATGTTCCTTCCCTAAAACTGCATTGAAGCCTAAACCCGATTGGCATCTCTGCCCACATGTCAGCTCCCGGTAAATGGTACCACAGGTACCCAGGGCACTGTGACCAGAGAAGGCCTCTAAGGACTGCTCTCAGGCTGCGTGTCTTGGTGCAGAACATGGTAAATAGTCGACATGGCACACATCCCTGTGTGCCATGCCCACAAACCACTGCCCTGGCATACATCAGTCACCCCTCTAGCTGGGTGCCCTATGCCAGTGGTGAGGGTACAGGTGTATGAGCCCTGTACCCCTACAGTGCCCAAGTCCATTCCTGGGCACTGTAAGTGCAGTGCTGCCATTAAGAGTATATGGTGCTGGGAGTTTTTCATTACGAACTCCACAACACCATAATGGCTACACTGAAGACTGGGAAGTTTGGTATCAAACTTCTCAGCACATTAAACCCACACTGATGCCGTATGGGATTTAATGTAAATTGCACAACAGAGGGCATCTTAGAGATGCCCCCTGCAACTCGACCAACTTCTAGTGACCTGACTGAGTGGTTGCCTAGGTTGCCACCACCAGACATGTTTCTGGACCCCTGGGTCGAGAGCTGCTGCTCTCGGGGGCCTGAAACATTGCACATCCTGGGACGAGGTGCCAAGCCTCCTCCCCCAGGATGGGCAGGGTTCACAAAGGAAAAGCTTCAAAGGCATGCCGTCATTGTGAGCCTCTCCAGGCCATTTGCTGCTTTCAGCAACTGGTCCCCACAGGTTCTACTCCCCACTTTGGGCGGGAGAACTGGCGGAAAAAACAAGTGAGGAAGAGAGGTGTGCCCACCTCTGCCAACTCCACCCCTCAGGTGGGGGAGGCGAGGTGAAGCACAAGCTCGAGTCCCAACCATCCTGAGGATGGGGGATCCCAGCCAACCAGGAACAGGCTCCTGCCCCACTCCCACTGGAGAGTGGCAGAATAGGGGGTGTACCCACCCCAGGGAAGGGACCCAATGGTCCCTGTCCTTTACCTAATTGTAACACCCCTAAATTTAGTATTTAGGGGGCACCCTGAACCTTGCTTCCTCAGATCCAGAAACCACAAGAAAAGAAGATAAGAAGAAGGACTGAAGAGCTGTGCAGAGCTAACAAGAGGACGACGCCCACTGACTTGACCTCAGCCCTACAGGCCTGTCTCCCCTCGAACCTGCTCTGGTGAAATCCCTGTGTTTCCTGCAGCCAGCAACCTCAAAAACCCCGGAGGACCTGCCTGCCTTCAGTTCAAAGACTGAATCTCCCGTGAACACGGACTTGTTCAGACTGCAGCTTCTGGATCCGGCAGGACACTGCAAATCCAGCCCACTCTGCACCCGCCGAACCTAGCCCGAGTGGAAAAACACCACGAGGAGGTCACCCCGGCGATCCTGGCCGGAGATCCGGTGACCCCTGACCTGCCTCAAGCCTCCAGCCGACACCTGCAGCCTAAATCCAGAAGGCCCCCCTAACCGCGACCAGGAGCTGGTAAGAAGATCCGACCCCAAAAGGCACCCCTGCACCCGACACCCCATGGCCTTGTGTGCCCAAACCGACGGTGCCTAACCAACCCTTAACTTCCCAACTTACCTCTCCAAGTGGTGGTCGCACCCAGAAGTCCGTCGTCTCCCTGCCTGCAGTGCTTTTGCAAACCGGACGTTCTCCATAGAAAACAGGGCGCCTGACGTCAAAACAGCACTTTGCACCGGGCCGCCCCAGTGCCGCTGAGGGTGCACCTTTTGTGTTACTTTGTTTCCCCAATTGCCCTGACCTTAACCCTAGGAGCTTTCATCCCACAA
Source organism: Triturus cristatus (assembly GCF_964204655.1). Lineage (NCBI taxonomy): Eukaryota > Metazoa > Chordata > Amphibia > Caudata > Salamandridae > Triturus > Triturus cristatus. Next base: position 216,440,206 of record NC_140587.1, on the reverse strand, counting down.
CCCAGTGGCCTGCATGCCAGCAGCCACCAACCGGAGCCCCCCTATCCTCCATCGGATAACATTGGGCCTCAAGACTCTGCACCCGGCCAACCTAGTGCCGCTGAGGGTGCAACAACAGTGCATCACTGACCCTGGGGTACCCCGAGTCTAACCCCAGAACCTCAAATCCCACAGTCGATTACTTACCTGAGAACCATTAACCTGTTTTCCCTCCATAGGATAACATTGACACTTTTTCTCTAAAAAGTTTCCAAGTGTGGAGTTTTGAAATCTAAAAATATTCTTTAAAAATCGCACAAATAACCAAATCGTGTTTACTTACCTGTTTGCAGGAAATGTCCCAGTGCTGAATCTAGGTATCCAGCACTGAGTTAGAAAAGTAATGTGAAAAGTAACTTACCTGCAATTTACTGGAAAAGCCCATTTTGCAGCGTGAATCTTTCTGGATTCACTATGCTGTGCATTATTCCGCAATCTTGTGGTTGGGTCCGGATTCGTAGTCTTTTCTTTGTTTTTTTTTTTGTAGCCCAGGTGGGCGGCGACGACCACCATTTGGTGCACCTTCCGTGATGTCGTCGTGCTTCCTGCGGAAGTCCCACCTTTGGGGCGCCATCTTCAGATTATTTTTTCCGCCGTTGGGTCTGGATCGTCATCGAGAAGCTCCAGAGTTACAACCGAAGGAAGAAGAAAGAAAAGCGAGTTTCGTCGACAAATACATCGGAGATATCACAGGAAAGGAAGATATTTCATCAGGAGCGCGAAGAAAGGAAGTTCAGCGCCCTTTTCTTCGACGACCTTGGAGAATGCGCACTCAGAGGCCCTGAGCGCAATGAACAAGACGCCATTCAAGTTCTGCCCAAACTGCCACCACAAGTTCGCGCAGAAGGACCAGCATCCGGTCTGCAACCTCTGCCTACCGGTCGAACACCAGAGTAAGGACTGCAACGCCTGCTCAGCCTTCGCGCCGAAGACGCTCAGGGTGAGAGATCGGCAGAGAAGAGCCAACGCCAGCATGGATGGCAAGGGTAAGGCCCCATCGCTCCACGATCTGGGCCTCTCCACGAACGACGAGGACAATGTCGCCGAGACAGCCGAAAACTTCACGGTCGTAGAGACCGACAAGAAAAAAGAAGACGAGGTAAGAGAATCGTCGAGCGCAAAACAGAAAGTACCTCGAAAACACGAGGTTGACTCGAGAAAATCTGAGTCAAAGTCCACGAAGGGAGCCCCGGCGCCAAAAACTTCGACGACCAAAGGGGGAACCATGGACAAGAGGCCGAGCGGATCCTTAGAGAAGGACTCCCTGGTGCCGAAAGACGCCGAAAAGCAAGGGTCGTCGAAGACAACCCAGGAAACGGGCCGATTGACGCTGAAAGAACGGTCGACGTAAGTTTCGACGAAAAGACCCGCGGTCGACGCCGAAAGCATCTCCGAGATGGAGAAAAAGAAGAGGCGGCTCGAGGCCGAAATGGAGAACATCCTTCAAAGGAAGAAGGAGTTCGACGCCAAGATGAAGGAATTCAAGATTCCAACGGTTTCATCGGCGGACGTCGTCGAGGTCGAGGACGAATTCGACACCGAGGGACTGATGAGGGATCTCGAAGAGGAAGACGAGACCTATTATGACGAGGAAGCCGAGGAAGAAGACCAACAGTCGGTCTACGGCTCGGCACCATCTACCAGCCACGAGATCGAATGGCAGGATCTCGACACCGAAAACCCGGAGGAGACCGTGGACACGTACCCTTCGAGGCCTTCGCCACCCGACGACATCGGGGTGTACAATATGGTGGTCAGGAGCGCAGCGACAGCCTTCGGCGTCAAACTCGACGAAGAGAAGCCGAAAGCCGATATACTCCTCGAGACCCTGCTCCCCATCCAGACGAGGAGCCAGTTCCTTCCCATGCTACAAAGCGTGATGAATCAGGGGAGAGAAGCCTTCAAGGAACCAGCGACCTGCCGGTCGATCACGCCCAGGACTGAGAAGAAGTATAAGCACTCTTCCCTGGACCCCCCTTACATCAAAGGTAGCGTGACCGCCAACTCCATCATAGCTTCCACGGCCAGGAGAAGGGCCAACGTACCAGCAACCTCGGGCCCACCACCTGATAAAGAGAGCAGGAGGATAGACCTCACAGGAAGAAAGGTCGAGAGGAACGCCGCTATGCACTGGCGCATGGCGAATTCCAATGCTCTCCTCAATAGACACCAGTACCAGCACTGGGACGAGATGGGGGAGCTAGTAAAGCACCTCCCCGAAGAATACCGCCAGAGAGCCTCACACCTAGTAGATGAAGGCAAAAACATCGCCAACTCCTGCATAAAGACGGCGTTGGACGGGGCAGAGACTTCAGCAAGACTCATGGCCATAGGGGTCACCTAGAGAAGGCATGCATGGTTAAAAATCTCGGGATTCAAACCGGAGGTGCAGAACAACATCCTTAGCACCCCCTTCAACGGAGAAACACTGTTCGGAGCAACAGTTGACGAGAAGCTCACCCAGCTGAAAAAAGAAAACGAAACGGCGAGGTCCATGGGGGCCCTTCAGCTGAGGGGAATGAGACGAGGCAACCCCTCAAGGAGACCCTACGGTAGGGGAGGAAACCAGCAGGGGCCGTCGCACCAGACGTTCCAGCAGGGTCAGCAGGGTGAAGGTCACGGACAGGGTCAACAGAAGCAAAACTGGCAGTACCAGCCTCGGGGCCAGTCCTTTCGCGGGAGAGGGAACGGACTTGGCCAGAGAAGGAGAGGGGGGGACCAGCCCTCATCAAAGTGACTCAGCACGCAGGAGGACGCCTACCCTCGACATGCCCCCAGGGGTGAGGCGCGAAACAGTAACATCGAGGGGGAGAGAAGGATCAAAAGCCTACGAGCATACAACACCAGTAGGCGGAAGGCTGAGGTTCCACCTTCACGAGTGGCGGCGTATAACCACAGACAAGTGGATACTGAACATCATGCAGTACGGATACTGCGTAGATTTGGAAAAGAAACCGCCAAACAGGAAGCCAAAGGGAAGGCAAAGATCGGCTCAAGAACTGACCCTACACAGAGAAGAAACACGGAAGCTTCTAGAAAAGAGAGCCATAGAGCCAGTGCCGTTCAGAGAACGCAACAAGGGGGTCTACTCAAACTACTTCGTGGTCCCGAAGGTAGACGGGAGCCTCAGACCCATCCTGGACCTGCGATACCTTAACAAGTTCATCAGAACGCAAAGGTTCAAGATGACTTCGCTGCAGGGGGTTCTGCCCCAAATAAGACACGGAGACTTCATGGTCACCGTGGACCTCAAGGATGCCTACCTGCACATCCCAATAAACAGAAGACACAAGGGACTTCTAAGGCTCAACATCGACCAGGAACACTACCAGTTCACAACCCTGGCATTCGGATTAAAATCGGCGCCAAGGGTTTTTACAAAATGCCTGTCGGCGGTCGCGGCCCACCTACGAAAGCAGGGGATACACGTCTACCCCTACTTAGACGACTGGCTGGTCAAGGCAAACTCACGCGAAAAGTGCGAGAGGCACGCAAAACGCGTAACAGACACTCTCACGAACCTGGGGTTGTCGATTCACTGGGGGAAGTCGTCGATGGAACCAGAGCAGGTGAAGATTTTCCTAGGGGCAAAAATCAACTCCCTGAACAGTACAGTGGTGCCCAGCGACAGGAGGACAGATGCCCTACTGAAGGAGACGCGGCTCTACCAGAAGGGGCGAGCTCTGACAGTGAGGTCAGTGAGCAAGATGATGGGGATGATGGCGTCGTGTATCCAGCTGGTGCCGAATGTACGCCTGCACATGAGACCATTCCAGGAAAGGCTACAACAGCAATGGTCACAAGCAAACGGAAGCTGGGAGGATCTAGTGGTTGTTACGCACGCAGTGCAGGAGGAGATAACTTGGTGGAACAGGGACAACATGACAGCAGGGAGAAGCCTGACACCACCAAACCCAACAATGACCATTACCACGGACGCATCGCAAAAGGGATGGGGAGCGCACATGGACAACCTCAGAGTGAGGGGTCTGTGGGCTCCAGCAGATGCGGTTCGCCATATCAATTACCTCGAGTTGAAGACAATCCTGCTAGCCCTGAAGGCATTCCAGAGGCACCTGTACAACCAGAGGGTGTTGGTTCAAACAGACAACACCACGGCAATGTTCTACATCAACAAACAGGGGGGGACACAGTTGTTCCCTCTCTCCTCTCTGGCTCAGGAGATTTGGAGATGGGCCATACCTCTCAGGATAGATCTACTAGCAATTCACCTACCGGGGAAGGACAATGTGGAGGCAGACTGGCTAAGCAGGCAGACCTCGGCATCGCACGAGTGGGAGCTCAATGGCAAGGAAACGGAGAAGCTTTTCCGGAGATGGGGAACTCCCACAATAGACCTATTTGCAACACGCCAAAATGCAAAATGCCAAAGCTTCGCGTCCAGGCAACCAGATCAGCAATCCCAAGGAAATGCCCTATGGATAAGCTGGTCGAGGACATTTGCCTACGCCTTTCCACCGATACCCCTGTTGCACAGAGTGCTCGACAAGTGCAGAACCAGCAACATGACTCTGATCCTAGTGGCTCCGCAGTGGGCGAGGCAGACATGGTTCTCACAAATTCAAGAAATGGCACAAGGCAATCCGTACAGGTTCGAGAGGAGAAAAGACCTGCTCTCAATGCAAAACGGAGAGGTCCTGCACCCAGAGCCAGAGACCCTCAACCTGGCGGCATGGCTCCTGAAGACCTAGAGTTCGCACACCTAAGATTGCCTCAAGCACTATGCGAGTGCTACGGGAGGCAAGGAAACCAACTACACGAAAATGCTACAGCGCAAAATGGAAGAGATTCACGGTGTGGTGCAGGAAAAAAGGCCTGCAAAACAGAATGACAAGAGACTCAACAGTGCTGAGGTACCTCACACACCTTCTAAAGAGTAACCTCTGCTCGAGCTCCCTAAGGGTACACCTAGCGGCGATCGTTGCATACACCAGAGGTGAAAAAGGTGGAAGTTTCTTCACCTCGCAGGTGGAGAAGAGATTCATGGAGGGAGCCAAAAGAATGGCCCCTCCGAAAAGGTTGCCGCCGCCGGCATGGAATCTAAACGTGGTTCTGACGGAGCTCATGAAGGCGCCGTTTGAACCCATTCACAAGGCCACTCTGCAAATGTGGACGATGAAAACGGCCTTTCTAGTGGCCATAACCTCACTACGCAGGGTGAGCGGGCTTCAAGCGCTAACGCTACAGGAACCCTACATTCAGATTCACAAAGACAGGGTAGTCCTGAGGACGGACCCACACTTCATGCCCAAGGTGGTGTCGGCGTTCCACATGAATCAGAGTATTCAGATACCAAGTTTCTTCCAAAACCCGACTACAAACGCAGAAAAGGCCTTGCACACCCTCGATGCCAGAAGAGCGGTGTTGCACTAAATTGAGAGAACCAAGGAACTCAGGAAGTCGAAGCAGCTGTTTGTGTCCTTTGCTACTAGCTTCATGGGTAGGCCAGTGAGTAAGGGCACTATCGCTAGGTGGATTGCCCTCACTATACAATTCTGCCACAAACAGGCTGGACAGGAGCTAGCGGAGGGGCCCCAGGCTCACTCCACAAGGAAGAAGGGGGCCACCGTTGCCTTCCTGGCGAACACGCCCATCCAGGACATTTGTCTCGCGGCAACTTGGGCATCTGTGCACACGTTCACGAAACACTACTGCGTGGACATTCAGATGAATAAGAAAGCACAGGTCGGACAGAAGGTGCTTCAACACATTTTTAACGACCAACGCTCATCTTCCACCCAGCCACCAAAAAATTAGGAAACCGCTACAAAGTCTATGCACAGCATAGTGAATCCAGAAAGATTCACGCTGCAAAACGAATAGTTTCTTACCTGTCGGTGTAGTTTTGCAGCTTGAAGATCTTTCTGGATTCACTAGCGAACCCACCCACCTCCGCCAGGAAGATGAGGCTGGAGGAAGAGGGGGTGAAATGGAAAAGATCAAAGAAATGAAAACGTACAGAAAAATGGGCAAGAAGGATTAAGCAATCGCCTAGGGTTTAAAAAAAAAAAAAGAAAAAAAAAAAAAGGAGAAAGGGAAAAAAGAACCCGAAGATGGCGCCCCAAAGGTGGGACTTCTGCAGGAAGCACGACGACGTCACGGAAGGTGCACCAAATGGTGGTCGTCGCCGCCCACCTGGGCTACAAAAAAACAAAAAAAAAAAAACAAAGAAAAGACTACGAATCCGGACCCAACCACAAGATCGCGGAATAATGCACAGCATAGTGAATCCAGAAAGATCTTCAAGCTGCAAAACTACACCGACAGGTAAGAAACTATTCGTTCATTTCAATGAACGGCTCCAAAAAGTTTCTAAGTGTGGAGTTTTGAATAATGAAAATATTCTTTCAAAATCGCACGAATAACCAAAACGTATTTACTTACCTGTTTGCAGGAAATGTCCCAGTGCTGAATCTAGGTATCCAGCATGGAGTTAGAAAAGTAACGTAAAAAGTAAAGTACCTGTAATTTACTGAAAAAGCCTAATCATTTCAATGTACTGCGTTTGCCAAGTGTTGCATACTACTTCTCCCCTGTAAATCAAACTAAGAACAATTTCTATTGCATTTTCAAACTGTTCTATATCCAGTAACTTATTACTGAAAAGTATTTAATGCTTACCTGTGCCAGGCTTGCTTCGTTCTAAAAATAAACAGTATATTTGTATACAAAAACAATTGGCCTAGAGTTCAGTTCTTGAGTGTGTGAATTAATTTGCTGACTGAGTGTGTACATCAAATGCTTAATACTGTCCTCTGATACTGCCTTACTGCTCGACCACTATACAACAAAAAGAGAGTAAGGTTCTATCTAACTTTAACCTCTGCCTACCTCTGGGGACACTTGGACTCTATATACACTAAACCTCATTTTGGTGTAGTGTATATATAGAGCCAGTTTCTTACAGTGGCGTAGATCAGCTCCATGCCGCATCGACTGCACTGGAAGTGACATCCGTATCACCTATATAAGCGCCGCCTCGATGCGCTGACATCAGTTACATTTCATGAATTTCCACGCCAGGAGCGCGGAGCCATGATGTGCACTGACAGGTGTGTCCAAACTAGGGCTCTGAAAGGGATCAGCCCTGACCCTAGAAACATGTCAGCGGAGAGGATGGGTGGGTTGGTAAGAAATCTGCGGCTAGATCCTGACTATCAGATAATGTCTTACCGAAGCTAATAAACTTGTTGATCTGAGAGAGACATTTAGCCGCACATTCCTTACCTCTCAATAGATACCAAAAAAGTACCAACCTCGGTTGTGGGCTGTGGACAAATTCTAAACTAAAAATTCCTGCAGGACCGAACAGGCGAAGTGCCCATCCCTGCGAACCGGACTGTCCAGGTAGAAGCGTTTGGTAAAAGTGTGCGGGGATGCCCACGTTGCTGCCTGGCAGATGTACAGGACTGGGACTCCACGTGCTAATGCAGTGGTAGCAGCTTTAGCCCTGGTAGAATGAGCCCCCAGGGAGCTGCTTCTTGGCCAGTGCATAGCAGATTTTAATTTTAATACAGATAATGACCCAGCACAAAACAGTGTATTTCTGTACCGCTTGACCCTTCTTCGCTCCAACATACCCCACGAAGAGTTGGTCATCCACCCGGAACTCTCATGTGCGATCAAGGTAGAACAATAACGCTCTTTTAGGATCCAAGTGGTGGAGTCTCTCCTCTTCTTTAGTGGGATGTGGAGGAGCGTAAAACGAGGTCAAGGTGACTGACTGGGCCACATGGAATGGTGCTACCACCTTTGGCAGGAAAGAGACCCTAGTGTAAAGCAACAATTTGTCTGGAAAAACATAGAGGAATGGAGGTTTGGATGATAAAGCCTGCAGCTCACTCACCCTCCGGCAGATGTTATTGCCACTAGGAAAGCTATCTTGATTATAAGCAGCAGGAAGGGACAATTTTGAAGAGGCTCGAAAGGAGCACACATTAAGTGAGAACCAAATTAAGGTCCCACTTAGGAATAATGAAAGCAGAGAGGGAAAAACATATTTACAAGACCTTTAAGCAACATATTAGGGGACTTAAATAAAGAGGGTTGGTCAGGCAGCCACAAAAAGGCAGACAGAGCAGAAAGGTAACCATTTCAAGTGCCCAGAGAAGAGCCCTGCTGGGCAAGAGTAAGAATAAAAAGAAGAACATCAGAAAGGGAAGCAGAAAGAGGGTAAATTGACTTTTTCTGTACAATATAATACAAACTTGGTCCACCGGCAGGCAAATACCAGTCGGCGAATCCAATTGTCTCCCTCTCGACCCCACTGGGCCTGAACACTCAACAGAGGGGTGGGCCCGCTAAAAAACGCAGCGCATGGCCTCGTAATATTCTTTAATTTGAGCGGGGGTCACCCTGGTTCCCGGAAAAGGAGAGAGGTACGAAGTCGACCCTGGCTCCAGAGAACCATGCGTAGAGCGTCTGCGCTCCTTACCTTGTTTGTCAACAGGCGACAGTCGAGGTGAAGATGAAGTCTGCTTAGACATCTTCTTCTGGTGCCTCTTACCAGAGTGTCCTGAGGACCTTGAGTGCGAGGAAGGGGACTTGGGGCTCCGGGAGCGGTTCTGCGTCTTGCTCACCTTTGATCGGGACCGGGATCTCAGCGGAATCTCGCTGGATGGTGTCGACTGCCGGGCCGCAATGAGCTTCATAGCCGGCTCCCGCAAGGCCTTTGGAGCCATGGCCTGACAGTCCAAGAATGACTGAGTAGTGGTCGCCCTCGAGACACCAAAGGCAGACGAGGTGGGAAGCGGTAACCACATGGCACCGTGACTGCGCCACAAGGTTTAAACCCCGTGTTCCTCAACGAAATCCCTCGACACACAATGGAAAAAATATTGAAGTCAACAAAAAGTTTTAAAAACCTTTCAAAAAGCAGGGGTAGCTGTTCCAGATCAGCGTTTAACTGGCTCAGGAAGAAAAGAACTGACGCATGGGTGGCGCCTATATAGGTGACCGATATGTTATAACCAACGTTAACGACGTCACACAGAGCCTAATTGAACCAGCGACAGAGTGCGCAAGGGGTACTGCTCACGCAAACGTTTCCAGGTTCCAGCCGGACGCCTGGGAAATTTTGAGGTAAGGAATCTGCAGCTAGAAGTCTCATTAAAAATAAATATATATGGAGAAGTAAGTTGGATAGTGGGGGGGATGCTGGGACACGGCCGGTTGGGCACACCTAGACCTGGGGGCTGCAGGTGCAGGGGTGTCTTTAGGCATCTGATTTCTCTCACCAGTCGGGGGACCCTTCAAGTTGAGGCTGCAGGCATTATGGGGAAGCTCAGGAGAGGTTGTCCAACGCTAGATTTTAGGTCAGGATCACCCGGAAGACATCAGTAGGTCGGTGGGCCACCTGGACTCGGGTGGTGGGCGACCAGTGCAGAGTGGTGCAGGGGTCACGGATCCACCTGGGTCCAGAGTCCTGGGTTTAGGTTCTTGCTGGACAAATCTGGTGTCCACAGGAGAAAAGAGTCATTGTTGAAGACCGCACAAGTCTCCTGGGTTCTTGGAGGTTGCTGGCTGCGGGCTACGTCGGTTTCTTGGAGCAGGATTGCTGGAGGAGGGGACAGGCCGGTAGGGCTGGGAACAAGTCAGTCAGTGCCTTCTTCTCCACTGCTGCACGGCTTTTTGGTCCTTCTTCACAAGTCGTTGAATTTGAGGAACAAGGTTCAGGGGAGACCTTAAATACTAAATTTAAGGGCGTTACTGAGGTTGGAGGGCAGTAGCCAATGGCTACTGTTCCTTAGGGTGACTACACCCTACAGGTGCCCCTCTCTTTGGCAAGAGGGGCACACACCTGTTACTACTGGGCCTAATTCTCCAATTCAAGATGGAGAATTTTCAAGAGAGGGGCTCACCTTAGCCCCAGGTAAGTAAAGACTAGGACGCCGCTCCTTCCAAGGTGAGCAGCAACCTCAGCAAAACACTCTGTAAATACCCTGGGAGCTGTGGTTACTTCAAAGGGAAGCACTTTGAATTCATAATGCTGAACACTTACCACAAACCGGAGGGAACCTTTGATATGCAGGAGAATGGGTATGTGAAAGTAGGCACCCTTCAGGTAGAGGGCAGTCATGAAGTTGCCTTGCTGTAGTAGGGGAATTATATCCTAGAGCGTCACCATGCAGAAGTATTCGGACAGAAAGTACTTGTTGAGGACCTGAGGGACCGGTCTTTTTTGTGGGATCAGGAAGGTGTTGTGGCGGCACGGGTTCTATGGCCCCCAAAAGTGCGACTTCCCACAGGAAACTTTGCTCTCTAATACAGAAACATGACTGAAAGCCCCTTCTCCACTTTACGGTACTGTAGTACTATGAGGGTGAATCTGGAGTGATATCATGGGGGTACAATGGTACCTGCAATAAATGTAAAAATAATTAAATAATTAACAGATTCGTCAAATGGTGCCAAAGCTATACACACATATACCATAGTAAAAACATTTTTTTAACTTGCCTATATCTTTGGCACCGTTACACATACATACACATCTCACACAAAGAGCAAGTGGGAAAATATTTTTAACTCCAACTCTTGCCAACATTTTGATGTTTTTTTATAGACCACCTGATTTTAACAATTCTAAGAATAGGTTTGTCTCAATTGAAAAATGAGGTTCAGCATTCTACGCATGGCACTTGAGGACCAGGCCATGATGGGCAACCAAGTCTCAAAAAGATACAATCAAAGAGGGTACATACCCGTTCATTTCTGTCAGTACAGAAGAGTCTGGTGTGATGCCTTTTCTGCACAACAATAAATGTGATTCCTGGCTGATAGTCCTTTTCTAGTTTAATGCAAGCCTCCCTGATGGCCAACAATTCATGATGCAGTACCTGAGGGAGAATATAAAGAAACATTACAAATGCACATTAGGAAAGCGATCTCTGAAAGAATAAATCTGCATTCATATACGTAGAACTGTAGGAAAGTGGCTCTGTATTTACTGCTCCCAAATAGGTACAGTGTGCACAGAGTCCACAGTCCCCAGAGGTTTGGAAGAGGCTAAAGTTGGATATAACCCTACTCTCTAAAGTGGTAGCTTGGTCGAGCAGTAAGGCAGTATCAGAGGACAGTGTAAATCATTTGTTGTACACACTCAGTAAGTAAATGGTCTCACACACTCAAGAACTGAACTCTAGGCCAATGGTTTGTATGTAAAAATATGTGGTTTTATTTTAGAACCAACAATAGGTATCAAAATATACTTTCTCAGAATGAGATGCTTTAGTTAAATACTTTGCAATAGGCAATTGACTTTTGAATGTAATAGTTAGTTTTGTTGCAATAGGCAACACAATTTCAAACACAATACTACATTGAGCTCAATGGGAATTTTAAGTTAAATGCAATTGATTACTTTTAGGATTACTTTTCTAACTCCAGGACTGGATCCTAGAGTCAGTCCTGGGACAGTTCTTGGAAACAAGTGAGTAAAAGCGTTTTAGTTAATGTTGTGATTTTTAAGCAATATTTGGGTATTTTAAAAGTTGGCACTTAGAAACTTTTTCTAGTCAAGTCACCAATGTTATCCTATGGGGGGGGAAATTCACTTAGCAGGTAAGTGGGGTTATTGTTACTTTTTCGGGTTCAGTGTTGGATCCTGGATCCAGCACTAGTATACCACCTGTAAGCAGTTGATAGTATGTGTTTAGGTTATACAGGCGATTTTTAACAAATATTTGTAAGTTGGAAAATCGACCCAGAAGAAATTTCACAGAAAAACAGTCAATGGTTTCCTATGGGAGAAAGTTCAAGTTACCGGTAAGGAGTAGTTTCTTTTCTGTAACTCCAGTTCTGTAGTAGGGGTATCTCTGTTATAGTCATAATCTAGTGAATAGTCCCGCCCATGTGCGTGGACCCCGAAGCAATAAAAAATAATCTCTAAAGGTGACAAATCATGCAGACCTGCATACACCTTTAAGAGAGAATTTAATTTAAAGACAGATAATGCAGCCTATACCCTCAGGCTACACTGTCCAGTACTTCAACTAGAATTCCACCAACATCCACAAACAGCACTGCCTGTCCAGCTTTTCTCCACATAGGAAAAAACCCTGCCTCTACCAGTAAAAGCCTCTGGAATGATAGAGAGGAAGGAGTGGACAGACAAGCCCCATAGGCTGCCATTATGTAGCTTAGAACAGGATACTGTGCCTTTAAGAAAACTTTCCAGATTTCCAGAACTTTCCCCAGTATCCCAGAATGCCCAGCAGGTCCCTTTTACTTTCAGTTCTTTTTGAAGGCGTAGCACGCCAGACCTGTAGCATTCTTCATATGAATAATTATCTCTCCACCGGGGAGGAGGGCGGGCGCTTATGACTATAACAGAGATACCCCTACTACAGAACTGGAGTTACAGAAAAGAAACTACTCCTTCTGTAGTAGGGGATCTGTGTATAGTCATAATCTAGTGAATAGAATGGCAAGCCCATCCCCACACAACAACAGCGGTGGAGAACAAACAAGACAAAACCACTACTGTGCGAACAAATGTCGCAGCGAAGCCTGCCCAACCTGAGCATCTGCCCTGGCATCCGAGTCCAGACAGTAATGCGCAGCAAAGGTATGGACCGACTTCCAAGTGGTCGCCTTGCAGATTTCCGCAATAGGAACATTACGCAGCAAAGCCGTCGTGGCAGCTTTGCCCCTGGTGGAATGAGCCTTAGGTTTACCCCCTAAGGTCTTATTAGCCTTTTGATAACACAATTGTATGCAGGACACAATCCACCGAGAAATGGACTGCTTAGAGGTCGCGAGACCGGTCCTGACTGATCCATAATTAACAAACAATTGGTCAGACCTACGAATATCCTTGGTCTTATCCAGATAAAATTTCAACACCCTCCGAACATCCAGGGAATGGAGAGACCTTTCCGCTGGCGATGAGGGATTCTGAAAGAACGTAGGTAAAGTTATGGTCTGGTTGACATGAAAATCAGAGATAACCTTAGGAAGAAATTTAGGGTGAGTACGTGTGAGAAGTTGGCCTGATGTATGATGTCACTAGTTATAGTGTACACCTTATATCAGTCCAAATACCCTTATGGTGATTGGTTGTAAAGTCAACCCTATAGACCAGCTATCCTAGTGGTAGCATGGACAAGAGCAGTCTTAGGCTAAACTCTGAATGGCATGTGAAGCCAGCTGTGATACCATATATAATCCCTTGAATACCAAATGAAAGGACACCACAACAGATATATATATAAAATAAAGTGTATTTATTCTAAGCAAACCCTCAGCACTCTTTATGAGATTAGAGGTAAGTACAACACAGTCTTATTTATGCATACATTAAGTCACACAGGTAAGTAATACAGTTAGGCCCTAGGGGCCACGCCAACCATATACTAAGTAAGTGGTATAAGAACCACTGTCACGGAAATAGAATAGGCCTAGGCCTAGGGAATCGCTGGGGCTACACTACACTAGCGTTAGTTAGGAAGTGGGAGGCCCACGGGATTCGTGTGCAGAGTGGAAACACTCACGCGTAATGCGTAAAAGTCAATAGCGATAGTACAGTTTAGAAAACGGTAGATTTAGGACACTTCCGGAGTACCTAGGACGTTGAGACTTGAAAACTAGACACTAGGATAGTCACTATCCTGATGAGCACCGGAGTACCCAAGTTACCTAGCCCACAGGCTGCGGGTGCATAGGGCTGAAGATGCGTCGTTTTCGTCGTCGACTCCTATGGATGCCTGAAGAAAGATGCTGACAGGCAGTCAGTGAAGAGTGTCCGGTGGATCCCAAGGCTGGGATCAAGAAGAGAAGAAACCTGCAAGCAGAAGGGACAGAGTCAAGGTCACTAGCCAGTGACCACGTGGAACCAGGAAGGAACCAGGCGATGTCGTGAAGATTGCAGGTGAAGGTGAAGCTTGTCGCTGCAGCCAGGAGGACCAGGAAGCGTCGAGGACGACCAGGACCAGGAGGCGAGCTGTCCCTCGAAGGCTCTTGCTGTCGGCGGCGTCGAAGTTGGACTAGGACTCACCAAGCCTTGGCAAGCTGAACCCACGAAGGACTTGCTTCTGGTGCAGACCAGGAAGGTCTGGGGTGCTTCTTCTTTGCAGAGAAGCGGGAGCCAGTCTGGAGGAGCCAAACCAGCGCAGAAGATTTCAGGGTGCGTCGTCACAAAGGCCACTAGCCAGCGGGCAAGCAACCGGACAGACGCGGCAAGCAGGAAAATGCTGAAGGGCCCCACGCAGGACTCGTGGAGTGTGGGGGGCTGATCTTCGGTGCAGATGGTGCTTGGGGTTGGGGCTTCTCAATCCCCGGTGCACAACTTCGAGGGTACCTCAGAAGCTGCGCTTTAAGTTACTAGCCACTTTTTCCAGGTAGCCGGTCCCACGTCGCTCGTCGCCTCCACGGGTCTCAGCTCTGCTGCAGATGTGGATCAGGGTCGGAGAAGTCTGGGAGTCAAGGCTCTGGTCAGGCTCTGCAGTCGGTTCCTCGTAGAACGTGGGCAAAGCAAAGGGTAGTCTCTTGATGGTGCCTGTTTGCACAGGGTAGCCACTCCTTGGCTACAAGGGAGATTCTTCAGTCTTCTTCTTTCGTCGAATGTCGAAGGTCCAGAGTTTCTGTTCAGTTTTGCAGGTTCAGGATAATCTAAAGTCTTGAGGCCCAACTCCCACTCTTATACTAATCTGGGGGACTGGGATACCTGCTAGGTCACGCCTTATGGGTGGGACCTGGGAGGGGGTGGTTACACCCACTTCCCTTTGTCCAGTTTCGCGCCAGAGCTGGGGCTGGAGTGCCCCAGCGCCGGTTTGAACTGGACTATGCAAGGAACACCTTGTGTGCCCCAGGCATGTCTCATTCCTTTCAGCCCACCCTGCCCCAATACACTAAAGGCTGTCTGGGGAGGTGCTAGCACCTCCCCAAGCAGGAAACCTATTGTCCAAGCCTCCCTTGCCAGGATCACTCCCAGCAGCAGGGGGTCAGACTCGTGTCTGTGGCAGCAGCATCCATTTGTGATGCTGAGGCTTTGGTTAGAGTTAAACAGCAAAGTAGGATTTTAACATGTCTCTCCCTCTAGAAGGGAGGAATAATATCCTCATCACCAGAAATGGTATGGGGGTATTATTCCAAAGTGTTAGACACCTTACACGACATGTTTTGATAAAGCCAAACCAGAGTTACCATAACCGTTTAAGATTATAAGGCACTTTAAGAGTATATGGTAGGCTATATCATAGAACAGCTATAAGGACTTGGTTCCGAAAGCTGCAGACAGGCTCAGCTCATGCTAGAGCACCATCTCACATGTTACCAAGCACTCTGCCTCCAGGATTGTTAAGGCCTGCCATAGGAGTGACTGATAGGTACACATGTGTCTATATATAAGGGTAGATATAGGCATACTATATCTAAGCAAGGGGTGATTACACAACCTTGCCCCAGCTGAGTGATCAGCCAGTTGTGTCTGATTGGAAGGCCAGACCAGGGGTGGCATAATACATGCTGCAGCCCCTGGGAGGCCTAGGGTACACCTATGCCCTGGGTACCTAGGGTACACTGTACAGGGTCCAATAAGGTGATCCTTACCAATTGGGAATGTACCTAGGGTACATGGAGTCCATTTTAAAGAGAGAGCAGACAGCCTGAGACCCTGAATGGCAGGATCTCAGGCCAACTAAGTCGAAAAACCAGCTAGACACTAGGCAAAAAGTTGGGGGTAACCATAGTCAGATATCCACCTTCCTACAGTACGCATCACAACCGTAGCAGCATGAAATACAGTATAAGGTTCTTGACAACATAATGCCTGAAGTTCACTCACCCTGCGGGCCGATGTAATGGCCACTAGGAACGCCGCCTTCCAGGATAGGTGCTGCAATGAAGCCTTGTGAATGGGTTCAAAAGGCTCCTTCATCAGTCTGGACAGCACCACATTCAAGTCCCAGGAAGGCGAGGGAAGTCTGACAGGAGGAAACACTTTCTTCAAGCCTTCCAAAAAATCCTTGACCACAGGGATCTGAAAGAAGGAAGTCTGTGAAGGGCATTTCCTGTAAGCAGTCAAAGCAGCCAGATGAACCTTAATGGAATGGAAATTAAGGCCAGACTGCGCCAGATGTAAAAGGTACGGAAGGATGACATCTTCCTTACATGTCGTCGGATCAAAGTTCTTGGACTTACACCAGATACAGAACCTCTTCCACTTGTAGGCATAGGATGTCCTAGTGTAAGGTCGTTTAGACTCCTTCAGTATGTCCATACAATCGTCTGGTAGATTCAGATGGCCATATTGCACTATTTCAGGAGCCATGCCGCCAAACTTCGTGAGAAGGTCCGGCCTGCACGGCAACCGTATGTGAGGAAGGAGAGACCGGTGAAGTAGGTCCGTGAACCACCACTGCCTGGGCCATTCCGGGGCGATCAGGATCATCCGTGCCCTGGACTGGGACAGCTTGATGAGCACTGCCGGAATCAGGGGAATGGGTGGAAAAGCGTACAGAAAGCTGTTCGACCAATCGATCCATAACGCATTCCCCAGCGTCCCTCGCTGGTAGTACCTGGATGCGAAGTCTCGGCATTTGCTGTTTTCGGCGGTGGCGAACAGATCTACGTCTGGAGTCCCCCACCTTGCGAAGACTTCTCCTAGTACTTCGTCGTTTATGACCCATTCGTGGTTTTCCTGAATCAGCCTGCTCAAGGCGTCCGCCTGAGCATTCTGCACCCCTGGCAGATGCGTGGCCGTAATCGTCAGTCCTCGGGCCAGAAGCCAGTGCCAGATCGCCTGCGCCTCCTGCGACAGAGTGCGTGACCTCGACCCCCCCCTGCTTGTTGAGGTAATACATCGTGGTTGTATTGTCCGTCTGTATCAGCAGCGAGTTGGTCTGGAAGGACGTAAGGAAGGCCTTCAGTGCCAGGAAGACAGATCTGAGTTCCAGGAAATTGATGTGGTACGTCGATTCCAAAGGAGACCACTTTCCTTGAATCTGCAAGTCCCCGGAATGCGCTCCCCAGCCTTGGAGAGACGCATCCGTCACGACACTCTTCGTGGGAATGTCCTTGTGGAAGGGAACCCCCTTGAGGAGGTTTTCCGCCGAACACCACCACTTCAGAGACTGAAGAGCATGTAGAGACAGTCGTATCTTGTCGTCCCAAGAACCTGTCCTCTGATCCCACTGATCCTCCAAGCACTCCTGCAGTGCTCTCATGTGAAGCCGTGCGTGAGGCGTGAGGAAGATACAGGAGGCCATCGATCCCAGTAGCGAAGACACCTTCCTCACTGTCGTCGATGGAGCAGTCCTGAGGTCCTGAGCCTTCCGAAGGAGTGATAACCGTCTCTCCTCCGAAGGAGACACGCTTGCTGACCGCGTATCGATGGAGGCTCCCAGGTACTGTATGCACTGGACCGGAGTCGGGACCGATTTGGACCTGTTGACGTGTAACCCCAGCTTGTGCAAGAGAGCGCACGTCCACCGGAAGTGTTCTTGCGCTTCCGAGTAGGATGATGCCTTGATCAGCCAATCGTCCAGATACGGGTAGACAAACACCTTGTTCCTTCGCAGATGTGCCGCCACCACCGCCATGCACTTCGAGAAGGTCCTGGGCGCAGACTTTAGCCCGAATGGCAGTACTGTGTATTGATAGTGATTGGCGCCGACTTGGAATCACAGGACTTTCCTGTGCTTCCGTGCTATGGGCACATGGAAGTACGCATCCTGTAGATCTATGGCATAGAGCCTGTCTCCCCGTTGCAGCTGAGGGTAAATCTGATGCAACGATAGCATGCGAAACTTCTCTCTGCGAATCCATTTGTTTGCCTTTCGCAAATCCAGAATGGGCCTGAACTCGTTCTTGTCCTTCTTGCGAACGAGGAAGAACCGAGAGTACAGACCTCTTCCCCTTTGAGACAGAGGTACCTCTTCTACCGCCTTTTTTCTCAACAAGATGTCTGCCTCCGCCTGGAGCTCTCCCAGCTGGAACTGAGAGCTTACCGGCAGAATCGCTGGAGGTGGGCTGATAAACCGAAGACTGTATCCATTGCAAACAATATTCAGCACCCACTTGTCCTGAGTAATTTTTCTCCACTCTGCCGGAAAAAGTTGAATGCTTCCCCCCACTGGAGTGGGTAACGTTTGAGGGGGAAGTAGTCGCTCAGGGCCGAGACCCGGCCGGGCCCTTGGTAGTGGTAGCCGCCTGCTGGCCTCCTCTACCCCTCTGGCGTTTCTGGAAGGGCTTCCGGAACTGCTGCTGTTGGTGCTGCTGCTGTCCCGAACCCTGCCCACGCCCTCTGCCCGTAGACCCGAACCGCCTCTGGAACGGGCGCTGCTTCTTCTCGGCCTTCTCCAACCCGACGGCCGTCAGGGTTTCCGCCTCCACCTTCATGCGGGCCATCTCATCATCCGCATGTTTTCCAAACAGGGTTTCCCCCGAGAAGGGCAGGTTGGCCACTCTGTGCTGCGCCTCTGGTTTGAGGGACGTCAGGCGCAGCCACGAATGCCGCCTCTGGTGGACGCCATGACAGTAGGCGTGGGCGGCCAACAAGGAGACATCCGCCGCCGCGCCGATCACCTGATTCGAAACCAGCATGCCCTCACACACTGTTTCCAAGAAGTCCTCCTTCCTGTCCCGGGGCAGCAGGTCCGCATACTGCTGCAGGGACTCCCACAGGGCCCGGTCGTAACGCCCCAACAAAGCCCCTGCACTCGCCGCCTTCATGGTGGTGGCGGCGGTCCCACACACCTTCCTGCCCGCAGAATCCAGCCAGCGGCTTTCTTTGTCAGGCGGGACCGTCGATGAAGGAGCGGTCGCATGTTGTTTCCTCGCCGCCGTCACGATGACCGAATCCGGCTTCGGGTCCACCCTCAAAAAGGTAGGGTCCGACTCCGGGGCCCTATACTTTTTCATGAGCCTGGAGGGGGCGGCTTTTGTCACCGCGGGAGTGAGGAACAGCTCCAACGCGGGCTCCACCAGTCCTGGTACAAGAGGCAGTAGAGGGCGAGACAGATGTTTCTTATGAAGTGTCTCGAATATCACGGACGTCGTGGGTGTTGGAACCGTCACCGTGATACCCAACTTTGCTGCCCCTCTCAACAGCACCTCTTGGAAAGAGACCAAATCGTCCACCGGAGACACCCTAGTCACCGGCGAGTCCGACAGCGTCGGTGAAAAATCTCTGGTCGAGGACCGCGTCCTGGACCTGTGCCTACTACGGCGTCGCCCTGAGTCCGACGATGACCGTCCATGGCTCCGTGATCTTCTCCTCCTGAGAGAGCGGGAGCGCGACCTCTTCGGCTTCGGTCTGCCCGCTGGTCTAGCCGGTCCCGGCGACCGTGGATGTCGCGGCCTCGGAGTCCCCTGCGGCAGAGTCGGGTACCTCGGAAGGGAAACCGACCGCAGAGGAACTGCCGGCGGCCCCAACGGAGTGCGTGGTAGCGAACGAGGTGGGGGCGGCGGAGGCAGTGGCGCTGGCTGCGGATGCGGTGGTGGCGGTGGAGGCGGAGTCGGAGGTGGTGGAGGAGGAGGCGGTGGCGTAGGCATCCGAGGCGTATACACCACAGAGTACACCGATCCCGATGACTCTCTCTTCCTCGACGGCGACCTTCGCCTCGACGGCGACCTTCGCCTCGACGGCGACCTGCGCCTCGACGGCTATCTGCGCCTCGACGGCTATCTGCGCCTCGACGGCGATCGTCTCGACGTCGAACCTCTCTTCGACGTCGACCGTCTCCTCTTCACCGACGGCGAACGGCGATCTCCCCTCGACGGCGAGCGCCGACGCCGGGTCCGATCTCGACGCCGACTGCTGGACGGCGACGGCGTCGTTGCAGAAGATGCCGATGTCGTCGACGGCGGCCTGTTCAGGTCCTTCGACGTCGACCCCGCTTCTCCCCAGAGCCCTGGGGAGACGGCAAACAGATGGTAGTCATCCCCCTCAACGCCGCCGTCGACGGGGAGTGGGGACGCTTACTGGTCTTCCTGCCCCTGGGGAGCCCCCCAGAGGCCTCAGTATGGGCCAAATCAGCCCCTCCAGACCCACCTGGTGCCTTCAGCCTTCTCTCCTCCAGGACTTGAAGCCTGATCTTCATTCTGTCCCTCAGGGTCCTGGCTGAGAACGAGTGGCAGATTTCACAGTCTTCAGGCACGTGGGACTGGGGAAGGCAACCTATACACACCTCGTGTGGATCTGTTTTAGCCTTTTTTCTACCACACTCCGGGCACTTGTCGAACAAGCCAGGCATGTTGACAGTACCAGCCACTAAGCACTTGAAAAAGTGACAAAAACTACAATAAACCCTTGGAAAGGGGAGAGCTCAATGCTCCAGGGTCCTGCTGGCAGGAGCCGGAAAAAAGAACTGGAAGTAAAAGGGACCTGCTGGGCATTCTGGGATACTGGGGAAAGTTCTGGAAATCTGGAAAGTTTTCTTAAAGGCACAGTATCCTGTTCTAAGCCACATAATGGCAGCCTATGGCGCTTGTCTGTCCACTCCTTCCTCTCTATCATTCCAGAGGCTTTTGTTGGTAGAGGCAGGGTTTTTTCCTATGTGGATTAAAGCTGGGCAGGCAGTGCTGTTTGTGGATGTTGGTGGAATTCTAGTTGAAGTACTGGACAGTGTAGCCTGTGGGTATAGGCTGCATTATCTGTCTTTAAATTAAATTCTCTCTTAAAGGTGTATGCAGGTCTGCATGATTTGTCACCTTTAGAGATTATTTTTTATTGCTCCGGGGTCCACGCACATGGGCGGGACTATTCACTAGATTATGACTATACACAGAGATCCCCTACTACAGAAAGTATGTTCTCGTTACTTTTGTAATCCAGTGCTGGGCTCCTAGGCTCAGTACTGGGACATCTATCTAAAACAGGTAAGTAATTACATTTTCACAGTTGGTACTTTTTTTTAAAGAATATTTGTAGTTTTCAAAAATCGACACTGAAAAAAATTCACAGAAAAACAGTCAATGGTTTCCTATGGAAGAAAATTGAGTTAGCGGTAAGTATGATTTGTAATTACTTTTCAGGGTCAGTGCTGGGCATCAAGATCCAGAACTGGGATTTCTCCTAATGGCAGGTGAGTATTTCCGTTTTCGTTACTCGGTTGATTTTAGGTGAATATTTTAAAGTTTAGAAACTCCACACTTCGAAGAATTTTCAAGTGAAACCAGCCAATGTTACCCTATGGAAGAAAGGAATATGCTACTTACCAGTATGCATCTGTTCTTGGCATGTAGAGCTGCAGATCTACACACTCTTGCATAGATCGCCATCTGGTGTTGGGCCCGGATGTTTGAAGTTTGTTTTTCCTCTTGGAAAGTCTTTGGAAGTCACGAGGTCGGTGACTCCTCCTTTGAATGGTATTGCGCATGGGCTTCGGCTCCATCCTCAGATTGTTTTTCGCCAGCAGAGAAAGATGGAGCGTAGTAATAACAGTGAAGAAACCCATGTGTGTATCTAAATAAGATAAACTGGAACAGATACAGGTAGCCGGGGAGGCGGGTGGGCGTGTGTAGATCTGCAGCTCTACATGCCAAGAACAGATGCATACTGGTAAGTAGCATATTCCGTTCGAGGCATATGAGCTGCAGATTACACACTTTTGCATAGACTATATAGCAGTTCCCAACCTTAGCGGCGACCACCAGTATCTGTTGCAGTGGTTTGAAATAATGTTTTGAGTACAGCCTGGCCCACACTAGCTTGTTGCTTAGTTTGCACATCTATACAATAGTGTTTAGTGAAAGTGTGCGGTGTTGACCATGTAGCTGCTTTGCAGATATCATCTAATGTGATGTTCCCTAAAAATGCCATAGAAGCCCCTATCTTTCGTGTAGAATGGGCTTCAGGGGGAACGGATAGCGTTCGTTTTGCTTTGTGGTAGCAAATCTGAATTTACAATCCACCTAGCTATCCCTGATTTTGAGATGGGTTGCCCTTGTGTGGTGGAGAGAAAGAGAGAAAGAGACAAACCGTTGTTTGGTCTTGTGGAAAGGTTGTGTTCTCTCGATGTAGTAGAGTAAGGCTCGTTTGACATCTAGTGTGTGCAGAGCCCTTTCTGCAACGGTCTGTGGTTGCGAGAAAAATACTGGTAGTTCTACCGATTGGTTTAGGTGAAAAGGGGAAATGACTTTAGGTAGGAATTTTGGGTTGGTACGGAGAACAACCTTGTTATGGTGCATTTGAAGAAAAGGTTCTTGTATGGTAAGTGCTTGTATCTCACTGACCCTTCTAAGGGAAGTGATGGCTACAAGGAAAGCTGTTTTCCATGTTAGGAATTGTAGTTCGCATTTGTGCAAAGGGTCGAAGGGAGGCCCCATTAGCCTTGTGAGAACAATATTTAAGTTCCACACAGGTGAGGGTGGTACTCTGGGGGGAATTATTCTTTTTAGGCCTTCCATGAAGGCTTTAATGGCAGGCACTCTAAAGAGTGAAAGATGTTGCCTGTTTTGTAAGTAAGCTGCAATTGCTGCAAGGTGTAGTTGAATGGACGTATAAGCTAGATTACACCTTTGTAGGTGGAGTAAGTAGCCTATGATGTGTTGAATGGACACGTCCAGGGGATTGATGGTGTTGTTATGGCAATAAACAACAAATCGTTTCCACTTGGCAGCGTAGCACGCTCTAGTGGTAGGTCGTCTAGCTTCTCTGATGACGTTCATACAGTCAGGGGGAAGATTCAGGTACCCAAATTCTAGGATTTCAGGAGCCAGATCGCAAGGTTGAGCTGAGCTGGGTCCGGGTGTCTGATCTCTCCATGGTTCTGGGTTAGGAGGCATGGTGAGAGGTGTAGTTTTATGTGTGGTACTACAGAGAGTTCCAGCAGCGTGGTGTACCACGGTTGTCTGGCCCACGTTGGAGCTACTAGAATTAGTGTGAGAGAGTGTTGAAGTTTGCGCACCACTAATGGAATGAGTGGGAGAGGTGGAAAAGCGTACGCAAATTTGCCTGACCAGTTCATCCATATCGCATTTCCTTTGGACAATGGGTGTGGGCATCTGGCGGCAAAGCTTGGGTATTTTGTGTTTTCGTGGGTGGCAAAGAGGTCTATCTGTGGATGCCCCCACATTTGAAAGAAGGGATGAAGAACCTGTGGGTGAAGTTCCCACTCGTGGATTTGTTGTGTCTGTCTGCTGAGCAGATCTGCCACGGTGTTTTGGACTCCTGGGACATGTTGAGCTAGGAGAAAGATTTTGTGGGGAATTGCCCATCTCCATATGCTCTGTGCTAATTGAGAGAGCTGTGGAGAGTGTGTGCCGCCTTGTTTTTGTATATAATACATGGCCGTCATGTTGTCTGTGCGAATGAGGACTGCCTTGCCTGGAATCTGTATTTGAAAAGATTTGAGGGCTAAAAAGATTGCTAGTAACTCCAGATGGTTGATTTGGAGTAACCTTTGTTGAGGCGTCCATGTGCCCTGCACGGTGAGGTGTAATAGGTGAGCTCCCCAGCCGGAGAGCGATTCGTCCGTTGTTAGTATTATCTGGGGCACCGGGTCCAGGAACGGTCGACCTTTGGAAAGGTTTGTGGTGTTCCACCACTGCAGAGAGCGATGGGTGCGACCGTCTACCAACACCAGATCTGTCAGTTGACCTGGGGCCTGGTTCCACTGGTGCGCTAAGCACTCTTGGAGGGGACGCATCTGGAGTCTTGCGTGGGGCACTATGAAAATGCAAGAGGCCATCATCCCTATTAGTTGCATGAACACTCATGCTGGAAGGGAGTGTTGAGGTATGAATTTTTGTCGCAAAGCCTGCATGCTTGCAATCCTGGCCGGATTGGGGTAGGCTATCGCTTTTGAGGTGTCTATGGTGGCACCGAGGTATTGTTTTATGTGGGATGGTTGTAGCTGTGACTTTTGGTGGTTCACTGTGAAGCCTAGTTGGTGAAGTAGTTCGATTGTGGTGGAGGTGTGTTGTACACACTGATTGTATGAAGTGGCTTTTATCAGCCAATCGTCTAGGTATGGGAAGAAGTGAATGTGCTGTCTTCTCAAGTGTGCCGCCACCACTGCTAGGCACTTGGTGAATACCCGTGGTGCTGTTGTGACTCCGAACGGGAGCACTTTGAATTGGTAGTGTTGTCCGTCCACTACAAATCTAAGGTACTTTCTGTGAGCATGGTGCACTGGAATGTGGAAGTATGCGTCTCTCAAGTCCGGAGTGGTGAGGAAGTCGTTTTGGGAGAGGAGCGGAAATATCTGCTGAAGCGTTGCCATATGAAAATGGTCTGAGTGTATGGAATATGCTACTTACCAGTATGCATCTGTTCTTGGCATGTAGAGCTGCAGAGCCACACACTTAGGATAAGATCACCATCTGGTGTTGGGCTCGGATGATTGCAGGTTGTTGTTGTCTTCGGAAGAAGACTTTTGGTCACGAGATAGGTGACTCCTCCTCTGGACAACAGTGCACATGGGCATTCACTCCATCCTCAGATTGTTTTTCGCCATGATGGGAAACGATGGAGTGTATAAGAATAAAGAGAAAGGATGTCCATGTGTAATGTCTAATTAAGACAATGCTGGAACAGATACAGGTCCCGGGGAGGTGGGTGGGCGTGTGTGGCTCTGCAGCTCTACATGCCAAGAAAAGATGCATACTGGTAAGTAGCATATTCCGTTCGAGGCATATGAGCTGCAGATCACACACTTAGGATAGACTATATAGCAGTGTCTCCCCTAGCGGTGGTCACCTGTATCTGTTGCAGCAGTTTGGAATAGAGTTTTTAGGACCGCTTGGCCTACGGAAGCTTGTTGTTTGGATTCCACATCAACACAGTAATGTTTAGTGAAGGTGTGTGTGGTAGATCATGTGGCTGCTTTGCAAATATCTTCTAAGGGAATGTTCCCTAAGAATGCCATGGTAGCCCCTATTTTACGTGTGGAGTGCGCTCTAGGGGGAACTGTAAGAGTGCGTTTAGTTTTTGGTAACATATTTGGATACATTTAACTATCCACCTGGCTATACCCGATTTTGAAATGGGGTTGCCTTTATGTGGTGGAGAGAAAGCAACAAACAGTTGTTTGGTTTTGCGAAAAGGTTTGGTTCTGTCGATGTAATAAAGCAAGGCTCTTTTAACATCTAAGGTATGAAGGGCTCTCTCAGCTACTGAGTCTGGATTAGGGAAGAAAACTGGCAGCTCGACTGATTGGTTAAGATGGAAAGGGGAAATGACTTTTGGTAGGAATTTTGGGTTTGTCCTAAGAACCACTTTGTCACGATGTAGTTGTAGGAATGGTTCTTCAATAGTTAAGGCCTGTATCTCACTTACCCTTCGCAGGGATGTGATTGCAATAAAAAAAGCCACTTTCCATGTAAGGAATTGCAGTTCGCATTTATGCATAGGTTCAAATGGAGGGCCCATGAGCCTTGTTAGAACAATATTTAGATTCCCCATTGGAGAAGGTGGTAATCTGGGAGGTATAATTCTTTTAAGACCTTCCATGAAGGCTTTGATGGCTGGTACCTTAAATAGTGACAAGTGTTGTCGATTTTGTAAGTAGGCTGCTAACGCTGCTAGGTGTAGACGTATGGAGGAATACGCTAAATTGCATCTTTGCAAGTGTAGTAAATAGCAAATAATGTTTTGGATGGAAGCATCCAGTGGGCGTATATTATCGTTAGTGCAGTAAATGGCAAATCTTTTCCATTTTGCAGCATAACATGCCCTAGTAGTAGGTCTTCTAGCTTCTTTTATGATATTCATACAGTCTGGTGGGAGATTGAGGTAACCGAACTCTAAGACTTCAGGAGCCAGATCGCCAAGTTCAGTTGCTGTGGATCTGGGTGTCTGATTTCTCCATGGTTCTGGGTTAATAAGGCCGGGGAAAGGCGCAGTTTTTGATGTGGAACTAGCGAGAGTTCCAGAAGTGTCGTGAACCAGGGTTGACGTGCCCAAGTGGGAGCTACTAGAATAAGTTTTAGAGACTGTAGTTTGAGCTTGCGTACCACAAAAGGAATGAGTGGGAGAGGCGGAAAAGCGTACGCAAATCTGCCTGACCAGTTCATCCATATTGCATTGCCCTTCGACTGTGGGTGTGGAAACCTGGCGCGAAGGTTGGGCATTTTGCGTTTTCGTGTGAGGCGAACAGGTCTATGTCTGGTTGGCCCCATTTTTGGAAGAATGGGAGTAGGACTTTGGGGTGTAATTCCAATTCGTGGATTTGTTGTGTCTGTCGACTTAGGAGATCGGCAATCTGGTTGTGAACCCCTGGAAGGTGTTCCGCTAGCAGGTAGATGTTTTGGGGAATTGCCCATCTCCAAATGTTCTGTGCGAGTTGGGACAGTTGGAGAGAATGTCCCCCCCACCCTGTTTTTGTATGTAATACATGGTCGTCATGTTGTCTGTGCGGATGAGGACAGTTTTGTTCCTTAGATGTACTTGAAAAGATTTCAGTGCTAGGAACACCGCTAGAAGTTCTAGGTGATTGATATGGAGCAGTTTTTGTTGAGTGGTCCATTTGCCCTGAGTGGTGTGTTGTAGGAGATGGGCTCCCCACCCTGTGAGAGATGCGTCGGTTGTCAGCACTATTTGTGGAAGAGGCTCTAAGAACGGTCGCCCTTTGGACAGGTTGATGGTGTTCCACCATTTCAGTGAGCGAAGTGAGCGACTGTCCACCAACACCAGATCGGTAAGTTGTCCGTGAGCCTGGTTCCACTGTTGTGCTAGACATTCTTGCAAGGGACGCATTTGAAGTCGTGCGTGAGGCACAATGGAGATACATGACGCCATCATGCCTAATAGTTGCATAAACACTCTTGCTGGAAGAGAGTGTTGAGTTTGAAATTTTAAGATGAGGTTTTGTATGTTGGCTATCCTGGCTGTGCTGGTATAAGCTATGGCCTTGGAAGTATTTATGGTGGCTCCCAGATATTGATGTATGTGGGAAGGTTGCAGTTGAGATTTGGGATAGTTGATGGTAAATCCCAAGTTGTGTAAGGTTTGAATAGTGCGGTGAGTGTGGAGAACGCATTTGTCGAAAGTATTGGCTTTTATGAGCCAATCGTCGAGATACGGGGAGACATGGATTTGTTGTCTCCTGAGGTGCGCTGCCACTACTGCTAGGCATTTGGTGAATACCCTGGGTGCAGTTGTTACTCCGAATGGGAGGACCGTAAACTGATAGTGCTGTCCGTATACCACAAATCTTGGGTACTTCCTGTGAGCAGGATGCATGGAGATGTGAAAGTATGCGTCCTTGAGGTCTAATGTGGCAAGGAAGTAGTCTTGTTGAAGTAGTGGGAGCACTTGTTGAAGAGTGATCATATGGAAGTGATCTGAGTATGTACTGATTTAGGAGTCTGAGGTAGAGTATGGGTCTTAACGTCTCGTCCTTTTTGGGGATTAGGAAGTATAGAGAATATACTCCTGTACCCTGATGTTGGAGTGGAACTGGTTCTATTGCGTGTTTTTGAAGCAAGGACCGAATTTCCTGTTTGAGGAGTGTAAGATGGTGTGGTGACATTGGACGGTGTTTGGGTGGTATGTGTGGGGGGGGGTGTTTGTGAGTTCGAGGCAGTAACCAAACTGGATAATTTGTCTTACCCACTTGTCTGTTGTAATGGAATTCCAGACAGGTAGGAACTGTTGGAGTCTTCCCCCGACCGGAGTCGAATGGTCTGGGGGGGGGAGTGGAGGCAAGTCACTGTTTAGCGGCTGGAGAGGTGCGGGTGTTGGTATTGCCCTGACCTCGGCCCTTGGTGTTGTTTCCCCTATATCCTCCTCTAAAATATCATCTGTTGGGGGATGTTTGCACGGAGGTTTTGAAAGTGGAAGAGGTGTCTGTCCCAACATTTTTGGAGGCTCCCCTATAGAAGGAGCGTCGAAAGGAGCCTCGTGGTTGTGGAGACTGTAATGCTCCCATTGATTTAGCAGTCTCGTTATCTTTTTTCATCTTCTCAAGTGCAGTATCTACTGCGGGCCCAAATAGTTGCTCTTGGTTGAATGGTTGACCAAGTATTGTGGTTTGTACTTCCGGCTTAAAGCCTGAAATACGTAGCCATGCAGGGCGTCTAAGAAGTATGCTTGTGTTGACCGCCCTAGAAGCAGTGTCCGCGGCGTCTAGTGCACATTTGATTGATGCGTTAGATATGAGTTTCCCCTCTTGGATGAGGTCATTGGCCTGGGATTTGTACTGATCTGGTAGGTGTTTTAAAAGATCTTCTAACTGATCATAATGAGCCCTATCATATCGGGCTAATAGGGCTTGTGTGTTGGTAATACGCCAATGGTTAGCAGCTTGTGCTGCAACTTTTTTGCCCGAGGCCTCTAATAGCTTGGACTCTTTGTCTGGGGGCGGCGTGTCTCCTGTTGTTTGGGAGTTAGCCCGCTTTCTTGCGTTTGAAACTACTAAAGAGTCAAGAGGGAGCTGTGCTTTAATGTAAGCGGGATCTTGTGGGGCAGGTGTATATATTTTTTTTTCAATTCGGGGGTTAAGAACCCCAGCTCTGACAGGGTCTTTAAAAACCTCTGTGGCGTGTTTTATGACTCCCTTAATCATGGGCAAGATTTGAACTGATTTTTGAGACTGTTCGAATGTGTCTAGAAGAAAGTCTTCTTCGGGTGTATCTGAATGCATGGTG
The DNA here is from genome assembly GCF_964204655.1 of Triturus cristatus. NCBI lineage: Eukaryota > Metazoa > Chordata > Amphibia > Caudata > Salamandridae > Triturus > Triturus cristatus. The sequence continues at coordinate 216,411,613 of NC_140587.1, read as the reverse complement.
ACGTCATGGAAAAGTGCCGCCCTGTTTATCAGCTGCCCAAACCCTAGGTGGTCATCTGGAGGGGAGGGTTTGGAGGGGTATGTGGTGGGATCAGGAATATCAGGTAAAGGGTAAGCCCAGTCATCTAAGGGTGCCGTATCCGGGAGTGTGAAAGGATCATTAGGATCATTAAGGTCATCCGGATCACCCCCTCCCCCTAAGCCATCATCATCATCTTTTGGAGGTGGTGTATGTGAAGGAGATGGTAGAGGAGAAGGAGGTGGGGGCAGGGGGGGTGGGGTGAGAGGTGATATAGGAGAGGAAGGACGAATGGGTGAGGTGGCGGAGTCCTCCTTCTTTATGGGAGCTGGAGAAGGTGTTGTGTCCAGCTTCCTTTTCTTGTATGGCACAGCGTTGACATGTCCAGTTTTTGGATTGATATAAATCCTTTTTTGCGTGGGATCAGGGCGAAAAAGTTCTTCATTGTCCGAAAGTGGCTTTGGTGCCGATTTTTTCGGATGTTTTGGGTGATCGGTAGAGTCTTTTTGGACTTTAGACAGTTGTTTCGGTACCGATGATGGTTTCGGTGCCGATGATGATTTCGGTGCCTCAGAACTTTTCGGTGCCGGCGGAGATTTAGGTGCCGAAGAACGTTTCGGTGCCGAGAGGGAATCTTTGAGCTTGATAGCTTTAGATGCCGGTTTATCAATAGGTCTCGATGGTTTCGGAGCCTGCTTCGGTGCCGAGAGGTCTTGAGTCTTCGGTGCCGAAGGTACTGTGGGTACTATAACGTGATTTGCTCGAGCCCGAGCCACCTGTAGGCTTATATTTCTTCGGAGCCGAGCCCAAGGGCGGGGCTTCTGAAGACAGTTTTCGGTCGCGACTGGGGCCAGCTGGCGGAGACTTGACCAATGCCTTTTTTGGGGGGGTTGAGGTAGGGGCACTGGTACTCACTCTTGCCCCGGAGTGATGAGGTCATCGGAATCGTCCACTTCGGATGTGATTTGGAGGTCTTCGGAATCTTCTTCCGGGACATCCTGGGCAAAGATGTCCTCTGGTTCTGGAGCTGGTCTGGCCATGATATAGCGTTGAGCTCTTCGGTCCCGGATGGTTTTCTAGGATCAGAATGCGGCGCAGGCTGGACAGCTGGATTCGTTATGTTACGGCGAGAGGCACAGGTTGCAGACCTCGTGGTGGTCACTGTGGGGGAACTTTGCTCCACATTGGGGGCATTTTTTAAAAGGTGTCCTTTCCATGAGCCGTGTCCGGAACCGGTCAGATTGAATTTCGACGTCGTGTTGTAAAGGTTTTTCGCTTCGAAAACTGGATTTTCTGAAGTTTTCAGCCGGAGTGGAAAAGTTCATCCGAACCCAATGGCGGAAAAAAACAATCTGAGGATGGAGTGGATGCCCATGCGCACTGTTGTCCAGAGGAGGAGTCACCTATCTCGTGACCAAAAGGCTTCTTCCGAAGACAACAACAACCTGCAATCATCCGAGCCCAACACCAGATGGCGATCTTATCCTAAGTGTGTGATCTGCAGCTCATATGCCTCGAACCTATGTGTTTAGGGGCCGGAGATCTAGAATAGGTCGTAGAGTCTCGTCCCTTTTTGGTATGAGAAAATATAGGGAGTAGACCCTCATATTTTGTTGATTGACAGGAACGTGTTCTATTGCCTGTTTTTGTAGGAGGGAGATTACCTCCTGCTTTAGTAATTTTGAATGTTCTTGTGACCTTGGGCGTTGCCTGGGTGGAATGTTTGGGGGGGGGGGGAGGGGGGTAGATGTTAGTTCTAGGCAGTAGCCTGACCGAATTATTTGGATCACCCATTTGTCTGAGGTGATGGTCTCCCAGACATGAAGGAAATTTTGGAGTCTGCCCCCGAACGGAGTGGAATGGTCTGGGGGGAGCGGGGGGAAGTCATTGGGTAGGAGGTGTGGCAGAACGGGCGTTGTTTGTTTTGCCTCTACCCTTGTTGTTGTTACCCCTGTAGCCGCCTCTTTGGTAACCTTTTGTAAAGGTGGTCTGAGTAGGGGATTTGTATGATGTGGACGCTGTGTCTGAGGAGTAGCCTCTGGATGTACTCCGAAAGGAGGAGCGGCGAAAGGAGCGTCTGGGCGGGTGAGACTGTAAGACCCCCATGGATTTTGTGGTGTCCGTGTCTTTTTTCATCTTTTCTAAGGCCTCATCCACCTTCGGCCCAAATAGATGTTCCTGGTCAAAGGGATGGTTAAGGATGGAGGCTTGTACTTCTGGTTTAAAACCAGATACCCTTAGCCAAGCATGGCGACGGAGAAGGACGCTGGTGTTGATGGCCCTGGTGGCTGTCTCTGCTGCATCTAGGGCACAACGTATGGAGGTATTTGTGATTGTTTTACCCTCTTGAATCAACTCGTTGGCCCTAGCTTTATATTTTTCAGGGAGATGGTGCATTATGCTTTCTAACTCGTCATAATGAGCCCTGTCATATCTGGCCAGTAGTGCCTGAGTGTTTGCTATACGCCATATGTTGGCTGCCTGGGATGCTGTGCGTTTGCCTGATGCATCTAGTAGTTTTGATTCCTTGTCAGGTGGTGGTGCATCACCCGACGCTTGTGAATTTGCCCTTTTACGTGCCGTAGATACTACTAAAGAATCTAGTGGCACTGGTCCTCCGATGTAGGAGGGTTCTGAGGGAGCAGGTTTGTATTTTTTTTAATACGTGGGTTAATGACCTTGGCTCTAACTGGGTCCTTAAAAACTTCTGCCGCATGCTTTACCACCCCTTTGAGCATGGGCAGTATGGAGGTGGACCTATGTGAGGTATCAAAATGTGTCTAGGAGGAAATCTTCCTCTACAGGGTCGGTATGCAAGACCACCCCGTGATAATGTGCCGCCCTTTGCAGAAGATGGTTGAACCCTAATGAATCTTCTGGTGGAGATGGTCTAGAAGGGTAAAGATCGTCTTGTGGGACGTTGGGGATATCTGGAATATTGTAATCGTCCCATAGATCTGGGGATCCGGTAGCGGTGGGGTCCTGTGGCACATCCCCTATATCATGATATGGGTCCCACTGATCATCATCGTCTGGAGACGGGGTCGGAGAACGATGAGGTGGAGGTGGAGAGGGTGGAGGTGGGGAAGGAGGTGGAGAGGGTGGAGGTGGGGAAGGAGGTGGAGGGGAAGGTATTCTGAACTGAGAGGTAGCAGAGTCCTTCCTCTTTGGAGGTGGAGGGGGAGCAGGCTTCTCCAAATGTCTCTTTTGGGTGGAGAGTATCAAATGTCCAGTTTTTGGATCCTTGGTGAGAGTTTTTTTGCAAGGGATCCGGTGTAAAAGCTCTGGTGAGGTTATTTGGTCAGTCGGCGCCAAAGGCGTCGGGGCCGATGTCTTTTTAGGTTTGTCTGTGCCGGTTTGTTGCTTAGAACCTGGCTTGGGACCCTCCGGTCTCTTGGTCGGCGCCGAGATGGTCTTCGGCTTGTAAGTGTCGGTGCCGGTGGCCTTGTGTGGTTTGGTCGGTACCGAAGATGGCGTCGGTACCGAAGAGCTGGGTTTAGACCCCGAGGGCTTCGGTGCGGAGCTCGGTGTCGACAGGTTTCTTTTTCGGTGCCGAAGTGTGTTTCTCGGCACCGCTGGTAGGCTGGCTCGAGCCCGAGCCGCCGGAAGGCTTACTTGGCTTCTTCACCGGGCCCGAAGGTGGGGTGTGTGAAGCAGTGTCTCTGGAGGCGAAGGCGTGACCGAAGCCTTTTTGGGTGTCGGGGGGTAGATTGGTACTCACGACCCTCTGCGCCGGAGTGATGTCTTCCACATCTGACTCGTCGGCCTCGATAGCGCTGACGAGGTCCTCTTCGGTGTGATGCAGTCCCGGATCGTCGATGTCGTCTCCGAAAATGTCAACTGGAATGGACGTCGAGGAGTGTGCCATGTTCCTTCTGGCTCTTCGGTCCCAAATAGTCTTTTTGGATCGGAAAGACTTACAGGCCGGACAGTCTCGAGCCTCGTGTTCAGGGGAGAGGCAGAGGCTGCATAGGTTGCATATCTCATGAAGATCGGTGTGGGGAAATGTTGGACCCTCATCGAGGGCACTTTTTAAATGGAGTTCTTTCCATGAGCCGGGACCGGAGCTTGGGTAGGCCCGAAGGCCGCCGTCGACGACTGGAACCGAAGGTTTGTGCCGATGAGAAGGCGCGTTGATTGAAGAGATCGTGATTGAACAATACAGCGAATTGGGGTGAGGATTGCGCGTCGATCGTCGAACTGGAAGCTGTTCGGAACCGGAGCGAGAAGATTACATCCGAGCCCGATGGCGGAAAAAAACAATCTGAGGATGGAGCCGAAGCCCATGCGCAATATCATCCAAAGGAGGAGTCACCGACCTCGTGACTTCCAAAGGCTTTCCAAGAGGAAAAACAAACTGCAAACATTCGAGTCCAACACCAGATGGCGATCTATGCAAAAGTGTGTAATCTGCAGCTCATATGCCTCGAACAGTGAGTTATCGGCTTTTGGGTAAGTACTCGACTGGCAGAGTTAAGGTGCTGGGCATAGACTCAGGGGTCTCCCAGGGTCAGGTAAGTACAGTTGTTACACCCTCAGCGGCACAGGGGCAGCCGGGTGCAGAGTGCGGTTGGCCCAATGTTATCCTATGGGAGGCAAGGGGCCCGTGGTTGGTGGCTGCTGGCTAGTAGGCCACGCGGCTATGGGAGCTGGGCTCCTGGTCACTTGCTCAGGCAAATGGGGAAGTAGGTTGGAGTAGAAGTTGCACTGCTAGGGCCACTCGGGCGGCTGGGTGCAGGGTGCTTTTGAGGAGTCGGGCGCTCAATGGATTCCAATGGAGAAGCTAAGAACGAACAAAGGCTGCAAGCTCGGGGACGAAGATTCTTCAGGTGCGACCACCACTTTGAGAGGTAAGTTTGGTAGTTGGAGGATAGGTAGGTACCCAGGAGTTGGGCACGAAGGCCCGCAGGGCGCCGGGGTGCCTTTTGGTGTCGGGAAATCTTACCCTCTGGTGATCGGGTGGTTCCTGGCTGATGCCAGGGGTCAGTTACTTGCTTTGAGCAGTGCCACTACTTGTGGGAGTCCCAGATGCTCAGAGTCACAAGGTAGCCAGGTCCTCTGGGGTTTGTGAGGTTGCTAGCCACAGGAGATGCCGGGATTTAGCAAGAGCAGGTTCGAGGGTCGACAGGCCGGTAGGGCTGGGGCCAAAGCAGTTGGTGTCTTCCTCTTGTTAGCAGCTGCACGGCAGGTCTTCTTTCTTCTTGATCTTCTTTGCTGTTTCGGAATCTGGATCTAAGGAAGGAAGGTTCAGGGTGTTCCTAAATACTAGATTTAGGGGCGTTACAGGTAGTTAAAGGGCAGGGACCAATGCGTCCCATCCCTGGGGTGGGTACACCCCCTATCCTGCCACTATCCAGTGGGAGGGGGACAGTAGCCTAGTCCTGATTGGGCAGGGCTTCCCTTCAAGATAGCGAGAGCCCGGAGATGTGCTTCACCTCGCCTCCCCCACCTGAGGGGTTGGGTTGTCAGAGGCTGGCACACCCAATTTCATTCCTTGGGGTTTCCGGCCAGTCTTCCTGCCAGAGTGGGGGGCAGAACCGGTAGGGGCCAGTTGCGGAGTACAGTAAGTGGCCTGGTGAAGTTCACAAAGGCGGTATGCCTTTGAAGCTTCCCCTGTCCATCCTGGGGGAGGAGACCTAGTACCTCGCCCAGGATGTGCACTGTTGCAGGCCCAGGAGAGCGGATGGCTCTCTACCCAGGGGTCCAGCAACATGTCTGCTGTGTGGCAGCCTAGGCAACCCTCAGACCAGCCGTGGATTGTAGGTTAGGTTTCAGGGGGCATCTCTAGGATGCCCTCTGTCAAGCATTGTACATTAAATCCCACACTGGCATCAGTGCGGGTTTAATGTGCTGAGAAGTTTGATATCAAACTTTTTTTTTTACTTTATTTATGATTTTTCGCATAAACACTTTCAAATATTCATAACAATACCAGCACACTCGGACAGCACCTATAGCTTGAGTCCATCGATCGCTCTATACTCTCTTGTCATTTTGCAACCTCGGCGGGTACACTAGATGATCCAGCCCAGTCCGTATTTATCCATCATAGGATTGTGTGTGTACATGAGAGGCCATCACATTTGGAGTAGTACAAGAAAACACATTGACAAATTATCAACCTCACCACTTCACAAATCTGAGCTCCGTCCCACTCACCCACCTCCCACGCATTTCCTAAATATTCGTGGTGAGCAGATCTGAAGTAGTTCCCTGTGGCACTGGTTCCAACCCCTCTGAAGCTCGCAGGAGTAGATAACCTTGCAGCGGGCCCCATATATCCTTAGATCTAGAGGCGCTCGGTAGTAGTTCAGCATAGGCAGTTAATTGCTCCTGGCAGTGCAGCAAGTCTGTCAGCCAATCCTTGAATTTCAGGGAACGTACCCGCCCCCACCTGCATGCCACCCTACGCTTGGCCAGCAGTAACGCCACATCCAGAAATTTAAGATATGCCCTTGGTATTTGTGCAGTATACCCCAACAGGGCTATCAATGGATCCCTCCCCAATGTAACATTCGTCATCTTCTCAAGCGCCTCGAAGACCTGTCCCCAGAACTCCTGCACCCCGGGACACTCCCATGCTAGGTGTATGAAGCCAGCCTCCGGACGTCGACACCGCCCGCAGTTATCATTATCTGCCAATTTATGCCAGTTTTTTTTAGCAGGTGTGTAATACATGCGATGTAGGTATTTATAATGTATTACGTGAAATCTACAGCTAGCAGAAATGCGTGAAGTTTGGAGACAGCAGTAGTCCCAGTGATCATCAGTCACCTCCCTCCCTAACTCTGCAGTCCAGTGTGCTCTAGCTGGAGTTCCTGCCCTCTGTTGCTGCGCGCGGACGCTTTTATAGAGCCTGGAGACCAGGTGTTTCCCATCCGTGGATCCCAGCATTTGGTGTAACTGAAGAAAATTAGCTGGCTCCCGTGGAAAGTCTGGTATAATAGTTCTGATGCCCTGTCTAAGCCGTATATAAAGGAAAAGATCTAGCGATGAAGGCTGGGTCCCCTGAAATAGCTGGTCCGAGGAGCGAAATATACCATTGTGAAAGAGGTCGCCCCATTTTGCTATCTTAGTCCGCTCGCATAGTTTATGAAATTCCTTTTCATGTAGCAACGGCATGCTGGGGTGATATAACAGCGGAAGCCGCGACGAGTAGAGAAAGGGGGAGTCAAGAAGTTCGGTAAGTCGATGCCAGGCATGGAGTAGTTTCTTACCTGTAACTCCAGTTCTGTAGTAGGGGTATCTCTGTTATAGTCATAATCTATGGATAATCCCCGCCCATGTGCGGGGACCCCGGAGCAATCAAAAATATCTCTTGAGCTGTCCCGCATTTGCAAACCTGCAAAGACACTTAAGAGACAGACAAAATAATACAGCCTAATCACAACAAGGCTGCACTGGCCAGCACTTCCTCTGAAGTGAACACAAAAGCCAAAATAAAGTTGAAATGTAATTTTTATTCACATCTGACATGTTCCTTTATTATCACACACTCCCTTCACCAAAATCCCTTTAAACAATAGAGAGGATGGGGTGGACAGACAAGCCCTATAGGCTGTCATTATGTGTCTGCTAAAGGGATACCGTGCCTTTAAGAAACTCTCCAGAGACCCCCGGTATCCCAGGATGCACAGCCAACACAAGTTACTTTCAGTTCTTTTTGAAGGTGTATAACAACAGGCCTGATACTGTCAGGTTACTCCACCGGGGAGGAGGGAGGGTCGCTTATGACTATAACAGAGATACCCCTACTACAGAGCTGGAGTTACAGGTAAGAAACTACTCCTTCTGTAGTAGGGGATCTCTGTGTATAGTCATAATCTATGAATAGAATGGCAAGCCCATCCCAACCAACAAGCAGCGGTGGAGTAAGTCCAACCACCAACAAATCACTGTGCAAACAAATTCCTCAGCGAAGCCTGTCCAACCTGCGCATCTGCCCTAGCATCAGAATCCAGGCAGTAATGCTTTGTAAACGTATGGACTGACTTCCAGGTGGCAGCCTTACAAATGTCCGCAATGGGAACATTCCTAAGCAAAGCGGTAGTAGCAGCCTTGCCTCTAGTCGAATGTGCCGTAGGCTTACCCCCCAATGTTTTATTAGCTTTTTGGTAACAAAGCTGAATACAGGAAACAATCCATCTAGAAATGGACTGCTTTGAGGTAGCTAAACCAGTTCTTACCGAACCATAATTAACAAACAGTTGATCCGACCTGCGGATATCTTTTGTCTTATCCAGGTAGAATTTCAACACCCTACGTACATCAAGTGAATGCAGAGACCTCTCCGCCGGAGAGGAAGGATGCTGAAAAAACGTAGGCAAAGTTATCATTTGATTTACATGGAAATCTGATATCACCTTAGGCAAAAATTTAGGATGGGTACGCATCACTACTTTAGAAGCATGGAAAACAGTATACGGCTCTTGACAACACAGAGCCTGAATCTCACTCACCCTCCTGGCCGATGTAATGGCCACAAGGAAGGCAGCCTTCCAAGACAAATGCTGCAACGAAGCCTTATGGATAGGCTCAAAAGGCTCCCTCATCAATCTAGATAACACCACATTCAATTCCCATGGTGGAGAAGGTCTTCTAACAGGGGGAAACACCTTACGCAAACCCTCCAAAAAATCCTTAATCACAGGGATTTGAAAAAATGAGGTTTGAGAAGGGCCCTTCCTATACGCAGTCAGAGCTGCGAGATGAACCTTAATAGACTGAAAATTAAGCCCAGATTGAGCTAACTGCAGCAGATAAGGCAAAATAACATCTTTACAGGTTGTAGGGTCAAAGTCCTTTGCCTTGCACCATAAGCAGAATCTCTTCCACTTATATGCGTAAGAAGTCCTCGTAGACGGTCTCTTCGCCTCTTTCAAGATCTCCATACAGTCCTGAGGTAGGTTCAAGTGTCCATACTGTACTAGCTCAGGAGCCATGCTGCCAAACTCAAGGACGAGAGATTGGGGTGAACCATCTGTCCTCCGAACTTCGTGAGAAGGTCCGGCCGACACGGCAGGCGTCTGTGTGGCAGAACAGACCGGTGAAGAAGGTCGGTGAACCACCATTGCCTCGGCCACTCCGGAGCAATCAGGATCATTCTGGCTCTGGATTGCGACAGCTTGATCAGCACCGCCGGGATCAGGGGAATGGGTGGAAAGGCGTAGAGAAAGCTGTTGGACCAGCTGATCCATAGGGCATTCCCCAGCGTCCCTGGTTGGTAGTACCTGGACGCGAAGTCGCGGCATTTGCTGTTTTCTGCCGTAGCGAACAGATCTATATCCGGAGTGCCCCACTCTGCGAAGACGTCTCTTAGCACGTCGTCGTTTAGCACCCACTCGTGGTTCTCTTGAACGAGCCTGCTGAGCGCGTCTGCTTGGGCATTCTGCACCCCCGGCAGATGGGTCGCCGTGATCGTCAGGTTCCTGGCCACCAGCCAGTTCCAGATCGCCTGTGCCTCCCGAGACAGGGTGCGCGAACGCGAGCCCCCCTGCTTGTTGAGGTAATACATGGTCGTAGTATTGTCCGTCTGAACCAGCAGGGAGTTCGTCCTGAAGGAGGGATGGAACGCCTTCAAGGCCAAGTGTACCGCTCTGAGTTCCAAAAAGTTGATATGGTAAGTCGTTTCCATCTGCGACCATATCCCCTGAATCTGAAGAGGGCCCGAATGCGCTCCCCAGCCCTGGAGAGACGCATCGGTCACTATGGTCTGGACCGGAATATCCTTGTGAAAAGGAGTCCCCTTGCAGACATTCTCTGGGGCACACCACCATTTCAGAGACTGCCGAGCGTGTTGAGACAGCTGGATCTTGTCCTCCCAACGCCCCCGCCTCTGGTCCCATTGATCCTCCAGACATTCCTGTAGGGGCCTCATATGCAGACGTGCATTGGGGGTGAGAAAGATGCAAGAAGCCATCGACCCCAGTAAGGAAGACACCGTCCTCACCGTAGGAGAGCGGGCTGAGATGAGATGCCGTGCCTTCCCACGGATCGATAAGCGTCTCTCCTCCGAAGGACACACGCTTGCGGTCAAGGTATTGACTGAGGCCCCCAAGTACTGGAGACACTGCACAGGGATCGGCACTGACTTCGACATGTTGATGTGCAGGCCCAGGCGATGCAGCAAGGCAGCTGTCCTGTTGAAATGGCACTGGGATTCCTGGTAAGTGGACGCTTTGATCAACCAATCGTCCAGGTAAGGATACACAAACACCTTGGTCTTCCGCAGGTGTGCCGCGACCACCGCCATGCACTTGGAGAACGTCCGTGGTGCAGACTTCAGGCCAAACGGGAGTACTGAATACTGGTAATGGTTGTTGCCTACCAGAAACCTCAGGAACTTGCGATGCTTTGGTGCGATCGGCACATGAAAGTAAGCGTCCTGCAGATCTATGGCGCACAGCCAGTCTCCTCGATGCAACTGAGGGTAAATCTGATGCAGGGACAACATACGGAACTTTTCTCTGCGGATCCACTTGTTGGCTTGACGCAGATCTAGAATAGGCCTGAACTCGTTCTTGTCCTTTTTTCTTACGAGAAAGAACCGTGAGTAGAGACCTCTTCCTTTTTGCTGCAAAGGAACCGCTTCTATCGCCCTCTTTTTTAACAGAACGTCTGCCTCCCGCTGGAGCTCCCTTACCATGTAGGAGGAGCGCACTGGTGGAATCTGTGGAGGCGGGCTGGTGAAACGAAGACAGTACCCATTGCAAACAATATTCAGCACCCACTTGTCCTGCGTTATTGTCCTCCACTCTGCCAGGTAGTGTTGAATACTTCCCCCCCACCGGAGCGGGTAACGGATGAGGGGGGAAGTAACTTTTCAGGGCTTCGACCCGGCCGGGCCTTTGTTCCCCGACGAGGACTGATGCTGTCCTCTGCCCCTCTGGCGCTTCTGAAAGGACTGCCTCGGGAACTGCTGTTGTTGCTGGGGCTGTTGTTGGTGGCCCGACTGACGCCCTTGACCTCTCTGCTTGGCGTAGCGCCTGCCCGAGGATCGGAAGGACCTCCTCTGCTCCTTGGGCCTCTCCAGCCCCACCGCCTTCAGAGTTTCCGCCTCAGCCTTCATGCGGGCCATCTCGTCATCCGCATGCGACCCGAACAGCGTCGTGCCAGAGAATGGTAATTTGGCGATCTTCTGCTGTGCTTCAGGCTTGAGCGGGGTCAGCCGCAGCCAGGAATGCCTCCTCATGTGGATGCCGTGGCAGTACCCATGGGCCGCCAGCAGCGACACATCCCCCGCCGCACTGATGATCTGATTAGAGACCATCATGCCCTCGTTCAGCACCTCCTGAAAGTCCTCCCTCTTGTCTCTAGGCAGGGAGGCAGCGAACTGTTGCAGGGAGTCCCAAAGAGACCTGTCATAGCGCCCCAACAGAGCGGAGGCGCTAGCGGCCTTCATCGTAGTGGCCGACGTGGAGCACATCCTCCTCCCCAAGGAGTCCATTTTGCGACTCTCCTTATCCGGAGGAGCCGTGGATGAAGGCGTCGTAGAGTGTTGTTTACGAGCCGCCGCCACAATATCAGAATCCGGTGGAGGATCCACTCTGAGGAACGCCGGGTCCGAGTCAGGAGCCCTGTACTTTTTTAGCAGTCTCGAGGGCGCCGGTTTCACCACGGCCGGCGTCAAGAACACCTCAATTGCAGGTTCCTCCAACCCCGGAACCAACGGGAGGAGGGGGCGCGACAGATGAGCCTTATGCAAAGTTTCAAAGATCACAGAAGTAGTGGGAATAGGGGTAGTGACTGATATCCCCAACTTCGCCGCCCCTCTCATCAGCACATCCTGGAACGTGGCAATGTCATCCACCGGCGAGACGCGGGTAGGAGGCGTCTCCGACAGCGAGGGCGAAAACCGTCCAGTCCCAGAAGAGTTCGTGCCCCTCGAGCCTCTGGAACGAGACCGATACCTCCGTCGTCCATGTCCAGAGCGAGTGGACGATCTGCGCCTACTCCGTGATCGCCTGCGAGGGCGAGAGCGAGATCTCTGCCTGTTAGGAACCCTCGGGGGCGGAGGCGGTGGCTGCGGTGGAGATGTAGGCAGCTGAGGCACGGGCAGAGGCAGCGGAGGAGGGGGCGGAGGAAGAGGAGGAGGAGGAGGAAGGTCAGGCACCGGTGGTGGAGCCGGTGGAAGATCGGGCACAGGAGGCAGAGGCGGCTGCTGGGTACGCAGCGGGGACAGATGTTCCGAAGCCCCATCACTCCTAGCAGGCGAGCCCCCACCAGAACTGTCCGGGCTCGCGGCCACTCTCCTCTTCTTGGCGGGCCTGTCCCGCGTGGAGGCCACCGACGGGGAACGTCCGCGTCTCCCCGATCCCCGACTGGAGATCGTAATCACTGAGGACGTGTTCCCCGATGTCCGTGACGTCGAACTGTAAGTCGATCTCGTCCGGCGTCTCTTAGCCCTCGACGTCGAACGCCGTCTCGCAGTCGAGCGTCCTCTCGACGTCGAACCATGCCTCCTCGACGTCGAACCATGCCTCCGTGACGTCGAACCACGCCTCGACCTCCGTCGCCGCGGTGTCAACTTCTGCCTCGACGTCGAACGCTGGTGTCTCGACGTCGACGTCCTGTGCCTCGACGGCGACCTGTGCCTCGACGGCGACCTGTGCCTCGACGGCGACCTGTGCCTCGACGGCGATCTGTGCCTCGACGGCGATCGTCGGGATCTCGGCGTCGACTCCGTCAGCGTCGAGCCGTGGGTCGACGGCGAAGGTGGCGAGTGAAGTCTTCCATGGGGCTCTCTACGACGTCGATGGGTTGTCGACGTCGACCGTGACACCTGCGACGGCGACCCGGTCCCGGGTCTCGCCGGCCCCTCCCTCGATGTCGAACGCCGAGGCTGCCGCGACCCAGAGCCCTGGATCGACGGCGAACATACCGGTGCCTTCTCTCTCGCCGTCGACGTCGAACGCGACCTACCAGCCGGTAGGTGCCGTTTCTGCTCCCTGCTCTGCCCTGAGGTCCCTCCAGGGGCTGAAGCATGGGCGGAGGAGGGAGAATGAGATCCTCCATGCCCCGAAGTCCCACCGGTCCTCTGCTGCTCCTGTCCCTGAAGGCGAATCTTCCTGGGACATGTGAGGGCGACAAGCAGAGGATACACACATCATGTGGGTCCGTCTTGGCCTTTTTCCTCCCACACTCAGGGCAGTTATCGAACAAAGCCATGCTAAGAGTGGGCCAAAACTGCTCCAGATTGCAGGCAGTAGTAGACAAAGGCTCTAGACGTCGAATGAAAACACTATTTATCCAAAAAATCCAATTTTAATCAAGTAAACCACCCAAAAGGGTAGAGCTCAAGCTCCAGGGTCCTGCTAGCAGGAGCCGGAAAAAAGAACTGAAAGTAACTTGTGTTGGCTGTGCATCCTGGGATACCGGGGGTCTCTGGAGAGTTTCTTAAAGGCACGGTATGCCTTTAGCAGACACATAATGACAGCCTATAGGGCTTGTCTGTCCACCCCTTCCTCTCTATTGTTTAAAGGGATTTTGGTGAAGGGAGTGTGTGATAATAAAGGAACATGTCAGATGTGAATAAAAATGACATTTCAACTTTATTTTGGCTTTTGTGTTCACTTCAGAGGAAGTGCTGGCCAGTGCAGCCTTGTTGTGACTAGGCTGTATTATTTTGTCTGTCTCTTAAGTGTCTTTGCAGGTTTGCAAATGCGGGACAGCTTAAGAGATATTTTTGATTGCTCCGGGGTCCCCGCACATGGGCGGGGATTATTCATAGATTATGACTATACACAGAGATCCCCTACTACAGAACGACCGTTCCTGTAACTGTTGTGGGCGGCTCTGTCCGTGTACGAGCGGGTGCGTATATGACCCCGTTCAGAGGAATGGGTTTGGCGAGCCAGTCCTCCGCCGCCACCTGTGGCATGTAGCGGGGGGGTTTATCCAATAGTAGGCATAATGTGCTTGTGCACACAGAAAGTATACCTCAATGTCAGGAACATCAAATCCACCCTGAGCATATGGCCTAGTGAGCATAGACCACTGGAGCCTCGGTTGCTTGCCTCCCCACATTAACCTAATCAGCTCAGTGCGAAGCGTCTTAAAAAACATAAGATCCCGGGTGGTAGGGTATATTCATAAAAAGATATAAGAACAGCGGGAGGACCATCATCTTAATCAAAGAAGCTCTTCCCGCAAGAGAAAGAGGCAAAGCGATCCATCGCGTAATAGTATCAGATAATTGTGTGATAGCCGTGCCGTAATTGAGGCGCAGTACACTGTCCCTGTCCCCAGCCAGCTGTATACCCAAGTACCGAAGATCAGTATCGCACCACTCCAGCGGGAAATGAATATCAAACCGAGGAACCGCCGCCGTCAATGGATAAAACTGAGATTTCCCCCAATTAATGCCAATCCCAGACAGTCTGCCAAATACAATAAACTCCCTCAGCAATGGGTTGACATTCTGCTGTGGGTGTCTAATATAGAGAGTCACATCATCTGCGTATAATGAAATCAGAATTTGGCGCAAGCAACACCGAAATGCTTTATCTTGATGGTGTTGGCGGAGCTTAGAGGCTAATGGTTCGACAGCTATGGCGAATAAGAGTGGTGACAGCGGACACCCCTGCCGTGTGCCTCTTGTGATGGAAAATGGAGAAGAGAGGTGTCCGTTATTCAGTATTCTAGCAGTGGGCTGCCCATATAACAATCTGATCCATGATATGAACTGGAGTGGGAATCCCATGCGTTGAAGCACCCCGAATAGGTAGTCCCACTCCACAGTCAAATGCCTTCGAGGCATCTAACAACACTGCAGCTAACGGGAATTCCGGCTCCACGTTCTGCAGCAGAGAGAACAGGATGCGTAAGTTATGAGTGGTGGCGCGGCCAGGGACGAACCCCGCCTGATACGGCAAAATAAGCTTATCCATCAGGAGAGTCAATCGGTTTGCCAACACCTTAGCCAATATTTTCGTGTCACAGTTTATAAGTGACAGCGGTCTATAGGAGTCGCAGGATTCCGGTGCTTTACCTGGCTTTAGAAGGGATATGACCAGCGCCTCCCTCATCGATGGGGGTAGTGTGCCCACTTCGTGATTCCTCGAATATTTCCTTAAGGACCGGCGCCATGATATCGATGTAGCATTTATAAAACTCAACAGGAATACCATCAAGTCCTGGCGCCTTTCCGCTCTTTAGTTGCATTATCGCCTCCCTGAGTTCATCAATCTCAAAAGGAAGGCTAAGAAATCCGCGTTGTGTATCACCCAGCCACCCTAGTGCCACATCCTCTAGAAATCATCCAGATCTTGGGCCCCCCCGCACGCTTCGTAGTGTACAGTTCTGTATAATACGAGGTGAATGCGTCTAGTATATCCGGAGTGTCCCGTAGGGGCAGCTCCCCAGGTATCTCAATCCCCAGTATATGCGTTGAGAAGCGGGGCTGCTTAGTGGTTTCAGCCAGTGCCTGTCCCGGGCGCTCTCCCTCCCCATACCGGCGGGCCACCCACTGTCATCCCCTGTATTTCACCTCCCGCGCCGCAGTGACCTCGTACTCAGACAGAGTCTCTCGAAACTCTTTTTGCACCTAGCCTGTCTCACCCTCCCCCATACGCGTCTCCAATGTCAATATCTCTTCCCCTAGTTCATTTTGAAACACTGCATCCGTCAGGGCAGCAGGTTGTAACCGCCGCCTGGGCGCGTCATATCCCTGAGGTGTGAGTGTGAGCCGCACTGGGCAGTGATCTGAAAACGTGCGTGCAGGGTGCTAGGCGCTGCGCAAAGCCGTCACTAGACCCCTAGACAGCAAACAATAGTCTATGCGAGCCCATGTCCCGGCATATGCTGTAAAGTGTGTATCCTCCCTGACCTGTGGATGCAGGTGCCTCCAGCTATCAATCAGTTTACCCTCATCCTTAATCCCCTGTAGCACCGCCTGGGAGTTATTGTAGTGATGTGCTGCAGTGTTTGATCTATCTAAAACCAGGTTGAAGGCCACGTTAAAATCTCCTCCCCAGATTATGTGTGTGGACCCCACAGTCACAATTTTCCACCATACCTATTGAGATCGATTCCCTGCCCAAATGTCCCCACGCTATAGCATATCTCCCCTGTGGGTCTGCAATCGCCCCTGCCAATACAAAGGGTGTCTGTTTTTTAACTATGATCGCTGTGCCACGGGCATAAGCTGAATAAGAGGAGAATATTCTACTGCCAGCCCATTTGCTAGCAAATGTATTAGCGGAGTGTGGGTTAATGTGTGTTTCTTGAAGTAGGGCTATGCTAACCTGTTGGCGATCCAGATATGCTAATATTTGTCTGCGTTTTCACTCATCTCCCAGACCCCTCACATTCCAGGATATTACCTTCAATTGTGTCCCATCTACCATGCCCCCTGTATCACCTGCCAGTGCATGGATCCCGTGTTGCAATTCCAATCATTCTAAAACCGTGTGTAAACAGCGAGTTGTGGTGCCTACGAGCCAATTAACCGTGTACTGGTCGCAATCCCTCCCTACCCCACCCACTAAAGCATCCCAATCATGCCAGGTTTGTGAATCCCTCCCCCCTCCCCACCCAAACATAACTTCCCTTTGAACAGCTCTAGCCAAGGACCAGAGTTAACCATCAATGGGGATCTCCCGTAAGAGGAAGTCTTACTAGGTGGCCCATGGGTACTTCCCGTCATTCAGGGCACCAATACCAACAGGCATGCCCCTAAACAGACACCGAGGGTGTCTGGCTGCTTCAAAAGTTCGTGTCCCAGCAGTCCTTATGTGTTACCTCCATCAGCATATAATCCTGGTGCAACCAGGTATCCACCTCACCACAAATGCTCGGTATGTCGTGCTTGGTTCTCAATTCGCAGCTTCCGCCGGCCTTCCCACAGCTGAGTGAGCAACCATCCACATTCCTCAGTTATTATCAAGGTGTAGCGTCCGGCGAAGTGCCAGCTGCCCGTCGCCTCTGAAGTTGCTTCAGAAAATCCTCAACCTGCTGGGGCTTTGTATAAAACACTTGTTTGCCCTGGTGAGTGATGCGGAGCCGCGCCGGGTAGAGAAGAGCATAATCAATTTGTGCCTGCCGCAGTTTTTGCTTAACCGGAAGGAATTTGCGCCGTTCTTCCTGCACTTGTAGGGTAAAATCCGGATATATAGTGAATGGCACCCCCTCAAAATTTAGCTGTTTCTTGTCTCTCGCCACCTTCAGGGCAGCGTCCCTATCCCTATAGTTCAGCAGGCGCGCTATGATGGGCCTTGACGCTCCTCCGTGAGGCGGCCTCGGGCACTGTGTGCCCGTTCGACGACGAGATAAGGGGAGGGGGCCTCCGGCCCCACCACGGCCTTCAGCAACTTTTCGATATAGTCCTCCATCCTGCCCGTGTTGGTGCTTTCCGGTATCCCCAATACGCGAATATTGTTCCTTCTACTCCTTGCTTCAATATCCTCATTCTTGGCAGCGATAATTTTCAGCAACTTCTCCATTTGCGTCACTGTGCCTTGGATGTGGGCAATATTATCCTCAGCCTCCGAGATGCGCGTTTCAACGCCCTTTATACGCATCTCATGCCCATCAATCTTATGGGCTATCGTGTCCATGCATGTGCTCAGTGTGTCCACTTTTTCCGCGATACTGGCGAAGCCCTGTCGCATTTCCTGTAGGATTACCA
This sequence comes from Triturus cristatus, assembly GCF_964204655.1. Taxonomy (NCBI): domain Eukaryota; kingdom Metazoa; phylum Chordata; class Amphibia; order Caudata; family Salamandridae; genus Triturus; species Triturus cristatus. Next base: position 216,393,969 of record NC_140587.1, on the reverse strand, counting down.
TCATGTCTGCGCCCTGCGCGGGTTGTGGGGCGTGTGATATGCCGTCTGCTCCTTCATCATCCATCGCCGTCGGCTGGCGAGTCCCCTTCTTCGCCTCAAAGGTGAGCCGTGATTGCTTCGCGTCTGTTTTCCCCATCTTCACACTTGACTGTATAGACTACGCTGTGATGCCCCATCAGGGATGGTAGGAGCAGTGGGTGGTTATCTCAGCAGACCGTCTCGCCTCCAATGCGGTATTCCGCTATTAGCGCCGGTATGGTGCGCCACCAGGCAGCTCTGCGCTACTAGTGCTCCACAGCAGGCAGCTCCAGCGCAACCAAGATGACGCCAGGGGACATGCGCTCCTCACAGACCTTTCCACACTGGCTATGTGCGATGCTCCTCTGTGGCACCCTCCAGCCACCAAGTCCCCACCTCTCTTCAATGTGTCGCCAGTCACCCGTCTCTCCTACCCTCCTGCCTCCCAGTGGGGGACTGCTCTGTGGTGTCAGACGACTGCCTCTCCCAGCTTGGCAGAGTTACCGTCACTATCTTAGCGCTGTAATGCTCCAGCCACCCCGAGCGATATTCAGTGCCCCTCTGCCGCTGACGGCCGATCCGCCGTCCGCCCGATGGATGGGATCGGTAATATAGCTCCGCGCCCAACGGGCGTTTAAGATAAGCTGGAGGCACTAACCGGTGTTAATATGCTTAATCATCCGCTCCCTTCTTGCTCCAGTGGCTCAGTGGCAGTCAGCGAGGTAGGTCCACGCTCAGCAGACCCGCGAGAGAAGTAACCGGCACTCACCGCCTCCCGGCAGCCGCCATGTCCGCACCGCGGCCTAAACGCATCGTGGGAGCCGCGGTGCTTGCGTACCAGCCGCCACCGCGGCGGAGCTCCACGCTGCACCAGGGGTCATCGCGGTCACGCCATCCTCAGGCCGTTTTTGCCGATTCTCACGTCCGCGGCTCGAGACACAGTTACCCCAGTGCTTGTGGGGTGAAAGCCGAGCGCGGGTGGTCGGATCTGCTCCCCGGGACAGGATCATGAAAGGATGCCAGCGCCAGACTGCGGGAGCCGCACAGTGGCGGCCATTCCGCTTCGGCGCCACCTAGCGCCCCCAAGTTTGATATCAAACTTCTCAGTCTTCAGTGCAGCCATCATAGTGCTGTGGAGTTCATGTTGACGAGCTCCCAGCACCATATACTCTTTAAATGGCAGCACTGCACTTACAGTGCCTAGGAATGGACCTGGGGACCGTAGGGGCACAGGGCTCATGCACCTGTGCCCACACCACTGGCATAGGTCACCCAGCTATAGGGGTGGTTGATATATGCCAGGGCAGTGTGTGTTGTGGGCATGGCACACAGGGATGTGTGCCTTGTCGACTGTTTAGTTCTGCACCCAGACACTCAGCCTGCAAAGGCAGTGTGTGTGTGTGTGTGTGTGTGTGTGTGTGTGTGTGTGTAAGGGTACAGGGCCTCTAAGGGTGGCACAATAAGTGCTGCAGCCCGTAGGGTCTTCTCTGGTCACAGTGCCCTGGGTACCTATGGTACCATTTACCAGGGGCTGACCTGTGGCCAGAGATGCCAATTGGGCTTAGGCTGTCATGCAGTTTTAGGGAAGAAACACAGGCCCTGGGCACCTGGTTGGCAGGAGCCCAGGGCACACTCAGTCAAAGTACATCAGCAATTCAGCAAAAAGTGGGGGGCATACCATGCAAGAAAGATGGCACTTTCTCACAATAACATCTGAAAGACCAAGTTTGACTGCACACTTATAACTCAATTAAATGTGAAGTGAATAATCCATTCAAACCAGATGTTTCTTTAGAATGAATATTTAAATAGGCAAGGGCTGTTGCACACTTTCACCTATAAACTATAACATATGACAACCATCTATACATTTATACGTGTGTGTGTGTGTGTATATCTGTCTATCTCTCTCACTCGCTCGATATATATACATATATATATATATATATATTATTCAAGCAGCCCCATCAAGGGCGTGTCTATAGTATAAATATGGCATGGGGGTGAGTGCAGCACGTTCCTGTTTGTCAATGCCTTTGAGAAAGATATTCATTGAAACGCGTCAGGCGGATGACAGGCTGCGCAATGTACCAGCCGTACGAGGAGTGTCCATACCTATGAGGAAGGCTGGTAACCTTGGTTGTTCATCGAGTGCTGCTCAACGGGACTACCAAACTTTGCAACAAAAAAAAAAATATATATATACACATTTATCTCGCTGTCTCTCTGGTAGTTGCTGCGTGTAGAAGACGTGCAGCCAAAACACCAGGGGTGTTCGTCGGACGCCCACGCGTCTAAATATAAAGCAGTTTCAGTAACGACTTAGGTACAGAACGGCACTCCAAGCAAAGTTAAAGTTATTTATTTAGCACTGAAAAAACATTTGTTACAGCTTCAACGCATTTCGGCTTCAAAAGCCTTTTTCACGGGAAAAAAGGCTTTTGAAGCTAAAACGCATCTGACGCGGTAACAAGTGTTTTTGCTGTGCTAAAAAAATAACTTCAACTTTGTTTGGAGTGCGCTTATATATATATATATTAGGAAGGTGGCTTTTTATGTAGTGTACCAAAAAGTGAAAAGAAATTACATTTAAAAACTTTCTTACCTGAATGATTTTTTTCCGATGCCTAAAACATATATAAAGATACCAGCTAATTTTTGAAGATCAGGATCTTCCTCTTCTGTTACTTCTGGGGGTACTATCAAACATACTCCCAGTAGGGGTATTGTCAGAAGGGGTAGCTAAGGAATTCTCATCCTTCACTGACATCCCTTGTGTCATCTGGGGTTTGTTACATTGCCATGGCTCTATGATGGTTAGCAAGGAGCATTTGTAAATGAGCCTTGTTAGGTTTAGACACCATGGCAAAGTTCCATGCTTTGCAGAGGTCTCAAGTTGGGCGAACTTAAGTTTCCTGTAAGGAGCCAAGTTGAGCACCTGGCTATTACCTTCTGTCTCAGACATGATTTCTAAAGCAGTTTTGGACCTTTTTTTAAAATTCAAAAAATGTGTAAACACTTTTAAAGCCTACCTAATATACTTTTTAAACATCTAATACAACAGGGCCTTGGTTAAGTTCCCCAGTCCTAACAGTTCAAATCACAAATTGGCAAAAATCGAAAAACAATTAAATAGAAAAATATTTTTGTCGACTGAAGTCAATTGTGGATTCCTTAGTGCAATTGCAATATGTAGGAAGCTGGCTCTGTATGTAGTATATACTATACCAAAATGAGGTATAGTGTGTACAGAGTCCAGTGGAACCCCAAAGGTAGGCAGAGGTAAAAGTAGCTAACACCTTAATCTCTATTTGTGGTAGTGTTGGCGAACAGTAAGGCTTTATCAGAGGACAGTCTTAAGCATTTGTTGTACACACTCAATCAGCAAATGGTGTCACACACTCAAAGACTGAACTCAGACAAATTTGAATTGTATAAACATATTATTTAGTTATTATATTCCCCGAACCAAGCCAAGCCTGGAACAGGTAAGTGAAATAAATATTTAGCAAAATCTTATGCAATGTTTTACAATTGAATGCAGGTTCAAATGCAGTTGATTGAATTACAGGCAAGTCAATGTTTTGAAATTACTGTTCAGTTACTTTTCAGATTACTTTGTACTTATTGGATTACTTTTCAGATTACTTTTGTCAATCAGTGTGATAGGTCTAGATATCAGACTGAGACATTTCCTAGACAAAAGGTAAGTAAATCACTTTTAGTACATTTGCAGTTGTGTCAATGTTCCATACAAACCAACTCCACAAAATTTTAAAAAAACAGTCAACTCAATTTCCTTCCATAAGATTGCATTATCGGTTTACAGGTAAGAACAAGTTTGTGGGAGTTGGTATTCTGGGGTTAGAAACAGGGTTCTCCCAGGGTTAAGAGAGTACCCTTGAAACACCCTCAGCGGCACTAGGGCGGCCAGGTGCAGAGTGCTGAGGCCCAATGTTATCCAATGGGGGATAAGCGGCCTCTGGTTGGTGGGCGCTCATGAGCAGGCCACAAGGTTGTGGGAGCAAAGCTCCTGGTGTTAGGCTCAGGGCAAAGAGGGATCCAACTTAGCACCCAAAGTACACCCGCAGCGGCGGCTGGGTGCAGGGTGCTGTTTTGGCATCAGTTCCCCTGTTTTCAATGGGGAATCTCCAGTTGCAACAAAGACGGCAGGCTTGAGGACGAAGATCTTCTGGAGGTGACCACCAGTTTGAGAGGTAAGTTGCGATTCCTACGGATGCTGGGACAATGTCGATTGGGCCACCCAAGGCCGCTGGACTTCGGGGGGCAGGGTGTCGGGACTGACTTGGAGCCCAGGCTGTCTGCTGCACCTGACCCTTGTGGAGACACGGACTCGTCCTGCCACTGTGCAGACTCCAAGAAACCCAGAGGACTGCCAGTACTTCGCAAATCAACAGATAACTCCCTTGGAGTAGAGAAGCTACTTCCCTGCAGCCACAGGCACCAAAGAAGCAAAGTATGGTTCACCGTCCTTCCACTTACCGGGACTACCGACAGTGCAGCCACCCAGAAAGACGTCACCGTGCTCCCACAGGTCGGGTCCGTCCTTCCAAATGTGGGAATGCCATGGCCAACCGGAGCCGCACAACACCAATACCTGGCATACCAGACCCCATGCAGCAACCAATCGTTTAGTGTCCAGCCCGGACATTAACTCCGACGAAAACCGGCCTGCACATCGAGGGATTCAGGGACAGTGACAACCCCCATTGAGAGTGGCCCAGCTGTCCTGTTTGCCCCTTTCTGCACAACTAAAGACAGAGTGTGGCTCCGACTACCGCCACCTAACACCTCAAAGCACATCTGCACAAGCGCCCCACAGTCTGAGTCCGAAGGAGATGACCATGCCAACGGGGCCGGGAGACCCTCAAAGGCTGAGCACACCTTTGGGTTTGCCCAGTCACCTGCATCCTTTGTGCAGGGCCCCTCAACCGCGAGTGTCTCTGCAGCATGGACCCAACGCCTAAATTCACCACTGCACCCGAGCCCACAGCCTGATGAGAAGAGGACCAGTTGGTCCTTGAGATGCTTTAGCATATAGGGACACGATTCAGATGATCTTGGTATCTAAATCAATCTAAAAATAAGTATTATTTTTATAAATTTGTGTCTGATTTCTTTATTGCCCGAATGTCTCACTTACTGCCTTTGTACAGGCAATAAATGCTAAGCAGTAGCCTCTTAGCCCAACTGCTTGCCCACACTACCACAAAAGAGAGCATCTGGGTTATCATTTGTGCCTCTGTAAACCAATTGGGGTTTGCTTGGACTATTTACACAGTGAACCTCATTTTGGTCTACTATGAACAAGTTACTTACCTTTGGTAATGATATATCTGTAAGAAACATTAGTTAGTGATGGATTCCTTACCTTAGAATTACCTCGAGGCGTCAGACTGGATCCGGAAAGTTTTCATCAGCAGTACCCAGCACGTCGGAAGGTGGCGTCGTGCAGCTCCGCGTCCGCCGTTGGCGTCGTGATCGCCGAGATGACGTTGCGGCAGCTAGACGCTGCCCTCGCGTGCTGACGTCAGTTCTGTACATGACTTTTTGCGCCAGGAACACAGAGCCATGCAAGATACTGACCACCGGTGCATTGAAACTAGGGCCCTGAAAGGGATGACCTTAACCCTAGAAACCAGTTCACAGAACGGGAAGGATGGGTGAGGCGGTAAGGAATTGAATATGCTACTTACCAGTATGCATCTGTTCTTGGCATGTAGGGCTGCTGACATTCATATCTGTGCATAGATCGCCGCCTAGTGTTGGGTCCGGATGATTGCACATTGTTGTCCTGGAAGAGTCTTCGAAGTATCACGAGATAGGTGGCTCCTCCCCTGGACTACAGTGCGCATGGGCATCCTCTCCATCCTTGGATTGTTTTTCGCCATTGTGGCAGTGATGGAGTAGATACAGTAAGTGATGACCATGCTATACAGTAATTCTGAGTGCTGCAGCCGCTACAGGCGGCGGGGAGGAGGGTGGGCGATATGAATGTCAGCAGCCCTACATGCCAAGAACAGATGCATACTGGTAAGTAGCATATTCAGTTCGAGGCATGTGGGCTGCTGAATTCATATCTGTGCATAGAATATTGAATATGCTACTTACCAGTATGCATCTGTTCTTGGCATGTAGGGCTGCTGACATTCATATCTGTGCATAGATCGCCGCCTAGTGTTGGGTCCGGATGTTTGCACGTTGTTGTCCTGGAAGAGTCTTCGAAGTATCCTTGGATAGGTGACTCCTCCCCTGGACTACAGTGCGCATGGGCATCCTCTCCATCCTCAGATTGTTTTTCGCCATTGTGGCAGTGATGGAGTAGATACAGAAAGTGATGACCATGCTTGCAGTAATTCTGAGAGCTGCAGCTGCGACAGGCGCCGGGGAGGAGGGAGGGCGATATGAATGTCAGCAGCCCTACATGCCAAGAACAGATGCATACTGGTAAGTAGCATATTCAGTTCGAGGCATGTGGGCTGCTGAATTCATATCTGTGCATAGAATACATAGCAGTGCCCTCTATTAGCGGCGGCTACCCGTGCCAGCTGCAGCGGTCTGAAAAAGCGTCTTGAGAACAGCCTGTCCTACAGCTGCCTGCTGTTTTGATTGCACATCTACACAATAGTGTTTTGTAAATGTGTGTGTAGTGGACCATGTGGCTGCTCTGCATATATCATGCAGGGGAATATTTCCTAGGAAGGCCATTGAAGCCCCCAACTTACGTGTTGAGTGGGCTCGTGGTGGAATAGTTAATGTGCGTTTTGCCTTTTGATAACAGATTTGAATACACTTAACTATCCATCTGGCTATCCCTGCTTTGGAGATGGCGTTACCTTTGTGGTGTGGGGCAAAGGCAACGAACAGTTGTTTTGTCTTCCTGAATGGTTTAGTCCTGTCGATGTAGTACATGAGGGCCCTCCGTACATCTAGTGTATGTAGTGCCCTTTCTGCAACAGTTTGTGGGTTTTGGAAGAAAACGGGCAGTTCAATAGTCTGATTCATGTGGAACTGCGATATTACCTTGGGCATGAATTTGGGGTTGGTACGTAGTACGACCCTGTTGGCGTGAACCTGAATAAATGGCTCTTGAACGGTTAGTGCCTGGAGTTCACTAACTCTTCTGAGGGAAGTGATCGCTACTAGGAAGGCCACTTTCCAGGTAAGGAATTGAATCTCGCAAGAGTGTAGAGGTTCAAAGGGTGGACCCATCAGGCGTGTGAGGACCAAGTTGAGGTTCCACATTGGGGCCGGTGGGTGACTAGGTGGAATGACTCGTTTGAGCCCTTCCAAGAATGCTTTGATGGCAGGCACTCTGAATAGAGAGAGGTGCTGCCTGGTTTGCAGATAGGCTGATATTGCGGTCAAATGGACACGTATAGAGGTGTACGCCAGATTGCATCGGTATAGGTGTAAGAGGTAACAGATGATGTTGTGGAGGGATGCGTCCAGCGGGTTGATGTCATTATTACCGCAATAAATGACGAACCTTTTCCATTTGGCTGCATAGCAAGCCCTGGTAGTGGGTCTCCTGGCCTCCTTGATGTCCATACAGTCAGGTGGCAGGTTGAGATAGCCAAACTCTAGGACTTCAGGAGCCAGATCGCCAGGTTCAGCTGTTGCGGATCTGGGTGCTGAACCTCTCCATGGTTCTGCGTCAAATGCGCGGGTTTGATCTGCAGCCTTTGATGCGGCACCACGGAAAGTTCGAGGAAGGTGGTGTACCACGGCTGGCGTGCCCACGTGGGAGCAACTAGGACGAGTGTCAGGGAGTGTTGTCGTAGTTTGCGAGCTACCAGCGGTATCAACGGCGCTGGGGGAAAAGCGTACGCAAATCTGCCGGACCAGTTCATCCATATCGCATTGCCCTGCGACTGCGGATGTGGGAATCTGGCGGCGAAGCTTTGGCATTTTGCGTTTTCGCTTGTCGCGAACAGGTCTATCTCTGGATGACCCCACTGCTGGAAGTACGGTTGGAGTACTGATGGGTGTAACTCCCACTCGTGCATCTGTTGGCTGTGTCTGCTGAGCAGATCCGCCATCTGGTTGTCCTTGCCAGGGAGGTGTTCCGCCATGAGGAACATGTTCCTTTGAATGGCCCACTTCCACATGCTCTGAGCCAGATGAGACAACTGTGGAGAGTGTGTTCCTCCCTGCTTCTGTATGTAGTACATGGCAGTCATGTTGTCCGTCCGGATCAATACGACTTTGTTGCACATGTGTACTTTGAATGCCTTCATGGCCAGGAAGATTGCCATCAGTTCCAGAAGGTTGATGTGCATCTTCTTTTGTTGTGTAGTCCATAGTCCCTGCACTGTGTAGTGGAGTACATGAGCTCCCCATCCCTGGAGAGACGCGTCCGCTGTCAGTACTATTTGTGGAACAGGCTCTTGGAACGGTCGGCCCTTGCAAAGGTTTTGTGGATTCCACCAATGCAGAGAGTTGTATGCCCGACCGCTCACCAACACTAGGTCTTTCAACTGTCCTTGAGCCTGATTCCACTGACGTGCTAGGCACTCCTGAAGTGGGCGCATATGTAACCTCGCGTGCGGGACTATGAAGATGCAGGAGGCCATCATGCCTATCAACTGCATAAACACTCGCGCTGGAAGCGAGTGATTGGGTTTGAACTTGGAGATCAGCAGTTGTATGCTGTTGATCCTCACTAAATTTGGCTGAGCTGTGGCCGCCAGAGTGTCTATAGTCGCACCTAGGTACTGTTGTACGTGTGCGGGCTGGAGATGGGACTTTGGGTAATTTAGTGAGAATCCCAGACTGTGAAGAAGGTGAATGGTGCGGGACATGTGGCTTGCACATTGCTGGGCTGACTTCGCTTGAACGAGCCAGTCGTCCAGGTAGGGGTAGACGTGTATGTGCTGCCTCCGTAGATGTGCCGCCACAGTAGCTAGGCACTTCGTGAAAACCCTGGGCGCTGTTGTCACGCCGAAGGGAAGGACTTTGAACTGATAGTGCTGCCCCTGAACAGTGAACCTGAGGTATTTTTTGTGTGAGGGGTGGATGGGTATGTGAAAGTACGCATCCTTGAGGTCCAGTGAGGCTAGGAAGTCTCCCTGCTTGAGAAGCGGAAGGACTTGCTGTAGGGTGAGCATGTGAAAGTGCTCTGAAAGAATGTACTGGTTCAGGGGTCTCAGGTCTAATATAGGCCTGAGCGACCCGTCCTTCTTTGGAATTAAAAAGTAGAGGGAGTAAACCCCCGTACCCTGCTCGTGGACGGGTACGACCTCTATGGCGCCTTTTAGAAGCATACTTTGCACCTCTTGCTGTAAGAGCGTTAAGTGCTCTGAGGACATAGGACGGTTTCTTGGTGGTATTGTGGGTGGAGTGGAGGTTAACTCCAGACAGTAACCGTATTTTACAATATTTTTGACCCACCTGTCCGTGGTGATGGAGTTCCACGTGGACAGGAACCTTTGTAGTCTTCCCCCGACAGGTGTTGTGTGGTCGGGAGGAAGGGAGAGGGCGTCACTGCTTGTTCTTGGGGGAGGACCTGGTGTTGCCGTAGCCACGTCCTCTGCCCTTTGTACTGGAGCCACGATATCCACCTCGGGTGTTTTTATCGTAGGTGGTCTGTGTATTGCCTTTGTTATACGTCTGTTGTGACCCCTGTCCTCTACCTGCCCCCTTGTTTCCGGGGCGACGAAAGGAGCCGCTCCGAAAGGACTGAGTTTGGAGGGCGCCCATGGACTTTGCAGTGTCCGTGTCCTTTTTTATCTTTTCGAGGGTGGTGTCAACCTCTGGGCCGAATAAATAGTCGGGGTTGACGGGCTGGTTCAGTATGTTGTTTTGTACCTCAGGCTTGAATCCTGAGATTCGTAGCCAGGCATGTCGTCGCAGCAGGACGCTTGTGTTTATGGCCCTGGCAGCCGTGTCTGCAGCATCTAGTGCACATTTGATGGAAGCATTTGTGAGTAGCTGGCCCTCTCTGATAAGAATTTCTGCACCTTCTTTGAACTGGTCAGGGAGATGTTGGAGTAGTTGCTCCAAGGTGTCATAGTGCGCTCTATCGTAGCGAGCGAGGAGCGCTTGAGTGTTGGCTATGCGCCATATGTTGGCAGCCTGGGCGGCAACCCGCTTGCCGGAGGTCTCTAGCACCTTGGACTCTTTGTCCGGGGGAGGAGCGTCACCTGTCGTTTGCGAGTGTGCCCTCTTGCGAGCATTCGCTACGACGATGGAGTCGAGTGGCAATTGTCCTTTGATGTAAGTAGGATCCCCAGGTGCTGATCTGTATTTTTTATCAATCCTGGGGTTTATCACTCGTGCCCTGGTGGGTTCCTTGAAAATGTCCTTAGCTGGCTTGAGGACCCCCTTCAGCATTGGCAGAGTTTTTACATGTCTTTCTGAGGATGCAAAAGTGTCCATTAGAAAGTCATCCTCGATGGTATCTGAGTGAAGCTGTACCCCATGGTTATTTGCAGCACGTTCAATAAGAGCGTTGAACGCCGCAGTATCCTCCGTGGGAGATGTTTTTGCCCCATAGAGTTGTGGGTCCTGTGTATCGAGAGGTGCACTGGGGTCTGCAGGGTCGCCCCAAGTTTGATCAGGGTCCTGCTGGTCATCAGGGTCTGTGTCTACATGGTAGGGTGCTTGGTCATCCATGTAGTCCTCCAATGCATCCGTGTCGGAGCGTGTGGGGGAGAACCGGTGTGGATCCTGGTAGGAGGAATGGAACGGTTCATAAAGGAGAGGTTCTGATTCCACAGGCAGCTTCCTTTTTAGTGGGATCCTGAAAGGGTCCAATGGCGGTTCCGAAGTTATTCTTCGGTCGTGGAGAATCATCCTGCCAGTGTCGGCGTCGATGACACGTGACGGAGACGTCTCGTCCGGTGGAACCGGAGTCTGGGTAACCCGTGTCCTGAGTTGGAACATCTTCGGGATTGTTGACGGAGGCAAGCCGAAGGTAATGTTGTCTGGCCCCGTAGAGGTTGCTGGAGCTCCGATCGGGCCGGAACCCGACGGGTCTTTGAGGGCCGCCGTGGTTTTGTTGCTTTGCGTCGCAGCAGGCCGCACTTGGGGCGTCTTTGAGGCTTTGGCCCCGGGCAGATTAGTAGAGCCGGGCGTGGATTTTTTCGGTGCCGGCGGGTCCTCGAGTCGAGGTGTGGAGATCACCGTCGACGTCCTCGATACGTGAGGCTTCGGCGTCGTCGAGGGAGCGACGCGAGGCGAAGCAGGCGGTATTGCCCTCGGTGTAGTTGGCGTCGGTAGCCGAGTAGGTTTCTCGGTGCCGATGGCCTTTTTCCGTTTGTCGACTCCGATGTCGCCCGATTCCAGTTCGGCACCGAAGTCCCTCTTGGTGCGGTCGGTGCCGACGCGTTGCGCTGGCGTCGAAGGCGTGGAAGGCCTCGATCCGACCAGCGCCACTTTCAGTTTCGGTTTCGTATGAACCGGAGCAGCTTTCGGTTTCGTGGTAGGGAAACCAGCTGGCTTATGCAGCAATGGCTGCCGCTGAACGTCCGAGGCCGGGCCCGAGGGCGGGGCCGAAGAACTACGGGATGGGTCTCGGGTAAGGCCCGAAGGCGATCCCTCGACCGGAGCCAAAGGCTGTGGCACTGGTGTTTCCTCGGTTTGAACAGGTAGGCCTTGTTCATCATTGGAGCTACTCTCTTCGGCCCCTAAGGCCTCCTCGTCGTCTCCTACCTCGGTGTCGTCTTCACCTCTGTGGAAGAATGACTCGTCGCCCTCGTCCGATCCGGGGTCGTGTTCGGAAACGGGACTGGGGGGTATGACTTCTAATTCCTCGACGTCGGCCTCGTCGAAGATGTCTGTTGGGGCCGGTGCCGCGTGCTGCGCCTCGAGTCTCGCCGCTCTTCGGTTCCTTAGAGTCTTCTTGGAACGGAACCGGGCACAGGCCATAATAATAATAATAATATGAAATTTGTAATGCGCTCAGCTTACCCAGGGGCGTCCCGGCGCAACAGACCAGAAGGGGAGACTCAGCTAGTCACTACTGTGGAAACAGGTAGGTCTTAAGAAGTTTCCTAAATGGTAGGATCTTGGGCTCTGAGCGAATCCTGATGGGCATGTCGATTCGTCGTGGTCCGGCGAAAGGCATTTGTTGCACACCGGATGGACGTCGATGTGTGGGTACTTCGCATTGCATACCGGACACCTTTTGAATGGCGTCCTGGATTCCATCGTCGAAGTAGTCGATGGACAGGTAAATGCGAAAGAAGTCGGTGCTGAAAGTTAGTAAACTAACAAAATTCTATCGAAACCCGATCGATAAACAGTACCGACGCGAACTAAAGGCCTTTTGGCCTCGACCAAATATTTTCCTAACTTGAGCTAAGATAGCACATCCGAACCCAATGGCGGAAAAAAACAATCTGAGGATGGAGAGGATGCCCATGCGCACTGTAGTCCAGGGGAGGAGTCACCTATCCAAGGATACTTCGAAGACTCTTCCAGGACAACAACGTGCAAACATCCGGACCCAACACTAGGCGGCGATCTATGCACAGATATGAATTCAGCAGCCCACATGCCTCGAACATAGCAGTCCCTCCATTAGTGGCGGCTGCCCGTGCCAGCTGCAGCAGTCTGAAAAAGAGTTTTGAGAACAGCCTGTCCTACAGCTGCCTGCTGTTTTGAGTGTACATCTACACAGTAGTGTTTGGTAATGAATATGCTACTTACCAGTATGCATCTGTTCTTGGCATGTAGGGCTGCTGACATTCATATCTGTGCATAGATCGCCGCCTAGTGTTGGGTCCGGATGTTTGCACGTTGTTGTCCTGGAAGAGTCTTCGAAGTATCCTTGGATAGGTGACTCCTCCCCTGGACTACAGTGCGCATGGGCATCCTCTCCATCCTCAGATTGTTTTTCGCCATTGTGGCAGTGATGGAGTAGATACAGAAAGTGATGACCATGCTTGCAGTAATTCTGAGAGCTGCAGCTGCGACAGGCGCCGGGGAGGAGGGAGGGCGATATGAATGTCAGCAGCCCTACATGCCAAGAACAGATGCATACTGGTAAGTAGCATATTCAGTTCGAGGCATGTGGGCTGCTGAATTCATATCTGTGCATAGAATACATAGCAGTGCCCTCTATTAGCGGCGGCTACCCGTGCCAGCTGCAGCGGTCTGAAAAAGTGTTTTGAGAACAGCCTGTCCTACAGCTGCCTGCTGTTTTGACTGCACATCTACGCAATAGTGTTTTGTAAATGTGTGTGTAGTGGACCATGTGGCTGCTCTGCATATATCATGCAGGGGAATATTTCCTAGGAAGGCCATGGAAGCCCCCAACTTACGTGTTGAGTGGGCTCGTGGTGGAATAGTTAATGTGCGTTTTGCCTTTTGATAACAGATTTGAATACACTTAACTATCCATCTGGCTATCCCTGCTTTGGAGATGGCGTTACCTTTGTGGTGTGGGGCAAAGGCAACGAACAGTTGTTTTGTCTTCCTGAATGGTTTAGTCCTGTCGATGTAGTACATGAGGGCCCTCCGTACATCTAGTGTATGTAGTGCCCTTTCTGCAACAGTTTGTGGGTTTTGGAAGAAAACGGGCAGTTCAATAGTCTGGTTCATGTGGAACTGTGATATTACCTTGGGCATGAACTTGGGGTTGGTACGTAGTACGACCCTGTTAGCGTGAACCTGAATAAATGGCTCTTGAACGGTTAGTGCCTGGAGTTCACTAACTCTTCTGAGGGAAGTGATCGCTACTAGGAAGGCCACTTTCCAGGTAAGGAATTGAATCTCGCATGAGTGTAGAGGTTCAAAGGGTGGACCCATCAGGCGTGTGAGGACCAAGTTGAGGTTCCACATTGGAGCCGGTGGGTGACTAGGTGGAATGACTCGTTTGAGCCCTTCCAAGAATGCTTTGATGGCAGGCACTCTGAATAGAGAGAGGTGCTGCCTGGTTTGCAGATAGGCTGATATTGCGGTCAAATGGACACGTATAGAGGTGTACGCCAGATTGCATCGATATAGGTGTAAGAGATAACAGATGATGTTTTGGATGGATGCGTCCAGCGGGTTGATGTCATTATTTCCGCAATAAATGACGAACCTTTTCCATTTGGCTGCATAGCAAGCTCTGGTAGTGGGTCTCCTGGCCTCCTTGATGATGTCCATACAGTCAGGTGGCAGGTTGAGATAGCCAAACTCTAGGACTTCAGGAGCCAGATCGCCAGATTCAGCTGTTGCGGATCTGGGTGCTGAACCTCTCCATGGTTCTGCGTCAAATGCGCGGGTTTGATCCGCAGCCTTTGATGCGGCACCACGGAAAGTTCGAGGAAGGTGGTGTACCACGGCTGGCGTGCCCACGTGGGAGCAACTAGGACGAGTGTCAGGGAGTGTTGTCGGAGTTTGCGGGCCACTAGCGGTATCAATGGCGCTGGGGGAAAAGCGTACGCAAATCTGCCGGACCAGTTCATCCATATCGCATTGCCCTGCGACTGCGGATGTGGGAATCTGGCGGCGAAGCTTGGGCATTTTGCGTTTTCGCTTGTCGCGAATAGGTCTATCTCTGGATGACCCCACTGCTGAAAGTACGGTTGGAGTACTGATGGGTGTAACTCCCACTCGTGCATTTGGTGGCTGTGTCTGCTGAGCAGATCCGCCATCTGGTTGTCCTTGCCAGGGAGGTGTTCCGCCATGAGGAACATGTTCCTTTGAATGGCCCACTTCCACATGCCCTGAGCCAGATGAGACAACTGTGGAGAGTGTGTGCCTCCCTGTTTCTGTATGTAGTACATTGCGGTCATGTTGTCCGTCCGGATCAACACGACCTTGTTGCATAGATGTACTTTGAACGCCTTCATGGCTAGGAAGATTGCCATCAATTCCAGAAGGTTGATGTGCAACTTCTTTTGTTGTGTTGTCCATAGTCCTTGCACTGTGTAGTGGAGTACATGAGCTCCCCATCCCTGGAGAGACGCGTCCGCTGTCAGTACTATTTGTGGGACAGGCTCTTGGAACGGTCGGCCCTTGCAAAGGTTTTGTGGATTCCACCAATGCAGAGAGTTGTATGCCCGACCGCTCACCAACACTAGGTCCTTTAACTGTCCTTGAGCCTGATTCCACTGACGTGCTAGGCACTCCTGAAGTGGGCGCATATGTAATCTCGCGTGCGGGACTATGAAGATGCAGGAGGCCATCATGCCTATCAACTGCATGAACACTCGCGCTGGAAGTGAGTGATTGGGTTTGAATTTGGAGATCAGCAGTTGTATGCTGTCGATCCTCACTAAATTTGGCTGAGCTGTGGCCGCCAGAGTGTCTATAGTCGCACCTAGGTACTGTTGTACGTGTGCGGGCTGGAGATGGGACTTTGGATAATTCAGTGAGAATCCCAGACTGTGAAGAAGGTGAATGGTGCGGGACATGTGGCTTGCACATTGCTGGGCTGACTTCGCTTGAACGAGCCAGTCGTCTAGGTAGGGGTAGACGTGTATATGCTGCCTCCGTAGATGTGCTGCCACCGTAGCGAGGCACTTCGTGAAAACCCTGGGCGCTGTTGTCACGCCGAAGGGAAGGACTTTGAACTGATAGTGCTGCCCCTGAACAGTGAACCTGAGGTATTTTTTGTGTGAGGGGTGGATGGGTATGTGAAAGTACGCATCCTTGAGGTCCAGTGTGGCTAGGAAGTCTCCCTGCTTGAGAAGCGGAAGGACTTGCTGTAGAGTGAGCATATGAAAGTGCTCTGAAAGAATGTACTGGTTCAGGGGTCTCAGGTCCAATATAGGTCTGAGCGACCCGTCCTTTTTTGGAATTAAGAAGTAGAGGGAGTACACTCCCGCGCCCTGCTCGTGGATGGGTACGACCTCTATAGCGCCTTTCAGAAGCATACTTTGCACTTCTTGCTGTAAGAGCGTTAAGTGCTCTGAGGACATAGGACGGCTTCTTGGTGGTATTGTGGGTGGAGTGGAGGTTAACTCCAGACAGTAACCGTATTTTATAATATCTTTGACCCACCTGTCCGTGGTGATGGAATTCCACGTGGACAGGAACCTTTGTAGCCTTCCCCCGACAGGTGTTATGTGGTCGGGAGGAAGGGAGAGGGCGTCACTGCTTGTTCTTGGGGGAGGACCTGGTGTTGCCGTAGCCGCGTCCTCTGCCCTTTGTGCTGGAGCCACGATATCCACCTCGGGTGTTTTTATCATAGGTGGTCTGCGTATTGCCTTTGTTATATGTTTGTTGTGACCCCTGTCCTCTACCTGCTCCCTTGTTTCCGGGGCGACGAAAGGAGCCGCTCCGAAAGGACTGAGTTTGTAGTGCGCCCATGGACTTCGCAGTGTCCGTATCCTTTTTTATCTTTTCGAGGGTGGTGTCAACCTCTGGCCCGAATAAATAGTCGGGGTTGACGGGCTGGTTCAGTATATTGTTTTGTACCTCAGGCTTGAATCCTGAGATCCGTAGCCAGGCATGTCGTCGCAACATGACGCTTGTGTTTATGGCTCTGGCAGCCGTGTCTGCAACATCTAGTGCGCATTTGATGGAAGCGTTCGTTAGTAGCTGTCCTTCTCTGATGAGCATTTCTGCGCCTTCCTTGAACCGGTCAGGGAGATGTTGGAATATTTGCTCAAGTGTGTCATAGTGCGCTCTATCATAGCGAGCAAGGAGCGCCTGAGTGTTGGCTATGCGCCATATGTTGGCAGCTTGGGCGGCAACTCGCTTGCCAGAGGTTTCTAACACCTTGGACTCTTTGTCCGGGGGAGGAGCGTCACCTGTTGTTTGCGAGTGTGCCCTCTTGCGTGCATTCGCTACGACGATGGAGTCGAGTGGTAATTGTCCTCTGATGTAAGTAGGATCCCCAGGTGCTGATCTGTATTTTTTATCAATCCTGGGGTTTATCACTCGTGCCCTGGTGGGTTCTTTGAAAATGTCCTTGGCTGGTTTGAGGACCCCCTTCAACATTGGCAGAGTCTTTACATGTCTTTCTGAGGATGCAAAGGTGTCCATTAGAAAGTCATCTTCGATGGTATCAGAGTGAAGCTGCACCCCATGGTTATTGGCAGCACGTTCGATAAGAGCATTGAACGCTGCAGTATCCTCCGTAGGAGATGTCTTTGCCCCATAGAGTTGTGGATCCTGTGCATCGAGAGGTGCACTGGGGTCTGCAGGGTCGCCCCAAGTTTGATCAGGGTCCTGCTGGTCATCAGGGTCCGTGTCTACATGGTAGGGGACTTGGTCAGCCATGTAGTCCTCCAATGCGTCTGTATCGGAGCGTGTGGGGGAGAACCGGTGTGGATCCTGGTAGGATGAATGGAAGGGTTCATAAAGGAGAGGTTCCGATTCTGCCGGCAACTTCCTTTTTAGTGGGATCCTGAAAGGGTCCAATGGCGGCTCCGAAGTTATCCTTCGGTCCTGGAGAATCATTCTGCCAGTGCCGGCGTCGATGATACGTGCTGGAGACGTCTCAGCAGGTGTGACCGTAGGTTGGGTGACCCGTGTCCTGAGTTGGAACATTTTTGGGATTGTTGACGGAGGCAAGCCGAAGGTAATGTTGGTCGGCACCGAAGAGGCTGCGGGAGCTCCGACCGAACCGGAGCCCGACGTGTCCTGGAGGACAGGTGTGGTTTTGCTGCCTTGCGTCACACCAGGTCGTACTTGGGGCGCCTTCGAGGCTTTGGCACCGGCCAGGCTCGTAGAGGCGGCCGTAGATTTTTTCGGTGCCGGAGGGTCATCGAGTCGGGGTGAAGAGATCACCGTCGAAGTCTTCGATACCTGAGGCTTAGGTGTCGTCGAGGGAGCGATGTGAGACACAGCAGGCGGTACGGCCCTTGGTGTCGTCGGTGCCGGTAGCCGAGCAGGTTTGTCGGTGCCGATGGCTTTTTTCCGTTTGTCGACTCCAACGTCGCCCGCCTCAAGTTCGGCACCGAAGTCCCTCTTGGTGCGGTCGGTGCCGACGCGGTGCGCTGGCGTCGAAGGCCTCGATCCGACCAGCGCTACTTTCAGTTTCGGTTTCGGTGGAACCTGAGCAGCTTTCGGTTTCGGTTTTGTGATAGGGAAACCAGCCTGTTTATGTAGTAATGGCTGCCGCTGAACGTCCGAGGCCGGGCCCGAGGGCGGGGCCGAAGAACTGCGGGATGGGTCTCGGGTAAGGCCCGAAGGCGATCCCTCGACCGGAGCCATAGGCTGTGGCACTGGTGTTTGAACGGTTTGAACAGGTAGGCCTTGTTCATCATTGGAGCTACTTTCTTCGGCCCCGAAGGCCTCCTCGTCGTCTCCTACCTCGGTGTCGTCTTCACCTCTGTGGAAGAGTGACTCGTCTTCCTCGTCCGATCCGGGTTCGTGTTCGGAAACGGGACTGGAGGGCAAGACTACCAATTCCTCGACGTCCTCGGCCTCGCCGAAGATGTCTGTCGGGGCCGGTGCCGCGTGCTGCGCCTCGAGTCTCGCCGCTCGTCGATTCCGCAGAGTCTTCTTCGAGCGGAACCGGGCACAGGCCATGCATGTTGATTCGTCGTGGTCCGGCGAAAGGCATTTGTTGCACACCGGATGGACGTCGATGTGTGGGTACTTCGCATTGCATACCGGACACCTTTTGAACGGCGTCCTGGATTCCATCGTCGAAGTCGTCGATGGACAGGTAAATGCGAAAGCAGTCGGTGCTGAAAGTTAGTAAACTAACAAATTCTATCGAAACCCGATCGATAAACAGTACCGACGCGAACTAAAGGCCTTTTGGCCTCGAAAAAATATTTTCCTAACTTGAGCTAAGATAGCACATCCGAACCCAATGGCGGAAAAAAACAATCTGAGGATGGAGAGGATGCCCATGCGCACTGTAGTCCAGGGGAGGAGTCACCTATCCAAGGATACTTCGAAGACTCTTCCAGGACAACAACGTGCAAACATCCGGACCCAACACTAGGCGGCGATCTATGCACAGATATGAATTCAGCAGCCCACATGCCTCGAACATGTATGTATAGTGGACCATGTGGCTGCTCTACATATTTCCTGTAAAGGAATGTTTCCTAGGAAAGCCATGGACGCCCCTAACTTTTGTGTTGAGTGGGCTCGTGGGGGAATCGTTAATGTGCGTTTAGCTTTTTGATAGCAAATTTGAATACATTTAACGATCCATCTGGCTATCCCTGCTTTGGAAATGGCGTTGCCCTTGTGTTGTGGAGAAAAGGCAACGAAAAGTTGTTTTGTTTTCCTAAAGTCCTTAGTTCTGTCTATATAGTACATGAGGGCCCTCTTTACATCTAGTGTATGGAGCATTCTCTCTGCGACATTCTGTGGATTTTGAAAGAAAACAGGCAGTTCAATAGTTTGATTCATGTGGAACTGCAATATCACTTTGGGCATGAATTTGGGGTTGGTACGTAGTACAACCCTGTTTGCGTGAACCTGTATGAATGGCTCTTGAATGGTTAGTGCCTGGAGTTAACTAACTCTTCTTAACGAAGTGATTGCCACTAAGAAAGCTACTTTCCAGGTGAGGAATTGAATCTCACATGAATGGAGAGGTTCAAAGGGTGGACCCATTAATCTGGTGAGGACCAAATTGAGGTCCCACACCGGTGCCGGTGGGTGTCTTTGGGGAATTACTCGTTTGAGTCCCTCCAAGAAGGCTTTGATGGCAGGCACTCTGAATAAAGAGAGGTGCTGCCTGTTTTGAAGATAGGCTGCTATCGCGGTTAAATGGATACGTATTGAGTTGTATGCCAGATTGCATCGGTATAGGTGTAAGAGGTAACAGATGATGTTTTGAATGGATGCGTCCAGCGGGTTAATGTCATTGTTGTTGCAGTAAATGACAAACCTCTTCCATTTAGCCGCATAGCAAGCTCTGGTCGTGGGTCTCCTGGCCTCTTTGATGATATCCATACAGTCAGGTGGCAGGTTTAGGTAGCCAAACTCTAAGACCTCAGGAGCCAGATTGCCAGGTTCAGCTGTTGCGGATATGGGTGCTGAATTTCGCCATGGTTCTGCGTTAAAAGTGCGGGTTTGATCCGCAGCCTTTGATGCGGCACCACGGAAAGTTCTAGAAAGGTGGTGTACCATGGTTGGCGCGCCCATGTGGGAGCAACTAGGATGAGTGTCAGTGAGTGTTGTCGCAGATTGCGTGCCACTAGCGGTATCAATGGCGCTGGGGGAAAAGCGTACGCAACTCTGCCGGACCAGTTCATCCATATCGCATTGCCCTGTGACTGCGGATGTGGGAACCTGGAGGCAAAGCTTTGGCATTTTGTGTTTTCGTTTGTGGCGAATAGGTCTATCTCTGGATGACCCCACTGTTGGAAGTACGGTTGGAGTACTGACGGGTGTAGCTCCCACTCGTGCATCTGGTGGCTGTGTCTGCTGAGCAGATCCGCCATCTGGTTGTCCTTGCCGGGGAGGTGTTCCGCCATGAGGAATATGTTCCTCTGAATGGCCCACTTCCACATGCTCTGAGCCAGATGAGACAACTGTGGAGAGTGTGTTCCTCCCTGCTTCTGTATGTAGTACATGGCAGTCATGTTGTCCGTCCGGATCAACACGACTTTGTTGCACAAGTGTACTTTGAATGCCTTCATGGCTAGGAAGATTGCCATCAGTTCCAGAACGTTGATGTGCATCTTCTTTTGTTGCGTCGCCCATAGTCCCTGCACTGTGTAATTGAGTACATGAGCTCCCCATCCCTGGAGAGAGGCGTCCGCTGTCAGTATTATTTGTGGAACAGGCTCTTGGAACGGTCGGCCCTTGCAAAGGTTTTGTGGATTCCACCAATGCAGAGAGTTGTATGCCCGACCGCTCACCAACACTAGGTCTTTTAATTGTCCGTGAGCCTGATTCCATTGATGTGCTAAGAACTCCTGAAGCGGGCGCATATGTAGTCTCGCGTGCGGGACTATGAAAAAACAGGAGGCCATCATGCCTATCAACTGCATGAACACTCGCGCAAGAAGGGAGTGTTGAGATTTGAACTTTGAGATCAGCAGTTGCATGCTGTTGATCCTCAATAAATTTGGCTGAGCTGTGGCTGCCAGAGTGTTTATGGTCGCGCCCAGGTACTGTCGTACGTGTGTGTGCGGGTTGGAGATGTGATTTTGGGTAATTTAGTGAGAATCCCAGACTGTGAAGAAGGTGAATGGTGAGGGACATGTGGCTGGCACATTGCTGGGCTGACTTTGCCTGAACAAGCCAGTCGTCCAGGTAAGGGAAGACGTGAATGTGTTGTCTCCGTAGATGTGCAGCCACTGTTGCTAGGCACTTGGTAAAGACCCTGGGTGCTGTTGTTACTCCGAAGGGGAGAACTTTGAACTGATAGTGATGCCCCTGAATAGTGAACCTGAGATATTTCCTGTGTGATGGGTGTATGGGTATGTGGAAATACGCATCTTTCAAGTCCAGTGTGGCTAGGAAATCTCCCTGACTGAGGAGCGGTAGAACTTGCTGTAGGGTGAGCATATGGAAATGCTCTGAAAGAATGTAGTGGTTGAGGGGTTTCAGGTCTAGTATAGGTCTGAGCGAACCGTCCTTTTTTGGGATTAAGAAGTACAGAGAGTACACCCCTGTCGGTTGACAGGCACGACCTCTATTGCACCTTTTTGCAGCATACTTAGCACTTCCTGCTGCAATAATGCCAAGTGCTCTACGGACATAGGACGGTGCTTTGGCGGTATGTTGGGTGGAGTGGACGTTAATTCGAGACAGTAACCGTGCTGGATAATGTCCCTGACCCACCTGTCTGTGGTGATGGTTTTCCAGACTGACAGGAACTGTTGGAGTCTCCCCCCGACAGGTGTTATGTGGTCGGGGGCAGGGAGAGGGCGTCACTGTTTGTTTTTGGGGGAGGACCTGGTGTTGCCGTACCCACGTCCTCTGCCTTTGGTGCTGGATCCACGATATCCACCTCTGGTGGTTTTATCATAGTTACTTTGTGTGCCCCCTTTAGTGTACTGCTGCTGTGACCCCTGACCTCTAGCTGCTCCTCTATTCCCGGGGCGACGAAAGGAGCCACTACGAAACTGCTGCGTCTGCAGAGCCCCCATTGATTTCGCAGTATCAGTGTCTTTCTTAATTTTTTCGAGGGTAGTGTCAACTTCAGGGCCAAATAAATAGTCTGGGTTGACCGGTTGATTTAAGATATTGTTCTGAATCTCAGGCTTGAAGCCTGAGATTCTCAACCATGCGTGCCTCCTCAACATGACGCTTGTGTTGATTGCCCTCGCCGCAGTGTCGGCTGCATCCAGTGCGCACTTGATGGATGCATTGGTAAGGAGTTGTCCCTCTCTGATAAGGAGCTCCGCTGCCTCTTTATATTCATCTGGCAAATGTTGTAGCAGTGATTCTAGTGTGTCGTAGTGGGACCTATCATAACGGGCCAGGAGTGCCTGTGTGTTGGCAATGCGCCAGATGTTTGCTGCTTGCGCTGCAATCCGTTTGCCTGATGTCTCCAGCACTTTGGACTCCTTGTCTGGGGGAGGAGCATCACCCGTTGTTTGTGAGTGGGCTCTTTTGCGAGCATTAGCAACAACCATGGAGTCTAAAGGTAACTGACCCCTAATGTACATAGGGTCTCCGGGTGCAGGCTTGTATTTCTTTTCGATTCTGGGGTTCAGCACCCGGGCCCTGGTTGTTTCTTTAAAAATGTCTTTTGCAGGCTTTAGAACTCCTTTTAACATGGGCAGAGTTTTGACAGTTTTTTCAGAAGAGGCGAAAGTGTCCACCAAGAAGTCTTCTTCGACAGTGTCAGAATGGAGTTCTACTCCATGATTGGCAGCAGCCCGTTCTATGAGGGCATTAAAGGCAGCAGTGTCCTCTGTGGGAGATGTCTTTATGTTATAAAGCTGCGTGTCATGGGTATCTGGTGCGGTACCCTGGTCGGTGGGGTCATCCCATGCCTGATCTGGGTCTTGCAGGTGATCATCAGGATCGATATCCCCAGGGTAGGTGGTATCATCCCCTACATAGTCCTCTCCTGCGTCTGCCTCTGAATGCGTAGGAGAAAAGGACGGTGGATCCTGATGGAAGGGTTGAAAGTGTTCATGAAGCACTGGCTCTGATTCTGCCGGCAATGTGTGTTTGAGAGGAATTTTGTAGGAGTCCAATCCTCTCTCTGGCGTGATTTTCCGCTTGCGGAGCATCAACCGACCAGTGTTGGGGGTCGATAAATTGTGCCTGTGAAGGCTCGATATCCGTTTGTCCAGTGGATGGGGACTGTGTTTGGCGGACACGTGTCCGAATCTCGAACAGTTTCTGCGCCGTGGGTGGCGGCAACCCAAACGTGATGTTCGCCGGCGCCGAGTGTGATTTCGCAGCCTTGTGCGTGTCGGGACCCGACGTAGAGTGGAGGGTTGCCCGTTCTCTGATGCGTTGCAACGATGCTGAGACCTGCTGCACGGTGAACGCAGACGGCGCCTTGGAACCGATCGGCACCTTGGAGGTAGGCGTCGAAGCGGCATCCGACTTCTTTGCAGTCATTGGGTCGTCGATCCGAAGGGAGGTATCGACGCTCGTTGGAGTCGATGACTTGGCAGGCGCCGCCGTCTTCGACGTCGACGCAGACGGGTTGGCCACCTTGACTTTGGTGGTTTGGGCCGTAATCTTCGGTGCCAGAGGCCAAGGCGCCTTGTGGGGACAGAGGGCCTTCTTCTTCGGCTCAGCACCCGTATCCGCTGCGGTGAGCTCGGCACCGAAATCCCTTTTTGTGTGTTCGGAGCCGATGACCTTTGCCGGAGTGGAAGGTTTCGAGGCCTTCGAGCCGATTGCAACCAGTTTCACTTTCGGTTTCGATGGAACCAGTGCGATGGACGGTTTCGGTTTCGCTGAAGGGAATCCAGTCGTCTTCGATAATAATGGCTCTTGTGAAATGTTCGTGGCCGGGCCTGGAGGCGGGGCCAAAGAACCGTGAGATTGATCTTGGGTAAGGCCCGTAGGCGATCCCTCGACCTGAGCCTTATGACGACTTATTTTTTCGGCCTCTGTATCAACGGGTTGGCCTAGCTCTTCGCTGGAGCTATCTTCCTCGGCCCCAAGGGACTCATCGTAGTCTCCTACCTCTTCGACGACTTCTTCTCCCTGAAAGATCACCTCATCGTCGTCTTCCGATCGTGAGTCGTGTTCGGAAGCGGGGCTGGAGTCTACGTCTTCTACGCTCTCGGCGTCCTCGTCTTCGGTGCTAAAGATGTTGGCCGGGGCAGGCGCCGATTGCTGCGCCTCCAATCTCGCTGCCCGTCGATTCCGGAGAGTCTTCTTCGAGCGGAACCGGGCACAGGCCATACATTTCGACTCATCGTGATCCGGTGAGAGACATTTGTTGCATACCAGGTGGACGTCGATGTGTGGGTATTTCGCGTCGCATAAAGGACATCTTTTGAAGGGAGTCCTCGATTCCATCGTCGATCGAAGTTCGATGTTCGGACCAAGTGGATCCGAAAAGCTTGAAGAAGGTGCTAAAGCACTAAAGAAACTGGTCGATACCGAACGGGAACAGTACAGACGATAACTAAAGGCCTTTTGGCCTTAAACTGAATTTTCCTAACTTGAGCTAAGATAAGCACATCCGAACCCAATGGCGGAAAAAAACAATCTAAGGATGGAGAGGATGCCCATGCGCACTGTAGTCCAGGGGAGGAGCCACCTATCTCGTGATACTTCGAAGACTCTTCCAGGACAACAATGTGCAATCATCCGGACCCAACACTAGGCGGCGATCTATGCACAGATATGAATTCAGCAGCCCACATGCCTCGAACCTATCACTAACTAATGTTTCTTACAGATATATCGTTACCGAAGGTTAAGTAACTTGTTCATCTGAACGAAACACATTAGTGATGGATTCCTTACCTTAGAATAGATACCCCAGCAATACCAACCCCGGTGGTGGGTCTGCAAACCAAGATTACACCAGGAAGTCCCGGAGAACAGAACGGCCAAAGAAGCCGTCTCATCCGGACTTGGCTGTCCAGGCAATAGTGCTTAGTAAAATTGTGCAACGAGGCCCACGTAGCCGCCTGACAGATGTCTTGTAAGTGGACACCACGTCCCAATGCCGTAGTGGCACCCGTCACCCTGGTGGAATGGGCGCGCAGCACCACCGGAGGCTGCTTTTTTGGAAGAGAATAACAGGCTTTAATACACAAGAAGACCCATCGGGAGATAGTCCGCTTGCGTACGGCCCGACCTTTTTTGGCGCCTATGTAGCCAACAAAGTGCTGGTCATCCACCCGGAACTGTTGTGGAGCTCACTCACTCTCCTAGCAGAGGTGATGGCAACCAAGAAAGCAGTCTTCAAAATTAAGAGACGAAGAGGACAGTTGTGAAGAGGCTCAAAGGGCCCGCACATTAACTATGTGAGAAGTAGGTTCAAGTCCCACTGTGGCATTTGTGAGAAAGTGCCATCTTTCTTGCATGGTATGCCCCCAATTTTTGCAGAATTGCTGAATGTACTTTGACTGAGTGTGCCCTGGACTCCTGCCAATCAGGTGCCCAGGGCCTATGTTCATTCCCTAAAACCCAAATTGGCAAACCCTTGCCACATGTCAGCCCCTGGTAAATGGTACCCTAGGTACCCAGGGCCTTGTGACCAGGGAAGGCCTCCAAGGGCTGCAGCACTCCTTGTGCCACCCTTAGAGGCCCTGTACCCTAACACACACACTGCCCTTGCAGGCCGAGTGTCTGGGTACCAGACAAAACAGAGTCGACATGGCACGCTGTGTGCCATGCCCACCACCTACACTGCCCTGGCATACAGCCACCCCTCTAGCTGGGTGCCCTATGCCAGTGGTGTGGGCACAGGTGCATGCGCCCTGTGCCCCTACAGTACCCAGGTCCATTCCTGGGCACTGTAAGTGCAGTGCTGACATTTAAGAGTACATGGTGCTGAGAGTTCGTCAAATACGAACTCCACAGCACCATAATGGCAACACTGAAGACTGAGAAGTCTTCGAGATGCCCCCTGAAACCTAACCTACAATCCACGTCTAGTCTGAGAGGCTGCCTAGGCTGCCACACAGCAGACATGTTGCTGGACCCCTGGGTAGGAAAGCCCCTGCTCTCCTGGGCCTGCAACAATGCACATCCTGGGCGAGGTGCTAGATCTTCTCCCACAGGATGGGCAGAGGGAAGCTTCAAAGGCATGCCGCCTCTGTGAGCTTCCCCAGGCCACTGGCAGCCCCCACTCTGGCGGGAAGCTGGCCGTAGACCCCAAATAAGGACAGGGGATGTGCCAGCCTGCCAACCCCACCCCTCAGGTGGGGGAGGCGAGGTGAAGCACATCTCTGGGCACTCGCCATCTTGAAGATGGAAGGCCCTACCCAATCAGGACTAGGCTACTGCCATCCTCCCACAGGAGAGAGGCAGGATAGGGGGTGTACCCACCCCAGGACAGGGACCCATTGGTCCCTGCCCTTCACCTACCTTTAATGCCTCTAAATCTAGTATTTAGGGGAACCCTGAACCTTCCTTCCCCAGATTCCAGATTCCGAAATACAAAGAAGAGCAAGAAGAAAGAAGACCTTCCCAGCAGCTGCTAAGAAGAGGAAGACACCAACTGCTTTGGCCCCAGCCCTACCGGCCTGTCGACCCTCGAACCTGCTCCTGCTCCAACCTGGCATCACTTGTGGCCAGCAACCTCACAACCCCCGGAGGACCTGGCTACCTTTTGATTCTAAACCCCTTGACTCCCATGAGTAGAGGCTCTACTCAAAATCTATTTCTAATCCCTGGCAGCAGCCCGGAACCGCGAACCCTTCACACACTGCACCCGCCAAGCCTGGCCTGTGCCGGAGTGAACAAAGACCACGAGGACGACACCACGGCGACTGTGACCCAGAGTCCGGCACCCAAGGACCTCCCACGACACTCCTGAAGAAGCCTGCAGCCTCAGAACCAGGTGCCCCCCCAACCGCGATCAACAGAGGGTAAGATTTCCCGACACCAAAAGGCACCCCTGCACCCCGCGGCCCCCTGTGCCCAATCCCGGGGTATCTACCTATCCTCCAACTACCCAACTTACCTCTCGAAGTGGTGGTGGCACCTGAAGAATCTTCGTCCCCGAGCTTGCAGTCTTTTTCTAAACCGGAGATTTCCATTTAAACCAATTGAGCGCCCGAAGGCTCAAAAGCACCCTGTACCCAGCCGCCCGAGTGGCCATGGCAGTGCAACCTCTACACCTATCTACTTCCCCACTTGTCCTGAGTAAGTGACCAGGAGCCCAGCTCCCATAGCCGCGTGGCCTGCTAGTCAGAAGCCACCAACCAAGGCCCCCCTACCTCTCATAGGATAACATTGGGCCTAACTCTCTCTGCACCCAGCCGCCCTTGTGCCGCTGAGGGTGAACCAACTGTACCTACCCGACCCTGGGAGACCCCCGAGTCTATGCCCAGAACCTTAACTCTGCCAGTCGAGTACTTACCTTTAAACCGATAACTCAATTTTCTCCATAGGGTAACATTGACTGGCTTTTCCTGAAATTTCTTCTCAGTGTGGACTTTTCAAAACTTAAAATATTCACCAAAAATCAGCCGAGCAACGAAAACGAAAATACTCACCTGCTCTTAGGTGAGCTCCCAGTGCTGGATCTTGGTGCCCAGCACTGACTCTGAAAAATACTTACAACTGTACTTACTTACCAGTAACCCAATTTTCTGTAATGGATTACAAAAGTAACAAGAACATACTATACCTGCAACTTGAATTTTCTGCCATAGGGAATCATTGACTGTTTTCTATGAAATATTTTCTAAGTGTCAACTTTTAAAATAGCAAAATATTGTCTCAAAATCATCACAGTAATTAAGTCGACTTTTATCACTTGATTCCAAGTACTGACCCAGGACTGAATCTAGGATCCAGTCCTGGAATTCCAAAAGTAATCCTAAAAGTAATCTGTGGCAAATAACTTGAAACTTCCATTGAACTGAATGCATTATTGTGTTTTAAATTGTGTTGCCTATTGCAACCACGTGTAACTTTCTACAAAAGTCAATTGCATATTGCAAAAGTATTTATATAAAGCATCTCATTCTGAGAAAGTATATTTTAATACCTATTGTTGATTCTAAAATAAAACAAGCATATATTTTTATATATAAACCATTGGCCTAGAGTTCAGTTATTGAGTGTGTGAGACCATTTGCTGGCTGAGTGTGTGCAACAAATGCTTTACACTGTCCTCTGATACCGCCTTACTGATCGACCAAGCTACCACTTTAGAGAGTAAGGTTATATCTAACTTTAGCCTCTGCCAAACCTCTGGGGACTGTGGACTCTGTACACCCTGTACTTATTTGGGACAGTATATACAGAGCCACTTTCTCACAGCGCGTTGCAAAGGTTAGGAAAACACGTCACTGAAACGAAGCGCTGAAGTTACATCCAAACCCGATGGCGGAAAAAAACAATCTAAGGATGGAGTCGATGACCATGCGCACTATCGTCCAAGGGAGGAGTCACCTATCTCGTGACGACAAAAGACTTCTTCCAAGACTACAAGGTGCAAGCATCTGAGCCCAACACCAGATGGCGATCTATGCAACAGTATGAATTCTGCAGCTCATATGCCTCGAACACATAGTTTCCTTAGAAGAGGATAGATAGAACAAACAAGATGTTTTCAAAATAGGTTCTCAGATCCCAGAGTCGCTCGGATGAACCGGTTTAGTTGGAGCAGTTGCCGAGGTTCCCTTATGCGACTATAACTACGGCTTGACTTGTGCGCAAGGTGTTTGTAATGTGGGTTGTTATGCGGCATGAGTTATGTGATTGAGTGAATAACTGTTTAGCGGCGTGGTGGCTTCTGTCTTAATGCTGCTTAGTCGTCAATGTGCAACAATCATGTTGAATTTTAAATTTACATTGCACTGTAATGTTTTCCATAAACTGTTGAAATAGTTTTGAAGTGTGCTTATTGAAATGCTGTAACTTTGCGCTTCAAGTTTCATTTTTTAAACCGAATTCCGATTGGTTAGCTGCTTGTGTTTCTCAGCTTAATTTTACTGAAAAAGGTTACCATTTGGAAACAGGTCACAACTGTTTGATTACCTGCTCATTACATGTTGATAAATTCAGGTCTTCATAGCAGTCTATGACTCCGTAAATGGGATAAGATTACTACTGATGATAAACTTATTTAAGTTCCTCTGAATGGTACTTTTAAAGTAAATAAGATTGACTATCTAGGCATACTATGTACGAGGCAATAACACACCCTAGACATGCACATTTCGAGGCACTGACTGAATGGGCTTTTGCGGCAAATGAGAAGGAACGTAACAAAATGTTGACCGGTCAGGTTAGAAAAGCAGTGAGTCATTAGACAGATGATAGAAGGCAAATGCAAACGAGCACGATAGAGGGTGTGCAAGAATTTATTGTGATTGTTATGGAAATGGATAAAAATAAAATTAATGAAAAAATCTAAGAATTAAAAAAAAAAAGTAAAAAAATTGCTTTCTAGTAGTTCAGATGAGGAGGGTGGATTTTTAAGTGACTTGCTGAATTTTGGTCCACCTCTGTGTAGTGATGGGGAAAGTCCGCCCTGACAGGAGAGGGGAGCAAGAAAACAGAGTCCCATTTTGCTAAACCTAAGTACCAGCAACGACAAGGCCAAAATAAACTGTCAGACTTAAATCAATAAGGGAAAAATTGTGAATGGTACTGTTCATGAAGATAAAATACTATATTAAAGAAATTAGATATTTGAGTAAAGAAGGAGCAAAGTGTGCACTTAACACCTTTGGGAATCTTGTATCAGCGGATGAGTTTGGTGTGGATTTGCACAAGAGATTGTGCAGAAATTGTAAAATGAAAGAGTGATAAAGAAATACAAGAAACGGGACGTGGGAGCTTTAGACTGATTGTAAAGGAATTAGCAAGACTTATAAATGGATGGGAGAACATGAAAGGATACAGAGAAAGCTGGAGAAAAAAAGGGGGAAGCTAAAACAAGAGAGGAGAGAAAGAAGAAGAAACACGAGCGAGTGACTCAAGTGTGGAATAATTTCAGAATATCAATTGAGAGAAGTACATGAATATCGTCATGGCACAATAGAACAAACTTGGTTAAATTCAAAAGACTTCCGATGATCTGATACTGCTTTAGCTCACTAAAGTAATTCAGTCATAGTGACTGACGAGATAGCAGTGATTACCATCCAAGACAAACATAATGCACCTGATGAGGTACTAATGATTTGAGGTAGAATCCAATGCACAAGCTTGTCCCCTGTGCACTCTATTCACAAAACGTGGACAACTTCTCAAACAAATCATTGGAACACAAACTATTTATCACAAAAGTCTGCAACTGTCCACCTCATCTAATGCTTTTACTTGAAGGATCATCCTCTCCAATGCACTACCCTCGCCGACTGGTAAGTTCTCTGAAGTAGCTACGAGGCACTACAATAACACAATCATTTCTGGCCTAAATTATGCCAATTAACTTTATCTTAGGCAATCGACAAACAGAATGAACAATCCTCTTTGGCCTGTGGGAAGGAAACCCCATTACTGCGCTCCACAATTTAAATTTTGCAAGCTTCCAATGTCCTCTAGAGTAACATTTACTAGGTTTCATCCTCATCTTTGAATCTGGCCCACACACTCTGGCATTACATCCATAACCTGATAGTGCAGCATAAGACATCAATTTTTTCTGTGCTCAGCTAATCAGAAGCTCTAGGACTGTATAATGAACAATGAGAGTTGGTGCAAAAACAGGTCTGTGCATCTTTTGTTTGGACATGTGCTCTAACGCGGAGATTTATACATCTCATCAGCAACCCTATCTTGTGATCAGCACAAATCCACAATTACATTTTTCATCAGGTAGGCCACATGAAATAAAGATAAAAGAAAAGCAAGAAATGTTTTTGTCTCATTCTCAGTTCATGAACTCTGCAGTCATGAACGATAAATGTTAAACAAGTATGTCTGCTAATCGCAGTAGAAGTTATGAAGGAAAGCTAATAAGCAGGTGCATATATCACAGAAAAAAGGCTACATCTGCGGGGGGCGCCAAGCTAGATGGCCGCACTCGGTTCGGGCCCGGATCCGTCCAATATCCTGGACATCTGGACATGCCGTAACGGGTAATGATTAGTATTGTGCATCGGACTGTGAAAGAAGAAAAAACTCCCTGAAAAAGCAGTACCACAGGCCTAATGCTCTTTGGAAACTGCGGGACATCCCTGGCGCCTGGCGTGCACAACATGGAGGCAGTGGCAGCTTGAGCCTGGGGGAGTGCCGTGCACACTATATCGGCGGAGTTGACCCGTCCGTATTTGCAGGTATGGAGATTCCCGGGTGAGATCGTCGCTCACTTACGCCAGGGAAAAGTCTCTACCTAAATACTGCTGGGTGCGGAGAGGTACTTGGGCTGCCTGCCCCCTGGTCGCTAGGATTCGGAGCTCAGCTGCGACCTGCTGGGCCGCTGGAGAAAGCGGGGGCTGCGGTCCCGAGGGACTACCCGGTGAGAAGACCTACTTGCGGTGAGCGGTCTCTGCGAGACGCGGTCGGACCTGAGCGTCTGGCTTGCCAGGCGCTGGAAACCGGACGAAGTAACCTGCCTGAGCGCGGCTCGGGCCGCAGGATCCTAGAGCGCAAGAGCGCCCTGTGTCATGGGTGGCCTCCGGTGCTGAGGGCGGCGGGGATCGAACCGCCGGTCAAGGCTGCGCCTGCTTTGGAGCGGAGGTGAGGAGCGCGGGGTGGCGGGACTCCCCTCTCCCCCACCCTGCAGCGGACAGTGAGGCCATAACGAGAGCGTAGGCCTGAGCAGGGGCCCAAGCAGAGGACGGTCTTTCTGATCCTAATTGAGCATCCCTCCCAACCCCCCCATTGGCAACAGCATTGAGACCAGGGCAGGAAGCATGTGAGGGGGAGGGAGGCTGGGACAAGCTGAGCTCTGGGCAGAGGACTGTCCTACTGGAGTCCTTTAAGGACACTAATTCTGTGCGATTCCGGAAGCCGGGGAAGGCTACCAAGTAGTGGACACAAACAAATCTCAGCGCTGCGGAGACCATCGAGCGACCCAACGGGCCCCTGCTGCAAAGGTCCATATGCTGCGATTCCTGGCCCGCCCCCTCCTTGGAGAGCTTGGGGGGCTGGCGTCGGGGGGGGGGGGGGGGGGAAGAAGAGGCATCTCAGATGTCGAATAATCAGATGCTGCTTCACAGTGTTCTTCACACGGTGAACCCTTCAAGCGGCCACTGAAATTGAATATGCTACTTACCAGTATGCATCTGTTCTTGGCATGTAGGGCTGCTGACATTCATATCTGTGCATACATCGCCGCCTAGTGTTGGGTCCGGATGTTTGCACGTTGTTGTCCTGGAAGAGTCTTCGAAGTATCCTGGGATAGGTGACTCCTCCCCTGGACTACAGTGCGCATGGGCATCCTCTCCATCCTCAGATTGTTTTTCGCCATTGTGGCAGTGATGGAGTAGATACAGAAAGTGATGACCATGCTTACAGTAATTCTGAGAGCTGCAGCTGCTACAGGCGCCTGGGAGGAGGGAGGGCGATATGAATGTCAGCAGCCCTACATGCCAAGAACAGATGCATACTGGTAAGTAGCATATTCAGTTCGAGGCATGTGGGCTGCTGAATTCATATCTGTGCATAGAATACATAGCAGTACCTCCTATTAGCGGCGGCTACCAGTGCCAGCTGCAGCGGTCTGAAAAAGAGTTTTGAGAACAGCCTGTCCTACAGCTGCCTGCTGTTTTGATTGCACATCAACACAATAGTGTTTGGTAAATGTGTGTGTAGTGGACCAGGTGGCTGCTCTACATATATCATGCAAAGGAATGTTTCCCAGGAAAGCCATGGAGGCCCCTAACTTACGTGTTGAGTGGGCTCGTGGGGGAATCATTAATGTGCGTTTAGCCTTTTGGTAGCAAATTTGAATACATTTAACGATCCATCTGGCTATACCTGCTTTGGAGATAGCGTTACCTTTGTGGTGTGGGGCAAAGGCAACGAAAAGTTGTTTAGTCTTCCTAAAGACCTTAGTCCTGTCGATATAGTACATGAGGGCTCTCTTTACATCTAGTGTATGGAGTGCTCTTTCTGCGACAGTTTGTGGGTTTTGAAAGAAAACAGGCAGTTCAATAGTTTGATTCATGTGGAACTGCGATATCACCTTGGGCATGAATTTGGAGTTGGTACGTAGTACGACCCCTGTTGGCGTGAACCTGTATAAATGGCTCTTGAACGGTTAGTGCCTGGAGTTCACTAACTCTCCTCAAAGAAGTGATTGCTACGAGGAAAGCTACTTTCCAGGTGAGGAATTGAATCTCGCATGAGTGTAGAGGTTCGAAGGGTGGACCCATCAGGCGTGTGAGGACCAAGTTGAGGTTCCACATTGGAGCTGGTGGGTGGCTTGGAGGAATTACTCGTTTGAGTCCTTCCAAGAATGCTTTGATGGCTGGCACTCTGAATAAAGAGAGGTGCTGCCTGTTCTGGAGATAGGCTGATATTGTGGTCAAATGGACACGTATTGAGGTGTATGCCAGATTGCATCGGTATAGGTGTAAGAGGTAACAAATTATGTTTTGGATGGATGCGTCTAGCGGGTTAATGTCATTATTATTGCAATAAATGACGAATCTTTTCCATTTGGCTGCATAGCAAGCCCTGGTAGTGGGTCTCCTGGCCTCCTTAATGATGTCCATACAGTCAGGTGGCAGGTTTAGGTAGCCAAACTCTAGGACTT
The DNA here is from genome assembly GCF_964204655.1 of Triturus cristatus. Classification (NCBI taxonomy): domain Eukaryota; kingdom Metazoa; phylum Chordata; class Amphibia; order Caudata; family Salamandridae; genus Triturus; species Triturus cristatus. Next base: position 216,360,305 of record NC_140587.1, on the reverse strand, counting down.
CAGGAGCCAGATTGCCAGGTTCAGCTGTTGCGGATCTGGGTGCTGAATCTCTCCATGGTTCTGCGTCAAATGCGCGGGTTTGATCCGCAGTCTTTGATGCGGCACCACGGAAAGTTCGAGAAAGGTGGTGTACCATGGCTGGCGTGCCCACGTTGGAGCAACCAGGACGAGTGTCAGTGAGTGTTGTCTGAGTTTGCGTGCCACCAGCGGTATCAGTGGTGCTGGGGGAAAAGCGTACGCAAATCTGCCGGACCAGTTCATCCATATCGCATTGCCCTGCGACTGCGGATGTGGGAACCTGGCGGCAAAGCTTTGGCATTTTGCGTTTTCGCTTGTGGCTAATAGATCTATGTCTGGATGACCCCACTACTGGAAGTACGGCTGGAGTACTGATGGGTGTAACTCCCACTCGTGCATCTGGTGGCTGTGTCTGCTGAGCAGATCCGCCATCTGGTTGTCCTTGCCGGGGAGGTGTTCCGCCATGAGGAACATGTTCCTCTGAATGGCCCACTTCCACATGCTCTGAGCCAGATGAGACAACTGTGGAGAGTGTGTTCCTCCCTGCTTCTGTATGTAGTACATGGCGGTCATGTTGTCCGTCCGGATCAACACGACTTTGTTGCACAAGTGTACTTTGAATGCTTTCATAGCCAGGAAGATTGCCATCAGTTCTAGAAGGTTGATGTGCATCTTCTTTTGTTGTGTTGTCCATAGTCCCTGCACTGTGTAATTGAGTACATGAGCTCCCCATCCCTGGAGAGACGCGTCCGCTGTCAGTATTATTTGTGGAACAGGCTCTTGGAACGGTCGGCCCTTGCAAAGGTTTTGTGGATTCCACCAATGCAGAGAGTTATATGCCCGACCGCTCACCAACACTAGGTCTTTTAGTTGCCCTTGAGCCTGATTCAATTGACGTGCTAAGCACTCCTGAAGTGGGCGCATATGTAGTCTCGCGTGTGGGACTATGAAAATGCAGGAGGCCATCATGCCTATCAACTGCATGAAAACTCGCGCGGGAAGGGAGTGTTGGGGTTTGAACTTGGAAATCAGCATTTGCATGCTGTTGATTCTCACTAAATTTGGCTGAGCTGTGGCCGCCAGAGTGTCTATGGTCGCACCTAGGTACTGTTGTACGTGTGCGGGTTGGAGATGGGATTTTGGGTAATTTAGTGAGAACCCCAGACTGTGAAGAAGGTGAATGGTGCGGGTCATGTGGCTGGCACATTGCTGGGCTGACTTTGCTTGAACAAGCCAGTCGTCCAGGTAGGGGTAGACATGAATGTGTTGCCTTCGTAGATGTGCGGCCACAGTAGCCAGGCACTTTGTGAAAACTCTGGGCGCTGTTGTCACGCCGAAGGGAAGAACCTTGAATTGGTAGTGCTGCCCTTGAATAGTGAACCTGAGATATTTCCTGTGTGATGGGTGAATGGGTATGTGGAAATACGCATCTTTGAGGTCTAGCGTGGCTAGGAAGTCTCCCTGTTTGAGCAGTGGTAGGACTTGTTGCAGGGTGAGCATGTGGAAATGCTCCGAGAGAATGTAGCGGTTGAGGGGTCTCAGGTCTAGTATAGATCTGAGTGACCCATCCTTTTTCGGTATTAAAAAATACAGGGAGTACACCCCCGTACCTTGCTCGTGGACGGGTACGACCTCTATTGCGCCTTTTTGTAGCATACTTAGCACTTCCTGCTGTAATAGCGTTAAGTGCTCTGAGGACATAGGACGGTGTTTTGGCGGTATTGTGGGTGGAGTGGAGGTTAATTCTAGGCAGTAACCGTGTTTGATAATATCTTTGACCCACCTGTCCGTGGTGATGGAGTTCCACGTGGACAGGAACCTTTGTAGCCTTCCCCCGACAGGTGTTATGTGGTCGGGAGGAAGGGAGAGGGCGTCACTGTTTGTTCTTGGGGGAGGACCTGGTGTTGCCATATCCGCGTCCTCTGCCCTTTGTGCTTGAGCCACGATATCCACCCCGGGTGTTTTTATCGTAGGAACTTTGTGTGTTTCCTTTGTTGTAGGTTTGCTGTGACCCCTGTCCTCTACCTGCTCCTCTATTTCCGGGGCGACGAAAGGAGCCGCTCCGAAAGGTCTGCGTTTGGAGAGCCCCCATGGACTTTGCAGTGTCTGTGTCCTTTTTTATTTTTTCTAGGGTGGTGTCAACCTCTGGCCCGAATAAGTAGTCGGGGTTGACCGGCTGGTTGAGGATGTTATTTTGTACCTCAGGTTTGAATCCGGAGATTCGTAACCAGGCGTGTCGTCGTAACATGACGCTAGTGTTTATGGCTCTGGCAGCTGTATCTGCGGCATCCAGTGCACACTTAATGGATGCGTTCGTGAGGAGTTGTCCCTCCCTGATGAGGATCTCTGCTCCCTCTTTGTATTGGTCAGGGAGATGTTGGAGTAATGTTTCTAATGTGTCATAATGTGCGCGATCGTAGCGAGCTAGGAGCGCCTGAGTATTGGCAATACGCCATATGTTAGCTGCTTGGGCTGCAACCCGTTTGCCGGAGGTCTCTAGCACCTTGGACTCTTTGTCCGGGGGAGGAGCATCCCCTGTTGTCTGCGAGTGCGCCCGTTTGCGAGCGTTCGCGACTACTATGGAATCCAGAGGCAACTGGCCTCTAATGTAGGTAGGGTCCCCAGGCGCCGACCTGTATTTCTTGTCGATCCTGGGGTTTATTACTCTTGCCCTGGTGGGTTCTTTGAAAATGTCCTTTGCTGGTTTGAGGACACCTTTCAACATGGGTAGAGTTTTGATATTCCTTTCTGAGGATGCGAAAGTATCCATGAGAAAATCGTCCTCGATGGTGTCAGAGTGGAGTTGCACACCATGATTGGCCGCAGCGCGTTCAATGAGGGCGTTGAATGCGGCAGTGTCCTCTGTGGGAGACGTTTTTGCGCCATATAGCTGCGTGTCCTGTGTATCCATAGGTGCACCCGGGTCTACAGGGTCATCCCAAGCCTGGTCAGGGTCCTGTTGGCCTGGAGGGTCCATCTCCCCGGGGTAGGGGACGTGGTCACCCATGTAGTCCTCCAAAACGTTGGTTTCGGAGTGTGTTGGAGAGAAGGACAGTGGATGTTGGTAAGAGGTATGGAGAGGTTCGTAAAGAACTGGTTCCGAATCCACTGGCAGCTTTTTCTTTAGCGGGATCCGGTAGGAGTCCAAAGCTGGCTCGGAAGTTATTCTCCTCTTGTGGAGCATCATTCTGCCGGTGTCGGCATCGATGATGTGCGATGGTGACGTCTCCACAGGAGAGCGTTCGGCAGGTGTGATCCTGGTGTGGGTGACACGTGTTCTGATTTCGAACCGTTTTGGGGCCGTGGATGGTGGTAGGCCAAAAGTGATGTTGCCCGGTGCCGGAGAAGCTTTTTGAGCTTTTTTCGGCTCGGAGCCTGACGTGTCCTGGAGGGCTGCCTTGTCTTTGATGCGTTGCAAGGACGCTGCAACTTGCTGCACCTGGAGCGCCGACGGTTCTTTGGCGCCGACCGGTTCTGTAGAGGCGGGCGTGGACTTCTTCGGCGCCACCGGGTCATCGAGTCGAGGAGAGGTAGTAGCTGTCGACGGCGTCGATGATTGTGCCTTTGGTGCTGCTTTCGAAGCGGTGTGAGACGCAGCAGCCATTTTGACCTTTGTGGCCGGAGCCGATTGTGTCGGTGCCGGGAGCCGAGGCGGTTTGGCGGTACCGATGGTCTTTTTCCGTGTGTCGGCGCCGACGTCGGCTGCTGCAAGCTCGGCACCGAAGTCCCGTTTGGTGCGGTCGGTGCCGACGGGTTTGGCTGGCGTCGAAGGTGTGGTGGGCTTCGATCCGACCAGTGTCACTTTCAGTTTCGGTTTCTGATGGACCAATACGGCTTTCGGTTTCGATGAAGGGAAACCAGTCGTTTTGGGTAGTAATGGCTGCCGCTGAATGTCCGAGGCCGGGCCAGAGGGCGGGGCCGAAGAACTGCGGGATAGGTCTTGGGTAAGGCCCGAAGGCGATCCCTCGACCGGAGCCATAGACTGATGCACTGGGATATCCTCAGTCTGTACGGGTAGGCCTTGCTCGTCACCGGAGCTACTCTCTTCGGCCCCTAAGGCCTCATTGTAGTCTCCTACCTCGGTGTCGGCTTCGTCTCTGTGAAAGAGTCGTTCTTCGATGTCTTCCGATCCGGAGTCGTGTTCGGAAGCGGGGCTGGAGGGTAGGTTCTCCACTTCTTCGACCTCTTCGTCCTCGGCGCTGAAGATGTTGGTCGGGGCCGGTGCCGCGTGCTGCGCTTTAAGTCTCGCTGCTCGTCGATTCCGGAGAGTCTTCTTGGATCGGAATCGGGCACAGGCCATACATGTGGACTCGTCGTGATCCGGTGAAAGGCATTTGTTGCACACCGGGTGGACGTCGACATGGGGATATTTCGCATTGCATACAGGACACCGCTTGAATGGTGTCCTCGATTCCATCGTCTATGTCGGGTCGATGGTCGGGTAAGATGCGAAAAAGTTGTTTTTGAAGTTAGTAAACTAACAAATAACTATCGATACCGATCGGGAACAGTACCGACGCGAACTAAAGGCCTTTTGGCCTGTAAAAAGTTTTTCCTAACTTGAGTCAAGATAAGCACATCCGAACCCAATGGCGGAAAAAAACAATCTGAGGATGGAGAGGATGCCCATGCGCACTGTAGTCCAGGGGAGGAGTCACCTATCCCAGGATACTTCGAAGACTCTTCCAGGACAACAACGTGCAAACATCCGGACCCAACACTAGGCGGCGATCTATGCACAGATATGAATTCAGCAGCCCACATGCCTCGAACAGAGGATTTGCTCGAATAGGGGTGTCTGGACTCCGTTGTGTGGCGGGGACCGGAGTGAGGAAGGACAATTTCCCCCCCGGGAGACCGGTCCACCGACCTCAGTGCACGAGAGATTAGACACTCCTACAGAGACCCTGGTGCTTCTGGTGCGCTTTGGAGGTGGGAGGGTTGCCCCCTTGCCCCCTGACTGTCGGAAGCAGAGCCGACTACTACACCCTGTCCTTATGATGCTGTGTTGGGTGCTGTCTGCGAGCTTGCAGGATGCACTGGGAATCGCAACGAGATGACCTTACATTTGATCGCCCGAACACCCTCGCTATGGCGAGGAAGACTCATGGACGCCCTCTGGACTCCACCTCACAGGTGAACCCTTATCAGAATGGTTTTGTTGCTTCATTGCAAGTTTTGTTTCAGGCTGAGTCATTCTCCCCTGTTGGGACCATGGCATGAGGGAAATGGCGGGGGGGGGGGGGTATACTACCACAGCAGGATTGGGCTGCTGATGTGGGAGGGGGGTGGGAATGTTGTGTTTAAACATGTGAAAAACAAACAAATGTGTGATATTTTACATGTCTTTGCCTTGATTGCCATTTTAATGCCTAGCTATTTCTACCAGTTTGCGTCAGTTCGCCGCTTAAATAAGTGTTATCCCAGCCGCTGCCATGGCTGAACATTCAAGACACACCGCATTTCGCTTCCTCATATGGAATGTACGAGGACTGGGGGAACCTCGCAAGCGCAGACACATTATCTTACCTAGACCGCCATGACGTACATTGTGCGATGCTGCAGGAAACGCACTTTAACCCCGCCACCCCTTCCACATTTGCCGCTCGATGGGCCAGATATACATGATTTTCCTCATATTCATCTTATGCTCGAGGCACATGTATCCTAGTGAGGAAATCCCTTCCTTATACCCCAATAGGGTCCGCCACGGACTAGCAGGGCCGATACTCCATTCTCTGGGGGAGAATGGCCACCTACTCCTTTACATTTGTTTCTTGCTATGGGCCGAACTCGGACGACCCAGAATTTTTCCGCATGCTCTGGGGAAAAATCCTAGAGATCGGTTCTACACACATAAGGGGGGGCAGACTTCAATGTCACAGTTAATCTCACACAAGACCGGTCACACCCGCAACCACATCACTACTCCCAGTCACAGGCCACCCTAAAGATGATAATGACAGACTATGAGCTGGTTGATGCATGGCGTCATAAAAACACATCGCGACGGGAGGGCACTTGTTACACTACGGCCCGGGCTTCCTGGTCCAGAATTGATGCTTGGCTCATTACCAAGGGTTTAGCCCACTGGGTGACACACACCTCCCATCTTCCTCGGGCATACTCGGACCATTCTCCAGTACTGGTTGCTATAGCCCCCCCCCCCCCCCCCCCGCACGTGGACTCTCCGTTTCTATGTTGGCGCTTTAATCTCCTCTCGTTATTAGATCTAGTCTTCAAGCAGGAACTAGAGCAGGAGATCACGGATTTTTTCCCTCGTATTGAGGAGTCGGTGGTGCAATACTCCACTGTGTGGAAAGCTTTCAAAGTGACCATACGTGGCTTGTGTATTGCAAAGAGTGGGGGGGTATTGAGTGACATCCGATCTACTCTGCGTAGATTGGAGACGGAACTTAAAAACATTGAGGAGGAATTGCAAAGTAGCCCCACACCAGAATTGCAAGCTAGATTGCGCGGTGTGCTTAATGACTACCACGAAACAGCGGAACGCGAATGCAAATACAATGGGAAATACTTTAGGGCGCGACAATACGGGGAGGGGGATAGACCTGGGAAAACACTGGCGTCCTTGATCAGACCTCTGCAATTTGCAAACATTATTCTTAGAGTGGAGGACGAGGATGGTCAAAGGCATAGTAATACGACTGAGATAGTGGAGACGTTCCGTAGGTTCTATAGAGGTCTTTATAGGACGCATAGAGATCAGCCAATCGACTTCTCCCCCTTTTTTGAGGATACAGCGATCGCCTGGTTGGGGGATGGGCAGAGGGAATTTCTGTTGAGACATCACGAGGATGAAGAAATTATATCGGCTATAATGCAATTACAATCCGGAAAAGCTCCGGGTCCGGATGGCCTACCGGCCGAATTTTATAAAACTTTACATCACCTACTCATTCCGGTGCAGCGCCACATATACGAGGAGGCTCGGGAGACTGGTATCCTTCCTCCTTTAATGAGAGAGGCGCGTATCATATCCCTACCTAAACCGGGGAAGCCCTCTACCTACTGTGATTCGTACAGGCCTCTATCCTTAATAAATGTGGACGCTAAAATTTTGGCCAAATTGATCGCTAATCGGATCAGTCCTCTTATGACAGCTTTGGGGCTCCCTGATCAATCGGGCTTTATGCCCACTAGAGGCACGTCCCATAACTTGCGCATATTATTCGCGATACTACACGATATAGACCCTGATCTAACCGTGGCGGCAATATTTCTCGACGCCACCAAGGCGTTTGACTCCCTGGAATGGGACTACCACGCCTTTGTTTTACAACGTATAGGATTTCCCGCCCCCTTCCTGGCATGGATCAATTTATTATATTCCGGAGTCCGAGCTAGAGTGATAGTTAATGGAGTTCAATCGGCCCCTTTTGCGATCACACGGGGCACCCGGCAGAGATGTCCCCTGTCGCCCCTGCTTTTTGCCATTGCCATCGAGCCTTTGGCGGCTAAAGTCCGGCAACAGTCCCGGGAGTTTGCGATGATATACCCAGAGAGGTAGATTCTGATTTCCCTCTATGCTGATTATCTGACATTATACCTGCGGGACCCGGCGGTCAGTCTTAATCCCATTCTCCGCTTGCTCATCCTTTTCGGCCAACTATCTGGGATAACTGTGAATTGGGGGAAATCTCAAATATTCCCACTTACAGATGCCACATTGGAGTTCGCTCCGGATTTCCCTCTTACATGGTGTTCCGATACTGTCACTTATCTTGGCATTCGGATCTCTCGATGCCGGGACGAACTGATGCGCTCCAACTACGGGCGCGCACTCGATCTTATTACGGATAAGATCTACAGATGGATTGCGATGCCTCCTTCCATGGCAGCTAGAGTATCGTTGATCAAGATGGTACTGTTGTCCAAACTACTCTACCTTTTTACCAACATCCCTCATGCTCCTAGCCGGCATATTTTTTAAAAAAGTATCAAAGATCAGCTGATCCGATTGACGTGGGGTGGAAGGCAGCCCAGACTGGCATGGGACGTTCTCACTCGGCCGTTTGAGTCTGGAGGACTATAAGTCCCGGATATGGAATTATATTTCATATGCGCCCAAGCGCACTTTGCGGCTTACTGGATGCACCCTCCCCCATACATGCCTCATCTAGCAATAGAAGATGGCTACAAGGCCCCTACGCCATGTACAGCATATCTAAGCACTACCGCAGTCCCTAGACACCTAGCATCTACAAAGGTACAATGCACTACCAGTGCCTGGCACGAACTGGCGCACAGACTTAAATGCCCTATTCTTTACTCGCCATTAGCGCCATTACAGGGGAGGCATGACCTACCAGTCACGACAGAAGGGGGATGCCGCTGTATGTTGCGGAAACTGTCCTGTCTTACTTGGGGCCAATTGTATGTAAATGGAAAGTTTAAAAATAGTGAGGACTTCTTTGGTACCCTGGCCCCCACTCCGTTGGAGCGGTTCTATTATGTGAGGCTTAGGCAAGACATGCGTTCGCTTACTCAGTGTTTCCCGTTGGAACCCCCGCATTATGCTTCTTTTACACACCCTCCTACAGCACACTCCTCCGGGGAAAATGTAGTGTTGCGTCTGTATTGCTCAACTCAAGAAGAGTGGGAGAGAGATCCGGCCCTAACCAAGGGTACATGGGAAGCGGAATTGGGAATTTCCATCACGAAGGACCAATGGTCCTATTGCTGTCGCCAAACGGGCGCCATATCTGCCAATAGCAGATTACGCCTTATACATTATAAATATGTTCATCGCCTAAACTACACGCCGGCTAGGCTACACCGTTTGCAATTGCGTGACACTGACTGCTGTGATAGATGCGGGGCGGGGGAGGCTGACTTCGGACACTGGCTTGGGGCTGCCTGCGGCTTCGGGAATATTGGAGGGAGGTACTGCAGGCGCTTGACGAAATATCTGGGGCGCATGTGCCTGACGATCCTCTTACTGTGCTCTTGGGGTACACGGAACGAGTCCCAATCACGATACGGAGATATGTCTCCATTGCCCTCCTGCTGGCGAAGCGACAAATAGCCTGTCAATGGGGGCGTGGTCGTGTTCCCAAATTCAAGGACTGGATAAACGATCTCACACATTGCCAGGACCAGTTACACACACATGCTGAACTTATGCCACCCTCTTCACGCCCAAGAGATATCTGGGCCCCTCTTCTAACTTATCTCTTGGCACACACTGACACTGGGGACCCTGACCCTGGCCGAGGGGAGATCGAGGGAAGCGGTGGGGAGCGACGGGGTGGCGATGTGAATCTCCCAGACATGGAGGTGCAGTGATCACTTTATTGTGGCGCAGGGCCGGGGAAGGAATTGCGGGGTAACGGAACTATGGGGCTGAATGATGAGTGGAGACTAAATCGATAATGCGTTGGCATAACAGGCGAAAGACGGTGTTACTACTGTGACTTATTGAACTTGATGTTTTGGGGGGTACTTGTTTAAGAACCCGAGTTGATTATCACCCGTTATGCTTGCCCACCTGACGCGGCCGGCCCTTTGGGGTTGTAGGCAGCTTGCTGTGTTTGCTTCCCCACTGTCCTCGGCAAAGAATGTTATGCGCCGCAGTGCCGGTCCGTTGGGGATGTAGGCACCCAGCTGTGTCAGATCTTTATGATGTCAATAAAGGCTTGTTTAAAAAAAAAAAGGCTCCATCTGTGTAACCGAGGGTGCACGACCAATTCTGCACATTGTTCACGATACAGCCCCTGTTCTTGAGCATAATTAAAACCAAGAACAGTAGATGGCAGTCTATCATCATCTCCTAGCGTGGGCTGTCTAATCTTTCAGCAAATCTCTGAAAGTAGAGTTCAGAAAGGCTTTAATCCCACCTGTTTTACCATTTATGTCTTTTGCAGGCAGCTATCAGATACACACGTCCTAACAATATACCAGCCAGGAGATCAATACCAGTGTTTTTAATTACTTAGGATAAATGAGCTACAAGTTTAGAAAAATATATTGGGGATGGTGTCTGATGTCCAAGCCCAAGCTGCGCTAATAAAACTGTTTTAAGTCAAGTTTAGGTGATTGCTTAACACATGTATGTCTGACCTGTTGAAACTGTCCCTCTGATACACCATCTCGGTAAAAAATGATCCGGGTGGGTTTGAACCGTGTTGATTTGTAGAACTGAATCAGCAGCTCCCGGACCATGGCAGCTAGATCTTGTATAATTTCCTGGCGATGCTGCTGGACTCTGACTGTAGCACAGTATCGATTCGGATGTGCATCCATACTGCCCACAACCTATTTCAGAAAAAATGAAAATATTGGAGACTGTAAAATCAATACTAAAACAATTGTTACAACTGTAATGAACAAGGAAACTTACAGCAAATGTGAGAAACAAAAGGCTTGGGCTGAGTCTAGGAATATAGAAAATGCTGGTTTAGATGAAATATATTAAACACTTAAGATCAATTTCATTTTGGCTACAGGGTGGATCACAAGTGAACCTAAAGCATACCATTGTGGGGAATATATAACTGGAGGGAAAAATTATCTTCAGAAGCGAGTGGTTTGCAGATTCACATGCTTCACAATTCTTTTTCAGGACAACAAGCTACCAGAGTGCCTGCTTGGCACCATTTATCAGACAATAGTCATGTCTCAAAAAGGACTGGCATGACTACGGTGGATAGTAAAATGTTAAATTTAGGTAGCCACTCTGAAATCAATCTGGGCCTATATAATGCACATAAAAACATACTTTGATTTGAACCATTTTTCACTCAAACATTCTCCCAGAAACTGTAGTTCACATCCTGGCTGGAACTGCCTGAAATACAATTCTTCAAAAACCTGAATGCATAAACCGAGCAAAACATGTGTTTGCTATGTCTTAAGCCAATCTACTTTTAAATATTATTAAACTATTCTTATGTTGGATCCTACATATTTGTGTCTATTTTATGTACTAAGGATCGCTCACTTAGAATATGGGAGAGTGATACAAGCTCAGCGAGCTGCTACAAGTCTCCAAAAATATTCCTCTATTTTTATACTACACATCGGATTCACCTGGATGTTATTCACAGCATGTGTACAACCAAGCCCACTTTCTTATCTAAGAATATCTAATTCTACTACAAGAAAGAACACATTTCTACCTACGAGTATGCTTTACTGAAGAACCTTTATCAGAGGGCCCATCTCTTTACCCGCTCCCCAGCTGCAATAGAAAAAAACAAAGATCTCCTGGAAGACCTGGCCACGCTGATCTCTAACAAATGTTGTTTCGGTATGTACTCATGAGTAGGTGTAATTTAAAAAAATTATATCCTGGCCCACTCGGTCATCTTAATTACTTCATAAAATGAATAATTAGAACTGTATGCTGTTAAGTCTAAAAGTAAAACGAGAATCCAGATGCATTATTAACTGAACACCCATACTTTAAAATATTTAAATTACTATGAAACATGTCTAAGTGGGTGGGAATAAAAAAAACTATTTATGTACTTACTGCAGCAATTGACGGTTTTTTCCCATCTCCTGCTGGTGGATGTGTTACGTCTGCCCCAAGAAATATAACTGGTTGCTGAAACACTGGTGGTCTAATGGGGAAAAACACACTGGTATAATTTCTACAACATTTACAGCTGAGACAAAGCATTTGGAGTGACAACATCACTGATATTGCACAAATGTAGAGCGACAGACCAGTACCCTAGTAAGCTTGTCAAAATGTATAGGACAAAAATGTCCTGTATTGGCTCGAAGGAGAGATAGACAGTTAGCATTACTAATACGTTTGTTAATAAAAACAGTGTTTACACTTAATACAAAAAACATGGTGACAAAAGTAAAAGGTCTGCAGACAGATGATATTCCATTAATTTATCTGACACTGCTCTTCTGTTAATTGTGCATCACACTTCTGGTAATAAAGCTTACATCCATGGTTTTGCAGTATGGATGCAATGTACAGATCTGTATCGTGTAACTGTCCTCCAGATGTGAGCAGGAGCATACCAGAACCACCCCCCCCACTTTTTAAACAAACACTTAATTTCATTAATACAAATTATCACATACAGAATCAAATGGCAAGTAGTAGGCCTTAGAGGGTTATCTTAGTTTCTTTTTGGTGGACCAAGAAGAAAAGCATGGCTCTCAGTGCCCTAAATACAATGCTGAGGGACAGCTAAGGAAGCGGACGAGGAAGTGAGCAAGCAGCAACACGAACAAGGGAGGATGAGGTTCAAGCAAGATGAACGAAGGAGGGCAGGAGGCACGGGGGGGGGTGGAAGGGGAGTAGTACACATGGGCAGCAGCTGAAAAAGATGCACTCTGGTAGAGGGCTTAAGCACAAAAAAGTAGCACCCAATAAATGAGCAGTCGAAAGACATGAGTAATGCAAAGGGGAGGGACAAACACATGAAGAGGAAGTAAGCCTAAAGCAGTTGACCAATAAGAAGCAAGCAAATGAGAATTTCAATGAAGCCAACCAATAGCACGAAATGAGTGGCTATGAACCACACGGTTATAAAACAAAAGGTCTTCAAGAGACGGTGCATGCACTATCTAGGGGAGACCTAAAACAGTTGTGATAAATACATGTTGGCACATCTGGGACAGCTGCTACCATGGAGAACTTGAGAAACGTCACGGCTAATACCATTAAAAGCCTGTAGGAAGCTGGTTCCTTATAAACTATACCAAATAGAGGTATACAGTGCAAAGAGTCTAGGCATCCCTTACAAGTGGACAGGGCTTGCTTTAGCAAACCCAAGGTGATCTCTTAGAGGGTAGTGTGGTCGAACAGCCTTAAGCTTATCAAAGATGCACACCAATTTATGAAATAATGCCTATCCTTATATAATATTTGGCACCAAGATCACCACAATTAGAGATGTAAATTTTGGTTTAGAAATGTTTAGTTTTCAAAAAAGCGACAGTTACTGCAAAGCGGTAATGTTATCCAATGGAGGAAAGACGTATACTGCATACAGTTACTTACTTCACAACGACTTATGGGACCAATCTTTAGTGCTTAGGGTGACTAGGGGGCAAGGTCCAAAGCAGCACCCACAGGTTACCTCAGGCAGCACAGGGACGGCCGGATGCAGAGGTGAAAAACAGCGTCAGGTGGCCCGCGTAAATCAATGGGGATCGGTGCGGTCACAACGCCACTGCAGGCACAGAGGCCAGTCGGGCTGAATCACCAAGTGGGCTCAGGTCTCATGATGCTCGGGGACATGGGGACACCTTGGGTTCTCTTCTCCACGGGCCAGGTCTGCTGGGTACAGAGGTGTTCTGAGGCGTCAGGTTTTTGTCACCAGACACTTGCTGTAGAGGGGGCCTGCACAAAGAGGCTGCAGGCGGCGTCAGGAAGTCAACAGTTTCTAACCCCAAGGTGGATTTCCTCTATGGAGGGTCCAGGCACCACACTGGCACCATTGACCCACTTCGACTCGAGCAAGGCGGCTCGGGTGCAGTGGTGTCTGGTTTTAGCGCCTTGAGTCCTTATAGGTCTCTTAGGGTCGCCTGCAGGGTGCAAGGATGCAACTCTACTATTCCTCAGGAGTTCCTGGGTCATTGGAGGAAGGCTGCCAGTTCTCCCAGGCTTGTTGAGGTACAGCAGCTTCAGGAAGAGTCAACTTTGGCCCAATAGTCGAGGACAGCAGGCAGACCGGCAGGTTTGGGGCCAAGTCAGTAGCTGCTCCTCTGCTCTTGCGGCTCCTCAAGTTAAGTCTTTACTTTCAGGTCAGCAGGATCTGATTTTGTGGTGCCAGGGGCTCACCTAAATACTAGAATTAGGGGTGTTAGGGGCATGTAGGGTAGTAGCCAATGGGCTACTCACCCCTGGGGTAATTACGCCCCCTGTATGACCACTTTCTACGGAAAGTGGGCATAACCCTGTTCCAGAGTTCCCAAATTTCGCAACTGCATCAGGTAGCTCACTTTAGGGGTGGAACTAGCCTGAGGATGAACACATCTGTGGTGGCAAGCTGGTCTACACCTGTCAGCCATCACACTAGAAGTTGGTAGGTTTACAGGGGGCACCTCTAAGGCACCTTCTGGGTCCATGAATTAATAAATACATCACTGGAATATATACCAAACATCTTTAGTTTCAGTGAAGTCATCGTGTAGCTGTGGAACTCGTTTTTATTACCTTTACCCAGCACATGTACTTAAAATGGCTTCCCTGGTTACTTTTACTGGCAGTAATTGGACTGGACAGCACAAGGGCATATTTGCTCATACAGTTATGTCCACACGTAGCATAGTGCACCCTGCCTTAAGGCTGTAAGCCCTATTGTAGGGCTGGCTTACCTATCCGGTATGCAGTGTCTGTAGGCATGGCACACAGGGCTGTGTGCCAGGTCATGTTTTCACTTTTGTCTGCACCTAGACATCCAACCTGCAGTGGCAGTCTGCATGAGGTTGGTGAGGGGTCCCCTAGGGTGGCACATAAGGCAGCCCTTAGGGATCCTCTTTAGTCTCCTTGCCCTAGGTACCACGGGTAACATTTACTAGGGACAGGGAGTGCTAACTGTATTGCCAATTGGTGAAACAATTGTACAGTTTAGGGGAAGAGATCTGGCACTGGGAATCTGGTTAGAAGGAACCCAGTGCACTTCCTGTCAACATTGCACTAATTATCAGGTGGGAGAAAGTGCCTCTATTGACATGGTTATCCCACACTTTGACTGTTTTTGATTGTAGTGAACAGGATACCCTGCCAACCAGGTCCCCTGTGCCAGTGCTTTTTACCTAAAACATATCCACAATTGGTACTTCTGCCACCCTGTAAGTCCCTAGTTAGTGGTATACTGGGTACCTAGAGCCTGGGAGCTGAAGAGATTGCCCTCAGACCCCCCCTCACTAGGACCATGCCACTGCCCTTACAGCTTGCATGCCCTTGTGAGGGGAAAAACAACAAAGTTGACAAGGCAACCTGCATGGGTGCCATTCCAGTCAGCACCATTTGAAGGTATAGGTAAGTCACCCCTCTAACAGGCCTCACAGCCCTAAAGCTGGGTGCACTATACCACAGGTGAAGGCATATCTGCAGGAGTAGATATGCCCCTGCAATATTTAAGTCAATTCTTAAATATTTTAAGTGCCATGGAAGCCATGAGGAGTACATGGGCTGGGGGACTCGACAAATTAAGTTCCCAAACACCATGATGGCTTCCCTGAAGCCAGGAGTATTTGGTACCAAACAACTTCTTGTAATAAAACCACACTGATGCCAGAGTGAGATTTATTACACCATGTACTCAGAGGGTACTTCAGAGGTGTCCCCTGAAAACCTACTGACCCTGGTGTGGGCACTGACTGGCATTAGGCAGCCTGCCACAAACACACGTTTCTTAACTCCTGGGTGGAGAGTCTTGGCTCTGTGGGACCAGAAACAATGCACATCCAAGGCAGAGGTGTCACCCAGGATGGGCCCAGTGCTCGAAGGGGAAGCGTCAAAGGCCTCTGCTGCTATCAGCAGATGGCAGCCCCTGGTTTAAACCCCCACTTTGGGAGGGAAAACCGGCAGGAAAACTTAAGACACTAGGAGGTGTGCCCACCTTAACCAACCCCACCTCTCAAGTGGAAGAGATTAAGTTAAGCACACTTTTTAGTGCCCTCCATCTTGAAGATGTGGGGACTAGGAGTATGCCCCCTCCCACAGGAGGGTGGCATAGTTGAGGGTGCAGTAATCCCAGTTTAAATGCCCATTGGCCCTACCGGCTACTCCCCCAAAAAACCTGTAAATCTAGTTCTAGGAGGCCTCCCTCAGACCTTGAAACTAGATCTGCAACGACCTACGAAGACATCCCGAAAGCAGACCCTGCAGAGAAGCCTGAAGACGACTGCCTTGGCCCCAGCCCTACCCGCCTTTTTCCAGCTTAGACGAGCCTGCAACCAATAAGGCGACCTGTCTTGCAGCCAGCGACCTCTGAAAAACATGTGCGGGCTGCTGCCTTCGAAGACGACTCCAATCTCCAGTGGACAGCGTATCTGCTCAGAAGAAATCAACTCCAAGGACTCCTGCACCATCTGGAACTGCGAGTCCTGCTTACTTTGCACCTGACGCCCACGGCCAGAGTGGCTCACCTGTCCAGTGAAGTCTCTCCAGAGATCCTGACCTCGAATCCCGCGTTGGCTGACCTCTCCTGACCTCCACGACAGCACCTGCAGTATGAATCTGGAGGCTCCCCGAACCCTTACAAGCCCTGTAAGAAGGAACAGGACGTCTAAAGGCACCCCTTCACGCGTAGCCCCTTGTCATTGGTGAGCTTGACCAGTGGTGCCCGTGACCCCAACTTACCTGTGCCGTCGCTGGTTTTTTGCCTGCACCCTCCGGTTCAACGCCTGCAGCCTCTTTCCCAAAAGAAGAATCTCCATTGAAAAGCACTTGGCGCCCAACATTGAAATTACACCCTGCACCCGGCCACCCCTTGTGCCGTTGGCGGTGTATGTTTGGTGATGCTTTGTGCGCCCCCCCCCCCTCCCTGTGCTGATCCTAACACCCAAAGCTTGGCCCCTGCAACTGATCTACTTCCTGCAAGTAGTGTGGCTTCAAGCAACCCCCAGTCTCCATTGAAACGCATTGGGCGAACTTCGATTTTGACCTTCCACCGTCACCTGACCCTTGCTGACCTTTGGTCCCAAAGACTGGAATTTTATGTGTTATAATTACCTGTTAAACCACATTATTGTTTTCCTCCATAAGATAAAATTTAACTCTTTTTAAAGTATAAAGTATTTTTAGCTAAAACATACTTAACTTATGGCTAAGATCTTGGTCTTAAAATCAAGTACACAGATTTTTATAAAAACGTATATAGATTCCCTTTTTGAGTTGTGTGTCAGTTATTGGTCATTTGTGTGCAATAAATGTCTTACACTCCTCTGTGTTATACCTAAGGCTGCTCGCCCATACTACAACTAATAGAGCACCTTGGGTCTTACAATGAGCACAGTACACTATTAGGAAACCCCTAGACTCTGTGCACGGTATAACTACCCAGTGGCATGCCATAAATGGAGCCAGCTTCCAACACCAGGCAAAAAGTGGGGGTGACTATGTCAAAAGGGGGCACTTTCAACAATGACTATTAAGGAAAACAGAGCAGGAAAGCAAGCGGGTGTTCGTAGCCACTGAGAGGCCCACGAGTGCGGAGGGCCAGTATGGTAGCCCCTAAATGTATGATGAGCAGTTTGTTTTTTTGTTGTTGAATAAAACAAAGAATCGGTACAACGGCGCCAAACAAAGACTGAAATAAAAGGTGTTTGGCCAGATATACCTTGTGTCAGGATTCACAGTAGACAGTGTACAGAATTTGAAGGCTGTTTGCACATTGAAAAGGATTATGTTACTTACCCAGGAAGCATCTGTTCTTGGCATGTAGAGCTGTAGATTCACATACTTTGCATACTCCTGCCATGTAGTGTTGGGTCCGGATGTTTGCAAGTTGCTTTTCTTCGAAGAAGTCTTTCCTAGTCACATGGTAAGGCGACTCCTTTCGGTGATAGTGCGCATGGGCATCGACTCCATTGTTAGATTGTTTTCCCGCAAGAGGGTGAGAATGGAGTAAGTGTAGTATAGAGATGCCCATGCGTATGAATGTATATTTAAGAACTGCAACAACTATAGGTGCCCAGGGAGGTGGGTGGGCGCATGTGAATCTACAGCTCTACATGCCAAGAACAGATGCTTACTGGGTAAGTAACATAATACATTCGAGGCATGAGTGCTGTAGAAATACATGCTTTGCATATACTACAAAGCAATATATTCCCAAAGCGGTGGCTCACCTGTAGATGTTGCAGTTGTTTGAAGGAATATGCTACTTACCAGTATACATCTGTTCTTGGCATGTAGAGCTGCAGAGCCACACACTAAGGATAAGATCGCCATCTGGTGTTGGGCTCGGATGATTGCAGGTTGTTGTTGTCTTCGTAAGAAGTCTTTGGTCACGAGATAGGTGACTCCTCCTCTGGACAACAGTGTGCATGGGCATCCACTCCATCCTCAGATTGTTTTTTTCCGCCATTGGGTTCGGATGAACTTTTTTCCGCTCCAGCAGAAAACTTCTAGCAATCACAACAACTCTTTAAAATTTACAACTCGACGTCGAAATACCATCGGACCGACTCCGGACGCGGCTGATGGAAAGGACACCCTTTAAAAATGCCCCCAATGTGGAGCAAAGTTCCCCCACAGTGATCACCACGAGGTCTGTATATATAAAGAAAATATATGCTTGTTTTATTTTAGAACCAACAATTGGATTTAAAATATACTTTCTCAGAATGAGATGCGTTATATAAATACTTTTGCAATAAGCAATTGACTTTTGTAAACAGTTACAAGTGGTTGCAATAGGCAACTCCATTTTAAACACAACAATGCATTGAGCTCAATGGAAATTTCAAGTTATTTGTAACAGATTACTTTTAGGATTACTTTTGGAATTCCAGGACTGGATCCTAGATTCAGTCCTGGGTCAGTACTTAGAATAAAGTGATGAAAGTCGACTTAATTACTGTGATTTTTAAACAATATTTAGCTATTTTAAAAATTGACACTTGGAAAATATTTCAAAGAAAACAGTCAATGATTCCCTATGGAAGAAAATTCAAGTTGCAGGTACAGTATGTTCTCGTTACTTTTGTAATCCAGTACTGGGTGCCTAGACTCAGTACTGGGACCTTTATCCAAAACAGGTAAGTAATTACGTTTTCAGATATTATACGATTTTCAAAGAATATTTAAAGATTGCAGAAATTGACACTTAGAAGAAATTTTACCGAAAAACAGTCAATGATTTCCTATGGGAGAAAATTGGGTTATTGGTAAGTACAGTTGTAAGTATTTTTCAGAGTCAGTGCTGGGCACCAAGATCCAGCACTGGGAGCTCACCTAAGGGCAGGTGAGTATTTTCGTTTTTGTTACTCGGCTGATTTTTGGTGAATATTTTAAGATTTGAAAAGTCCACACTTAGAAGAAATTTCAGGAAAAAGCCAGTCAATGTTACCCTATGAAGAAAATAGAGTTATCGGTTTAAAGGTAAGTACTCGACTGGCAGAGTTGAGGTTCTGGGCATAGACTCAGGGGTCCCCCAGGGTCAGGTAGGTAGAGTTGGTTCACCCTCAGCGACTCTGGGCGGCCGGGTGCAGAGAGAGTTAGGCCCAATGTTATCCTATGAGGGATAGGGGGGCCTTGGTTGGTGACTGCTGACTAGCTGTGGGAGCTGGGCTCCTGGTCACTTACTCAGGGCAAGTGGGGAAGTAGGTAGGTGTAGAGGTTGCACTGCCAGGGCCACTTGGGCGGCTGGGTGCAGGGTGCTTTTGAGCCTTCGGGCACCTCCGTAATTTTATTCCTTCGCTGTCCCTACACCGATCTGATGTTTTTTGTACCCATTACAGGTTTCATCTGATT
The DNA here is from genome assembly GCF_964204655.1 of Triturus cristatus. Taxonomy (NCBI): domain Eukaryota; kingdom Metazoa; phylum Chordata; class Amphibia; order Caudata; family Salamandridae; genus Triturus; species Triturus cristatus. The sequence goes on along the minus strand of NC_140587.1, from coordinate 216,340,864 downwards.
GAAATGTAAATGTATTTTTGGCTTTTTAAAATTGTCGGAATTATTTGCACTGGTCCGTATTCCCGCTAGAAACCCGTTCTAGTCTGTCTTCTCTCTTTTCACAAAAAGCCTCTACCTAAGATGGCGCCGCTCTTCACCGCTCTAGCCTTCCCATACTCCTTTTCAGTATTTACGGACACTTCCCGCGCTGCACCCTGTCACTCGAGTCACTGCTAACTCCAGGACCTGGCGGATCACTGGTAAGCACTAACTCCCCCTCGTTACGGCTTTTTACATTGGTTCACGCACCATGTTAATAGAGTTGTCTTTTTTCACAGTGCATTGCCACGCCGCCTTAAATTGAGGTCTGTAATTTGTGCCTCTCACCAGACCACAACGAATCCAGCTGTCCAGCCTGCGCCGCATTCCGTTCGAAGAAAAGAAAATAAGGTGCTTTTAACATCAAACATATGAAGAGCTCGTTTTGCTACTGAATTAGGTTGAGGAAAAACCCACAGGTAACTTAACTGATTGGTTAATATGAAAAGCAGAAACTACTTTGGAAAGGAATTTGGGATTGGTGCGAAGTACTACCCTGTCTTTATGGAGTTGAAAGAAGGGTTCCTCTAAGGTTAATGTCTGTAGCTCACCAACTCTCCTCAATGAAGTGACTGCAATGAAGAAAGCAACTTTCCATGAAAGAAACTGCAAAGGACAATTATGCAAAGGTTCAAAAGCTGGACCCATAAGCCTTGTAAGGACAATGTTAAGATTCATCACTGGTGCAGGGGGAATTCTTGGTGCCATTACCCTTTTCAAGTCTTGCATGAAAGCTTTGATTACTGGAATTTTAAATAGAATCTGTATGCATTTAACAATCCACCTAGCTAGCTCAGATTTGGAGATGGGGTTGCCTTTGTGTGATGGTGAGAAAGCCACGAACAGGTGTTTGGTCTTACGAAAGGGTTGTGTTCTCTCGATGTAGTAGAGTAAAGCTCGTTTGACATCTAATGTGTGGAGAGCTCTTTCTGCAATGGTCTGTGGCTGCGAGAAGAATACGGGTAGTTCCACAGATTGGTTTAGGTGAAAGGGAAAAATGACTTTAGGGAGGAATTTTGGATTAGTGCGGAGAACAACCTTGTTATGGTGCATTTGCAGAAAGGGTTCTTGAATGGTGAGTGCTTGTATCTCACTGACTCTTCTGAGGGAAGTGATGGCTACAAGAAAAGCAGTTTTCCATGTTAGGAATTGAAGTTCACATTTGTGCAGAGGTTCGAAGGGAGGCCCCATTAGTCTTGTGAGAACGATGTTTAGGTTCCACACAGGTGAGGGTGGCACTCTGGGGGGAATTATTCTTTTGAGGCCTTCCATGAAGGCTTTAATGGCAGGTACTCTAAAGAGTGATAGATGTTGCCTGTTTTGTAGATAAGCTGCTATGGCTGCAAGATGCAGTCTAATGGACGTGTAGGCTAGATTGCATCTTTGTAGGTGTAGTAAATAGCCTATGATGTGTTGAATGGACACATCTAGGGGATTTAAGTTATTGTTGTGACAATAGACCACAAAACGTTTCCACTTGGCTGCGTAGCAAGCTCTAGTGGTAGGTCGTCTAGCTTTTCTAATGACGTTCATACAGTCTGGGGGAAGATTTAGATAACCAAATTCTAGGATTTCAGGAGCCAGATCGCAAGGTTGAGCTGAGCTGGTTCCGGGTGCCTGATCTCTCCATGGTTCTGGGTTAAGAGGCATGGAGAGAGGTGTAACTTTTGGTGCGGTACTACAGATAGTTCCAGTAGTGTGGTGTACCACGGTTGTCTGGCCCAAGTTGGAGCTACTAGGATGAGAGTGAGGGAGTGTTGTTGTAGTTTGCGCACCACTAATGGAATGAGTGGGAGAGGCGGAAAAGCGTACGCAAAATTGCCTGACCAGTTCATCCATATCGCATTGCCTTTGGACAATGGGTGTGGATACCTGGCGGCGGAGCTTGGGCATTTGGCGTTTTCATGGGTGGCGAAGAGGTCTATCTGTGGATGACCCCACATTTGAAAGTACGGGTGAATAATTTGTGGATGGAGTTCCCACTCGTGGATCTGTTTGGCCATAGTATTTTGGACTCCTGGGACATGTTGGGCTAGGAGAAAGATTTTTTGGGGTATGGCCCATCTCCATATGCTCTGTGCTAGCTGAGAGAGCTGTGGAGAGTGTGTGCCCCCTTGTTTTTGTATATAGTACATGGCTGTCATGTTGTCCGTGCGGACTAAAACGGCCTTGCCTGATATCTGTGTTTGAAAGGCCTTTAGGGCTAAGAATATGGCTAGTAAATCCAGATGGTTGATGTGGAGTAACTTTTGTTGAGGTGTCCACCTGCCCTGCATGTTGTGATGTAGTAGGCGAGCTCCCCAGCCGGAGAGCGATGCGTCCGCTGTCAGTACTATCTGAGGAACAGGTTTTTGGTGGTCCACCACTGCAGAGAGCGATGGGCACAACCGTCTACCAACACCAGATCTGTCAATTGACCCTGGGCCTGGTTCCATTGGCGCGCTAAGCACTCTTGGAGAGGACGCATCTGGAGTCTTGCGTGAGGTACTATGAATATGCAAGAGGCCATCATTCCTATTAGTTGCATGAACACTCGAGCTGGAAGAGAGTGTTCCGGTTGAAATTTGGCACGTAGAGCCTGAATGCTTGCTATCCTGGCAGGACTGGAGTAGGCTAGCACTTTTGAGGTGTCTATGGTGGCACCGAGGTATTGTTTTACGTGGGACGGTTGCAGTTGGGACTTTGTGTGGTTTACTGTTTACTGTGAAGCCCAATTTGTGAAGTAGCTGGATAGTGGCGTGAGTGTGTTGTACACACTGGTTGTATGAGCTGGCTTTTATTAGCCAGTCGTCTAGGTATGGGAAGACGTGGATGTGTTGTCTTCGCAGGTGTGCTGCCACTACCGCTAGGCACTTGGTAAACACTCGCGGTGCTGTGGTGACTCCGAATGGGAGCACTTTGTATTGATAGTGTTGACCGTCCACTACAAGCTGGAGAAACCTTCTGTGAGCTTTGTGAACGGGAATGTGGAAATATGCGTCCTTGAGGTCTAGGGTGGCAAGGAAGTCGTTTTGGGAGAGCAGGGGAAGTACCTGCTGGAGTGTGACCATGTGGAAATGGTACGAGTGTATATAGTGATTTAGGGGTCTGCGGTCCAGGATGGGTCTTAGGGTGTCGTCCCTTTTTGGTATGAGAAAATATAGGGAGTAAACTCCCATATTTTGTTGGTGGGCAGGGACTAGTTCTATCGCACTCTTTTGTAGGAGGGAGATTACCTCCTGCTTTAGAAGTGACAAATGTTCCTGTGACATTGGGCATTGTTTGGGTGGAATGTTTGGGGGGGGGGTAGATGTTAGTTCGAGGCAGTAGCCTGATCGAATTATTTGTGTTACCCATTTGTCTGAGGTGATAGTAGTCCAGACAGGAAGGAAATTGTGGAGTCTGCCCCCGACTGGAGTGGGATGGTCTTTGGGGGGAGTGAAGGGAAGTCATTGGGCAAGGGTGGAGGCAGAGCGGGAGGTGTTAGTTTTGTCTCTGCCTTTATTGTTGTTACCCCTGTAGCCGCCTCTCTGGTAACCCCTAGTGAAGGTGGATTATGTTGGGGCTTAATAGGAAGTGGAGGCACTGTCTGAGGAGTAGCCTCTGGAGGTGCTTCGAAAAGAAGAGCGGCGAAAGGAGCGCCTGGGAGGGTGTGACTGTAAGGCTCCCATAGACTTTGCCATATTGGTGTCCATTTTCATTTTTTCAAGGGCAACGTCAACGTTTGGGCCAAACAGATGTTCCTGGTCAAAGGGGTGGTTGAGGATGGAAGCCTGCACCTCTGGTTTGAAACCTGAAATTCGTAGCCAGGCATGCCTACTGAGGAGGACGCTGGTGTTAATTGCCTTAGAGGCGGTGTCAGCGACATCGAGGGCGCAGCGAATGGAGGTGTTGGTGATGGTTTTACCCTCCTGGATTAGCTCGTTGGCTCTATTCTTGTATTTGTCAGGGAGGTGTTGCATTATGGCTTCTAGTTCATCATAATGTGCCCTGTCATATCATGCCAAAAGCGCTTGGGTGTTTGCAATGCGCCATATGTTGGCAGCCTGGGATGCAGTTAGCTTGCCAGAGGCATCTAGGAGTTTGGACTCCTTATCAGGTGGTGGTGCCTTGCCTGATGCCTGGGAGTTTGCACGTTTCCTTGCAGTGGAGACTACTAGGGAGTCTAGTGGTGCGGGCCCTCTGATGTAGGTGGGGGCTGTAGGGGCAGCCTTATACTTCTTCTCGATGCGAGGGTTGATGACCCTGGCCGGGTCTTTAAAGACCTCTGGCGTGTGTTTAATGACCCCTTTAAGCATGGGCAGAATGGAAGTGGCCCTGTGTGTAGTGTCAAAGGTATATAGGAGGAAGTCCTCCTCCACTGGGTCTGTATGGAGATCAACTCCGTGGTAGTGTGCAGCCCTATGGAGCAGTTGGTTAAACCCCATAGTGTCTTCTGGGTGGGGACGGCCTTAAAGGGTAAAGGTCGTCCTGCGGGATGTTAGGGATGTCTGGGATGTTGTAGTCGCCCCATGGGTCTGGGAAGCCTGTAGAAGTGGGGTCCCCTGTGGGTTGGTCATGGGGTCCGCCTCCTGTGTCGACGTAGACATCGTCATCATCCTCATCCGGAGAGGGTGTGGGCGAATGATGAGGTGGGGGAGGCGGAGGAGGAGGGGGGGGGAGGTTAGTCTCAAAGGGGAGGTAGCAAAGTCTCTTCTCTTTGGAGGTGGGGCAGGCTTGTCCAGCGGTCTCTTTTTGATGCTGAGCATCAAATGTCCAGTTTTAGGGTCTTTGATAAGTGTTTTTTGTAGTGGATCGGGCCGAAATATTTCCTCTGGGAGGGTCCGATCCGTCAGCGCCGAAGGTGTCGGAGCCGTAGGTTTTTTAGTCTTGGAGTCGGCATCGGTTAGTTTTGAACTGTGTGGCTTAGAAAATGTCCGGTTGTTTCCTCGGTTCCGAGATGACTTTCAGCTTCGAGGTGTGGGAGTCGAGGGCTTTGGATTTCTTGCTCGGTTCCGGGGATGGTGTCGGTACCGAGGAGCTAGTGCTTGTCTTCGGCGTAGAGTGCTTTGGTGTGGAGCTCGGTGCGGAGGAGGAAGAGGAGCCCATTTTCTTTTTCGGTGCCGGTGCGGAGGAGTGTATCTCGGCACAGACGGCAGGCTGGCTTGAGCCCGAGCTGCCAGAAGGCTTGATGAGCTTCTTAACCGGGCCCGAAAGCGAGGTATGTGAAGCAGTGTCTTTGGTCGTGCCTAGGCCCGAGGGCGAAGGCGTGACCGAAGCCTTTTTCGATGGCGCCGAGGGTGGTGATCGATGTTAGTACCCACACCCCTGTGCCGGATTGATGTCCTCTACATCTTAGTCATCGGCTTCGGAGGCACTGACGAGGCCCTCTTCGGTGTGCTGGTCTTCGGGAACATCGACACCTTCTCCAAAGAGGTCGTCGGGGATTGCAGTCGACGAGTGTGCGATGGTTCTCCTCGCCCTTCTGGCCCGAATCGTCTTTTTCGACCAGAAGGATTTGCAAGCAGGACAGTCTCGTGTCTCGTGTTCTGGGGTGAGGCATAGGTTGCACACCTCATGGAGATCGGTGTGGGGAAACTTTGACCCACATCGAGGACACTTCTTAAATGGAGTCCTTTCCATAAGCCAGGACCGGAGCTCAGGTAGGCCTGAAGGCCTTCGTCGACGACCGGAAACGAAGACTTCGCACGATGAGTTGTGTCGAGTGTGGAGATAACGATCGAAACAATACCGTGGAAAGGTAAGGATTGCGCGCCCATCAGAAGAACTGAAAACAGTTCGGAACCGGAGCGCGAAGATCACATCCAAGCCCGATGGCGGAAAAAAACAATCTGAGGATGGAGCCGAAGCCCATGCGCAATACGATCCAAAGGAGGAGTCTCATACCTCGTGACTTCCAAAGACTTTCCAAGAGGAAAAACAACTGCAAACACCAGATGGCGATCTATGAACAGTGTGTAATCTGCAGCTCATATGCCTCGAACTTGATTTTATTGTTATTGCAATAGACAACATATCTTTTCCACTTTGCTGCATAACATGCTCTGGTAGTAGGCTTTCTTGCTTCTTTCAGAATAGTCATAAAAACAGGTGGTAGATTTAAATAACCAAACTCTATGACTTCAGGAGCCAGATCACTAGGTTTAGTTCTTTGGGATTTGGATGCCTTATTTCTCCATGGTTCCGAGTGAGGAGCCTGGAGGTGAGATGCAGCTTTTGATGTGGAAATAATGACCGCTCCAACAGGGTGGTGTACACCATGGTTGACGGGCCCATGTGGGAGCTACTAGAATCAGTGTGAGGGATGTTTGCCTGAGCCTCCGAACCAGAAATGGAATGAGTGGGAGAGGCGGAAAAGCATAGGCAAATATCTCTGATCAGTTCATCCAAAGGGCATTGCCTTTGGAGTGTGGGTGTGCGAACCTGGAGGCAAAGTTTGGTCATTTCACGTTGCCAACTGTGGCGAACAGGTCTATTTGTGGGAATCCCCATTGTTGGAAACATGGAAGGAGAACTTGGGGATGAAGTTCCCACTCGTGAATTTGCTGGCTCTTTCTGCTGAGGAGTTCAGCAATTTGATTGTTTACCCCTGAAAGGTGTTCAGCCAGAAGATAAATTCTGTGATGGATTGCCCACTTCCACATGGCCTGAGAGAGGCGTGACAGCTGGAGTGTGTGTGTGTGTCCCTGTTTTTGTACATAGTACATTGCTGTCATGTTCTTTGTCCGGACTAGAACAGCTTTGCCTATTTGGTGAGTCTGAAAAGCTTTGAGCGCTAGAAAGACTGCTGGAAGCTCTAGATAGTTGATGTGGAGGTTTTTGCGCTTGTTGCTCCACAAGCCTTGTATTGTGTAACCTTGGAGATAGGCACCCCATCCGGTCAGTAATGCGTCTGCTGTAAGCACAATCTGTGGAATGGATCGAGAAAAGGCCGTCCTTTTGATAAATTTTGTGGGTTCCACAACTGCGATGGGTGCGGCTGTCTACCAACACTAGATCAGTTAATTAACCCTTCGATTGATTCCACTGACGTGCTAAGCACTCTTGTGAGGGACGCATGTGGAGTCTTGCATGGGGTATAATTGCGATGCAAGACGCCATCATTCCCAGCAGTTGCATGAACACTCTGACTGGTAATAATTGGTTGGAATGAAATTATAGTATCATAGACGGAATGTTGTGAATTCTTGCTACATTGGGAGAGGCTAGAGCTTTGATAGTGTCTAGACTGGCCCCTAGGTAAGATTGCATTATGAAGGATGCAGGTGATATTTCTGTGTATTGACCGTAAAGCCCAGTTGATGAAGGAGGTGTATTGCGGTCTAATTGTGTTGTAAACAGTTTTGCTAAGTGCTGGCTTTGATAAGCCAGTCGTCTAGGTAGGGGAAAACGTGAATATGTTGTCTTCTGAGATGAGCTGCGACTACCGCCAGGCATTTGGTAAATACTCAGAGCAGTAGTCACTCCAAACAGGAGTACTTTGAATTGGTAATGTTTGCCTGCTATCACAAATCTGAGGTATTAGTGATGAGCTGGATAAATTGGAACATGAAAATATGCACCTTTTAAGTCTAGAGTAGACATAAAATCCCACTTCTGTAAAAGTGGAAGTACCTGTTGAAGTGTTACCATGTGAAAGTGCTCTGACAGTATATATTGGTTTAACTCTCTGAGATCCAGAATAGGTCTTGCGGATCTGTCCTTTTTTGAGATCAGAAAATAGAGAGAGTAAACCCCTGAACCTTGGTATTGTACTGGAAGTGGTTCTACGGCTCCTTTTAATAAGTGAGATTGCACTTCCTGTTCGAGCAACTGCAAGTGGTCTGGAGACAATTTGTGAGCGAGGCAGAATGTTTGGAGGATTGGTGGTAAGCTCCAGGCAATAACCATGTTGGATAATTCCGATCACCAATTTGTCGGTTGTTCTAGATTGCCAAATGGGGAGAAACTGTTGAAAGCTTCCCCCAACAGGTGTGGTATGGTAAGAGGGAAGCATGGGGAAGTCACTGCTCATAAGGGGATGGGGAGTTACGGGGTGTGGCGCCTCTACCCCTTACCTTTAGAGTTATTTCCTCTATATCTGCCTCTAAAAAATCCTCTGAGGAAGAGTACTGGTTATTACCTTTATAAGAGGAGGTATTCTAGTCGGAGGGTGTGGTTTTGGACCCTGCTCGGTAAAAGAAGTATCCGCCCGAAGGAGAATGGAGCGCTCCCATAGACTCAGCCATTTCAGTGTCCTTTTTCATTTTCTCAAGCGCCTGATGGACCTCAGGACCAAAGAGATGTTTTTTGTCAAATGGTGTATTTGAAATAAATTGTTGGACTTCGAGCTTTAACCCGGAAATCCTTAACCAAGCATGTCTCCTGAGTAAGATGCTACTGTTGACGTCCCTAGCTGCGGTATCAGCAGCATCTAGAGCACATCTATATTGAAGAACTGGAAATTAGTTTTCCTTCATTTACCAAATCTTGCGCTTTATGCTCCTCTGGGAGATGTTGGAGCAATTTCTCCATTACACCCCAATGTGCCCTGTCATATCTGGCTAAAAGGCCTTGCGTGTTTGCGATGCACCAGTGATTGGCAGCTTTATCAGCTATGCGTTTGCCAGAAGTATCTGTTAGCTTAGATTCTTTGTTGGGGGTGGGCTGGGAGGGGGGGTGGGGTGGAAGAGGGGAGAGTGTCTCCTGATGATTGGGAATTAGCTTGTTTGCGTGCATTGGATAATACCAGTGAGTCTAGTGGCAACTGGCACGGGGTCTTTAAAAAGCTAGTCAGCGGGCCTCATCATACCTTTAAGCATAGGGAGTTTTTGTGTCGACCTGTGTGTGGATCCTAATGTTTCAAACAAAAAAATCCTCTTCTAAGGATTCTTTGTGTCGTACCACCCCATGGTATTCTGCAGCCCTGGCAAGGAGTTCCTGATAAGATACATTGTCATTAGGTGGAGATGGCTTGGCAGGGTAAAGGTCCGGATCATTGTCTAATGGAGGGTCAATTGTATAATCATTCAATGGCTCAACTGGTGAATGCGTGCCTTCCTCATCAATATCGTCATGGTGAGATTGTGGAGAATCCTGAGCTGTGATGTGCAAAGGATTTAAAGTCGGAGAAGACGGTGAATGAGGGGATGCTGGTGGAGGATGAAAGGGGCTGGTACCAACAGTCTTCTTTTTTAAAGGGATTTTGTAATGACTCCTCAGCAGGAAGCTTGCGTTTCCTGAGGCAGCTTGGTATGAATATGACCAGTTTCTAGATTAATATAAAGTCTCTTCTGTTTGGGAGCCATTTTCGGTAGAACAATGTCTGGATCCGAAGGGACATCTTTCGGTTTCGGTGCCGGCATTTCCGGTGCCGATATGGACTGGCCTTTGGGTGCGGAAGATTTCGGCTCCAAAGGTGGTTTATTTTTCGGCTTCGAACTGGATTTTGACTTGGAACCAGAGGGCTTCGGTTACGAAGAGGGCTTGTGTCGACTCAAACCCGCGCTGGAAGGCTTGACTGGGTGTTACAGATCAGAGCTCGAAGGTGGGGCATTTGAAATGTTGTCTCTGTGCCGACCTTGGCCAGAAGGCAAATGTGGTGAAGAAGCCTTAGATTTTTTGTGAGTGGGTTGTTGGGGCAAGGGTTCTTCTGTACTTATGTCACCCTGTCCCTGTGGAATTTCTTCAACATCTATCTTGAGCTACGAATCTGACTCCGGCATGGAGAAGGCCTCTTCCTCCTCCGTCGCTGATACCCCAATATCTTCTTGACCAGACTCTTCACCGAAGATATTCGGCGCGTCTTCACTGTTTCGATGCTGCATCTCTTCACGTCATGCCTGACGATCACGAAGGGTTTTCTTCGACCGAAACAATCTACAAGCGTCGCAGACTTCTTCTTTGTGCTCCGGAGACTAGCACAAGTTGCACACCTGGTGTGAGTCAGTACGTGGATACTTTGCGTGGCACAGAGGACAGAATTTGAACGGCGTCCATTCCATTAATGGAGAGCTGACCGACGCGGTTAAGACTGAAGGCCGTCCATGAAGCTTTTCAATGGAAAAGTAGATTCCATTGACTGAAACGATACGTGAAGAGTTGGGAAACGCGTCCGAAACAATAACGTCGAGGGTAGAGAGGATTGCGCACTGAGGGGATCCTGAAGAACGGTTTCAATACGGAGCGCAGCAATACCTGTCCGAACCCTAAAGCGTAAAAAAAACAATCTGACAATGGAGTCAATGCCCATGCGCACTATAACCGAAAGGAGAAGTCACCTTACCTCGTAACTAGGAAAGACTTCTTCGGAGAAAAACAACTTGCAAACATCCGGACCAAACACTAGATGGCAAGAGTATGCAAAGCATGTGTATCTACAGCACACATGCCTCGAACATATATTTTTCCAACTGAACAAGTGTGGAATTCATGCAGCTCAATATGATTATTAAAAAGCTAAGCCCAAACGTGTCAGCAGCAGAGTGAACTGCGTCGGCCAACGTGGTCTTTGGGCACTCTTAAGGTTAATCTTTCAGCTATCTATGCTTTTGAGACTTCCAGATCAGCCCTCTTTGTTCAAATCGCCCACTGTTAAGGACCTTACTTATTTTCTCCGTTTCCTTTCATAATGCCACAATGAGATTTAAATTTGGGTTTGACTTTTCTTACGTGTGCTCCCTTCAAGCCTCTTCATAATTGCCTTCTCAAACTTCTAATCCTTAAGACTGCTATCCTCATTTCCTTCACCTCTGCTTGCAGAGTTAGCAAGCTTGAGGCTCTATCATCCAAGCTTCCCTATCTCTGTCCATCCAGATAAAGTGGTGGTTTGAACAAAAGCTTTGCTCCTCTCTAAAGTGGTCTCTCCCTTTCATGTGGGACAATCCAATAATTTGCCCACCATTTACCCGCCCACACATCCCTCCAAGGAAGAGGAAAGACTCCACCGCCTGGAACCAAAACGTTTGTTGTTTTTCTATCTTGATTGTACCAAAAACTTACGGGAGAACGATCAACTCCTCATTGGCTATGTGGGTGCCAAGAAAGGTTGGGCAGTACAGAAAAGGTCCATCTCCCGATGAGTTGCCCTCTGCATTAAATTGAACTACGCATTGTCAAAGAAGGAACCTCCTGTGTGGTTACGTGCTTACTCTACTAAAGCAACAACGGCAACCACTGCGTTAGCACGCGGAGTCCCACTCATGGGTATCTGTCAGGCAGCAACGTGGGCATCCCTGCACACGCTTACCAGACACTACTGCGTGGACAGCCAAGTCCGGCGTGATGGGTATTATGCCCATTCGGTACGAACAATAGTTACTTACCTGTAATCTGTGGTTCTCCAGTATTGGTGTCTTTCATAGATTCACATGCCTGAATCATTCCCCGTTGTCGTAGTGGGAGTCCCACGCTACATAAAGCAATAATTATGCATATAATAACTAAAAAACCTTGGTAACCTAAAACCAGGAAGTAAAGTAGCCTAGGCTACAAGGAAAAAATTTCCACACCTATGACTATCACAGTCATTATGTACAGTCCAAACTCTAGCCAATCAGGCGACAGCACCCACCAGAATGTTCTCCTCAGAGGCTCAGGCTCTCAGATTTTCTTGCACAGGAGTGAACCAATACATAATAGCCTAAAAGCCTCTGAGTGGAGGTGGGCAGGTTGCATGTGAATCTATGAAAGACACCAATACTGGAGAACCACAGATTACAGGTAACTATTGTTCTTCTCCAGTATTTAGGGTGTCTTTCATAGATTAACATGCCTGAATCAAAGTAGATAGCAGTACGTAACATAATGCTCATAAGACGTTGTTTTTGTATCATAGTCAATACACATTATCAAAAGGTATAATTACAGATAAATACGTGTGTCTTTCAACATATGCAAAACAGTTTCAAGATATAGAAACAGTATGAAATAAGCGTCTTAGAGAAAAGCATAGGGGAGGAGGGAGAACAGAGGCTCACCTTATTTGAAAAGATTGCGGAAAACAGCTTGGGGCTTCCAAACAGTAGTGCCTGGTAAAAGTGTGTCTGTTGGACCATGTTGCCGCTCTACAGATCTGGTGAAGAGGCACACCGGCAAAAAGAGCTGTGGATAAAGAAATTGCTCTTGTAGTGTGCGCTTGTGGGGTTGCCTGCAATGGTCTTGCCGCTTGATCATGGCATAAGCAAATTGCAGCAGAGATCCAACGACCAATGGTTGGTTTTGGGACCGAATGTCCTTGGTGCGGTTTGCCATATGCCACAAACAGTTGGTCTGATTTGCATATTGTTGCTGTCCGTTGTAAGTAGAACTTGAGACATATTTTGATGTCAAGGGAATGCAAAGTCCTTTCTACAGCTGTGAGCGGATTTGGGATTTTTTTTATTTTTTTATTATAGGTTCATTAAGGTGGAAATCCGCAGGGACTTTTGGCATGAACTTTGGGTTAGTGCGCAGCACTACAGATTTCTATGTAAATTGCAGGAAAGGTGGATCAATAGTGAACGCTTGGAGGTCACTAACTCTCCTTGTTGATGTTAGAGCCAATAACAAGGAAACTTTCCAAGAAAGGAACTTTAAGTCCACCTTGTGAATAGGTTCAAATGGGTGTCGCATTAGTTGTGTAAGCACTATATTAAAGGTGCCAAGAAGGAGGTGGACGTCGAATAGGGGGGGGAACATCCGGAACAACCCCTTGAAGAATTGTTGAATGACTATTTGAATAAAGAAAGTTAACACCATCCTGCCGAAATCTTGAAATTGCCGCCAAGAACACCTTTATAGTAGAATGGGAGAGGCCAGATCTTGCTAATTGAAGAAAGAATGGTAGAATTTGTTCTGGTTTTGCATGAATAGGGTGGATATTGGCAGATTGACACAACATGCAAAACTTCTTCCATTTTAGTTTGTAAGTTTTAATCGTAGCAGGTGCTCGAGCATTAGCCAAAACCTCCTGACAGTCTGGAGGGATAGTTAGGTGTGCGAATTCAAGGTGTTGAGGAGCCATGCCGCTAATCTCAGCGATGTTGGGTCCGGGTGACAGATTTGTCCGTTCTGGATAAGGTTCGGAATTGGCCGAAACTGGATGGGCTCGCACTCCGAGAGGAGAAATTCCGTAAACCAGTACTGGCGAGGCCACCTGGGAGCAATGAGTATCATGCGGCAAGGTTGTTTCTTGATCTTGCGCAGAACTCGTGGAACCAACTGAATCGGTGGAAAAGCATAGGCATACATCTGAGACCAATTAATCGAAAACGCATTTCCGAGTGAGTCTTTGTGGGGAACCCAACTTGCAAAGGATGGACATTTGCGGTTCTGGCTGGTTGCAAACAGGTCTAGATCGGGGTGCCCCCATTCTCGAAACACGCTGTTCAGGGATGGTTGATGTAGTTCCCACTCGTGGTTTGATGTTGTGGACCTGCTGAGGGAATCCGCCAGAACATTGGTGACTCCTGGGACATGAATGGCTGTGAGGCTGATTTTGTGACGAATCGCCCAGTCCCAAATCTCTTGTGCTTGCTGAGATAATAGGGCTGACTTTGTCCTGCCTTGTTTGTTCAAGTAATGCATACTTGTCGTATTGTCAGTTCGCATTAGTACGGAGGTTCCTTTGATGATGGTTCGAAATGATTTTAGAGCCAAGAAAATGGCTCGTAACTCTAGAAGGTTGATATGCCACCTCTTTTGTTCTAAAGTCCACCTGCCGTTGACTGTCATCCCTTGAAGGTGCGCCCCCATCCCTCGAGGGAAGCGTCTGTGGTTATGGTGAAATCCGGCATTTACATCCTTCTCTTAAGTTCTCCATCTTGCTCCACCAATGAAAGGTTTCCCGCATCCGAAGAGTGATGCGAACGATGTCCTCGAACGATCCCGAAATCTGGAGCCATTGAAGGTTGAGTTCCCCCTGCAGTGGCCTCATTCTGTAACGGCAGTTGGGAATCAGAGGAATGCAAGAACAAATCATTCCTAGGAAGGACTTGTACAAACGGACTGAAATGCACTCTTGACAGCAAAGAGCGCGCGAGATTGCAGATTTTGATTTGTCTTTCTTTTGAGACAAAGGCGTGGGTCAGTTTTGTGTCCAGTGTTGCTCCTAGAAAGGTCTTTCTCTGTGATGGAGTCAGATGAGACTTTTCAAAATTTATGGAAAGACCCAGAAACAGGAAAAGTAGCAGACACTTCTGAACATGTTCGGATGTTATTTGGAAAGAATTCGCCTTGATAAGGTAGTCGTTTAAGTACGGGAAAATTTGAATGCCCTGCAGGCGAAGGTGTGCTGTCACTGGCGCTATGACCTTTGTAAATACTGAAAGTGCTGAAAGGAGCCCAAATGGAAGGACTCTGAATTGGAAGTCTCTGCCAGCCACTCTGAACCGTAGAAATTTTGTGTGTCTTGGTAGGATCGGCACATGAAAATGAGCGTCTTGAAGCTCGAGGGTGGCCATGTGATCTCCCGCCGAAAGCAATTGCAGAATTTCTTGAAGTGTTAGCATTCGGAAGGAAAGCTTCTTTAAGTATTTGTTGAGGGCGCGAAGGTCGAGAATAGGGCGCCATTCTCCTGACTTTTTTCGAATGTTGAAAAATCACGAATAAAATCCTGTTCCTCTTTGTAACAGAGGGACTTTTTCGATTGCTCCCTTCTGAATCATCAAATTTATTTGGGGAAAAAAGCTCCTTGAGATGAGCAGGAGGTGGTCCTCTGGAAGGAGAGTTTGGGGGAATCTTTGTGAACTCCAGAGCATGGCCTCTGGCTACTATATCCAAAACCCACTTGTCTGTAGTAATTCTGGACCAGTTCGAGTAAAAGTGGGATATTCTTCCTCCAATTCTTGAATGGGGCGACGGCAGAGATGGTGGCAGTTGGCTGACCTCATTGTTTTTTTATTGGACTCCTGTCCACGAAAGCATCGCTTCCTTCTTGACTGCAAATAAGAGTTACCTCGCTGTCCATAAGATTGCTGTCTGTAGTTTTGGAATCTTTGATTAGTTTGGGATGTTCGATAAGAACGTTGTTGATTATACCCTCCCCTGTTGGAGACGGAGCCACGTCTTTTGGTACCACGAAAAGACGACTTACGAAACTGCAGGCTACCAAGAGACCTCGCCATCTCTGTATCTTTTTTAATAGCCTTAAGGGCCTCATCAACATGTTGCCCGAACAGAGACTCTACATCGAACGGCATATCGATAATTTTTGTCTGGACCTCTTGACGGAAAGATGTTGACTTCAGCCAACCTTGTCTCCTCAATACTGCTGCACCCGTCAATTGTCTAAATCCAGTGGATGCCACATCCACGGCCGCGTCGATTATTTCAGCTGAGGTATATTCTCCCTCCTGTAAAATCTTCAAAGCCTCGGTCATGGAAGGCTCCGACAGCATGTTAATGTAGGGGGAGATGTCGGACCACATTTGCCGATCGTATCTCCCTAATACAGCTAGGGAATTTGTAGCCCGAACCATCGTCGCAGCCATCGTGGAGACCTTTTTGCCAACAGTCTGCCATCCATGTCAGGCGGAGCGGATATAGGTGAAGAGGGGTTCCTGGCCCGTCTCAGCGCCGCTCAGGCGATGACAGTCAGCTTTGGGCTGGCCGATGAGGCATGCCGGTGAATCGCTTGGCGCCTTATATTTTTTGTCCAACCGAGGCAAGACTGCTGGAAGAGAATTTGGTGTCACCATGATTTTTAAGCCTTCCTTCCAGATAAAATCTATTATTGGAATTGTTCTGATCTGCTTTTGCGGTTGGTCCTTAAAATCGAAAAGAAATCAGTCATCTTTGCCTCCATAGGGATGAGAAATCTCTTTGTTGCACTCTCCATAAGGAGATGAAAACTTCCGATATCCACCGGAGAAGAGTCCACAGGGGCCGGAGCGGACGGTGACGGAGTTTGGGTTTGGTATTCGTCCCACTCCGACAGCACTGACTGGTCATCCACCTCTCCCTCTTCCCTGTCATCTGTTTTATTTGCATCATGGGAATAACGAGATGGCAGTGGAGAAGGTGGTCTGAGAGGTTGGAAAGAGGTTATGGGAACCCTTGGCATGGGCGTGGATGGAAGAGACTCCGCCGATTCCGATGGAGGAAAGTGTCGGTAATAGTTCTGCAACATATATTGTAAATTGTTCAGTAATTCCAAAGGCATTTGTGCTGAGGGAACTGTGACAGGAGGTTGCGCTTGAGGCTCAGTATCTGGTTCTTCCTCCTGGTCGTCATCCTGGTATGTAATAAATAGTTCTGATGGACTCCTTGCAGTGTCATCCTCTCCAGATTCATCCTCCTCATGCTTAGAATTGGAAGGTGGAGAAGCCTTCTTTGAAGAAGAAGAAGGCGGCGGCAAGCCAGAGCCTTTAGCAGGCTGAACCTTTCTCAACACCTTTGCCCCAGGAGATAAGTCTTCCTCAGCCATCCTCTTTCTGGAGGATACAGACGACCCAGAGGCTGCACTTTCCACCTCAGATAAAGGGATATCCTTGTCCTTAATCTTCTGTAGCCACATAAGCAGGCGTCCTTCCCTATCCCTGAGGGTTTTCTGAGGGAAGGTCCTGCAGATCTTACAAACCCTCACCTCATGTTCCGGATAGAGATAGTAGATACACTTCTTGTGAGGATCTTCAGAGAATAGCCGGAGATTTCCACAAGATTCACAAGGCCTAAAGAGAGACCTCTTAGAAGTTGACATCCTGAAGTAGGCAAAAACCAGAAAAAACTGAAGTACTGAGCAGAGCTCAGGGAGACTCCCTTCACACGACGTGCGGTAGAAAATCTGAGAGCCTGAGCCTCTGAGGAGAACATTCTGGTGGGTGCTGTCGCCTGATTGGCTACAGTTTGGACGGTACATAATGACTGATAGTCATAGGTGTGGAAGTTTTTTCCCTGTAGCTTAGGCTACTTTACTTCCTGGTTTTAGGTTACCAAGGTTTGTTAGTTATTATATGCATAATTATTGCTTTTTTATGCCCCGTGGGACTCCCACTCTGACGACGGGGAACGATTCAGGCATGTGAATCTATGAAAGACACCCTAAATACTGGAGAAACCAGGACTTCCTTGTGTGATCTTGGTTCGCAGACCCTCCTTCGGGGTTGGTATTCCTGGGGTATCTATAATAAAGGTGAGTAATCTACAAGTAGAAGTCTATCAGATGATCAAGTTACTTATCTTCGGTAACGATTTATTTAGTAGATATATCCTAAAGGGCCCTAGTTTTGAACACACCAGTGGTCAGTGTCTTTCATGGCTCTGCGCTTCTGGCGTGGAAAGTTGTGTTAAGAACAGATTTAAGCACGCCTGGACAGCGTCTATATAGGTCTCGCGATGTCATTTCCAGCACGCACGACGACGGACACGGAGCCGACCGACGCTGCCTAATGACATGCAGGGGTACTTCCGATGAAAAATCTCTGGATCCAGACTGACTCCTGGGGGAAATTCTAAATGGTAAGGAATCTACAACTATATGTCTCTATCAGATACTTTACTTCAAAGCAAATCTACCTGCCACATCCAACACCAGATGGCAGGGTTGTGCAGAGAATTATCTCCACCTCAGCACATGCTGCAAACAAAACTATACCCTTTTGATTGAACTGTTGTCACCAAGGTTTCATTTTGGTCCTCAAGCCTAGGATAAGGTAGTGGGAGCCATGTTCAGTCAGTTTTGTGTTCTCCTTTGGGTGGAAGAGCATATCTCTCCTGGCCAATAGAACAGTAAATGTGTAGAACACTTGTAGTGGTCTTGCAGACTGCCAAATTCACAGGAAGAAAAGAGAGTACATACTAGAAAAAAACTGGCCAGTAAAGCACAGATTCCAATCTATGCAGAAGACCGAATCCTTAAGCCTAATACTAAAAAAATAAAAATAAAATAACTGTGAGAAAGTGCCATCTTTCTTGCATGGTATGCCCCCACTTTTTGCTGAATGTACTTTGACTGAGTGTGCCCTGGACTCCTGCCAATCAGGTGCCCAGGGCCTATGTTCTTTCCCTAAAAACCGAACACCCAAATTGGCAAACCCTGGCCACATGTCAGCCCCTGGTAAATGGTATCCTACGGACCCAGGGCCTTGTGACCAGGGAAGGCCTCTAAGGGCTGCAGCACTCATTGTGCCACCCTTAGAGGCCCTGTGTACACACACACACACACACACACACACCCACCCACCCACCCACCCCCTTTGCAGGCTGAGTGTCTGGGTACAGGACAAAACAAAGAGTCGACATGGCACCCATCCCTGAGTGCCATGCCCATCCCCTACACTGCCCTGGCATACATCAGCCACCCCTCTAGCTGGGTACCCTATGCCAGTGGTGTGGGCACAGGAGCAGGAGCCCTGTGCCCTTACAGTTCCCAGGTCCATTCCTGGGCACTGTAATTGCAGTGCTGCCATTTAAGAGTACATGGTGCTGAGAGCTTGTCAAACACGAACTCCACAGCACCATAATGGCAGCACTGAAGACTGAGATGTTTGGTATTAAACTTCTCAGCACATTAAACCCGCACTCATGCCAGTGTGGGATTTAATGTACCAAGCACCCCAGAGGGCATCTTAGAGATGCCCCCTTACAACTAACCTGCAATCCACGTCTGGTCTGAGAGGCTGCCTAGGCTGCCACACAGCAGAGATGTTGCTGGACCCCTGGGACATCTCTTGTGGCCAGCAACATCACAAACCCCGGAGAACCTGGCTACCTTTTGGCTCTAAGCCCCTGGGACTCCCATGAGTAGAGGCTCTACTCAAAATCTGCTTCTAATCCCTGGCATCAGCCCGGAACCGCGAACCTTTCACACTCTGCACCCGCCAAGCCTGGCATGAGCTGGAGTAAACAAAGACCACGAGGACGACCCCACGGCGACTGTGACCCGAGTCCGGCACCCAAGGACTTCCCTCGAAGATCCGGACGACGCCTGCAGCCTCAGAACCAGGTGCCCCCCCCCCCCCCAACCGCGATCAACAGAGGGTAAGATTTCCCGACACCAAAAGGCACCCCTGCACCCGGCGCCCCGCGGCCCCCTGTGCCCAGCTCCGGGGTACCTACCTATCCTCCAACTACCCAACTTACCTCTCGAAGTGGTGGTGGCACCTGAAGAATCTTCGTCCCCGAGCTTGCAGTATTTTTCTAAACCGGAGCTTTCCCATTGAAATCAATTGAGCGCCGAAGGCTCAAAAGCACCCTGCACCCAGCCGCCCGAGTGGCCCTGGCAGTGTAACCTCTACACCTATCTACTTCCCCATTTGCCCTGAGCAAGTGACCAGGAGCCCAGCTCCCACAGCCGCGTGGCCTGCTAGTCAGCAGCCACCAACCAAGGTCCCCCTACCTCTCATAGGATAACATTGGGCCTAACTCTCTCTGCACCCGGCTGCCCCTGTGCAGCTGAGGGTGAAACAACTGTACCTACCTGACGCTGGGAGACCCCTGAGTCTATGCCCAGAACCTTAACTCTACCAGTCAAGTACTTACCATTAAACCGATAACTCAATTTTCTCCCATAGGATAACATTGACTGATTTCTTCTGAAATTTCTTCTAAGTGTGGAGTTTTCAAAACTTAAAATATTCACCAAAAATCAGCCGAGTTCTCCCATAGGAAATCATTGACTGTTTTTCTGTGAAATTTCTTCTAAGTGTCAATTTCTGCAAACTTTAAATATTCTTTAAAAATCGTATAATTTCTGAAAACGGAATTACTTACCTGTTTTGGATAAAGGTCCCAGTACCGAGTCTAGGCACCCAGTACTGGATTACAAAAGTAACGAGAAAATACTATACTTGCAACTTGAATTTTCTTCCATAGGGAATCATTGTCTGTTTTCTATGAAATTTTTTCTGTCAACTTTTAAAATAGCAAAATATTACCTAAAAATCCTAGTAGTAACTAAGTCGAATTATCACTTGTTTCTAAGTACTGTCCCAGGACTGAATCTAGGATCCAGTCCTGGAACCTCAAAAGTAATCCTGAGAGTAATCTATTGCAAATAACTTGAAACTTCCATTGAACTCAATGCATGATTGTGTTTAAAATTGTGTTGTCTATTGCAACCACTTGTAACTTTCTACAAAAATCAATTGCATATTGCAAAAGTGTTTATATAAAGCATCTAATTCTGAGAAAGTATATTTTAATACCTATTGTTGGTTCTAAAATAAAACGAGCATATATATTTATTTTTTTTACATATAAACCATTATTGAGTGTGTGAGACCATTTGCAGACTGAGTGTGTGCAACAAATGCTTCACACTGTCCTCTGATACTGCCTTACTGCTCGACCAAGCTACCACTTTAGAGAGTAAGGTTATATCTAACTTTAGCCTCTGCCAAACCTCTGGGGACTGTGGACTCTGTACACCCTGTACCTATTAAGGAACAGAATATACAGAGCCACTTTCTCACAATGCTGACCTCTGTATACAACATTTTGAAATTGATAGATGTCATTCTGGTAGGGCCACTGGAATTTGGCCAATATCATCCTACAATCCTGGAAAGAAAATCTTAAAGTGCCAATGCTTCTAGCAGGGAAAAGGCAACTGGTCTATTCTGGGGGGAGGTGCTCCCAGAGACAAATACTTGAATACACCACATAGGACACTTCTTTTCCATGGAAAAGATAGATTGGATAATAGAAGGTGAAAAAGGGACTGCATTACGAAGAGTGAAATGCTTTCCTGATGGTTAGGAGAACTCCCTTGGCCTTGACATTTGAGAATGTTGCAGATCATCACTGATGAAATGAGTTGCACAAAGTGAAGGATAAGGAGGTGGGCAGAAGATAAACCAACAAGCATTTGCAATGCAATAGGTCTCGCATTATTAAAGTTTGAGCTATTGGCATTGCTAAATAATGCAACACCAATAGCTCAAACTTTAATAATGCGAGACCTATTGCATTGCAAATGCTTGTTAGAATTGCTGGTGCTGTGCACCGGCAGGACCCGGCCCACTTAAAGCCCTGATTATGAGTTACTGAAACCATCTTGAACTTCATTCACCGGGTTGGAATGGTACCTTTCACTGGAATTCTCCATGCCTCGTTAAAGCTCCTCCGGGAGTGCCGACTCCTCCAAGCGCTGGAATGGGCGTGCTCATACTTGGTCCTTCTTGTCACCGTGATGCACACGTCCAAAAATGTACACAGCCGAGCAAGCCGGTGGGACGATTCCTTGCTTGCAACTTATTGAAACTCCTACAAACTGCAATTATCACAATGCAATTCAGTGGCCGGGAGCTCGCTCAGCGTCAAGTGGTTTCAGAGCAGCGAGACGCACGCGCCTGTGATCCGGCGCTTTTGCTGGAAAATCGGTAGAGATCAATTTTGCTTCGTCAGTCAGAAGAGGGGAACACGAATGCGACGGTAAAATTCTTGTGGATTTTCTAGGTACACATTAAACAGCTAAATGCACAAAACATTAACGCAGAAGAGCCGGGAGGAAACGGTGATGTCTCCCAGCAGCCTTCCCCGCGCTTCACTCGGCGTCTCTCCCCCTCTTCAAGGCGCTCATTGCCCCCCGGCCGTAAAATAAAATTCACGTAAAAATGTGTAAACATATGCAAATAATGAGGGGGAAACAGAGAGACATGAAAGAGGACTGGAGCGACAGGGAGAGGGAACAGGAAGAAAGAGGTCCGACGAAAGACAAAGGAACAAATGATTGTTAACAATAGAACGGGGAGGGGGAGTACAGGGGGGAGTGAGGTGGGGGGAGTGAGGTGGGGGGAGGGATGGGCATGCCAGGAAGTGGAATGAGACGCAGGAACAAAAAACAAGACGCGCGGACGCCATTGTTTACTGGTAAAGAGTGCAAAGTCAGAGACATATGTTATAGCAAGCAAAACAGAAAGCAGTTCCACGCCGGGGGTGGGGGAGACCTGGGAGGGCGAGGGCTGCCCGCGCATGCACGATACCCGTCACTTTTGCGTGCCCAGTGGCAGCGCGTGCAGCCAGTGCAGACAGCGCCTGTCCCCTTCAGGGGCTCCCGTGGTGAAGAGGGAGCCCCGGCGCCACAGATGAAGTGCAGGAGCTGAAGTCCCGGGTCCCAGGAGGGGGCCCGGGTGAAGAGCGGCAGATAGCAGTGCGGGGCTCCTATGCCTACGGAGAGAGCCCCGCGTCGTGCTGGCAGTTGTGGAGCTGGAGTGCTCTGGAAGCACCGCAGCCAGCCGCCGTTCAGGAGGATTCCCCCCGCACACCGGGTGAGTGGGGGATTCTCTATTTGTCCAGTGGTTGTGTCGATGAAGGCACAGTGTCAAGAGGAGAGTTAAAAAAAACAAGCGAAAGTGAAACTGCATGCTGGCTTGCGAGGGAAGGGGCACAGGAGATGTGCACGCCGCATGGCTGTAAGCGCGTACACAGGCTCCAATCCGCCAAAAGCCTGCGCGTGCCCATCTCCTGTCCAACTTCCGAGGCAAGTCAGCAACAATAGATCTCGCTGGCGACAGCAGCGCTTCGCGCTACGTTCGCCAGGCGAGACCTAAAAAGCCAGAGCAGGTGAATAGACAATGGTGCTCAAAAGTTTAAAAGTGATGTTACTGATAGTGCAGTCTTTGCAAAGAGTTTAGGGCAGGAAAGTGAAGGAAGGAAAGAGATAACATTTGCTTGTAATATTTAAGCATAAAACCAATAATTAATTATACAGATTAGGCTGGCAACGGTAGAACCTTCCTCATAAAAAAATATTTGTATGGATTCACACTGCACAAAAGATGGGATGTAGATGGACTACAGCAGAACATATTTGAATCTGGCGCTCACTGATGAGATCTGGGATGGCGCACCCCTGTCTTTCTGATATTAAGCAGTTGAGATCAACTGCTATAAAGACCTTTTTCTTTTTTACACAATACAGCTGATGTATAGCTTACCTGCCCTGTGGCAATAAGATGTTATTTACTCCTCCCAGTTTTACATTGATCTTCAAGCAAAGGTTGGATAGCGTCTGAGGTGTTGTTCGTTGCACGTTTTTCATCTGCACACACTGCGTAGCCATGCCAAGCACAGTGTCCCCCACACGCTTGACTTCAGCTGTTGTGGAGAAAGAAAAATGAACAAGGTGAAATTTCCTTCCATTATTCACACCTTAACACTTGTCAAAAAGCTCTGTTTTAGAATAGATACAGTATTAGGTACCTACACTTCTTCAGGGGTAAAACTTTATTATACAATTTATTTTTGAGTCAGTTTGGTTTTCCACATTGTATTTCGCGTTACCTTCCCACTTATATGATTCATGGTTCTTCACTCTCTATGACAGAACTGCCTATAACAGGCCCTTGGCGGTCTTCATTTAGCCTGCTCTTTCTCTCGCACTCCTCGACTTGCAATACAACTCTTCTTATACTGGGATTTGACATGTTTCTACTATCTTTCCTCTCCTTAATTCAATGGCGTTCTTGTTAAATTGAGTATGCTTCTCTCCATACACACTCCGTGGCCCTTTTTGTTTTTCAGACTCTCACTCTTTGCCATTGTTCATGTGCTAGATTTTAGGGTTCGATTACAACTTTTAGAAACTCTCAGGAAACTCCCAGCACTATAAAGGAACACACGTTTACTAGCAATCCCATTTCATTTCAAATTCAGTTGCTTAGCAAATTTCATGCGACTAGCAAGGACCCAGAAGAATAAGTTACTTACCTTCGCTAACACTCCTATTCTAACCGCAGATTACTCACATCTTGAATATTCCCCAGGCTTTCTTTCAGACTGGATCCGGAAACTTCAAAGCAATACTTCTGAGTACCTGTAGGTGGCATAGTGAGGCTCTGTACCGACGTCATTTCACTCCAGAAGTGAAGAGAGGACCTGCATACAAACGCGCTGAGATGAGTTGCTTTCTTAGGTTGCCTGTGCCCTCAGACACAGAGTCCAACATTTCACAGAATGGAGTAGTGGAAGAGGAATCTGCAGTTAGACCAGAAAGAGCATTACGGAAGGTAAGTAACTTGTTCTTCTGGATACTTTTAACCACAGAACCCTTAGCTTGTTAATAGATGCCATAGCAGTACCTTCCCAGGTGGTGGGTATGTGAACTGGCGTATACCAAAATGTCCTGCAGGACTGAGCATGCAAAATGCTCATCTTAACAGACCTGACTGTTGAGGCAGCAGTGCTTCATAAACGTTTGCACCGACACCCATGTAGCCGCCTGACAAGTATCAAGAACAAGTTACTTACCTTTGATAACAACTTTTCTGGTAGAGACTATCTAGATGCAGATTCCTTAGCTTAAAACATTCCCCAGGCATCACTGGTTCCAGAAAATCTTCAGCAGTACACCTCTGCGCGCCAGTAGATGGCGCCGACACCCACGTAGCGCCTGACAAGTATCAAGAAGAACAGGTTACTTACCTTTGGTAACTACTTTTCTGGTACAGACTGTCTAAATGCATATTCCTTAGCTTAGGACACTCCCCAGGTGTCATTGGTTCCGGAAAATCTTCAGCAGTACACCTCTGTGCCAGTAGATGGCACAGACAGCTCCGCATCAACATCATCAGCCGCAGATGTGACATGCAGGGTGCATATATAAGCACCACCCTGGCGCGCTGACATCAGTTTCTTTCGGGACACATTCCACAATTACAGAAGAGGAGCCACGTCAGAATAGATATCTCCAGTGTCCTGGATCTAAGAGGACCTTTCATATGAGGAAGCACAGTTCTCAGCGCAGGGAGGAAAGGAGGGTTGGTACGGAATCTTCGGTTTGATAGTGTCTCTACCAGAAAAGGCATTACAAAAGGTAAGTAACTTGATCTTCTGGAAGAGACTCCTACCTGCAGATTCCTTACATTAAAATATGTACCACAGCAACAACCTCCCCAGCGTAGGGGGTGTGAACGAACTTAAACCAACAAGTCATGCAGGACCGCGCAGGAAAAGTGCCCATCTAGAAGGACGTGATCATCCAGGCAGTAGTGCTTTGTCAACATATGAAGTGATGCACACATAGATGCCTGTCAAATGTCGACGAAAGGGACTCTGCATGCTAACGCAGTAATCGCAGCCTTGGCCCTGGTAGAGTAATCCCTCAAGCCTTCTGAAGGCAGCATCTCCGCCACAGCGCAGCAGATTTTCATGAAGAATATAATCCATGGAGAGATGGTCTTCTTATGCACGGCTTTACCCTTCTTTGCTCTGAAGAATCCAACGAAAAGCTGATGATCCAGTCGGTGATCCTTGGTATAAACGATATAAAAACTAAGGGCCCTCTTAGGGCCCAAAAGATGAAGCCTCTCCTCCTCCATAGAGAGGTGAGGTGGAGAAAAGAACGCCGTAAGGGTGGTCACCTGATCAACACGGAAGGGAACCACTGCCTTCGGTAGGAAAGAGGCACGCGTTCAGAAAACCAGTTTGCCATGGAAATGTAGTAGTATCCTGTGGGTGGACAGAGAGCCTGAAGCTTGCTCACCCTTCGGGCCAATGTGATGGCCACCAAGATGACTTGTTTTGATAGTAAGAAGCCTGAGGGGACAGTTATGCATGGACTCAAAAGGGGAACCCATCAGAAAGGTGGGGCCCAGATTCAAGTCCCACTGGGTATAATGAAAGGCAAAGTCGTAAACATGCGCTGCAAATCTTTCAGAAACAGTCAGAACAGGTGAATTAAACAAAGGAGACTAATCTGACAACTTCAGAAAATCAGGTAGCTCCGCCAAATAACCATTAACAGTGCCCAGCACGAGGACCTGCCAGGCCAAGTTCACAAAGAGCAACACCCAAGACAGAAGGTCATGAAGTGGGTCAATGTGCTGCTCTGAACACCAAGCCACAAATCTGTCACAACATCAGGCATACACAGACTTTGTTGAGGGACGCCTGGCTGCCAGAATAACATTTAAAACCTCAGGAACAAGGTCAAAAGTGCTCAAAAGCGGTCACCACTCAATCTCCACGTATGAAGAGGGAGTGTGTGCAGGTTGGGGGATAGGTCCCAACTATGCTGCTGTAACAAGAGATCCTCCCAAAGGGGCAGCCTGACGGCTGAGACATGCTCAAGCCCAGGAGCTCTAAAAACCAATGTCTCCATGCCCAGACCAGAGCCACTAAGATGACTTGGGCCTAGTTGGTCCGGATCTTCTAGAGGACCTGGGGCAGGAGTGGCATCAGAGGAATGGCATTTAGGAGACCATGAGGAGCGCATCTCCTAGTGAGAGACTCTTTGCAAACTCCAACATACAAAAGTACTGATAGAGCCAAGAGTTCTTGGACCGCCAGTTGTTTAACGCCATTCGTGGTTCGCAAGGTGTCAACGGTGGAGTTAGTCGGGACTGGCGTTCAATATCCAACCAGGTGCTGTACGACCAGGAAGATGTTCCAGCCATTTCCAGAGGCACAAAACTTCCTGGTAGAGGGTTCAAAACCTCACCTTTGTGAACACCTGAGCCAGCCTCCCTTGATGGATGGCAGGAAGACTTTAAACACCAAGTGGATGGCCTACAACTCCAGCAAGTTGATGTGGAGGTAGATTTCAGCTGGCGACAAGTCTTCTGATCTACACCTCTGCCAGGTGGCCACCCCACCTCAGAAGTGATGTATCGATCACCTCTACCAACTCTGGGAGGAGAGGGGAGATAGGTCTGCCAATTACCAGATTGTGGTTCAATAGCAACCACTGCAATCTCTTACAGTATCTTCCGAAAACTGGACCCAGCCGTAGAGATTCCCCTGATGTTGCGTCCACTGGGACTTCAGATCCCACAGCCGAGCCCACATACACCATCTGAAGTGTTTTACCACCAGGATGCAGGAATTTGGGGAAATGGGGTGAGACCTCCATGTAATACATTCACCAACCCCTTTAGAAGCATTCAGTTTGCTAAGTCCTCTAGCTCAACCCTGTGTAGCTGTGGCTCTGAGCAGCAAAGGAACAAGTGTAAAGCATTTAAACAGGAGAAAAACATTTGAAGACATCAACGAGAAACTTAAGAAATCCGACACCAATTTATAAATATAGACTGTATTTTTATGTATTTTTAGACACCACAAAGAAAAAGATCCAAATGAGATTCTGAAGATATAACAATTAAAAGGTATAGTACATATGCACTTTTTAACTTAACCTTGAACAAGCATTGGCAGTTTCAACAAATCTGACACTTCCAAACTATTTTCAAGAAAACTTGGGCAGGTATCAATGCGGTTACTTTGAGTGACTAACTCCGGCAGGGAGGCAGTCATGGGATCCAGCTTGAAGTTCCAGGCACTTTTATTCCCTTATAATAAGTTCATATGGAAGTGGCCCTGATGCAATGGATATAGGATGTTGAAGATGCTCCATGATTCTTTGATGCGGTCGAAGGGTCTTCCTGTGGCTACTCCACGACCCACAAAATTAGTGAGGTGATCCTGGCCATAGGAGTCAACGTCCCTCGAAATCCACTCGTTCCAGTTAGAATTTCAGTTGCCACTAGGCTATCAGTTGCCCGGTATTGCGGTCCCAGTCAAATCATTACATGGAAAATAACTTGCCTTCTGGACGACCAAGCTACACTCGAACGTCTCTCTTGGGTCCAGCAGACTCAGCTGCAACTTTGAGCGGTGCTGCATGGCGACGAGAGGTGGAAGTCTGAAGATTTGGGCTACCAACTCGACCTAGCAGACTTCTTCAGCTGTTGTGGCCATGTGCTGCGAGAAGGTCAGCCAACTGACCCTTGGAGTCTCTTGCTTCGGCTGAGCTCCGGAGTAACATCTCCACTAGCAGAACACAGCAGGTGAAAACCCTTCTCTTTTGCTAGCCACTGGGATCAGCAGGTGCAGGCTCCTCGTGGCAGCAGGACAGTGCTCCTTTGGTTCTTCCAATCCAGTCAAGATCTGAGTTCAGGGTGCGAGGAATGCCCTTTAATGTTCACAAAATGCCCTCAGGGTTGAATACGGGTAGTAGTCAATGGGCTACCAGCTTCCCTCACTCTCTCCGGATGACCTCTTCCTGGGAAGCAGGGACATGGAATTCCTATAGCCTGACGGCCAGGACATATTGTTTGGAGTCAATGGCAACAAGTTTTCATGTGTATTTTGTCCTTGGGACAAGTAGGCCCAACCCCCTTACAGCACAAACCTTTTGGCTGCGAGTTTACAGTACCACATTATGGATCAGGGAAGGTCATTGTCTGCACTTAAGGTAATATTTGAGTTCATGCAATTATGCTGTTCAAGCTTGTATTTATGGTTTATTAATAGAAAGCCTTTATAATAGGGTGAGTGCTCTAAGTAAATAGTGTAAGCTCGGACTCCACTACTGACAGTGGTTCAAGTATAGGAATGTGTACATGTTTTCAAAGTTTTGAAATATGAGACTACGTATAATGCTCCCAGAATGCTCTATGATTAGATGTAAATATTTGCAGAGGCTTGGAAGCAAGAATTGATGATTCTTTGCGCACAAATTAAAATGTTCACAAAAGATTGCAAATAGGAAAGAATCATTTAGCTAAACTACTGTCAAATTTAGGTACCATTTCTTTGCAGCATCATTAAGTAAAATGTGTTGATGTATGCTAGTAGTTCCAGTTTCAATAAGATTATGGGAAACAAAAAAAAAACAAGCACTGGCAAAGCCAGTGGGTCTGAAATTGGTGGTTAGACTTTTGGTTATGCCAATGGGTCTTGTTTTTGCGTGGTTTTTAGGTTGAGCCTAGAGTCAGCGCTATGTGCTGCTCTGCAAGACTTGCTGCACTGGAGTATGGAATAGAAGCCCCGTCCACTCTCCGCCCATATTTTTCATTGGCTTGTGTCATTGTCCTTCGTAAATGCTGGTTTCTAATTTGTAAATAGGCTTGTTAGTCCCTCCTTAGTACATTTGTAACCTCCCATGGCGACTGGACCTTTTACTTCGGTTCTTACACGATACGCGTTATCTAGTCTTGTAAGCCCTATTTTTTTTTACTGAGGTTCTCTTACTAGCGGGTAGGACGTGCTTTGCTTACATTCAGCGCGCCATGGCGCTTTCTCTTTTCAAGCAGCCCAGGACAAGGGGGACAGCTTCAAAAGTGGGTACACCAACGCTGCAAAACATCCACATGCATTAGCCAAACTGTGACTATTTTGAGCAAAGGGAGTTAATGAATACTTCTTGGTACTAGGCTCCTAAGACATCCTCAAGTTAGCTCATAAGGGAAGCAGTGTGTGGCGGACCACGGCGCTCCCTTCCTCATTTAAATTAACTATACCAGAGCCTAATATTCACGTTACGACCAGTGTGTAAAGGGTGAGGTTGGTGACTTGGGAGATCACGTGAGGGGATAGGTCTGTTCCTGTCACTATGAGACGGGTTCTCGAGCACCTGACACAAATAGGATTTCCAGTCCCTATTGACATGCACTAGGGAGAAGGGTTTTCTATTCGAGGCAACGCTGATAGCTTAGAGAGCAACCATGTTTACTACAGCTACCATATTACGCTATATCAATGCCTGTAGTCAAAATCTTTTATTTAACAGCCTAATGCATTCTGGTAGCTGTAATTTTAACCACTCCTAATGAAAGCAACTGGACACAACAAACCAGATAACATGGTTTGCTGGAGGAAATCCCAGAACTGAAGCATTGTAACCTTAATGACATGGAATTGAATCCATTGTGATTTCCTTTCACTCGGTTATATGTCCTGTTTCTTTTCACCGATACCAAAACATCAACCACATAGTTGAAAGCCAAGTCTCTCTGTATCCACTGCTAATTATTGGCGTCCCTTAGGCTGCAGTGTCCTGCTTTTCCAGTGCCAACAAACTTCCATAGTTTGGTCACGTGCGTACGTTCACGGCAGTGGTTTAAGATTTTGTGTGCAAGTGCATTCCCTTTTTTTTCTTGCAGTAGTTTGAAACCTTGTCACTATGGTAACTCCCAATCATGGTATTTCCACGTGCATTGCGTGATTACTATTAGGTTTTTGCCACAGTTTTTTCAGAAACTGGGTCACGCTAGTAACTTATGAGCATTTTTTATGGAATGTGTGCTTTGCTTATCCCCGCGAGTGCCACAAAAAACAATTACACTCTTAAACAAACCATAATTACCAAAGTCCTTATAATCACTTAGAAGTGCCCTTCACAGTGAACTACAGATCCTACGCTTGTGTTTCGCAGCTAATGCACGACTTGTGAGGGAAACCTATGTGACCATGATGCTTTTACACACATTTGAGACAATCCGAGGACAGAGGAGTGGGCCTGTGGTGCAAAAGCGAGACAACTAAACTCAGTTCGTTACCTGCCATGATAACCCAAGTACAGAAACAAGCAACTTACACATTGGCAGGTGGAAAATAAAATATCTGCAGACGGCTTTTCTGCTCCAGGGTTTCCATTTACATTTTCCACAGGATGTTTTACATTCTGCGCCTTAAAAATCTGGAGCTCATTTTATTTTTTTCTTGGAAGTCTAAATACTTTAGGCTGAAAAGATAATGGGCTGCAATCAGGGTTGGACTTGGGGTATATAGTGCAATCAGGCAGTGCCTGATGGGCTGGTCTGACAGATCAGTGTGTGGGACATTTTCATTGGCTTGCGTCATTGTCCATTGTAAAAACTGGCTTCCGATTCGTTAATAGGCTTGTTAGTCCCTCCTTACTACCGCCTTGCCTTCATTTGTAACCTCCCATGGGGACTGGCCCCTTTACTACAGTTGTTACATGTTATGTCTTATTTAGTCTGTAAGTACTATTTTCTTTAACAAGTTTCTCCTACAGCAGGCACGACATGATTTCCTGCAACATTCAGCACGCCATGCGCGCTTTCACTTTACAAGCAGCCCGGAACAATGGGGAATGCTTTTTAGGTCTCGGCTAGCGAAGGCTGCGCTTGCGCAGTCTCGCTCGCGAGATTTAATGTTTTTAGGTATGGGGCTTGAACCCGCCCCTCATCTCCATTGACTGGCTTCCTAAACGAAGGCCAGCCATTGGAGGAGAGGGGCGTCTGTCCATTTAAGCCCAGTCTTTTTCGGATTCGGGGGCGTGTTTTTTACTTTCTTTCTCTCCTCTGGAATGTAAACATTCCAGACAATGGCAAGAGGAGAGAAAGAAAAACACGCCCCCGAATCCGAGCAGCTTTTGAACGGTGAGGGCACACCGGGGAAAGCTACCTCACAGCTCCCCAGAGAGCTGCAAGGACACTTCCCTTGCCACCCAAGCGCAAACCTACACAGGATTGACCCCCTATGATATTAATCTCACCACACCTGACTTTAAAATGGCCGCACCTCATATGACTGAGGAAGGCACCCAGTGAGTCCCAAGCACTTCACTTAGACCTGCTTAAGGAAAAGAACAGCCATTAACACAATCACACAACTACTGTTGTAGCTGTGGGAAGTACCGAGAACTGCCTCCGAGTGAATCACTGGCCTCAACTGGCTGTCATCGGAACAGCAGTCTGCAGAGAACTCCCCCCGCCCAAGTACCGCCTAGAGCTGCGTTGTACGGTGTAACCTGTGAGGAGCTACACTTCTAACCATGCGGAAGAGACCGGGCAGGAGGGTGCGCAGCCGCCCTCACAAAGAGCCCCTCCCCTTCAGGAGGGAAAATGAACCCCACACCCAAATAATGCCCAGCGCCCCCCAGAGTGCACTGGAGACCATCTTGCAGGAACTGGAGATGTTGTGTTCTAGGATTAAAGTCATAAGAGATGTGGCGCAAGCCCTGCAGACCTTGTGCTCTGTCACAGACTCTGTTGGCAGGCAACTCTTTGAAATCTACAGATGGGGGTGACAATGAGCTTCAGAGGGGTCTGCTGCTCGGCAACACAGAACAGATCACGCCGAACTCTTTGGTGACGGGCGAGCACCTTCAGGAGAACTTCTGTCACCCAGATGGATCGACCTTAACGCTCAAAGAGCACTTGTACATTCTCTCAAAAAACTGCACTTTATTTTCAATTGTGAAATGTAATGCGGTCCTGAAAGTGCTGACTGCAAGAGTGAAAAATACTTCATTCGCTGATATTGAATAAAAGCTGGAATGATTGCAATATTTCTAAATAGTTTGACTGCCGTCTTATAATCGGCTTCATTTCTTGCTGGTGGGTGACTGCCGTGTGGAGAACGCAGCCTGATCCTGGCCTCATTTGCATAGCCATAATGCCATGGGCAACAATTACCGCTTTGGTTTGCTTTCTTCTTTTTAAGCGTCTGTTTGCTGCAGCAGTGATATGTTTGTGTGCTGGGAGTCGACAAGTAGAGAGTGGTGGGCAGTGGGCCTTTATTCTTAAGGTCACTCTGACTTTCAGGTCTTTCTAGATGAGGGGTTCATTTACCGCGGCTTTCCAGATGAGGCGTTTATGCACGGCGGTGCTTTGATCTCCTGTTGTTTCCATTCTGCCTGCAGTGCATTGAAGCCATTCAGCCACAGTAGCCGCTAGTCTCGGGGTGAGTGAAGTCTGAGGAGCAGCAAATTGGGGTAACTGGGTGATATTTCCACAGCTGCTGGAACTCTGCATTCGGTGGAGACAGCTCATTACCGGATACCCACGTGTAACTGAGTGATACCTCCACAGCTGCTGGTAGCTGCTAAAATCCTCCAGTGGGTGGAGGCAGCTGATTCTCGAGTTACCCGGGGAAACTGGGTGACATTTCCATCGCTGCTAGTAGCCGCTAGAACCCAGAAGTCAGTAGAAGCATTTCAATCTAGGGTTTCCAGTTACTGGCGGGTAACAGGGTTAAATTCCCACAGCAATCCTGGCAGCTGCTGGAACCCAGCAGTCACTGAAGGCAGCTCAGTCATCTCGGGGATGGGTCAAGGTGAATGAATACCAGTGGAGGACGTCTACTTGTGAAAAACGAACAGAATGTAATTTTGACACTAAATTGTACTTTGCGCCTGCCCTGAAAATCTCAAAGAAAGTGTGCCGAGACTTATTTAACGGTCTGAATAAACGCGAGATTCACTGCAAAATTGTCCTTTTTTCCCCACTACACTTGTAATGTTGGCTTCGCTTCTTACAGGTCGCATACTGCAATGTGGAGAACGAAACAGCCGGTCCTGGGCTGATTTGCATACCCAAAATGCCATGGTGTGCAATCGCTACTTTGGGCTGGTTTATTCTGTTTAATTGTGCTCCTGCTGGTGCAGTGATATGTTTGTAAGTTGGGAATGGGAGGCACAGAGTCCACGGACAGTGGGCCTTTGTTGGCATAGTCACCCTTGGTGTAAAGTCTTTCCACATGAGACCTTTATTTCGCGCAGAGTGAAAAGATTTAATTCCCCGGCAGCACATTGTAGCGTCTAGGGTTTCCCCTCGCAGTCGTCCAGGGACAACATTGTGCCGACTCGAGGCTAACGCAGCATCTGAGGCCTCCATCAGTGCAACAGCGAAGGGCGCCAGCAGATAGAGGGAGCTTGGTCTCAAACCAGCTGAGGGAGCGCAGATGCGATAAACCCAGCAGTCAATGAGGCAGCTCAGTCTCCAGATGGAACAAGCATTTACTATGTAGTGGTCTCGGCATTGTTAAAGTTGGAGCTATTGGCATTGCTCATGACATTTTTGTTTGTGTTTTTTTAAAAAAACATTTAACCTCTTGCGTGCCCCGCCCTTTCCCCGCCCTGTGCCGGGCTTTCTATTAGCGGGCGGATTTCATGACGAGATGGTCTCGTCATGAGCACAGCGCAACCGCGGCCCATGACGAGACCATCTCGTCATGGGCACTGAAGGGGTTAAAGAAACTGCATTGTTATTTACAATGTCAATAGCTTAATCACTCTCAAATGCGAGACATATTGCATTTGCACCCACACACAGAGCCACACACACAAAGCCACCCACACACACAGAGCCACTCACATAGCCACCTACACACACACACAGAGTTACCCACACACAGACAGAGCCACCACGCATAGAGCCACCTACAAAAAAAGCCACCCACACACACACACAGCCTACCACACACACACACACACACACACACACACACACACACACACACACACACACACACACACACACACACACACAGAGCCACCCACAAGCTCGCGAGATTTAATGTTTTTTAGTATGGGGCTTGAACCCGCCCCATTCTCACATTTAAAGCTTCGCCTGCTGCAGGTTAGCAGCCGGGAAAAGATGGGGGAAGAAAGCACGCATTTTTAAAAAAAGTGAACGTCAAGGCAGAGAATAAGATAAAAGCGTTATGTAGTTTATTTCAACAAATATGACTTTAGCGTTGTTGATTCTCTGAAATTTCGCCTGTCCTCCTCTTTAGTGGCTTTTCACCAGTGTTCAGTTATTCGGTACACAGGAGCGCTCCAAGTACAATGTATGTATTTATTGTATTCAGAAACTATAGATCACCAAATAACATCAAAGGCATCCTGGCATCAACTGACGCTAATTCATTTCTAAACTGTAGAACAGATCATGCACAGTATTCCAAGCTGCAGGTGACCTATACAATGTTCTAAATTATATGACCTAAAAGGATTCAAAGTTGAAAAGATGGTAGAGATGAAAGCAGCAGTAGCACTGGTTATAACCTTCACACAAGCAGGGATTCACCACTTTTTTATACAACTACTAGCAACTTTTAACTTTTCCCAGCATGCTGGGACACAGCATTTCCGCAAGCTGTGTGTGGGTGGCTCTGTGTGTGTGTGTGTGGGTGGCTCTGTGTGTGTGGGTGGCTCTGTGTGTGTGTGGGTGGCTCTGTGTGTGTGTGGGTGGCTCTGTGTGTGTGTGGGTGGCTCTGTGTGTGGGTGGCTCTGTGTGTGGGTGGCTCTGTGTGTGTGTGGCTGTGTGTGCGTGGCTTTTTTGTAGGTGGCTCTATTCGTGGTGGCTCTGTCTGTGTGTGGGTAACTGTGTGTGTGTGTGTAGGTGGCTATGTGAGTAGCTCTGTGTGTGTGGGTGGCTTTGTGTGTGTGGCTCTGTGTGTGGGTGCAAATGCAATATGTCTCGCATTTGAGAGTGATTAAGCTATTGACATTGTAAATAACATTGCTGTTTCTTTAAATGTTTTAAAAACAAAAACAAAAATAGTGGGTCCCACGTCTCCGGCCGTGCAGGGGCTGGACAGCTTGCACCGGCCTGTGGCTCTGGGTAGAACATGGCAGGGCACCCCTTCCGTAGCCACGAAAGATGCGAAAAACAGACTGAGCAGGATGGGTGGTAGAGAGGTCCAAAGACTTGGCCATAGCCCGGGAGTCCTTGAAGTGCTCTAGCGCGTTATCTGTTTAGTCGCGACAGCCATCAAAAGGCATGTCCAGCAAGGTAGCCTGGACATCCCCGGAAAAACCAGTCTACCTCAGCCAGGCATAGCGTCGAAGGGCTACCAACGTTGAAATCGTCCTGCCTAACGAGTTGGCTGTGTCCAGTCCACATCTTATGGTAAACTTGGCTGCATCTCTCTCCTCGGTGACTGCACAGCCCAACAGACATGCAGTGTTAACCGACCGCAATCCCAATCTGGAGGAAGAAAACATCTTCCGAAAACGGTCCAGCTTCTTGGATTCCCTCTCAGGTGGTGCGTTAGGGAATGCGCCTTTGGACGTAGAGGCTTGGACCACCAAGCTCTCAATGGTGGGGTGTTGGGGGAGGAAAGAGGGGTCGCCCGGAGCCGGGCGGTGGCGTCAGGCAATCATCCTAGCCACCGGAGCCCGTGTTGGGCTTGGACCAGGTGCCCAAAATGATGTTTGTAATGGCTGCATTGAAAGGCAGCAGGGGCTCCGAAGAGGCCGTAGCTGGTTGAAGCACCTCCGTCAGGAGATTCGTCCTGACCACCACTGTAGGTCGCTCAAAGTTGAGGGCCTCGGCCACCCTATGCAACACCACTGCGCATGAAGCACCCTCCTCCGTAGCCACGGTAGGAGGAGACAGTGTGCAAAGGTCTCCTCTCCCCAGTACGGTTCATCCAACTGGTCAGCTAACGGGTCTACAGACCCCTCCCAGTCCTCCTCACCCTCCTCTGGTTGCCAATCTGGCCTGTAGGAAACACCAGGGTAGAACTGAGGTACCAAAGTACCGCTGGGCGCTGGATCCTGCATCGGTTGACGTCAGTCCAGCTCCGTTTCCAAGTCAGGGTGGAGACCCCGGTCAACGCTGGCTGGAGACACAACTGGCGTCTGGTGTGGACGTGGTGCCGGTGGAATTGGTGCCGGGGGAGGTGTTATAAGGTCGACCGGCGCCGATCCGGATCCAGGCCTGGATCCAATGGGACCCTGCGGTGCCGGGGCCAGAGCCGCCGGCACCAAAGGCACAGGGCCCCCAGCCGAGTCCGTGGGGCCCGAAGGCGCACTGGCAGAGTCGGGCTGCCCAAAGATGGCATGCATCGCTTCGTAGAAACTCCGAAGCTGGGATGGGGTCGCTCCGGTTCCCGGAAAGGGAGGGAAACAGTCTACAACTTCAGGCTCCGCACACGGAGCCACGGGATGGGCACTGACCGTATCCCTCGTCGTGTCATCCGATGGACAGGGACAAGTCGATGAACGTCGATGCTTCTTAGACTTCTTGTGCTTCGACTTACCTGAGGAGTGCGAAGACTTCGATGATGAGTGGTGGTGACTCCTCAACCTCTTACACTGCCGAGCCTCGAGAAGCTGTCGGGACCGCTCCCGCAAAGACTTCGGATTCATGGCCCGGCAGTCGGAACACGACTTCGGATCATGGTTGGTCTCAAGGCACACGCAGTGCGGGTCTGTAACTGACATTGGCTTGCGAAAGGTGTC
The DNA here is from genome assembly GCF_964204655.1 of Triturus cristatus. Classification (NCBI taxonomy): domain Eukaryota; kingdom Metazoa; phylum Chordata; class Amphibia; order Caudata; family Salamandridae; genus Triturus; species Triturus cristatus. Next base: position 216,304,191 of record NC_140587.1, on the reverse strand, counting down.
GGAAGCCTTGAAGCCGAGCCGAGGACGACTGGACATCCCTGCGTGCACCAGCAGTCGAAGACTCAAAAAACGGTGTTGTCAAAAGTCGCAAAAAAGTCAGTCAAAAAGTGACCGGAGGTACCGCTCTCTCCGGATCTGCGCTGGGTGGCCGGGGAAAAAAAAACTGACCTCAGCGCGCGAGGGCGGCGTGTAAGTAGATACCGCAAAGTCATTGCGGCAACCACAACACCAAACGCGGAGTCGACCGACGCCACCTATCGACACGCAGGGGTACTGCTGACGAAACAATTCTCCGGATCCAGTGTGACGCCTGGTGGTAATTCTAAGGTAAGGAATCTATAACTAATTGTCTCTTTCAGATAGAAGTTTTACGTCTGCCATTTTCAGGAGTACATTTCCAACCTTTCTCAGTATGGGGAAAGATTAGAGAAGAGTTGGTGAAAACCCTTAAAACATGCAAGTTAGTAGGTTGCATAGACTCAAAAGGGAATTCCAACCCTGGAATAACTGCTTACCACTACCGTCAGCCCCAGTATTGTAGATCTGCGGAAACATGGCAAAATAAGGAAATTGCTAAATTTCAATTCCTACAATGGTATGAGCCCTGGCATAATTAGAGAGGCTATATTAGAGCCCTTATATAATGAAATTGCTGCCATAATGTGTCACCGCGTTACATGGCACGAAAGGGACATGTGGATTTTGTTACAGGACAAGTAGCTTTATGAAGCAACCTGCACCATGGACAAGTAGATATTTTATTAAATTCCACACCCCTGTGGGAAGTGTGGCATCTGGCTATTCCAAGATAAACCATTCTACCCACTTCCAACATGGCAGAAACCTTCCCTTGGTGTCTGGACCTCCCTAGCCCAACCCAGAAGTGTAGCTACCAAGGGGGCTACAGGCCCCTGGAAATCAGGGCCGGCAACTGGTTTCCCTCTCCCTACTGCCAGCCTGTCTACCTAGACAATAGAACAGCTCCTCTTCCTAGGGACGTATAGGTGAGTTAGCTCATGCTAATTAGGTATAAGCCAATTGTTGTGTTTTTTAAACGAGCACTCGCACCCTGAGCACCCACTGACCTGGTAGCCGCTGGGAAGGCGGGAAGCTCAGTTCAGCTGTTCCAAGCGCTGCTGCAGGGAGGAAACGCGCTGACGCCTTCGCGCGCCCGATACCGCAGACACGCCCACTCGTGAGGCCACGCCTCTCCGCCCTTTATTAATGTGCCCTTCACCTCACAAGAAATCTTGTCGTTAAGATGCTCCGCAACATGCTCACCAATAGATCTGCAGAAAGAAGGTAAGCAATGTCCTTGCTGCCCTCTTAAATTCGATTTCGCCACAATAAATAACACAAATAAGATTTCTATAAATAACAATATAGAGAATACTAAAAAGTATACTATCAAGGCAGGGCTGATAAACGCCAGATCAATGGTAAAACACAACACCCACATTGCCTATTTGATCGAAAACCAAGAAGTCGATGTATTGTTTGTAACGGAAACATGGGCGGATGAAGCATCCGACGCCGACCTCTCATTAGCAATACCCGAAAAATACTCATTATATAGAGTAGATAGAAAAATGAAACGGGGAGGAGGGTTAGCGATTATAGCTAAAGAAAGCCTCAGGATTAAGAGCTCTGAAAAAGGTAGCCACCCTGACTGTGAAACCATGACATTTCAAATTCTGGCTACAAACAAGTATACTTTCAATGGGCTACTAATTTATAGACCACCAAATGCAAAAAAACCGCTCATTGAATTATTAAGTCCCTTCCTTGAATCTTGTGTAATGAACCAGGACTATACAATATTGGGAGACTTCAATTTACATTTGGAGAAAACCACAGACCCCAGAATCAACACCTTTAAATAAGCAATGGCTAATTTTGATCTAGACCAAAAAGTCCATTTAGATACACATGTAGCAGGACATACACTTGATGGTATCTTTACATCCTGCCAAAAATTAACAAAGGTAGAAGTTCACCCGATCGCATGGACAGATCATAAATTAGTATCCTTTCAGCTAGAGACTATAGAGGACCTGGGAAAACCAACTGAAATTCCCAAGAAAGTCACTTATCCTGATTGGTCAAAAGTAGACCCTCAAATATTAATAGAGGTAATGAACTCCTCATTTCCAACACTAGAAAGTGACAGCAATAGAGCCTGCAAGCAATTCAATGATTGGGTAAAAACAGCCACCCAGAGTTCCGTACCACAGAAAAGAGCGACCTTCAAAAGGAAGTCACCTTCACAACCCTGGTACTCGGAAGCTTTAAAAACACAAAAACAGACCTGCAGAAGGGCAGAGAAAAAGTGGAGATCGCAATATGACCCCAAATTAAAGGTAGACTATAAAAATGAACTGGCCACCTATAAAAATATGATAATCGCAGAAAAAAGGAAATTCTTTGTATACAAAATAAATGAATCCAAGAACTCGAGTAAAGATCTGTTCGCAGTAGTCAAAAAACTTGCCAAAATTGAAAATAATAATCCAGAGGATATATCATCTGACTTCTGCAATACTTTAGGCCATTTCTTCGTAAATAAAGTGTCTTCAGTATATGAACTATTTAAAAACAATCAGATAGACCATATAACCCAAAACCCCACAAATAACACAAAACTAGACAACCAACCTAGCGGCACCCCATCATTTTACTGGTCCTTACCTACAGTGGAACAAATAATTAAGGAAATAACGACAACCAACTCAGGCAGTCCCTTAGACCCATGTCCACCGAAGATAATGCAAATATGTTCAGAACAAATAGGACCAGCACTTCAAAAATTGTTTGAAGTAATTCTGAACACCAGTATATTTCCAAATGACTGGAAAACCATTTCAATCAGGCCATTACTGAAAAAACCTCATCTGGACAGTGAAGTCCACAGCAATTACAGACCCATAGCTAGGATTCCTTTCGCCGCAAAAGTGCTGGAGAAACTGCTGAATAAACAGTTCTCAAGGTACCTACTGGACAACAACTGGCTTGACCACTCTCAATTCGGATTCCGGGAAGGGCACGGAACAGAAACAGCCCTCCTCACGGCCACCGAGGAACTTAGAAGTATACTAGACAAGGGGGAAAAGGCCGCATTGGTGCTATTGGATCTCTCGGCGGCCTTCGACACGGTCAGCCATGAGATACTAATAAAACGCATTAGAGAAGCCGGAGCCAGCGACCACGCGTGCAGTCTCATCGTATCCTACCTCAAGGACAGAAAATTCACAGTCGAATTAGGAGAAGCAAAGTCAGACTCCTTTAAAGTACCATGCGGTGTTCCACAGGGCTCTTCATTGAGCCCAACACTTTTTAATTTATATGTGGCCCCCCTTGCCGAAGTAATAAGAGAAAATGGCTTTACACCAATATCCTACGCCGACGATACTTTATTGTCTTTGCCTATGGAAATGACAATTTGTGTAACAGCCAAGAAATTCCAACTATGCATGCTAAAAGTTAGTCAATGGATGCAACAAAATTGCCTCAAACTCAACGGAGAAAAGAGTGAGGTAATGATTCTGGGAGGTAATGCTGATATCTGGTCCTCAGAGTGGTGGTCTCCTGACCTGGGAACCAGACCAGAACCCTCAGAGAAAGCTAAAAACTTGGGATTCATGATTGACACCAAATTAACATATGAAGCCCAAGTAAACAAACTAGCCTCGTCTTTCTGGCTGATATTAAAAATGATAAGAAAAATACTCCCATATCTGCCTCAAGACACACGCAGAACGGTAGTGACAGCCCTTGCACTGTCTCGATTGGACTACGGTAACGCATTATATGCTGGAGCCAGAGTAAAAATCATGGAAAAAATGCAGCGACTCCAGAATGCAGCGGCACGACTGATACTGGAAATTCCAAAGTTTCAGCCTATCAGTCATAAACTTGAGACACTCCATTGGCTACCTGTGGCCAAAAGAGTCAAGTTCAAATCACTGTATTTAACCTACAAGGCCCTGCAGGGCAAAGGCCCTCACTTCCTGAAAACACACCTGAAACATTACGAACCTTCAAGACTTCTCAGATCTGGTAAAACAAAACTGATAGCAATACCCAAGTTTAAACGAACAAACTGGGGAGGAAGAAGTTTCCTCGTTCACGCAGCACGGACATGGAACTTACTACCATTTGATGTAAAAAACAGCCCAACTCTGGAGATATTTAGAAAGAAAATCAAGGCTTGGCTTTTCACTGCATAAACTACACTATCTTCAGACCTGCACCGGAAACTGGACAATTCATAGCGCCAAGACACCTCCGGGCATTCGTGCGCTTTAGAAATAGACAAATCAAATCAAATCAAATTAAAACAAACATTTTTGAGTCAGGACACTGTGATCGGGTTAGCAGGCCTCAGTGCACTCTAAGTCGAAGAACCAGCAGCATCAATCCACAAACTGGAGGCTGATCATACAAAATGAGGCACTTTCTTACATGGAGGCTAACGGACCCAGAAGCCTCAGAGTCAGTCTCACCGAAATCCAGACTTGAGGCTGAAACATCAGGATCATAGCCCAACAGTTCTGGACTCTCCACACTGAAGGGTAGGCACAAAACTGCACCATGTCCAGGAGGGCTCCAATGAAAGGGATTGTTTGGGAAGGAATCAGGTGTGACTTCAGCATGTTGATAGTGAACCCCAACGAATGAAGGTTTGCTATAGTCTGGAGGTGGGTAACGACTGAGGCGAACCCACCTCTAGCTGACACTTCGAGGTGGGTAAAGACTGGGATCCCCAACTTATGTGGGTGCGCAACAACCATCACTTTTATGAACACCCGAGGCACACTAGTGAGGCCAAAAGGAAGCATGGCAAACAAAGTGCTCGGAGCTCACCGTTAACCGCAGGTAACGCCTGTGGGCCTGTAGTATTAATATATATAAATCAGCATCCTACAGGTCCAATGCAACCATCCTGTCTACAGGGCAGACAACCTGGGCAAGGGTGAGCATCTTGAACCTGTCCCTTTTGCGGGAGGGTGGAGATCTAGAATAGAACAGAGACCTCCATCCTTTTTCAGCAATAATAAGCACCACCTACTTCTGGTGTCCGAACCCTCCAAATGGCTCCTTTGTACAAAATAAAATAACACCTCCTGGTGTTACAAGGATAGCTGATCGTCTGACAACAGCTGTACAGATGGTAGCATTGGGTGGGTGGGGTCTCGAGGAATGGCATCTGTAACCCCTCCGCACAATCTTTAACACCCACTTGTCCGAGGTGACTGCTTGTCATGCAGGTAGGAAGTGCTGTATCATGCCGGCTGTGCACCAAGAAGGGTGAACTAAAGAGGTTTGGCAGGGGCCGTACTGGGAGTGGGGCCTTTGCTGTCCATGTGGCTTGTGGAACCATTAATCTTGTCCACAAAAAGGTGGAGGAGCCTGCTGGTATTTTGGATGGTATTAGCAAGACTGAAATCCTAAACCGTAGCCACAGGAGGGACTTAAGGGGGAATCCTGCTGGCAAGGGGGAGCAGCCAATCCTAAGGAGCGAGTTGTGACCCCACTGTCAAAAAGAGCTCCAATGCCAGATGCAAGCCATCGAAGGGTAAGGTACGATATGACATCCCCTGTAAAACAGTGTATCACAGCCAAGCAAGAAGTCTGAGAGCCACCGTGTACGTCACATCAGGCATGGTCGACTTGGAGCAGTCGGTACAATCAACGGGCATGCAGACTGTAAGAAAGTGGCTCTGTATATACTGAACCAAAGTAAGGTTCAGTGTGCACCGAGTCCACAGACCCCAGAGGTTTGGCAGAGGCTAAAGTTAGATATAACCTTACTCTCTAAAGTGGTAGCTTGGTCGAGCAGTAAGGCAGTATCAGAGGACAGTGTAAAGCATTTGTTGTACGCACCCAGTCAGCAAATGGTCTCACACACTCAAGAACTGAACTCTAGGCCAATTGTTTTGTATATTAAAATACATAGTTGTTTTATTTTAGAACCACAAATAGGTATCAAAATACTTTCTCAGAATGAAATGCTCTAGTTGACTACTTTCAATAAGCAATAGTCTTTTAAATGCAATAGTTACATTTGTTGCAAGGGGCAACACAATTCTTACTCAGGGTAGGATCCTGGATTGAGCCCTGGTGCATTTCCTGTAAATAACTGAAAGAAATCGTTTTTGTTACACAGGCGATTTTTAAAGAATATTTGAATGTTTCAAAAATCGACACTTAGAAGAATTTCTGGCAAAAACCAAGCAAAGTTATACTATGGAGGAAAATAAAGTTATCGGTAAAGACAGTTGTAATTACTTTTCAGGGTCAGTGCTGGGCACCAAGATCCAGCACTGGGATTTCTCCTGATAACAGATGAGTAATTTCGTTTTCGTTGATCGGGCGATTTTTAGTGAATATTTTAAAGTTTCAAAACTCGACACAGAAAAATTTCCAAGTGAAACCAGTCAAAGTTACCCTATTGAGAAAATATAGGTCATCGGCTTTCAGGTAAGTGCTCGACTGGCAGAGTTAAGGCTCTGGACATAGACTCAGAGGTTTCCCAGGGTCAGGTAGGTACAGTTGGTACACGCTCAGCGGCACAGGGGCAGCCGGGTGCAGAGAGAGTTAGGCCCAATGTTAGCCTATGGCGGGCAGGAGGCCCTTGGCTGGTGGCTGCTAGCAGGCAGGCCACACTGCTGTGGGAGCTGGGCTCCTGGTCACTTACACAGGGCAAGTGGGGAAGTAAGATAGGATAGATGCTGCACTTCCAGGGGCACTCGGGCGGCTGGGTGCAGGGTGCTTTTGAGCCGTCGGGCGCTCAATGTATTTCAATGGAGAAGCTGCAAGATGAACAAAGGCTGCAAGCTCGGGGACGGAGATTCTTCAGGTGTGACTACCACTTCGAGAGGTAAGTTGGGAAGCTGGGCACAGGGGGCCACAGGGCGCTGGGGTGTCTTTTCCCTTCAGGTTGGAGGGGTCCCTGGTTCTGAGGTGGCAGGCGTCGTCGGGAGCGTCGAGGAGGGTCCTTGGGTGCTGGATTCTTGGTCACAGTCACCAGGGGGACGTCCTCGGGGTCTTTGTTCACTCAGGCACAGGCCAGGCTTGGTGGGTGCAGAGTGTGCAGGGATCGCGGTTCAGGGCTGATGCCAGGGATTAGAAGCAGATTTTGAGTAGAGCCTCTACTCATGGGAGTCCCAGGTGCTTAGAGCCAAAAGGCAGCCAGGTCCTCCGGGGTTTGTGAGGTTGCTGGCCACAAGAGGTGTCGGGTTGTAGCAGGAGCAGGTTCGAGGGTCGACAGGCCGGTATGGCTGGGGCCAAAGCAGTTGGTGTCTTCCTCTTCTTAGCAGCTGCAGGGCAGGTCTTCTTTCTTCTTTGTATTACGGAATCTGGAATCTGGGGAAGGAAGGTTCAGGGTGGCCCTAAATGCTATATTTAGGGGCGTTACAGGTAGGTAAAGGGCAGGGACCAATGGGTCCCTGTCCTGGGGTGGGGACATCCCCTATTCTGCCCCTCTCCTGTGGGAGGGGGCAGTAGCCTAGTCCTGATTGGGTAGGGACTCCCATCGTCAAGATGGTGAGCGCCGGGAGATGTGCTTCACCTCGCCTCCCCCACCTGAGGGGTGGGGTTGGCAGGATGGCACATCCCCTGTCCTTATTTGGGGTTTCCGGCCAAGCTTCCCGCCAGAGTGGGGGTTGTAAGTGGCCTGGCGAAGCTCACAGAGGCGGCATGGCTTTGAAGCTAACCCCTGCCCATCCTGGGGGGGGGGGATCTAGCACCTCGCCCAGGATGTGCATTGTTGCAGGCCCAGGAGAGCAGGGGCTCTCCTACCCAGGGGTCCAGCAACATGTCTGCTGTGTGGCAGCCTCTCAGACCAGACGTGGTTTGTAGGTTAGGTTTCAGGGGGCCTCTCTAAGAAGCCCTCTGTGGTGCTTGGTACATTAAATCCCACACTGGCATCAGTGTGGGTTTAATGTGCTGAGCAGTTTGATACCAAACTTCTCAGTCTTCAGTGTTGCCATAATGGTGCTGTGGAGTTCGTGTTTGACAAGCTCCCAGCACCATGTACTCTTACATGGCAGCACTGCACTTACAGGGCCCAGGAATGGACCTGGGTACTGTAGGGGCACAGAGCTCCTGCTCCTGTGCCCACACCACTGGCATATGGCACCCAGCTAGAGGGGTGGCTGATGTATGCCAGGGCAGTGTAGGTTGTAGGTATGGCACACAGGGATGTGTGCCATGTCGACTCTATTTTGTCCTGTATCCAGACACTCAGCCTGCAAGGGCAGTGTGTGTGTGTTAGGGTACAGGGTCTCTAAGGGTGGCACAATGAGTGCTGCAGCCCTTAGAGGCCTTCCCTGGTGACAAGGCCCTGGGTACCTAGGGTACCATTTACCAGGGACTGACATGTGGCCAGGGTTTGTCAATTTGGGTTGGAGGTTTTGGTTTAGGGAAGGAACATAGGCCCTGGGCACCTGATTGGCAGGAGCCCAGGGCACACTCAGTCAAAGTACATTCAGCAAAAAGTGGGGGCATACCATGAAAAAAAGATGGCACTTTCTCAACCACTGCTCGTGGGAGTCCCAGTCTTGGTAGATGAGCAAGGCAGTCAGGTCCTTCGGGGTTTTCGAGGTTGCTGTCCACTGGAGATGCCGGGATTTAGCAGGAGCAGGTTCTAGGGTCGACAGGCCTGTAGGGCTGGGGCCAAGTCAGTTGGTGTCGTCCTCTTGTTAGCAGCTGCACGGCAGGTCTTTCTTCTTCTTGTTCTTTCTTGCTTCGGATTCGGGATCTGAGGAAGGAAGGTTCAGGGTGCCCCTAAATACTAAATTTAGGGGCGTTACAGGTTGGTAGAGGTCAGGGACCAATGGGTCCCTTCCCTGGGGTGGGTAAACCCCCTAGCCTGCCACTCTCTAGTGGGAGGGGGCAGGAGTCTAGTCCTGATTAGATAGGACTCCCCATCCACAAAATGGCGAGAGCCCGGAGTTGTGCTTCACCTCGCCTCTCCCACCTGACTGGTGGGGTTGGCAGAGGCTGGCACACCCCCTTTCCTCACTTGGGCTTTCCCGCCAGTCTTCCCACCAGAGTGGGGGTCAGATACGGTGAGGGCCAGTTGCTGAGTACAGCAAGTGGCCTGGAGAAGCTCACAAAGGCAGCATCCCTTTGAAGCTTCCCCTGCCTATCCTGGGGGAGGAGACCTAGCACCTCGCCCAGGATGTGCATTGTTGCAGACCCACAAGAGCGGATGGCTCTCTACCCAGGGGTCCAACAACATGTCTGCTGGGTGGGAGCCTAGGCAACCTCTCAGTCAGGACGCTGATTGTTGGTTAGGTTCAGGGGGCATCTCTAAGATGCCTTCTGTCGTGCATCTTACATTAAGTCCCACACTGGCATCAGTATGGGTTTAATGTGCTGAGAAGTTTGATACCAATATATATATATATATGTATGTACAGGGCCTCTAAGCGTGGCACAATAAGTGCTGCAGCCCTTAGGTGCCTTCTCTGGTCGCAGTGCCCTGGGTACCTATGGTACCATTCACCAGGGGCTGACGTGTGGCCAGAGATGCCAATTGGTTTTAGGCTTCAATGCAGTTTTAGGGAAGGAACACAGGCCCTGGGCACATGATTGGCAGGAGCCCAGGGCGCACACATAGTACATCAGCAATTCAGCAAAAAGTGGGGGCATACCATGAAAGAAAGATGGCACTTTCTCACACAGACGCACTGACCAAGATTTTCCAGATCCAGTCTGACGGCTGGGGAATATTCTAGAGTAAGGACCGCAGTGTTAACACAATTTTTTTGTTTTCAACATTCATAAAATTACAACTTGGTAGGCAGCCTACAATCTTAACCAATCGGAAGAAAACAGAATTTGAAGATAGTGGCTATACTGGGACATGGTGGCGTTACAATCAACACCTTAGTGTGAGAAAGTGACATCATTCTGGCATGGTATGCCCCCACTTTTTGCTGAATTGCTGATGTACTTTGACTGAGTGTGCCTTGGGCTCCTGCCAACCAGGTGCCCAGGGCCTGTTTTCCTTCCCTAAAACTGTATTGAAACCAACACCTGTAAGAAAGTGGCTCTGTATGGAATATGCTACTTACCAGTATGCATCTGTTCTTGGCATGTAGAGCTGCAGATTACACACTGTGCATAGATCGCCATCTAGTGTTGTGCCCGGATGTTTGCACTTGTTTTTGTCCTGGAAAGTCTTTGGAAGTCACGAGGTATGTGACTCCTCCTTTGGATCATAGTGCGCATGGGCATCGGCTCCATCCTCAGATTGTTTTTCGCCAGCAGGAAAATGATGGAGCTTAGTAAGAAACAGGAAAGATGCCCATGTGTGGTGTATCTAAGTAAGATAATACTGGAACAGATAAAGGTAGCCGGGGAGGCGGGTGGGCGTGTGTAGATCTGCAGCTCTACATGCCAAGAACAGATGCATATTGGTAAGTAGCATATTCCGTTCGAGGCATATGAGCTGCAGATTACACACTGTGCATAGATTGTAAAGCAGTATCCACTCCTAGCGGTGACCACCAGTATCTGTTGCAGTAGTTTGAAATAGTGTTTTGAGTACAGCCTTGGCCACACTAGCCTGTTTAGTTTGCACATCAACACAATAGTGTTTTCTGAATGTGTGTGGTGTAGACCATGTAGCTGCTCTGCAGATGTCATCTAAGGGAATGTTCCCTAAAAAAGCCATTGAAGCCCCTATCTTTCGGGTAGACTGGGCTTTAGGAGGAACAGAATGTATGTTTTGCTTTATGGTAACAAATCTGTATGCATTTGACAATCCACCTAGCTATCCCAGATTTTGATATGGTGTTGCCTTTGTGTGGTGGTGAGAAACACACGAATAGTTGTTTGGTCTTACGAAAGGGTTTTGTTCTCTCGATGTAGTCTAGTAGTGCTCTTTTGACATCTAAGGTGTGAAGAGCTCTTTCGGTGACTGTTTGTGGCTGCGAGAAGAATACAGGCAGCTCTACAGATTGATTGAGGTGGAAGGGAGAAATGACTTTAGGGAGGAATTTAGGATTAGTTCGGAGAACAACTTTATTAAGATGCATTTGGAGAAAGGGTTCTTGAATGGTTAGTGCGTGTAGTTCACTAACTCTTCGTAGAGAAGTCATGGCTACGAGGAAAGCAGTTTTCCATGTTAAGAGTTGTAGCTCACATTTATGTAGAGGTTCAAATGGAGGCCCCATTAGTCTTGTGAGAACGATGTTTAAATTCCACACAGGGGAAGGTGGTACTCTGGGGGGGGGATTATTCTCGAGTCCCTCCATAAAGGCCTTTATGGCAGGTACTCTGAAAAGTGAGAGATGCGGTCTATTTTGTAGATATGCTGCTATGGCAGCAAGATGCAATCTGATAGAGGTATAGGCTAGGTTGCATCTTTGGAGGTGTAGTACGTAGCCTATGATGTGTTGGATAGACACATCTAGGGGATAAGTGTCTTTGTTATGGCAGTATACTACGAATCTTTTCTACTTGGCTGCATAGCATGCTCTAGTGGTAGGCTGTCTAGCTTCTTTGATGACGTTCATACAGTCAGGAGGAAGGTTAAGGTAACCAAATCCTAGGATTTCAGGAGACAGATCGCTAGGTTGAGCTGAGCCGGGTCTGGGTGTTGGATCTCTCCATGGTTCTGGGTTAAGAGGCGTGGAGAGAGAGGTAGTTTTTGGTGCGGAACTACTGAGAGTTCCAGCAGTGTGGTGTACCATGGCTGTCTGGCCCAAGTTGGAGCAACTAGGATAAGCGTTAATGAGTGTTGCTGTAGTTTGCACACCACTAGCGGAATGAGTGGGAGAGGCGGAAAAGCGTACGCAAATCTGCCTGACTAGTTCATCCATATCGCATTGCCTTTGGACAATGGGTGAGGATACCTGGCGGCGAAGTTTGGGCATTTGGCGTTTTCTTGGGTGGCGAAGATTTCAATCTGTGGTTGCCCCCAAATTTTAAAAAACGGTTGAAGAACATGTGAATGAAGTTCCCAGTCGTGGATTTGTTCTGTTAGACGGCTCAAGAGATCGGCTATTGTGTTTTGGACTCCTGGGACATGTTGTGCTAGGAGAAAAATGTTTTGAGGTATAGCCCACCTCCATGCAAGTTGAGAGAGCTGCAGAGAGTGTCCCGCCTTGTTTTTGGATATAATACATGGCTGTCATGTTGTCGGTGCGGACTAAGACAGTCTTGCCTGATATTTGTTTTTGAAATGCTTTTAAGGCTAAGAATATGGCTAGTAACTCCAAGTGGTTGATGTGGAGTAACTTTTGTTGAGGCGTTCACCTGCCCTCCATAGTGTAATGTAGTAGGTGAGCTCCCCAGCCGGAGAGCAATGCGTCCGCTGTCATGACTATTTGAGGAACTGGCTCGAGGAACGGTCGCCCTTTGGAAAGGTTCTTGGTGTTCCACCACTGCAGAGAGCGATGGGTACGACCGTCTACCAACACCAGATCTGTTAGCTGACCTTGAGCCTGGTTCCATTGGCGTGCTAAGCACTCTTGGAGTGGACGCATCTGGAGTCTTGCATGAGGCACTATGAATACGCAAGAGGCCATCATCCCTATGAGTTGCATGAACACTCGAGCTGGAAGAGTGTTGCGGTTGGAAACTGGTGAGAAGAGCTTGGATGCTCCCTATCTTGGCGCGACTGGGATAGGCGAGCGCTTTTGAGGTGTCTATTGTGGCACCGAGGTATTGCTGCGTGTAGGACGGTTGCAGCTGGGACTTGGCGTGATTTATTGTGAACCCCAGGTTGTTAAGTTGTTGAATAGTGGCGTGAGTGTGTTGTACACACTGATAGTACGATTTGGCTTTTATAAACCAGTCGTCTAGATATGGGAAGACATGTATGTGTTGTCTTCTTAGATGTGCTGCCACTACTGCTAGGCACTTGGTGAACACTCTTGGTGCTGCGGTGACTCCGAATGGGAGTACTTTGAATTGATAGTGCTGACCGTCCACTACGAATCTGAGATATTTTCTGTGAGCGCTGTGAATGGGAATGTGGAAATAGGCGTCCATGAGGTCTAGAGTAGCAAGGAAGTCGCCCTGGGAAAGCAGAGGGAGGACCTGCTGAAGTGTGACCATGTGGAAGTGGTCTGAATGTATGTATAGGTTTAGGGGTCTGAGGTCTAAAATAGGCCTTAGAGATCCTTCCTTTTTTGGTATGAGGAAATAGAGATAGTAGACTCCCTTGTTTTGTTGGTGCAGGGGAACTGGTTCTATTGCACTTTTTTGTAGGAGGGAGATTGCCTCCTGCTTTAACAGTAATGAATATGCTACTTACCAGTATGCATCTGTTCTTGGCATGTAGGACTGCTGACATTCATATCTGTGCATAGATCGCCGCCTAGTGTTGGGTCCGGATGTTTGCACGTTGTTGTCCTGGAAGAGTCTTCGAAGTATCCTGAGATAGGTGACTCCTCCCCTGGACTACAGTGCGCATGGGCATCCTCTCCATCCTCAGATTGTTTTTCGCCATTGTGGCAGTGATGGAGTAGATACAGAAAGTGATGACCATGCTATACAGTAATTCTGAGAGCTGCAGCTGCTACAGGCGCCGGGGAGGAGGGTGGGCGATATGAATGTCAGCAGCCCTACATGCCAAGAACAGATGCATACTGGTAAGTAGCATATTCAGTTCGAGGCATGTGGGCTGCTGAATTCATATCTGTGCATAGAATATATAGCAGTACCCTCTATTAGCGGCGGCTACCAGTGCCAGCTGCAGCGGTCTGAAAAAGAGTTTTGAGAACAGCCTGTCCTACAGCTGCCTGCTGTTTCGATTGCACATCTACACAATAGTGTTTGGTAAATGTGTGTGTAGTGGACCAGGTGGCTGCTCTACATATATCATGCAAAGGAATGTTTCCCAGGAAAGCCATGGAGGCCCCTAACTTACGTGTTGAGTGGGCTCGGGGGGAATCGTTAATGTGCGTTTAGCTTTTTGATAGCAAATTTGAATACATTTAACGATCCATCTGGCTATACCTGCTTTGGAGATGGCGTTACCTTTGTGGTGTGGGGCAAAGGCAACGAAAAGTTGTTTTGTTTTCCTAAAGACTTTAGTCCTGTCTATATAGTACATGAGGGCTCTCTTTACATCCAGTGTATGGAGTGCTCTTTCTGCGACAGTTTGTGGGTTTTGAAAGAAAACAGGCAGTTCAATATTTTCATTCATGTGGAACTGCGATATCACCTTGGGCATGAATTTGGGGTTGGTACGTAGTACGACCCTGTTGGCGTTAACCTGTATGAATGGCTCTTGAACGGTTAGTGCCTGGAGTTCACTAACTCTCCTCAAAGAAGTGATCGCTATTAGGAAAGCTACTTTCCAGGTTAGGAATTGAATTTCGCATGAGTGTAGAGGTTCGAAGGGTGGACCCATCAGGCGTGTGAGGACCAAGTTGAGGTTCCACATTGGAGCTGGTGGGTGGCTTGGAGGAATTACTCGTTTGAGTCCTTCCAAGAATGCTTTGATGGCAGGCACTCTGAATAAAGAGAGGTGCTGCCTGTTCTGGAGATAGGCTGATATTGCGGTCAAATGGACACGTATTGAGGTGTATGCCAGATTGCATCGGTATAGGTGTAAGAGGTAACAAATTATGTTTTGGATGGATGCGTCTAGCGGGTTAATGTCATTGTTATTGCAATAAATTACGAACCTTTTCCATTTGGCTGCATAGCAAGCTCTGGTAGTGGGTCTTCTAGCTTCCTTAATGATGTCCATACAGTCAGGTGGCAGGTTTAGGTAGCCAAACTCTAGGACTTCAGGAGCCAGATTGCCAGGTTCAGCTGTTGCGGATCTGGGTGCTGAATCTCTCCATGGTTCTGCGTCAAATGCGCGGGTTTGATCCGCAGCCTTTGATGCGGCACCACGGAAAGTTGGAGAAAGGTGGTGTACCATGGTTGGCGTGCCCATGTTGGAGCAACCAGGACGAGTGTCAGTGAGTGTTGTCTGAGTTTGCGTGCCACCAGCGGTATCAATGGTGCTGGGGGAAAAGAGTACGCAAATCTGCCGGACCAGTTCATCCATATCGCATTGCCCTGCGACTGCGGATGTGGGAACCTGGCGGCAAAGCTTTGGCATTTTGCGTTTTCGCTTGTGGCGAATAGGTCTATCTCTGGATGACCCCACTGCTGGAAGTACGGTTGGAGTACTGATGGGTGTAACTCCCACTCGTGCATCTGGTGGCTGTGTCTGCTGAGCAGATCCGCCATCTGGTTGTCCTTGCCGGGGAGGTGTTCCGCCATGAGGAACATGTTCCTCTGAATGGCCCACTTCCACATGCTCTGAGCCAGATGAGACAACTGTGGAGAGTGTGTTCCTCCCTGCTTCTGTATGTAGTACATGGCGGTCATGTTGTCCGTCCGGATCAACACGACTTTGTTGCACAAGTGTACTTTGAATGCTTTCATTGCCAGGAAGATTGCCATCAGTTCTAGAAGGTTGATGTGCATCTTCTTTTGTTGTATTGTCCATAGTCCCTGCACTGTGTAGTTGAGTACATGAGCTCCCCATCCCTGGAGAGACTCGTCCGCTGTCAGTATTATTTGTGGAACAGGCTCTTGGAACGGTCGGCCCTTGCAAAGGTTTTGTGGATTCCACCAATGCAGAGAGTTGTATGCCCGACCGCTCACCAACACTAGGTCTTTTAGTTGCCCGTGAGCCTGATTCCATTGACGTGCTAAGCACTCCTGAAGCGGGCGCATATGTAGTCTCGCGTGTGGGACTATGAAAATGCAGGAGGCCATCATGCCTATCAACTGCATGAACACTCGCGCAGGAAGGGAGTGTTGGGGTTTGAACTTGGAAATCAGCATTTGCATGCTGTTGATCCTCACTAAATTTGGCTGAGCTGTGGCTGCCAGTGTGTCTATGGTCGCACCCAGGTACTGTTGTACGTGTGCGGATTGGAGATGTGATTTTGGGTAATTTAGTGAGAACCCCAGACTGTGAAGAAGGTGAATGGTGCGGGACATGTGGCTGGCACATTGCTGGGCTGACTTTGCCTGAACAAGCCAGTTGTCCAGGTAAGGGTAGACGTGAATGTGTTGCCTCCGTAGATGTGCACCCACAGTAGCTAGGCACTTTGTGAAAACTCTGGGTGCTGTTGTCACGCCGAAGGGAAGAACCTTGAATTGGTAGTGCTGCCCTTGAATAGTGAACCTGAGATTTTTTCTGTGTGAGGGGTGAATGGGTATGTGGAAATACGCATCTTTGAGGTCTAGCGTGGCCAGGAAGTCTCCCTGTTTGAGCAGCGGGAGGACTTGTTGTAGGGTGAGCATGTGGAAATGCTCTGAGAGAATGTAGCGGTTGAGGGGTCTCAGGTCTAGTATAGGTCTGAGTGACCCGTCCTTTTTTGGTATTAAGAAGTACAGGGAGTACACCCCCGTACCTTGCTCGTGTGCGGGTACGACCTCTATTGCGCCTTTTTCCAGCATACTTAGCACTTCCTGCTGTAATAGCGCTAAGTGCTCTGAGGACATAGGACGGTGTTTTGGCGGTATTGTGGGTGGAGTGGAGGTTAATTCTAGGCAGTAACCGTGTTTGATAATATCTTTGACCCACCTGTCTGTGGTGATGGTGTTCCACGTGGACAGGAACCTTTGTAGCCTCCCCCCGACAGGTGTTATGTGGTCGGGAGGAAGGGAGAGGGCGTCACTGTTTGTTCTTGGGGGAGGACCTGGTACTGCCGTATCCGCGTCCTCTGCCCTTTGTGCTGGAGCCACGATAACCACCCCGGGTGTTTTTATCGTAGGTACTTTGTGTGTTGCCCTTGTTGTTGGTTTGCTGTGACCCCTGTCCTCTACCTGCTCCTCTATTTCCGGGGCGACGAAAGGAGCCACTCCGAAAGGTCTGCGTTTGGAGAGCCCCCATGGATTTGCAGTGTCTGTGTCCTTTTTTATTTTTTCTAGGGTGGTGTCAACCTCTGGTCCGAATAAGTAGTCGGGGTTGACCGGCTGATTGAGGATGTTATTTTGAACCTCAGGTTTGAATCCGGAGATTCGTAACCAGGCGTGTCGTCGTAGCATGACGCTGGTGTTTATTGCTCTGGCAGCTGTATCTGCGGCATCCAGTGCACACTTAATGGATGCGTTCGTGAGGAGTTGTCCCTCCCTGATGAGGATCTCTGCTCCCTCTTTGTATTTGTCAGGGAGATGTTGGAGTAGGGTTTCTAATGTGTCATAGTGTGCGCGATCGTAGCGAGCTAGGAGCGCCTGGGTATTGGCAATACGCCATATGTTAGCTGCCTGGGCTGCAACCCGTTTGCCGGAGGTCTCTAGCACCTTGGACTCTTTGTCCGGGGGAGGAGCATCCCTAGTTGTCTGCGAGTGCGCCCGTTTGCGAGCATTAGCGACTATGATGGAATCCAGAGGCAACTGGCCTCTACGTTCAATGAGGGCGTTGAATGCGGCAGTGTCCTCTGTGGGAGACGTTTTCGCGACATATAGCTGCGTGTCCTGTGTATCCATAGGTGCACCCGGGTCTACAGGGTCATCCCAAGCCTGGTCAGGGTCCTGTTGGCCTTCAGGGTCCATCTCCCTAGGGTAGGGGACGTCGTCACCCATGTAGTCCTCCAAAACATCGGTTTCGGAGGGTGTCGGAGAGAAGGGCTGTGGATCTAGGTAAGAGGTATGGAGACGTTCGTAAAGAACTGGTTCCGAATACGCTGGCAGCTTTTTCTTTAGCGGAATCCGGTAGGAGTCCAAAGCTCGCTCGGAAGATATTCTCCGCTTGTGGAGCATAATTCTGCCGGTGTCGGCATCGATGATGTGGGATGGTGACATCTCCGTGGGAGAGCGTTCGGCAGGTGTGATCCTAGTTTGGGTGACACGTGTTCTGATTTCAAACATTTTGGGCGCCGTGGATGGCGGCAGGCCAAAAGTGATGTCGGGTGATGCTGGAGAAGCTTTTTGAGCTTTTTTCGGCTCGGAGCCCAACGTGTCCTGGAGGGCTGCCTTTTCTTTGATGCGTTGCAAGGACGCTGCAACTTGACGCACCTGGAATGCCGACGGTTCTTTGGCGCCGAGCGGTTCTGTAGAGGCAGGCGTGGACTTCTTCGGGGCCACGGGGTCATCGAGTCGAGGAGAGGTAGTAGCTGTCGACGGCATCGATGATTGGGCCTTAGGTGCTGCTTTCGAAGTGGTGTGCGACGCAGCGGCCATTTTGACCTTCGTGTCCGGAGCCGATTGTTTCGGTGCCGGGTGCCGAGGCGGTTTGGCGGTTCCGATGGCCTTTTTCCGTGTGTCGGCGCCGACGTCGGCTGCTGCGAGTTCGGCACCGAAGTCCCGTTTGGTGCGGTCGGTGCCGACGGGTTTGGCTGGCGTCGAAGGTGTAGTGGGCTTCGATCCGACCAGTGTCAATTTCAGTTTCGGTTTCTGCTGAACCGATACGACTATTGGTTTCGGTTTCGAGGAAGGAAAACCAGTCGTTTTGGGCACTAATGGCTTTCGCTGAATGTCCGAGGCCGGGCCAGAGGGCGGGGCCGAAGAACTGCGGGATAGGTCTTGGGTAAGGCCCGAAGGCGATCCCTCGACCGGAGCCTGTACGGGTAGGCCTTGCTCGTCACCGGAGCCACTTTCTTCGGCCCCTAAGGCCTCATCGTAGTCTCCTACCTCGGTGTCGGCTTCTTCCCTGTGAAAGAGTTGGTCTTTGATGTCTTCCGATCCGGAAGCGTGTTCGGAAGCGGGGCTGGAGGGTAGGTTCTCCATGCCTTCCACATCTTCGTCCTCGGCGCTGAAGATGTTGGTCGGGGCCGGTGCAGCTTGCTGCGCTTCGAGTCTCGCTGCTCGTCGATTCCGGAGAGTCTTTTTGGATCGGAATCGGGCACAGGCCATACATGTGGATTCGTCATGATCCGGTGGACGTCGACATGGGGATATTTCGCATTGCAAACAGGACACCGCTTGAATGGTGTCCTCGATTCCATCGTCGATGTTGGGGTCGATGGTCGGATATGATGCGAAAAAGTTGTTCTTGAAGTCAGTAAACTAACAAGTAACTGTCGATACCGATCGGGAACAGTACCGACGCGAACTAAAGGCCTTTTGGCCTGAAAAAAGTTTTTCCTAACTTGAGTCAAGATAAGCACATCCGAACCCAATGGCGGAAAAAAACAATCTGAGGATGGAGAGGATGCCCATGCGCACTGTGGTCCAGGGGAGGAGTCACCTATCTCAGGATACTTCGAAGACTCTTCCAGGACAACAACGTGCAAACATCCGGACCCAACACTAGGCGGCGATCTATGCACAGATATGAATTCAGCAGCCCACATGCCTCGAACCAGATGTTCTTGTGACATTGGACGGTGTTTGGGTGGTATGTTTGGAGGGGGTAGATGTTAGTTCAAGACAGTAACCTGATTGAATGATTTCGTGGACCCACCTGTCTGAAGTGATGTTTATCCAGCCAGGGAGAAATTGGTGGAGTCTTCCCCCGACTGCAGTGGAATAGTCAGGGGAAAGTGGAGGGAAGTCATGGGGTAGGTGTGGAGGCAGAGCGGGAGGAGTTGTTAATGCCTCTGCCTTTGCTGTTATTCCCCCTGTATCTACCCCTTTGGTAACCTCTAGTAAAGGTGGATTGTGCAGGAGCTTTGTACGAGGTGGAGGGGCTATCAGAGGAGTAGCCTCGATGGGTGCTTCTAAAGGATGAGCGACGAAAGGACCGTCTGGGAGCTTGCGATTGCAAGGCTCCCATAGATTTGGCAGTGTCTGTTTCCTTCTTCATTTTTTCGAGGGATACGTCTACATTGGGTCCAAATAGGTGTTGCTCATCAAAAGGCTAATTGAGTATAGAACTCTGTACTTCGGGTTTAAAACCTGATATACGTAACCAGGTATGCCTGCGCAAAAGGACACTCGTGTTGATGGCCCTTGAGGCGGCATCTGCTGTATCTAGGGCACAGTGAATGGAGGTGTTAGTGATGGTCTTACCCTGTTGGATTAGTTCACTGGCCCTGTTTTCTAATTTGTCAGGGAGATGCTGCATTATGGACTCAAGTTCGTCATAATGAGCCCCGTCATACCTGGCGAGGAGCGCTTGGGTGTTAGCAATGCGCCAAATACTTGCTGCCTGTGACGCTGTGTGTTTGCCAGAGGCGTCTAGGAGTTTTGATTCCTTGTCAGGTGGTGGTGCGTCACCTGACGTCTGGGAATTTGCCCTCTTCCTGGCATTAGAGACTACTAGGGAGTCTAGTGGTGCGGGGCCCTTAATGTATACTGGGTCAGTAGGGGCAGCTTTATATTTCTTTTCTAATCTTGGGTTGATGACCCGAGCCCTGACGGGGTCTTTAAAGATCTCTGGTGCGTGCTTAATGACCCCTTTAAGCATGGGTAGTGTTGAGGGGGACCTTTGTGTGGTATCAAATGTATCCATAAGAAACTCCTCTACTGGGTCTGTATGCAGGGCCACCCCGTGGTATTGGGCAGCTCTTTGAAGGAGCTGGTTGAATCCGATATTGTCCTTGGGGAGGAGGTGGGGGGGGGGGGGGGAGGCCCCTTGTTCCTTGTGGGGATGTTCCTTGTGGGGTGTAAGGAACATCTGGGACACTGTAATCATCCCAGGGGTCAGGGGAGCCAGTGGGAGTAGGGTCCCCAAGGGGTTGATCGTCCGCACCTCCCCCTGCATCATTTGAGGTATCATCATCATCATCATCTATTGGGGTAGGTGATGGTGTGGCGGGGTGGGGGAGGAGGAAGAGGAGGAGGAGGAAGAGGAGAAGGAATCCTTAATGGAGAGGTCGCAAAGTCCCTCTTCTTTGGTGGCGGTGCAGGCACAGGCATGTCCAGTGGTCTTTTTTTGATGCGGAGCATTAAATGACCAGACTTAGGATCCTTCATTAGAGTCTTTTGGGTAGGATCTGGTCGAAACGGTTCATCTGTGGGAGAGAGATCCTTCGGAGCCGAGGGCTTTGGTGCAGTAAGTCTTTTGGGCATTGACTCGGTAGTGGTTCTAGGCTTGGAACCGTGTAGTTTTGAAGTGTCTTTTTCAGTTGGAACCGGTTGCTGTTTTTTCGGTTCCGAGGTCTTCGGCTTGGAAGTATCGGGGCCTTTCGGCTGGCGTTTTTTAGTCCGCTCCGAGGGTGTTGTCGGTGCCGAGGAACTGGTGCTAGCCTTCGACGCCGAGTGCTTCAATGTGGGAGCAGCGGTCGGCGTGAATGAGGTCGATGACGCCTTTTTCTTCGGTGCCGGATGTTGCTTTTCGGTACTGATGGTAGGCTGACTCGAGCCAGAGTCGCTTAAAGGCTTACTAGGCTTCTTTACCGGGCCCGAAGGCGGGGCATGGGAAGCAGTGTCCGAAACGGTTCTGAACTGGAACGCGAGAACACATCCGAGCGCGATGGCGGAAAAGCAACAATCTGAGGATGGAGCCGATGCCCATGCGCACTATGATCCAAAGGCGGAGTCACATACCTCGTGACTTCCAAAGACTTTCCAGGACAAAAACAAGTGCAAATATCCGGGCCCAACACCAGATGGCGATCTATGCACAGTGTGTAATCTGCAGCTCATATGCCTCGAACATACTGTTCCCAAATAGGTACAGCGTGCACAGAGTCCACAGTCCCCAGAGGTTTGGCAGAGGCTAAAGATAGATATAACCTTAATCTCTAAAGTGGTAGCTTGGTCGAGCAGTAAGGCAGTATCAGAGGACCGTGTAAAGCATTTGTTGTACACACTCAGTCAGCAAATGGTCTCACACACTCAAGAACTGAACTCTTGGCCAATGGTTTGTATATAAAAATATATGGTTGTTTTATTTTAGAACCAATAATAGGTATCAAAATATACTTTCTCAGAATGAGAGGCTGTAGTTAAATACTTTCAATAGGCAATAGACTTTTGAATGCAATAGATACAGTTGTTGCAATAGGCAACACAATTTCAAACACAATTATAACATTGAGCTCAATGGGAATTTCTAAGCAAATGCAATTAATTACTATTTGGATTACTTTTCTTACCACAGGACTGGATCCTAGATTCAGTCCTGGGACATCTCATGTAAACAGCTGAGTAAAAACGTTTTGGTTACAGGTATAATTTTTAAGGAATATTATTGTATTTTAAAAGTTGACAGACACTCTTTCACATAGAATCGCAAATGTTATCCTATGGGAGGAAATTCACTTAGCAGGTAAGTAGGGTTAGCGTTACTTTTTCTTACTCCGTGTTGGATCTTGGATCCAGCACTGAGGCATCTCCTGTAAACAGTTAAAAGAAATCGTTTTTGTTATACAGGGGATTTTTAAGGAATATTTGCAAGTTTCAAAAATCGACAGAAGAATTTCTGGTGAAAACCAGGCAATGTTATCCTACGGAGGAAAATCAAGTTAGCGGTAAGTACAGTTGTAATTACTTTTCAGGGTTAGTGCTGGGCACCAAGATCCAGCACTGGGATCTCTCCTGATAACAGGTGAGTAAGTTCGTTTTCGTTATTCGTTTGATTTTAGGTGAATATTTTAAAGTTTAAAAACTCTAAACTTAGAAGAATTTCCAAGTGAAACCAGTCAATGTTACCCTATGGAAGAAAAGTGAATTTTCAGCTTTTGGGTAAGTACTCGACTGGTAGAGTTAAGGTTCTGGACATAGACTCAGGGGTCTCCCAGGGTCAGGCAAGAACAGTTGTTACACCCTCAGCGGCGCAGGGGCAGCCGGGTGCAGAGAGAGTTAGGCCCAATGTCAGCCTATGGTGGGCAGGGGGCCCTTGGTTGGTGGCTGCTAGCAGGCAGGTCACGCCGCTGTGGGAGCTGGGCTCCTGGTCACTTACTCGGGGCAAGTGGGGAAGTAGGTAGGTGTAGAGGTTTCACTGCCAGGGCCACTCGGGCGGCTGGGTGCAGGGTGCTTTTGAGCCGTCGGGCGCTCAATGGATTTCCATGGAGAAGCTACAAGACAATCAAAGGCTGCAAGCTTGGGGACGAAGATCCTTCAGGTGCGACCACCACTTCGAGAGGTAAGATGGGAAGCTGTAGGATAGGTAGGCACCCAGGAGTTGGGCACAGGGGGCTGCAGGGCGCTGGGGTGCCTTTTGGTATTGGGAAATCTTACCCTCTGCTGGTTGCGGTTGGAGGAGTCCCTGGTTCTGAGGCTGCAAGCGTCGTTAGGAGCGTCGAGTAGGATCCTTGGGTGCTGGATTCTGGGTCACAGTCGCCGGGGGGACGTCCTCGTGGTCTTTGTCCACTCCGGCACAGGCCAGGCTTGGCGGGTGCAGAGTGTGCAGGGTTCACGGTTCCTGGCTGGTGCCAGGGGTTGTTGCTTGTTGTTGAGCAGGACCACTGCTCGTGGGAGTCCCAGTCTTTTTAGAGTTACAAGGCAGTCAGGTCCTCCGGGGTTTTTGAGGTTGCTGACCACTGGAGATGCCGGGGTTTAGCAGGAGCAGGTTCGAGGGTCGACAGGCCAGGAGAGCTGGGGCCAAATCAGTTGGTGTCTTCCTCTTGTTAGCAGCTGCACTGCAGGTCTTCTTGTTTCTTGATCTTCTTGCTTGTTTCGGATTCGGGATATGAGGAACACCCCCTATCCTGCCACTCGCCTAGTCCTGATTGGGCAGGGTTCCCTGTGTGCCATGCCCATCACCTACACTGCCATGGCATACATCAGTCACCTCTCTAGCTGGGTGCCTTATGCCAATGGTGTGGGCACAGGAGCAGGAGCCCTGTGCCCCTACAGTGCCCAGGTCCATTCCTGAGCACTGTAAGTGCAGTGCTGCCATTTAAGAGTACATGGTGCTGAGAGCTCGTCAAACACGAGCTCCACAGTACCATAATGGCAACACTAAAGACTGAGAAGTTTGGTATCAAACTTCTCAGCACATTAAACCCACACTGATGCCAGTGTGGGATTTAATGTACCCAGCACCCCAGAGGGCATCTTAGAGGTGCCCCCTTAAACCTAACCTACAATCCACGTCTGCTCTGAGGCTGCCACCCAGCAGACATGTTGCTGGACCCCTGGGTAGGAGAGCCCCTGCTCTCCTGGGCCTGCAACAATGCACATCCTGGGTGAGGTGCTAAATCTCCTCCCCCAGGATGGGCAGGGGGAAGCTTCAAAGGCATGCCGCCTCTGTGAGTTTCCCCAGGCCCCTGCAACCCCCCACTCTGGCAGGAAGCTTTGGCCGGAAACCCCAAATAAGGACAGGGGATGTGCCAGCCTGCCAACCCCACCCCTCAGGTGGGGGAGGCGAGGTGAAGCACATCTCCGGGCTCTCGCCATCTTGAAGCTGGGGAGCCCTACCCTATCAGGACTAGGCTACTGTCCCCCTCCCACAGGAGAGAGGCAGGATAGGGGGTGTACCCACCCCAGGACAGGGACCCATTGGTCCCTGCCCTTCACCTACCTGTAACGCCCCTAAATCTAGTATTTAGGGGCACCCTGAACCTTCCTTCCACAGATTCCAGATTCAAAACTACAAAGAAAAAGAAGAAAGAAGACCTGCTCTGCAGCTGCTGAAAAGAGGAAGACACCAACTGCTTTGGCCCCAGCCCTACCGGCCTGTCGACCCTCGAACCTGCTCCTACCCGGCATCTCTTGTGGCCAGCAACCCCACTAACCCCGGAGGACCTGGCTACCTTTTAGCTCTAAGCCCCTGGGACTCCCATGAGTAGAGGCTCTACTCACAACCTATCTCTAATCCCTGGCAGCAGCCCGGAACCGCGAACCCAGCACACTCTGCACCAGCCAAGCCTGGCCAGTGCCGGAGTGAACAAAGACCCTGAGGACGACCCCACGGCGACTGTGACCCCGAGTCCGGCACCCAAGGACCTCCCTCGACACTCCTGAAGAAGCCTGCAGCCTCAGAACAAGGTGCCCCCCCAACCGCGATCAACAGAGGGTAAGATTTCCCGACACCAAAAGGCACCCCGGCACGCGGCGCCCCACGGCCCCCGACCCGCAAACCCAGGGTACCTACATATCCTCAAACTTACCTCTCGAAGTGGTGGTGGCACCTGAAGAGTCCTCTTCCCCGAGCTTGCAGTCTTTTTCTAAACCGAAGATTTCCCATTAAAATCAATTGAGCGCCCGAAGGCTCAAAAGCACTCTGCACCCAGCCGCCCAACTGTACCTACCTGACCCTGGGGGACCCCTGAGTCTATGCCCAGAACCTCAACGCTGCCAGTCGAGTACTTACCCTTAAACCGCAAACTCTATTTTCCTCATAGGGTAACATTGACTGGCTTTTCCTGAAATTTCTTCTAAGTGTGGACTTTTCAAATCTTAAAATATTCACCAAAAATCAGCCAAGTAACGAAAACGAAATTACTCACCTGCTCTTAGGTGAGCTCCCAGTGCTGGATCTTGGTGCCCAGCACTGACTCTGAAAAATACTTACAACTGTACTTACCCTTAACTCAATTTTCTTCCATAGGAAACCATTGACTGTTTTCCTGTGAAATTTCTTCTAAGTGTCGATTTCTGCAATCTTTAAATATTCTTCAAAAATCGTATAATATCTGAAAACGTAATTACTTACCTGTTTTGGATAAAGGTCCCAGTACTGAATTACAAAAGTAACGAGAACATACTGTACCTGACTGAGAGAATCCCTGTTAACAGGGGGGTCCGACAGGGATACGTTCTGGCACCCACCCTGTTCTCTTTTTACATCAACGGGGTGGTTGATTTTTTACGCCAGGACCCGGCTGATGCGCCATCACTGGCCGGGGAGAAGATCCCGACTCTCCTGTTCGCAGACGATACTCTCTTGATCTCAAAATCCCCAGGGGGGGCTACAGAAACTCCTGAACAACTTTGCCACTTTTTGTGATTCACATGGCCTGACAGTTAATACCTCCAAAACCAAGACCATGTGCATTAATCCGTCCAAACGCTTCAGAAACCATTTCACCCTAGATGCTGTCCCGTTGGACAATGTGGAGGGTTTTGACTATTTGGGAATTTCTCTTGCTAAAGACATGAATTGGGGCCCCCACCTCGCCAAGATGCTCTTAAATCACAAGAGGTCATCCGGCGCTATCCTGAGAGAGCAGCGCCTTGCTGGGTGTAGGCCTGTGGCCCCTGTTCTTGCGGTCTATGCCGGCAAAGCACTCTCTTCAGCCCTGTATGGGTCTGAGCTCTGGGGTTTTCAGAACGTGAGCGATCTTGTTTTGGCGGAAAACAAGTTTATGAGAGATATGCTTTCCTTACCTTCCTCGACGCCCCTGAAGCCCCTATTTTTTGACTTAGGGAGACACTCATTCCAAGACATAGTACGGCTGCGTCCCCTTTTGTTTTGGGCCCGTATAAAAAGGACTGCCGAACTCTCCCATTATGCTGCAGCTTTTGACGAACTTGTTGCAGCGGACTCGGGGAGTAAGATAAAATGGCTAACAGACCTCCGAAAACTTCTAACCGCCATCGGTCTAAACGAGGCCTGGCGCTCCCAGACCCCACCTACAAAACAGGTTATAAAAAAATTGTATTGGGAATGGGTTCAGTCACAGGTCATTCAAAATCCTAGACTGGGGAAACTGGCGGAGGACTTCTTCCAACATAAACACACTTGCTCATTGGAACCCTATTTGGACTTCATCCAGATCCCTAGTCACAGGGCATTATATATGAAGCTGAGATTCGGGATGCTGCCGACTAACAGCTTTGTTACACGTTGGAAAGGGCCAACTATGACACCTTTACCCTGCCCGGGCTGTGCCTATCACAATGAGTCGACGGCACACCTCTTGTTTGCTTGCCCGGCATATAGGCTCCCTAGAAAGAGGTGGCTTAAACCGGTCTGCAAACTATTGGGCCCAATGTGCCATCGTAATGCTCTCCGTATCCTTTGCACTGATACCTCTTCCCTTACCCTGATATGTGGGGTGGCCAAATTTTTGGGAGCAGCCTGGCTAATTAGAAGCAAGTTACTGGCCAGGAAGCCTCTTTGCCTAACTAGTGCAGACACCGATGGCGACCAGCACCCACTTAGCTAAGGCCTGAGGCTGGGGTCCCTTCCTTTTACAGGGTTCTAGTTTATACATTCTAGATTTAGTTTCTTTTTTTAAGGTTCTTTTAAAAACAACAATCGAATTATGAATTTTAACTTGTTGTGGATAATGTATTATATAAGCTGTGCCAGATGACGATTTAATGACTTTTTAATTATTTTTATTTATGTAAATAATGTGTATATTTGGAAATGTATTGCTTTTATGATATTTTTATATCGAATAAAACTTATACTACTGTACCTGTAACCTGAATTTTCTTCCATAGGGAATCATGACTGTTTTCCTTGAAATATTTTCTGTCAACTTTTGAAATAGCTAAATATTGTTTAAAAATCATTACAGTAATTAAGTCGACTTTCATCACTTGATTCGGAGTACTGACCCAGGACTGAATCTAGGATCCAGTCCTGGAATTCCAAAAGTAATCTAAAAAGTAATCTGTTGCAAATAACTTGAATTTACCATTGAGCTCAATGCATTGTTGTGTTTAAAAATAGAGTTGCCTACTGCAACCACTTGTAACTGTTTACAAAAGTCTATTGCATATTGCAAAAGCATTTATATGAAACATCTCATCCTGAGAAAGTATATTTTAAATCAAAGTGTTGGTTCTAAAATAAAACAAGCATATATTTTTTATATATAAACCATTGGCCTGGAGTTCAGTTATTGAGTGTGTGAGCCCATTTGCTGACTGAGTGTGTACAACAAATGCATTATAAACACTGTCCTCTGATACTGCCTTACTGCTCGACCAAGCTACCACTTTAGAGAGTAAAGATATATCTAACTTTAACCTCTGTCAAACCCTGGGGGACTGTGGACTCTGTACACCCGGTACCTATTAAGGAACAGTATATACAGAGCCACTTTCTCACACAAAGCCAATATCTCTTGCATAGTCATGACATATTTGCTTTGCCAATGCTGGTTTTCAGTTTGAAACCAGATCCAGAAACCCTTTGAACTTCAACAGGCAATCTCCACCACACAATTCTCCCTATTCATTATAATTTGGAGGGTGGCAGCAGAGATCCGCAGACTGCATGTGGAGTTGAGCCCAGTGATGCCACTCAAATTCCTAAGTATAGTTTCCAGTGTTATTAGAACCAGCTACAACTTCTCTAATCAGTCTACCAAGGTTCTGTAAGAAGCCTTTTGCTCCAGTGTTTGCTCCAACTCTAGGCTACTGGATCAGAAAGATTATGAAGGAAGCTGGTAGACATACTGAGAGGTTTGGTGCTAAACACAGGCTATTTTTACACGAGTTAGAATAGACATTAAGTCAGCATAAAGGCCACGTGAATTTGTTTTCAAAAGATTTTATTATAAACCAATTTGAGCTACTGCTATGATGAGTGTGAACACACTACAAACAATCAGAATACTCACAGCAAGTTGTGTAAGTGTACAATTTCACAACTGAATGTTCCATTAATAACATATTGGTAAAGATTATCCACTCAAAAGTTAAGAGGAATTATCATTAAAGTACACTGCTCTGTTTGCGGTGTTGAAATACATTTCGCTCTCATTCCCATTCCTTGTTGAGATATGCCTGTTATGGAAAATTGTCAGATTGCTGATGTGAAATATGATTTACAAAGGAAGAGCAGAGATTACAATACTTCAGGAATGTGACTGGGTTTGGAGCACAAGGGCGAGGATAGTGCCTATTTCGTATCTGACAGTTAGGGCATCTGACTTGCAGTAATATTTCATGAAGCCTCATGGGTTTTGAAAAGTATTGTTGTAATGTATGGGTTTCACAATGAAGGCTTAAATGAGTTCAATAAAGAAAATAAAAGCAGAATGCTTGCCCCTGTGCCCTTAATAAAACCGAAACCTTTCAGTCACGAAAGCTAGGAGATATTATTTTCTTGCACAAGATGTATATAAGTGCATTAACTGATTTCCCTTAAGGAACAGCCTCTGAGAATACGCACAGGGATGAGAACTAGCCTTTTCTCCACCACCATAATATAAAAAACTAACGGAGTATTGGGGTCATTCTGGGATGAAAGAATGAGGGATCAGTTTCTGTCACTTAATGCCTGAGTTTTCTGAGAATTTAGGTGCTAATAGGAAAAAGATAAGGTTAACATGACCCCATATCAATATACTCTTTCGACAACAAGAAGCAGTATTGGCAAATGGGATTAGTATATCGGGGACCAAGCTATTATACGGTACTTAAGAGAAAAAACGGGTGGCGTCGTTATGCTGATCTACAAGGAGGATTAACCAATAAAAACTCAACATGCAGAAATTTCGAAAGAGTTGATACCTTTGTTTTTTTTCACTTCACCATTTGAAAAAACGTATGTTAGGTTTTGTCCTTCACTACCCCAAAAAATGCAGTTCGATTTATTATTTTTTTGTTTTTTTTTAATTGGCTTAACAAAATTATGGTTCACTGTGTCACTCTATACAGGATGAACTAGTGGTCCTGGGCTATTTCAAAGTGGGCAGAAGATGAGGCTACCACTCGTTTCCAGGGTTATCAATCCGATTTGTAGCACACTGCAAGAGGCAGTTTTCACATTACTGGAAACTAAGGAAGTACTGATAAAAAGCAAACCCCTCCGTCCTGGAAAAAATACTTAAATCGTTTACAAAAACATACTATAAAATGTATCTTTTTCCGCATGCAAAGTCTTGCCTGAGCTTAAGACTGCAATTGTTGTACTATTACCCAATTCTTTGCTCCTCAATTTCACAAAGCTTATCCGAGAGAGCAGCTAGAATTGAATGCATGAAAGCAATGAGTCAAAATAAAAGTTAACCTCTACTCTCTGGTGCAACCCTTTGATCAAATCAGAGCAGACCGACTAGATGTGTTAAAGGTGACAGAAAAGAGCCATTTTAATGGAAGGAGTCTGTAGCATCACACAGAGAAAGCGCTTAGCTTTTTCCCATTGTGCTATACCACCTCAGGCCATCAGTAACTAGACGTGTAGTGAGACTCAATCATATAGTACAAAGCAACACTGAAACAGTTGAAGGGCTACTTCCCACAGGCCACTGTGTTGGGTACCAGAAGAACAAGCATTTACAATGCATTATTAAAGTTTGAGCTATTGGTGTTGCATTATTTAGCAATGCCAATAGCTTAATACAATTAAAATGTATCCGCATTAAAGCTAACTCGCAGCTAATAGCCGTGAAAAAACAGAGCCATGAATCTCCTGCGTCTGATAAAAGAGGCATACTTCACAGGCAGTCCTAGACAAATTGGGCATTTCAAAGCGGCCCGCCAGATACTTGTCTGGATTAACATGTAAATGCGGACAGCCCATCGGCCATTGTCGAACCTGGCGGCTGAAGGCGGGTGGCAGCATTGTCCGTCCCTCCCCGAGGGGTGAGGGTTGGCGTCACTCCTGTAACTTGCCGCTTTGATGTGAGCTCCCAATCCCCGAAACCAACACCTCAGCAGACCAAACGAACACATTAGCTGCCCAAACTCTGCAGCTGCAACTCTCTGCTAATGTGGAAGTAGCTACGGGAAGAGCAATAGCCCAAGAAACTTATCAAGAGCGCCGTCTTCCTTGAGAATTAGCAATAGCGCTTTCCCTTCAGATTTATATAATCATTAAGAAGAATTTGTTAAGGTTAAGGATGGATGCTTTTGTGTGTGAGATGCAGGATAAGGGGAAAAAATAAAACGTTTGCATAAAATTGTCTTCTGAAAAGCCTTCGAGATAAACAATGTTGTGTCTGTTTGTAGCGTTTAGCAGCATGTTGTTGCTGGGGGTTGTGCTCTGTCTGTGTACTCGAGATGAAGCAAAAATAAGCCCGTAAAGAAAATAATTAGAAACCGGTTTTGCAGAGTGGTCAAATGGTGATCTTTAATCGTGTTTAACTCAGACCAATTAGACCAGAGAAACTGCAATGTAAAATACATCGTGCCATGTCTATTAAGGGACATATCGAACTCAATTGGAAGAAGGGATAAAATAGACTAGTGCTTGGTGACCTCAGCTTTTTGGTCACATAGCCTGCATTTCCTTTTACAAATCCCGTACTACAAGTACCAGAATGGAAGGAGGTGGGTTACTTAGTCTCACTTGAAACAAACAAAACCCGAAATGTGTTCGCCATTTTTCTTTTAGGTTGCCCGTTAGTCCATGTTTTCCGTTGCATTCTGGGTCTCGCATTCCTGTTTATCCCCATTTGAACGCATGCCTGCAAATAACAAATTAAAACCAAATCCTGAGTGAGCTAGTTTCACAAAAGCGAGAGCCTTGTCTGACTTGAGTTGCACTCGAAGTAGTGTGTACAGTGTAACCTACCTCTGACCTCTGAACAGACAAAGGTTTACAATCCTCCTCCAAAGTGACAAATTGCACCTGGGTGGTCCATGAAAGGGATGCAGCTACCACCGCGCTCAAGGTTTCCAGGGCAATACGTGCCTAGTTCATACTCGTCATGTTTTTGCTTTGCATTCCAGGACTTGTAGGTCTGATTTAATAATTGCGTAAACTGGACTACAAGCTCCAGAACGCAAAGAAAAACACAATGAGCCATTCACTGCGTGAACCTGGGAAACTCGGGAGCTCTAAATACGACCAGGGTCTATGGATCTTGTAACAGACTAAAACCTTGAGCTGGTATCGGGGAGCAGTAGGGTTTAATAACTAACACCAAACGAGAAGGCAGAAGCAAGCGGCAGGGAAAGCGATCGCTTTCACTATCGCTTCAAAAACAAAGAAGCCCGCGAATGGTGCGCGCGTCACAGCACGCCATATGGTTTCAATTATCGCGCCCGTGTCTGGGCACGATAATTGAAACCATATGGCAGGAATGCGCGTAATAGACACCAATAGGCCATGGGCGGAGCAATGCGCTCGCCTTTGGCCTATTGTGTGCTATCTTAAAAACAAACATGCAGGCAAAGGCCAATAGCAGGCCACCAAAGTAAAAACACATGCACGAGCGTGTACAATTCCAGGGACCGTTTCGGAACCCCAGACAAAAGGACTCTTGCTGCGCACTGCATCGCTAGGCGCGAGACCTAAAAACTGCCTGCTTAACTGGGTTACCTTCACCATCCTGAGGTTATTTGCACACCTACCATACAGCCTATGAGTGTTATGCACGTGGTAGTACAGGAGCGGAACAGGGTGCCTCACGACCTCAATGGACAGTAAGGTTGCTCAGGACAATGTCCTGTTTGAGCCATTGCACTCACCTCTTAACTAAAGGACATGCAGTTCTCTATGTACCTGCAGATCCCTCACCTAATGAATATCCCCAGGCACCAGACTGGATCCAGCCCAGGGATATTCAACAGGTGAGGAATCTGCAAGTAGAAGTATTAATCAGAAATTATGAGCTTGCGAGGGGTAGCTGCTGGAGCTAGCGGCACAATAACATGGCTTAAAACAGGAGCATTGAAGAATTAGTTACCCAAAAAAGAAGAGAAATAAGTGCTAAAAGAGCAAAAGATTTTCAGGAAAAATAGGTCAGTCCCCACTGCCAAGTATATATACAAAAATTAAAGACGAAAGAATACTTAAGGACGTAATAACAGGATGTGTGCTTGCATGCATGCTACTGGGCTTACAAAACTACCATTGAAAGGCTTTTAAAGCCATTACAAGACTTCACGCTGACTGGCGTGGGTTGCAGGTGGGGGAACTAACATAAAAACCTTTTTTACCTCCAGCCTATCGGACTGCATGAGATGACTGTATGTCTTGTGAAACAAAATATTTCATCAAATGACTAAAGCATCCCATCACCGGTAGCGGCAACTTGCTCCAGTTGCCCGACTCCTACAAGCAGCAATCTTTCTGCCCATTGTGTACACTGAGAGATGGCAGTGTGTCTTTCTCTCTAGCGGACTGATGGCTTTCTCATCTGTGAAGACTGTGTACGCAGGTTACATTGGATAGGCACACTACAAACTCGGAAGTTTTTCGAACATAAGTGCATCTCAAATAGTTCATTTAGGAAGAGAGGAATTGGAACAAAAAGTTAATAGCTGTACTTGTAGTAGAGCTAGTAAAAATACAGTGCACAATGTAACGGACATACCTTTTTAAAATTAGAATGAGTAGCTTTACCATTCAATTAAAGGCTTCAGAAAAGAAAGAGAAACAGATTACTTCTAGGAGAGGAGGATTACAAATCTTATTAGATAGTGTAAGATACAATGACTGAATGCAAGTGGAACGAATTGGCTTAAAAATTAGCATGTTTCTAGATCATTGGCCCCGTTGGAGATTACACAAACTATTGTGTGATGTTTGATAAAATCTTCTTAAACAATCACGGTTCAAATTGATGCAATCAATAATTTGACAACACTTCCTACACAAATATCACTCATGTAACACCAAGAGATTTTCAATGTAAACTGACCATAAACAGGCGTTTTCCCAGGAAGAATCACAACCACCAGCTGTAGACCAGAATATGTATTCTTTAGATGTCTGAACATGGGTTCCACGCTATCTGCTCCCTGTGCATATTTACAGAAACAAGGTTGGCCCTGGATGGGCATTCCAGCATCTCGCGAAATCTTTCTCAATTGTTCTGTAAAAGACCTGAAAGATGTGCATTAATTGGAAAGGGTCAGCATAAAGGACACAACCAACATTTTTGCTTAACACTACATACATTCTAGAGCACTGAAGCTTTGGGGACTTGAGTGTCAGGTTTTCCACCATCAATAAACCAACACATAAGCCCTTTTAAAGGATGAAAACAGATTAGATGCTTCATCTTGAAAGTACATGGGCTGTATATATTGTGAAGCACAAAAAGATAACTATATGTCAACAGGATTAAAGAAAACCTTTGCTATCATAAGATGAGGGATTTTGGCCATGTGCTTCAGCTTCCACCTCAGGCTCCAGAGCAGTGAGGACAATGACATAGAAACCCAGTGCTTCAAGGTGCTGAAGTGCAATGAATGAAGCAGGGGGCGGATGCAGTACTGTCAAAGGGCAAATCAATAATACAATTTCTGATTAATACTTAGAGCTAACTTTGATTACCCTAGTTTATACAAACTATTACTTTTAAATTTACAAGTTAGTATTTCTGTATGGTCATGATTCAATAGAACATGTGAACAATTTGGAGTGATCATAATATCATACGACACCTTGAGAACACAACTATTCAAAGGGGTGACTCAGGTTGTGCAAGTATGAAACGTTATAAGGGGCGTGATGCAGGGAGTCAGGGTCAACCTGATGAGAAATGAACTGCATCTTACACTCGAGTCCATGACTTGACAAGAACAGCTCATTTTTTGGTAGCAAGATTTGTTTAAGCTACAGTGAAGTTAAACATCCGCACTCCTTCCTGCATCATGGTCTAGCAGAGAGGTACTTCCACATAGGTAGGATAAGACTGGAAACACTATCTCAACATCGTGTTTTCACAAACTGAATGATGGGAACAAAATTGTGTTGCTTTGGAAAACGGTTTCACTAGAAACACGGCACATTATTATTAGGAAAACATTTAAGGCATATCTGATGCAAATGTGCATCACTGTGTGCATGAAAGCAGCTATCTCATGCCTGAGAAGAACTTGTAATCATAAGGAGTCCTGTGAGTGACTCATTATTTCAAACAATAGCGTAAATCAGAGGACAATTGAGATGATAGCGATAGTGCAGAACCCAATGGCCAGAAAGCAGGCAGTAGGAAATCAGATGAGGAAGGGTCTGGCATTATTTATAAGGAATGAAGAGAGCCTGGGTACACAGAAGTAACAAAACCTATTGAATGATGGTAATTGGAAAATCAATTTAGCATTTATAAGGACAATTCTAACGCGATGTATATTGAAACAAATGGTGAATTTCACCACACTGGGGTCGATAATACAAGGATACACACCTCTTTAATAGAGACCACCAAGGTGGCTACAGTGGATTTGAGTTCTGTGTCTGGATAGTCAGGGCACCGGGTTTTGCAGGTACTAAGCAGAGACACTTACTCCCAAGCTCACAAGGGCAACAGAGGGGCACAGTTTATTTTTGGTACAAAGATGCATGGTAATTTGAGAAGAAAGTATGACTTTATAACTTCAGATATCTGGGGCTCCTAAACAGTTGGGTTAACCACTGATGCTGAGAAGGCTTTCACTCAGAATCATGACTATTCTTAAGCAGCACTTAAAAGGTTCATTCGGAAGCTGCTAATCTGAGAAATAATTTGCCTAGAGTATAAGCAGCATTTAATGTTAAGGTAGACAGGTGAATAAGGTTCCCACTTTCTATGGAGAGCAGGATATCCATGGTAAAAATGTTACTTCCCAACCTTCTTCACAGCTTTGGTAACGTACAGTATACACCTAGCAGGATTTTTTTTTACATAACTTTAGGAGGCTATAGGTTAAATTGAGGAACTCGACTACCATGTGTGGCGGAGCTGTTCATCTGCAGCTCTAATCTTTAAGATTATTCCAACACATACCAGTTATTATACTCTCTAAGCGTGCTACTGTTAAGCTGTTAACTGGGCCTCAAAACTGTAAGACAAGTGACAATCATGTACATGTTAGAAATATATAATCAGTAATAAAGTTACATTAAAAACAAAGAAGACACTTTAATAGTTAATTATCTCAAACCCACTGAGTACAAAATTAAACAACTCTGCAGTCCCATCACCTCATTAGAGGCATTTAACTATCCCCAAAGAGGGATAGTGGCTCTGCATATTACCAAATCAGCTTGCTTTCCTTGTATTCACCTCTACTGTGTGAATACTGAATCTAGTCTCTAAATTACCATTTTTAAAACCACCCAATGAGTCCCCTATCTGAATAAGAAACTTTTTTGTCTTCACTGAGCATGATGCGTGTCATTCGGCAACTGCATGAAGTGCGTGGTTGCTGTATGATCTGAGGTTTAATACAGATTCCCTGGAATATCCCCTTCTTAAGTTCAGCAGTGGCATCCTAAATTTAACCGCAATCTCAATGCATTGAAAATGAATGGTTCAAATTGGCCTTCACACAAACCATGCGGGTGATGTTACCACATCATAACTCCCGGAACCTCAATACACAGAACTTGACTGTGTTGAAATCCAATATTCCATTCACTTGATCCCCTCCGAAGCATTATACCAAGTGTTCAATAAACCTTGGTTTACAAGATTGTATAAATTATCAAATTGCTGGTTCAACCAGACTTGAGCTAATATGATTAAAGACACCAGCTTATTATTTTTTAACTTACAAGATTCATCTTCAGAGTGATGTTTTAGGCAACATGGCTTGTCCCCTTAATTGTGGGCATAGGGATAATATAAGTGAATGCAGGATCATTTTCAAGTTACATACTTATGTATATGACATCCTGATTGGATAATTTTGTATTTCATCTCGTATAGGTCTTGGTACAATGTTCTTGTTGGTTTCAAAACACAACAAAGTTAATATGAATTAAAGAGATAGGCAGTTAGGAAACCTGGAGGAAAGGTCTACTTGGATGGGATGTAGCTGATGAACCGCATTTCAAGAATACTAGAGGAGATGATAAACTGACAGAGGACCTAGTGGATTGGGCTGAAATGTTAATGAAACTGACAGATCCACCAAACAATACATCGCCTTGAATCTTGAAATAGAACACATATAGAAGGACTTATATGACAAAATGCATTGCACTAGGGAAGAGATGAAGGATAAGGGAGGTGGTGGTTTTGACAGACATAGATAAATGCAAAGGGGATACTCTAAATGTCTTTGGATCTGGATAAGTAGGGAGGGCTGGGTGTCTGGTATTGGTGTGTATTGATACTGATGGGTTGTGTCTTCCTTTCTATTTTTGTTTATGTTTTGCTTATTAATCAAAAGCAATACCATATATAAGGAAAACTGAGATGGGTCGATAGTGCTGAATGTGTGTAGAACTGCTAATAGCACAGAGCAGTGCCACCTACTCTGGCCCAAAGGTCATGTTTGTAAGGAAATGCCTCTTTTTGTATGGTCACCCCCACGTTTTTGGATTAAAGCTGCTGGTTTTGACTCAAGTGCGAGTGACCTGACCCCAAAACGTGCATGTCAATTGGCTCATTCTAAATTAGAATAGGCTAACCTACTTGTAAGCCCCTATTATATGGTAACTAGGGTGCCAAGGGCATGTAGGTTAGAGTCGCCCCAGGGACTGCAGCACAGATTGTGCCACCCTGAATGTGACCAAGGAATGTGACCAAGGTAAAACCTATCTCCCAGTCCGTCACCACAGACTACAAGAGCAATTTTGAACTGCTATTTCGACTTTGCCATTTAAAGAAACGGCAAAGACAAGCCTCCCCGGGCAATATGTTTAAGTCACCCCTAAGATAGGTCTAATGAGCTCTAAGGCAGAGTGCAGCATATTTCATGGGCAGAACATACATTTTACATGTCCTGGCAGTAAAAACACAAAACTGTTGTTTTTACTGTGGGAAGACTTGATCGCCCTATTATTGAGAATTGGGTTACACGCTGACTCCTCAGCTGCGCTAACTCCTTATCAGTGCAAACAAAGTTGATACTCCAAGGTATCAAACAACTTGTTACACTGAGGCCAACTAGATAGTCTAGTTGAAAGTAGTGTAATACATTGTGGTGTGCAACTTTAACAAAGTTTCCATTTTGTTAGCTTTAGGCTTGTGTCCTTAACGGTTACACAAGGAGCCTGCCCCCAGACAGCTTTCTTCTTTCCTGGGGACACAGGCTAACGACTTCCAGGAAGAGACAATAAAAGCCTGCACAGGAAAGAGGTTATCTCCCTCCTGCATGAAGCCACTTGAGCGTTGATCCAAAAGGTGAGTGTGAGAAAGTGCCTCTATTTGCATGGTTAGCCCCAACCTTTTGCCTGGTTTTGATGTGCTTTCAATTGTAGTGCCACAAGTGCTTCTTCCCTAACAACAAATCCCCAATTGGTACTTCTACTCCCTGTAAGCCCCTAGTAAATGGTGCCCTGGGTACCTAGGGCCTGGGAGCTAAAGAGGGTCCCCTGGGACCCTCCTCACTGGGTCCATACCACTGCCCTTGCAGCTTGCGTTTCTCTGTGAGAGAGAAAACGACAAATGCATGGGTGTCACGCCAACCAGCACTGCCTGAAGGCATGGGTAAGTCACCCCTCTAGCAGGCCTCACAGCCCCAAAGCAGGGAGCACTATACCACAGGCGAAGGCATATCTGCAGGAGCAGATATGCTCCTAAAATATTAGGGTCCATTCCTTAATATTGTAAGTGCCAGGGAAGCCATTAAGAGTACATGGGCTGGAAACTTTTCGAGTTTCACAGTACCATTATGGCTTCACTGAACACAGGAGTGCTTGTTACCAAACTATTCCTTTCAATAAATCCACACTGATGCCAGTGTGAGATTTATTGTACCATGTGCCCAGAGGGCACCTCAAAGGTGCCCCCTTAAAACTACCAACCCTAGTGCGGTCTCTGACCGGCTGTAGGCAGCCAACCACCACCAGACATGTTTCTGGATCCCCAGGGTAAAGAGCCCCTGCTCTCTAGGATCAGAAAAAATGGACATCCTGGGCAGAGGTGTCATGCCTCCTCCCCCAAGATGGGCTAAAGGAGGGAGGCTTCAAAGGCCTGCCACCTTTGTAATGCGACCTCCAGCCTATGCTGCTAGCAGCAGATGGCAGCCCCTGGTTCAAACCCCTACTTTGGGCGGAAAAACCAGCGGAAAAACTTAGAAGAATTGGAGGCGAGATGAACACATCATTCAGTCCCCACCATCTTGAAGATAGGGAGACTCCTACAATTAGGGCTAGGTCTATGCCCACCCCCCTTCCCACAGGAGAGTGGCATAATAGACGGTGTAGTCATCCAAGGTAAGGTGCCCAATGACCCTACCTGCTACTCCCCTAAAACACCCCTAAATCTAGCATTTAGGTGGTTTCCTCAGACCGCGACAGGCTCAGTTAAGAAGACTACTACCTCCAAAGGCACCCCTGCACCAGAAGCCCCTGGGCCTTGGTGAACTGAACCAAAGGTGCATCTTCGACCTTCTACAACTACGTACCTCTGCTGTTGTTGGTCTTCTTATTGCAACCATACAGTGCCACACCCTCAGCCTCTTTGCCGATAGAAGAATCCGCATTAAAAGCATTGGGCACCCAACGTCGAAATTGCACACGCCCGCCTCTGTGCCGCTAGTGGTATATGTTTGGTGCTGCTCTCCCACCGCCCGTGCTGGTGCTCTCCCCCAAAGCCTGGTCCCTGCAACCGATTCACTCAACTCAAGCAGAGAGGCTCCAGCCACCCCCCTGCCAACATTTCTATTGAAAAGCATTAGGCCGAACTCTGATTTTGACCTCTGCACCTGGCTGCCCGTGCCTTTGCTGGTGCAGTTTTGGTACTCACCTGACCCTTGGCCCTTGCTGAATTTGGTTCCGAAGACTGGGATTGTAAGTGCCTTACTTACCTGTTTAACCACAATATTGTTTACCCCATAAGATAACATTGAACTGTGGTGAAAAGTTTATAAGTGTCGATTTTTCAAAGTGAAAAGTATTTTTAATTAAAAAGTCTTACTAAAAAAACAAACAAAAAAAAAAAAAAACAGACTTACCTTATTTCGAAGATCTTTAACTTAAAATAAAGTACAAACAATTTTCTAAAATTGGTCTGGATCTTCTTCTTGAGTCGCGTGCCCATTATTGATCACTGTTGTGCACTAAATGCCTTACACTCCTCTGTGTTAGGCCTATGGCTGCTTGCCCACACTACCGCTAAGAGCACTTTGGATTTTACATTGAGCCCCGTACACTTTTCAGGAATCCCTGGATTCTGTTAACGGTATAACCAACTAGTGATGATTATCAAGAGCCAGCTTCCAACAGTGAGCTTTAAAGGAGAAGCCGCCTATGAAAGGACAAAAAGGCAACATTTGGGAAAGGAGCTACTCAATTGTCTAAGCAGACAGGCTGGCACTAAGGACAAGGAAACCAGCTGCCACGTATAAGAGCACCTTCAAATATCAGAGTTCAACATTTCTGCTATACAAAAACCCATTTTTTATTTAATAGACTAAACGTTTGATCCAAGTATAATCAGAATCGAGCCAACATATATGGTATGTAGGAAGCCGGCTTTATTATGTAGTGTACCAAAATTAGGTACACTGTGCAGAAAGTCAAGGCGACCCTTACTGGTTTACAGGGGCTTGTTTTAACAATCCCAAAGTGCTCTATTTTGTGGTAGTGTGGTCGAGCAGCTTGAGGCTCATCAGACGGGAGTGTTGAGCATTTGTTGTCCACACAGTTAGAAAATGAGACATTCAAAATAAAATTAAAGACCAATTTAGAAAAATAATGGATTTTTATATTGAAGTAGACACCAAGATCATTGAAATCAGGTAAGTACTTCTGGAGTTATCGTTTTTACTGCAAAACAGTACAATAGAAAAAGGTGACAGATTTGAGGCATGAGCCTTGAACGCCGTCATATTATCCTACAGGAGAAACATACACTGGATAGGTATGCTTGCCAACTGTTGTTCGGGTTGATCTCTTAGACTTAAGGTGGATAGGGGCAAAGGTTCATAGAACCACCAGCAGTTGAGTTTTCCCTGCCCTGGTGTGTCCGGGTGCAGAGGTTTTAGTCGAGATGGTAGCCTCGAGCGCTACATGGTAAAGTCAATGGAGAAACCTGTAACAAGAAAAAGGCTGCAAGTGGGGACAAGTCTGGCAGAAATGTTATGTTAATTATATTTATAGAGCGCGCAGTTACCCGGGGGCGTCCTGGCGCTGATAGCTCAACTCTACCGAGAAAGGGTAGCACAGGAAATGTAGCTGGAGGAAGCTATAAGTTAAAAAGCCAAGTTTTAAGTTCCTTCCTGAATGCGAGGTGGTCAGTGGAGTGCCTCAAACTCCAGGGGAGGGCAATCCATGCTTTGGCTGCACCTGTAATGAAACTTGGGGGTGCCTGTCAAGTCTTGCTGCCGCATTTTGCAGGATCTGCTATTTATTTAAGTGTGGAAATTTAGCGTGCAAACTGAACATTATCTGCGCCATCTTGCCTCTCCCCAGCGCCACGCATAGCAAATGCACGGCCGCCGTTTTAGGCACCCCACTCTCTCTCCCCGCTCACTCTCGATCGCCAGCGCTTTCCCCCGGCGCTGCGAGCATCCCCCGCGCGCCGGCCACCCCCGCTCTCTCATACAGGCCATAAACCCTCTCCTTCTGCGCGACCCTGCTACGGAACCACTTCCGACTGACAACCCATACATGGTCATGCCTCTCCTTTGATAACCCCCTTCCTCTGCGCCCCATTGTCTGAACTGGTCCCAGGCCATCACCTAGCCCTGCGGATGCAGTTTATTGCCCCTACTGTAAGGGAAACACCCCACATCAAAGGGATTACAGTAGAATCAAAGCCCCTACCCCCTGAGACCCGGCCGGTTGCACACACCCCCGGGAATTAGCGGAATTCCCTGCTGCGCGATAGCCATCTCCCACTGCGGGTAGGGTGGGAACCTCTACTGTAACCATGTGTGGGATCGGATCTGAGCCGGGGCTTCAGGGGATATTTCCCCGCACATCAAGGGAATCTCAAGAATGTACTATGTATAATAAAGCAATAAACCAGTGTATAAGAGACCAGGTCTCAGAGATGCAGTTAGAGCACCTCGTGACGATACCTTGCTGTCTGATCTGATGTGTTCTGCTCCGACGGAATAAAACCTTGTTTCCTGCCTTCCAGTCTCCGGCGCCTGCCTCTTTTATTGGTAAATTATCGAGTGGTATGAGAGGCGATTACCGCCGGGCAAATACTTGAAAGGATACCGACTGAAACTGCCGCTACCATTTAACAATTGGCGTCCCAAACGTGGGGCCCATCAGCGACACGTGGATCCAGTGGGAGAGGTCCCGACGACAGAGTGAACGACTGCAACGATCGGGAAAGCTCCTGCCCAATAGACCCTCGTCTGGCAGCCGATCATCCGAACTTCACTGGTTCCGAGCAGACCTCTCTCTCGAGTGATCTACGGTCCTGACTGGGAACCATCAGGAGTGCCGCGGCAAATACGGAGAGTAGAGGACGATCGGGCGCTGGAGGCGGAAGACGAGAAACTGTCCACGCGGTCCGGGTAAGGTCGTGATACACGACAAATTGAGAAATAATTGATTGATTGTTTGAAGCTTTGGAAATTCTAGTATTGCTCATTGATTGTTCTTTTTTGAGATATTCGCTGTCTACAAACGGGGAGGAGTAGAAATACTCTCTCTCTCTCCCTTTGCAGATAGTGAAGGGTAGGTAACGCAGACTTTTGTCCCCGTTGAAACCCGTCGTGCCTATCTTTATCTCCCCATTGATTGATTGTCCGAACATTGATTGTTTTGAAGAATAGTGCTTTTTGAGATATTCTCTGTTTGCAAATAACGTAGAATAGGAATATTCTGTCTAGTCTTTGCAAATAGTGAAGGGTAGGTAACGCAGACTTTTGTCCCCGTTGAAACCCGTCGTGCCTATCTTTATCTCCCCATTGATTGATTGATTGATTGTCCGAACACTAGTTGTTCGATATTGGTTCTTTGGAGGTATTCTCTGCTTACAAATAACGAAGAATAGAGATATTCTGTCTAGTCTTTGCAAGCAGTGAAAAGATAGGTAGTGCTGACTTTTGTCCCCGTTGAAACCCGTCATGCCTATCTTCTCCCCACTGATTGGTAGTTGGTTCTGCCCGGACCGCTTATTAGAGGTGAACCATCCGGCTCCACTGGAAGGCACCCCTAATAAGGACATGTTCACTAAATATGGACTAGTCGCCGTAGCCTATAGCAAGCTGTGGCATAAATATACCAAGAAGGACCCCGAAAGTCAGTGGCCACTGATGGGATCCTTCGACGACCATAAGATAGAAGCGCTAGAAATAGCTCTGCGTAGCAATAAGACGACGCCTACTATGCTTGACAGTATCGGCATGTGGCGCAAAGAAGCAACGCAACGGAAAAAGAGGGAAGAAGTAAAAGCAGAAAAGGAATTACGAAAGGCAGCTCACCTTGCCGCTAGAAAGTTAGAAGAGGACATAAAGGAGAGAAGGGAAACTAAACTAAGATAGGAACCCGAAACCTCAGGCCAGTACGCTGTTAGGACCCCTTCTTTGCTCTACCCTGAGTTGTCCTCCAAGCAGCGAACGAATGACGAGTTACTGTTAGGTCCTCCGATCATTTACATGCCCCCTCCGTATGCACCCTCCCAATCAATAGTACAACACCCACAACCCCCGAACACGAGCGAAAGCAGTACAAGGGCCTCGGCTCTCACGGCCTCCGCGCCGGCTGAGCCTCTTGTGCCGAACCCAACGTCAACCACAACGCCAGTCGACCATGAGATAGGAAAGAAAGAGTCCACCAGAATGAATCGACTAACTAAGGATGAACGAGCAGGAATTGACAAGATAGTAGGGACGCTGGTGGAACGAAAAGAAAGTGAGGAGTATATAACAGACGTGTATAACTCGTATGCCGACAGCCGCAGACGACACTTCGTCGTACGGCTCTGTTATCACGCCCTGAATGCATATGAGGATAGGTACCACGATAAAGGTCCCGAAGGCTTAGCGGCCCTATATAGGAAGGTAGACATTGGGGAAGAAAGAGAGGGCGATGTAACGAACCTCTTCACTCGTACACTCGAGGTCTACCGACACCTTAAAGAACATGGACAGACCACCAAAACAGAAACCCCCATAGCAATTAATCCCCAGGAAGGAAGGGCCGATGCCATGATGCCCATTAAAGAAGCTGCCCCCTACTGGGTCCCCCCACGGGGTCAGGGAACACACGACGACATCAACAACCCAGATGCGAAGGGAAGG
This sequence comes from Triturus cristatus, assembly GCF_964204655.1. Classification (NCBI taxonomy): domain Eukaryota; kingdom Metazoa; phylum Chordata; class Amphibia; order Caudata; family Salamandridae; genus Triturus; species Triturus cristatus. Next base: position 216,260,448 of record NC_140587.1, on the reverse strand, counting down.
GTTGTATATAACTGGGTCTATCAGCCGTGGGACCGGCAAGATATTTTGACTTTTAGAAAGACTCTACCCGACTTAAGAAAGAACCCGACTGCCTTCTACACGGAATTGGGTACAGCCTTAGGCTCAACGATAATGACGTTAGCAGATATCGACTTGTTCTTTGGGCTATGTCTGCCGGCTGATGTGTGGAAACAAATCCGGAAAGTTGACCACGCTGAGCCGTTCGGATATACCTGGGTACAACTCGATACCATAGATAAACAGCGAGAGCCAGGACAGAAACCCCCGAAAGCCATCTTAGAGCTCCCAGACAAGATTGTACAAAAGCTGAAGACTCTAATCCCAGAAAGAAAGGTAGACTGGTCGATAGTGACGGCTTGCCGTCAGAAACCCCAGGAAGATGTGTCTGAATACTTCTCCCGATTCGAGACTGTGTTTTCCGATTACAGTGGCCAAGACATGACCACCGCAACCGGACACCACCTCTTTGTCCAGAATTATGTAAAGGGTCGGTCACAGGAAGTTTCCCAGAAGCTACAGACCAGCGAGAGTAGTTGGGCAGCCTCCAAACCCGCAGCGATTCTCCAGATGGCCCAATACTACGAAAATCAGAAAAACGAGAACGATAGGGCATCAGAGAAGAAGAAAAAGGAACTGAAGGAGAGAGTAATGATAGCACAGTTGCAAGGGGTGACCATAGGAAGGGAACCCCCGAAAGAGAATTACCAACCAACCGCCCCTAGAAAGCTACCCCCTAGAGACCATACACCTGCACCCTACAACGGACGGAGAGACTTGGATGGGAATCAATGCGCGTTCTGTAGAGGGTTCGGACACTGGAAATCCCAGTGCCCGGTCCTTCTGGAAATGAACAAGAATAGGGACCCCAGAGACACAACATATGACCCCAGAAACAGAGGACAGGGACGAGGGCACACGAACAACACCATCAACGACAGGCCAGGCAGACCAAACACCTTTGATCGCCCCCGACAAAACCAGTATCAGCAGTCCGACTACGAAAGCACCCATGACTTCGCATAGGACCGCCAGGGACAAGGGAGGGATCCAGTCGAACTCCGTGTTGACCAGCAAGGTCCTTACGTTACCGCTAAGGTCTTGGGCACAAAATCTCCATTCCTGGTAGATACTGGGGCGACACGTAGTGCGTTATCTAAACGACTGATTCCTAGGGCACCCTTGTCTGGCTCACACGTAACCTCAATAGGCTTTGACGGAACGCCCTCCACTAACCCCTTATCAACACCAATCTCCTTTGACTTAGAAGATAACACCACTGACACGACCTTTCTGCTCTCCTCCAACACCCCCGATGCTATTATGGGACTTGATTTGCTAAAGCATTTTCGAGCCACTATCAGATGCTCCCCAGACGGAGTTCGAGTCATCCTACACGATAACCCAGATCTGTCCAGACCCTGTCACACACGGCGTATGCTCTCTATAACCGATGCTGATATGTCCCTACTCGACACATTACCTTCACATCTATGGGCTAAAACCGACTCAGATGTAGGGCGCATGGTGATCGACCCGGTACACATAACCGTCCGACCGGACGCAGTGCTCCCGAAGCTTCCACAGTATCGGATATCACCCGAAGGCGAGAAGGCATTGGTGGAAATCATCGAGTCCCTGGTCGAGGCAGGAGTGGTGGAAGAAGTAGTCAGTAATGTTTGCAACAGCCCTATCCTACCCATTGTAAAGAAGCAAGGCGAGGGGGATGAGAAAGCCTACCATTTCATTGTTGACTTGCGAGAGGTTAACAAAGTAGTCATACCCCAGTACCCCGTAGTCTCAGACATCACCACCATCCTCACCCTGATTCCACCCACTGCCACCATCTTTACTGTTATTGACCTCAAGAACGCATTCTTTTCCATCCCCATCCACCCAGACAGCCGCTACCTGTTCGGCTTCACTTTAAAAGCCCGTTCGTACAGATTCTGCAGGGCACCCCAAGGCTACACTGAGAGTCCCAGTATTTACAGCCAAGCCCTCAAGAGGCAACTGGATGCAGTCCAACTACCCGATGGAGTGGTGTTGATACAGTACGTTGATGACATTCTTTTGGCGGCCGACACCACTCCTCTCGCCGTCACAGCCACCATTCACCTCCTCCGCTTCCTTGCGGAGAACGGTCACAAGGTCTCCAGAAAGAAATTGCAATTCTGCCAGCCCCAGGTAACTTATCTAGGCCACCTACTATCCAAAGACGGGAGGAAACTTACCCCTGACCGAATTCAAACCATCCTAGAAACCCCTGTTCCCAAAACTCAGAAGCAAGTACGATCCCTAGTGGGCCTCACCTCCTTTTGTCGACAGTGGTTGCCAAACTTCAGTCTTACCATAAAGCCTCTGCTTTCCCTGCTGGCTAAGGATGTCCCCTTCCCCCTCCCCTGGACACCCGAATGCCAATCCTCCTTCAAAGAATTACGAGACGCCCTCTGCTCGGCCCCAGTCCTAGGAACCCCAGACTACACTAAACCTTTCTCCCTCTACACCCACGAAAGGGAGGGATGTGCGTTGTCTGTCCTAACCCAGTCCATAGGCCCTAAGCAACGCCCTTGTGCCTACTTCTCTGCCACTCTTGACCCCGTAGCCAGAGCTTTGCCCGCCTGCCTTCGAGCAGTAGCCGCCGCTGCTGTCTCTATCCGGCAAAGTGAGGGGATCGTGCTCTCGAACCCCCTCACAGTATTGGTACCCCATGCTGTTGATACCCTCCTGAACCAAACCAAGACTCAACACCTGACTAGCGCACGACTGACTGGGTATGAACTGACTCTGCTTGCACCCCATATCACATTGAAACGATGCACCACTCTGAATCCAGCTACTCTACTACCTCTCCCTGACGCTGACCCCAATGCATCCCCTATACATGATTGCGTGACCCTCACCGACGAACAAACCAAGAGTAGGGTTGACCTCCGGGATACTGCCTTCCCGGACCCTGACGGAGAACTGTGGGTGGATGGCTCATGCATCAAGCTCCCTGATGGCACCACCTCAGCTGCCTATGCAGTCACCACAGCTCGAACAGTTGTTGAGACAGCCCGCATCACACAGCGATCCGCACAGGCGGCTGAACTAATTGCCCTCACACGAGCCTGCATCCTGGCAGCAGGGACAACCGCAAACATTTACACAGACAGTCAGTATGCCTTTGGGGTAGTTCACCACTTCGGGCTCTTATGGAAAGAGAGGGGATTCTTGACTTCTCATGGCACACCCATCCTGCATGGAGATCTAGTCTCTGCCCTGACCGAAGCAGTCCTCCTCCCCACACGGATAGCTGTGATCAAATGCCAGGCACACAAGAAGGTGACAGACATTATAGGTCAGGGAAATGCACTAGCTGACATTACTGCCCGAACCACAGCCGAGAATAGGTCCACGACCCGCATGTACGTGACCAGGTCACAAACTGAGAAATGGAAGGATGCTAGGGAAACGATTAGGGATATCCAACTAGCCAGCACACCACACGAATTAACTGAATGGGCCCGGGTGGGATTGAAGGACGATGACGGTTGTTGGCGAACTAAAGACTCGAACAAATGGTTGCTACCCGACTCATACTTGATCCCCATGCTGACCATGGCACACTCCCCCGCACACATAGGGTCTGCCCCCATGATCGAACTCATCTCCAAAGTCTGGCACAACGACAGAATACCAGACTCAGCCAAACGTCTGGTCCAACAATGCCTAGTATGCCTCCAACACAACCCTGGGAAAGGAACTGCTGTACCCCGGGGAGGGTTTGGGGTCCCAAATCACCCCTTTGAAGTCCTACAAATGGACTATGTCCAGCTAGAAAGGTGCCAAGGTTTAAAGTATGTGCTTGTCGTTGTGTGTGCCTTCAGCAAGTGGGTGGAAGCCTACCCGACCCATGACAACACCGCTATGACTACTGCAAAAGTACTGCTGAAGGAATTCTTCCCCCGATACGGCCTTTGTCGAATTTTGTGGAGCGACAATGGCCCCCACTTCGTAGCCGAAGTTATCCAACTCATCTTAAAAGGGTTGGGTGTAAAACAGAAGTTCCATGCGGTCTTCCATCCCCAATCTGCAGGCCTGGTTGAGCGACACAATGCCACATTGAAGCTTAAGATAGCAAAAATAGTCGCCACCACAGGACTAAGATGGCCAGACGCTCTCCCACTAGCATTGCTATCAATGCGTTCCACCCCCACCAAACACCACTTAACCCCCTACGAGGTCGTCTTTGGGCGGCCCATGAACCTTTGGACTGCACCAAAACCATCATCCATCCACGACGTCCCGGACGTCCTCATGTCTATTTGTATAACCTAACTAAGACGTTGTCTGTTATCCATCAGCAGGTGCTGCACGCCATTCCCGATGTTTCCAGGGGCCCGGGACACGACATCCAACCCGGTGACTTCGTCTTAGTGCGTAACTTCCAGCGCACCAAGAGTCTGGAGCCCCGGTGCACGGGCCCCCTGCAAGTCCTGATCACCACCCGAACAGCTCTTCGAGTGGAGGGGAAACGCAATTGGCTGCATGCACACCACTGCAAGAAGGTATCACCGACCCTGACAACCACGGACAACATCACCGCCCAAGAGGAACTTCTGGACAAAGACCGACCATCCCTGAGCCGCTGCCCGGATACAGAGACACTTGAGTTGATTGAATATCCCGATCCCACTGTGCCATCCAAAGAAGGGTATAACTTGCGACGAAAGGAGAGAACTTCGGCTAAGCAGACCACAGGCTAAGTGGAAATCTCAGAACGGTAGCCTAGTCACCTCAAAGGCCACCAGGAGAGAAACTAAAACAAAGTCTGTGGTTCTGCCCGCTACCGAGTCTCTTGAAGGTGATGGAAGCGCCCGACATGAAGATGATGGAAGCAACCGGACGTCCGAAGATCCACTTAAAAAACCCAAAGACTGACCGAATGCACAGCTTTAAGACAATAGCACTTTTCATTTCCCTTCTCTTTTGCCTTCTCCTCGTGGTTACCTTCTGGATCATGGAGGAGAGCACACCCGCTCATAAGACATTGCTGACTACCGTTCAACCTACCACCACGAAAGAACACCATCTGATCTCACTTTCACCCCAACTCCGAGAAAGGCGTAAGGAGTTCTGGAATAACTCTTTTGTGCAGTTACTCCACCAACACAATCTTGCCACCAACGCCACTAACTGCTGGATCTGTGGATTGCTGCCCCATGCCACTGGGCACTCAATCCCCTTCATCCCTTCACCTTTTTCCGTCCATGGTTCCTGCCTCACTTGGCTGATCCTCCTGCAGGAGAGCTACAAGGACAATGCCACTTCCGGCAGAACCATGTCACACTTCTACCATGGGTTCTGGCTGAACAAAACTGGTAGAACCTCCGCCCTCTTCTGCCCTCTGAGATCGAACACTTCCTTTCACATGGACATCCCCGCCAAAGAACGAATTGAAATGCAAGTGTTCAACAATCCAGCCAGACCCACCTTCTCTTACCTCCGAAAACGGACAGCCGCCACCCTAACAGTGGCCCTGTCCGTCATCAACATCACTGGATCTGTATGCCTCGAAGGCCTGGGGGCACAGCTGGTGGGCCACAGCTCCTGCCTCATCACCCGAACATTGGACTCAGTTGACCCACCTTCCTTTGTTGCCTCCCCGAATATGTACTTCGTGTGTGGTACTAAGGCCTACACCTGGCTCCCGAAAGGTTGGGGAGGCACCTGCTACATCGCCTTTGTCCTTCCTCCGACGTATGTGGCTCCAGCAAACCATCACCGACAGAAACGTGCCAAAGACATTGTACAAACCGACTCCACCAGAGCACAGTTCATGGACGCAGTAAAGGGTCTTGTTCCGCTCTGGGGTCCGATGGCAAACAGCCGTGCCATCCGCCACATAACCCAGGCAGTCGAAACAGCAATGAACATTACAGCTGGCGCCCTCGCCAACAACACCGCTGAGCTTCAGGCCGTCCGCCTGGTGGCTCTCCAGAACCGCCTTGTTCTAGATGTGGTTCTGGCTGACCGCGGAGGAGCATGCCGCATCATTGGGTCCAGCTGTTGTACCTACGTACCGGATAACTCACCCTCAGTCTACAAAGCAATTGAACACCTCCACAGACTGTCCACAGAGGTCCATCAAGAACAAGAAGAATGGTCACTGGGGAGTTGGTTTTGGGACGCTATTAAAGGTTGGGGATGGAGGCTGTTTTCATTTATCCTCATACCAATCATGATACTATGTGGATGTTGCTTGGGGATTCAGTGTCTGCCACCTTTATGTTCGCTTTTTATGAACTGCATCTGCCCTAAGACTTTGGACTTTGAAACTGAGCGGATGAAAGCTCTGAATGAGGTGGAGGTACGGGGTATTATGGGGATAGATCCAAACTAGGCAAGCTGGCGAGACATGTTAAAAGGGAGGACTGTGGAAATTTAGCGTGCAAACTGAACATTATCTGCGCCATCTTGCCTCTCCCCAGCGCCACGCATAGCAAATGCACGGCCGCCGTTTTAGGCACCCCACTCTCTCTCCCCGCTCACTCTCGATCGCCAGCGCTTTCCCCCGGCGCTGCGAGCATCCCCCGCGCGCCGGCCACCCCCGCTCTCTCATACAGGCCATAAACCCTCTCCTTCTGCGCGACCCTGCTACGGAACCACTTCCGACCGACAACCCATACATGGTCATGCCTCTCCTTTGATAACCCCCTTCCTCTGCGCCCCATTGTCTGAACTGGTCCCAGGCCATCACCTAGCCCTGCGGATGCAGTTTATTGCCCCTACTGTAAGGGAAACACCCCACATCAAAGGGATTACAGTAGAATCAAAGCCCCTACCCCCTGAGACCCGGCCGGTTGCACACACCCCCGGGAATTAGCGGAATTCCCTGCTGCGCGATAGCCATCTCCCACTGCGGGTAGGGTGGGAACCTCTACTGTAACCATGTGTGGGATCGGATCTGAGCCGGGGCTTCAGGGGATATTTCCCCGCACATCAAGGGAATCTCAAGAATGTACTATGTATAATAAAGCAATAAACCAGTGTATAAGAGACCAGGTCTCAGAGATGCAGTTAGAGCACCTCGTGACGATACCTTGCTGTCTGATCTGATGTGTTCTGCTCCGACGGAATAAAACCTTGTTTCCTGCCTTCCAGTCTCCGGCGCCTGCCTCTTTTATTGGTAAATTATCGAGTGGTATGAGAGGCGATTACCGCCGGGCAAATACTTGAAAGGATACCGACTGAAACTGCCGCTACCATTTAACATAAGTGCCTCTCTTGGATATTCAAGTAGAGCCCATTACAATAATCCAGCCGTGATAAAACAAAGGATGAGACGACCGTTCGTAAACTGTCTTCTAGAAATCAAATGGGGGTTGGCTTTTGAGGGTCTCTGGAGCAGAGGTGCTTTGTCTGGTGGCTCACTTGCGTTGGAGGATCTCACTTACTTGGCTCTACCTGGTGATGGGGCAAACATAACAGCAGGGCCACTCTCGGAGCTGCAGATGACCCTTATCGGTAGGTCGGTCTTGGCTGGGTTCGTGTCCAGCTGCTGCAAGGGCTCCTGGAGGGTCTAGCAGCTGGAAACTCGCTGGGGAAACGTGGCTGACCTCTGGGAGCCACAAATTCCTTCTCCTGGGATGCTGTTTCTGCGGTGGTCCTAGGGGTCAGCAAAACAGTGTACCAGGCACATGCAGGCGGTGCCTGCAATACACCCCTGAAGTGGCTCCTCCACTTCAAGGGAGATGAGGACTGGTTGGCGAAGTCCTGGCAACCCTCCGAAGCTTTAGGAGGATGCACAGCTGCTGGACGAGTCGGGTACAAGATGTAGAAACCCTTCTTCGAATGTCCACTTCAGGTGGCCCATCTTAGGGGTGTAACCAGCCTGTAAGTGTGACTCGCCTTCTGATTCGGCGCGCTATAAAGAGCATCAAAATGAGGTACACTGTGCAGAGTCCAGGAAACATTTATTGCTTTACAGAGGCAAAAATGATGCAACTAAATGCTCTCTCTTGTGGTAGTGTGGGCGAGCAGTTTAGGCTTATCAGAGGGTAGTGCTGAGCATTTGTTGTACTCACAGAGGCAATATATGAGACACTATGAGAATAAATCTGAGACCAATTTAGAAAAATAATTATTATATACATTTCGATACCAAGACCTTCGTAAGCAAGTAAGTACTTTTTTAAATATCAAATCTGACAGGCAAGTAAAATGTTCACATAAATGTGCCTTTACGCATAATGCTTTTCTATGGGAGAAAAAGCCATACAGCATACAGGTACTTGCAGTAGGTTTCTGGGGGTCACCTTCAGGACAATGTGGTAGATGGGTAAGATCCACAGTACTACCAGAAGTTAGAGTTTACCTGCCATGGGGCCTCTTGGTGCAAAGGTGCTGGTAGGGTTGGTAGCTTTATATGCTACACCGGGGGATATTGGGGCACCTAAAAACAGGTTGTAGAGGGGGACTGGGGACAAGTCCAGTAGCTCGCAACGAGAGGCTCGGTTCACAAGGGTCCTGGGAGCAAGGCAGCACAGTCGGTTCTTGGAAACCTAGGCCAGGGCACTAGGGTGCAGATGGGTTTGGTCAGCTGGGCTGGAGTGTCGCAGGTCCTTGCAGTTGTCGGTCTCGCTGGTTGAGGGTTGTAGGAAAGTGGGGTTCTGTTGCAGAACCCCCCCACACTTTTTGCCAGACTACTGATGCACTTTTTCTTGGTGTGCCCTGGGTCCCTGCCAATCAAGTTCCCAGGGCCAGTGTTCTTTCCCTCAAACTAACCCAATTGGCATCTCTGGCCACAGGTCAGCCCCTGGTAAATGGTACCACAGGTACCCAGGGCGCTGTGACCAGGGAAGACCTCTAAGGGCTGCAGCACTTTTTGTGCCACCCTTAGAGGCCCTGTACCTTTACACACACACACTGCCTTCGCAGGCTGTGAGTTTTGATGCAGAACAAACTAAAGAGTCAACATGGCACACATCCCTGTGTGCCATGTCTACAACCCACTGCCCTGGCATAGATCAGTCACCCTTCTAGCTGGGTGCCCTATGCCAGTGGTGAGGATACAGGTGCATGAGCTCTGTGCCCCAACAGTGTCCAAGTCCATTCTTAGGCATTGTAAATGCAGTGCTGCCATTAAGAATATATGGTGCTGGGAGCTTGTCATACGAACTCCACAGCACCATAATGGCTACACTGAAAACGGAGAAGTTTGGCATCAAACTTCTCAGCCCATTAAACCCACACTGATGCCAGTGTGGGATTTAATGAAAAATGCACACAGAGGGCATCTCACAGATGCCCCCTGAAAAACGACCAGCCTCTGGTGGGTTCCTTGACCGGTACATACCAGCCTGCCACCACGAGACATGTTTCTGGACCCCTAGGGTGGGAGCCTAGGCTCCATGAGCCCAGAAACAAACCTTTTCCTGGGCTGAGGTGTTCACACTCCCACCCCCCCCCCCCCCCAGCCCCCCACCTCCTCCCTCCAAGAAGAGCCATATGTGGCAGGGAAGCTTCAAAGGCCTGGCAGCCTTTGTAATGTGACCCCACAGCCTCTCCTGCTATCAGGAGCAGACCCCCTTTCTGTCTCCCCTCCCTTTCGGCGGGAAGACGGGTGGGAAAAACTAGCCAGCACAGGAGGTGTGCCCACCTCTGCCAACTCCACCCCTCAGGTGGGGGAGGCGAAGTGAAGCCCACTCTCCAGTGCTCGCCATCTTGCAGATGGCAGGCACTCCCCAATCAGGACTAGGAAATGAGCTCACTCCCCCACGTGGGGTGAGCACACCAAGGGTGTAGTCACCCTAAGGACAGTAGCCCATTGGCTACTGACCTCAAGACCCCTAAAACGCCCCCTAAATACAGTATTTACGGGGCAGCCCTGAACCAAGAAGTCAGATCCAGCCTATCTACAAGATGAAAAGAAGCAGGACTAAGAGCAGTGCAGAGCTAACAAGAGGACTATGCCCACTGACTTGGATCCAGCCCCGTCACCCCTCGAACCTGCTCCTGCGAAATCCCGGCGTGTCCAGCATCTAGCAACCTCACAAACCCCGGAGGACCTGCCTGCCTTCACTTCCCAGACTGTTTCTCCCATGAACACCGGACGTGTTTAAATTGCAGCTTCTGATGCAAGCCAGAGACCGCAAATCCAGCCCACTCTGCACTCGCCGAGCCCGGCCCGAGCGGAAAAACACCACGAGGAGGTCCCCCCGGCGATCCTGACCCGAGATCCAGCGACCCCTGACCTGCCTCAAGCCTCCAGACCATGTCTGCAGCCTCAATCCAGAGGACCCCCCCCTACCGCGACCAGAGCGGGTAAGAAAATCCGACGTCACAAGGCACCCCTGCACCTGACGCCCCACGGCGTTGTGTGCCCAAACGAACGGTGCCTAACAAACCCACAGCATCCCAACTTATCCCTCGATGTGGTAGTCACACCCAGAAGATCCTTGTCCCGGAGCCTGCAGTGTTTCTTTGTCCCAGAGGTTCTCCATTAGAAACAGGGCACCCTACCTCAAAACAGTACACTGCACCCGGCCGCCCTAGTGCTACTTTGGTCCCCAACTTGCCCTGAGCTTAACCCTAGGAGCTCTGCTCCCACAATCCAGTGGCCTGCTTGCCAGCAGCCACTAACCAGAGGCCCACTATTGGATAACATTGGGCCTCAAAACTCTGCACCTGGCAGCCCTAGTGCCACTGAGGGTGCAACAACAGTGCATCACTGATCCTGGGAGACCCCTGAGTCCAACCCCAGAACCTTAACTGCCACAGCCGATTACTTACCTGAGAACCGTTAACCTGTTTTCCCTCCATAGGATAACATTTCGCCAGTGTGGAGTTTTGAAATCTAAAAATATTCCTTAAAAATCGCACAAATAACCAAATCGTGTTTACTCACCTGTTTCCAGGAAATGTCGCAGTGCTGAATCTAGGTATCCAGCACTGAGATAGAAAAGTAACGTAAAAAGTAACTTACCTGCAATTTATTATAGAAGCCCATTCATTTCAATGAACTGCTCCAAAAAGTTTCTAAGTGTGGAGTTTTGAAAACTGAAAATATTCTTTAAAAATCATGCGAATAACCAAAACGGAATTACTTACCTCTTTCTAGGAAATGTCCCAGTGCTGAATCTAGGTATCCAGCACGGAGTAAGAAAAATTTACTGAAAAAGCCTATTCATTCCAATGTACTTCATTTACGAAGTGTTGCATACTACTGCTCCCCTGTAAATCAAACAAAGTACAATTTCTATTGCATTTTCAAACTGTTCTACATCCAGTAACTTATTACTGAAAAGTATTTAATGCTTACCTGTACCAGGCTTGCTTGGTTCTAAAAATAAACAGTACATTTTTATACAAACACATTTGGCCTAGAGTTCAGTTCTTGAGTGTGTGAATTAATTTGCTGACTTACTGGGACACCAAATGCTTAACACTGTCCTCTGATACTGCCTTAATGCTCGACCAAGAGTGTAAGTTTCTATCTAACTTTAACCTCTGCCTACTTTTGGGGACTCTTGGACTCTATACACACTGTACCTCACTTTGGTCCAGTACATATAGAACTAGTTGTGAGAAAGTGCCATCTTTCTTGCATGGTATGCCCCCACTTTTTGCTGAATGTATTTTGACTGAGTGTGCCCTGGACTCCTGCCAATCAGGTGCCCAGAACCTATGTTCCTTCCCTACAAAAACCTCAAACCCAAATTGGCAAACCCTGGCCACATGTCAGCCCCTGGTAAATGGTACCCTAGGTACCCAGGGCCTTGTGACCAGTGAAGGCCTCTAAGGGCTGCAGCACTCATTGTGCCACCCTTGGAGGCCCTGTACCCTAACACACACACTGCCCTTGCAGGCTGAGTGTCTGGGTACAAGACAAAACAAAGAATCGACATGGCACACATCACTGTGTGCCATGCCCACCACCTACACTGTCCTGGCATAAATCAGCCACCCCTCTAGCTGTGTGCTCTATGCCAGTGGTGTGGGCACAGGAGCATGAGCCCAGTGCCCCTACAGTACCCAGGTCCATTCCTGGGCCCTGGAAATGCAGTGCTGCCATTTAAGAGTACATGGTGCTGAGAGCTCGTCAAACAAACTCCACAGCACCATAATGGCAACACAGAAGACTGAGAAGTTTGGTATCAAACATCTCAGCACATTAAATCCGCAGGTGGGGGAGGCGAGGTGAAGCACATCTCCAGGCGCTCACCATCTTGAAGATGGGAGGCCCTACCCAATCAGGATTAGGCTACTGCCCCCCTCCCACAGGAGAGTGGCAGAATAGGGTGTGTACCCACCCCAGGACAGGGACCCATTGGTCCCTGCCCTTTACCTAACTGTAACACCCCTAAATGTAGTATTTAGGGGCACCCTGAACCTTCCTTCCCCAGGTTCCAGATTCCAAAATACAAAGAAGAGCAAGAAGAAAGAAGACCTGCCGTGCAGCTGCTAAGAAGAGCAAGAAGAAAGAAGACCTGCCATGCAGCTGCTAAGAAGAGGAAGACACCAACTGCTTTGGCCCCAGCCCTACCGGCCTGTCGACCCTCGAACCTGCTCCTGCACCATCCCGGCACCTCTTGTGGCTAGCAACCTCACAAACCCCGGAGGACCCGACTACCTTTTGGCTCTAAGCCCCTGGGACTCCCATGAGCAGAGGCTCAGCTCATAATCAGCTTCTAATCCCTGGCATCAGCCTGGAACTGCGAACCCTGCACACTCTGCACCCGCCAAGCCTGGCCTGTGCCGGAGTGAACAAAGACCACGAGGACGACCCCCCGGCAACTGTGACCCCCGAGTCCAGCACCCAAGGACGCTCCTGACGACACCTGCAGCCTCAGAACCAGGTACCCCCCCAACCGCGATCAACAGAGGGTAAGATTTCCCGACACCAAAAGGCACCCCTGCGGCCCCCTGTGCCCAACTCCTGGGTACCTACCTATACTTCAACTACCCAATTTACCTCTCGATGTGGAGGTGGCACCTGAAGAATCTTCGTCCCCGAGCTTGCAGCCTTTTTCCAACCAGGAGCTTTGCCATTGAAATCAACTGAGCACCCAAAGGCTCAAAAGCAACTTGCACCCAGCCGCCCAAGTGGCCCTGGCAGTGTAACCTCTACACCTATCTACTTCCCCATTTGCCCTGAGCAAGTGACCAGGAGCACAGTTCCCACAGCCGCGTGGCCTGCTAGTCACCAGTCACCAACCAAGGCCCCCCTGCCTCCCATAGGATAACATTGGGCCTAACTCACTATGCACCCGGCTGCCCCTGCGCCGCTGAGGGTGTAACAACTGTACCTACCTGACCGTGGGAGACCCCTGAGTCTGTGCCCAGAACCTTAACTTTGCCAGTCGAGTACTTACCGAACAGCAGATAACTCAATTTTCTCCATAGGGTAACATTGACTGGTTTCTCCTGAAATTTCTTTTAAGTGTGGAGTTTCTAAAACTTAAAATATTCACAAAAATCAGCCGAGTAACGAAACCGAAAATACTCACCCGCTTTTAGGAGAGATTCCAGTGCTGGATCTTGGTGCCCAGCACTGACCCTGAAAAATATTCACAACCGTACTTACCAGTAACCCAATTTTCTTCCATAGGAAACCATTGACTGTTTTTCTGTGAAGTGACGATTTTTGCAAACTTTAAATACTCATTAAAAATCGTGCTAACTGTGAAAACGCAATTATTTACCTGTTTTAGATAGAGATCCCAGTACTGCGTCTAGGAGCCCAGTAATGTATTACAAAAGTAACGAGAACCTACTTTACCTGCAACAAGAATTTTCTTCCATAGGGAATCATTGACTGTCTTTCTATGAAATTTCTTTTAAGTGTCAACTTTTAAAATAGCGAAATATTTCCTAAAAATCACAACAGTAACTAAGTCTACTTTTATCACTTGTTTCTAAGAACTGTCCCAGGACTGAATCTAGGATCCAGTCCTGGAGTTACAAAAGTAATCCTGAAAGTAATCTATTGCAAATAACTTAAAACTTCCATTGAGCTCAATGCATTATTGTGTTTGAAATTGTGTTGCCTATTGCAACAACCTGTAACCAGTATTTACAAAAGTCAATTGCAATATTGCAAAAGTATTTACCTAAAACAGACATATTTTTATATAAACCATTGGCCTAGAGTTCAGTTATTTTGTGTGTGAGACCATTTGCTGACTGAGTGTGTACAACAAATGCTTTACACTGTCCTCTGATACTGCCTTACTGCTCAACCAAGCTACCACTTTAGAGAGTAAGGTTATATCTAACTTTAGCCTCTGCCAAACCTCTGGGGACTGTGGACTCTGTACCTATTTGGGAACAGTATATACAGAGCCACACTCTCACACTAGTTTCTTACAAGGGTGCAAAAATCAGGACACCTGGGCCACTATGGAAGTGGGTCTCAGCGGTGCTGATGTCCCTCGACGGCTGCTCAGAGTCGTTGGAGTCCTGACTGGAATCAAACATGCTTTGGTTGCTGCAAGGGATCCGTTGCCCCATGTATTAGTGCTCTGCGGCTCGTCAGTCCTGGCATTATCTCACTTGGGGAGACGGATCTGAACTTCTGGGGCATGGTGACCTCTTCCTGGGCGTCTGCTGCTTCGGTATGACCGTGGAGCAGCAGCACAGTAAACCAAACTGTGCTGCTTTGGTGCATGCGGACTGCAGGGGACTAGCTCCTCTACTTCAAGGGAGATTGCTGGCAATTTGCGAAGGGCTGGCAATCTACCGGGGTTCTTGGTAGAGGCTCAGCTCGAGGACGAGTCTGTTACTTCACGACTGTCAAGACTGGTGCAGGTAGGGGTTGGCGCCAAAAAGTTCACAGGAAGTCTTCAGGTCTCGTTTTCACAGCTATTCTTTGTCCTCTTCTTCTGGATCCGTCGAAGGGGAGTGACAGGTAAGAGTTTTCATGTTCACATTAGGTAGCCCACCTTAGGGGTAGAACTGGGCTGATAGTAAACACTACTCCTGACGAGCTAATTTTCTCACCTGTTCTGGTCCAAACAGGCTCGGGCAGGGGGTGGCATTTCCCCTGTATGTGGAAATGCCTGGGTCGCATATCAAAGGCAGCAGAGGCCTTTAATGCCTCCTGCCTTGATATGCTGATAATTTAGCCATCCTGCTTGGAGGCAACAACACCTCCGGCCGGAGCAGGCACAGTTTCTGCCCTCAGAGAGCATGGGCTCTCATCTGCAGAGGGTCAGAAACCTGTCTGTAGTGGCCAGCTGGTTTACACCAGTCAGCCAGTACACTGGAGGTTGTACTAATAAATGCATCACTGGAATCAATGTGGGTTTATTAATACGAGATGCTTGATACCAAACATCTTTGGTTTCAGTGAGACCATCATGTAGCTGGGGAACTCTAAATCACCAGTTCCCAGTACATATACTTAAGATGGCTTCTCTGTACACCGGTAATCTTCAAGAATCGACTTACACATCACAGGGGCATATTTGCTTATGAAGATATGTCCTCACATGTAACAATGCACCATGCCTTAGGGCTGTAAAGCTTGCTGTGGTGGTGACTTACAATTAATGCATGCAGTGTCTGTAGGCATGGCACACAGGTGGTGAGTCAGGTCATGTCATCATTTTTGTCAGCATATGATGGCAGTGTGCATGAATGTGGTGAGGGGACCCTTAGGTGGCACAGTACATGCTGCAGCCCTTGGAGACCCTCTTTGGTACCAATGCCATAGGTATCGTGGGTACCATTTACCAGGGACTTACAGGGTTGATAAAGTCCTACTACATGTAGTTTGGTTGAGGGAAAGAACAGTGGCACTGGAAACTGTTTAGCAGGCTTCAGTGCACTGACAAGAGTTGAAAAAACAGCATCTAGCAGTTCAAATGGGAGCAAAACGTGGGGGGCATCTGCATATAAATTCAGCTTCCTACAGGGTTCATATAACCCCTGACTTCCCTCTTAATTCACTAATAGCATTGTCATCAGGACGGGGCAGGAATATTTCTCAGTTCATGCTTAAAAACTCACTTTTAATAAATAGATTACTATAGACAGAACATTCACCATTGGAATGGCCACAAACGTTCCCACTAAGATGCTGTATTAATGATAAATCTATATAGCATACAAACACGGTTTGGAAATTTGTTTTCAGCAAAATATGTATGATTTGCACATCACCAAGTAAAGCGTTCCGATTTGTTTTTATCCTATAAAATCTTTTTTTCACCACACAGAAATACAAAAATGTGCCTTGATAATTACAGAAATATATTTTGAAATATCTTACAGGCTTTCATTTCACATTCTTTGTACAGCAAGACTGTCATACAGTTCACTTTACAAAATCTTCCAACTTCACAGTCAGAGATAAAGAAGGTACTTGTAGGAAGACTTTTGCCCTCTGTCTCTGAATGCAGAGCAAATGTGACAAGATAAAAACAAGATTTAAATTCATCTTTATTGCTCATTCACTTTGTGAGCGAACAGAACGGCTGTTATTTGACTGCTTTCCGGGACGGTCGAGCAGGCCCTAAAAATAGCTCGCCCTGATAAAATCTGACTTACCATAGCAAGTGGGCGAGAAGATTTCTCTGGGCACGAGTTCCACCTTATGAAAGGAGGCGTTCCTGAAAGGATGTGGAATAAACCGGAGGGGAGGGGCGGGAAAACGCCTGGGTCACAGTGTGGAGACACCCCTCCCCCCGAGGTATATTTGTCAAGGAAGTCCCTTGAGGAGAAGACGGAGAGCGCGAAGGCTGAGGCTAAGAAAGAGGGCAAGGTGGTGCATGGCTAAGGGGCGGGTAGCGTTTTCTGTTTTTTTGCAAACATTTTCTGGAATTTGAAAGTCCTAGGCCCACTCGAACGACAGCTGATGTTTTGAGGGTGGAGCAGCATGCACCCAACGGCGGCCAAGGATGCGGCCTGTGTGGGGGTGGATGACCAGGTATTTCTGATTTCAGTCACAATGCTCTTGCATCTTATGGAGAATCGACTCGACTGCACCAGAGTAGAATTTGCTGGTCAACGCCAAAGAGTTCGACCTAGAGTGTGCTTTCGGCACCAAGATTCCAGTCGGTGCTGAAGCTTGGCTCAGTGCCAGTGTGGCCGGTGCCCAAGCAGTCTGTCTCGAAGTCTTATTTGGCACCGAGCCGAAGCTGGGTGGGGCGTCCGAAGCAGTTTGTCAGTGTCGCCCATGGCCCTTAGGCAGTGGCGATGCAAAAGCCTGTCTCTGGAGTTCCAGAATGGCAGAGTGCCCTTTGACTGAAGGCTGCTTGGGATGAGTGCAGTGTTGAGTGGGAAAGGATGCTGTACTCGCAGACTGCTGAGCTGGTGGAAGGTCCTTGATCTCAAGGTCGAGGCCAGAACTTTCTCCAGGGGAGAAAGTCTATTCATCCACAGCCAATGGTTATGTGTGTTGCTCCATCTCAACATCCTCGATACCGAAGAGGTTTAGGTTTAGGGTGTTGCGTCTGTCCCTATTCGGCACCTTGAGTCCAAGAGAAAGCCCAACGGACTAGGCCCAGGAGGGGCCACAGTTGACTCGAACCCTGCTCGAGCAAAGTACCTATTTTATGTTTAATACTGGAAATAAGAGTTGGACAGTATGATCACAGATGAAGTGGCATGAAATGCCGGCAGGCAAGGAACCAGTGGTGGATGGCTTCCAACTAGGATTTTATAGCCTGACTGAGAAATACTCTATTCCACTACTAAGGAAAATGTTTCAGGACACCCTATCCAAGGATGGCCTCCCACCGGAATTTAATCAGGGATACATATCACTGATCTCTAATACGGAATGAGACCAACTGAGATGTGAAATTTACAGACCAATCTCTTTAATTAACTTCAATATGAAGATATTGTTCAAAATCCTGTACACACGCCTGAAAAGGTTCATACCCTCACTGGTCCACAAACATCAGGTGTGACTCTTCCCAGAAGATCCTCTCGTAACCATATACAAGCACTTTCACATCTACTGGGGCATGCGAATGAGCAGGCAGCCCTTTCGCTAGAGGCGGCAAAAGCCTGCAATTGTGTACAATGAAGCTACCTGTTTCCACTCTGGTATGAATGGGATATGGACCGTTTTTAATACAAAAGATCCATAATTAAATGCAATGGATTCCTGTCGAAAACACTCAAAATGAGTTAGGAACTAATCAAGGATGCCTTTTGTCCGCCTTGCTCTTTTTAATCACCTTAAAACTGCTAGTGACTGCTATCAGCAGAAAACCTGAAATAGCTGGCATTAGCACGTCGGCAGGCAATTTGAAAATGATGTTATATGCCAATTACATTTTGATGACACTGTCCACCCCTGGCATATCTAAGCCTGAGGTTTATGTAAACAATTTCCCTGCTTTCTGCTTTCAAATGATACAAGATTAACTTGACACAGAGTGAGGCATTGCCCATATCCCCAGTCACCACAATGCAAACACTTGCCGGTCTCCTAGAAACTGGCAAAAATTAAATACCAACACTTTCCGGTCTCCTAGAAACTGGCAAAAATTAAATACCAGGATATTTTCATGAGCAGGAACTTACAATGATGATAAAGGACAGACATCCTCAAGGAACAGATACTGAAGAACTTTGCCAAATGTAAACATCTACATAATTCCCTTTGGGGATGGGTGCAAACAATCAAAATGGAAGTGGATCCTAACTTCAATTATGTTTTTCACACTGCTATCATTGCCAATATCCTCTGTGTAACATATAAAAAAATATATTTGCCAAGGAGCGACTGTAGCTATTAAAGGCTAAACTGTATACAACTACAACAGTGGGAGGCCCACGTCTCCCACGTCTAGAACTGTATCATATGGCTGTATATTTGACAAAACTTTCTTCCAATTTCCATACCAAACTGGAGGCCCTAGACTGGGTACTACTGGAGAATCATCCTTAAGGAGGCATCGGAGGCACTTTGCTTCTATACAGGAAATATGCAACATAACTTACAAGACACAACTCCATCATTTTAGAAAGCAGCACAGTGTGGGAATACAGCCATAAACTACTGCAGCAGAACGGAGATCTATATATTGCCACACCCATTTAGAATATTACAGTAATTAAATTAAATAATGAAACACTTAATTGGCCCAGGTGGTCGCAGATGGGTATCCTCTACGTTAACCAGATTCCTCAAGATGGCACATTTAAATCGTTTCAAGGTTTGCAGGAAGACTCATCTGGAGCCTGCATAATTCCTGAGCTATCAGAATTTCAAACATATTCGACTGTGGAAATTAAAAAGCTGTCTTGCTGACTTGAAACATTCCACACAACACGTATACATGGCTAAGTGAGTGGCCTACCAAAAACTGCTCTCAAGCATTTATGAAACCAGAGATGATATTCTATACTCCAAAACCACCTCAATGAATCTCTTTAGGAAATGGAAGCCATATATATCTGTAGGGGCTTAACAGATTAAAGTGACTAGAACTATTTCATATCTACACATAACAAAAGTCTCAGGGAAGTGCAGTTCCAATTTAGCTATTTCAAAACCCTGCACCCTGTCTATAGCACCACTAATCCCAGAAGTGTTGGAGGTGTGAGCATCATAGAGGAAACATACATATTTTATAGGCCTGCCCACCAATTCAGCCATATTGGGTATCAATCTGGGAATCACTTCAAGACGCCATAGAACTACAAATACAACCCACCCACAAGCTTGTCCTAATGAATGCCACATTGCCGGTATAACTAATCACAAATAAACGGCTAGACACATCTCCAGCAGGCTAATGCATTGGAAAAGGTCTGAACATCCTACAACAAACTTAATACTTGGCTGCAAATATTTGAGGACATCTTAGGGGCTTATATACATTAGTGCTATTGAATGAAATGTTCCTGCTATTATTTATCTAAATGGATTATTTTTGCAAAGTAAGCTGTTCGGGCCATCGGTATAAACCTAACCGGTAAGAATTTGATGTACTCTTGCTTAGCACAGAGTGGGTGCTGTAGATTTTCTTTCTTGTTTCTTTTATTTGTTCTAATATTCGGTAAAGAGAGTCCCACCAACCTAGATTATCCTTGCCTGTATTTGTATAGAAGAGAAAAATGCTGTTCTTAGTCTCGTACATTGGACTCTGTTGTAACTTGTGGGATTCAATAAAAAAAAAAGATTGAAATGAAAGGGAGCACTGCTAGCAAAGATCAGAATTCTATGCACACCAGGAACTGCCTTAACCCTAAAAATGCAAATGGAAACACAGTGTTAACGACAAACGAACCCTATGACACTATCAAGGTGTGCCTAATGAACTATATTCCATATCTTCGGCTCTTGAATAACATTAACAGTTGCAATGTTCATAGCAATGATCAAGTAAACTAAGTGCAGGCCAAAAGTCCCTATTGAAAGGGCAAACAATGGTTTTGGTTTCAAGTGCCACAAGGAAGAGCCAAACCAGCTGTACTGAGACAGTTTTGAGTGAACGTATCCCTCATGGAAATGTTGCTTAAGGTTATCAAAAGAAAAATGTATTGCAAAACCTAAGGCATGCAAGTCATAATTAGCAGTAGGTGGCAGTTAAACCTCAGCTGGAGAGTCGTCTTAAGGCTGCAGACGTCTTTAGCATCAGTATCAACTTTTTAATGCTCAGTATTGAACAGAGCCCGACCTTGTCTAGGTAGCTGTTTATCTTAATCATATACAGATATATATGATCGTTCTGCAATCATCAAAAATTGATTAGGGAGGGACTGTGAATTTCATTTTCACAGTCTCATCACAGACAGTTTGAGCTGTCTGTCTCTGACATCACTTCATTCCATTATTCAAAAAATGTTTACAGAAAAACTTATTTTACAAGGAAATGCTGGACGAAGCGTTCATGTTAACAACTTAAGCCACTCTCAACTCCGATGACAGCTGGGCTGGATTTTCTGGACACTACCAAATACACCTCACCCGCAACCCATCACTAGAAACAACCACAACAGTAAGACTACTTTCCATAAGAGAGGACATAAAATGTAAATGTGTTTGTACTTATATAGCGCACAGCTACCCCATTTCGGGGTTTCTCGGCGCTGTACTCATACCGCTAGGAGTGGACATTTCACAGGGCATCCCCAGGGTGAAGCCAGGCATCCCAAGGGTGAAGCCAGGCATCCCAGCGCTGTTGGGGCCATTGTTGAGATTAAGCAAGCTATTGCCCTGATTTGCAGCGTGGGACCTATGATTAGAATAGGCACTGAGGCGAGAAATCAAGTCCGAGGAATTATGAGCCCAAGACCCGCCGAGGCGGGAATTGAACCTTGGTCCCGGGCCAGACCTCTGCATCAGGGTCTGCCGCTATAACCATTGAGCCACACTTCTCCACATACAAATAGCAGATACAGAGCAACTTAACTGCATAGCATATATTCTGATCACTCAGTAAACAACCTCATGGGGGGCAGAGGGGGGCAAAACGTCAATCCCTTTAATTTCAGTCTGTAGTACTTTTAAAGTGAACAGGTCCTGATGAATTAATTGGACATCAATACACATTTCGTTACCATATTCTTTGATACTCTCAAGGCCCTGAAAGCTGCTACTACCGCCAATGAATGCAACCATATAACATAACAGGTGTATTTGTAATGCGCACGATTACCCATAGGTGTCCTGGCGCTGAATAACAGATGTTTATTGTTACCCAACTCAATGGTACTCATTTTATCGACCTCAGATGGATAAAAGGCTGAGTGGACCCGCCGGGATTTGAACCTGTGACCATGAGGTTGAACACAGGCCCATGCAGTGGCTGCATTAGTCCACTGAGCCACCAGACCCGGCTAGGGTCTCATACCCTCCACCACCCCAAATTTCTTACACTAAATACTTACGCCTCAGGGAAAGAAACCAGACATCCAAATATTAGCATAAATTGTGCCAGTAACGAACCAATATACAGCCCTTTGATTTCCAAAAGTTCTAAAAGCTAAAGCTTTCTTCTGCCAACCAACCTCCTTATCATAGTTGCCAAGGTTTCAGATTCCTATTTACCACATTTTCATGTCAGTGCAATTATGAGTGACATTTCTACAACTATGAATGACACTTTCTCACGAGCAAAAATCAAATAAAGAAGGCGAGGGAAATATCAGAAATAACACCTATTTTAGCAACGTGACCGCCAGCAAAAGCATATTATCATAGCAAGTCAGTGCAACAGTAGGAGATCATGTCTTACACTTTTACGTGGAAAGCTAGCGCCATGGAGCCAGACGGGCCCGCTGGTCTGCTATGAATGGAGGCAGCCCCCGGGCAAATAACGCCACCGCCGCATATTCTAACACACAACTGCTTCTGGCGACACTGGTGCTCTGGGATGCCGAACCATTCTGGTGGACCAGGCCGCCATGGTTGACATTGGGGACTGAAACTATTAGTTACCAAATGCCGCTGGCTACAAAGTAAGCGGGTGCAACAGGGGGCACTGAACAGATTTACTAATGAACACCTAGATACAGCACACAGCCAATGTTTCCGATCCCACAAACAAGTCCTTTAATTTGGGTATTTACCCTTGCGCCCGCATCAGCTGTGCCCAGAGTACGAGCCATGTGCTGTGTTTTCGCCTCTCACTGAAACTGAAGGCCATGTCCTGGCTCGGTTAGCGGGACACTATCAGAGACTGGGACCGGCTCAGGGTGTCGTTCTCCTGAGCCGCCATGGACAATCACGATAAGGGCTGTATGTGCCACGCCTCCATCATCTCTGAAAAAGGTTGTGTTCCCACAACTGTTTGCCTATCGGTCACGCAACCTAATCCAAAATGATCATGACCGTGAGGGCAATACTTCCTTTCGGTCATCTTTGTTTGGGCTGCAGAAATGTGGGACAAACTGGCCAGGAGGAATTCCGTAGCCAGCTGAGCAGGTTCACAATGGCGCTGGCGGGTGTTGGATCACATCCTGCCAAGCCACTGGATCCATACTGCCAATTACTAATTGAAATAGGCGCCATGTCAAAACGAACCGACAATAGCCTATTAAAGTGAGTCTGACAAACTCACTGAGACTCACAAACTGTCAATAGTAGCCATTGGGCACTGAGAGTTAGCGACTCCCAGTGACATCAGACTTATGCTGTGTGGTGTCGGGTGTTGTGTTACTTTGTAGCACAGTACAGTAACAACCTCCAAGCCTGCCGGGAGCAGCGTGCACTGTCACTGCAGTTTTCAGTATTAAGTTAATTATAGCAGCTTTCCGGCTTGATAGCTAAGAGTCGCTATAATGCGTGATTTTTTATTTCAGAACAATGATGCAGACCACCAGACTGAAATGCGTTACTCTTACGCCTGATGTTGTAAAACTTGGCAGGGCTGCCTTAGGCAATCAGATTACACCAAGGTAACAGCACACAATGTGACATTCCCAGAACGACTCAACCATTAGTAGCCATGGTTTACATGAAATTATTTATTACTAGCCAGCTACTTCAGCACAGACCTCTCCATCTGGCCAAAACATTAATCTCTCATACATTTGTCTAAATTATATTCAATCAATAAATACCCAGGGCCTTGTTAGGAAATACACAGATGAATCTACAAGATCACCCGAAGGGACCGCACCAACAGACCAGGAGGAGGAATCGCCATCGTCTACAGGTATACCCTCAGAATCTCCACCAGCTCCGAAGACACCTCCAGCGCCGCCAAACACCTGCACTTCCAGATCCACACCGACCCCAACACCACCACCTGAGGAACCCTCGTCTACAGACCGCCCCGGAGCCAAACCACAACTCTGCGACTCAATCTCCAACATAGTCAGCACGCACGCCCTTGCTTCCACAGACTACATCCTCCTCGGAGACCTGAACTTCCACCTGGAGAACACCAACGACAGCAACTCCATCACCCTGCTCGAAAACCTCGCCAACCTCTGACTCAAACAGCTCATCACGACTCCCACCCACTCCGCCGGACACACCCTGGGCCCCATCTTTTCCGACAGCAACCACGTCACCTTCAGCCACACCACCGAACTCCACTGGACCGACCACCGTTGCATCCACTTCAGCTTCAAGAAACCCACCACACACCACCACCCGCAATGGATCCCACACCGCAGCTGGAACAGGGTCACTGAAGACCAGTTGATCACAACCCTCGCCCAAGACCCACCAACCGACACAGCCTCCCACAACCTCAGGCAATGGATCGAGGACTGCGCCAACACTCTCGCCCCGATCAAGAAACCCTCAAACAGACACACCGACAGAAAGGCCAACTGGTTCACCACCAACCTCCAGGAATTCAAGCGGACTTGCCAGACTCGAGAAAAAGTGGCACCACGATCAGAGACAGGACAACAACGAAGCCTACAAGACCGCCAGCCACAAGCACCACCAACTCATTCGAGCCACCAAAAAGACCTCCTTCAAGGAACGCATCGACAACAACACGCACAACAGCAAAAAGCTCTTCCACACCGTGAAGGAACTCTCCAACCCCAGCTCCGACGACATCCGGCAAGATCGCAGACATCCACGAAAGCTTCAACACCCAGACCCTCCCGACAGCCACTGACACCGCAGACTCACCGCCCCCCAGCCACACCAACCTCCTGCTCTCCTGGACCCACGTCAACAACAACAACACCGTCAAAATCATGAACAGCATCCACTCTGGCTCACCATCCGACCCCTGCCCTCATCATATCTTCAACAAAGCGAGGTCCATCATCGCACCCCAACTCCGGAAGACCATCAACAGCTCCTTCGAGACCACCACCTTCCCGGAAAGCTGGAAGCACGCCGAGATCAACGCCCTACTCAAGAAACCGAAAGCGGACCCAAAGGACCTCAAGAACTTCCGGGCCATCTCCCTGCTCCAGTTCCCGGAGAAAGTAATTGAGAAGATCATCAACAGGCAACTGACCCACTTCCTCGAAGAGAACACCACCCTGGACCTGTCAAAATCCAGTTTCCGCAGCAACCACAGCACCGAAACCGCCCTAATCGCTGCCACCGACGACATCAGGACCCTGCTGGATAGTGGCGAAACCGCAGCCCTCATCCTCCTGCACCTCTCTGCCGCCTTTGACACGGTCTGCCATCACACCCTACGTACACGACTCCACGACGCATGGATCCGCGACAAAGCCCTAGACTGGATCACCTCCTTCCTCACAGACAGAACCCACAGGGTCCGCCTCCCTCCATTCCGATCTGAAGCCACCAAGATCACCTGCGGCGTACCCAAACAATCATCCCTCAGCCCAACCCTTTTCAACGTCTACATGGCACCGCTCGCCACCATCGTCTGATCATACAACCTCAACATCGTCTCTTACGCCGACAAACACCCAGCTGATCCTCTCCCTCACCAAGGCCTCTGACACCGCCAAAACAAACCTCCACGAAGGAATGAAGGCCGTCGCCGAATGGATGAAGAACAGTCGTCTGAAACTGAACTCGAACAAGACAGAGGTCCTCATCCTCGGCTCCACCCCCTCCACCTGGGACGACTCCTGGTGGCCGACTGCACTGGGAGCCGCACCGACACCCACCGATCACGCACGCAACCTGGGGGTCATCCTGGACTCATCGCTCTCAATGACCCAACAAGTCAACGCTGTCTCCTCCTCCTCCTGCTTCAACACCCCCCGCATGCTTCGCAAGATTTACAGATGGATCCCCACGGCAAACAGGACAGTCACCCAGGACCTCGTCAGCAGCAGACTGGACTACGGCAACACCCTCTACGCAGGAACCACGGCCAAACTCCAGAAAAGACTACAACGCATACAGAACCCCTCTGCACGCATCATCCTAGACATCCCCCGCCGCATCCACATCACAGCCCACCTGAGAGACCTATACTGGCTCCCAGTCAACAAAAGGATCACCTTCAAGCTCCTCACCTACGCTCACAAAGCACTCCACAACACCGAACCAGCATACCTCAACAAATGACTCACCTTTTACACCCCGAACCGCCAGCTTCGCTCCGCTGACCTCGCCCACATTCCACGAATCCACAGGACGACCACCAGCAGAAGATCGTTCTCCTACCTCGCCATCAAGACATGGAACACCCTCCCCACCCACCTACGACAGACTCAGGACCTGCTGACCTTCAGGAGACGTCTCAAGACCTGGCTGTTTAAGCAATAGCTGCACACACACCCTCCCCCCTTCAGCGCCTTTAGACCCTCACAGGTGATTAGTGCGCTCTACAAATGCTTGATTGAAATACAAATCCTGGTTTCATAAACTATGGAACATATATGGCGAATTTTTCACAGAAAATGCAGAATAAGTATTTAAACAGAACCAAAGCATAATTAAAATAAGGATACAAAGTAAACGCCCCAAGCAAATTTAGTAAAACACAAAAATGCTTAAAGTTCAATCAACTGAAATGAAAAGATCAATTATTAAACCAAGAGGCACAAACACTGCTAAGCATCAAAGTACATTTTACGAATTACTCAAAAGCAGCCAGAGGCCACTCTTCCACCCAAAAATAAAAGCAGTTACCCACAGGCGAAGAGTGCAGGTCAGTTACATCACAGGCTAATACAGCTTACAATTTTTATTATTATGATAAGGAATTCCAACGGAGTAATACATTATAAAAACAGTGCAAGATATAGTTCCTCCAAGCCAATAAATAAATAGCACTTTATAAGCTCAACCTACCAACTTCATTCATTAACGAACTTTAAAAAAGTGACTTTGTGCATAATGCAATATAAGATGTACAAATAATGCATAAACTCAGCCAATCTTCATTCAATGCATTAATTTTCAAACCTTAAAAAATGACACTGTGCATAGTCAGGACGAAATGACTAATAAATGTTAGAAACAAAAAAAATAAAAATATCAGTCATTACTACAATTTACTTCATTGAGCGGAAAGATTGCATTACAGATTTAAGAGTCTCCAAAGCATACATAGGTTATATTTGGAAACCAAAGCGTTAAAAAGTGACTACATGCATTCTGTAAATGCTTAACAAACACAGCTTACATAATTAGTATCTTGAATATGTAAAAAAAAAAAAAAAGATGCCACATTCTCTTTTTCAGGGCTTTAGCCCAAAAAACAGTTATGACAAGAGAGGGAAGCAACAACGCAGATCCACCAGAAATTCAACCTGGATCGCTAGTAAATGTTTAAAAAGTATCTAAAGAAATTATAGATTACTAAAAACATTTCATTGGGTGGAAACATTACAGATTTGCGAACCTCCAAAGAGGAACGTAGGCTGATTTGAGAATCTGAGGCACTAGAAAGTAACGCTGTGCGACAGATTAGAGCAGTGAGAGAAGGAAGATGACGGACTAGAGCCGCCTGTGTCTAGCAGCTCCGCAAAAGCTCCCAGCTGGCTATCCTGACATGGCGTGGTCGATGTGAGGGATAGGCTTACCCATAAGAATCATTTACCGACGGGGGTGCAGGTTCTGCTAAGCTTCGCCAGACTTCCCCAGATTTTACTTTTGATACTGCAGATGCTTGGATCCGGCTGCAGTCTCTGGCGGCACTGGCAGACATCGAAGAGGGTATGCTGGCGAGTCTGCTGGTCAGCTAGCTCCCGCTGCTCCTTTGAATCAGGAGCCTACTGGCCAAGTCTTGCTGAACAAGAAAACGCTAAGGTGCAGTATGGCGACGCCAAAGAACGCGGCGAAAACTGCCCGTACTACACAATTACAAGCCCTCCTGCAGGGAGAGGACAGCTCGAAGAGCGGAGCTAAAGGTGCTCCAGTAAGAACGGGCAGACCTGCATTACGGCTCTTAGAAGCAGGTAAGGCAACTGAGCTGATTTCAGAGGGCGAGCTCCGCATTCAAACAGCGGATGCTATTGTATTTGCATCGCTACTTTCTAGTGCGACTCCTAAAAATACCAGAGACTGATTATGCTGAGAGTAAACTATCGTCGAACTCCGTGGAGTTTAGAAGAGGAGCCTGAAGCTGGGGACGAGTTGTCAGTAAGGTTGGAACAGGGGGCGAGTGCGGACCAGGGAGACTTGGGGGAGTTATCAGCCATTCAAGAGGATGATATCTCAGAAATGCCTGCTACGAGGTGCTGTGGCATTGAGAGGGATGGCCAGCACATTACTAGGAGATTACTGGGGAGATAAATGGAGAAAGCCCCTGCAGCGCCTCCCAAAATTGTGAAGTGTTTAGTCCTGCGGTCGACGGGCCCAAAGAGGATACTCAAATCGGCCAAATGAGCAAGGCTAATGCCAGCGGTCAATCTGAGGCGACTGCTAAATCAAAGAATAAAAGCTTAAATATGCTCGGCGTAGCAGCGGCAGAGACTGCCACTTTAAGGAAAAAAGATAATAGGGGAAAAACTCTTAAAATTACTAAACCCCATAGGAGATCTTTTGACCCACAAGGGGCTAGCCTGTACAATAGCTCTGGAGCCCGCCGAGGTGGTGGATTAGAGAATAGTCCACTCAGGAAGTGGGTACGGACAAAAGGTGAGGTCAGGGCATTGATCTCTCGCCGCTCTGGCTTAGCAAGGGGCCAAGGTACGGGGAGTACAGCCAGTATGACAATAATGAGGGTGGTGCGGAGCAAGAGACAACCCCGACCAATCCCCCAACTAATTTGGCAGGATACCCTATTCAGAGCAGTCCAGATAGTGTGCCTGACCCAGCGTGGGATTGGCTAGCAAAATACAGACCGCCTCCCTCAGGGCTGAGTGTGAGATTGAGGAGGAACAGCTTATAGCGAAGGAGCCTTCACTAGCAGTAATACTGCAGGCCCTGCAAGAATAACGGCGTGAAGCTCAGGACCACCATGCGCAGGTTAGGGCAGACTATCTCAGCATTAAGCAGTCACTGGATGAAGTAACGGGGACGGTGGCTAACATTACGAAGGATGTGACTGAGCTACAGAGAAGGGTAGCAGAGACAAAGGAGTCAGTTACTTCTATCGCGCAGACTATCCAGTCACATGATCAACAGCTCCAGTCTTGTCAAGCTAAAATTGAGGATCTGGAAAATAGGCAAAGGCGGAATAACCTAAGATTGTTTGGGGTGCCTGAGGGTAAGGAGGAAGCTGATACCAGAGCCTTCGTGGTTCGACTTCTTCAAAATGCATTTCGGATCTATCAGACTGGGATTGCCAAGTTCAAAGAACACATAGGCTCCCCCTAACAACACAGAGGCCTAATGCCCGATACCCCCGCCCCATTTTGATATTTTGGGGGAATTTTTTGTTGAGACAGGCATTGTCCTTTAAGGCTAGTCCCAATTCACCAGTAGCAGTGGATTCTTTATCAATATCTGACTTAAGCCGTGCTACTATGGAAAAAAGATGGAAAATGAGACAACTTATTGATCCACTTAAAGCGACAGGGGTTCAAGTGTTTCTGTAGGAACCTGCAAGATTTAAAGTTATTAAAGATGGAAAGCCATTATTCTTTGGTTTGGACTTGGAGGCCAAGCTGGTACTAACAAAATGGCAGAACACTTGAATATATGACATGAACACTTGATGGACAGCTTGAATTATGCTGAATCTTATACATTTTTTTTTGCCTCTTGTATGCCTTTTCTTTTTCTTATTTTGCTGCTGTGGGTCTGCTGAAAGGTGAAAGGGGGTTGGGGGTTTGGGGAAGAGCGGACTAGAATTAGAATTATATGTAGACTGGGCCTAGATGGCTTAGGGGGTAGCAATGGGGTAAGCCGGCTCATATCCCTTTTTCTTTTCTTAAACTTAAGAAGGGCCAGCTGGGGTTGGGCTTTGTGGGCTGGGCTTTGTGGGCTGCTGCGTCGTAAGCTGCCATTTTCAGCGGCAGCTATTGGGGGCGGGTGATTCCTTCTTTAGGAAACGGGGGGATGGGCAGAGGGGAATTTTAGGGAGGGAGCGGGGAAAAAAAGGGAAATAGTCAAGAAGGTTTGTAGTTTTTTAGGTGCTGGGAGCTCAGTGGGTAATAATATTTTTGCTTTTAGGTTTTGTAATTTAATTAAAAATGGTATGGCATTGATCAGGTGCTTATCTTGGAATGTGTCTGGACTGAATAGGGGGCCTAAAAGACAGTGCAGGAAGAGCTTAGGGCATGTAAACCTCATTTAGTACTTTTAACAGAAACACACTTAGCATATAAGGACCGGGGTTTCCTTGAACAATTGGGGTTTCAGAATATAGTCTGCACCTCTCAAAATGTGTCAATTAGAGGGATGGCTATTTTAGTGTCTAAAACATTAGACTGTCAAGTTCACAAAGTCCTAGCAGATCAAAGAGGGAGATGGGCTATTGCTCAAATTGAAATTAATACTGTGAGATATGTTTTGTGTGTTTTATATGGTCCCAATGTCGATGATGCGACTATATTTGATGATATCGGTTTAGAATTAGTGGGATGGCAGGGGGTTGTGGTTTTGATGGGAGATTTTAATTGTGTTATTAACTATGGTATGGATTCTACCAGCCAGCCACTTGCCCTAAGAATGATGAAGGTGAGAGCTTCTATTTTAGAACTAGGGCGACTACATTCACTGCAGGATGCATTGCGCTTTTTGTATCCAAATAAGCCGGGATACACGTATTTCTCTGCGCCACAGGGGCAGTATTCAAGGATTGACCTGGCCGTTTGTTTCAGATGCTATTTTGACAGGGGCAGACATGGAGATATGTCCTAGGATTATGTCTGACCACAATCCCATAATTTTTAATTTTAGGGCTAACTCCACTCCTAAAGTTGCTCGCTTATTCACTTTTCCACTGTACTTGGTTATAGATTCGCAGTTTTGGGATTTTATCTCGAAAAAAATTTCAGAATATCTTATAGATAATATAGGGTCTGCCACGCTCTGGGTTGTATGGGATGCTATGAAAGCATTTATTAGGGGAGTCACTCAGCAGTTCGTCCACCAACAGAATAGGGAACAGGAGAGACAACTTAAAGATGTTTATCAAAAGCTTATCAGTTGCAAACTTCAACATGCCAAAGCCATTCGTCTGCAAAAGCCAGACCAGGATCTTCTGTATGTTTCTCTTCT
Source organism: Triturus cristatus (assembly GCF_964204655.1). Classification (NCBI taxonomy): domain Eukaryota; kingdom Metazoa; phylum Chordata; class Amphibia; order Caudata; family Salamandridae; genus Triturus; species Triturus cristatus. The sequence goes on along the minus strand of NC_140587.1, from coordinate 216,229,457 downwards.
GGAGCAGAAGGCAGTGATTAACAGGGTTTTAAAGTAAAAAGTCGCAGCTTGTTTTTATCAAACATAAGACACTACAATATGAATATGGGGATAGGATTGGGAAAGTTTTAGCTCATCAACTTGTGGATACCCGCCTTAAAACCAAGATTAAGGCTATAAAGGGTGAGGGTGGCGTTTCTTTTCGATGTCCCCAGAAGATAGCTAATCAGTTTTCTATTTTCTATCAGCAATTGTATTCCCCAAATCCAGCACAAGACGTAACCGATATGCAGTGCTACTTACAAGGGAGTAATTTGCCGGCTCTGACAGAAGAAGATTCTCTGCTATTAGAGCAGGAGATTACAGAGGAGGAAGTTCTGGAGGCGATAGGGGGGCTATCATCAGGGAAGGCGACAAGTGAGGACTCCCTCCCGCCAGAAGTGTTGCAAAAGTCTCCTGGCCCCTATGCTGTGGGATGTAATTTCTCAAGTAGGGATCACGGGACGAGTTCCAGATTCATGGAATATGGTTAACAATCTCTCTTTTTTTTTTTTTAAAGATCTAGAGGAACGGGTTTCGTACCGCCCAATTTCTTTAATGCAGATGCAAAGGTGTTTGCTAAGATATTGGCCACACGGTTAGCTCCAATGATGGCCAGCCCGGTTTCCTCCCAGCAGCATGGGTTTATTCATGGGAGAGATACTACTGCCCATGTTAACACGGCAATAGCAGCTTTTGATGCAGCGGGGGAAGTTAAAAACGGCACTAGGTATGGTCTTATTGGATGCAGAAAAGGCATTCGACCGGGTGGCCTGGGAGTATCTCTGGGCAACACTCACTGCATTTGGGTTAAGGCAAACTTCCGGAAATTGGTTGAGGCTATGTATCATAATCCGATGGCTAAGCTACAGTACTCAAATGTTCAAACTACCCTCTTTTCTATTCGGTGCGGTACACGGCAGGGTTGCCCCCTCTCTCCTCTTTTATTTGCTCTTTATATAGAGCCATTCATTCGAGCACTTGGCTAACAATCTGATTTGCCCGTTGAATATCGCACAGCGCCCCCTCAAATTTACAGCATATGCAGATGATATAACTATTTTTACAGAGAAGCCAAAGGAGGCTATAGAAAATATCAACAGAGGCTAAGCGGTTTGGATGCTACAAGCTAAATAGCAATAAAACTCAAGTTCTGCTTAATTTCCAGTCAGAAGTTCCGATTGAAGTGGTTTGTCCGAGGGTTACATATCTAGGGGTACAGATTTAGTCTACAATTGAGCTTATACATTCTCTAAATTATGTCTCTTTACTAACTACAGTTGCTAAACAACTGAAGGTGTGGCACAAGCTTCCACTTAGCATCTTGGGTAGATGCAATGTTATAACAAGTATTGGCATAGCCAAGAGGTCTCGCCTTTGTGAACTTATAAGTGTTTAGCCATGCAACAGTTGATGTTGCTGCACCAAGAATATTGTGCTGGATAACTAAACACTTATAAGGTCCCAAAGGCGAGACCTATTGGCTATGCCAATGCTGGTTTTTCTTCTTTTATTGCATAGTGGGTGGGGGAGTCATGCCACATTTGCTCATCCCAATGACCAACGGGCACCAAACCTGTTAAACGACATTTTTCCAATTAAATCGTTTTGCCAAACTGAGGGCAGATTAGCAGGCCAGGAAGTGGGCAGTTCTGCCGCCGAGTCTGAAACCAGCGTGTTCCCCCATGAGTACATTCAGTCTGCAGAAAATGTTAAAAAAATAATGAACGAAAGTCCACACTGTTTGGGGAAGGGCTCAGATCACATGCCGGCCTGTGCCTTTCGCAGTAGATATTTTGAATAAAACTGACAAAATGGGACAGGCTAGTGTACAGACTGAACAAAGCTATCGAATATAAAGATTGCAGAAGATTAAAATTGCGACTTTCGAAAACATTTTTTGAAGGTTGTTTTTCAAAAGTCCAAGCTCCATTTTCAATCCTCACATAAGTATGAGAGCACATGAGACGTCAGGGTAGCCCCCCCCCACACACACACACTCCCAAGGAGTCAAAAGGCTGTGCAGGGCCCACATCTCGGGTGCACGAGCACCCAGGGGCTTCCAGTGCCAACGTTAGAGGCTGGCTCCAAGGGAGCCCCACTTGTGCGCTTTGACACACAGCTAAGGCCACCCTCCCTACAGGAGATATATGTGCGCAAGCTGCACACACCGGACACTGGCAAGGGGCGGGGGGGGTTCATCAGCCATGGTTGCCGGGGGGGAGTTGCGGGGGCCTTTTATCTGAGGTTAAGCCATCACTCTAACACCTCTTCAATTAAAGGGTTTTTAAAGGCTAGATCTACAGGTAAAGACCCATTTGTACATTTGTAGACCCTGACAAACCAGAAAGAGGGTGAGGGGGGTGGGGCAACTCAAAGGCCGGGCATTGTGAGATAACGAGAGATTAATACCTAGGCTTCATAGGGAGGTAACGTGACCCCGCTCTATAAATATTTAAGGGGTGAAATATTATACAACAGCAAACATCTGCCCAGGGAACACCGTGCTCTGAGGGTTAATGACAAGTGCTCCTGTTACCCCAGGGGACTAGTTTTACCAACTTCTGAAAAATGAAAGGCTGACTCAGCCCTGCTGGAATTTCAGCCCATCAGGAGCAGGGTAAAGAGAGAGGTCTGCAGCAAGCCATTACTAAAAGCATCATCCTATCCCGGTGTAAACCACCAACAGCCAGGCAAATGACAACAAACAGCCTCAGACAGACGCGAACACAAACACACAGAGCAGTCAAGGGGCAGTAGTAGTGAGTACACTACATAGGCAGACCGTGCTTGGCAGGCTAAGGTGAGTAGCAGCTACAGGGCTATTACTGCTGCGAGGGAGGAGAGAAGGCATCCAGACACCGTGGAGGAGTCTGTAATAAAGAGCAGTGTGACACTAGGACAACAGTGAAGCCGCTCACCCATCCCCCCCTTGCAAGACAGGGCTCACACGGAGCCTGCTCAAATACTGTCAGCTGATAGGCGGGATGAGAGACGCAACGCCCTTCCAAGAAGCAAGCCTGGGGGGCTCCGGCTTCGGAAGCGCTAGTCGCTATCTTGGGGTGCAATGATCCTGTTGGTCGTCAATGACCTTAACGAAATTCGATTTTTTTCCCTCACAGGTGACAGAACAACCCAGGCTTTGAGTAGACTCAAACTGAGGCTGGGGCATGAAGCATCCCACACAGTGGGGCTCTGGACCGGTCCAGTCCGGGCAGCCTCCACCTCGCGAGGCGGATGTGGCAGTGTGTATAGAGCACCAGTGGTCGGACCCGAGGGTCTTTCTGCAAAGCCTGCATGGGGATCCTGGGTATGAGAGTGGGGCGGGCAGGAGATCTCTCCACAGGACACACCGAGGGCGTTGTTAATCGGAGGGTTTGCTATTGTAGGGTGAAGGCACTTGCAATGAACGTCACATTAGATCCTTCCAGAAGGGCCACTGGGAACAACTGGGCACACAATACAAGTACCAAGAGGGGGGCATCGGCTTCGGTAACGGAGTCCAAAAGATGAAATGAAGCTTTGATAGAAACACAACATTAAAAACAAGCATTGGTAAATGTAATCTGTTTCGCTGATGGCAACATTGGCAAAACGAGCTTGCTGGGAGAGGAAATGGGGGTTGGGACGGGAGGAGGACGGGCAGGGAGGGCGCAACTGGCGGGCTGCTCTGCGAGCTGCAGGGAGAGAGCCCTCCACCGCCGCTCCCCGTCCAGGGGGGCGCACATTCTTACGATTCCCAGCCAAACAAGGGTTCAGACACACTCGCAGCACCAACTGATATCTTTATATCTTTTGACGCACTGCGTATTTGTCTCTTTTATATATAGCGCCAGCAACAACTCTCTTTTAGAGCGTCCCAATTGGACTGGCTCGCATGACTGGTTTCTTATCTTTATGGGGCCATGTGTTAGGCCCCATAAAGATGCAACAGTGCATCTTTATGGAGCAGGTTCGAGGGTCGACAGGCCGGTAGGGCTGGGGCCAAAGCAGTTGGTGTCTTCCTCTTCTTAGCAGCTGCAGGGCAGTGTAGGAAGGTGGATATCTGACTATGGTTACCCCCAAATTTTTGCCTAGTGTCTAGCTGGTTTTTCGACTTAGTTGGCCTGAGATCCTGCCATTCAGGCTCTCAGGCTATCTGCTCTCTCTGTAAAATGGACTCCATGTACCCTAGGTACATACCCAATTGGTTGGATCACCCTGTCAGCCCCTGTACCAGTGTACACTAGGTACCCAGGGCATTGGTGTATCCAAGGCCTGCCAGGGGCTGAAGCATGTATTATGCCACCCCAGGCTTGGCCTAACAATCTGACACAACTGGCTGATCACTCAGCTGGGGTAAGTTGGTGTAATCACCTCTTACTTAGGTGTAGTATACCTATACCTAAACTTAAATGGGACACCTGGTAACCTATAAGTCACTCCTATGGCAGGCCTTAACAATCCTGAAGGCAGAGTGCTTGGTTCCATGTGAGATGGTGCTCTGGCATGAGCTGAGCCTGTCTGCAGTGGTCGGAACAACTTCCTTCTACTGTTTCCAGATATCGTCATACCATATACTCTTAAGTGCATTATGAACCTCGCGGTTAAATGCTATCTTTGGTTTGGCTTTATCAAAACATGTCGAGTAAGGTGTCATACGAATTGGAATACTAACCCCTCGCCAATTCTGGCGACGGGGTTAGCATTCCACCCTTCTAGAGGGACACGACATGTACAGTGCCTGAAACCCGGGTAAAATCAGACATAGCCTCAGCTCCACAAAATGGATGCTGCCACCACAGACACAAGTCTGCCCTCCTGCTGCTGGGAGTCCTTCCAGCTTGGGAGGTGTGGACAAAGGGTTTCCTGCCAGGGGAGGTGCATGCACCACCCCAGACAGGATTTTGTGTATTGGTCAGGTAGGGCTTGAAAGAAACCAGACATGCCTGTGGCTCACAAGGAGCCTCGGGGCATATGCCAGTTCAAACCGGTCCTGGGGCACACCAGTCCCGGGCCTGGGGCGAGCTGGACAAAGGATTGGGGGTGTAACCACCCCCCTTCCTGGTCCCACCCATAGGGAGGGACCTAGCAGGTAGTCCGGCCCCTAGAATCCGAATAAAGGTAGGAGCTGTGTCCTAAGACTTTAGACATCCTGGAATCAACTTGAAACTAAGAAGAAGACGGGAACTTCGACATTCTGCTGCACAGAAGACTGAAGAAAATCTCCCCTGTGGTCAGGGAGTGACCACCTTGCTAACGCAAGCACCATCCAGCGAATCAACGTCTGCTTTGCCGCCGCCTCCCGCCGGAGCCCGAGCCCAGAGACTGACAAGACCTGGACCTCCAGACCTCTCACCGCCCGATCCACAGTCCCTGCAAAGAGGAGACCCGTGGAGGCACCGAGACACGTGGAGCCAGCCATCTTGGAACGACTACGACAAGCTGACCAGTGCAACAACCGAGGCTCCCTCCAAGTTGTGCTTTGGGTCCTGAGAAGCCCAACCCTCGAGCAGCCTCTGCACCAAAGGTGAGCCCTCCAGCATCTCCACGATCTGCGTGGGGCCCTTCTGCATTTTGCCACTCGACGCGCCTAACCGGTTGCTGGCCCGCTGGCTAGTGGCCATCTTGGCGACGAAATCTACGACAAACACCGCTGGTCTGGTTGCTCCAGACTGGCCCTTGCTCCCCTCCAAAGGAGCCGTTCCTCTGACCTTGCTGGTCAGAACCATCAGCTTATCTCCTTGCCCACAACAATTGCTTTTGCCAAGGCTTGTTTGCTTCGATCAAGTCGCCGACACCGCCGACAGCGAGAGCCTGCGTGGGACAGCTCGTGACTCGACTCCTGGACGTCGTCGACCTTCAGGGACCACGTGGCTGCAGAGTCAAGCTACACCTTCCTTCCTGTTTGCACCCGACATCGCCTGGTACCCACCTGGTGCCACGCTGGTCACTGGCTAGTGACTGTGAACACTGTCCCCTCTGCTTACAGGTCTTCAACATCTCCGATCCACTCTTGGATCCACTGCATCTCTTCCCGACCGACCGCCTGCAGCACTTTTGTCTACAGGCCCCACGGAACAGATAGAAGAAACCCGACGCACTTCGAGGCCTATGCACCCGCTTCCTGTGGGTGAGGTAAAGCTGGCACTCCGGTGCCCAAGTGTGGTATTACATCTCTAGTGCCTGTGTTCCAAATCTTAAGTTCCTAGGTCATCCGGAAGATTCCTTTTGCAGTAACTTTGTACTTTTTACGCACCCATTGAAACCTATGGGAGCACGCGTGTGACTATTTGCTCTGCACACGCCACCCGTGGACCTCCTGGTCACTAACTGACGTTAGCTCCTTGTAGGCCCAGCGATTCTAGAGGCCCTAGGCCTTTTCCCTTTCCTGTTCGTGGTACTTATACCACTATTTTAGTATATGGTTCGAGTGGCCACCAGGGCCTATCCATATAAAGTGCAACTTCTGTGTATTCTGTGATAATCTTGTTTGACGATTTGTGCTCCTGTGCTCATAAAGAGACTAGGGGTTACTTTGAGAAATAAATACATATATATTTTGAATATATATCTGTGTGGTGTCCTTTCATTGGTATAAAAGGGGGTTGCATTTGGTAAAACAGCTGGCTTAACACGCTTCACGAGTTTAGCCTCAAAGACTGCTTAGCCTACGCTACCACTAGGGCAGCTAGTCCGAAAAGGTTGACTTACAACCACACCATAAGGGTTGCTTGGCATGGTACAAGGTGATCACTTTAACTAGTGAGCATCATATACCAGGCCAACTTTTCACATTGGTGAGCAGCGGTTGGATTTGAGCTTGCTGTGTTTTACCATTGTAATCTCTTGGTTACCAATTGAAAGATCACATAGGTACCTGTAGGTACATATAAAACAAGATTAGATATACTTAAGTTCTACTGAACTTAGTTGTTGTAGAGCAAAGGGAGTAGCACACCCTGACTACAACTACTAGATAGGTTTAGTAGGTAAACCCAAGTGTAGGTAGATTGCAACACATCCACCCACACTTAAGAGCAATGGCCGGGGCAGAGGGGTCCACTGTACCCATCTCTGTCGAGAGTGACCCCCAGAGGGCACCAACCAGCTTTGCTACCCTTAATCAGAATGAGCTCAGGCATTTGGCAACTCTTAGAGGCCTTAAACAGCCCAAGAACCCAAACTCTGCTGAGCTCAGAGAGCTCTTACAGAATGATGAGAATCAGAGAGCACTCAAGAAAGCTTCCCAGTTAGCCCCCTTAGGGACAGGAACAGGAGGCCCCCCTTCTGAAGATGCCACTGAAGTACCCCTTCCCAATAGTCACCCCTTAGATGGGATGCCTACCACAGAGGAAGAAAGTGATGGGGATACAGATGTGAGTGGGGATGAAGGGAGAACTAGCCCAGTGCCAAGTGTTATACTTGGCCCAGCTAAACTAAGGCTATTGGGGACTGACAGTGGGTTCACCCCATTGGATCTCCCCAGTGGACTTAACACAGGGCTTGGAAGGCAAAGGAATCGCTCAGGTGACTCCAATGCTTCCCATGGCTCTAGAGGCTCTCAAGGTCACTCCAGAAGGAGACTGACCACCCCTCAGAGGAGGGAACATGAGGCCAGAATGCAGGAAGCCCAGCTGAGGATCAGGAAGCAGGAGCTAGAAGTAGCCCTGATGGAAGAAAAACTGAGCAAGGCTAGGCAGCATAGAGAGAGTGGGTCTATACCCACTGGTGGCAGCAATGTCCCTAGGGACAAAGATAGGGTCTTTGACAATAGGAACCTGTCCAAGATTGTGCCCCCCTACAAAAGTGGGGATGACATCCACAAATGGATGACTGCTCTTGAGAGAGCCTGCAAAGTGCAGCAGGTTCCTGAAGACCAGTGGGCAGCAATCTTATGGCTCTCCTTTGAGGGGAGAGGCAGAGATAGACTCCTCACTGTTAGAGAAGAGGATGTCAGAAATTACAGAGTCCTGAAGAGTGTCCTAGTTGATGGGTTAGGCTTAACCACTGAACAGTACAGGTTAATGTTCAGAGACACCCAGAAGACACAGACTCAGGACTGGTCTGAATATGTGGAATGTGCCACTAAGGCTTTGGAGGGTTGGTTGCTGGGAAGTAAGGTGTCTGATTATACAGGATTGTACAATTTGATGATGAGAGAGCAGATTTTAAGTAATTGTCAAAACCAGCTTCTCCATCAACACCTGGTAGACTCAGATTTGACCTCTCCCCAAGAATTGGGAAAGAGGGCAGATAAATGGGTCAGGACCAGGATCAGGCCTAAAAACCAGGGTGGTGACCAAAAGAAAGATACCACCAAGCCTCAAGAGAAGGGTGGGGATAAAGAAAAAGAGAAACCTTCCTCAGGGCCCCAAAACTCCACACAGGGTGGTGGGTCCCAAGCTCCCTCCTCTACCACAGCTAAAAAGCCCTACTGCCATGAGTGTAAAACTCCTGGGCATTGGAAAACTGACAGCGGTTGCCCAAGGGCTAAAAACAAAACTGTTCCTCCAATTACTCCTGTCACACCACCTATTACTGTCAGCAGTAATCCCCCAGGTGGTGGGAGTGCCCCCAGAAATCTGGGTGGGTTTACTTGGGGAACACAGGGGGACCCTGGCTTAGCCAATTCCCCTACAGCAACCACTCTTGTCTGTGATGGTGGCATGGGGTTTGCCAACTTCACTGCCTGTCCCAACACTTTGGGTAGGTACAGACAGGAGCCCTACATCAATGGTACAAAAGCTGAGGCCTACAGAGACACTGGGGCTAGCATCACAATGGTGGCCCATTGGCTAGTTCCCTCTGAGCAGCTTTTGCCCGGTTTCTCCTACCAGGTGACTAACATTGATGGCAAACAGAACAGTCATCCCATGGCAGAGGTATGTCTCAGCTGGGGAGGGGTCACTGGCCCTAAAAGGGTAGCAGTGTCCCCAACCTTGCCTGTAGACTGCTTACTGGGGAATGACTTAGAACTCTCAGCTTGGGCTGGAGTTGAACAAGACACCCATTCTAAAATGGTAGGCCTTTCACAAAAGGGTAGGGGGGTTGTGCCATTCACAACCCCTGTCCAAATAGATTTCCTCCCTGAAAAGGTTGGAAGGGCAGTGGTAGCCACAGCCCAGGCACAGACAGACTTCCCTGTAGGGACTGGCAGAGCTGTGACAGTCACAGCTCAAACACAAACTGAGTGCCCCCCTGAAAAGGTTGGCAAGGCTGTAATGGTCTCAGCCTATACTCAGACTGACATAGGTGTAGTGAAGCCTGAAACAATGGATCACTCCACACAAACTGAGAGTAGTGGGGAGGAAGAAAAGTCTCCCTCTCCCCAGACATTAGGAAAAGGTCAGCCTCCTCAGGGATCTGACCTCACCCCTTGTGAAGGAACTGCCCCAGAGGTAGCCAGGCCTGGCCTGGCAGAGCCTCTGATGTCAGTGGCCCCTTCCAAGGTGGGATCCAGTCTGGTGCAGGTAGCCTGCCTCTCTCTACCCTGCCTCAGTCAGCCCAGGGCTGCAGAGGTCAGGGAGGCCAGTGGACCCCCAGAGGGCCCCTGTCCACAAGAACCCCCCCATCAAAAGAATGAGGATTGCCTGGCTAGTAGCCCTAGTCAGGTGATGGGTAAAAACATTCCTGAGGGATCTCCTTTACAGGTAGTTAGGGACCTCCCCCAGGGGGATTCTGTTGGGCACAGGCAAACATGGGACCTTAGGGCCCCAAACCTGACCTGTCCCTCCAGTAAGCCCACAAAAGGGACCCAGCCTCCAGCTTTAGGTAGCCAGAGGCTGACCCTGAGAGCACAGTGCAACTCAGTTAAAGAAAGAAAGGCATCCATGGTGGAGGATGATTGGAGGAAGCTGAGGCCTCACTTTGAGGACACTCACTTCAGTACTCCATCTCAACACCAGCCTTTTACTTTGCCAAGACACACCACAGGTAGAGATTCCCTATGGTGGAGACCCTCTGATACCCTTAGGGTGAGGGATTGCTTAGTGGACCATGAGACAGGGGGTAACCATGCCAGTGCTGGTTCCTCCTTATATGGCCACTTGGGCAATATAGGCTTACCTGGTCAAGGTCAGCCTTATCTCCCTTCGTTTGGGGGGGGGTTGTGTAGGAAGGTGGATATCTGACTATGGTTACCCCCAAATTTTTGCCTAGTGTCTAGCTGGTTTTTCGACTTAGTTGGCCTGAGATCCTGCCATTCAGGCTCTCAGGCTATCTGCTCTCTCTGTAAAATGGACTCCATGTACCCTAGGTACATACCCAATTGGTTGGATCACCCTGTCAGCCCCTGTACCAGTGTACACTAGGTACCCAGGGCATTGGTGTATCCAAGGCCTGCCAGGGGCTGAAGCATGTATTATGCCACCCCAGGCTTGGCCTAACAATCTGACACAACTGGCTGATCACTCAGCTGGGGTAAGTTGGTGTAATCACCTCTTACTTAGGTGTAGTATACCTATACCTAAACTTAAATGGGACACCTGGTAACCTATAAGTCACTCCTATGGCAGGCCTTAACAATCCTGAAGGCAGAGTGCTTGGTTCCATGTGAGATGGTGCTCTGGCATGAGCTGAGCCTGTCTGCAGTGGTCGGAACAACTTCCTTCTACTGTTTCCAGATATCGTCATACCATATACTCTTAAGTGCATTATGAACCTCGCGGTTAAATGCTATCTTTGGTTTGGCTTTATCAAAACATGTCGAGTAAGGTGTCATACGAATTGGAATACTAACCCCTCGCCAATTCTGGCGACGGGGTTAGCATTCCACCCTTCTAGAGGGACACGACATGTACAGTGCCTGAAACCCGGGTAAAATCAGACATAGCCTCAGCTCCACAAAATGGATGCTGCCACCACAGACACAAGTCTGCCCTCCTGCTGCTGGGAGTCCTTCCAGCTTGGGAGGTGTGGACAAAGGGTTTCCTGCCAGGGGAGGTGCATGCACCACCCCAGACAGGATTTTGTGTATTGGTCAGGTAGGGCTTGAAAGAAACCAGACATGCCTGTGGCTCACAAGGAGCCTCGGGGCATATGCCAGTTCAAACCGGTCCTGGGGCACACCAGTCCCGGGCCTGGGGCGAGCTGGACAAAGGATTGGGGGTGTAACCACCCCCCTTCCTGGTCCCACCCATAGGGAGGGACCTAGCAGGTAGTCCGGCCCCTAGAATCCGAATAAAGGTAGGAGCTGTGTCCTAAGACTTTAGACATCCTGGAATCAACTTGAAACTAAGAAGAAGACGGGAACTTCGACATTCTGCTGCACAGAAGACTGAAGAAAATCTCCCCTGTGGTCAGGGAGTGACCACCTTGCTAACGCAAGCACCATCCAGCGAATCAACGTCTGCTTTGCCGCCGCCTCCCGCCGGAGCCCGAGCCCAGAGACTGACAAGACCTGGACCTCCAGACCTCTCACCGCCCGATCCACAGTCCCTGCAAAGAGGAGACCCGTGGAGGCACCGAGACACGTGGAGCCAGCCATCTTGGAACGACTACGACAAGCTGACCAGTGCAACAACCGAGGCTCCCTCCAAGTTGTGCTTTGGGTCCTGAGAAGCCCAACCCTCGAGCAGCCTCTGCACCAAAGGTGAGCCCTCCAGCATCTCCACGATCTGCGTGGGGCCCTTCTGCATTTTGCCACTCGACGCGCCTAACCGGTTGCTGGCCCGCTGGCTAGTGGCCATCTTGGCGACGAAATCTACGACAAACACCGCTGGTCTGGTTGCTCCAGACTGGCCCTTGCTCCCCTCCAAAGGAGCCGTTCCTCTGACCTTGCTGGTCAGAACCATCAGCTTATCTCCTTGCCCACAACAATTGCTTTTGCCAAGGCTTGTTTGCTTCGATCAAGTCGCCGACACCGCCGACAGCGAGAGCCTGCGTGGGACAGCTCGTGACTCGACTCCTGGACGTCGTCGACCTTCAGGGACCACGTGGCTGCAGAGTCAAGCTACACCTTCCTTCCTGTTTGCACCCGACATCGCCTGGTACCCACCTGGTGCCACGCTGGTCACTGGCTAGTGACTGTGAACACTGTCCCCTCTGCTTACAGGTCTTCAACATCTCCGATCCACTCTTGGATCCACTGCATCTCTTCCCGACCGACCGCCTGCAGCACTTTTGTCTACAGGCCCCACGGAACAGATAGAAGAAACCCGACGCACTTCGAGGCCTATGCACCCGCTTCCTGTGGGTGAGGTAAAGCTGGCACTCAGGTGCCCAAGTGTGGTATTACATCTCTAGTGCCTGTGTTCCAAATCTTAAGTTCCTAGGTCATCCGGAAGATTCCTTTTGCAGTAACTTTGTACTTTTTACGCACCCATTGAAACCTATGGGAGCACGCGTGTGACTATTTGCTCTGCACACGCCACCCGTGGACCTCCTGGTCACTAACTGACGTTAGCTCCTTGTAGGCCCAGCGATTCTAGAGGCCCTAGGCCTTTTCCCTTTCCTGTTCGTGGTACTTATACCACTATTTTAGTATATGGTTCGAGTGGCCACCAGGGCCTATCCATATAAAGTGCAACTTCTGTGTATTCTGTGATAATCTTGTTTGACGATTTGTGCTCCTGTGCTCATAAAGAGACTAGGGGTTACTTTGAGAAATAAATACATATATATTTTGAATATATATCTGTGTGGTGTCCTTTCATTGGTATAAAAGGGGGTTGCATTTGGTAAAACAGCTGGCTTAACACGCTTCACGAGTTTAGCCTCAAAGACTGCTTAGCCTACGCTACCACTAGGGCAGCTAGTCCGAAAAGGTTGACTTACAACCACACCATAAGGGTTGCTTGGCATGGTACAAGGTGATCACTTTAACTAGTGAGCATCATATACCAGGCCAACTTTTCACAGGCAGGTCTTCTTTCTTCTAGCTCTTCTTTGGATTTCGGAATCTGGAATCTGGGGTAGGTTGGTTCAGGGTGCCCCTAAATACTAGATTTAGGGGCGTTACAGGTAGGTGAAGGGCAGGGACCAATGGGTCCCTGTCCTGGGGTGGCTACATCCCCTATCCTGCCTCTCTCCTGTGGGAGGGGGGCAGTAGCCTAATCCTGATTGGGCAGGGCTCCCCATCTTCAAGATGGCGAGAGCCCGGGATGTGCTTCACCTCGCCTCCCCCACCTGAGGGGTGGGGTTGGCAGGCTGGCACATCCCATGTCCTTATTTGGGGTTTCCGGCCAAGCTTCCCGCCAGGGTGGGGGGTTGTATTGGCCTGGGGAAGCTCACAGAGGCGGCATGCCTTTGAAGCTTCCACCTGCCCATCCTGGGGGAGGAGATTTAGCACCTCGCCCAGGATGTGCATTGTTGCAGACCCAGGAGAGCAGGGGCACTCCTACCCAGGGGTCCAGCAACATGTCTGCTGTGTGGCAGCCTAGGCAGCCTCAGAACAGACGTGGATTGAAGGTTAGGTTTCAGGGGGCCCCTCTAAGATGCCCTCTGTGGTGCTTGGTACATTAAATCCCACACTGGCATCAGTGTGGATTTAATGTGCTGAGCAGTTTGATACCGTGTTTGACGAGCTCTCAGAACCATGTACTCTTAAATGGCAGCACTGCTCTTAAAGGCCCATGAATGGACCTGGGTACTGTAGGGGCACAGGGCTCCTGCCTCTGTGCCCACACCACTGGCATATGGCAGCCAGCTAGAGGGGTGGCTGATGTATGCCAGGGCAGTGTAGGTTGTGGGCATGGCACACAGGGATGTGTGCCATGTCGTCTCTCTGTTTTGTCTTGTACCGAGACACTCAGCCAGCCCGGGGGGGGGGGGGGGGGGGGGGGGGGGGGGGGGGGGTGTCTCTGTGTGTCTCTGTGTGTCTCTGTGTGTCTCTGTGTGTCTCTGTGTGTCTCTGTGTGTCTCTGTGTGTCTCTGTGTGTCTCTGTGTGTCTCTGTGTGTCTCTGTGTGTCTCTGTGTGTCTCTGTGTGTCTCTGTCTCTGTGTGTCTCTGTGTCTGTGTCTGTGTGTGTGTGTGTCTGTGTGTGTGTCTGTGTGTGTGTCTGTGTGTGTCTGTGTGTGTCTGTGTGTGTCTGTGTGTGTGTCTGTCTGTGTGTCTGTCTGTGTGTCTGTCTGTGTGTCTGTCTGTGTGTCTGTCTGTGTGTCTGTCTGTGTGTCTGTCTGTGTGTCTGTCTGTGTGTCTGTCTGTGTCTGTCTGTGTGTGTCTGTGTGTGTCTGTGTGTCTGTGTGTCTGTGTGTCTGTGTGTGTGTGTGTGTGTGTGTGTGTGTGTGTGTGTGTGTGTGTGTGTGTGTGTGTGTGTGTGTGTGTGTGTGTGTGTGTGTGTGTGTGTGTGTGTGTGTGTGTGTGTGTGTGTGTGTGTGTGTGTGTGTGTGTGTGTGTGTGTGTGTGTGTGTGTGTGTGTGTGTGTGTGTGTGTGTGTGTGTGTGTGTGTGTGTGTGTGTGTGTGTGTGTGTGTGTGTGTGTGTGTGTGTGTGTGTGTGTGTTAGGGTACATTGCCTCTAGGGGTGGCTCAATGAGTGCTGCAGCCCTTAGAGGCCTTCCCTGGTCACAAGGACCTGGGTACCTAGGGTACCATTTACAAGGGGCTGACATGTGGCCAGGGTTTGCCAATTTGGCTTTGAGGTTTTTGTTTAGGGAAGGAACATAGGCCCTGGGCACCTGATTGGCAGGAGTCCAGGGCACACTCAGTCAAAGTACATTCAGCAAAAAGTGGGGGCATACCATGCAAGAAAGATAGCACATTCTCACAGGCGAGGCCAGCGGTCCAATGGGATATCGTGGACAACAAATCGGGGAGTGCATGCGGCAACGGTTCCTGGAAGCATGTGGTGTGGACGGGCGATTAAAGCCCCATGCCAAACAGCCAGTAGTGCTGAATACAGCATGCCTCGCTGATAAAACTGTTTGGAGAAGGGGGTGAAATGCACATTGATAAATTCAAAGAACTACTCATTCCAAAGAGCGCAAATAGCAGAACATAATTTTACGGACTAGTCACTGAATATAGCACTCTTCACCTCATCTCTTCTGGTCAGATGTTCACTGGTGATTAAACCTCCCTGGTGGCAGGCCATAATTTACTTTTTGTTTTTTTTTTTAAATCAAAGGCCGTATGGAGGAAGTTTTCAAAGTCAGACTCAGGATGACAGTAGCGCATATTTTTCCCTCCCGATAGGACCAGTTATGCGTTACCAGCCTCTACATAGCCGTAATTAATTTCTTCATGGCCAGCCAACAGAGAATGGCTTTTTCCCCACCTGTTAACACACCCTCTAATTTTTTTGCAGCCCACAGCTGAAACGGATATCTTTTCAAATTCACCTCCCAATTACATGTG
Organism: Triturus cristatus; assembly: GCF_964204655.1. Classification (NCBI taxonomy): domain Eukaryota; kingdom Metazoa; phylum Chordata; class Amphibia; order Caudata; family Salamandridae; genus Triturus; species Triturus cristatus. The sequence goes on along the minus strand of NC_140587.1, from coordinate 216,214,164 downwards.
GATTCTAGCTGTAGATGGTTGTTCAATCTACCTTAGGCTTGCAATTTGGCTTCAACCTGCTTTCTGCGAGCACTCGTGGGTTTTGTCTTTTTTTTCTCCATTATGCAGCCCATTTTACAAAAACATTTTCAAGAGCACTACAGTTCTTTAATTCCGTTTTCCTGGCCCATCAACGTGGCATCAATCTACTCCTGACCACGTGAGCAGAAGATTCCAACAGGACTCGATCGGGCCATACTGCCCTTTATCTGTCATGAACGCTTCCTCCTCGGAATGCAGCTGTAGGTCTACTACAGATTGAACATACCACAATAACCTTGCTGGTGGTTCTCTACTTCGCCCGTGCACTTGAAGGGATAGACATTTCCGTTAACATTACTTGTTATCGCTGTAGCAGACTATAAACCGAGACCATATGCCCAATGGGCAAGGTTCCTCACTCAGAATATCTGTCACTGAATTTTGTCTTAACAATTTTGTGCTCGCCACAATCCTTTCTGTCCTGATGACTAAATCTACTGTAGGGTCAAAACGCCATTGACATTATGAGGTGTAACGACTATTATTAAAACAAAGACACTAAGGAGCAATGAACTTTAATTTGTGTGTAATAATGAAATATGCTCTGCAAACAGCTTATTGCCTTATTTCTATCACCACATTTTAAATGTCATCACTTTTTTCTTGCTTTCTTCAGTTATTTGCCTAACTCTGCCACCGTGTGACTACTTACACTGTCGCAAAAAGAACAATTGATGGACGGAATGCTGAAAAATGCCAAACCCTCAACCACAGTACAAAATTCTGGGCCTAAATCCATTGCTTTTTTGCTCATCACGCCACCCCATTTTGGACGCAGACATATGCAAATCAGTCTTGACCCTGCTCCCCATGGATACAGTAGAGCCCATACTGCCAGGCCAGGTCCTCCCTGGACCGGAAACAAGCATCCGAGGACCGGTTTCGGGTTATCACCACATATCTGCCAGGATAGTCTGAATCAAGTAGCATGGTGAACACAGGACCCAAGTCTAGGCATTGTAGGAAGCTGGCTTTGCATATACCATACCAAAATGAGGTATAGTGTGCACAGAGTTTCGTAGAACCCCAAAGGTAGGCAGAGGTAAAAGTAGATAGCACTTTACTCTCCATTTGTGGTAGTGTGGGCGAGCAGTAAGGCTTTGGCAGAGGGTAGTGTTAAGCATTTGTTGTACACACACAGGCAGCTAATGATGTCACATACTCAAAGACTGAACCCAGACTAATTTGTATAAAAAATATTATTTAGTTATTTTATTTTTAGAACCAATCATATTATTTAGTTATTTTATTTCTAGAACCAATCAAATCCTGGTGCAGGTAAGTGAAATAATACTTTGCAAAATCTTATACAGTGACTTACAGTTGAATGCAGTTTTAAATGCAGTTGGTTGAATTACAGGCAAGTCAATAGTTCGAAATTACTTTACAGATTACTGTACACGATACTTTTTACAACACTTTTTACTTTTGCTAATCAATGCGATATGCCTAAATATCACACCGAGACATTTCCTAGACAAAAGGTAAGTAGTTCACTTTAAGTACAGTTGCAGTTTTTCAGTGTTTCATACAAACCAACTCCACACTTAGAATTTGCAAGGAAAAACAGTCAATCTAATCCTATGGAAGGCAATTAAATTAACAGTTTGCAGGTAAGTACTTATTTGTGGGGGTTGGAATTTTGGGTCGAGGATGCACTCACAGAACACCCTCAGCAGCACCAGGGCGGCCGGGTGCAGAGTGTTGAGGCCCAATGTTATCCAATGTGGGTTAGGCTCAGGGCAAAGTGGAATCAGAGTTAGCATCCAAGATACACCCACAGGGGCAACTGGGTGCAGGGTGCTGTTTTGGCATCGAGTGCCCTGTTGTTTTCAATGGGAGATTTTGACTGCAGGCTCAGTCCAGGAAGACTTCCTGGAGGAACCAACAGATGGGCAGGTAATTTGGAGGGCTTGGGGACATAGGTACACCTCAGATTCTCTTCTCCAGGGCGCAGGACGGCTGGATGCAGGGGTGTCTTTTGAGGTCAGATTTCACCTTAACGGGCCACTCGCAGTCGGGGAGTCCTAGAGGGGTTAACCCACGGTGGACTACGCCTCTGGAGCGCTGGGGGACCCCGCTGGGACCGTTGGGTCACCTGGATTCAGACCGTAGGCGTCAGGTGCAGTGGTGGTTCCAGGCGTCAGGTTTCTTTGTCCTCAGCAGGCTCAGAGTCTGTCTTGGGAGTTTTTTTTAACAGAGCTGCTGTTCACAGGGGATCTGGTCTTTGCTGAAGGCAATCAGTCCTCCCAGGGTTCTGGAGGTCACTGGCTGAAGGACAAGGCGGCATTTTATCTCTGGAATCTGCAGACGGCCAGTAGGTCTGAGGTCAAGTCAGTGTTTCTATGCAGTCTCCTCTGTGGGCGTCCTTCTTAGGTTGCGGGACTCTGTCTTCCTGGTTCAGGGCTGCCTTATAAATACTGTATTTAGGGGGTGTTTTAGGGGTCTGAAGGTAAGTAGCCAATGGGCTACTGACCTTAAGGTGACTACACCCTTATTGTGCTGGGCGTCGCATTATATAAAAGCGGCAAGACCTTTGAAGCTTCCCTGCCACAGATGGCTCTTCCTGACCTGGGGGAGGTGTGAATACCTCTGCCCAGGAAAGGATTCATTTTTGGGCTCAGGGAGCGAAGGCTCCCATCCCAGGGGTCCAGAAACATGTCTCATGGTGGCAGGCTGGTGTGTCCCATTCAGGGAACCCACCAGAGACTGGTCGTTTTTCAGGGGGCATCTCTAAGTTGCCCGCTGAGTGCATTTTTTTAATTAAATCCCACACTGGCATCAGTGTGGGTTTAAGGTGCTGAGAAGTTTGATACCAAACTTCTCGGATTTCAGTAAAGCCATTATGGAACTGTGGCGTTCGTAATGACAAACTCCCAGCACCATAAACTCTTAATGGCAGCACTGCACTTACAATGTCTAAGAATTGGTCTAGACACTGTAGGGGTACAGGGCTCATGCCCCTGTATAGTGCACCCAGCTAGAGGCGTGGCTGACCTATGTCAGGGCAGTGGGTTGTAAGTGCCAAGTCGACTCTTCACTTTGTTCTGCACCAAAACACACAGCCTTGAGTGAGTGTGTGGTGGCAGAATAAGTGCTGCAGCCCTTAGAGGCCTTCACTGGCCACAGTGCCCTTGGTACCCAGAGTAACTTTTACAAGCGAGGTGCCAATTGGGAGTACAAGTTATAGGTTTCGGAAAGAACACAAGCCCTGGGAACCGGATTGCATGGGACCCAGGGCACATCAAGTCAAGGTGCATGAGTAGTCTGGCAACAAATGGGGGGGTGGGGAGGACTGCAACATAAACCCAGCTTGCTACACAAATGCAAAAAGAACAATTGATGGACGGAATAATAAACAATGTGAACAATCACACCAGTACAGAGATCTAGACCTAAATCCATCATTATTTTTATGCTCGTCATGCTAGTTTGGAGCCATTCATATGCAAATCAGTCTTGACCCTGTTCCTCATAACGGTGACCTTACGTAAAAGTGAACTATGCCAATTGGAGCAAGGTGATCTTTAAATGGAAGATCATTTTAACAAGCATTTCTCTCAACTTAGTGATCCACCCCTCATCATGCCACTAGATTCAGGCTATCCTGGCAGACGAAGGGGTGATACTCCGAAATCGGTCCCAGGATGCTTATTTCCGGTCAAGGGAAGGCCTGGCCTGGCAGTTCAGGCTCGATTGCTCCCATGGGAAGCAGTGTAAAGACTGATTTGCTTATGGCTGGGTTCAAACTAGAATGGTAAGGAGAGAAAAAAATGGATTTAGCCCAGATCTCTGTATTGGGGTGAATGTTTGACATTGTTCAGCATTCCGTCCATCAATTGTTCTTTTTGTACCTACACTGTTGAGCACTATTTTTCCTACAAAAATAAACTTTAACTTGTATGTAGAGATTATTCTTGTTACTAAATTCTGACATTAAACTGTCTATGGGTTGCTCCTGTGGTTTTTTTACACCCCGAATGAGGCTAGGTACCGGCCTTCTTCCCGGTTAATGAGTAGAATCCTCTGCTTGGGCTCTGTTTTTCACCTGCATTCATGGTTATCCACCTGAGAAAATTTTCAAGTCACAAGTAGTTCAATTTTGTACATTTACAAGTCTGCAAGGAAGGAGATATTTTCCTCTTTAAACATTCCTCTTTCCCCATTCTTTAGTGAAAGCAAAATTAGAGAAGCCTAGTGACTTTAAGGTAGCCTGCACCTTGTACTTCCCAACTGTTTGATTTGAAATGAACAGTAGAACAATAAGCAAAGATATACAAAAGGAAAGAAAAAAAAAATGCACTTACTTCAGATGAACTTCAGTGCACTGTCGCTGTGGTGCAAAACAAGCAATTGCCCAGACCTTTATCTCAATTCCTGTGTGAAACTGTTTATTTCTCATGTCCCACACCCCTTGTACAGGAGTAGCAATTGCTTTATTCTGGAAATAAAAACAAGGTTACAACCCTATGGTGCGATAATACTCTTCCATGATGCACATCAATCACAACAAATCAGATGGATCCCACTTCATGTATAATAAATTAGTTCAATGGGTTATCAGGACGGTTTTAAAAATAACTTCAAACATGAAGCTGGGGCCCCATCAATAATAAAGCGGACAATTAAAAAATGAGTGACTCAACTTCGGCATTCAACCGATAACATTATTATACATGAGTGGGAAATATTTAGTGAAATTTGTGGGACAATGACAAAACACATTTGTGATGAACTCCACAAGTGAAATGTTTCTACAAAGACACACAACACTTATCAACCATGTACACGTTTGTGGGTGCATATGTGCTGAACTGGAGTAGTTTTTTTAAGCCAACTAAGCTCTAAATCTAGGGTAGCTTCACACTGACTACTCTCAGCAGTCTCTGGATTACAATTATACAAAAGAAATGTTTAACATTAATATTTACAATCTGTAAAGTAAAAACATGTTCAATCAATAGTCTCCCACAGTGCCTTTTTAACCTGCATTTCCTTTGCCCTTTTCACACATACATTTTGCAACCAATTGCAGAAAGTAAACAAAACTGAAAGGATTATTTGAACCAGACTATAAGTTAGTCTTAGATGAGGGGTTCATGTTTCAGACTTCGAACACCGAGTCAACCCTAATGGCATCTGGTAAATTTGCTTTTTAACCTGTATGTTGTAGAGGAGCCAGTAGTGTTTTAAGCTTTTATCATTAGCTTCTTTGTGACATGGTCACCTATGAGCCAATTTAACCTTTATCCACGAATTACAATACAAAGATTTGGTAGCCGTAATACCCCATCTAGCGAGTTTTAGGCAAATCTTATTATGATATAAACCATTGAAAGCAGAATACGTTGCGTTTCTTATGTTCCGTTGACTAGTGTATTAGCATTATCATTCAAACCATGAGGGGGGAAAGGAAAATGCTACTTACTAGTATGCATCTGTTCTTGGCATGTAGAGCTGCAAAGATTCATACTGTAGCATAGATTGCCATCTGGTGTTGGGCTCAGATGCTTGCACCTTGTTGTCTTGGAAGAAGTCTTTTGCAGTCACGAGATAGGTGACTACTCCCTTGGACGATAGTGCGCATGGGCATCGACTCCATCCTCAGATTCTTTGCGCCATGATGGGAAATGATGGAGTCAGTAAGAAGTAGAAGAGATGTCCATGTGAATGTATCTATAATCAAGATAACACTGGAACAGATACAGGCTCCGGGAAGGCGGGTGGGCATATGAATCTCCGCAGCTCTACATGCCAAGAACAGATGTGTACTTGTAAGTAGCATTTTCCTTTCGAGACATATGAGCTGCGTAATTCATACTGTAGCATTGACTGTATAGCAGTGTCTCCCCTAGCGGTGGTCGCCTGTATCAGTTGCAGTGGTTTGAAAAAGTGTCTTAAGAACAGCCTTGCCTACAGAAGCCTGTTACTTCACCTGCACATCTACACAATAGTGTATAGTGAAGGTTTGTGTTGTAGACCATGTTGCTGCCTTACAAAAGTCTTCTAGGGGAATATTCCCTGAGAATGCCATGGAAGCCCCAGTTTGCGAGTTAAATGCGCTCTTGGGGGAATTTTTAGCGTACGTTTTGCTTTCTGGTAACATATTTGAATGCATTTTACTATCCACCTTGCAATTCCAGCTTGGGAGATGCGATTGCCTTTATGAGGGGATGAGAAAGCTACAAAAGGTTGTTTTGACTTTCTAAAGGCTTTAGTCCTGTCTATGTAATAAAGTAAAGCTCATTTGACGTCTAGTGTGTGAAGAGCTCTTTCTGCTACCGAATCAGGGTTTTGGAAAAATACTGGTAACTTTACTGATTGGTTAAGATGGAAAGCAGAAATGACTTTTGGAAGGAACTTTGGATTTGTCCTGAGAACCACTTTGTTACGATGTATTTGTAAGCCTGGATCTCACTCCCTCTTCTGAGAGAGGCGATTGCGATAAGGAAGGCTACCTTCCATGTAAGGAATTGTAATTCACATTTATGTAAAGGCTCAAATGGGGGACCCATAAGTCTAGTAAGAACAATGTTAAGGTTCCACACTGGAGAGGGTGGTAGTCTGGGTGGAATTATTATTTTAAGGCCTTCTATAAAGGCTTTGATAGCGGGTACCCTAAACAATGACAAGTGTTGTCTGTTTTGCAGGTAGGCTGTAAGGGCAGCTAGTTGTAATTTGATTGATGAGTATGTCAGATTGCATCTTTGTAGATGTAGCAAATAGCAGATAAAGTTCTGAATTGAAGCATCTAATGGATCTATATTGTTGTTATTGCAGTAAATTATGAATCTTTTCCATTTAGCTGCATAGCAAGCTCTAGTAGTGGGGCGTCTGGCTTCTTTAATAATATTCATACATTCAGGTGGGAGGTTAAAGTAACCAAACTCTAGGACTTCAGGAGACAGATTGCTAGGTTCAGCTGCGCTGGATCTGGGTGCCTTATCTCTCCATGGTTCTGTGTGAGCACTCTTGGGAAGAGAGGTAGCTTCTGGTGTGTAACTACTGAGAGTTCGAGGAGTGTTGAGAACCACGGTTGCCGGGCCCATGTGGGAGCAACTAGGATCATTTTGAGAGACTGTTGCTTGAGTTTGCGTCCTACTAACGTAATGAGTGGGAGTGGCGAAAAAGAGTGCGCAAATCTGCCTGACCAGTTCATCCATATCGCATTGCCCTTGGTCAACGTGTGTGGGAACCTGGCGGCAAAGGTTGGGCATTTGCATCTGCGTGTGTGGCGAACAGATCTATGTCTGGTTGTCCCCACATTTGGAAGAAAGGTTGAAGAACTTGCGGATGAAGTTCCCATCGTGTATCAGTGGAGTCTGCAGACTTAACAGATCCACTATCTGATTCTTCACCCCTGGAAGATGTTCTGCTAACAGATATATGTTTTGTGGAATGGCCCATCTCCATATGCTTTGCGCTAGATGAGGCAGTTGCAGAGAATGTGTTCCTCCTTGTTTTTGTATAGAATACATCGCTGTCATTGTCAGTGCGGACTAGGACAGTTTTGTTGAGAAAATGTGTTTGGAATGATTTTAACGCTAGAAATATTGCTAGTAATTCTAGGTGGTTGATGTGGAGCAATTTTTGTTGGGTGGTCCACTTGCCCTGAATTGTGTGGTGTAGGAGATGGGCTCCCCAGCCGGAGAGTGATGAGTCTGCTGTTTGCACTATCTGTGGGAACGGCCTCCCTCTGGAAAGGTTTTGTGTGTTCCACCACTGAAGAGAGCGATGTGTGTGGCTGTCTACCAACACCAGATCTGTAAGTTGACCTTGAGCCTGGTTCCACTGACGTGCTAAGCATTCCTGTAAAGGTCGCATTTGAAGTCTTGCGTGAGGTACAATGAAAATGCAAGAGGCCATCATTCCTGTGAGTTGCATGAACACCCTCGCTGGAATGGAGTGCTGTGGCTGAAATTTGGTGATGAGTGTTTGTATCCTGGTTGGATTGGGATATGCCAGAGCTTTGGAGGTATCTATTGTGGCCCCTAAATACTCATGTATGTGGGAGGGCTGAAGATGTGACTTGGTGTAGTTTACTGTGAACCCCAAGTTGTGTAGTTGCTGGATGGTTTGGTAAGTGTGATGGATACACTGGTTGTGTGATTTGGCTTTTATCAGCCAGTCGTCGAGGTATGGAAAGGCATGGATTTGTTGTCTCCTCAAGTGTGCTGCTACTACTGCAAGGCACTTTGTGAACACTCTGGGTGCTGGGGCACCCCGAATGGAAGGACTTTGAACTGATAGTTTTGTCCGTCCAACATGAATCTAAGGTATTACCTGTGAGCAGGGTGTATGGGACTATGGAAGTAGGCGTCCTTGAGATCTAGTGTGGCAAGGAAGTCTCCTTGTTGAAGTAGTGGGAGGACCTGCTGAAGAGTGTGAGTGATCATGCGGAAATGATCTGACTGTATGTAGAGATTGAGGATCTGAGGTCGAGGATTGGCCTTAGGGTGGCGTCCTTTTTGGGGATTAGGACATACAGCGAGTAAACCCCAGTTCCCTGATGCTCTAAGGGAACTAGTGCTATTGCATGCTTTTGAAGCAGTGAGAGTACTTCCTGATTTAAGAGCGTGAGATGTTCTGTAGACATTGGATGCTGTTTGGGTAGTATGGTGGGTGGGGTGGCTGTAAGTTCAAGGCAGTAACCATACTGGATAATTTGTCTTACCCACTTGTCTGTAGTGATGGAATTTCAGACAGGTAGGAACTGTGATGGTCTCCGTCCGACCGGAGTGGAATGGTCTGGAGGGAAGTCACTGCTTGTTAGTGGGGGAGGTGCGAGTGTTGTTGTTACCTCCGCCTCTTCCCTTATTGTTATTTCTCCTGTATTCTCCTCTAAAATATCCCTTGTTGGAGGATGTTTGTGCGGTGTTTTTGTAGGAAGAAGCAGTGTCTGCACTGATGTTCTTGGATGCTCCTCTACAGAAGGAGCGTCAAAAGGAGCCACATGTGGATGCAGACTGTAATGCTCCCATGGATTTAGCAGTCATAGTCCTTTTTCATTTTTTCTAGAGTGGTGTCTACAGCCGGTCCAAAAAGTTGTTCCTGAATGAACGGCTGATTGAGGATAGTCGTTTGTACCTCTTGTTTGAAGCCAGAGATGCGCAACCAGGCATGTCGTCTGAGTAACACGCTAGTGTTAATGGACCTAGAGGCGGTGTCTGCTGCATCAAGGGCACACTTAATTGATGCATTAGTAACTAATTTCCCCCCTTGAATTAAATCATTGGCCTTGGTCTTATATTTATCAGGTAAATGTTGCAATAGGGTTTCCAGTTGGTCATAGTGAGCCCCATCGTATCTAGCAAGTAATGGCTATCCGCCAGTGATTAGCTGCTTGGGCAGCAACTCGTTTGCCAGAAGCATCTAATAATTTAGACTCCTTGTCCGGAGGTGGCGCATCACCAGAGGTCTGAGAATTGGCACGTTTTCTAGCGTTAGTTACCACTAGGGAGTTTAAAAGGAGTTGACCCTTGATGTAGGTGGGATCATTAGGGGCAGGTTTATATTTCTTTTCAATCCTGGGATTGAGAATTCTAGCCCTAACAAGGTCCTTGAAAATGTCAGGGGCATGTTTAATGACATCTTTTAACATCAGCAGAGTTTGTAGAGTCTTTAGTGACTGTTCAAAGGTGTCTATTAGAACGTCCTCCTCTGCGGGGTTTGAATGCATTGGAACCCCATGGTACTGAGCAGCCCTATGTACAAGCTGACTAAAACCAATATTGTCATCTGGGGGAGATGGCTTTGTTGGGTATGCATGGGGATCAGGGAGATCTTGAGGATCTACTGGGTCATCATAATCGTCCCAATCGTCCTGTGGTACGTCTGTGTCGTCATCAGGGTCAGTAAAAGGGTCATTGTTGCCTCCCCATCCCCTAAATCATCATCATCCTGTGGTGGTGGTGAGTTTGGTGGAAGTATAGGAGAATGTGGAGGAGAGACAGGCTTAGTAGGAAGAACAGGAGAAGAGGGTCGCAACGGTGAAGTAGCACAGTCTTTCCTTTTTACAGGCACTGCAGGAATGTCTGGGGTGTCCAATTTCCTCTTCTTGTGTGGAACAGCAGCCACATGTCCTGTTTTGGGGTCTATGTGGAGAGTCTTGTTTCCGATCGATAGGATCCGGTCAAAAAAGTTCTTCCTCTTCTATAGTCTCTTTCAGCGCCGATTTTTTCAGGTCCGAGCGAGGTTTGGATTTTTGCTCCAAAGCCTTGGGAGATGGTTTTGGGTCCTTCGGCTTCGATGTGGAGGCGGAAATCTTTTGAAGTTCCGAATGTCTCGGTTTCAGACCTGATGCCTTTTCCTTCGGCGCAGAGAGGGTCGGTGTTGACGTCTTTTTGGGAGTAGGCTGCGCTCCAGTCTTCGGTGCCGATGGCGCCTGCGGGACACGGATATGCGGCTTGCTTGGTCTCAAGCTGCCGGAAGGCTTGTCCTTTATCTTCGGAGCCCGGCCCTGGGGCGGGGCTTCTGAAGCTTCTTTGGGTCGCAACAGGGGCCAGCAGGCGAAGTCTTGACCAGGGCCTTCTTTTTTTGAGGTGGGATTGGGGTTGGGGCAGTTGTACTCACTCGTTGACCTGGAGTGATGTGGTCGTCTGAGTCAGAGTCGTCTGCTTCAGACACGATTGAGATCCTCAGAATCCTCTTCCGGGACATCGCGGCCTTCATCAAAGATGTCTACCGGTGCCGGAGCTGCTCGCAGCGCCATGATGCGTCGTCGGGCCCGGCGATCACGGATGGTCTTTTTGGATCGAAAGGAGGCGCAGGCCTGGCAATTATTCTAGTCGTGCTCTGGCGAGAGTCACAGGTTACAGACTTTGTGGTGGTCACTGTGTGGGAATTTAGTTCCACACTGGGGGAATTTTTTAAATGGAGTCCTTTCCATGAGCCGTAGGCCCGAACGGTGTCGATAGGCCCAGCAGCCCGCGTCGATGACCGGAATCGAATATTTGAGGTGCGCGTCGAAGATCACGCGATCGAGAACAATGCAGTTGAGTTTATGTTGGTTTGCACATCGAAAAGGTTTGGAGAATATGGTGCCGAACCAGAGCGCAGAAGTTACGTTTGAACCCAATGGCGGAAAAAAACCAGTCTGAGGATGGAGTCGATGCCCATGCGCACTATCGCCCAAGGGAGGCGTCCCCTATTTTGTGACTGCAAAAGACTTCTTCCAAGACAACAACAAGGTGCAAGCATCCAAGCCCAACACGAGATGGCTATCTATGCTACAGTATGAATTCCGCAGCTCATATGCCTCGAACACAAAGCTTATAATTTTAAAATATTTCTGTAAAAAACACTGTTGGGACCTTCTGTAGAGCTGACCAGGTATTCCGAGAAATTCCAACTTTTGAAGGCAAAAGGGGAAACCCCAATGCATGAGAAACGGCTATCTGCACAATAGTTTATTGACGTTATATGGCCCGGTTACAACCACCATCAAGAGAATTGAATATGCTACTTACCAGTATGCATCTGTTCTTGGCATGTAGGGCTGCTGACATTCATATCTGTGCATAGATCGCCGCCTAGTGTTGGGTCCGGATGTTTGCACGTTGTTGTCCTGGAAGAGTCTTCGAAGTATCCTGAGATAGGTGACTCCTCCAATGGACCATAGTGCGCATGGGCATCCTCTCCATCCTCAGATTGTTTTTCGCCATTGTGGCAGTGATGGAGTAGATACAGAAAGTGATGACCATGCTTACAGTAATTCTGAGAGCTGCAGCTGCTACAGGCGCTGGGGAGGAGGGTGGGCGATATGAATGTCAGCAGCCCTACATGCCAAGAACAGATGCATACTGGTAAGTAGCATATTCAGTTCGAGGCATGTGGGCTGCTGAATTCATATCTGTGCATAGAATACATAGCAGTACCCTCTATTAGCGGCGGCCACCAGTGCCAGCTGCAGCGGTCTGAAAAAGAGTTTTGAGAACAGCCTGTCCTACAGCTGCCTGCTGTTTTGAGTGTACATCTACACAATAGTGTTTGGTAAATGTATGTATAGTGGACCAGGGGGCTGCTCTACATATATCATGCAAAGGAATGTTTCCCAGGAAAGCCATGGAGGCCCCTAACTTACGTGTTGAGTGGGCTCGTGGGGGAATCGTTAATGTGCGTTTAGCCTTTTGATAGCAAATTTGAATACATTTAACGATCCATCTGGCTATACCTGCTTTGGAGATGGCGTTACCTTTGTGGTGTGGGGCAAAGGCAACGAAAAGTTGTTTTGTTTTCCTGAAGACTTTAGTCCTGTCTATATAGTACATGAGGGCTCTCTTTACATCCAGTGTATGGAGTGCTGTTTCTGCGACAGTTTGTGGGTTTTGAAAGAAAACAGGCAGTTCAATAGTTTGAGTCATGTGGAACTGCGAGATCACTTTGGGCATGAATGTTGGGTTGGTACGTAGTACGACCCAGTTTGCGTGAACCTGTATGAATGGCTCTTGAATGGTTAGTGGCTGGAGTTCACTAACTCTCCTCAAAGAAGTGATCGCTACTAGGAAAGCTACTTTCCAGGTGAGGAACTGAATCTCGCATGAGTGTAGAGGTTCGAAGGGTGGACCCATCAGGCGTGTGAGGACCAAGTTGAGGTTCCACATTGGAGCTGGTGGGTGGCTTGGAGGAATTACTCGTTTGAGTCCTTCCAAGAATGCTTTGATGGCAGGCACTCTGAATAGAGAGAGGTGCTGCCTGTTCTGGAGATAGGCTGATATTGCGGTCAAATGGACACGTATTGAGGTGTATGCCAGATTGCATCGGTATAGGTGTAATAGGTAACAAATTATGTTTTGGATGGATGCATCTAGCGGGTTAATGTCATTGTTATTGCAATAAATGACGAACCTTTTCCATTTGGCTGCATAGCAAGCTCTGGTAGTGGGTCTTCTAGCTTCCTTAATGATGTCCATACAGTCAGGTGGCAGATTCAGGTAGCCAAACTCTAGGACTTCAGGAGCCAGATTGCCAGGTTCAGCTGTTGCGGATCTGGGTGCTGATTCTCTCCATGGTTCTGCGTCAAATGCGCGGGTTTGATCCGCAGCCTTTGATGCGGCACCACGGAAAGTTCGAGAAAGGTGGTGTACCATGGTTGGCGTGCCCACGTTGGAGCAACCAGGACGAGTGCCAGTGAGTGTTGTCTGAGTTTGCACGCCACCAGCGGAATCAATGGTGCTGGGGGAAAAGCGTACGCAAATCTGCCGGACCAGTTCATCCATATCGCATTGCCCTGCGACTGCGGATGTGGGAACCTGGCGGCAAAGCTTTGGCATTTTGCGTTTTCGCTTGTGGCGAATAGGTCTATGTCTGGATGACCCCACTGCTGGAAGTACGGTTGGAGTACTGATGGGTGTAACTCCCACTCGTGCATCTGGTGGCTGTGTCTGCTGAGCAGATCCGCCATCTGGTTGACCTTGCCGGGGAGGTGTTCCGCCATGAGGAACATGTTCCTTTGAATGGCCCACTTCCACATGCTCTGAGCCAGATGAGAACTGTGGAGAGTGTGTTCCTCCCTGCTTTTGTATGTAGTACATGGCGGTCATGTTGTCCGTCCGGATCAACACGACTTTGTTGCACAAGTGTACTTTGAATGCTTTCATTGCTAGGAAGATCGCCATCAGTTCCAGAAGGTTGATGTGCATCTTTTTCTGTTGTATTGTCTATAGTCCCTGCACTGTGTAATTGAGTACATGAGCTCCCCATCCCTGGAGAGACGCGTCCGCTGTCAGTATTATTTGTGGAACAGGCTCTTGGAACGGTCGGCCCTTCCAAAGGTTTTGTGGGTTCCACCAATGCAGAGAGTTGTATGCCCGACCGCTCACTAACACTAGGTCTTTCAGTGGCCCGTGAGCCTGATTCCATTGACGTGCTAAGCACTCCTGAAGCGGGCGCATATGTAGTCTCGCGTGAGGGACTATGAAGATGCAGGGGGCCATCATGCCTATCAACTGCATGAACACTCGCGCAGGAAGGGAGTGTTGTGGTTTGAACTTGGAAATCAGCATTTGTATGCTGTTGATCCTCACTAAATTTGGCTGAGCTGTGGCTGCCAGAGTGTCTATGGTCGCACCTAGGTACTGTTGTACGTGTGCGGGTTGGAGATGTGATTTTGGGTAATTTAGTGAGAACCCCAGACTGTGAAGAAGGTGAATGGTGTGGGACATGTGGCTGGCACATTGCTGGGCTGACTTTGCCTGTACAAGCCAGTCGTCCAGGTAAGGGTAGACGTGAATGTGTTGCCTCCGTAGATGTGCAGCCACCGTAGCTAGGCACTTTGTGAAAACTCTGGGTGCTGTTGTCACGCCGAAGGGGAGAACCTTGAATTGGTAGTGCTGCCCTTGAATAGTGAACCTGAGATATTTTCTGTGTGAGGGGTGAATGGGTATGTGGAAATATGCGTCTTTGAGATCTAGCGTGGCTAGGAAGTCTCCCTGTTTGAGCAGCGGGAGGACTTGTTGTAGGGTGAGCATGTGGAAATGCTCTGACAGAATGTAGCGGTTGAGGGGTCTCAGGTCTAGTATAGGTCTGAGTGACTCGTCCTTTTTTGGTATTAAGAAGTACAGGGAGTATATCCCCATGCCTTGCTCGTGGACGGGTACGACCTCTATTGCGCCTTTTTCCAGCATACTTAGCACTTCCTGCTGTAAGAGCGCTAAGTGCTCTGAGGACATAGGACGGTGTTTTGGCGGTATTGTGGGTGGAGTGGAGGTTAATTCTAGGCAGTAACCGTGTTTGATAATATCTTTGACCCACCTGTCCGTGGTGATGGAGTTCCACGTGGACAGGAACCTTTGTAGCCTTCCCCCGACAGGTGTTATGTGGTCGGGAGGAAGGGAGAGGGCGTCACTGTTTGTTCTTGGGGGAGGACCTGGTATTGCCGTATCCGCGTCCTCTGCCCTTTGTGCTGGAACCACGATACTCACCCCGGGTGTTTTTATCATAGGTACTTTGTGTGTTGCCCTTGTTGTAGGTTTGCTGTGACCCCTGTCCTCTGCCTGCTCCTCTATTCCCGGGGCGACGAAAGGAGCCACTCCGAAAGGTCTGTGTTTGGAGAGCCCCCATGGACTTTGCAGTGTCTGTGTCCTTTTTTATTTTCTCTAGGGTGGCGTCAACTTCCGGCCCGAATAAGTAGTCGGGGTTGACCGGCTGATTGAGAATGTTATTTTGAACCTCAGGTTTGAATCCGGAGATTCGTAACCAGGCGTGTCGTCGTAGCAGGACGCTGGTGTTTATTGCTCTGGCAGCTGTATCTGCGGCATCCAGTGCACACTTAATGGATGCGTTTGTGAGGAGTTGTCCCTCCCTGATGAGGATCTCTGCTCCCTCTTTGTATTGGTCAGGGAGATGTTGGAGTAGGGTTTCTAATGTGTCATAGTGTGCGCGATCGTAGCGAGGTAGGAGCGCCTGTGTATTGGCAATACGCCATATGTTAGCTGCCTGGGCTTGCAACCCGTTTGCCGGAGGTCTCTAGCACCTTGGACTCTTTGTCCGGGGGAGGAGCATCCCCAGTTGTTTGCGAGTGCGCCCGCTTGCGAGCATTAGCGACTACGATGGAATCTAGAGGCAACTGGCCTCTAATGTACATAGGGTCCCCAGGCGCCGACCTATATTTTTTGTCGATCCTGGGGTTTATCACTCTTGCCCTGGTGGGTTCTTTGAAAATGTCCTTTGCTGGTTTGAGGACACCTTTCAACATGGGTAGAGTTTTGATATTCCTTTCTGAGGATGCGAAAGTATCCATTAGAAAATCGTCCTCGATTGTGTCAGAGTGGAGTTGCACACCATGATTTTCCGCAGCACGTTCAATTAGGGCGTTGAATGCGGCAGTGTCCTCTGTGAGAGACGTTTTTGCGCCATAGAGCTGCGTGTCCTGTGTATCCATAGGTGCACCTGTGTCTACAGGGTCATCCCAAGCCTGGTCAGGGTCCTGTTGGCCCTCAGGGTCCATCTCTCTTGGGAAGGGGACGTCGTCACCCATATAGTCCTCCAAAACGTCGGTTTCGGAGTGTGTCGGGGAGAAGGACTGTGGATCTGGGTAGGAGGCATGGAGACGTTCGTAAAGAACTGGCTCCGAATCTGCTGGCAGCTTTTTCTTCAGCGGGATCCGGTAGGAGTCCAAAGCGCGTTCGGAAGATATTCTCCGCTTGTGGAGCATAATTCTGCCGGTGTCGGCATCGATGATGTGAGATGGTGACGTCTCCGTAGGAGAGCGTTCGGCAGGTGTGATCCTAGTTTGGGTGACACGAGTTCTTATTTCAAACATTTTTGGCGCCGTGGATGGCGGCAGGCCAAAAGTGATATGAGGTGTTGCTGGAGAAGCTTTTTGAGCTTTTTTCGGCTCGGGGCCCGACGTGTCCTGGAGGGCTGCCTTTTCTTTGATGCGTTGCAAGGACTCTGCAACTTGTCGCACCTGGAGCGCCGACGGTTGTTTGGCGCCAAGCGGTTCAGTAGAGGCAGGCGTGGGCTTCTTCGGGGCCACGGGGTCATCGAGTCGAGGAGAGGCGGTAGCCGCGGACGGCGTCGATGATTGGGCCTTAGGTGCTGCTTTCAAAGTGGTGTGCGACGCAGCGGCCATTTTGACCTTCGTGGCCGGAGCCGATTGTTTCGGTGCCTGGTGCCGAGGCGGTTTGTCGGTGCCGATGGCCTTTTTCCGTGTGTCGGCGCCGACGTCTGCTGCTGCGAGTTCGGCACCGAAGTCCCGTTTGGTGCGGTCGGTGCCGACGGGTTTTGCTGGCGTCGAAGGTGTAGTGGGCTTCGATTCGACCAGTACCACTTTCAGTTTCGGTTTCTGTGGAACCGACACGACTTTTGGTTTCGAGGAAGGGAAACCAGCTGGTTTGGGTCCTAATGGCTGTCGCTGAATGTCCGAGGCCGGGCCCGAGGGCGGGGCCGAAGAACTGCGAGATAGGTCTTGGGTAAGGCCCGAAGGCGATCCCTCGACCGGAGCCATAGACTGACGCACTGGGATATCCTCCGTCTGTACGGGTAGGCCTTGCTCGTCACCGGAGCCACTTTCTTCGGCCCCTAAGGCCTCATCGTAGTCTCCTACCTCGGTGTCGTCTTCATCTCTGTGAAAGAGTTGTTCTTCGATGTCTTCCGATCCGGAATCGTGTTCGGAAGCGGGGCTGGAGGGTAGGTTCTCCACGCCTTCCACATCTTCGTCCTCGGCGCTGAAGATGTTGGTCGGGGCCGGTGCCGCTTGCTGCGCTTCAAGTCTCACCGCTCGTCGATTCCGAAGGGTCTTCTTGGATCGGAATCGGGCACAGGCCATACATGTGGATTCGTCGTGATCCGGTGAAAGGCATTTGTTGCACACCGGGTGGACGTCGATATGGGGATATTTCGCATTGCAAACAGGACACCGCTTGAATGGTGTCCTCGATTCCATCGTCGATGGTGTCGATGGTCGATGCGAAAAAGTTGTTTTAGAAGTTAATAAACTAACAAGTAACTGTCGATACCGATCGGGAACAGTACCGACGCGAACTAAAGGCCTTTTGGCCTGAAAAAAGTTTTTCCTAACTTGAGTCAAGATAAGCACATCCGAACCCAATGGCGGAAAAAAACAATCTGAGGATGGAGAGGATGCCCATGCGCACTATGGTCCAGGGGAGGAGTCACCTATCTCAGGATACTTCGAAGACTCTTCCAGGACAACAACGTGCAAACATCCGGACCCAACACTAGGCGGCGATCTATCTACAGATATGAATTCAGCAGCCCACATGCCTCGAACACTGAGATGAACACAAAAAATTAAAACATTGCTTTATTTCCCAACGATGGCACCTAGCAAGGTCACTACGACAGGCATACTGAGAAACACTTGCTATATCTGGGGGCACCGAAGAGGAGCATATATATGCTTCAATGGGTGCAAAAAGCGGCAGCTCAGATGCTGTTAAATATCCCTAGATTTTCACCAACTGGTAACGCTCTGGAGACTCTCCACAGGCCCCCCATTGAGGAGAGGATCTCCTTGAAAGTCTAGTGCTATGTCCACAGAATATTGCAGGGCAAGGACCCGAAATGTCTTTGCCTCATGATCCACTCCTAGGACCCTACACGCTGTCTGAGATCGGACGGAACTGGCTTGGTCTGCATTCCAAAAGCTTTGGGGGTATCTCCTTTAGATACCTGGCAGCCAAGCGGTGGAATTCTCTACCTCTGTACCCAAGACTGGAGACATCAGAATCTACCTTTAGGAAACAGCTTAAAACGTGGCTGTGTAGGAGAAATCCTCTTCCCTAGTTTTCACCGCCCACTTTCCCCATAGGTATGTTTTAAGCCTTCATTGGAATTCAGCGCAGGGACACTCCGTAATGGAGTAACCAGTGCGCTTTACAAGCTGCTATAACAAAGGAGAAATGCTGCAGGTTATCATATGCCAGTTTTAAATTTAGATCTCCAATTTCATGTAATCAACTCTGCACACAATCTCATCTTTAGAAGTACCTGCGTGGGTTGGGCAAATAAAGACAACATTTAACTAAACAACACTACAAGCATAGCTCTGACAAAATTCCCAAATAAGCGTAGCAACCAATGTTATCCTGTCATAAATTTTAGATGCACACTGAAAATAGACACTTCTGTAAGAAGACAAACAATCTACGGATAAGAATTTGGCTACTGGGCAAATTGCAGCAGGCCATGATACGCTTCAGCTAAACGTGTTCATTTTCACCAGATATGACCAGAAAGGTTTTAACACAAAAAATATAATATGCTACTATCCCAACATCTTCACTTCTAATGCCCTGCTTACACAAACTGCTAGGCATCTGAAACATCGACCACATAACTGTTCCAGAATTCCAAATAACAACAGTACTTCTAAGAGACGCAACTTTCAAGCTAATCCGAGCATCTGGCTATCGTCTCTAGTTGGAGCAAATTTCCTCTGGAACTGATAAGCTACATACATCAACCATACAGACAAAGATATTCTTCTTACCTCCCTGACTGAATCCATAATCTCTCGCCTTGCATTATGACATTAAATTGTCTCACCATTAAGATTCTACCCAACAATATTAAAGATTTTGCTAAAAAATATATACAGACCACCCACAGCCATAGCAAGCAGCATGCTTGATCCGAAACTGCTTTGTCCAAAACTTCCACGACGGACTAAGTATCCTGCCATACAGTTCTTCAACTTGGCCTATATGTGACAGCCTAAGTCACATCTAAAGTAAAATCAGCTGTCTAAACTCTACAACAGTATCCCTAACCCATGTATACGGCATCTACGTGATCTCCATTCATATCCTACTCAACCTCCCTGCATCCTTTGTTGCAGCTGATCAATCCAAAGTCTTATCTACAATTTCTCTCCTCAACATCATGAGCACAGCACATGCTCATATCTCACACACATCAAAATAATGCTACAAGTTGACCGTTAACCTGGTCATTCACAGTCTTCACAACATCCATTCACATGCTATGTCACTGAGAGCCCCTTTTGTTTTCCTCATCTTCAGAGTGCACTTTCACTTTTGAAAACATCTCATTTAGGTTAGTGTACCCATCTTCACCATCAATATTCACACTTACATTCTTCGCCCCGCATACTGACAAGATAACAGATCTGGCACGTGGTATTATGTCTTTAAAAACAATGGCACAAGGCAATCCGGTCACTCAACCAAGCCTACAACATGCCAGTGTAGGAAAGTGCCCTTTTAGACATGTTCACTGCCACTTATTGACCTATTACTGATGATTATTGACTGGAAGTGCACTGGGTCCCAGTTAACCAGGCCCCAGTGCTATTTCCCGTAAAAAAGGAAGTAAATGTCTAATTGTAGCACAATTGGCAAGGACTTTAGCACTCCTATAAGTCCCTAGTAAATGGTAGCCCTGGTACCGAGGGCATGGGTACTAAAGAGGGTCCCTATGGGCTGCAGCATGTATTGTGCCACCCAAAGAAAAATTGCATGCAGACCGCAATTGCATGATGCGTAAAATGGTGCAAACCATTTTGAAAACACAACATGGCACACTCCCTTTGTGCCATGCCAAGGTATACTGCATATACTAAATGTAAGTCATCCCTACAGCAGGCCTTAAAGCCCTAAGGCTGGGTGCATTACATTATATGCGAGGGCACATATGCATGAGCAGATAGACCACTGTGTTGTCTAGTTCCATTGCAAGATATTGCCAATGATCAGGCAGCCATCTTAAGGACATGGACTGGGCACTGGTCATTAAGAGTTAACCGGATACATGATTGCTACACTGAAACCAATGGTGTTTGGTATTTAGCACCTCGTCTTAATAAATCGGTCCTAATGCCAGTACAAGATTTATTATGACATGCACCCAGAGGGCACCTGAGAAGTACCCCCTGAAAAGTGCCCCCTGAAAAGCTACTATTCCTCAAGTGTGCTGGCTGCCTGGTAGCCTGCCATCCACAGACTAGTTTCTGACCACCTGCAGGTGAAAGCCCATGCTCTCAGAAGTTTGAAACAATGACTGCTACTGCAGAAGGTGATCACACCTCCTACAGCAGGATGGCTTGTGAATTAGCATATGTATGATGTTTATATTTCTCTCAAGGATAACATTACCGCGTTTGAGGCTCATGCCTCAAAAAAAGTTATTTGAGCATTTTCAGTTTTACTGTAAAACTCCGATCTTGGTGTCTAAAATTATATAAAAATCTGTTTGTTTTCTAAATTGGTCTCAGATTTCCATTTGAGAGTGTGTACAACCAATGCTCAACACTTCCCTCTGACAAGCCTAAGCTGCTCGTCCACACTACCACAACTAGAGCACTTGGGATTGTTAAAGAAAGCCCCTGTAAACCAATAAGGGTCGTCTTAACATTTTGCATGGTGTACCCCTACATTGGTACACTACACAAAAAGCCAGCTTCCTACAATCGGTCCTACGAAAATTACAATTTTTCAATTGTCTCCTCATTTATTTAGCTCATTACTATTCCCTGTGATCCTTCCAGTAATTCTTTCATTTTGCCATCAGCAATCTCACTTCTCTCAGAAACTGGAAGACTATCCAGGTGTCCAAGAGAGTTCTTCAACCAGGCCACCCCAGTCTTATTGAGCCCATCTCACAAAACCGCACATAAGTTCCTATATTCCACTGCCAAGCCCACACTTTCAGTACAAAGGTGCAAAGAGAAAGAGGTGCAGGCAGGAACTAGTGCAAATGAGAGTTACAGCCTAGCAGAGGCAAAGCCAGGTGCAATAACTTGCAGGGAGATCTGCGACTGGGGAAGGTATGAACTGAGAGTGATGCCTGTTAAGTGTGGTCCTGGTGCAGTCATGGAGAGTAGCGAGATAGAGCGAGGAGATGAAAAGCTCTGGGCTGCAAAAGGTACAGGAAAAATGACAGCCAGGAAAATGGAGACGCTGTGTTCAGGCTTGGTGAGATGCAAGCACAGTAAGGTCAGCGGAATTTGATTAGTATGGCAACAGGAATGGGGGAAACTTGAAGATGTGCAGGCAGGCTATGGATGGGGAGAGGAACTAGCAAGAACAAGATCCAGACAGAGAAACAAGTATACAGATAGAGGTAAAGTGAAACATGCAGTCCAGGAAAATTATACGGGTAAGAGGTGCGAGTTCAGAAAAGAGTGTGCTGAGAAGTACAGACTAACAAGTTACTTAACATTTAGAATGTTTTTATCTGGTAGATATTCTGGTTGCAGATTCCACACTTTTAGAATAATCCTAAGCGCAAGACTGGTTCTGCATTCTCAAAAGACGGTCCTGGCAGGTGGTGCCACTGGACTCTGCGCTGGCCCCTTGCCACCCAATAACGGACTAGGCAGAGCTCTGATACTAACGACAAGGAGCTGGTGATAGGCACTGCCCCTGTGCACTTTCAGCTTTGTCTTAAAAGTTTTCATGCCCTCAGATGTGAATCAATCATGACAAATTGGAGGAGATAGTGTGCCAAACTTAACTTTGGAACTTTTCAACAGATACAGGAGTACACTTCAAGGGAGGATGATAAGGGAGGGTAGGGAGGATTCTGCGGAAAGACAGACTGTTACCAAAGTAAGTAACTTGTTCTTCTGATGTGCGCCACTAACTGCAGATTTCCCACCTTTAAAATAGATACAAGGTAGTGTCTTCCAAAAGATGGAGGGTCTAAGAAGTGGACTCATACCAGAAAGTCCTGGCAAATCAAGGCAGCAAAATGGCTCCCTGTGCTGACTTGAATGTTGAGGCAATAGTGCTTCGCGTACTTATGCATTGTATCCTTGAAGCAGCCTGACAAATGTCTAGGACAGAACACCAAACACGGTAGAGGCAGCCATCGCTTGGGTAGAGTGAGCTTGTTGGCCCTCATGGGGAACTGTTCTTGGCATGGGCGAAGCACGCCTTTAGGCACAGGAAAATCTAACTGTATAAAGTCAGTTTATGTGCAGTCTTCTCCTTCTTGGCATAGTAAAGACCCTGTAGAGCTGATTATCTACACATTATTCCCTCAGGTACTTAAAATAAAAACTGAGGGCTCTCCTTGAATCAAGTCAAAAGAACCTCTTCTCCTCTTTCGGGGGATTTGGCAGAGAGGAAACAAAACAAAGTATTATGGGCTGACCTACATGGAAGGATGATGCAGCTTTCGGCACAAAACAAACTAAGGGCACCTAGGGGCAGAAAGCAAACTAGCACCAATTTATCAGGCAAGAAAATGAGCATAGATATTGCACTGCAACACCTACAGCTCATTTATGTGGCACACAAAGGTGATTGTGATGGGGAAAAAAAAGTGTTGATATTATGGAGCTGTAGGGAATAACTGCGCATTGCATTGAACAGCATGCACATAAAAAATCTGAGGACCAAGTTAAAGTCCCATTAATACATAATGAGGGGCTCTGGCAGAAGCCTGTATCAAAACCTTGTAGGAACCTCATCACAAAAGGTGACTTGGATAAAGAAGATGGGTCAGGCAAACCTAAAAAGACCGAGCAGGCCAACATTTAACCTTTAACAGTGCCTACTGCAGAGACTCACCAGGCCAAAGATAAGACAAACAGAACATCTGACTACTTGGCCTGTAGGAGGATGAAACTGGTCCTTACATCAGCTAACAAAATTCTCACAATGCCTGAATAGGAAGTTTTAGTTCAGGGACACCTTGCTGCTATAATCAGCAGGCAAAAGTGTTCAGTTACCACCAAACAAGGAGGTGTGTATTGTGGCGGTTCGGATGCAGGACCTTTCCTTGTTGCCGAGACAGAGGTCCTCTAACAGAGGAAAACTGATTGGCGGTCAATTTTTCAGACTTCCCAGGTCTAGCTATCACACCTTTCTGGCCCAGGCCAGAACTATTAAGATGGTTTGGCAGTTTTTCCATGCTGACCTCACTCACGAGGAAAGAGAGGTGGAAACATGGATAGAAAGCCAGTGATGCACTGTAAGATGAATGCATCCCCAAATGACCCTCTTGAAAAGAGCTGCAGCACACTCCTCACTGTGCTATTTCTGCATAGATGAAAAGATCAACTGAAGGGATGCCCATTGGCCAAAGATGTCCTGAGACATCCCAGGATGAAGATACCATTAGTGGTCTGCAACGGACATCTAGTGAGTTTGCCTGCTCTGGTGTTTACCGACATCGTGAGGTAATTAGCCACCAGGAAAATCTCTTGTTGGTCCAGCCACCTCCAAAGGTGCAGTGTCTCCTGGCACAAGGTCCAAGACTCCACGGTGCCATGTTTGTTGCAATACCACATGGCAGTCAAGTTGTCTTTCAGGCCCTGCTTTGCTGTCACTTTAATTCACATGAAAATGGTTTCCAGTGCCAGCTGAATGGCACAAAGCTCCTGGAGATTGATGGGGAGCTATCATTTCAATGGGAAACACAGACCTCCGATTTCCACCTCTCCCAGGTGTCTGCCCAAACCCAGAGATAATGCATCAGTTACTTCTATACAGTCTGGATGGGATAGGGAAATTGGCCTGCTGTAATACAAGTTGGTGTCCAACCACCACCAAAGATCTCGGACTGCCTTTTCCAAGATGTAGGTATTGTCTGATAGAAAGCTACGGTGGGGCGCCCACTGGAAACAGCTCCACTACGAGGCCTGCACATGCCAGTAAACACAGGGAACCAGGACAATACGAGAAGTCAGCTATACAAGAAGCCTCAAAATAAACCTCCTCAGGACTGAGCACGAAACATCAGGATCATATTTTGAATGTACCAGGCTTGCTGCTTTGAATGCCATTATGCACAGGATCACCCCTTTCAAAGGGTAGGCATCAGATGGGAATTCTGGTATGAAACCTCTGAGATGAGAGAAGGGCAACTAACTACGTCGAGCCAGCCTGGACCAGCAGTCATCAAGGTACAGAAACAGATTTATCCTCTAACTGCAAAAGTTTGCCCCACCAACCGCCTTCACCTTTGTAAACACCTGAGTAGAGGAGGTGAAGCCGAAAGGTAGAACAGCAAAATTGGCAAATCAAGGGCCCCCACCATGTACCAGGCTGCAACTGTGGGACTGAAGGACAGGCACATGAATGCATGTTTCCTGCAACACCAAAGATACCATCTAATGCTTTTAGTCCATCGCATAAAGAATTTGGGCCAGCAGGAACATTTTGAATTTGTCCTTCTATAAAAATATATTCAAGCAGCGAAGATCTAGCACCCACTGATCTGAAGTGATAGATTTGCAACAAGGTAGGCAAAATCAAATTCTGTACCCTACCGGCTGTGAATGGTTTTGCAAAGTGAAATCGAAGCAGTTTGGAAGAAGCTACGGGAAAAGAGGTGGAGTAAGATAGCTGCCATTGGTGGCTTTCGAGGCCTCTGGCACCACCACAGCCTCTGACTCCAGGAAAAACCTGGAACGGCTGCGAAACTAGTTGTAAGCACTGCGACAGGCTAGACTACACAAGTAACTTCGGAATTTTCTGTACTAGTGACGAAACTGGCAGGCTATTGAGAGCAAGCCTAGGAAGAAGTAATCTGAAGCGTTTTAGCACAGAGTTTGTCTTTTCTCCAAAAACTCAATCCATCGAAGGACATAGGGACGCCCGATCATGACACTGGGTACCATGGCATGGCCCACACAATCCATTGTGGAGACAGTTCCATAACACATATTTGGCTGTGTCTTGTCCGTCCTGGAGTGTTTGGGCAGAGTCTGTTCTGATTTTGTCAGGCACAGCAGATAGCTCTCGCTGGTCATGTCTCAGGGACCACGTGCATAATAGCCTAGAAGACAGCCCACAATGCAGACCCAAATTCGAGGAGTAAAATATCCTAACGACAAAGGGTTTGATGTGCTTTAATACCCTATAAGGCAGCACATCATGTTTTACCTGTTGTGGAGTAGCAAGAGGGGGAATGAACCTGCGTCTTATCCTTGTGGCACAACTTGGAATTTCCTGAAGACTTTGACCGAGACCAAGATTTCATGTAACGGCAGCACAATCTAGAGCGGGATTGTTTATCGAGCGTAACCTCATCGTCTGTTCACTTCCCGCTCCCTGATAGCCTTTGAGTGCATCAGGGAGCAACTGTCGCCCAGCTTCGAGTCATGACCAGATCCTAGGCACCACAAACAAACATTGTGCAGGTCAGTCACTGGCTTTCTGTTTAAAACCTGTGGTAGACATTTTACCTGGCATACTGTCTTATGTGGAATTAACCCATTGGTAAAACTGAAAAGTTAAGAGCGGAGCTCCAGCTCCATGTCAAAGGGCACGGTAAGAAAGAAACAGACATCAGGATATGGTTGGTGTCTATATATGGTTCTGCGATGTGAGGTTATAGTGGGGTCCCAAGGATTCACATAGAGGAGCAATTCCTGTTTAAAATCGAGATTCACTCGGGCCATTGAGATTAGTCTAAAGGTGAGGAATCTGTGGTTTGAAGTACTGAGCAGAAAGATAGATACAAACTGGCTGAGGGCTGTGAGATGTGCTGGAAGACAAAAGTATATGCAAGCAAAGGTACAGGCAATGAGAGTTTCAGGCAGGTAGATGTAAAGACAGGAAGAGGTACAAGCTTAAGGAAGCATAGCAATGTACAAGTAGGGCAGTGCAATGGAGAGGAGAGGGCTGGCAGAGGTCTGGGAGGCAAGAGAGATGTAGTCCCTAGTCCCAGAGGGAAGTGTGAGCAGAAAGAAGTACAGACAGGAAAAGTTATGGGAAATGAGTGGTGCAGGATGGCAGACGACCAAGCTATGGGAGGAGTAGGAAGAAAAAAGTGCAACCAGGAAGAGGTGACACCAAATATAGCTGTGGCATGCATGTAGGCTGACAGAGATGTAGACAGGGACAGGTGCATGAAGATAGGTGTGGAATGGGACCAGTGTTGATCAAGGTGTATACAGTAAGATGTATTTGCAAAAAGAGAGATGGTGGAAAACACAGGCTTTTCAAAAGGTCCGACACACTGATCTCAGGGATGTTTATGAAATAACAACCCCCAATCCCATAAAAATTATACAGCGGGCGTGGTCTCGCCGCGGACGATGTGAGTCGCACATCGCTGAGGCTCCGGGCCGCCGCCGTGGAAAACAGCCTTTAAAGCTGGGCAGTGGATGCGGAGACGAGTCAGCTGGGGGGGACCGGCTGGATATTGAAAGCGGGCAGCTGCCAGGCGCCTTGGGAACTCCTAGCACAGGCTGTGGCGAGCAGGGGCGACATACGAGGCGAGGAGCCGGCGAGAGAGACTGCGACCGCCATCTTGGCTGCCCGGGCTCGCCGCGAGGCGGGGTGACTGTGCCTGGCTGACCGGGAGGAGTGCCGCTGGAAGAGCCGTGCGGCCGTGGGACAGAGCGACGGCGACATTGAGGCGGCTGGGGCCGACGGCGAGGCGATTCGAGGAAGATCGGGCTCGGGGACGGGCGCGGCCGCCATCTTGTGTTCTGCGGCTGGCCCTGGCCCGTAGCTGCAGGCTGCCTGCCTCGTGGCGCCAAAGAAGAGGCGGACTGTGCTGAGGCCTCGGCCTAGAAATTGGTACGCGGAGCGGTCTGCTGGGGCTGCCCGGGGGGCATCTGGCCATAGCCTACGCCTCGCTGCACGTGCGGAGCTGCTGCCGCGTGGCGGCGCTGCGGGCCCTGTTGCTGGGGCCCCTGGACTGGCCCGGCCGGGCCCTGACCGCAGCGTCGTCCTGCCGGCCTGTGACGACATTGAGCCTGGAGGCGCCGGCCACCAGTGGAGCGAAGCAGCGAAGAGCCACCGAGCAGAACGGCAGACGACACCTACAACGACCAGAGCTGGTAGGCCGGGACCTCCCGGACGACCTGGGTAGTGGCTGGGGGCCAGAGCGGAGGCGGGGGCCCGAAGGTGAAGGTGAAACGACGCAGGGTGTGCGTGTGGCTGTGTCCTAGCGGGCCCCGGGGGCTGTGAGAAGCTGGCTGCCACCTCGACTCGCCTCGCGGGAGAGGCCTAGCCCACACGGCGACTGGACTGGGGCCTGGGCCTGGATCGGGGGGGTGCTCTAGAAGGAAACGCGCCCAGAGGACGACCGGCGCCCTGATGTCTGTGGCCTACTGCCTGCGCCCGCAAACCGGACGATAGACTACCGTTGGGCTGGGTGAGGCCCGCTAACGCGCCTTGACCTGGGAGCTGGTGGCGCTCGCTGCAGGCGTGACGGCCATTCCTAGCGCTGGTGGGCCTCTCTTGGACGGCGTGGGAGCTCAACCCTGGGACAGTTTAGCGGCCGCATCGCTACGTGGAGCTGGGCCTCGAGGACCTCCTGCGTTGCGGCGCTCTACGCCACGCCATTGTCGTCTGCGCTCACCCCTGCGCCCCTGTGGTTCTGAGCCGGGAAAGGTGGGGCTGACCACTCGCCACACGACTGCGGGCCCCTGAGCTGCTGGGGGCTGCTACCCCCACTCACTGTGAGGCCGATCCTGAACGCGGCCACGCCATGACCCGTACGAAACAGGGGAAGGAGCCGCCGGCAACCCCCAAAGACGCCTCTGTCAAGGACTTGTGGACTAAGCCTGCTACATCATCACAGAGCGTGGAGCCATCGGGGGCCGGGGCCTCGGCAGCCCCAGTCACGCAATCCTTCATGACGGCATTCATGCAAGAACTTAAATCGGAGATTGGGTCCCTTCGCTCTGAAGTCCAGGCATGCGTGAAGGATCTTCGGAAGGACGTGGGAGAGCTGGGTGGCCGAGTGGACGACCTAGAAAAGACCCTGGATGCACGCACGGAGGACCAAGAACACCTATGGCAAAGGCTGGCGACCTTGGAAGAACAACATGTTGAGCTCCAGATCAAACAGGAGGATTTGGAAAATAGGGGGCGCCGGAACAACATACGCATCCGGGGGGTGCCGCCTGGGGCAGAAGGGGCAGATATTATGTCCTTCGTGGCGGACTTACTCCATGACATCCGAGGGGATGACGACACTTCACCGCCCACCCTGGACCGCGCTCATAGGGTTTCAGGGCCGATGGGGAGGCCGGGCCTTGTCCCTGACATCTTGACACGGGTTCATTTCTTTGTTGAAAAGGAAGCCATTCTAAAGGCGGCTAGAGGCAAATCCGAAATCCTCTGCGGAGGGAAGCCCATTCAACTGTTTCAGGACTTGGCCTCCACCACTCTCCGGCGACGTCGGGACTTCAAGCCCATCACTGACAAATTGAGGGAGCTCAACATCCGCTACCAATGGGCCCATCCCTTCGCCCTCATGTTTCAGTGGGAGTCCAAGCGGCGGGTGCTGCGCTCATACCGGGAAGCGGCCCAACTCCTACAGGTTCCTGATTCACCGCCGGCCAGCCCCGCGCGGCGCCCATCCAAACTCAGAGTCCCGGTGAAGCCGCAATGGTCCACGGTGCGACACCCTAGACACCCACCGTCGCCGGAGGGCAGCAGGGCCTCCCGGGACAAGCAGGACATTATCGAACATATCAAATCCTTGGAGGGCTCCTCCTCGCCGCTGGGCTCCCAGGCCTCTGCCATTAAATGACCGACGCCCACTGCGGATCTTCTCACCTGACTGCATTCACATTACTGAGATGGCTAAGACGACTGGAGGCGTGGCCGGCTGTGGACTGCATCTCTCCCCCATTGCTAGTGCCCTGGACGCCTCACTCGGAGGCGCACCGTCGTCTCCTCTACGGGGCACTGTCTCCCAGGCTTGGGCGGCGGCCCGGGCTAGACCTTCGACACCATAACTTTGCGGTTCAACGATGGCGAACCCCCCACCCTATTTCTGGGAGAGTGACATCTCCGAGACAGCCTGTGCCATGGTGCCTGGCTACTCTCTGGACTGGAATAGGCTCTCCCGGCCCTGTTGGCCGACTACAGGTTTACATGGTTGTATTTGTTCTTATTTGTTCCCCTCCGTAACCTCTTTCCTTCATTCCCCTTGGCGGGGGGGACTTGTGTATGGGTGGGATGCTCAAGCGGGTAGTGCCCTACTGGGGATTCTACGACAATGACTACCACCTCTCCCTGGAAGATTCTCTCTCTCAATGTGAAAGGGCTCAACTCTCCTAACAAGCGACGCCTCATCTGGCGCTACCTGCTCCTGCAGAACCCTGACATCATTCTTCTTCAAGAGACTCACCTCCTCAAGTCCGACGTGGGCCGGATGGCGCATCCGCGCTTCCCCCTTCAGTTCTGGTCCTCGGCTCCCTCGAAGACGGCGGGGGTCGCGATCTTGTGCAGGGCAGGGATATCCCGGGGTGATACCAGGGTACATAGGGATGCGGAGGGGCGGTTTCTGCGGGTGGAGATCAGGCGGGGCTCCCGCGCTCTGACACTGTGTAACTTATATGTCCCCAACCAGGGTCAGGATCTCTTCTTGCGTAGGATATTCAGGGAACACCTGGAGCCGGTAACCACAGACCTCATAGTCGGGGGGGACTTCAACTGGGTGTGGGACGCGGAGCTTGACCGTTGTGGGGGCGCTTTTCACGGGGTGGGGGCCATGTCTGTGGCGGTGAAACGCTCCTTAACCGCCTTAACCTTAGTGGATGTTTGGAGGTACCGCTCCCCGGGGTTGCGCGACTACACCTTTTACTCCCATGTTCACCGCACTTACTCCCGCATTGACCTCCTCCTCGTATCGCACTCACTACTCAAGGACTCCATCTCGGTGTCCCACTCCACCATCTCGGTCTCGGACCACGCCCATGTCGAGCTGCTTCTACGGGAGGGTCCTCCCCACCCGCTGCGACCGCGCCGCTGGCGTTTCCCAGACCACGTTCTCCGGGACCCAGTGGATAGAGAGGAGCTCCAAACAGCTATCCTGGCATATTTCGAGGATAACGACCTGCCGGGGACCCCTATCCCTCTCCTTTGGGACGCCTTCAAGGCCACTATACGGGGCACTCTCACAGCCTTGGCGGCTGCTCGAGCGCGTGAGGCCCAGCTCTATGAGACAAAAATTACGAGGGAGCTGCAGGTGCTCGAGCAGATGGACAAAGAGCGCCCGCTGGCGACGCACAAGCGCCGTTTGGCCGTCCTACGGGGCAGCTCCGCGCACATAGGGTCAACAAGGCTGAGCGCGCTCTGCTGGCACTCAAGCAGCGCTACTATGCGGGGGGCGACAAGGTGGGCGCTGTTCTGGCGCGACGTTTGCGGACGCGGGCAGCTACGGCGCATGTCGCGAAACTACAGAAGGCGGACGGGTCCTGGGCCGTTGCGGAATCGGCGAAGCTCCAAACGTTTCACGACTACTATTCAGCCCTTTATACTGGCGACCCCCCTGCGGCGGAGCTGGTCGCGGAGGCCTTAGACGCTTGTCACTGGGACCCGTTGAGTGGGCATCACTCCGGGCTTCTGGAGGACTCTATCACCCCGGCAGAGCTGGTCGGCGCTCTACGCGACCTCCCGCTTGGCAAGGCGCCCGGCCCGGACGGGCTCCCGGTGTCGTTCTTCCGCGCCTTCTTACCGCAATTGCAGCCGTACCTCTTGCGCCTCTTTAACTCCTTTGAGGAGTCGGTAGGGCCTTCAGCAGATATGGCAATGGCCGACATAACGCTCATCCCGAAACCCGGGAAGGACCATACGCTGTGCTCCTCCTACCGGCCCATTGCCCTGCTGAACACCGATTTAAAACTCTACACTAAAATTCTAGCCAAGCGGCTTAGCCCTCACCTCCCTAATCTCATTGAGCCCGACCAGGTGGGGTTTATCCATCAACGCCAGGGCGCGGATAATGTACGGCGTATTGCGCATATCGTCGGGAAGGCCAAGCACTGGAGGATCCCGGCCTGCCTGTTGTCGCTCGACGCGGAAAAAGCGTTCGACAGGGTGGACTGGACCTTTCTCCGAGCAGTGCTGCGGAAAATAGGCCTGGGTCCTAAGATGGTGGCGCGCATTATGGCCCCATATATCTCGCCGGTTGCCAGGGTGCGGGTTAACGGACAGCTCACGCAACCTTTTCCCATCTGCAGAGGCACTCGGCAGGGCTGTCCCCTATCGCCCCTGTTGTTTGCCCTGGTGGTGGAGCCTCTGGCCATTATGATTCGGCGGTCCCCTGATAACTGTGGTATAACCCTTCGCGGAGTGCAGCACAAGATTGCTCTCTTCGCAGACGACCTCCTTCTCACCCTCTCCGAGCCCCTGCGCTCATTGCCGGCGGTACACTCGCTACTCCGCACCTACGAACGCGCCTCTGGGCTCAAAATTAACCATGCCAAGTCCTGGGCCCTTAATATCTCGATCCCGGCCGAGGAGCTCCCAGCGATTCAAGTTTCGGCCCCGTATCAGTGGGCGGACGCGTCAGTGCGATACTTGGGCCTTAACTTGACTCCAGACCTGGCCACTTGGACGCAGGCCAACTGGCAAGACTACAAAACCTCTGCCCTGGCTGACCTGCGGGCGTGGAAGGCCTTGCCGCTCTCCTGGTTGGGCCGCCTTAACACAGTGAAGATGTCGATACTGCCAAAGGTCCTCTATCTATTTCAAACACTGCCAACTCCGATTCCGGAACATCAAATCCAGGGGCTCCAACGCGAGCTCAACGCGTTTGTATGGGGGGGGAAAAAGCCACGGTTCTCGAATAAAATCTTGAGTCTCCCCCGAGACAGGGGTGGCCTGGCCTGCCCTAACCTCCTCGAATACTACTGGGCGTCGCACCTTCGCTGTATCCTGGAGTGGGGGGCGTGGGAGAGTGAAAAGGTGTGGTTCCACATGGACAGGGCAGTCACCTGCCGCCCGCTATGGGACCATGCCTGGCTTCCCCGGGCGGCCCGACATCGCAGCGCCTACATGGCCGTCCCTACCAAAACGGTCCTGGAGATCTGGGATAAAGTGGCGGTGAGTAGGGGCTTGACCACCTTTCCATCCCCGCACACCCCGATTGCGCGAAATCCGCAGTTCCCGCCGGCATGTCGGACACCTTACTTCGCGAACTGGACAGAGTCGGGCTGCAGGACGATACGAGACCTGTTTTGCGGCGACACTCTCAAAACTTTTGCACAGTGCGAGCAGGAATTTGGGCTCCTGGACGGTGACAAATACCAATATCTACAACTGCGGCACTGGATACAGGGCTCGTCCCTGACGCCGGCGGCCACGCGACCCTACACGCAGTTCGAACAGCTAGCGCGGGATTTCGGCAACTATAAGGGGCTCATATCCCGCATCTATAAGGTGCTGCAGCGCTCGCACCGGCTAGACCCCCACCCATATCAGACGAGATGGCATTCCTCTAATAGCTCGGGCGTCACCCCGGCCCAATGGGCCCGGCTTTGGGGCGACATCCCTAAAATACTACGTAGCATCCCTCAACAAGAATCGGCGTACAAGGTAATGACCCAATGGTACTACACCCCCGCCAGACTCCACAAAATGTTCCCCAATCCCTCTCCCCTGTGCTGGCGATGTACTCAGGCGCAGGGAGACTTCATACATATTTGGTGGACATGCCCACTTCTGAAAGTCTTCTGGAAAGAGGTCCTCAGCCATGTAAAAAGGGTACTCGGGTTCCCCCTTCCGGAGGATCCGCTGGTGGTCCTTCTGGGAATTAGACCAACAACCCTGAGAGCCATGACGGGTCGTGATCGGCACCTTAGCCTCCACATGCTGGGCGCTGCAAAACAAACAGTAGCCCTTTACTGGAAGAAGCCGGAGTCGCCCTCCGTAAATGTGTGGTTTACCCGTCTGTGGCAGGTGGTGGCGATGGAGTCTCTCACGGCGCGGCTACAGCTTCGAGACGCCAACTATAAGAAACTCTGGAAGCCCTTGGTGGACTACCTGGGGCGGCTAGAGCATGCTCGCTTGCAGCCGCCACGACTTCGAGCCCTGAAGCTCTTCGATGACGTGCTAGATCCCACGGACCCGGGGGGGTTCTGGAACCCCGCAGGGGGTATATAACAACCCACTAGTGAAAACCGACCCGGAAGGAGGGGAGGAGGCCCTGCTGTTAGCGGACTACACCCTGGAAGGCCCCCATCTGCTGGTGATAACTGAGCGCACATCTTTTTCCCCCTCGCCATGACTGTCGCCCTTTGCGATGGTCCACACCACCTCCCTCTTCCCTTGTTCTATCCCCATGGTTGTTTGGTCGTCACATTGGCAATCTTTGATGTGGGGAGTGGGGCGATATTCACTGCCCTGTGCATCATTGATGAAAGTTACTTGACTGGTACAGCGCCTCCTCTAGGTGATATTGGCTAGCATATGCTGTGACTCTAACATTGCACAACTGGGGCATCCCTACTGTCTTACCCTAACGCTACCTGCCCGGCTGGCCAGGGATGAGTGTGACGTTTCGTTAGCCATGGTTTCTGGCCTTTAAGAACTGTCTCTGCAGGGTTGCTGGGCGGGAGGTTTACTGAGGGCTTAACGCCACTAAGGCAAAAAAACCTCTGAGAGTAAATGTCCCTGTGGGGCCGGTTTCTGGGCTATAGATAATGTTACTGGTGCTAATGCATATGCCTTTATTCCTGCCAATGTCTAGTCACTTGCTGCCGGCCACTGTGGTTGTAGGCGAACAAGCTGTGTATGGACTTTTGCACGACCGTTAAAATCAATAAAAGTTGGTTCAAAAAAAAAAAAAAAAAAAAAAAAATTATACAGCAGCTTGGAAGAAGCTACAGGAGACAGAGTTCTGAGGTATTTAGTATTAAACAAAAATCCTCCACAATGGGGTAATCAATACATTCAAATAAAGATTTTATTTTCTATGCCCACATATCCGGTGAACATCATAGGCCAACACGTGTTTCACTACACAAAGTCGGTTCATCAGGGCCACAATCCATACTTAATGTTGCATACCCCATGTAATAACTACATTACTCTTCTCAAAGCAGAGTTATAAATTGCAAATTACACAACTGGTTCCGATAAGGCTTCTGTGAATATGAGCAAGAATTTACTTTAAAAATATGTTCTGGGATCAGGTGTCCCTGATAATACATCATGTGTTCAAGGCTAACCATCAATTCAAATATTCACAGCATGAAATCATCTGGAGGAATTGAAATATATTGTACAAATATTGTTACTTCTCTGTTTTAATGGAGGTATTGAAAAAGGGTCTCTTTTTCCAGGAGACCTAATTTTTGGGCACAGAGTACAGATTGTTGGGCCGTAATGGGGACTCCACAATGCATCACTTTGGATTCACTATGGGCTCCAGGAAAGCCACCATTCTCGTACCCAGAACCTTTAATTTGTCTCTAACCCATGTGCAACATGATCCTTTAGGACATGTCCTGATCTTTGGCCTCATGAAGTGTTCTCTCTGGACATTAATTAGTGTACATGTCCCTCCGACTATGGTAGAAAGCACTTTACAGGCATTGACTATGGAAAGACAGGGCAAAGAACTTCACTCTTTTAGTGGGCGAAAAACACACCCCAATGAACATGACTAACTTCTACTGTGGGGTGCTCCTTTCATATTAGAGATTAGATTACTTCTTCATACCAGCAGTGGGGCTAGTCGATTACCAAGGGTGGGGTGCAGATAGTTTAGTCTGAATTAATGGACATAACTAGCTGTCCGCTTCACAGAATGGATTAGGAAAAGAATGGATGAATACTTTGAACTGAATTAAAGCTTCAGTTACATCTCACATTACTTTGTGGAAGGTTCTAAAAGCTACAATATGGGGCAAAATATGACCTCATATATAGTGGGTTAACAAAGAGAGGAGCAGAGAGGAAACAGATTCCAAATCCTCAATAACTAAACCAGAAAGACAGCCTCTTCAAAGTTAAGACACAAATGCCTTTAGACAACTGGAAGTTTGGCATCTGCCGTGCCCTCGCCATTGTAGCGGACGACAAGTGTGCAGACTCTAGTCAACATCACAAACGGGTGTCTTCCAGTAGGCAATCTGTCACTGGGTAGCAAGTAAGTGTATGAAAGTGCTGTGGCCAAGTCGGACCGTCATTAGGCTAATCTCACATTATCCACTTGCGTGTACAACTGTTCAGTAGCCCCCTTCTCACTTTTCTCCCTACATAGTCTTCCACTATCCCTGATGACAGCGCTCCTTGATATGCACGCTTGCCTATGTGTACAATTTATTTAAAGAAGATCCCAGCAGACAGCAACATACGGGTCTGGAGTAAGTACCATATTCTTTTAATATGCTTATATTGCACCACTGGCATTTCTATGCAGTACTAATTCCCCTGTCAATGAATTGTTTCAGCTGCCAGCTTAATTCTGGTAGCAAGTGTATGTATCCCTTTTGAATCACCGCCTTGGGACAAAAGATTCTTTTGGAAGCCAAAAGCCTTCCTACCTCCCATGCAGTACTCCGTTTTCAATCTGCAGGTGATTGTAATTAATGTTTTTTTGTGATAAGGCACCTCAGTACATCCTGCTTTAGTCTTTTTCCCTCCCCTTTCCCTTCCCCCTCCTACTCACCATTAACCTTCCTTTTCCAATTCCTTCTGCTCTCTTTTGCCACCTTCTGCCCCCTTCCCTCCGCCTCCCCGCCATGTCCATTGGTTCAGTGTCCTCTCTAATGGGACGCACTTGGTCCTAGGAGTAGGACACTACTAGCCCATCAAGCTAATCTTCATTATCTTATCTAACTTAAGCATGTATTGGCTATTCTCGCCGGATCTCAATGTTTCTAATTTCTTTGAAGACTTACCCTGAACTGGGGGACCATATGGCCTGACTGCTTTGCTGGTTGGTAAATCGGGAAATGGCGCTCCGTGTCATACCAAAGATACAAGACCCTATCAAGAGACTAGTGACGTCCGCAGTACTCATTACAGAGGCCTGTCCAGTCTACTAACAGCAGTTATACCATAAGGTTCCCATGCCCCAAGCTGAAATAGATAACCAAATTAAGCAAGAAATTCCAATCCTTGCCCTACAGAGAATTGACAGAGAAACATAGGATATGCCAATTTCAGACCCAGAAATAATAGAGGTGATTAGATCGGCGTTATCCGGGAAAACACCTGGTCCCAACGGTTTCCGCCTGAATTCTTTAAAAGGTTTGGTAGCAGACTGGTGGGTCTACTAGAAGCCATGTTCCAAGAGGCCCTACCTACTGAGAATTGGCCTTATGATCTTTGTGGGGCCACCATAGTCACAGATCATGGAAAGTGCCTCTGATTAATACAAAGTCCCAAATTATGGCCTAAGAACTGGCCACCAGACCCATGAATATATTAAGGACAGCAATATAGGGCTTGATCGGAATGGATTTATTAGCTCCTGAAAGACTATACACTGCCTCAGGTGACTACATTTGGCTTTAGCGAACCGCCATAAAATAAATTGGTCAGCGGTGTTCTATTTGATCTGATTTATTGATCCTTTCTTTACCAGGTTTTGGAAAAGATTGAACTTTATCCAAGACTCATCTCTTATGTACGCCTTCTCTACCCATCACAGTGGGACAGGGTTTGAGTCAATGGTGCACTATTTAGACCCTTCCCAATGCAGCGAAGCACTAGAGAGGGATGCCTGCTTTTGCCTCTACTCGTCAATGTTGTAATAAAGCCTTTGGCTATCTGGATACGTCAAGATTCTCAGACTAATGGCCTTGTTGGGGGATAGGGCACACAGTGTTGCACACAGACAACATTTTGCTCTACTTACAGGATCCACAGGTTTGAATACACAGATGTATGCAATTCCTCAAAATATATGGGGACGCTTCAGAATTTAGTGTTAATTGACACAAATAAATGTTGATGTTCCTAACAGGGTGGTATCTGCACTCACTATCCAGGAGCTGCAGGTCACAAGAAGCCCTTTAAATACCTAGGAATTCATAAATCACGTCACCAAGAGGAAAGTTGGAAGTAGGACATAGCTCTGCTGCTGCATAAAATGATCACACAGATGGCGGTTTTCGATCTCTACCATGGGCAGAGGGGATTGTCAAACTAATTTCACTATCAGAAATATTATATATCCTTCAAAATTACTTCTATTCCTCTCCTCCAACATTTTTCAAATCACTACAATCTAGGCCAATTCTAACTTGTGGGGAAATGGACAACAGAGTGGCTTTTGCAAAATGTGTTCAGTCCTCATACGATGGAAGCTTGGGTGTCACAGATGTCCAAAAGTACTACTGGGAAGCCCTGATGCTCCCATTAATGACTGGTTGTTTGGGGAGAGATGTGACCCAAAGATCAGACAAACTCAAATGCCTAGAATTAACAAATATATTGACTTTGATTTATGGCAGGAGATTCTCCAAGTCCATACTACCAGTATCAAGGATACTCAGTATGGTATAAAAGTTCTAAAGTAGATTATTTGACAAAGGAAGTTAAAATAGGTACAACATTGTGGACAGGAGATTGGATTACCAAAGTGACAAAACTGGAGAGATTTGGTTCTAAGGATAAAATAGTCAAATCTCATCTGGGGGATTTACAGATGTCCACGCACCTCAAATCATTCACACACTTTAGCAAAGAGCATGATTTTCATAGGTCGCCTTTCTTACAATTCATGCAGATAAGGCATGCTCTGGAAAACTGATTTAAAAAAAAAACCCATTTCTTTACCCTTTTTCAGCACGATGGAATCAAAGCGGATTTTTAAAAAAAATGAAAATATGGGTGTCTCCTGAAAATATCGGGTGGTGCTGCTTAACACACCTGACCAAATTTTGCAGCTGAGAGAGGTGGGATGCAGATTTAGACACCCCTTGAAGACGCTGATTGGCAGGAGGCAAACATGGCTGAGAGTCTCTGCAATTTCAGCTAGATTAAGTCCGATTTATTCCATTGAAAT
This sequence comes from Triturus cristatus, assembly GCF_964204655.1. Lineage (NCBI taxonomy): Eukaryota > Metazoa > Chordata > Amphibia > Caudata > Salamandridae > Triturus > Triturus cristatus. Next base: position 216,175,935 of record NC_140587.1, on the reverse strand, counting down.
ATTTCCATAGGTCTGGGATGATCGCATAATCTGGGAATGTCCTATAATTCAGAAGCACTGGTTTCAGAATAATGCTAGCTAGCAGACGGTGATTGCAGTTCCCTTCATATGGGATCTTAGAAAACGTTTATTGGGAATATCACCAGAGTGGGATTGCATCAGAGGAGATGAGAATCTACTGTAGAGTGGGTAACTGGTGGCAAACAGAGGCAGTGTCAGACATAGCAGCACAACCTCTGCGCCGAAAATGAGAGAATGGTTATGGTAAATGGACTATTGTGCCTTGGTGGAAGAATCGGTGTTCAAAAGTAGGGGATGCCTGAGAAAACAGAAAATAATTTGAAAAAATTGGTAGAATCACTTTCAGTATGTATATCCAACATTAAAAAAACCACTAAATGTACTGTGGTAATGTAAAGAGAATTGTGGGAAGAAACGTGAACTAATCTGACTAGCCTGCACTTTTTTAATACTTTGTTGTACTGTTTATGCATGTATGACTGGTCAGGTGTTAGTAGTTCACAAAACAAAAAAGTTTTTAAAAAATCTTCCATTACCCTATTGAATGTCTGGATCGATTCTAACATTTCAAAAATATCAAATAAGATTTCATGATGAATTATCCTTGTGCTGCATATCCACACCCAATCTGCTCTGTTCCCAGATTATGAACGTTTGGGTGAACAGATTCACAACTGAACTGGTTTATTTTTTTCCATCCTATAATTTGTCATACAATTTAGTTCTGTGTTAAATATTGATGGAATTAATCCAAAAGAACTCATAGGACTAGGAAGGAGTCTGTTACTTGCACTTACTTAGGCCTCTATTTTGTAGCGTGTAGTGCTGATAATTCCAATGCTATGCACACTCCTGCCATCTAGTGTTGGGCTCGGACTTTACTATTTGTTTTTCTTGAGGAAGTAATTTATGGGCGGCGGCGTTCGTCACGTCGCCTCCTTCTCGAGGCAAGGCACATGTTCAGATCTAATTCTGTCAGGAAGTTATCTTCTTTAAGTAGTGATGTCACATCCTGTAGTGTCACCAAGTGGGAGTGTGGCCATAGGTCCAGTATGGGACAGTGCGTTCCATCCTTTTTGGGTATAAAGAAGTATAGGGAGTAAAATCCCTTTCCTTGATGCTTGAATGGGAATGGTTCTATGACAACTTTTTTTAGTAGAGCTTTTAACTATTCTTTTAGCAGGTGCAGATGAGGAGGATTGAGGGGGTGCTTTCTTGGTGGGATATTTGGTGGTTGAGTTTTCAGCTCTAGGCAATATTCCTGACTGATGATATCCAACACCCACTAGTCTGATGTTACTTCTGGCCACAACTGATAGAATTGTTGAAGCCTTCCCCCAAAAGGTGACGTGCGATCGGGGAGAATGATTGGTAAGTCACTATTTTGAGGTAGAGGCTCCCTTTGCTGTTGTTCCTCTACCTTTAACTCTTGATTTAAAACCACCTCTGTAATATTCTTCCCATAATTGCTGAAGGTATTGTTGCTGCTGTCAATGGTAACTTCAGGTCTCTGTGGTGTTATTCTTTGATGCCCCTTTTCCTTGGTATTTCTGAAAAGGCTGGTGTTTGCATAGCAGACTGCAGGGCTCCCATTGATTTTGCGCTCAGTGTCCTCATTGATTTTTTCAAGTTGCTTGTGAACTTCTAGACCAAAGAGGTTGCCGTCAAATGGGATGTTCAAAATGTGCTGTTACACTTCTGGTTTAAACCCTGATATATACGAGGCCATGCATGTCGACGGAGCATCAACGAGAAATGAATCCCTCTTGCAGCCGTGACTACACTATATAGAGCACACCAGAATGTTGAATTATATATTGGTCTTCCCTCTGCAACCAAATCTTCCTCTTTCTTTTTGTATTGCCCAGGGAGATGCTGTAATAGTTCTTCCATTTCATCCCATGTAGCTCTATTGTAGCCTTATAGGAGGTCCACAGAACTATCACTTTGCCAATGATTGACATGTCCTCTTGCAACCATATTCCCTGCAGCGTCAACACGCTTATTTTTCTTCTCGGGAGGTGGAGAATCCCCAGTGCTTTGTGATGCTACTCGGTTTTGTGCTGTAGTCATGTCTAAGTTCTCTGCAGTAGAGTGACCTCTGATGTAGAGTGTCTGAAGATTAAGGCCTTTACTTTCTCTTAATTCTGGCTGTAAGTACCCTTAAATTAACTGGTTCTTTAAACATCTCCTTAGATACTTTAATCATACAGCTTATCATTGGTAGGGATCATTGGTAGGGACTGAACTGTGCGTTTTGTTCTGGAAAGTGTGTCTGCCAGGAAATCTGTCTCCTACTCTGTACTTTGCATTAACAATTTGTGATACTCTGCTGCCCTTTGTATTACACTATGATACGCAGGGGTATCATTTGGTAGAGATGCCTTGGCTGAATTGGCTGGTTCTGTATCCATATCTGGATGGACATCATCATCTTAATTCCATGGGTCAGGGCTTTGCATGTCTCCATGTGAGTTAAAGTATAAATCCCTTATGTGCAGGGCTGTTTCCACACTCCACTTTTTGAGTGGGCTAAGGTGACCTTGTGCCTGGTGATATTGGGCAACTATGTGGCATGGGGCTTGTGGCTCTATGCTCTGTTGCCACCCTTTTTGGCAGTGGCTGTAGAACATCCAAGTCTTGACTCTGTTCCTTGGAAGGTTCTTAATGACACCGTTTCTGCATAAATTCTCCACGTTTTCCAAAAACATTGCCTTCTTCCTCTTGCATTAGAGGTTTTCATGGTGTCTGCCTGTTTCTCTGGCATAACGTCAAATCCATGAAATGGACTACAAATCTGAATCGTATCCCCCCTGGTGAACTGGAGTCTAAACTTCAAGCACATCTACGTCTTACCCCACTCTCCCTTAATGCCAATGTTCTCACCGAGCATTTGAACAAAACTGTTCAATGTCCTAGACCAAATTGCCCCATCCAAACCTAAAATCCAAAGAAACATTCCATCCAAATCTTTGTCCACTTCTAATCTTAACGTCGAAAGACGTTCTCTTAGACTAACTGAAAGAACATGGAGACAACATCCTTCTCCCGCCCATTTTGCCCTTCTCAGATCAGCCAGAACTACGTACAAGAAACACATTTTCTCTGAAAAGGTTTCTTTTTCCACACACAGCTTGATCGTGCCAAAAACAGACCCAGAGAGCTGTTCAACATAGTTCGAACCAAAACATCCACTGCCCCTCTAAAACTGATGGCCACAACTGATAGATGCAAAGAAATTGCCAACTTCTTTGCTGAAATAATTGCCTAAATAGACCAATCCTTCCTTGTATCTCCGATCCCTCCTATTCCCCTATTTACCGCCGACCCTACTACTAAACCTCTATCCCCTAGTTACTCTCCCCCCCCGTATTCCTCCGCCAACCTTCTTGCCACTTCCCCCCCAGATAACAATCTTTCTAACCCACAGCTTAAAAGCAATGTCTCTTGGCACAACTTCCACCCTGTATCCGAGCTTGAAGTCTCGAACATCATCTCTAAACTCAAACCGCCCTCACACACCAAAGACCCTATCCCTTCCAACCTTGTCCAGGAGCTTAAGGACATCTTTCCCCTTACTGGACCACTATCATCAACTCCTCCCTTACCACAGGATGTGTCCCTGCCTCCCTCCAACTCAGACAAATCACTCCTATTTTTAAAAATCCCAATGCCAACCCCAACGACCTAAATAATCGCCGCCCGATCTCCAACCTTCCCCTGCTCTCCAAAGCCCTTGAAAAATGTGCCCTGCTTCAATTGGACAAACACTGACACTTTTAACCTATTGGACTCATTACAATCCGGCTTCCGAAAAGGCTGCAGCACTGAAACGGCCATGCTTAATATTGTTGACGACATCCACCTATCTCTAGATAATGGTGAGACCTGCCTACTTCTTCTCCTCGACCTCTCTGCAGCATTTGATACTGTTAATCACCCTGCCTTACTTAGCACACCCAAAGGTCGGTTTGGCCTCAATGGTCCTGTCCTCAAATGGTTCTCCTCCTTCCTCCAACATCTAACACAAAAAATTAAAATTGACAACTGCCTCTCAAACCCCACATCTGTCTCCCTTGGTGTCCCCCAAGGATCTATTCTCTCTCCCTCTCTCTTTAACCTCTTTATGGAACCCCTTACCCTCATTCTAAAACAATGTGGACGCAACTACCACCTCTACGCTGACGACGCCCAACTTTACTACAAGATTAGATCCTACTCTGATGTTCTGCACCTTAACAACACCTTAACTAATATCCAAACCTGGTTCCACTCCAATCATCTCAAACTCAACCCTAAAAAAGCTGAAATCCTTCTACCCTCTCCCTATCCAAACATGGATCTCTGACCTTAATGCCCTCAACTGTCAACTCTCCCTTTCCAACTCAGTCAAATCACTTGGCATCACCATTGACAATAACCTAACTCTTCAAAACCACAAAAATCTTGGCTAAAGGAGCTCTCTTCTCTCTCCGTCACCTAAAGAAAATTAAATCGTTCATTCGAGCTAACAACTTTAAATCGGTTGTCCAATCTCTTGTCCTCTCAAGAATTGACTATGGCAACGCTATCCTCGCTGGAACTCCTAAAGTTCACCTTGCCCCACTCACATCTGTGCCCCACCTCGCTGCCAGACTACTCACGGACTGCAAACGCTTTGACCACATCACCCCAGCCCTCAAAGCCCTTAAATGGTTACCCATCGAAGGCAGAGCCTCCTACAAGATTGCATGCATTACGCACAAAGCCCTTCATCAAAAAGCCCCGCTGTATCTCACTAACTCAACAAAGCGAGCTGCTCCCGACCGCTGAGAAGCACCAACGCTCTCCTCCTTGTTCCACCTCTGTTAAAAAAGAAAAACACACTCTCACTCTTTCCCCGGAAACGCACCGAACATCTGGAATGCCATCCCTAAAGACTTGCGTTGTAACCCTTCTTACATCAGCTTTAAAAAAGACCTCAAACTGCACCTGCTCAACAAATATTGGGGTCCATAACCCTTCTCATTTCTTCTTTTGCACTCTCTTCCTTCCCCCTCTTTCCCCTCCCTGTCCCTCGCCTTTTTCTTTCCCTCCTCCTTCCATTCTCTCTCCCTTCTAGCCTTGCTCCATCTCCTGCTACTGTTTTAATAAGTGATTACCTGTACCCTTATTATTTATTTAGATTGTTCACCCTTTTGACATTTGTAAATGGTACTAAACTATTTGTTCTTTGTTTTCCATTCTGTTTTGAAGTGTACCTTTTTGAACAATTGTTCACTCCTGTACTATATCCATACTCCTGTAAAGCGCTCTGATGCCCCCGGGTTGAGCCAGTGCTATATAAAACCTTTTAAATAAATAAATGGTTGTGGCTGCCGAGGAAGGCGTCTGTCTTTGGCATCGTAGGAGCCAAGGTTTTCTTCGGCGTTATAAAGTGACCATGGTCTTTTACCTTTGTCAGAGTCTACAAGTGTTTCAATTCTATATGGCTAGACACTGATCTCTTGTGCGGCGCTGAAGCATGAAGTGGAGGTTTTGCTCGGGCTGATTTGTGTGCCAAGGTCGATGGGTGTTTTAGCATTGATGTCAGCTTGTGCCGGCTCCAAGCCTCTCTTTAGGCCTTGCTGCCCGATCGAGAATGATCTCATTCTGTATCGGCTCCAAGGTTCGCTCTCAGTGTTAACCAGAGCCTAAGGACTGTAGTGCACCCTGGTGTTGAGGGGGAGGTTTATGTAGTAGACTTTTCAAATAGGATGGATCAATTGGACGCATGGCCTGTGGTGTCCTGGGCCGGACACTGGCAGCGGAGTTTGGTGCGTAATGTCCTTAACCTGCACATCCGATTCCTCTACTTCGTTGGACTCGTCGGAAGCGATGTAGTGAGGGCTGGTGCTGACATACCCCACCCAGGGTCAGACTGGGAACTCGAAGCAGCCCTGGCAAGTTTGTCGGACCAGCCCTGGGGTTGGGAGGGGAATGGGATTTCAAGTGTGAACCACTGCTGCTTTGTTTACCAGAAGCCGATATTGCAGCACCACTGCAAAACCAGCCCCAGTAACAAAACAAGCTCCTATCCCTGAAAAACCGGCCCCTACCCTTCCAGCCTCTCTGGGAACCGCCCAGCGGTATTTCGCCCCGCACCAAGGGCACTTTCTAAAAAGACTGCCCTTCTAGCTTCCATTAACCAGAGAAAAAAATTCTCAATGGGATTGTGGAAGGTGATCGTGTCGAAGTCAGCTTAATCTGTCCTTCCGATCGAAACCAACATGCTTCCAAAGGTCGCAGGAGCCTTGTGTATGTTTCCATTGTCGATTTACGATATGTTGTAGCTATTAGACATCCATGGGCCACACAGGCATCAAAACTTCACAGAGCTCCGACTAAGTCAGTTCAAGCCCTACGGCAGAAAAAAATTATCTAACAAAGGAGCTGTTGAACATGCTTATTGCCTTGAGGACATACGATGTAGACCATAAAAGACTTCTCTGAGAAAAACAAATTGTAAAGTCCAGCCACAACACTAGATGACAGGACTCATGTGTAACTGCATATCATGTGTAACTGCAGCCAACACATGCTACAGATCTGTAATTTCCCATTAATAAAATCGAACCAAGTTATACAATTTTACCAACAAACTATGTTTTACTCTCACTGTTTAGTACTGTAGGGGAGACGTGCCATTAGTTGTGAAGTATTTACCACATACAAAAACTATGAATCACACACAGCAAGCATATCAAGACACCATGTAGAAAGCAATAACTTGAAGATCACTACCAATAGAGCATTTGGCTCTTCCCATACCCTGCCTCCGTAAAGGATTGAAGGAGGTTGAAGGACACGACCAGTAACATCAGTCATATCATCTTTGACCAATATTCCAAATTCTCTGACATAAGGATCAGTATTGAAACTTGCACTCCGCATCTAAGAAAAGAAAACAAAAGACATGGAAATAAAAAGGTGAAAACATTGTGATAAGGGTTAATTATCAAGAAACAACACTAACAAATTACACATGCACAGAAATATAACATTTGCTTTTGAGAGTGTACAGACTGCCTAACGTTGAATCCTTTTTTATTCGCTGGCAGACCTTTTGATCGCGGTTCCACTGGTATCTATTAAAACAGATTGTTTTGTAAATACTTCAAGGCAACTCCCTTGGAACTCAAATTACCAAACATCATACCAATTAAAATAGGAGCTCAAGAAAAATTACTTGACAACTGTTTAGTATTGAGTTTGTAAAATACTTTGTTTTCTTTAAATAAATAAAAAAAATAAAACAAGCACTTGACAGGACAGTGAAGTTATTGGGTCTGTTCATGGATTGTAGAGTTCTGAGCTTATGTCCCCCACACTACCATAGTAAGAAGACCCTGACTGCTTGCTCATGCGACCCTGACAGTGAAGTGCAGAAAAGATGAACTTTGCAGAACCATACTAGAATAGACAAGAGGAAGCCAGTGGCAAACAACCTCAATCAACACAGCTGTTGACCAGGAGCATGGGTGCCCTGGCAACCCTCGAACGAAGTCTGACAATATGCATTCTAAATTGTTCAATGCGTTCAGCTACAGTGGAAGGCAAAGTGTGAAATTACTTCAACATCACAAAAAGCTCATCATTAGATGTCATCTTGATATCTCAACTGCAGGCTTGGATTATTTTAAGTGTCTCACTCAGACATTCCCCCTCATATTCACAAGAATTTACCTCTAGGATAGAAAATGCTCAGATTCACGTTCTATTTAGTGATACTATAAACGTGGCTTGTTCAGCTATGGTGGATTAACATTAAATGTTTTATTATTTACGGCCTTACTTCACAGTAGACTGCACAACTATTATGCAGCCTAGCTAGAGAATGGCAATGCAATCCTTATCAGAAAAAACATTCTTCACTCTTCTACCACAGCACTAATGACTGATGTAGTGAAAAAAAAGGGAGTACCTCATATTGATGTCCCATCTCTTTTACCGACCAAACTAGATTAAAATACCCTAATATAACTAACATGTGTACTTGTAGAGCACACATTCACCCAGAGGTGGTCTCTTGGCACCAGTGACAGAGAAGGAAAATGCTACTTACCAGTATGCATCTGTTCTTGGCATGTAGAGCTGTAGATCCACACACTTATGCGTAGATCGCCATCTGGTGTTCGGCCCGGATGTTTGCACTTTGTTGTTGTCCTGGAAAGTCTCTGGAAGACACTGGATAGGTGGCTCCTACTTTGGACAATAGTGCGCATGGGCATCGACTCCATCGTCGGATAGTTTTTTCGCCAAGAAGGGAAATGATGGAGTTTGGAAGAAACAGAAAAAATGCCCATGTATGTTGTATCTAAATAAGATAATACTGGAACAGATAAAGGTAGCCGGGGAGGTGGGTGGGCGTGTGTGAATCTACAGCTCTACATGGCAAGAACAGCTGCATACTGGTAAGTAGCATTTTCCATTCGAGGCATATGAGCTGTAGATCACACACTTATGCATAGATTGCATAGCAGTACTCCTCCTTAGCGGCGATTATCAGTGTCTATTGCAGTAGTTTGAAATAGTGTTTTAAGTACAGCTTGGCCCACACTAGCTTGTGTTTTGCCTGCACATCTAAACAATAGTGTTTTGTGAATGAGTGCGGTGTAGACCATGTAGCTGCTCTGCGGATGTCATCTAAGGGAATATTCCCTAAAAAAGCCATTGAAGCCCCTATCTTTCGGGTAGAGTGGGCTTTAGGGGGAATAGATAATGTACGTTTTGCTTTGTGATAGCAAATTTGTATACATTTTACAATCCGCCTTGCAATGCCAGATTTTGACATGGGATTGCCTTTATGTGGCGGTGAGAAGGATACTATGCCTTCAAGAGACTTGGTATAAAGAGGCAATTCATGTGGAAGGCTATACTTCATATTGGGCATCAGCTGTGAACTCGACAGCAGGAAGGGCTAAAGCTGGACTCTTAATTATGGTTTCAACTAAATTAACCCAGTTCAAACCTAATACTTATCACGAGGTGTCCTCTTATGCCCAGTATTTACGACTGGAGCATGTTGTAGGCAAGGATCTAATTATTATTAACTATTATAATAACACCTTCGACGCACGTAGGGGTCCCATTGTCTATGAAATAGGTTGTGAAATAGATAAGTTGTTGGCCGGTTCTAGGAACCAATCGATTTTACTGTGGGCAGGAGATTTTAATATACAGGCCTGTCCATATGTAGATCAAAGGATTTGTGGCTTCCTGGGGGAAATAGGTGATAATGCTGACTCCCCACATATCCATTTCCCTCATGACGATTATGGAAACTCCCTTAATAATTTGATAGCTAAACTGGATCTAGAGTTACTTGACTGTTCCCTGAAAAAGGGCAATATTAAATGCCCAACCTTTACAGGCAGGGGCGCCCACTCTAACATTGACCACATACTTCTCTCCTGCAATACTGCTTATACCGATTTATGGATAACAGAGCAAGCAGTAAGCGACCATAACAGTATCTCTGTAACTTTACTGACGTGGGGAAATGTACATCCAGATACCACCACTTCTATTGGAGATATTGTTGCAGTGAGACCAAATGGGCCAAGAATTAAGTGGGCTAATATTAATCCTGTTAAACTTCTGGGAGAAGTTATTATTAAATGTGCAACAGAAATTGACTACTGCCTAAGTAATGAGACAGTACCTGCCATATTGCTCTCCAAATTTCATCAAATTAATACTGTTATTGCTGGCCTATTGACAGGGAGGAGTAGGCCACCAAAAAACAGGTCTGTTGGCTGGTTCGACAATAACTGTATACAGGCTTTGTCGAGTTTAAAAGCTGCTCTGGATATTAAACCTAGGGATAATACCCTTATTAAAGCTGAACAACTCAATTATAAGACCTCCCTGAAAGTCCGTAAAAAAGAAATACAGGAAGAGCTATGGGATAAATTAAATTTAGCTGCTAACTCAAATAATAATGCTCTATTTTGGGAGACAATCAATTGCCCTTTCCTTAAGAATGATACCATTCCCGAAATAACATCTCATGTAAATTGCAATGATTGGATTGATCATTTTACTAATATTTTTAATCCCGATAGGTTGGTTTTAGATTTGTTAGATAATCACAACTCTGTATGGCCATCGTCACCTTTATCCATTAGTCTGGACGAGGTCTATCTGGGGCTGACAAAAAGTAAAGGGGGCAAAGCCCCGGGTCCAGATGCTGTCCCCGTGGATCTATATAAACAGGAGATGGATCTTTGGGCACCCATTTTAACTCGCATTTTTAATGCTGCTATTGAAGGTAAACTTCCTTTGACCTGGGGACAATCTATTATTGTCCCCCTATTTAAGAAGGGTTCTAGGTCCGAGGCACGAAATTATCGCCCTATCTCCCTCCTGGACTCATCGATTAAAATTTTGAGTAGGATACTCCTTAATAGACTGGAGATATGGGCAGAAGAAAATACCATTTTATCACCAGTCCAGTATGGCTTCAGGAGGGGAATGGGTACAATGGAGCAGTGTCTGAACCTCGACCTCATAATAAATAAACATGTCACGGTCAAAAAAGGGAATTTGTTTTTATGTTTTGCCGATCTCAGTAGTGCCTTCGATCTGGTCGAACACTCTATTCTGTGGCCAATACTATTGGAAATGGGCGCCCCAGCAGATATTGTGCACTTTCTGGCCAGATTATACGAAAGGCTCTCGTGCAAAGTTCGTTTTGGACCTGACGGGGAATCTACTCCCTTTTTTAGAGTGACTCGAGGCATCAGGCAGGGCTGTGTTCTGGCCCCATTGCTTTTTTCTTTATTTGTCAATCAAATTGATTCAATTCTTAGGCAAGTCCCTGCCGATGCCCCCCGAGTAGATGGCGACCCCATTCCAATATTGTTATATGCGGACGACGCCGTCCTCTTGTCACGTACTCAAATAGGCCTTCAACGTTTAATTAACTGCTTCTGTAGGTTTATTGATGATAGGAAATTGTTAATTAACAAAGAAAAAACTTATGTAATGACTTGTGGGAGCAAGAAAGGTGCTAAAAAGACGTTTTTCCTGGACGAGAATAAAATTCAATCCGTGACCAGTTTTTGCTACCTCGGTGTCACATTTTCTGGTGATGGGAAATGGGATAACGAATGTGATAATGTGCGCCTTAAAATGGTAAAGAACATTAATGGAGTGGTTAGATTTGCCTCCAAGCTTGGGAATAGTAGAATTAACGATATGATTTCGATTTATAAAGCCAGATGTATTTCTTCCGCTTTATATGGTGCTGGAGTATGGGGGCACCGTACCCTTTGTGGTAATCATATCCAACTCGATGAGAACTCATTTTTGAGACGTCTACTGTGTACCCCCGCATCAGCTTCCACGGAATTAATTCACAGAGAGGTGGGGCTAGACTATATCGAAGATCTTGCAGCCCTTCGCCCCCTGACTTTATGGCGTTCCATCTGGTCTAAAACCGAAACCATATTAACACAAAGAGTAATCAGAGATTGTCTAAGGCTGGACTATTGTCTGTATATACCTTGGCTCAGACATATCTATTACTGGTTTAAGCTCCTTTTTAATCAAGATCCCTTTTTAATTCCCGAGGAAGCTGCCAGTATATCTAAATTAGATCTCAAAGTGTCTTTTTTACGTTATACAAGACAATCTAGAGATTCTGTCCGTCTTAACCAGTGTACTTATGTCTTCTATGGTGAAAATAATTTAAACGAAGGTTTTCAGCCATATCTGACCGAAGTCACAAGAAGATCTCATCGCTTTGTTCTTACCCGCTTAAGGCTTGGAATAGTACACCATCTTGTGTCCTTTCCTATCACCAGGCAGCATAGTAATATTTTATGCCCATGTGATGATTCATCCAAACAGAGTTGTTGCCATTTTATGCTTTTTTGTAAATTTTATGTATTTTTAAGACGTCACTTTTTAAAACCTATCTTTTTAAAATACAATGTCCGGACTACAAAGAGTGCAATGCAGTTACTGTTTAATCTGGAGAGTGCAGATATATGTTTTTATACAGCTACTTATATTTTGAAATGTATGTGTGCCAGGAAATCTATTATCATGTAATTCTCTTGGCCTTCCATAAGTTGCATTGTCACTTTAGCGAGTGAGCAATACAAGCGACTTTTTGCACATGTCCAGAATCGTGATTTGCACTTCACTTGGTATTTCTTTTCTGTACCCTTACTGCCATGTTTGTTCTTTGGTCATATAAATTTAAAGTCTACTGGAATAATTTTATCTGTTTTATATTGTTCATCCCATCATGCACTGGCACTTTATACGGTGGATGGTAACCTAAACAACTTTTGGGGTCAATATATCAATTATTTCTATTTTGTACCTATCTATGTAACTGGCCTATATCTTGTTATTTTAAAGTTTTATTGTATGATGTTGTATGTTATTTCATGTTTGCTATGTGGCTGTTTAAACATGCCAAATAAAGCATTTTTGAACTTGAACTTGAACTTGAGAAGGATACAAAAAGTTGTTTTGTTTTGCGAAAAGGTTTTGTTCAGTCAATATAATAAAGGAGTGCTCTTTTCAAGAGCTCTTTCTGCGACTGTTTGTGGTTGCGAGAAGAATATTGGCAACTCAACATACTGATTAAGATGAAAAGGAGAGAACTTTAGGAAGGAATTTGGGATTTGTCCTGAGAACCACTTTGTTATGATGGAGTTTTAAAAATGGTTCTTGAATAGTTAGTGCTTGTAGCTCGCTGACTCTTCTAAGAGAAGTAATGGCCACAAGGAAAGCGACTTTCCATGTAAGAAATTGTACCTCGCATTTATGCAGAGGTTCTAATGGAGGGCCCATTAGTCTTGAGGACAATGTTTAAATTCCACACTGGTGAGGGTGGTACCCTAGGAGGAATGATTCTATTAAGGCCTACCATAAATGCTTTAATGGCAGGTACCCTGAATAATGACAAGTGTTGTCTATTTTGTAAGTAAGCTGCTTTGGTAGCGAGGTGTAACCTATTAGATGTGTATGCTAGATTACACCTTTGAAGATGTAGTGGGTAACATATGATGTGTTGAATAGACACATCTAAAGGATTGATGCTGTTATTGCAGTATATTACAAATATTTTCGACTTGGCTGCATAGCAGGCTCTAGTGGTGGGGGGGCAGGGGGGGTCTAGCCTCTTTGATAACATTCATACAGTCAGGGGGTAGGTTACGGTAACCAAATTCTAAGACTTCAGGAGCCAGATTGCTAGGTTGAGCTGTGCTTGGTCCGGGTGTCTGATCTCTCCACGGTTCTGTGTTAAGAGGCGTGGGGGAGAGGTGTAGTTTTTGGTGTGGGACCCATGTTGGAGCAACTAGAATAAGTGTCAGGGAGTGTTGCTGCAGTTTGCGCACCACCAATGGAATGAGTGGGAGAGGCGGAAAAGCGTAGGCAAATCTGCCTGACCAATTCATCCATATCGCATTGCCTTTGGACAATCGGTGTGGATATCTGGCGGCAAACCTTGGGCATTTTGTGTTGTAATGTGTGGCAAAGAGATCTTTCTCTGCCTGCCCCCACATTTGGAAAAACGGTTGAAGAACTTGTGGATGAAGTTCCCACTCGTGAATCTGTTGTGTCTGACGACTTAACAGATCCGCTATGCTGTTTTGGACTCCTGGAACGTGTTGGGCTTGGAGATAAATGTTTTGAGGAATACCCCACCTCCATATGCTCTGCGCTAATTGAGAGAGCTGTAGGGACTGTGTCCCGCCTTGTTTTTGTATATTGTACATTGCGGTTATATTGTCGGTGCGGACAAGGACAGCTTTGTCTGATATTTGTTTCTGGAATGATTTTAATGCCAGAAATATTGCTAGTAACTCCAGGTGATTGATGTGGAGTAATTTTTGCTGACGTGTCCATTTGCCTTGCATAGTATGATGTAATAGATGAGCTCCCCAGCCGGTGAGCGATGCGTCTGCTGTTAGTACAATCTGTGGAACCGGCATGATCAACGGTCGCCCTTCGGAAAGGTGTGTGTGTGTTCCACCACTGCAGAGAGCAATGCGTGCGGCCGTCCACCAACACCAGATCTGTCAGCTGACCTTGAGTCTGGTTCCACTGACGTGCTAAGCATTCCTGTAGGGGACGCATGTGGAGTCTGGCATGAGGTACTATGAATATGCAAGAGGCCATCATCCCTATGAGCTGCATGAACACTCTAGCTGGAAGCGAGTGTTGTGGTTGGAATTTTGTAACAAGACTATATGCTTGCTATCCTGGGTGGACTGGGATATGCAAGGCCTTTTGAGGTGTTTATTGTGGCACCGCGATACTGTTGGATGTGGGACGGTTGTAGGTGAGACTTTGTGAGGTTTATGGTGAATCCTAAGTCGTGAAGTAGTTGGATTGTGGAGTGTGTGTGATTTACACACTGGCTCTATGACATGGCATTTATGAGCCAGTGGTCTAAGTATGGGAAGACATGAATTTGTTGTCTTAGGTGAGCTGCAACTACTGCTAGACATTTTGTGAAGACTCTGGGTGCTGTGGTGACTCCGAATGGGAGATCATTAAATTGGTAATGCTGGCCGTCCACTACAAATCGGAGATATTTCTTGTGAGCGGGGTTAATGGGAATATGGAAGTAGGCGTCCTTGAGATCTAGGGTGGGAAGGAAATCGCCTTGTGTGAACAGAGGAAGGACTTGTTGAAGTGTGACCATGTGAAAATGGTCTGATTGTATGTAAAGGTTTAGGGGTCTGAGGTCCAGGATGGGTCTCGGGGTTCCGTCCTTCTCTGGAATGAGGAAGTACAGGGAGTAAACGCCCGTGTTTTGCTGATGCAGGGGAACTGGTTCTATTGCATGTTTTTGTAGGAGGGAAAGCACCTCTTGTTTTAGAAGCGATAAATATTCTGTTGACATAGGGCGGTGTCTGGAAGGTATGTTTGGGAGGTAGAGGTGAGTTCTAGACAGTAACTGGTTTGAATTATTTGTCTCATCCACCTGTCGGAAGTGATGTTGTTCCGGACAGGTAGGAATTGTAGCAGTCTTCCCCCGACCGGAGTGGAATGGACCGGGGGAAGTGGAGGGAAGTCACTGGGTGGGGGTGGGGGTGGAGGCAGAGAGAGTATTGTTAGTTTTGCCTCTGTCTATTATTATTGCCTCTGTAGCGTCCTCTATGATAACCTCTGGTAAAGGTTATTTGGGTGGGACTTTTGTAGGACGTGGAGGAGTTGTCAGAGGAATATCCTCTGGAGGTGCCCTTATAAGAGGAGCGACGAGATGAACGTCTGGGAGCTTGAGACTGCAAGGCTCCTATTGATTTAGCCGTGTCGGTGTCTTTTTTCATCTTTTCTAATGATGAATGCACAGCGGGGACAATTAGATGTTCTTGATCAAATGGTTGGTTAAGTATGGTATTTTGAACCCCTGAAATGTGTAGCCATGCATGTCTACGTAAAAGGACACTTGTGTTGATGGCTCGGGAGGCGGTGTCTGCCACATCTAGAGCGCAACGAATGGAGGTGTTTGTTATAAGTTTACCCTCTTGTATGAGGTGGTTTGCTTTTGCCTTCCCGCTCTGGTACATAGACGCCCTCCTGAAAGATGTCGTCGGGAATGGATGCCGACGATCGAGCCATGCTTCTTCGAGCTCGGCGATCCTGGAAAGTTTTCTTGGAGTGGAAAGAGGCACAAGCTGGGCAGTCTCTGGCCTCGTGTTCCAGTGAAAGGCAGAGGTTACACACCTCATGCAGATCTGTGTGTGGAAACTTGTATCCACATTGAGAACACTTTTTAAAAGGAGTCCTTTCCATGAGCCAGGTCTAATGGCGTAGGTAGACCCGAAGGCCTTCTTCGACGACCGGAATGGAAGACGTCGAAATTGTAGAGATGCGCGTCAAGTAGGAAACGCGATCAAGACAATATAAGAGAAAAGGGCGAAGCATTGCGCGTCGAAAGTTGGATCGGTAACCGCACCGAACTGGAGCACAATAAACGCATCCGAGCCCGATGGCGGAAAAAAAGAATCTGACGATCGAGTCGGTTCCCAGGCGCACTATTGTCCAAAGGAGGAGCCACCTATCCCGTGACGTCCAAAGACTTTCCAGGACAACAACAAAGTGCAAACATCCGGGCCCAACACCAGATGGCGATCTATGCACAAGTGTGTGATCTACAGCTCATATGCCTCGAAACAGATGTTTACTGTTACCCAACAAATATATTCATATCAACCTCAGAAGGATGAAAGGCTGACAGACCAGCCAGAATTCAAACATGGGGCCAAGGATGCAAACATAGATCACTGCTGCAGATAGTTTATTGAGCCACCAGAGCTTACATTAACCATCCATCACACAAGGCACCTATCCTACTTATCTCCTCTAACCATTCACCTAGATACAACACTAAAAGGAAGCTAGGGACACTCCATTTAAGATCTAGCTTGTGGGGGGCAAATGGGCACCAGAAACACATCTGCATAAAAATCCTGAACAAGTGGCCACTGTTGTACCAGTTTGTTAACCTGCATATATACATGTGGTAGTTGTACAGTGCAAACCTAGCCGAAAGGCAGCAGATTGCTGTACAGGGTCAAAGGCAAGTATACATTTAATGAGTGATGAACAAGTTACTTTCCTTCGATCATGCCTAATCTGGTAGAGACTGTTAAGCCACAGATTCCTTACCATAGAATATTCCCTAGGTATCAGACTGGATACGGAAAATCTTGAGCAGTACGTCTGAATGCAGGTAAGAGACGTCAATCGGCTCTGCGTCAGCGGTTGCAACTGTGCTATATATGACATACATGGTACAGATATAGACACAATCCCAGCGCACTGACAGTTTCTTTTCCTGACATTTCTGTGCTAGAGGCACAGAGCCACAGCAGAAGCTGGGAAGTTGGGAGAATAGGTAAGGAACATGCAGCTAGATAGAGTCTCTACCAGATATGGCGCTACCAAAAGCAAGTAACTTGTTCATCTGATAGAGACTTCGCACAGCAGATTCCTTACCTTAGAATAGATACTCCAGAAATACCTCCCAGGAGGAGGGTCTGCAAACAGGTTTAGACCAAAATGTCTTGGAGGACAATTGACTGGACTGTCCAAACAGTAATGTTGGTAAAAATGTGCAGAGATGCCCATTTAGCAGCCTGACAGTTGTCCAGTGCAGGTTCTCCACTTTGGCTCTAGTGGAGTGAGCTCCTAAACCCTCAGGGAGCTGCTTCTTGGCAAAGCGTGGCAGATCTTAATGAAGAGCACAATCCATCTGGAGGTGGTCTGTTTCGGGACTGCTTTCCATTCTTTGCCCCGGCGAATCAAACAAAGTTGGTCAGCCACCCAGTGTTCTCTGGTGAATGTAGAAATCCAACGCTCTTTTTGGGTCCAGGCAATGTAATCTCTCCTCTTTAGAAGGGTGGGGCAGAGCGAAGAATGTCGGCAGCGTGATGCCTTGGTTGACATGGAAGGGTGTCACCACTTTCAGGAGAAAAGAGGCACGGGTGCAGAGAACTAGTTTATCTGGAAAGAAGTTGGCGTATGGAGGGTGTACAGAAAGCGCCTGTAGTTCACTAACCCTCCCTGCTGATACAATGGCCATCACGTCGACTGCTTTGATCATCAGGAGACGCAGAGGGCACCTACGCATGGTCGCGAATGATAAACATATCCGTAAGGAAACAGGCTTTTTAACTGTTTACCATGACTTTTTGCCCCCATTTTTACTACTAGGAGCTGGTGCAACGACTCAAATACCCTGAGACCTGCTAAACAGGACCCAGCGCATGTGCTCTGACCCTTAAAATGGTGTATGATTAATTGGCTTGAGTGAAAAAAGTTCCCTCTTTCTGCATGGTTGCCCCAACATTTCGCTGAATTGCTGATGTGCTTTGACTGAGTGCGACCTGGGCTCCTGCTAATCAGATACCCGGGGCCTGTGTGCTTTCCCTAAAACTGCATTGAAGCCTAAACCCAATTTGCATCTCTGGCCACAGGTCAGCCCCTGGTATATGGTACCCCAGGTACCGTGACCAGAGAAGGCCTCTAAGGTCTGCAGCACTTATTGTTCCACCCTTAGAGGTCCTTATACACTGCCTTTGCAGGCTGCGTGTTTTCGTGCATAACAAAGTGAAAAGTCGACATGGTACACATCTCTGTGTGCCATGCCTACAAACCATTGCCCTGGCATAGGTCAGTCACCGCTCTAGCTGGGTGCACTATACCAGTGGTGAGGGTACAGGAACATGAACCCTGTACCCCTACAGATTCTAAGTCCATTCTTAGACATTTTAAGTGCAGTGCTGCCATTAGGAGTATATGGAGCTGGGAGTTTGTCATTACGAACTCCACAGTACCATAATGGCTACACTTAAAACTGAGAATTTTGGTATCAAACTTCTCAGCACATTAAACTCACATTGATGCAGTGTGGGATTTAATGTAAAATGCACTCAGAGGGCATCTTTGCCCTGTTTCACAGCTGTTGTATTCCACAGCCAAGATGTAGTGAGGTTCAGTCCTCTATATTCATAAACGAAAAATAAACATGACATCAAGCTTGCCCAACCCACACCACTTGCAAAATTAGTCCACACTTGACATTGCCAGGCCAGAGGATACCGGAGTCTGACAACACCACCACGTTGTTTCGACTCCCAAGGTACCATAAGTGTGAAAAAAAAGCCTCGGGTCACACGTCGAAATATGAGTCCACAAAGCCAAAATGCCTAAGTTACAGATGTGGAGGTGTCACCTGTGAGTAATTTATGCATGTAAACATGAGGGTCAGGGGTGAACCCCCACGTTCATAAACAAGCTTGCAGGCACTACACCATTGAAAGCGCCCCCTCGCTTGGTTGGACATCTACACTTCCGTCTCAAGGGCCGGGGAACCTAGTACTCAAGGCATGGACAGTGTACAGATATTTCACACTGACCCAGGCAGCTGTAGGAAGGAAAGACGTGAAGAAAAATAATTTTTAAGGAAGGGATAAGAAAGGTCCAGTAAAAGAATGTTAGAACGGATTCCCTGTCCCGTATGCGTGCTGACACGACAAGATTCAAAGACACTGCTGATGGTCACAGAGGACACATACGCCAGGATATCCGTGTGTGCAGACAAAGCTGGGGAATGCGCTCCCCCTTCCATGACTCCACGGCCCCACTGGGGGTCGCGCCCCACAGATTAAAGCCCTCTGGTCAGTAGCCTATTGGCTACTGACCTCGAGGCCCCTAAATACAGTATTTAGAGGGCAGCCCTGAGCCAAGTAGACAGATTCCCGCAACCTAAGAAGAAGGACGAAAGAAGACACCCAGCAGAGGAGTCTGCAGAGAAGAACTGATGTGGCCCCAGCCCTAACGGCCCGTTTGTAGTCTCCAGAGATCCTGCGCCAAATGTCGCCTTGTCCTGCAGCCAGCAACCTCCAGAACCCCTGGCAGGACTGACTGCCTTCAACAAATACTGGATCTCCTGTAAACAGCGGCTCTGTTCAAAAGAAATAGCCAAGGAAGACTCAGTCTGCTGAGGACAAACAAACCAGACGCCTTGAACCACCACTGCACCCGACGCCTACGGGCCGAGTCTGAGTGGCCCACCAGTCCCAGTGAGGTCCCCCAGCGCTCCAGAGTCCAAGTCCATCGTGGGTTGACTCCTCCAGGACTCCCCGATATCGCCTGCAGCCACTGCACGGAGACCCCCTCCCCCCCCCCACCCCCCACCCCCCAACCGCGAGTGGCCCGGTAAGGTGAAATCAGACCTCAAAAGACACCCCAGCATCCAGCTGCCCTGCGTCCTGGAGAAAAGAACCTGAGGTGCACCTACGTCCCTGAGCCCTCCAACTTACTTGCCCAGCTGTTGGTTCCTGCCGGAAGTCTTCCTGGACAGAGCCTGGAGCTCAAAACCCAAACCGGCAAATCCCCATTGAAAACAACCGGGCACCCGATGCCAAACAGCACCTTGCACCCACCCGCCCCTGCGGGTGTACTTTGGGTGCTACTTCGGATCCCCCTTTGCCCAGAGTTAAACCCCATGAGCTTTGCTCCGACAACCATGTGGCCTGCTTATGAGCAGCCACCACCCAGAGGCCCCCTATCCTCCATTGGATAACATTGGGCCTCAGGACTCTGCACCCGGCCGCACTAGTGCCGATGAGGGTGTTTTGAAAGTGCATCTTTGACCCTAGGGGTATCCTGATTCTAACCCCAGAATACCAACTCCCACAACAAAGTACTTACCTGTTAACCAATAACTTCATTTCTCTCAATAGGAATACATGGACAGTTTTTCCTTGAAAAATGTTTTAAGTGCGGAGTTGGTTTTGTAAGGAACTTTGAAAAACTGCAAAGAACTAAAAATTGCTTACTTACCTTTTCTCTAGGACATGCCCCAGTGTCATTTCTAGGTGTATCACACGGAGTAGAAAAAGTAATCCAGAAAGTAATCTGCAAAGTAATTCAAAGTAATCTAATAGTAATTTCCACTGTATTGAAATCATTTACAAATCCTGTAACAAACTAATTTTCATTCAGCTTGCTTGTATTATTCAACCTGCCTCGAAAAGTATCATATAAACTTAATTGTACCAGGGTTGCTTGGTTCTAGGAAATAAATACAACTAAATAATAGTTTTATACAAATCCAATTGGTCTGAGTTCAGTCTTTGAGTGTGTGACATCATTTGCTGATTGTGTACAACAAATGCTTAACACTACCGTCTGCCGTGTGCAAATCTGCCAGGGCAAACTATGTAAACACCTCTATTCTATCAGCCCAAAACCGCCCAAAGGCTCTTTTTAGAGCAGTCCAAGAACTTTCTGGACAATCAAACTTGCCAAAAGCCCCCTGTTTGGACACAGTCCAATGCAATACACTTGCTGAATTTTTCATGGAGAAAATAGACCGCATCTATGCCGGTTTTGATACCTCCCCACGAGCATTAGACAACCCTCCCAGTACAGATCCTGAAACCACCTTCTCTCAGGATACTACTACCCTTGTACCTCACACTTCTATTGACAAATGGGATTCGATCTCTCTGGAACTCTTTTTTAAACTCATGGCTAAAATCAAATCTGGCTCCCCACTTGATGCCATGCCTCCTCAAATTTTAAGCACCCTTGACATTCCCGCTCTTTTACCCATCTTAGCCCTCCTGAACGCATCTTTGTCGGAAGCCACCGTTCCTGCAGTTTGGAAACACGCCATGGTGGTCCCCCTTCTCAAAAAAACCAACGCCGATCCCAATAACCCTTACAATTTCCGACCCATATCTCTACTCCCTTGTCTGTCCAAGGTATTAGAAAAACACATTAACCTCTGCCTCTCCTCTCACATTGAGGTCACCAAATTCCTACACCCATGCCAGTCTGGTTTTAGGGCTGGATTCTCCACCGAATCCACCCTCTTAGGTGTCACAGAGGCTATCAGACAACAGGTGGACAGAGGAGAGACGGTGGCGCTTATCCTGTTGGACTTAAGCGCTGCGTTCGACACCGTCTCCCATGACATCCTCCTCTCCACCCTAAAGGCCGCTGGTATCCATGGCATTGCTCTAGCCTGGATCGCCAGTTTTCTGTCCGCACGCACTTTTCAGGTCTTTTTCCCCACTTCTGCCTCCACCGTTCTCCCGTCCCCACACGGTGTACCCCAGGGCTCTATCTTGAGCCCCCTTTTTTTCAATATTTATGTCAGTCCTCTCGCCTCTCTGGCAGAACAATCTGGTCTCTCTATATTTTCATATGCGGACGACACCCAAATCATTTTTTCTCTCTCTTCTAATAAACACGCCCCTACTTCATCTCTCCGATCTGGGCTCATTAATATTGCCAACTGGATGCAGACCAATAAACTAAAACTAAACGGCGACAAAACCGAACTTCTTCTATTCGGTCCTGACACCTCTCTCTGGGGCCCTAAGTATTGGCCTCAGCAAATGGGTCCCCTGCCGGTTCCATCCACCAAGGCTCGTAACCTGGGAGTTACATTTGACAACTAATTGTCCATGAAGCAGCATGTTGTGAAAGTCTCAGCCACCTGTACTAATATCATGCGATGGCTGAGAAAAATAGCATGGATGCTGCCGCCAGATACCCTAAGAACTGTGGTCCAGGCTTTAGTAACCTCCAGGTTAGACTACGGTAACGTGCTCCTCCTTGGGGCTAACAAGGAAGTAACACGTAAATT
Source organism: Triturus cristatus (assembly GCF_964204655.1). Classification (NCBI taxonomy): domain Eukaryota; kingdom Metazoa; phylum Chordata; class Amphibia; order Caudata; family Salamandridae; genus Triturus; species Triturus cristatus. The sequence continues at coordinate 216,153,755 of NC_140587.1, read as the reverse complement.
ACAGGTGGTGCAAAACATGGCAGCTCGCCTGCTCTGCAATTTGCCCAGAACTGCCTCTACTACCGTTTCCCTGCGCAGCCTTCACTGGCTGCGCATTGAATCAAGAGCAAAATTCAAAGCTCTCTGCTATATGCACCGGATTAAAACAGGCAACTCCCCCCCCCCCCCCCCCCCTACCTTTCCGTTTTGGTCCTGTGCGTACCCTCAGATCCTCCTCTCTTGGCACCTTCTCCGTGCCTCGTTTCAAACGCACCAGAGTTGGTGGTCGCTCCTTTTCCTATCTGGCGCCATCACTCTGGAACACACTCCCCATTTCTTTGCGCTTTGAAACTTGCTACATGAAATTCAGGAAGAGCCTAAAAACCTGGCTTTTCTCTGCTTAATCCTTCTTCCATCTTTGTCTCCCTGCTTCTTTTCCTCTGTCAGCGCCGGGAAACCCCTGGGTATCTGTGCGCTTTACAAACCCAAATATAATAATAAAGCCTTACTGCTCGCCACAAATGGAGAGTTGGTAGCATCTACTTTTACATCTGCCTACCTTTGGGGTTCCACTGAACTGTGCACACTATACCTCATTTTGGTATAGTATATACAGTGCCAGTTTCTTAAAAGCGCCATCACAGCATCAGTGCAGCGCCACCACAGCACTATCTCGGCACCAGTGCAGCATCTCCTCAGCACCATCCCAGCACCACCTCTTGAGTGCACCACCACCTGTGCAGCGCCCACCTCCGCACCAGCGCAGCCCCACTTCAGCACCAGCGCAGCCCCACTTCAGCACCAGCGCAGCCCCACTTCAGCACCAGCGCAGCACCACCACCTCAGCATGACTCCAACACCTCAGCATTGGCACAGCCCCACCTGGGAACAACCAGAACACAGCATCAGCACAGCACCACCTCATGAGTGCACCACCAGTGCAGCACCAAGTCGGCACCAGTGTAGCTAGTGGCAGGTAACGGTGTTTAGCCGTCACACACAAACCTTTACCATATATACCTTTACATCTCAATTCGCTGTAAAGGTATGTGTGGTAACCACTCATGGGTTGTAATGCATGCGTGGTTAAGAGTATTCGTGGAAACAGCCGCGGTGTGTGGCTGTTTCCCCTGCAGGGTTAACCTTGGACGTGGAGGCCTGTACGACCATACGCTCAACAGGTTGGGGTGCTGGGTGAGAAAAGCTGGATTCCCTGAGAGCAGGGAGATAGCAGCGGGCAATCGTCCGGTGCACAGACGCGCCTGTGCAGGGCTTGGCCCAGGCCACAAGCAAGACATCAAAGAGGGCTTCATTAATGGGTAAAAGAGGTTCTGTGGGGTCTACTGAGGGTTGAAGTACCTCTGTCAAGACAGTCTGACTGCCACAGAGGGCAGCATAAGGTCCTCAGCTGCCTTCCTCATCACCAAGGCAAAGAAATCCTCTTCCTCTGTGGTCCCACTCGGAGGAGAGACTAGGCCAGTGTCAGGACCACTAGCATCCACCAGTTCCTCATACCAGTTATCCTCAGTCAAGGGCTCTTCCACGGGGTCGGGATACCCATAAGGATCTTCAGATCCACACCAATCTTATTCCTCACAAGGCCGGTAAGAAAAAGGGGGTGCGATCTCCAATCTGGATGGTCTTGGTCCAGTTGGCCCCGGAGTTTCAGCTTCATATCAGAGTCAGATATGACGAGAGCGGTGGCACCCGAACCAGTACCATTGGAAAGGACTCGTGGGATGGTCGCCAGCTTGCGACCAGAGCGAGGAACAGATCCATAGGGCCCAACTATTATCGAAGGTGAAGCCGCAGGCGGGAATACAGACGTGGCACCTGCTTAACCCATGGGGCCCAAAGGCACTCGAGGGGTAGGCCCACACAAAAAGGAGGTGCATGGCCTCGTAAAATTTTATGAGCTGGGCAGGGGTCACTCCGAATCAAAGAAACTCTGGGAGGTATGGAGTGGACCAAGACTCTAGCTCCAAAGCGGACTGTGGGAGTGGGGCCAAGATTTGTGGCGTGGACCCTTCGGATTTCTTTGACTAGCGTGACAGATTGGTAGGCACAACTCCGAGAGCAGGCCCGGGAACCTACCTAACAACCGGGACCTGGAGCGGTGCAGAGTCATCCAGTGTCAGGCAACCAGGAGCTTCAGAGCACGTTACCATACCACCTTAGAATTCATCGCTCAACGGTCTGAGAAAGCTTTGAAGTTGTGGCCTGGCTCCAAGCACCATAAGCAAACCAGGTGGTGATCTGTCACAAACTTTTGCCTGCGACAGGAACCACAGGGTTTTAACCCCACAAGATTTTTCAGGGCCATCCCTTTGCACACTGTCAGCATAGCTCAAAACGAATAGACAAAAAGTTGAAAAACACAGTCCAAAAACAGACTGATGTAGCTTCTTTCGGAAAAAAAAGAAAAAGAAAAGTAGTGTCAGCATGCAGAGCTAATGCCTATATTGGCATCAAGAATGTCACTTCCAGCGTGGACGACGCAACCTACCTGCAACTAGAGGTACTGCTCAAGATTTTCCATATCCAGTCTGATGCCTGGGGAATATTCTAAATAAAGAATCTGCAGCTAGATGTCTGTATCAGATAGGAAAGGCAGCTGGCTTCTGGGAGTATAATTGTACAGTTACTGCACTGTGAGGTTTTGCTCATTGAAGAGATGTGTAACTTTTTCTAAACTGGAGCAGTGCTGCCATGTTCCTGGTGGAAACTGGGTTGTAGTTTAACATCCTGGCTGCATAGATGGGACAAGCTTACTGCCTTGTTTTTCCTTTTAAACACTTTTTAGTCTAAAGTCTGATGGCATCCTGATAGGGTCCTGGCTGCTATTGTGCAGATAGCCACCAAAGATGGCAAGCTGGTCTGCGAGATAAGCGGTGTTGCTGGTCATGATGGCATTGTAAATGATGCACCTAGTTTCGAAGATGGTGCGGCTAGCCAGAGGAGCCAATGGGGTTCCATCAGATTGTAGGTGATGTGATCATATTTCTTCAGGCACTGTGTGAAACGTGCTATGGAGTTTAGAATGAACCTAAGGGGCAGGTAGTGGAGATGGGAGGGAAGATGGCGACTGACTGACATCGCCACGAGGAGGCTCCGCCGAGTCTCCCCTGACGAGACGGCTCTTTGAGATGCGGAGGCGCTCGTAGTGATCGTATCAGGCAGCAGCAACTGTAGCAGCAGCAACTACATATTACAGATCAAAACAGAAAAGTCTTGAATAAGAAAAAGAAAATGCGACAAGCAAGCGGGCTTACTTCGAACCTAACCGCGCTCCGCTTCATTGTTGTAGTCTATCCCTACCGTGAGGACGCAGCGGCTCGAGCATCACGGATGAGAGACGACATGCGCGATACCCTGGTTCAGCGCGAGAGCGGAAGGCGGCTTCACCGGCGGTTCGATTGCGGTTTGGAGCAGAGAAGTCTTGCCCAGGAGCTGCGTGACACTAATCCTGGGAACAGAGCAGGAATGAGGCGCAGGAGCAGCACGGTGTGTATCGGGTCCAGGCAACACATCCAGATCATCCAACGCACCTCTCGACGAATTGTACAAGTAAGGATGACAGGCAAGGGGGGGAGAATAGGCAAAGGAAAGCCCGCCCTGGTACCTACTCAATCAACACAGACAAACTCCTCACTAGCACCTACTCGGCTAGGGAAGAGGACTGATGATGTCTGTACTAAACCCAAAAATCAGGGTGAGAAGGGTGACGGTGATGGTGATGTTGATGTTGGGTGCAAGAACCATCAAGAGAAAAACCTAACCTCTAGCTCTGTGGGGGAAAAAAAGCAGAATACTGAAGGAAGTTACGGGTTCACAACCTCTGATCTCCAATAGCTTTGCGGTGGCAAGTGGTCCTACAAACACTGTATTAACCGACAAGCAGGATCATACCACCTTAACCGGCTCCATTAATCCTACTACTCCTATCTCTGATGGCATTAATCAAGCAGCTATAGCCCTTACTAAAGTACCAGTGGCTCCGGCAGCAATTGACATCAATAGCACAATTACTATGCCCACCCCTAGTGATATTAAAGATACTACCTGTGCCATTTTTCCCCCACCCGTATCTTACGGCAATCAGACACTTACAGGTTGGAATCAAAAAACCCCCGATAATCAGGATAAATTCTACTCATTAACAGAGGACTCCATAATATGTCTGATATTAGTATTTCTTCATCAAGTGGGGAGGAGGACAAGAAGTGGTATAGCAGTCCTAATACGGATACCCAGAGAACAAAAACAGGCATCAAGAAACTACTTAAAAGGAGAAGTAGAGACCAGGCGCTAAGAGGCGTTGATATATATGGAAACGAGAGTGCTAGGGAACTGAAATGGGACTATAAAACACTCCTCTCACCCTAACCCCAGCTGTCATTGTGGTGGAGGGAACTCCGCCAAGTAATATTCCCCAAGATACCAAGCAAGTGGGAGATAATGGTGATCCAAAAGGCGAGCCTGCCCTAGCAGTTATCCTACAATCCATCAGAAGCTTCCAGGATGAAGTTAAGTCAGATAATGGAAGATCCCGTATGGCAGCCAAAAAATTACAAGGGGCGGTTAGAAAGGTTGGTAAAACCTGTGCCGATATAGCGGATCGAATGGCTATGGTGGAAGGAAGGACGGAACAGCTTGAAAAGGAGGTGTCTACACTCCAGAAGCATCAAGAGGAACATGAGGTAGTGGTAAAGGATCTGATGTGGAAAATGGAGGAGCAAGAAAATCGACAGACGCAACAATCTCCGCTTCTTGGGAATTCCTGAAGGGGCCGAGAAGGATGATCCCAGGAAGTTTATGATCAGCTTATTGAGAGGGGCATTTCCAGAGCTACAATCTTGGGATCTGGATAGGGAAATTCAAAGAGCTCATAGATTCCCTCCTCTTTCCTGGCAAACATACAACACCCTCACGCCATGCTCTTGTTCTTTGGGAACTTCGTCCTTCGTCAAATTTTCTTTGATCTGGCTCGACCAACAAAGAAACGAACATTCGAGGGAATAACATTCTTTACTAGACCAGATTTTGCTCACGCCACAGTGGAGTGCAGGTGGAGGCTTCGACAGCTCTTTGACCCATTTCAAAAATTAGGGGCTGAAGTATACCTGCAGAACCCTGCCAGGCTGAAAATAATTTTCAAGGGAGTCGTACGCAGCTTTATATCTGAAATCCAGGTGCAGAAATATCTTGAACAGATTTCGAAACAAAACTAATTTGAGTTGTGACTGATGAAAACTCCTTTCTTTACAAGGAGGACGCTCTTCAACCATGTGTTAATTATAGTTATATTAATTCACTGCTTTTCTTGTCATTGGGTTTGCTGGGCTCAACGGCTCAGCTGACTCCCCTTCTGATATGATGTGCACTGCTGATGTTTAATAACGATATACCCTCTTGGGGTTCTATTTCTTTTTCTCTTGTTTTTGGCGTAGGGTTACTGCTCCTTGGAGTTAAGGCTTTTTCTCCAAATCTCATATTCATTCTTGTTGTAAATTATGGTTCAAGCGGTGTTGGGGGAGGGCTTGGCGGCTCGCGGGGCTCTGCATGTCGGATGCCACCCTCCTGGTAACCTCAATAGGTGGCGGGGGGGTGGGACAGACAGGACAAATATACGAAAATCAAAAAAAAAAAAAAAAGCAAACGGAAAGAAAAAAGAGGCGGATTTGGATTACCTTAATATAACAAGATGGGTTTGCTAAGAATTCTATCGATGAATGTCTCCGGCCTGGTGGCGGTGAGTCTTCAAACTTGGGGTACGAACATTGTCTGTCTACAAGAGACGCACATTGAAGGGTCACAGTTGCATATCTTAAACACACTAGGATACCGATTGATATGCGCTACATCACAAGGGGCCAGGGTAAGAGGGGTTGCCATTTTAGCTAAAGGAAGTGGGTTTACATTTAACCATTCTAAAGCTGATAAATTTGGTCGTTGGGCGGTCACAGAATGCCAATATGGGGACGGGCAAAAGTTCTCGCTATGTGCCATATATGGTAGCAATTATGATGAGCCTTCAGTTTTTGAAGAGATTTCAAATGAATTAATGCACTGGCCCCTGCCTCTAATACTTTGAGGGGATTTTAATATAAATCTCCCCAATAACTGGTCCCTAAAAGAACACTGGCATTATACTGGTCGTAAACCGAAAGTTTTTAAAGCATTAAGTCAAATGTGTAGTATTCATGGCTTAGTGGATGGCTGGCAGACCTCAAACCCTGCTGACCCTGGGTTCACATATTTTTCCAATCCTCATCTCTCCCATGCTAGATTGGACTATTTTTTTTATTTCTAATTCAATTAAATCCAAGTGCCAGACTATGAAACTTCCCCGGATCCTATCGGATCATAACCCCCTTATCTGCTCCCTAGAAATTAGTAATCATAATCGCACACCTAACTCATGGACCTTTGAGAAATCTCTCCTCTTAGATGAAAATTATTGTAAGCATATAAGGGAGTGGATTCCTAACTTGTTATCCGATAATGAGGGGAGTGCTTCAATTAGTACTATATGTGATACGCTAAAGGCCGGGATTCGTGGGGAGACTATGCAATACTCTTTACAGATTAATAAACAATCTAAAGAAGCCATGCAGCGTCTTCAAAATGAATTGAGGAAGACTGAAGAAGGCTTATTAACTATCACCTTGGGCAATAGGTTAGCTAGGAGTGAAGCAATTGAACAAGCGCAATATCAGGTGGCAATCGCTAAAGCTCAAATTAGAAATATTTTTACAGAAAAAGCAATAAAAAAGGCACTTGCCCAAAAAGAGAGGGTGTATGAAGTCAACGAACAAATTGGACATCAATTAGCCGTTCTTGTGAGGCAACAGGCTACCATAAACATAATTCGGGAAATTCAGGATTCCTTTGGAACCCTACTAGAGGACCCTAAACTTATAAGAAAGGCGTTTTGGCAATATTATCGAGATTTATACTCCGAAATGGGGGGAACTGATCAGGCTAGTATTGAGGATTACCTAGATAAATCTAGTCTAGTTAAATTTGAAGCTGAAGACGCAAATATATTAGAAGTCCCCCCTACAGAAGATGAAATTATCGGCATAATTAAAGATCTACCAAGAGGGAAAGCTACCGGGTTAGACTGTATTCCATCGGAATTCTATGCACTCTTTTTTAATCAAATTAAAAATACCTTGGTCAATCTGATTATTCATATTTTTAACGGAGGGCATCCCCCAGAGTCTTGGTCTCGGGCTAAAATAATCATTTTTCCTTAAAAAAAAAAAAAAAACGCCGGATCAGCTCGGGTCTTATCGGCCCCATCACTCTTATCAATACTGACTCCAAAATGTATGCGTAAGTGCTAGCAAACAGACTAGCCCCCTTAATTCACAAGGTGATCGCCCAGAGTCAACATGGCTTTATCCCCGGTAGGTCTACCACCAACCACATCCATCGAGTAATCACCTTGTTTGATGGTATGGAAGTGGCAGGCGACCCTATGGCTCTTATTTTACTAGACGCAGAAAAAGCCTTTGATAGGGTCTCCTGGCACTTCCTATGGGCAGCTATGTCCAAAATAGGGATTCAGGGAGGCTACATTCAAGCAGTTAAAAAATTATATGTTAATCCTAAGGCTGTGGTGATGGTAAACGGTAGTTTATCAGAAGAGCTGACAATTGGGCGTGGAACACGGCAGGGTTGCCCCTGCTCGCCGTTGCTCTTTGCAATTTATATAGATTCTTTTATTAGATGATTAGAGGAGGATAGAGCGATCATTCCTATAATCTCAAAAGGCTATTCTACTAAAACTCTGGCCTATGCGGATGACATTGCCATTGTGACCACCGATCCAAATTCGTCCATCTCCGCAATAGAAAAGGAGGCAAAACAATTTGGAGATGTATCGGGATACACACTGAATCAAGGGAAAACCCAGATCGTGCTAAATAAGAAATGTGTGATGAGGGACTCGCGGGTGGTGGAAGAAGCCACTTATCTAGGAGTTTGCATTACATCTGATCTAGATAACCTGGTTAATACAAATTTGAAACCATTTACAACGGTAATTAAGAAAGATCTACAACGTTTGGATAACCTACATCTCTCTATCATTGGCAGAGTTAATGTGATTAAAATGGTGTTCTTCCCTAAAATTCTTTATCTGTTCAGAGCGATTTGTTTAGAATTTTCCTTACCCTGGCTTAAATCGATGGAAGGGATATTTTCTAGCTTTTCATGGGCTTATTCACAACCACGGCGGGCTTATAAATTCCTTACTCTCCAGAAGGATCGGGGTGGGCTAGCTTTGCCAAATTTACAGGCGTATTATTGGGCAACCGTGCTATTATACAGTAAGGAACTGTTGCATAGTGATTCGGAAGGTCAGGAGGGGGAGGATCAGACACCCTATACGCCTTCTACTTTCCAACTACTCCTAGGTAGCGAGAGCAGAGGGTACTGGTGGAAACATCTTCACGACAGTTACCACAAAAAAGTTAAACATAAAACATTACTTAGTGGATTTAAGGTCTGGAAAATCGTTAGAAAACTGCTCGGGATTGGAAGACTGTCATTCTATACACCTATGAAAAACAACCCAGATCTGCCAGAAATTTTTAATGACAAATATATCCATAAATGGCATAATAAAGGATTTACCCATTTAGGCTGCTTTTTCTCCTCTACCGGGGTATATTCGTTTGAAGAATTAAAAAACAAATTTAACTTAGATTGGCGGGATTTTTTTAAATACTTAAAGACAGACGGTGGGGATGGTTAAGTATAAAATTAAGCTAGTAGACATACTGCTATCTGATATAAATAACACAATTGGGGGCATTTATTCTCACATTAATACTTTATTTCCTGATGATATGGAGAAAATTGCACAGAAATGGTTAGAGAAGGCTGAAATCGCCAATGAAGAGTTTAATTATGCTTACGAAATGTCTCAAATAATTTTTATGTCAACCAAACTTCAAGCACAATTTTTTAAAACCTGCTTCTTTCTATACTACACACCGGATAGAATCGCAAAATGGGCCAATGGCCCGAGTTCTTGCTGCCCTAGATGTATGCTTTATAAGGCCGACTGTATACATATTTTTTCTACTTGTGCAGGACTAAAATTGGTCAAACAAGAGATAGGGAAATTTCTGTCTACCATTTTGCATAACACTACTACTCTATCCAACGGAACGAATAGTTTCTTACCTGTCGGTGTAGTTTTGCAGCTTGAAGATCTTTCTGGAGAAGGGAACCTACACCGGACAACAGAACCTCCTTCAAGCTTGCCACCCGGAAGCACCACCAGCTGATCCGCGCCGCCAAGAAAACAGCATTCAAGGACCGGCTGGACAACAACGCACACAACTGCAAGGAACTCTTCAACATCGTGAAAGAGCTATCCAACCCCAGCGCAGGAAACAACAACATCACCCCATCGCAAGACCTCTGCAACTCCCTCGCCTCATACTTCCACAACAAGATCGCGGACATACACAACAGCTTCAACAACCAACCAACGCACACCACGACAGAACAACCACCCCCCACCACCACCCTCCACGCCTGGACCCCGATCAGCACCGAAGACACCATCCGCACGATGAACTCCATCCACTCCGGATCACCGACCGACCCCTGCCCTCACCACGTCTTCAACAAGGCCGACGCTGTCATCACACCCCACCTGCGAGACATCATCAACACATCCTTCGACACCGCCACCTTCCCCGAGAGCTGGAAGCACGCCGAACTCAGCGCTCTACTCAAGAAACCCACAGCGGACCCCACCGAACTCAAGAACTACCGCCCCATCTCGCTCCTCCCGTTTCCAGCCAAAGTCATCGAGAAGACCATCAACAAGCAGCTGGCCGCCTTCCTCGAGACGAATGGATCCCTCGACCCCTCACAGTCTGGCTTCCGAGCCAACCACAGCACCGAGACCGCCCTCATCGCCGCCACCGATGACATCCGAGCCCTGATGGACAACGGAGAAACAGCGGCCCTCATCCTCCTAGACCTCTCCGCGGCATTCGACACTGTCTGCCACCGCACCCTAGTACAGCGCCTCAGCAACGTCGGAATCCAGGACAAGGCTCTGGAATGGATCATCTCCTTCCTCGACGGAAGAACACAGAGAGTCCGCCTACCACCGTACAAGTCAGAGGCCACCGAAGTCATCTGCGGCGTCCCCCAAGGATCCTCGCTGAGCCCCACCCTCTTCAACGTCTACATGAGCCCCCTCGCGGCCATCGCACGCCAACACAACCTCAGCATAATCTCCTACGCCGACGACACCCAGCTGATCCTCTCCCTGACCAACGACCCCGCCGCCGCAAGAGCCAACCTGCACGAAGGGATGAAAGAGGTAGCCGAGTGGATGACGACCAGCCGCCTGAAACTGAACTCAGACAAGACGGAGGTCCTCATCCTGGGCTCTTCACCCCCCGCCTGGGACGACTCCTGGTGGCCTCCCGCCCTGGGCACCGCACCCAAACCGACAGACCATGCACGCAACCTGGGCTTCATCCTGGACTCCTCCCTCTCCATGACCAGACAAGTCAACAACGTCTCTTCGACGTGCTTCAACATCCTACGCATGCTACGGAAGATCTTCTGGTGGATCCCCACCGAGACCAGGAAGACCGTCACCCAGGCCCTCGTCACTAGCCGACTGGACTACGGCAACGCCCTCTACGCCGGTACCACCGCCAAGCTCCAGAAGAGACTCCAGCGGATCCAGAACGCCTCAGCCAGACTCATCCTCGACATCCCACGAACCAGCCACATCTCCGGACATCTGAGAGACCTATACTGGCTCCCCGTCAACAAAAGAATCACCTTCCGCCTCCTCACCCACGCACACAAAGCCCTACACGACCAAGGCCCGAGCTACCTCAACAGCCGAATCAACTTCTACGCTCCCAAACGCCACCTCCGTTCAGCCAACCACGCCCTCGCCGCGGTCCCCCGCATCCGAAGAGCGACTACAGGAGGAAGGTCCTTCTCCTACCTGGCCGCCAAGACCTGGAACTCCCTCCCGACCGACCTGCGCCTGACCCAAGACCACCTCTCCTTCAGGAAGAAGCTGAAGACCTGGCTGTTCGAGCAGTAGCGGCACCCCCCCCCTACCCCCAGCGCCTTGAGACCCTACGGGTATGTAGTGCGCTCTAGAAATGTCTTTGATTGATTGATTCACTATGCTGTGCATTATTCCGCGATCTTGTGGTTGGGTCCGGATTCGTAGTCTTTTTTTTTTTTTTTTGTTTGGTGCACCTCCCGTGACGTCGTCGTGCGGAAGTCCCACCTTTGGGGCGCCATCTTCGGGTTCTTTTTTCCTTTCCTTTTTTTTTTTTTTAACCCTAGGCGATTGATTAATCCTTCTTGTCCATTTTTCTGTACGTTTTCATTCCTTTTGATCTTTTCCATTTTACCCCCTCTTCCTCCAGCCTCATCTTCCTGGCGGAGGTGGGTGGGTTTGCTAGTGAATCCAGAAAGATCTTCAAGCTGCAAAACTACACGGACAGGTAAGAAACTATTCGTTTTGCAGCGTGAATCTTTCTGGATTCACTATGCTGTGCATAGACTTTGTAGCGGTTTTCCTAATTTTGTGGCGGCTGGGTGGTAGATGAGCGTTGGTCGTTGAAAATGTGCTGAAGCACCTTCTGTCCAACCTGTGCTTCCTTGTTCATCTGAATGTCCACGCAGTAGTGTTTCGTGAACGTGTGCACAGATGCCCAAGTTGCCGCGAGACATATGTCCTGGATGGGTGTGTTCGCCAGGAAGGAAACGGTGGCCCCCTTCTTCCTTGTGGAGTGAGCCTGAGGCCCCTCCGCTAGCTCCTGTCCAGCCTGTTTGTGGCAGAATTGAATAGTGAGGGCAATCCATCTAGCGATGGTGCCCTTAGTCACTGGCCTACCCATGAAGCTAGTAGCAAAGGACACAAACAGCTGCTTCGACTTCCTGAGATCCTTGGTTCTCTCAATGTAGTGCATCACCGCTCTTCTTGCGTCGAGGGTGTGCAGGGCCTTTTCTGCGTTTGAAGTCGGGTTTTGGAAAAACTTGGTATCTGAATACTCGGATTCATGTGGAACGCCGACACCACCTTGGGCATGAAGTGTGGGTCCGTCCTCAGGACTACCCTGTCCTTGTGAATCTGAATGTAGGGTTCCTGTAGTGTTAGTGCTTTAAGCTCGCTCACTCTGCGTAGTGAGGTGATGGCCACTAGAAAGGCCGTTTTCATCGTCAACATTTGCAGTGTGGCCTTGTGAATGGGTTCAAACGGTGCCTTCATGAGCTCCGTCAGAACCACGTTTAGATTCCATGCCGGCGGCGGCAACCTTTTCGGAGGGGCCATTCTTTTGGCTCCTTCCATGAATCTCTTCACCACCTGCGAAGTGAAGAAACTTCCTCTCCGTTTTGCATTGAGAGCAGGTCCTTTCTCCTCTCGAACCTGTATGGGTTGCCTTGTGCCATTTCTTAAATTTGTGAGAACCATGTCTGCCTTGCCCACTGCGGAGCCACTAGGATCAGAGTCATGTTGCTGGTTCTGCACTTGTCGAGCACTCTGTGCAACAGGGGTATCGGTGGAAAGGCGTAGGCAAATGTCCTCAACCAGCTTATCCATAGGGCATTTCCCGGGGATTGCTGATCTGGTTGCCTGGACGCGAAGCTTTGGCATTTTGCATTTTGGCGTGTTGCAAATAGGTCTATTGTGGGAGTTCCCCATCTCCGGAAAAGCTTCTCCGTTTCCTGGCCATTGAGCTCCCACTCGTGCGATGCCGAGGTCTGCCTGCTTAGCCAGTCTGCCTCCACATTGTCCTTCCCCGGTAGGTGAATTGCCAGTAGATCTATCCTGAGAGGTATGGCCCATCTCCAAATCTCCTGAGCCAGAGAGGAGAGAGGGAACGACTGTGTCCCCCCCTGTTTGTTGATGTAGAACATTGCCGTGGTGTTGTCTGTTTGAACCAACACCCTCTGGTTGTACAGGTGCCTCTGGAATGCCTTCAGGGCTAGCAGGATTGTTTTCAACTCGAGGTAATTGATATGGCGAACCGCATCTGCTGGAGCCCACAGACCCCTCACTCTGAGGTTGTCCATGTGCGCTCCCCATCCCTTTTGCGATGCGTCCGTGGTAATGGTCATTGTTGGGTTTGGTGGTGTCAGGCTTCTCCCTGCTGTCATGTTGTCTCTGTTCCACCAAGTTATCTCCTCCTGCACTGCGTGCGTAACAACCACTAGATCCTCCCAACTTCCGTTTGCTTGTGACCATTGCTGTTGTAGCCATTCCTGGAATGGTCTCATGTGCAGGCGTACATTCGGCACCAGCTGGATACACGACGCCATCATCCCCATCATCTTGCTCACTGACCTCACTGTCAGAGCTCGCCCCTTCTGGTAGAGCCGCGTCTCCTTCAGCAGGGCATCTGTCCTCCTGTCGATGGGCACCACTGTACTGTTCAGGGAGTTGATTTTTGCCCCCAGGAAAATCTCCACCTGCTCCGGTTCCAGCGATGACTTCCCCCAGTGAATCGAGAACCCCAGATTCGTGAGAGTGTCTGTTACGCGTTTTGCGTTCCTCTCGCACTTCTCGCGTGAGTTTGCCTTGACCAGCTAGTCGTCTAAGTAGGGGTAGACGTGTATTCCCTGCCTTCGTAGGTGGGCCGCGACCGCCGACAGGCATTTTGTAAAAACCCTTGGCGCCGATTTTAATCCGAAGGCCAGGGTTGTGAACTGGTAGTGTTCCTGGTCGATGTTGAACCTTAGAAGGCCCTTGTGTCTTCTGTTTATTGGGATGTGCAGGTAGGCATCCTTGAGGTCCACGGTGACCATGAAGTCCCCGTCTCTTATTTGGGGCAGTACCTCCTGCAGCGAAGTCATTTTCAACCTTTGCGTTCTGATGAACTTGTTTAGGTACCGCAGGTCCAGGCTGAGTCTGAGGTTTCCGTCTACTTTCGGGACCACGAAGTAGTTTGAGTAGACCCCCTTGTTGCGTTCTCTGAACGGCACTGCCTCTATGGCTCTCTTTTCTAGAAGTTTCCGTGTTTCTTCTCTGAGTAGGGCCAGTTCTTGAGCCGATCTCTGCCTTCCCTTTGGTTTCCTGTTTGGAGGTTTTTTCTCCAAATCTACGCAGTATCCGTACTGCATGACGTTCAGTATCCACTTGTCTGTGGTTATACGCCGCCACTCCTGAAGGTAGTACCTCAGTCTTCCGCCTACTGGTGTTGTATGCTCGTAGGCTTTTGATTCTTCTCTCCCGCCCGATGTTACTGTTTTGCGCCTCACCCTTGGGGGCATGTCGAGGGTAGGCGTCCTCTTGCGTGCTGAGTCACTTTGATGAGGGCTGGTCACCCCCTCTCCTCCTCTGGCCACGTCCGTTCCCTCTCCCGCTAAAGGACTGGCCCCGAGGTTGGTACTGCCAGTTTTGCTTCTGTTGACCTTGTCCGTGACTTTCACCCTGCTGACCCTGCTGGAACGTCTGGTGTGACGCCCCCTGCTGGCTTCCTCCCCTACCGTAGGGTCTCCTTGAGGGATTGCCTCTCCTCATTCCCCCTCAGCTGTAGGGCCCCCATGGACCTCGCCGTTTCGTTTTCTTTTTTCAGCTGGGTGAGTTTCTCGTCTACTCTTGCTCCTAACAGTGTCTCTCCGTTGAAGGGGGTGCTAAGGATGTTGTTCTGCACCTCCGGTTTGAATCCCGAGATTCTTAGCCATGCATGCCGTCTCTCGGTGACCCCTATGGCCGTGAGTCTTGCTGAAGTCTCTGCCCCGTCCAACGCCGTCTTTATACAGGAGTTGGCGATGTTTTTGCCTTCGTCTACCAGGTGCGAGGCTCTCTGGCGGTATTCTTCGGGGAGGTGCTTTACTAGCTCCCCCATCTCGTCCCAGTGCTGGTGTCTATTGAGGAGTGCATTGGAATTCGCCATGCGCCAGTGCATTGCGGCGTTCCTCTCGACTTTTCTTCCTGTGAGGTCTATCCTCCTGCTCTCTTTATCAGGTGGTGGGCCCGAAGTTGCTGGTACGTTGGCCCTTCTCCTGGCCGTGGAAGCTATGATGGAGTCGGCGGTGACGCTACCTTTGATGTAAGGGGGGTCCAGGGAAGAGTGCTTATACTTCTTCTCAGTCCTGGGCGTGATCGAACGGCAGGTCGCTGGTTCCTTGAAGGCTTCTCTCCCCTGATTCATCACACTTTGTAGCATGGGGAGGAATTGGCTCCTCGTCTGGATGGGGAGCAGGGTCTCGAGGAGAAAATCTGCTTTCGGCTTCTCTTCGTCGAGTTTGACGCCGAAGGCTGTCGCTGCGCTCCTGACCACCATATTGTACACCCCGATGTCGTCGGGTGGCGAAGGCCTCGAAGGGTACGTGTCCACGGGCTCCTCCGGGTTTTCGGTGTCGAGATCCTGCCATTCGATGTCGTGGCTGGTAGATGGCGCCGAGCCGTAGAACGACTGCTGGTCTTCTTCCTCGGCTTCGCCGTCATAATAGGTCTCGTCTTCCTCTTCGAGATCCCTCGTCAGGCCCTCGGTGTCGAATTCGTCCTCGACCTCGACGACGTCCGTCGGTGGAACCGTTGGAATCTTGAATTCCTTCATCTTGGCGTCGAACTCCTTCTTCCTTTGAAGGATGTTCTCCATTTCGGCCTCGAGCCGCCTCTTCTTTTTCTCTATCTCGGAGATGCTTTCGGCGTCGACCGCGGGTCTTTGACGAAACTTGCATCGACGTCGACCGTTCTTTCTGCGTTGATCGTCCCGTTTCCTGGGTTGTCTTCGACGACCCTTGCTTTTCGGCGTCTTTCGGCACCAGGGAGTCCTTTTCTAAGGATCCGCTCGGCCTCTTGTCCATGGTTCCCCCTTTGGTCGTCGAAGTTTTCGGCGCCGGGGCTCCCTTCGTGGACTTTGACTCTGATTTTCTCGAGTCACCCTCGTGTTTAAGGTATTTTCTGTTTTGCCCTCGACGATTCTCTTACCTCGTCTTCTTTTTTCTTGTCGGTCTCTACGACCATTAAGTTTTCGGCTGCCTCGGCGACGTTGTCCTCATCGTCCGTGGAGAGGCCCAGATCGTAGAGCGACGGGGCCTTACCCTTGCCATCCATGCTGGCGTTGGCTCTTCTCTGCCGATCTCTCACCCGGAGCGTCTTCGGCGCGAAGGCTGAGCAGGCGTTGCAGTCCTTACTCTGGTGTTCGACCGGTAGGCAGAGGTTGCAGACCGGATGCTGGTCCTTCTGCGCGAACTTGTGGTGGCAGTTTGGGAAGAACTTGAATGGCGTCTTGTCCATTGCGCTCAGGGCCTCTGAGTGCGCATTCTCCAAGGTCGAAGAAAAAGGCGCAGAACCTCCTTTCTTCGCGCTCCTGATGAAATCTCTTCTTTTCCTGTGATATCTTCGTAGAATTTATCGACGAAACTCGCTTTTCTTTCTTCTTCCTTCGATTGTAATTCTGGAGGTTCCCGATGACGATCCAGACCCAACGGCGGAAAAAAGAATCTGAAGATGGCGCCCCAAAGGTGGGACTTCCGCAGGAAGCACGACGACGTCACGGGAGGTGCACCAAATGGTAGGTCGTCGCCGCCCACCTGGGCTACAAAAAAACAAAAACAAAGAAAAGACTACGAATCCGGACCCAACCACAAGATCGCGGAATAATGCACAGCATAGTGAATCCAGAAAGATTCACGCTGCAAAACTATTCTATTAGGGGCAATAGACCCTGGAAATTCCAGGGTTGGTCACGAACTTATCTTTATCGCCATGGCTGTTTTCGGGCTATGTATTGCCTCAGCATGGCGTGATAATTCTGCTCCCACTTTCCAACAATGGTTGGCCCGTTTTCTGGCTGTCGCTAATACCGAAATTGCAATTTATAAACGTAAAGGCGTTAGGCGACGTAAAAAAGGGTTAAAAATGTGGTCCCCTCTAATTTTATGGCAACAGACTTCCGGCTCTTTGGACTGAATTGGTGGTTTAAAAGGTAATCAGCTTTGGATACCTTAATATTTAGATCTTTTTCTTCTTTTCCGTCTTTCTCAATTAAAATGTACGATATATAAATGTATATATGTATGTACTCCTGTCTGTCCGGGAAGGGAGGGAGCTGGGGGAAATTAAGGTTGTTGTTAAAAAAAATAGAATAAAGATTTAAAAAAAAAAAAAAAAAAAAATAGAATGCACCTAAGGAGTGCCCGTGTGATGTATGAGACGCCATGGGACATGTCGTTACCGTCATCTATATGCAATAGTGCAAGAGCTTGAACATCAATTTTAAAGACGCTTTTTGGAATAAACTGTTTCAATTTCTATCAGTCTATTTTTTTTTTTTTGGTAGAGTTTTATATAGCGCGAACTAGACCCGAAGATATCGGGTATCAAAGCGCTTTACACGAGCACCAGTTTCGTTACACAAGGACACATTCACTTTTGTTAAGCACGGGGAGATAAAGTAGCTTGCCCAGAATCACAGGATGTTGAGAGTTGTTCCCGAGATTCGAACCCGGTTCCCCAGCATAGAGGTCGATCGCTCTAGCCTTAAGGCTACATCTCTGTTGTTTTTTGGCAAGTGTTTGTAGGTGAGGTGGAGCCCAGAATGAATCCAAGTGACTTGCCTTTTGCTTAGAGTTGGGATTCGTAGCCATCAAGGGTCATGTCGCTGAGCCAAGTTTGTACTTTGTTGCTTGTTGTTCTTGGCAAATAACGGGAATTCTGTCTTGGTGGAGTTGAGCTAAAGCTAGGCGCTACACATACAGGTTTGGATAAGGTGCAATCAGTGTTTGAGGCACTAGATATCTGAATTAGAAGGCACTTTGAAGTAGAGTCGGGGATTATCAGAATATTGGAGAATCCTGATATTGCTATCTGACAATAGAGCATTAAGGGACTCCATGTAAGGCTAAAGATGACAGGGGACTGAATGGTATTCTAGGCGAAGTACCAGGAGTTAAAGACATCTAGGGACCTGGAGGTGGTCAAATGAACAACCGGATGTTGGTTGGAGTGGAAGAGAACCAGTGAAGGACAATGCCAGTGAATCTCATTTGAGACTACAGGTGAGGTCGACAGTGGGATGGTAACTGTGTCAAAGGCAGGTAAGAGGTCCAGCAATATCAGATGCAGAGGTCATTATCTGTAGTCAGGGCGTGGAGTATGGTCTGAATTCAGATTGGTAATTTACAGGACATGGTTAGCTGTGATGTGCTCTTGTAGTTGAGCGTAGGTTTCTTATTCAATGATCTTACCAATGGATGGTAGGTGAGTGATGGGACAATAGTTGGAGGCTATCAGGGTGAGGTGTAGATTTCTTCAGGAGTGGGAGGCTGCCTTGAGTTAGGGAGGCATTGATAATACAGTGTAGGGGTGAGAAAACTTACATAGAGCGCTCTGTTGAAGGAGACGAGGGTGTAAGACACCTTCATGGGAACTAAGTTTGAGACAGTTAAGGATGTCTGCGGGATCCGAGAATGATAGGGATTTAAAGGATGACCATTGAAGGATTCTACGTGGAGTGCAGGTGTGTTATTCATCTGCTGTTGGATCTGTGTTTTCACACACACTATCTCAGACCATCCAAAATTAAACTCCGATGACACTGTACTGTACAACCGATACCGATATTTATTGTGTCAATTAAAACTATTATAGAAATGAAACAATCCATAAAATAATCTCAAAATACTATAAAGAAAAAATACAACTTCTCAAGTACCAATATCTGTGGATTTGCACTATTCACACATATTGGGATAGACTCTGCACAGCTCTTAAGCGCTAAACGATAAAATATGGGTTTCACCAACATATGAATGCTGTGTAACCCTTGGTAGATACATCTTATCAGGACGTATTGAACGAGATCACAACACACTGTACAACAGAGCAACTGCAGATTTAATGAAGGTTGTTTTTCTAAGAATTTCAGTACGTCTCTGAGACTAGGAATTTGGACAGAAATGACAAAATGAAAACATATTTTAGGAGTAGAGAATATCAAGGGAAAAGAGGGCAAACAACGATGAACTTTGGGGTACAATTGGATGAAAAATGCAATGAGAAAATATGGGAATGAGGAAAATCTTTCCTCAATGAGTGCCCAAGTCTCACTGGAACAATGTACACCTTGACCAAAAAAAACTGAAGGTGAGGTCACCCCTGAATAGAGACACTGCCAATAATTCTAGGTCACAAATAAACACTTCATACTTGAAATTGTAGCTTCAAACCACTATACATTCACTCACCAACTTCAAATGTATACAGAAGGGCACCATATATGTTGTACAGAAAAATAGAAAGAATTTCATCTCTACCAATTCTACTTTGGTTCAGATGCAAAAACAACAAGGTGATGGATGGAATGCTTGAATGAATCTCAGTCACCGTTAATCACTCGGGCGGCATCCCAATCCATCGTTTTTCGCCCACCATGCCACCTCAGATTGAACCCAGCCATATGCAAATCAGTGTTGACCCTGCTCCTCATGTCAACAGTCCAGCCCAAACTTCCAGGCTAGGTCCTCCCTGTACCGGAACACAAGCAACATAGGACTGGTAAAATAACAATTGATTGGGATGTGGGCCAGAGTAATTACTAGTGGCTGAGGTCAATTGAAACATTCCACCCATCACTTTTTTGTATACTTCAGTGTGTTGCCCTAGGTGGGATGGGTATGCCCAGACAGGCGTCCCATGCATACGGTCACTGGAACCAAGCTGTACCTGGCTGAAGAGCCCATAATTAACCCGGTTCTGGGTTGCTCGTGTTCCGGTTCAGGGAGGACTTGGCTTGGCAGTTCGGGCTGGACAGTTCCGACTGTAGCAGGGTCAAGACTGATTTGCATATATCTGGGTCCAAACTGAGGTGACATGGTGTGCAAAATAACAATGGATTACGATGTGCCCGAGTAATTACCAGTGGCTGAGATTAATTCAAGCATTCCTTCCATCGCTTTTTTGTAAACTTTAGTATGGTTAGGTTAAGGACATGAAGACCCAACCCCCTTGCAAACCAAGTCACACATACAGAGGTTACTGTGAAAGGTCAGAAGTCCCTTCCTACTGAACCCCACCGTACTCCAAAAATAGATCACCACTGTGGAAATATCCCTTGTTATTCAAGCCACGTTGGTCACATTCGCCTGGGCAAAAAGACAGTCAGACAATCTCCCTCCCAGAGACCTTCCACTGGAGAAACGCCTTAACTACAGACTAAAGTTGGCTTCTAAAACAAAGTGCCAAAGTATTCCACAATAAACACTGGGCCATGCCGCCTTAAATGTACAATAATCCAAATACAGAGTTAAGAGACCCTGACCACTCTGAACATTCCTATTAAACTGCAAGGTTAATACGGCCAATTTCCTCATCATAACACGACACAGTAAGGCAAAAGAGAGGAAAGTGAGGATAAAACCTTTCCACACAGGGCCATGAAGATGTCTGTAAAATCCATTAGTGGACAACTATTTGCCAGTACCACAAGATGTTAACCATATCACACTATGGTATACAACGTAAGGTTTCTTGCAATATTAATGTACAACACAGGGCACCTGTAAAGATGGACTATGTAATGTGCTGTTAAATTGTTATATTTATGACACCAAAACTATGAAAACAATTACAAAAATAAATAAGTGATAAAGTAATTGGTATAACTGTGCTACATATAACTGTGGCAAACAAAAGTATAACATTTA
Source organism: Triturus cristatus (assembly GCF_964204655.1). Classification (NCBI taxonomy): domain Eukaryota; kingdom Metazoa; phylum Chordata; class Amphibia; order Caudata; family Salamandridae; genus Triturus; species Triturus cristatus. The sequence continues at coordinate 216,133,103 of NC_140587.1, read as the reverse complement.
GAGCTTAGATACCTTCCCCTGTTTGGCCTTTGTACTAAATTCATTAATGAAGTGTACATTATGTGGGTCAAGAGTCTTATTAGGTGCAACTCCTCCCTCCATAAAAAGGCTCTCCGAATTGCATATTCCAATCTGCAATGCCAGCTAACAGTTTTATGTGCATCCCATCTTGTGATCTTTATAGTGATACAAATTCACACAAGTTCAAAGAGTCACTTTCAATAGTTAATTCACCTTTAGCATAGAGATTAAGATGCATGTCCATATTTTCAGGAAAGTAATAAAAAAATTACCTAAAGTTCTTTACAACAGAAACCATAAAGAAGTGATGACGGTTCAGCCAGCTATATCATTTCTCCAAAGGAAGATACTTAAAGAGAGCAAATATAGTGGAACCTTAACACCTGAATGTAAAGAAAACTAAATGTGCTGGTGAAAGAATTTAAAGAAAATAGTAAAGAGACACCTGCAGCTATGCTCATTGTTGCACAAGACCTGCATATTATTGTAAACGGTGTTCATAATGAATCCTGTGAAAAATACTCACTAATTTACTGATCTCTTCTTGACGATCAGGTGCTGACCTGGCAGTTGCCCGTATCATAGTGGAGGTTTGATTGTCAGTAAGTTTCTTTATACATCTCTGTCCTGCCACTATATTACATACCTAGGAGGAAAAAACAATTTGTTATTCGGTATATCATCTACAGTGAACGGTATGTGCTTAATAAAAATGTCCAATCACAAAACTAGGATGAGGAAACCATACAGCGTGCGGCAAGATGTTTTCCTGCCTAAGGTGCTGGAGAGGGACAGAGGACATAGGTGAACATGTTTAAAAATATTGACTTTCACATTGAAAGCTTCATAAAGAGACATTTTAACTAATTTCGTTTAACTCCATGCAAACATCAGGTTAATAGAATTTATTAAGGAAAAGCAAATGATCTATCACTGCGACTAATTAAGACAAAAAAAGTTACGGCTTGTCCAGCATAAGAATCTTCGAAACCTAGGCTAGCAATTTACTCTAGCTTTATGCTAGGAACTCGTTAATAGAGAAAAATAATATTCTTTCGAAAAAAACACCCAAACTGGCTTCAAAATATGACTTTCTTTTTTGTAACTATTTTGAAAAAATGTATATAAACTAAGATGTTCTGTACTTATGAGAACACGTTTTCAATCTATCCGCTTTTTAAACGTAAAAGATTTTTATTTTTTACAAAATGCCTGCAAATACATACATAACTCCAGGATGAACATACAGAGCAAAACCTGCATTGTATCAGTAAGGCTGCGTTTGTATTGCATAAGTCACAAATCAAGTCAGTTGAATTTCAGTCATCTTGATGTTCACAGTTCTTCAGCTGTTAACAAATAAACTAAGCTCTCCAGCACAGGAGAAGACAACATTTTTTGTGTGAATTTAGTACCAATTGCTATGATGGAGAGCAGGTAATTCAGGGTATGAACTTTTATATCCGTTTCATAGGATCTTTGTTGATATTCATAAACACTTAAAAGAATATCAAGCTGTCTCTATTTAAGTGATACTGTTAGATTCAACAGGATCATATAGCAAAGGAATTGACCTGTGTGTAAGCAGACAGGTTACAATAAGGGACTTGGGTTACTTGGGCACACATCCTGGAGCTAGAGTTTAAACAATAATATTTTACAAATGTATAAACATACAGGTCGATTACTGCTTTACAAATCTCTACCATCAGTACATTCTTTAGCAAATCTGTAGAATGTACTGCAGCTTTGATCAAGAATGTTATCCTATGCTGAATAGATTTTCACCCTTTTAAAGAATGTCTTTATTAGTTTGTGTAAAAGTGACAGTGTAAGAAAATGGCTCTGTATATACTGCACCAAAGTAAGGTTCAGTGTGTACAGAGTCCACAGTCCCCAGAGGTTTGGCAGAGGTTAAAGTTAGATATAACCTTACTCTTTAAAGTGGTACCTTGGTCGAGCAGTAAGGTAGTGTCAGAGGACAGTGTAAAGCATTTGTTGTACACACTCAGTCAGCAAATGGTCTCGCACACTCAAGAACCAAACTCTAGGCCAATTGTTTTGTATATAAAAATATATATATATATTTTTTTAGAATCACAAGTAGGTATCAAAATTCTTTCTTAGAATAAGATGCTCTAGTTGAATACTTTCAAATAGCAATAGACTTTTAAATGCAATAGTTACAGTTGTTGCAATAGGCAACACAAGTTAAACACAATTATAACATTGAGCTCATTGGGAATTTCTAAGTTAAGGCAATATCAATTACTTTGCGTAGGTTTTTCTTACTCAGGGCTGGATCCTGGATTCAGCCCTGGCGCATGTCCTGTAAACAGTTGAAAGAAATCGTTGTTACACAGGCGATTTTTAAAGAATATTTATATGTTTCAAAAATAGACCAGGCAATGTTATCCAATGGAGGAAAGGAATATGCTACTTACCAGTATGCATCTGTTCTTGGCATGGAGAGCTGTAGATCTACACACTTGTGCATAGATCGCCATCTGGTGTTGGGCCCGGATGTTTGCAGTTGTTTTTCCTCTTGGAAAGTCTTTGGAAGTCACGAGGTCGGTGACTCCTCCTTTGGATCGTATTGCGCATGGGCTTCGGCGCCATCCTCAGATTGTTTTTTGCCAGCAGGGAAAGATGGAGCTTAGTAATAACAGTGAAGATGCCCATGTGTGTTGTATCTAAATAAGATAAACTGGAACAGATAAAGGTAGCCGGGGAGGCGGGTGGACGTGTGTAGATCTGCAGCTCTACATGCCAAGAACAGATGCATACTGGTAAGTAGCATATTCTGTTCGAGGCATATGAGCTGCAGATTACACACTTGTGCATCGATTATATAGCAGTACCCATCCTTTGCGGCGACCACCCGTATCTGTTGCAGTGGTTTGAAATAATGTTTTGAGTACAGCCTGGCCCACACTAGCCTGTTGCTTAGTTTGCACATCTACACAATAGTGTTTGGTGAAAGTGTGCGGTGATGACCATGTAGCTGCTCTGCAGATATCATCTAATGGGATGTTCCCTAAAAATGCCATTGAGGCCCCTATTTTACGTGTAGAGTTGGCTTTATGGGGAACGGATAGCGTTCGTTTTGCTTTGTGGTAGCAAATCTGAACGCATTTGACAATCCACCTGGCTATCCCCAACTTGGAGATGCGGTTGCCTTTGTGTGGTGGTGAGAAAGACACGAACAGTTGTTTGGTCTTACGGAAGGGTTGTGTTCTCACTATGTAGTAGAGCAAGGCTCGTTTGACATCTAATGTGTGAAGAGCTCTTTCTGCAACGGTCTGTGGTTGCGAGAAGAATACTGGTAGTTCTACAGATTGGTTTAGGTGAAAGGGAGCAATGACTTTAGGGAGGAATTTTGGGTTGGTACGTAGAACAACCTTGTTATGGTGCATTTGTAGATAAGGTTCTTGAATGGTAAGTGCTTGAATCTCACTGACCCTTCTGAGGGAAGTGATGGCTACAAGAAAAACGGTTTTCCATGGTAGGAATTGAAATTCACACTTGTGTAGTGGTTCGGAGGGCGGCCCCATTAGTCTGGTGAGAACAATATTTAGGTTCCACACAGGTGAGGGTGGCACTCTGGGGGGGAACAATTCTTTTAAGGCCTTCCATGAAGGCTTTAATGGCAGGTACTTTTTAGAGTGATAGATGTTGCCTGTTTTGTAGATAAGCTGCTATGGCTGCAAGGTGCAGTCTAATGGACGTGTAGGCTAGATTGCATCTTTGTAGGTGCAGTAAATTGCCTATGATGTGTTGAATGGACACATCTAGGGGATTGATGGTATTGTTGTGACAATAGACAACAAAACGTTTCCACTTGGCGACGTAGCACGCTCTAGTGGTGGGTCGCCTAGCTTCTTTGATGACATTCATGCAGTCAGGGGGAAGATTTAGGTAACCGAATTCTAGGATTTCAGGAGCCAGATCGCAAGGTTGAGCTGAGCTGGGTCCGGGTGCCTGATCTCTCCATGGTTCTGGGTTAAGAGGTGTGGAGAGAGGTGTAACTTTTGGTGTGGTACTACAGAGAGTTCTAGCAGTGTGGTGTACCACAGTTGTCTGGCCCAAGTTGGAGCTACTAGGATTAGTGTGAGGGAGTGTTGTTGTAGTTTGCGCACCACTAATGGAATGAGTGGGAGAGGCGGAAAAGCGTATGCACATCTGCCCGACCAGTTCATCCATATCGCATTGCCTTTGGACAGTGGGTGTGGATATCTGGCGGCGAAGCTTGGGCATTTGGTGTTTTCGTGGGTGGTGAAGAGGTCTATCTGTGGATGCCCCCACATTTAAAAGTACGGTTGAAGAACTTGTGGGTGGAGTTCCCACTCGTGGAGTTGTTGTGTCCGTCTGCTGAGCAGATCTGCCACAGTGTTCAGGATTCCTGCGACATGTTGGGCTAGAAGAAAGATTTTCTGGGGTATGGCCCATCTCCATATGCTCTGTGCTAGCTGAGAGGTGTGGAGAGTGTGTGCAGCCTTGTTTTTGTATACAGTACATAGCTGTGATGTTGTCTGTGCGGACTAGGACTGCCTTGCCTGAAATCTGTGTTTGAAAAGATTTTAGGGCTAAGAAGATGGTTAGTAACTCCAGATGGTTGATGTGGAGTAACTTTTGTTGAGGTGTTCACCTGCCCTGCATGGTGTGATGCAATAGGTGAGCTCCCCAGCCGGAGAGCGATGCTTCCGTCGTCAGTACTATCTGAGGAACCGGGTCCAGGAACGGTCGCACTTTGGAAAGGTTTTTGGTGGTCCACCACTGCAGAGAGCGATGGGTACGACCGTCTACCAACACCAGATCTGTTAATTGACCCTGGGCCTGGTTCCATTGGCGAGCTAAGCACTCTTGGAGAGGACGCATCTGGAGTCTTGCGTGAGGTACTATGAATATGCAAGAGGCCATCATCCCGATTAGTTGCATAAACACTCGAGCTGGAAGGGAGTGTTGTGCCGTAAATTTTGCGCGTAGAGCCTGTATGCTCGTGATCCTGGCTTGACTGGGGTAGGCTAGCGCTCTTGAGGAGTCAATGGTGGCACCGAGGTATTGTTTTACGTGGGACTTCGAGTGGTTTATTGTGAAGCCCAGTTCTTGAAGGAGCTGGATAGTGGCGTGCATGTGTTGTACACACTGGTTGTATGAGCTGGCTTTTATCAGCCAGTCGTCTAGGTATGGGAAGACATGGATGTGTTGTCTCTGCAGGTGTGCGGCCACTACTGCTAGGCACTTGGTGAATACTCGTGGTGCTGTTGTGACTCCAAATGGGAGTACTTTGAATTGGCCGTCCACTACAAATCTGAGGAACTTCCTGTGAGCGTTGTGTACAGGAAAGTGGAAATAGGCGTCTTTTAGGTCTAAAGTGGTCAGGAAATCGTTGTGGGAAAGCAGTGGGAGTACCTGCTGAAGTGTTACCATGTGAAAATGGTCTGAATGTATGTATTTGTTTAGGGGCCTGAGGTCTAGGATGGGCCGTAGAGTCTCATCCCTTTTTGGTATGAGAAATATAGGGAGTAGACCCCCATATTTTGTTGGTTGGTAGGAACCTGTTCTATCGCCCCTTTATGTAGGAGGGAGATTACCTCCTGCTATAGTAGTGTTAGATGTTCCTGTGACATTGGGTGTTGTCTGGGCGGAATGTTTGGGGGGTTAGATATTAGTTCTAGGCAGTAGCCTGACCAAATTATTTGTGTTATCCATTTGTCTGAGGTGATGGTAGTCCAGACAGAAAAGACATTTTGGAGTCTGCCCCCGACCGGAGTGGGATGGTCTGGGGGGAGTGGAGGGGAGTCATTGGGCAGGTGCGGAGGCAGAGCGGGCGGTGTTTGTCTTGCCTCTGCCTTTATTATTGTTGCCTCTGTATCCGCCTCTTTGGTAACCCCTGGTAAAGGTGGATTGGGTAGGGGCCTTATATGTAGTGGAAGCAGTGTCAGAGGAGTAGCCCCTGGATATGCTCCGAAAGGCAGAGCGGCAAAAGGAGCACCTGGGAGGGTGTGATTGTAAGGCTCCCATGGACTTTGCAGTGTCGGTGTCTTTTTTCATCTTTTCTAGGGCCTCATCCACTTTTGGGCCGAACAGATGTTCCTGGTCAAAGGGGTGGTTCAGGATGGAAGCTTGTACTTCTGGTTTAAAACCTGAGATCCTTAGCCAGGCATGGCGACTGAGTAGGAGGAGGATGCTGGTATCAATGGCTCTGGAGGCGGTGTCAGCTGCATCTAGGGCACAACGGATGGAGGTATTGTTGATAGTTTTGCCATCCTGAATTAACTCGTTTGCCCTATTCTTATATTTGTCAGGGAGGTGTTGCATTATGGCTTCTAGTTAGTCATAATGGGCCCTGTCGTATCTTGCTAGTAGCGCTTGTGTATTAGCGATACGCCATATGTTGGCAGCTTGTGATGCATTGCGCTTGCCGGATGCGTCTAATAGTTTTGACTCTTTGTCAGGTGGTGGTGCTTCGCCTGACGCTTGGGAATTGGCTCTCTTACGTGCTGTAGACACTACCAGTGAATCTAGTGGTGCCGGCCCTCTGATGTAGGAGGGATCTGTAGGGGCGGCTTTATATTTTTTGTCAATTCGCGGGTTAATGACCCTGGCTCTCACTGGGTCTTTAAAGATTTCTGGCGCGTGTTTAATAACTCCTTTGAGCATGGGCAGTATAGAGGTGGCCCTATGCGTAGTGTCAAACCTATCGAGAAGGAACTCCTCCTCCACGGGGTCGGTATGGAGATCCACTCTGTGATAGTGTGCAGCCCTCTGTAGTAAGTGGTTGAACCCTAAGGAGTCTTCAGGTGGGGACAGTCTCGAAGGGTAGAGATCATCTTGTGGGACGTTAGGAATGTCAGGGATGTTGTAGGCGTCCCATGGGTCTGGGGAGTCTGTGGGAGTGGGGTCCCCTGTAGGTAGGTCATGGGGCACGTCCCCTGTGTCATCATAGACATTATCATTATCATCATCATCCGGAGAGGGTGTTGGGGAATGATGAGGCGGGGTGGAGGAGGTGGTGAAGGCATTCTGAAAGGGGAGGTAGCAGAGTCCTTCCTCTATGGAGGTGGAGCTGGGGCAGGTTTTTCCAGCTGTCTCTTTTTGATGCTCAGCATTAAATGTACGTTTTTGGGGTCTTTGATCAATGTCTTTTGCAATGGATCAGGTGTAAAGAGTTCTTCGGAGGGTGGTTTGTTCGTCAGCGCCGAAGGCATCGGGCCGGTGGTTTGGTTTTAGAGTCTGTGCTAGTCCGCTGTTTGGAACTATGCGGCCTGGAAAGGGCTGTCTGTTTATTCGGTGCCGAGATGGTTTTCTGCTTCGAGATATCGGTGTCGGTGGCCTTGTGTTTTTTGCTCAGTTCCGGGGATGGTGTCGGTACCGAGGAGGTGGAGCTGGTTTTCGGCGCAGAGTGTTTCGGTATGGAGCGCGGTGCCGAGGAGGAGGCCATTTTCTTTTTCGGCGTCGGTGCGGAGTAGTGTTTCCCAGCACCGACGGTGGGCTGGCTCGAGCCCGAGCCGCTGGAAGGCTTAATCGGCTTCTTTACCGGTCCCGAAGGTGCGGTGTGGGAAGCAATGTCTTTGGTCTTACCTAGGCCCGGAGGCGAAGGCGTGACTGAAGCCTTTTTCGGTGCCTGTGAGGGGGGTGGGGGGGTGGGGTGGGAGTAGTTCGGTACTCACGACCCTCTGTGCCGGAGTGATGTCCTCCACATCTGAATTGTTGGCTTCGGAGGCGCTGACTAGGCTCTAGTCGGTGTGGTGTTCTTCTGGAGCGATAACGCCCTCCCTGAAGATGTCATCTGGAATCGCCGTCGGCGAGTATGCCATAGTTCTCGGTGCCCTTCGGTCCCGAATGGTTTTCTTGGAAGGGAAGGACTTGCATGCCTGACAGTCTCGAGCCTCGTGTTCAGGGGAGAGGCAGAGGTTAAATACTTTGTGGAGATCGCTGTGGGGGAATTTGGACCCACATCGAGGGCACTTCTTGAAGGGAGTCCTTTCCATTAGCCAGGACCGGAGCTTGAGAAGGCCCGAAGGCCGTCGTCGACGACTGGAATCAAAGGTTCTTGATCGATGAGCGCCGCGTCGAGTGTGGGGCTCGCGATCGAAACAATACCGCGAATTAGGGTGAGGATTGCGCGTCGATAGAAAAACTGGAACTGTTCGGAACCGGAGCGCGAAGATCACATCTGAGCCCAATGGCGGAAAAAAACAATCTGAGGATGGAGCCGAAGTCCATGCGCAATACAATCCAAAGGAGGAGTCACCGACCTCGTGACTTCCAAAGACTTTCCAAGAGGAAAAACAACTGCAAACATCTGGGCCCAACACCAGATGGCGATCTATGCACAAGTGTGTAGATCTGCAGCTCATATGCCTCGAACATCAAGTTATCGGTAAGTACAGTTGTAATTACTTTTCAGGGTAAGTGCTGGGCACCAAGATCCAGCACTTGGATCTCTCCTGATAAGAGTTGAGTAATTTTGTTCTCATTGATCGGGCGATTTTTAGTGAATATTTTAACGTTTCAAAACTCAACACTTTGAAGAATTTCCAAGTGAAACCAGTCAATGTTAACCTATGGAGAAAATGTAGGTTATCGGCTTTCAGGTAAGTACTCGATTGGTGGAGTTAAGGTTCTGGGCATAGACTCAGGGCTCTCCCAGGATCAGGTAGGTACAGTTGTTACACCCTCAGCGGCACAGGGGCAGCCGGGTGCAGAGAGAGTAGGCCCAATGTTAGCCTATGGCGTGCAGGGGGCCTTTGGTTGGTGGCTGCTAGCAGGCAGGCCACGTGGCTGTGGGAGATGGGATCCTGGTCACTTACACAGGGCAAGTGGGGAAGTATAATAGAACAGATGCTGCACTTCCAGGGGCACTCGGGTGGCTGGGTGCAGGGTGCTTTTGAGCAGTCGGGCGCTCAATGTATTTCAATAGAGAAGCTTCAAGATGAACAAAGGCTGCAAGCTCGGGGACGGAGCTTCTTCAGGTGCGACCACCACTTCGAGAGTTAAGTTGGGAAGCTGTAGGTTAGGTAGGCACCCAGGAGCTGGGCACAGGGGGCCGCCGGGTGCAGGGGTGTCTTTTGACATCGGGAAATCTTACCCTCAGCTAGTCGCGGTTGGGGGTCCATGGTATTGAGGCTGCAGGCGTCGTCGGGAGCGTCGAGGAGGGTCCTTGGGTGCTGGATTCTTTGTCACAGTTGCCGGGGGGGGGGACGTCCTCGTGGTCTTTGTCCACTCAGGCACAGACCGGGCTCAGCGGGTGCAGAGTGTGCTGGATTCGCGGTCCCTGGCTGGCACCAGGGGTGTTGCTTGTGTTTGAGGAGGATCACTGCTTGTGGGAGTCCCATTCTTGGTAGATGAGCAAGGCAGTCATGTCCTCCGGGGTTTTCGAGGTTGCTGACCACTGGAGATGCTGAGATTTAGCAGGAGCAGGTTCGAGGGTCAACCGGGCTGGGGCCAAGTCAGTTGGTGTCTCCCTCTTGTTAGCAGCTGCACCGCAGGTCTTCTTTCTTCTTGTTCTTCCTTCTTGTTTCGGATTTGAGATCTGTAGAAGGAAGGTTCAGGGTGCCCCTAACAACTAAATTTAGGGGCGTTACAGGTAGGTAGAGTTCAGGGACCAATGGGTCCCTTCCCTGGGGTGGGTACACCCTCTAGCCTGCAACTCTCCAGTGAGAGGGGGGCAGGCGTCTAGTCCTGATTGCGTAGGGCTCCCCATCCTCAAGATGGCGAGAGCCCGGAGTTGTGCTTCACCTCGCCTGTGCATTATTCCACCATCTTGTGGTTGGGTCCAGAATCGTAGTATTTTCTCTTTCATTTTTTTGGGGCCCGGTGGGCGGCGACGTCCCACCATTTGGTGTCCTTCGTGACGTCGGCGCGCTTCCTGCGGAAGCTCCCACCTTTGGTCGCCATCTTCTGATTCTTTTTTCTTGTCTTGTGTTAAACCAGTCTTCTCTGTTATTTTGTAAGTCTGGTTTATCATTAACCCTTTACCTCCCCTCATCTTTCTGGCGGAGGAGGGTGGGTTCGCTAGTGAATCCAGAAAGTCTTCATGCTGCAAAACTACACCGACAGGTAAGAAACTATACGTTTTGCAGCGTGAATCTTTCTGGATTCACTATGCTGATTATTGACTTTGTAGCTGTTTGTCCTTACTGTGGTGGTTGGATGAAAGAGGAGCACTGGTTCCTGAAAATGTGTTGTAAGACCTTCTGTCCCACTAGCGCTTCTTTGTTCATTTGAATATCCACACAGTAGTGCTTAGTGAACGTATGCACTGAAGATCATGTTGCTGCTTGGCAAATGTCTCGGATAGGTGTTTTCGCTAGCTAGATATTGTTGCTCCTTTCTTCCTTGTTGATTGAGCCTGAGCTGCTCCTTGTAACTGTTGTCCTGCCTGCTTGTGGCAGAGTTGAATTGTCTGCGCAATCCATCGTGCAATGGTATTCTTGGTGACTGGTCGTCCCAGAAAACTGCTTGCGAAGGAGACAAAACTGTTTTGTTTTCATGCACTCCTATGTCCTTTCTATATAGAGCAACACAGCCCTTCTGGAGTCTAGTGTGTGTAGAGCTCCTTCTGTTTTTGTGGTCGGTTTTTGGAAAAAACTTGGTATTTGCATTGTTTGGTTAATATGGAACCGAGACACCACCTTTGGCATGAAGTGTGGGTCCGTCCTCATTACAATCCTGTCCTTGAGTATTTGTAAGTAGGGTCCTCGTGTATTTGTAAGTAGGGCTCTTGGAGTGTGAGCTCTTGCAACTCACTTACTCTTCGTAGTGACGTGATCGCCACTAAGAAGGCCTTCTTTAGTGTGAGCATGTGCAGTGTAGCCTTGTGAATAGGTTCAAAGGGTGGCTTCATCAATTGAGTTAGCACTACGTTGAGGTTCCATGCTGGTGCTGGCATCCTCTTTGGGGGGGCCATTCTCTTGGCCCCTTCCAAGAATCTCTTCACCACTTGAGATTTGAAGACACATTTCCCTGTTTCTCCTCTTGTGTAGGCCATCACCGCAGTCAAGTGCACCCTCAGGGATGTGTAGCTTAATCCGCTTTGTAGCAGGTGCGTTAAGTACTTTAGTACTGTTGATTCCATTGTGACCTTCCGTTGCAGCTTCTCCTTGATGCACCATAGGGAGTACCTCTTCCATTTTGCTATGTAGCACTTTCTTGTGGTAGGCCTCCTTGCTTCCCGGAGTTCTGCCATAGTACTTGGTGATAGTTTTAGGTGTGCAAATTCTAGCTCTTCAGGAGCCATGCTGCTAGGCTGAACCCCTCTGGTTCTGGGTGAAGCACCCTTCCGTTCTGCATTGTTAACAGGTCCCTTCTTCTTGGGAACCTGTGTGCTGGTTCTTGTGCCATTTCCACTGTCTGCGAGAACCAGGACTGCCTGGCCCACTGAGGTGCTATCAGTATTAGCGTCATGTTGCGGATTCTGCATTTGCTGAGTACCCTGTGTATCAGTGATATCGGGGGAAAAGCGTATGCAAAGCTCTGACCAACGTATCCATAGTGCATTCCCTTGGGACCGGTGGTCCGGTTGTCTGGATGCGAAGTGTTGGCATGTTGCATTCTGGTGTGTTGCAAATAGGTTTATTTGTGGAGTCCCCCATTTCTGGAAAAGCTTCTCCATTTCCTGCTGGTTGAGCTCCCATTCGTGAGATGCCAACGTCTGTCTACTGAGCCAGTCTGCTTCCACATTGTCCTTCCTTGGGAGATGTATTGCTAGTAGGTCTATTTTCAGTGGGATGGCCCATCTCCAAATTTCCTGTGCTAGCCCCGATAAATGGTACTGATTGTGTTCCTCATTCTTTGTTGATTTAGAACATGGTGGTTGTGTTGTCTGTTTGAACCAACACCCTGTTCCCGTAGAGCTCTTTCTGAAAGGCTTTCAAGGCTAGGAATATGGTTTTTAGCTCTAGTTAGTTGATGTGTCTGACCGCATCTTGCTGCGATCACAGACCCCTAACCTTGAACTTCTTCATGTGTGCGCCCCACCCCAGCTGGGAGGCGTCCGTTTTGATGGTCACTGTAGGAGTTTGTTGTGTGAATGGCTTCCCCTGTGATATGTTTTCCTTTTTCCACCACGTTATTTCCTGGTGCACTGCGTGCGTGACAACCACAATATCTTCCCAACTCCCTGAGGCCTGTGACCATTGCTGCTGGATCCATTCCTGTAATGGTCTCATGTGTAGTCGGATATTTAGGACTAGGTGGATGCATGACGCCATCATTCCCATCAGTTTGCTCGCCGTCCTCACTGTCAGAACGTGCCCCTTGCGGTAACGACGTGTTTCCTTCAGTATCGCCAACGTTCTTTTCCTGCTGGGGAACACTTTGGCCTGTATGGTATCTTTCTCTGCCCCTAAGAATATCTTGATTTGTTCTGGTTCTGTTAATGATTTCTCCCAAAGGATCGAGAAACCCAGTCTTGTCAGTCAGTGTTAGTATGACCTGTTGGATGTGGAGTTTGCATTGGCTGTACGAACTTGCCTTTATGAGCCAGTCGTCGAGATAGGGTTATACATGTATTCCTTGCCTTCGTAGGTGTGCTGCGACCGCTGCTAGGCATTTTGTTAACACCCTTGGTGCGGATTTCAGGCCAAATGCCAGTACTGTGAACTGGTAGAGTCTTTGGTTGATCACAAACCTTAGCAGGCGCTTGTGTTTGTGGTTGATGGGGATGTGCAAGTATGCGTCCTTTGAATCTATAGTAGCCATGAAATCCCCTTCTTGTATTTGTGGTATTACCTCTTGTAGGTTAGTCATCTTGAACCTTTGAGTTCTTATGAATTTGTTCAGGAACCGTAGATCTAGGGTAGGTCTTAGTGTTTCGTCCACCTTTGGCACAAGGAAGAAAGTTGAGTAAACCCCTTTGTTTTTTTGGTACCACCTCTATTGCCTCCTTGCTGAACAGTTCCTGCGCCTCTAGCTGCAAGAGCTCCTTTGCTGAGTGTGTCTCGCTTCTTGGTTTTCTGTTCGGAGGCTTTCTTTCTAACTTTATACAGTATCCGTATTGTATGATATTAAGTAACCAATTGTCCGATGTGACCTTCCTCCATTCCTGGATGAAGTCTCTTATTCTTCCCCCTACCGTTGTTGAGTGTTTGAGCTACTGTTTGTCATGGAACCTTTGGCTGCAGTTCTTATGTCTTCCCGCCCACCCCGAGGTGTTTCTAGGGTGGGGGCCTGTTCCATGGTGGAGTCACTTGGTGGAGGGCTGCTGGCCTCCTCTTCGTGTTTGTCCTCATTCCGTTGCCGCACCCTCGAAAGGTCTGTCCCCGCTGCTGGTACTGCCAGCTCTGCTGCTTTTGACCCTGCTGCTGCTGGCCTTGGTTGCTGCTGGGACGTTTGGTGTGATGTGCTAGGCACGTTGCCCCCTCTACCACCCGGCTTTCTCGTGGGTGTGTCTCTTCTCAGTCCTCTGAACTGCAATGCTCCCATGGACCTTGCTGTTTCGTTGTCCTTCTTGAGCTGCGTCAACTTGTCGTCCACTGGTGTGCCGAACAGTTGCTCTCCATTAAAGTGTGTATTTAAGATGTTACTTTGTACCTCTGGCTTGAATCCCGAAATTCTGAGCCATGCGTGTCTTCTCTCAGTCACTCCTATCATTATTAGCCTGCACGATGTTTCTGCAGCATCCAATGCCGATTTCAGGCATGTGTTCGCCATGTTCTTTCCTTCTTCTACCAGGTGAGCAGCCCTTTGTTGGTACTGGTCTTGTAGATGCTTTAGGAGCTGCCCCACTTCATCCAAGTGCTGGTATGCATGCCTGTTGATCAGGGCGCTGGCGTTTACGATGCGCCAATGTATTGCCGTATTCCTCTCCACCTTTGTCCCTGTGAGACCCTTGGACGTATGCTGGGTCCTTTGAAGAATGTTTGTACTTCTTCTCCGTCCTAGGTGTCACAGCTTTGCATACTGCTGGCTCCTTAAAGGCCTCTATTCCCTGGTCCAGCACACTAGGGAGCATGGGCAGGAATTGGCTCCTAGTCTGTAGAGGCAGTAGAGTTTCCAGGAGGAAACATGCCTTGTGCTTCTCCTCCTCCATTTTCACTCCATAAGTCTGTGCAGCCTTCAGGACGACCATGTTCTAGATCCCTATGTCATCTGGCGGCGAGGGCCTCGAAGGGTAAGTGTCTACGCCTTCTTCTGGAGATTCGGTGTCGAGATCTTGCCATTCCACGTCTTGTGCCTCCGAGGACGTCAAGTCCCGGTAGGATTGCATATCTTCGTCGCCTTCTCCCTCGAAATAGTAGTTGTCTTCCCCCTGTTTCTCGACTGGTTCGGGCGTTTTCGGCGGTTCCGCGTCCTCCCTTTCGACTTCGACCACGGGTTTCGGCGGGATGGTGTATTGACTCATCTTCTCGTCGAAGTCCTTTTTCCGCTGTAGGATGATCACCATTCCAGCCTCGAGCCTTCTCTTCTTCCTCTCCATCTCAGTAGCAAGCTCGGCGTAAAAGGTTGGAGCGCTTCTCTTCGAGGCAGTCGACGACGATGTCGGTCCTTCTTTCTTTGGCACCGAGGTGTCCTTCTCGAGGGCAGCCTTCGACATCTTTGAGGTTTTTCGCCGATTGGGAGACCTTTCCGAAGGATCCGCTCGGTTGACTGTCCCTGGAGGCTGTTGCTTTCGTCGAGTGTTTCGGCGGCAGAGCTCCTTTCGAGGACTTAGCTTCACCACTACGAGTGTCGCTCGGGGCTTTTGCTTCACTCTTTCGAGTATGGCTTGGGTATTTAGGGGTAGACGACTCTCTTACATCCTTCAACGTCTTCTTATGGACCTAGACGACCGTGCAATCCTCCGGTCCTTCGGCGATTATGTCCTCTTCTCCACTGGAGAGGCCCAAGTCTCGTAGTGTTGGAGGTGGCCCCTGCATGTTGTGGTTTGCCCTTCTCTGCCTCTCCCTTACTTTAAGGGTCTTGGGTGTGAATGCCGAGCAGGTGTTGCAGTCTTCGCTTCTGTGGTCGAGCGGCAGGCAGAGGTTGCAGACTGGATGCTAATCCGTCTGGGCGTATTTGTGGTGGCAATTGGTGCAAAACTTGAATGGTGTTTCGTCCATCCCCGCGCTCAGGGAGCCCCCCCTGTGAGCGCATTCTCCGAACATCGGGGTTTTGTTCGTTAAACTTATCCCTCGTCGCTTCGGGTACCTGACCTGTAGTCCGGTATAGATGAAAACTTGTTTCTGCCCCGATTTTCTTCGATTTGCTTGATTCCTCTTCCAAAACTCTGGAACTCTTCAGGAATGATCCAGACCCAACGGCAGAAAAAAGAATCTGAAGTTGGCAACCAAAGGTGGGAGCTTCCGCAGGAAGCGCGCCAAAGTCACGAAGGACACCAAATGGTGGGACGTCGCAGCCCACCTGGGCCACGAAAAAAAAAAAAAAAAAAAAAGAGAAAATACTACGATTCCGGACCCAACCACAAGGTGGCAGAATAATGCACAGCATAGTGAATCCGAAAAGATTCACGCTGCAAAACCATACCTTTTCCTCCAGGGGATCATCTATAGTCTTAATCACAGAGTAGAGTTGCAAGCCTATCTCTTAAATAAAAGACAAGGAGAAAGAAGAATTCTCTAACCCAAAAGAGTGTGGCACACTTGGGCATCAGCTTAGGAATCGGAAAGAAGACAATGTCGCATACAAATATGCATGCACACACAAGTGGCTGTCACACATTTTAAAAAAGGATGTAGTCCTTAGTAATACCTCAGTAGCGGCTTTACCCCGAGCAAAACAGGAGAACAGAAAGCTTTATTAGCAATGATATAGAAGAATACAACAAAAAATCCATCAAGAGAGACTTTGAAGTTACCAAACCCTTACAGATATATGCTCATAATTGACAAAAAAGAGGGCTAGTTTGTCTACTATTCTTAGTCTTATTCAAGCAGAGATTCGAAATTATTTTTCCACGCAAAGAATGTACAGATCTTGTTGAACAAGATAATTTGGCAACCTTTGTGTAGGAAGCTAGCTCTGTATATGGTATACCACTAGGTGGTTATACCATGCAGAGATTCCTCCAATAGTTTACAGGGCTCAATGCAAACCCAAAGTACTATATTTGTGGTAGTGTGGGCAAGCAGCCTCATGCCGAACACAGAGGAGTGCAAGACATTTGTTGTGCACACAATAACCAATAAATGACACACAACTCAAAAAGGAGATCAACGCCACTTTTATGAAAATAAGCTTTGCTCAAGATTTATTTTCAGAACAAGATCTGTGCAAAAAGGTAAGTACGCTTTTAAATAGGAATTCTTTACTAGTTCAAAAGTGGACACAGTAATTTTGAGTCTTGGCAATGTTAACCTATAGAGGAAAACAATAATGCAGTTTTAGAGGTAAGTGAACAACTTACAAATCCAGGTTGCAGCGTTAGCCTAGGACCAGGTTCAGGTAAGCACAAACACTGCACCACCAGCGGCACACGGGTGGCCGGGTGCAGAGGTAAAAGTTGAGGATCATGCCCAATGTTACCCAATGGAGACTGGGGGTGCTTGAAGTAACACTGCTGGCAAGAAAGTAAAACGGTTGCAGGCCTCAAGCTTTGGGGTTTTAGACAAGCACGGGGGCCACAAGGCACCCCAAATATACACCACCAGCGGCACAGGGGCGGCCAGATGCAGGGTTTAAACACAGCATTGCACACGCAATGCAAACCAATGGAGGAAGTTGGATTTGAATACAGGCTGCAGGTGACGAGCTGAAGGCTACACGCAGGAGAGCAGAGACGGCAAAAGGTATGGGAAGATGCTGTAGGTCATAGGGACACCATCAGTCGAGCTCCCCAAGGCCCAGGGGATTCAGGTGCAGGTGTGTCCTTTGACGTTGGGTTTTCTTACCAGAAGCGGTCGCAGTAGGTGAGAGGCTTTGTATACACACTGCAGCAGTGTGGAGTCCAGGAGGGGTCAGCCAACACTGGACTTGGACTCAGGATCGCAAGGAACCTTTTCTGGATTAGTGGGCCACCTGGACACAGGCGCTGAGTGGTCATGGATCGCAGATCCAAAGGGCACCAGAGTCCTTGGTGTTGTTTTTGTGTGGACAGAGCCGCTGTCCTCGGGAGTTCTGGGCTTCTTCTTCAAAGGCAGCAGTTGTGGAGGTTGCTGTCAGCTGGACAGGATTTGTTTCTTAGCAGGATCTTCGAGGGCTGCAACCAGGCTGGTAGGGCTGGGGCCAAGTCAGTAGGTGCTTTAAGTCTTCTTCTGCACCTTCATCCTTTTTCTTCTTAGGTCTACAGGAACTAGTTTCAGGGTCTGGTGGAGCCACATAAATGGAAAATGCTACTTACCCAGTATGCATCTGTTCTTGGCATGTAGAGCTGTAGATTCACATGCTGTGCATAGCCCGCCATCTAGTGTTGGGTCCGGATAATTGCACTTTGTTTTTGTTCGAAGAAGCCTTTTCCAGTCACAAGGTAGGTGACTCCTCTTTTCGGTGATAGTGTGCATGGACATCAACTCCATTTAGGGGTGTTTTCAGGGAGTAACAGGTAGGACCAATGGCCACCTTTCCTGGGGTGTCTACACCCACAATTATGCCACCCTCGTGTGGGAGGGGGCACAGTCCTAGCCCTGATATTCAAGATAGTGGGGACTGAAAGGTGTACTTCACCTCCTTCCAGTCCCAATGGGAATTCCATTTTCCTTGCTTCCTTAGATGAAGGGCACCTGAAGTATCTGAATTCCCATTATGAGTCCCATTATTAGACCCAAAGGGCTTTGGGCTAGAACCCCTGTACCTGCTTTGCTTCACATCTTCCCTCACAGCAGGGATGCGGCCTTATAAAGGGGTAATTTAATTCGCCACTTGCAGTGCATCATATACATAACCAAAGCGGCAGTTGCAGGTCTCAAAATGTAAGGGCATGAAGTGAAGCAGCAGTGTAACAAGGGCAGCCATGTTTCAGAATTTAAAAAAATGAAATTCGGGGGCAAGAGGGTTCGATGCACATCACCTAAATATCACATAAAAAACGGAGCCAGTTTTCACATCTGGGATGTGGACTGCCAGCAACAAGAAAAATAGACACCACACTTTCAAAACAACATGGAACAGTAGCAACTGAAGAAACAAGCATTGGCATAGCCAATAGGTTTTGCTTTTGGGACCTTATAAGTATTTAGTTCTGCAGCACAATATCCTTGGTGCAACAACATCAACTGTTGCGTGGCTAAACACTTATAAGGTTCCAAAAGCGAGACATATTGGCTATGGCAATGCTTGTCTTACTACTTACCGGCCTACCAGATGCCATCCTGGCGCAGTTAAGTACCTTATGCCATGAAGTCATTCGTCTCATCCGATCACGTTTCAAAAGAAATGCACCTTATTTCTCTCACAAGGAGAGCTATATTGTTTGGCAGCATATAGCCTTCTCAAAATATAATGTATCATGGTCAAGGTGATGAAATCTCAGAAAGTGAGCTATATTACCATCACACCATCTATGGTCTCTAGATCAGAATACTGAGCCACGCACTGGCATAATCAGAAATATAGAAATCAAAGTAAGAACAGGAAGCAAGCATCCTTTCTATATGCACACAGACTCTGGAACACGCTCTCTAGGGTTCTATGACTGTTGCTTTCTCTCTAATAATTCACTCAGGGCCTCAAATACCAGCAATTCTTAACCAATCTGCATCAACTAGCTAGGACTTTTGCTATCTACCTCTGCCACTTGGGTATGAATGTCCACAGTCTCTGCGAACTTGCATGTCACCCATGTATCCTATGTGATTGTGTATGCACTGTAAAACAAGGTAAAAAAAATTGAAGAGCAGAAAAGAACCAACAGGGGTAGCAAAAAATAGAGGGCTCGAAAAACGCACAGGCCAACAGGGGTAGCAAAAAATAGAGGGCTCGAAAAACGCACAGGGGTGATAGAACAAAGAGGTCAAGTATGGGCATTTATGACATATCAACCGTAGAGCGAAAACGGGCCAAAGGTCGTAGAACACTGATACAGAAAGTGGCAATGAAGCGGGAGGCCAAATACAGCCGAAAGAGCACGTCGAATGCAGGCGGGGAATGGAAAGACACTGAAACAAAGAAAAAAAATCACAGGCTGTATGAGGTAGAAAAGTACAGGCATCGATTAGAGCGGACGAACATTCACATTGGTTCACTAACAATAGGAGCGATGAGTCACATGTTGTCTTTTGTATACAGTTACTGTCGATATGTAGGGATGGGCTTGCTTTCACGTGGGCGGGCTTCTTTCGGGCCTTTTCCCTCTCGCAGTTTGCCCTTGTTTTTGCATCCAGACCTGGCAACACTGGGGGTGAAATTACAGGAACAAAATGGTGGCTGTGTGAGGAGCGAAACGGAGAAGGCCGGTGGGTACTGGGGCCAGGGCTGCTGGAGGTTCAAAGTGGCGCAGGAGGTCCGTTTCTAAAATAGACAGGTAAGGAGTGTCAGAGGCGAGCTGTACGTTTGAAGGGCGGGCGACAGCAGAACACCGTGCTGGCTTAGGACTGAGGGCGAAAGGAGCATAGGAGGCCGGTCCGACGGGCGCGTAGGTGATGTGCAGTTAGGTCAGAATGTATGTACAGGTAGTCATAGCGATCACTCTCAAAACGAAAGTGATTGCGATGCGCGCAGCAGCGGGGGGAGGAGATGGGACTGAAGGCTGTCGCAGGAAAGGCAGATGGCTGGCGAGAAGGGAGGGGGGAATGCGGGGAGCAGCTGTGCGCGTGCACGCAATCGTGCACTGTAGCTTGTCGCCAGCACAAAAATGTGGGTAGCATTTTCTAAACCCACCTACTAAATGTCTTGCCAGACCAGCGCATGCGCTGGGTCAGGCGAGACCTAAAAAGGTACATATGTTAATTTCAGGGGAAAATCAGTTTTAAAAAATTTAATTCTGACATTGGGACTAACACTTGTGTATAAAGTGTATTGGTTTAGGTCCCACATTGGAACGTTCGCACATCCTCATAGCAAGATTTTGCATAACTGTAGTCTTTTTTAACCTACTTGGCCCAATGTCCCAAGGCCGACTGGTGAGAATCTCCGTTTAAGAGAAATTTGGTTTTTATGTGATTCTGTGGCCTCAAACGGACTACTGCTTCAAGGTTCTGAACGCAATCCTCTCAGTAACAGCAAAGGAAGAAGAGAAAGCATCAGGTCATGTAGGGAAGAGTGCCTCAACTAATATCCTAAGATAACATGCCTTGATAAGTACTGTTGCACAGCATGTTTGTAAAAAAAAGTCACTCGGTTAAGGTCTCGAAGAGAAGTTGGTGGCATTTTTACAGCTCTAGACCTTGTATCCACAGGGATCTGTCACCGGTTTCATCTGTTGCGTAATGTTTGTTGAATCCGCATTGAAGCGGACGAGTAGCAGTTTCTGTGAGAAGTGCTTTGACTGAGTGTTCCCTGGGCTCCTGCTAATCAGGTACCCAGGGCACACTCCCTAAAACTGCTTTGAAGCCTAAACCCAAGTGGCATCTCTAGCCACAGGTCAGCACCATAATGGCTACACTGAAAACTGAGAAGTTTGGTATCGCACTTCTCAGCACATTAAACCCACACTGATACCAGTGTGGGACTTAATAAAAAATACACACAGAGGGCATCTTAAAGATGCCCCCTGAAAACTAACCTATCACTAGTGTCTAGGCTGAGTGGCTGCTTTCAGCTGCCACCATCAGACATATTTCTGGACCCCTAGGTCGAGAGCCTGCTGCTCTCTGGGGCCTGAAACAATGTACATCCTGGGACGAGGTGCCAAGCCTCCTCCCCCAAGATGGGCAGGGTTCACGACGGGGAAGCTTCAAAGGCTTGCCGCCTTTGTGAGCTTCCCTAGGCCACTTGCTTCTTTTAGCAACTGGTCCCCACTGGTTCTGACCCACACCTTGGACGGGAGAACCGGCAGGAAAAACAAGTAAGAAAGAGAGGTGTGCTCACCTCTGCCTACTCCACCCCTCAGGTGGGGGAGGCGAGGTGAAGCACAACTCTCAATCCCGCCATCTTGCAGGTGGAGGGGACTCAGCCAACAAGGGACCCATTGGTCCCTGCCTTAAACATTCCTGAAACACCCCTAAATCTAGTGTTTAGGGGCACCCCCGAACCTTGCTTCCTCAGACAAGAAGAAACTACAAGAAGAAGAAGAAGGACCGAACAGCCGTGCAGTAACTAACAAGAGGAAGACGCCCACTGACATGGCCCCAGCCCTACCGGACTGTCCCCGCCTCGAACCTGCGAAATCCCTGTGTATCCTGCAGCCAGCACTCTCGAAAACCCTGGAGGACCTGCCTGCCTTCAACCCCAAAAGACTGCGTGTCCCGTGAACACCAGATCTGTTCATCTGGAACCTCTGGTTCTGGTCGGACACTGCGGATCCGCCCCACTCTGCACCCGGCGTCCCCGGCCCAAGCGCGCAAACACCACGAGGAGGTCAACCGGCGTTCCTGACCAGAGATTGGGCGACCCCTGACCTGCCTCCAGCCGATGCCTGCAGCCTAAATCCAGAAGGTCCACCCAACCGCGAACAGGAGCTGGTAAGAAGTTCCAAACCCAAAAGACATCCCTGCACCCAATGCCCCACGGCCTTGGGTGGCCAAACTGACGGTGCCTAACCAACCCCTAACTTCCCAACTTACCTCTCGGAGTGGTGATCGCACCCAGAATACCTTCGTCCCCAAGCCTGCAGTGCCTTTGCAAACCGGAAGTTACTCATTGCAAACAAGAGGGCGCCCGACATCGAAAGAGTACCCTGCACCCATCCGTCCTAGTGCCGCTGAGGGTGCACCATGTGGTGCTACTTTGTTTCCCCATTTGCCCTGAGCTAAAGTACAGTAGCTTTGCTCCTACAACCAAGTGGCCTGCTCGTCAGCAGCCACCAACCGGAGGCCCCCTACTCCCATTGGATAACATTTGGCCTCAGCACTCTGCACCCAGCCGCCCTAATGCTGCCAATGGTGTAACTAGAGTGCATCCTTGACACTGGGAGACCCAGAGTCTACCCCCAGAACCTCAACTCCCACTACCAAATACTTACCTCAAAACTAATAATACTATTTTCCTCCATAGGATAACACTGACTGTTTTCCTTGGAAAGTGTAGAGTTTGAAAACCTAAAGAAATTCTTTAAAATTGCACTAACAAATACGATTTTACTTACCTGTTTAAATGAAACGTCCCAGAGTAGTATCCAGGTATACTACTCTGAGTAAGACAAGTTATCTCAAAAGTAACATCTGTAATTTTACTGAAAAGCCCATTCAAGTCTATGTACTGAATTTACAAGGTATTGCATTTCTCTGAAAACCATACTGCAAGTCAAACCAAAGTGCATATACAATTACAATTCAAACTGTTTACAAACTGCATTACTACTGTAAAGTATTTATTGCTTACCTGTGCCAGGCTTGCTTGGTTCTAGAAAATAAAATAACTAAAAGAATATTTTCATACAAAAATCAATTGGTCTGAAGTTCAATCTTTGAGTGTGTGAATTCATTTGCAGACTGAGCGTGTACAACAAATGATTAACACTGTCCTCTGATTCTGCCTTACTGCTCGACCACACTACCACAAATAGAGAGTGAGGTGCTATCTAACTTTACCTCTGCTTACCCTTTGGGGTTCAACTGGCCTCTTTACACACTATACCTCACTTTGGTATAGTAGCTACAGAGCCAGCTTCCTACAGTTTCTCACAGTTATTTTCTGCTTTTTCCCCAAAGGCGGCTTTGTGGATGCTTGAATTGAATTCTGCCTTAGATTGGTAGCCAATTCAGAACAGGTATGGCAAGGTATTAATTAAGACCACCACACATTCTGGTGGCTCACTTTTGTAGCTTCTGTAGTCTGGAAATGAATGATTTGGGAAGGTCGGAATAAAATATGTCAGAATACGGGCCTCTGCTCAACTCGACTGGATGGTTGTTTTAATAATTGGAGGATTTATGGAGTAGAGGGAGCCCAGTTTTAAATTAAGGTTCAATACTTATTGCAGTCTGGTAAATTACTTTATGTGCCAACACTGCCAACAAAGCTTCCACAAAAATGTCTAGAATCCCAAAAAAACATACTAGGCAGAGCACTACAAATTCATCCAATACGCCACAAATGCTTCATACAGTTAAGCAAAGAGTTCTCACAACAGTACACACTAAAGCAAATACACTCAACAGCCAAATAACAGGCCACATACTTTCAACACAACTCACAAAAGCATTAACTATTAAAATACAATATGCACACAATATACACAACTTTCAACACAAAAATGTTAATAGGACAATACACTAACATCCAAAACAGGGCACGTAAACCATATAGTTGGGTATCACTGTGCTCAAAACAGTCCACCTTTAAACTCCTTACTCAAATTTAAAACAGAGAAATGAGAGAACTCCTAACACCAATGCAACACCATCATGATAGGCAGATAGAAAGCTACCATGGTTTCCAACAGCATCCACAAGATAACTATTTATATGTGTAAGCAAGCAAACAAGTTGGGTAGCAAAGGACAATGTACATTATTTGGTTATGTTGGGAGATGGAGCACGATCATTTACACCACAAGGCGATTTACTCCTTTTCACAATTACATTTACAATATTATGAGGTTTTTTTAATGCTCACGGAGAGATTAAGTGACTTGTTTGCATGGTGGGTCTCAAACTCAGCACCCCATAGTCTAAAGTCAGCAGCCTAGCTACTGGACTAGAACAACAAAACACTTCAATCACCTACTAAATGCTTGGCAATTCACATGCCAATCCAAATGACAACAAATCCATTTGGTAAGACCCTTGGAAACACCCATCAAAAACTGTAACTGATTGACTTATCACTAATTAAGACAAGCTAAGTGTAAAAAACAAATCACATACATCACTGATGAGAATTTCACAGGTAAAACACAGCAATGTGCTAGTGATTGAAGCCTCAAAATCGAATTAGCACTGCAACTCAATACCTACATCAGAACAGAAGAAGCTCTGCACAAATATTACAACACAAGAAAAGTCAAACATTTTCAAGACTGCATGAGTTCTCAAAAACTGGCCAAGCTACATAAATAATTAGCCAACTGAGGTGACACAAAGAAATAGAAAATTAGCGATAAACACTACTTGCCTCAAGAGGAAGGTATGTATGCTTCTGCTCCTGTCCGACTTGTAAACATGGAAGATGAGGGTAACGCAGGACAAGCTTGTGCCGGTCCTTAAAGTACTGAGCTACAGTGCATTCTACTGTCTGTCCACTCTCTTGCTGAAGTGGGAATCTGAAGCAAAAACAAAGACAAGAACTTACATATCCTGGAAGCCTTTACAAATCAAAGGATAATTTCACACTGACATTTCCATTTGGAATATGCTGCACCTTAGTAGCCAAATTCCTTTCATCATATTTCTATTATTTAGATATACACCTTTAAGTACAATAACAATGATATCAGATAATTTGAAACCACAGATTGATAAACCCAAGATTGACTTTACTTGCCTGTCACGCAATATCACAAATGAATCCACATGAGGGGGTGGATGTTCTGCGGTTGAATGAGATACAGAGTCATTCCACTCATTCCTCCTGGTCCTCAGTTTAATAAGTGGCTAATATGTGTGCCAGTAAAAAATGAGTAGGCAGCACAGAGTGAAGCATCCAAGAACTGGTGTGTAAGAAATTGAAGAATCAAAGAAACTAGTGCCAGATTAGCAAAAGGGGCTTGAGGCAGTGGCACTGCAAGTCTTGATGGTTCTGCTGAAAGTGGAAAGAGCAACTAATCTTTCTTCATCTAGTCTAATTCATTAATGAGCAGTGCCACGAGAGGGACGTTCTGCACAACATGTGGTAGAATGTCTGAGTTATGGCGGCCTCTAGCAATAGTGAAGTTCAAGACTGTCTCAGCTCAATGAATAGGCTCTGTGTCTTTTCAAATTAGTTGTTTGGGCTTCTGAAGCAAAACTGTTTATGTTTATTTCTATATCACTGTTTTACTCATAATTACTGTGCCATTCCCAGGTCGATGGCAGTGAATGATTTAAAGCATGTGAAATTATGAAAAATCCAAAGCTGGAGAAACCTAGATATCAAAAGGCGAAAGCACCAGTATATAGGCACTTTTGAAAGAAGCACTATATCAAACACATCAGCTGCAGACATTTAAGTCCAAAACATTACATTTGAAAACTGAGAAAGTCTCTTACGTTTGGTGGCTTGCTGGTCGTCTCGTGACATTGCACACTCTATATTTTCTTTTCATTTGCCCACAGTGTGTTATCTCTACTTTTAGACCTAGTGGTTAAAGAAGAGAATAAAAAAAAGGTATTAGAATGTGCGAATGGGCAACCACATGCTGTATAAAATGTCAATTATACATTTTCTTTTCATGCTAATATTCAATGAGTTTCATAACTTGCATTATATCATACTAATTTACGGAGGAAGGGCAGATGCCCACACCCTGGAGTTTTTGTGTGGTCAATGCCACTGTGTGTTACATTAGATTACATAACTGGAAGCAATCCTGACTTGATGCTTAATTGAGACCAGGTCTATGTGATCGGAACAGAATTGGAAAAAAGGCCTAGGCACAGGTCCAACAGGCCTGGCATCTTTTCTGACTCCTGCATACATATCAAGGTAACAATTTAAGTTACATCTTGGTAAAATATCTGGCAGGTAGGATTCTAGACTCATGCTAACGAGATTAAAAGCGCCCAAAATCAATATGCCACTGGATTCAAGCTATCCTGGCTGATATGGGGTGAAACCCTGAAACAGGTCCTAGGATGCTCGTTTCCGGTCCAGGGAGGACATGGCTTGGCAGTTCGGGCTGGACTGTTCCCATGAAGCACAGGGTCAAGACTAATTCGCATATGGCCAGGTCTAAACTGAGGTTGCATGGTGAGCAAAAGAATGATGGATTTAACCCAGATCTCTTGACAGGGGGTGAATGTTTTGATTTGTTCTGCATTCCATCCACCAATAGTGTGTCAAAATCAATATAGAGACATTAGATAGTAAGGATTACCTGACCTGGGCCATACTAAATGAGAGAACAGAGTATTGCTACTTCACCCCAATTCACTAATTCCAACTGTATACCTAGGTACACAGCCTTAAACAAATTAAGCCAGATTTGTAAAACCCGCGGTTACTACTACAGTGTGTCCCCAGCGCTACTCTACCTCAGTCCGTACACGGCTCACAATCAACACAGAGAGAATAAGGGTGTTTTCAATACTTTCCTAAAACGAGCCTCATCCTGGACTGAACGAAAAGAAATCAGGAGTTTGTTCCAAGCTATGCCTGCCAAAACTGAAAAAGAGCGCCTTCCAGCCCTCACCATGCACAACCTAGGGCTGTTTACCCACAAAGCTGGGGCAAAGAGAAGTCGGAGGATTATAATGGAGGATTCGCTTATTCAAGTATATAGGACCATGGTAGTAAATGCCACGATAGACAAAGAAATGCTTTAAACTGAATTTTCTTCTTGATGGGTAGATAATGCAGTTCCCTCACCCAAGACGAAACAGAGTCTCTCCTAGAAACACCCAAGATAAGCTGAACAGCTGCGTTTGACTACCTGCAGTTTTCCGATCTTATAATCGGCTACTACAATAGAGGCCATTTGAGTAGTCCAGCCTAGATGTTATTAAGGAATGGACTGCTGGTCTGCGGACCTTAGCAGGTAAGATATTCAAAAATGTCTTTATACATTGTAACAGACCAAAGCAGGTTACAGCTACTGACCCAAACTGGGAGTCCTATTTTTACTTCCAGATTCTTTGCTACCGTCATTGGTGTGGGAGTGGAAGGGGGGATAGAATATCCCACAGCTGAGGTTAGTTTAGAGGCTTCTGGCTTTGCCAAAGAGGAGAACTTTGTGATAAACTTAATTCTACCATCAGACTTAGGAAACAGGACTAAACCATGTGAAAAAGAGATAAGCAAAATAAAAACAAAACCACGTGTTTTATTAACCTGATGATAAAAGCCAGAGTCAATCCATTTGGATTTAAATCTAATCAGAATCTGGCAGGAAGATCTATTCAGCAAGTATTTAACGCCAATAAGTTAGCTCAAATCAGCTTTTCCTTACAATTTGCATGACCCTTTAAGATAGTTTCCCCTCCACTAGACACATTAGATCAAGAGCCTCAAAAACGGTCAGAAGCTACAGTCAACTTGTAGTGTGGCATACAACAGCAACAAAGAAAAGATTAGGCACCTTGCTTGACAATCAGAGGATTCACTTAAAGACAACATCAAGATACCTAAAACGATAAAAGTAAGAAGCATGACTGTACCTTTTATTTCTTTGGTAAACTTAACCCTTTGGGAATCTGTCAGAGGTTTCTGTTGCTCTTCAATACTTTTGAAGTCTAGAACTTCACACATGAATTCTATTACTGGTTGTGCTTTATAAAATGCTGTTGCTGAGACTGTAAAAAGAAAACACACCTTTTAACACAAAGGTATAATTAAATGTAGAAATATAAAGACAAATGAGATGTTTGTTTTAACATTTCTTGCTTTTCTGAATGTTGCAACACTTTTTGAGAGTGGTGTCTTAACTCAATGGTGCCCAAGAAGCAAATTACTTACCATCTATATTAAGCATCATTTTCCAAAGTGAGGGTCTAACTGACTGATGAAAGCCAAACCAAACTTCCCTGCCACCGCCCAGGGGGTTGGCGCATCCTTCTGAGGCAGTGAAGAACGACCGCCCAACAGGAGTATACCTACAATTAGAGAAAACAAACGTTGCTCTGTGATTTTTAGTTATGCTTCAAATCGGACGAAAGGTATCATTAGCAAACAACAGAACTGAGTGGATATAGAAATGCATACTTTTAAAGTGAAAATTAATCATAAGATATGAGGAAAAGCAGATCTGCTCAAGAATGGATGGAGTAACATTATTATACAATTCCCCCAATCGGCTGTACGGGGGAATGGCAGACTCTCCCAGGGTTTCCACTGGTCTTGGACAGTGGTGCACCCAATCCCCACTCCAGTTCGTCTTGATAGTGGAATGTGCGAAAGTGCCATCTTTCTTGCATGGTATGCCCCCACTTTTTGCTGAATTGCTGATGTACTTTGACTGAGTGTGCCCTGGGCTCCTGCCAATCAGGTACCCAGGGCCTGTGTTCCTTCCCTAAAACTGTATTGACACCAAAACCCAATTGACATCTCTGGCCACATGTCAGTCCATGGTAAATGGTACCCAGGGCACTGTGACCAGAGAAGGCCCCTAAGGGCTGCAGCACTTATTGTGCCACCCTTAGAGGCCCTGTACCCACACACACACACACACACACACACACACACACACAGCTTTTGCAGGCTGAGTGTCTTGGTGCAGAACAAATCAGAGTCGACATGGCACACATCCCTGTGTGCCATGTCCACAAACACACTGCCCTGTCATACCTCAGTCACCCCTCTAGCTGGGTGCACTATGCCAGTGGTGTGGGTATAGGTGCATGAGCCCTGTACCCCTACAGTACCCAGGTCCATTCCTGGGCACTGTAAGTGCAGTGCTGCCATTAAGAGTATATGGTTCTGGGAGGTCATCATCGCGAACTCCACAGCACCATGATGGCTACACTGAAGACTGAGAAGTTTGGTATCCAACTTCTCAGCACATTAAACCCACACTGATGCCAGTGTGGGATTTAATGTAAAATGCACGACAGAGGGCAACTTTAGAGTTGCCCCCTGAAACTGACCCACAACCCGTGTCCTGACTGAGAGGCTGCCTAGGCTGCCATCCAGCAGACAAGTTGCTGGTCCCCTGGGTAGAGAGCCATCCGCTCTCGTGGGCCTGCGACAATGCACATCCTGGGGCGAGGTGCCAAGCCTCCTCCCCCATGATGGGCAGGGGAAGCTTCAAAGGCATGCCGCCTTTGTGAGCCTCCCCAGACCACTTGCTGTACTCAGCAACTGGTCCCCACCGGTTCTGACCCCCACTCTGGCGGGAAGATTGGCGGGAAAAACCAAGTGAGTAAAGGGGGTGTGCCAGCCCCTGCCAACCCCACCCCTCAGGTGGGGGAGGCGAGGTGAAGCACATATCCGGGCTCACGACATCTTGAGGATGGGGAGCCCTACCCAATCAAGACTAGGCTCCTGCCCCCTCCCACTGGAGAGTGGCAGGATAGGGGGTGTACCCACCCCAATGAAGGAACCCATTGGTCACTGACCTTTCCCTACCTCCAACGCCCCTAAATTTAGTATTTAGGGGCACCCTGAACCAACCTTCCTCAGATCCCGATTCCGAAACAAGAAGAACAAGAAGAAAGAAGACCTACTGTGCAGGTGCTAACAAGAGGACAACACCAACTGACTTTGCCCCAGCCCTACAGGCCTCTCGACTCTCGAACCTGCTCCTGCTAAATCCCGGCATCTCCTGTATTCAGCAACCTCGAAACCCCCGGAGGACAGGACTGCCTTGCTCATCTAAAGACTGGGACTCTCACGAGCAGTGGTTCTGCTCAAACAGCAACAACCCCTGGTGCCAGCCAGGAACCGCGAATCCAGCACACTCTGCACCCACCGAGCCCGGCCTGAGTGAAAAAAGACCACAAGGACGTCCCCCGGCGACTTTGACCAAGAATCCAGCCTCCAAGGACCCTCCTCGACCCTCCTGACGACGCCTGCAGCCTCAATACCAGGGACCCCCCCCAACCGCGCCCAGCTGAGTGTAAGATTTCCCGATGCCAAAAGACACCCCTGCACCTGGCGCCCTACGGCCCCCTGTTCCCAGCTCCTGGGTGCCTACCTAATCTACAGATTCCCAACTTGCCTCTCGAAGTGGTGGTCGCACCTGAAGAATCTCCGTCCCCGAGCTTGCAGCCTTTGTTCATCTTGAGCTTCTCCATTGAAATACATTGAGCGCCCGATGGCTCAAAAGCACCCTGCACCCAGCCACCTGAGTGCCCCTGGAAGTGCAGCCTCTGTTCTATTTTGCTTCCCCACTTGCCCTGTGTAAGTGACCAGGAGACCAGCTCCCACAGCCACATGGCCTGACTGCTAGCAGCCACCAACCAAAGGCCCCCTGCCCGCCATAGGCTAACATTGGGCATACTCTCTCTGCACCCAGCTGCCCCTGTGCCGCTGAGGGTGTAACAACTGTACCTACCCGACCCTGGGAGACCCCCCCCCCCCCCCCCGAGTCTATGCCCAGAACCTTAACTCTGCCAGTCAAGTACTTACCGGAAAGGCGATAACCTACATTTTCTCCATAGGGTAACATTGACTAGTTTTCACTTGGAAATTCTTCTGTCGAGTTTTGAAACTTTAAAATATTCACTAAAAAAATCACCATATCAACGAAAAATGAAATTACTCACCTGTTACCAAGAGAGATCCCAGTGCTGGTTCTTGGTGCCCAGCACTGACCCTGAGAAGTAATTATAACTGCGATTTTCCGATAACCAAACTTTCCTCCATAAGGATAACATTGCCTGGTTTTTGCCAGAAATTCTTCTAAGTGTCGATTTTTGAAACATTCAAATATTCCTTAAAAATCGCCTGTGTAACGAGAACGATTTCTTTCAACTGTTTACAGGAGATGCACCAGGGCTGAATCCAGGATCCAGCCCTGAGTAAGAAAAACCTATGCAAAGTAATTGATATTGCCTTTACTTAAAGATTCCCATTAAGCTCAATGTTATAATCGTGTTTAACTTGTGTTGCCTATTGCAACAACTATCACTATTGCATTTAAAAGTCTATTGCTATTTGAAAGTATTCAACTAGAGCATCTTATTCTGAGAAAGTATTTTGATACCTACTTGTGGTTCTAAAATAAAACAATTATATATTTTTATATACAAACCAATTGGCCTAGAGTTCAGTTCTTGAGTGCGAGAGACCATTTGCTGACTGAGTGTGTACAACAAATGCTTTACACTGTCCTCTGATATTGCCTTACTGCTCGACCAAGATACCACTTTAGAGAGTAAGGTTATATCTAACTTTAACCTCTGCCAAACCTTTGGGGACTGTTGGACTCTGTACACACTGTACCATACCTTAGTGCAGTATATACAGGGCCACTTTCTTACATGGAATCCTTAGCATGCAAGATTAGACAGCACCCAGAGGTGCAGGGCTTTAGGGCTACTCTCGACGACCATGAGGAGAAGATATCCCTGTATGCGGACGACATTCTCTTATTTGTAACAGAACCCAGCACGATTCCCAACCTGTTCAAAATATCGAACGACTGTGCACGGTATTCAGGCTATAAAATGAACTGGAACAAATAAATAGCGTATAGCCGTGAACTAATAGTCGAGTGGCCTTCCCTACCAGGGGATCTACAAGTGGCAGCAGGGGTTTTCTCAATACCTTGGTATATTTCTTACACCCCCTATCGAGGTCTGCCGTAGCCACAACATCCAGCGATTTAAGGAGGATGCAGACAGATGAAGAGACTTGCCCCTCACCATAATGGGCCGGGTGGCCATGTTTAAAATGACTACTCTGCCTCAGTTTCGTTATGCCCTCCAGAATACTTACCATCCTCTCCCCAAAACGATATTTAGGGAAATAGACTCCGAACTACGATCACTGTTATGGCTAGGGAGGCACCCAAGGATCGCCCTAGGGACATTACAACATAATCCATTCAATGGACGCCGGATATTGAGGCCTATTACTCGGCAGTGCACCTGACCACCCCATCAATGACTGGATGCACTTAGCCCACATACAGACTAGAACAGGAGACACTAACACCCCACACGTTATTTCACTTTATACGGGGGACAGGAACACATGGGTTGCTCCCAGCGACAGAAGTCATACTAGAAAGGTGGGAAAGAGTAACTACAACACTGGAGTGGGTCTATAAGACTACCAGAGAAATGCAACTGGGGAAAGGGAACTGGCTCAAGGAACTGGGTAAGCTACGGGGCTTTGGAACTTCGGATATGCTGGGGATCACTAATGCTGGGGACATTATTGACAAGGGCATATTCAAATCTTTCTCCACCTTCTGGACCGAATTCAAGCTTCATAGATACCAATTCTTCAAATATGCCCAGCTGCACCATGCATGTCTGGCGGAAGGATTGGTGGGGGCAGACATACCAGAATACGCACCACTCGAAGGGCGATTACTACAAGAAGAGCTCACGACTAAAGCAGTGTCACTTACATAAAAGACATTTAACAAGCAACATGCCCAATAACCTTAGCGAACTCAGGGCGACATGGCAGGGTGAGTTAGGTACTATGGAGGACGTAAATTTGGGAGGGGCCCTGATGAACCCTAGAGAGGTCGTAATCAAAGCTAGGCTGCGCATCATTCAGTATAAAATCCTTCACAGGTTATACTACAATAGAGCCAGTCTACATAAAATGGGTCGCACTGAAACCCTAAGCTGCCAGCGCTGCCAGGCCGCAGTGGGAGAGTTCTTTCACACACTATGGGGCTGCCCCATCATACAGTCATACTTAGATGCAATAATTAGAGAACTAAAAGTAGTATTGAAGATATCTATCCCAGAGGACCCAAAGTTCATCCTTCTGGGCATCCCAGGTGATGTTGATGTGGCCAGACCTGAACTGCTCTTTAGCGCCCTGGGTCTATTGGTAGCGAAGCAGTAGGAGGCAAGACAATGGAGAACACAAAAAACTCTGACACTCCAGGAATGGAAAAAGGGGATGGACTTATACATGGCAGCTAAAAGAGTCACATTTAACAGACCCCCCAGGATTTTGCGGCTTTGAGTGGCAAACTTTGCAGCCAAAAAAAAAGCAAACTTTGCAGCCCAAAACCTAAAAAAAGATTAAAGAGAAGAGGGTACACAAGAAAATTCAGTAAGGTATGGGGTAGCTGGATAAACCATTACGGTTTGGTTCAACAGAATGAGGCTTCACAGATTTCAGATGACAAAGAACAGAAGAACCTGCAACCCATGGGGAACTGCCATGATGGTGCCACATTGGAACTGAGTTACCGTTTATACATGGGGGGGGGGGGGGGGGGGGGGGGGCTAACTATTACTGTAATATTTTTCTGTTCACTGACGCTGTGTGTAACCATTGAGGCTATGATGACTAGATTTCTCACGATTGAACTATGTGCGACCTTTGTTATTGTTTTGTAGGTTATATGTTTCTCATGCAACTTTAAACAAAATAAAAAAATATTTTTTTTTTTTAAATGAATGGATGGAGTACATAGTTGTCAACAGTGAACTGCTGAAAGAGACACTGGAATAACTTGGATGCCTTACAATAAATGGTTCTTGTAAAGAGCATATATGAGCATGTATGTCACTTGCATAGTCTAGTAAAGCTTTGGGTATGTTTGCTGTTGCCATACCATATACACTTCGTTTAGTACAGGCAGGCAGTTGTATTGTAGTGTTAAAATAATTATTCAAAACCTCGATGAGCCATGTGCTAGTCTGGTACTGTCCCCGGTTGGTGAGCAGGTTTACTGACAGTACTGAAAATGTTGCCAGTGGATTGGCACCAGCAAAAGTATTTTTCTTTAAAAGCAAATAAAACAGAGGACCATGTACGTGGAGTTATGCAACAATTGTTTTTTATCCAGAAGATCTATTAAGCACTTCACAAGCACATGTTCCTTCAGAGTACTTCAAGCCATTGCACAAATGTCTCCTTGCAGCAAAGCGAGGGAATATTGAAGTCTGATCAATCTGTTTGGGATCCATGTCCTCTGTTATTCAGCAACAGCACCTACTTAGCGCATGAGATTTTATTATTTAAGGCTTTAAAAAGTTAGGTTTACTTGTGTTTCCTAAACCACATGCAGTTGGATTCAGCTCTGTCTTACATTCATTGCATTTGACTTTCTGGAGTAATGTGTGCACTGGCTGAACACAGATACCTAGTTGGAATGTATGAATGTATTTCAAACACAAACACCAATGGTACTAAAGTCCGTTGTTAAGACATTTAATTTTAGTCGAATAAGACCCATTATATTAATCTGAAAATGTTACCAGAGTTGCATTATCTGTCTGGCTGTCGCTGGTTTTCTTTATGGAGATATTCTTCTATCTATTCCAAATTACTCTATTGTATTTTCATTATTAGTGATTGGTTCTGTATGTGACTATTGATATTTGTGGAATATGAATTGTCATGCATTTAACTCCAATATACTAAATCAGAGACAATTAGTCAATTTATATCACTTGGTTCAGTTTTGTACTTGCCACTTTTTTTTTTTAAAGATCCATAGATCCATAGATGATGTATGTGGTTTTTCTTTAGCACGATCCTAGCAAATACGCAGCTGAGCACTGCACGGGGTAAAAGAGAAGAACAAAGTCAACAAGTAACAGGAGAGGTACCTGATTTGTGGACTGTTAAAGCATTGGTATATAGTGATCTTTAAAGAGGTGTACCTTCAACTCTTTCCTAAATTGGCTGTTACGGATTATTTTGTAGATGGTATGGACGAGCTTTTGATGATCCAGGTGTCTATGTATGGATAGGTGAAGTGCCCTAGACATCTATGATGAGCAGCCATGGGATCATGTGTTCTGTACATTTTCTGGATGCTGAGCAAAGGCCAAAAGGTACAGCGCAAAATTGGTAATAGTGACTGGCTACCTCAATTGTCGGGAATTTGCAGTGTTTTCAGTCAACATGTATATGGAGGTCCAGCAATGCCATATATTGATTCTTCATGACCAAATGTATTACCATTCTGAACAATTCCTTCCTTCAAAATGGGTTGAGCGGTCTTAGAACTAGAATGGTCTCTTTCTTTTGAGGTCCTTGGCCTAGGACCCAACTTTTTGGTGTTTTAGGACCGGTTCTATGTCTTCCTTCTGTGGCATGTTGCAAATCTGTTTCAACAAAGCCATGTGACTTTTGGCGAAGGTGCTGCTTGTTGGATTCTAGCGTATGGTCAAAATTATGGGTGACATCTAGGCCTCATCTGTCCAGGGTGATTTTTCACCACTTATAGAATGCTGATATTGCGCCCCGTACAGGGCCTGAAACCCTGGGTGGTTGGAAGACAGAAGCCAGTGTCTTGAAGTTGTGAATGACTTCTAGTATCCTGTCCATTTTGTTTTTCGCCTCTACGCCTGGATGAGGTTCTACTGCAGGCGTGGGTATGGGATAGACTGTACGGTGGTGGTTATTGTTGAGAGGGTATAGTACGGCTGATACGGTTATGTTATGTGTATTTGCAATGCACACCATCACTGGTCATTACGCTAAGTAGATGTGTGCCCAGCCCTGCCTATGGTACATTGGTTAATAAAAAGGCAGATATTCAGCTCCTTCAGAATTCAAGAAGAGGGGAAGACGCTCTGATGTGGAGTGGGAGGATGTTCCACGCTTTAGGAGTGATGTAACAGAATGTCTGTCCTCCTGATATGTTTGTGTATGTGTGGGATGTGTGCGAGAAAGTCCTGCGGAGCTGTCTTACTGGTTGGTGGAAGGAGATGCAAGTGTTCAGGTAGGTGGGTCCTGAGTTGCATAGTGCATTGAATGTGTATGTGAGGAGCATGAATTGAGCAAGTTTATATATCGGGAACCAGTGGAGTTCCTGGAGGTGTGGTGTGATGCGACTTCTGTGTGGAAGGTTGAGGATGAGTCTAGATGCAGAACTCTGGGTGGTTTATGGCCTTCTAGGGAGTTGCTTGGTGATCCCGGTGTGTAGTGTGTCTCAGAGTAAAATTTGTTGTTTACTAGGGCTTGAGTGACAGTGTTCTAGTGTCGCTTGCGAGCCATCTCAAGATATTCCTCAGCATCTTCAGGGTGTGGTAGCAAGATACAGTGACAGCGTTGAATTGAGCGCCATGTACAGTTTGCTCATGATGATTATTCCAACGTTCCTGGTGTGAGTTCTGGGTGTGGGTTCGACTTTGGCCAGCCATCAGTTGGGAGGCCCATGGTTAGGTTTTCTTGCCGAAGATCATTACTTCTGTCTTGTCTGTACTACCCTTCAGGCAGGTGACTCATTAATTTCGGTCAAGCACCCAGCAAACGTGTTTCCTGTATTGGAGGTTCTGGTCCCAAGAGGAAAAGTATGAGTTGTGAGTCGCCGACATAGGAGAGGATGTTGATGTTTTGTGCGTAGATGACATTGGCCAGAGGGTTGAATAGGGTGGGGCTGAGTAATGAACTTTGAGGCTCTCAGCAGACGAGTTTGCAGGCTTTCAGGAAGCAAGGTGCCAGGCTGACAATTTGTGTTCTATCCATTAAGGAGGAGCAATTCCAGAGAAGAGCTGGAAATTGGATGCCAATCTCAAGCAGGCACCTGAGGAGGATGGGGAATGAGACTGTGTCAAATGCTGCAAAGAGGTCCAGGAGAATGAAGGCAGCCAAGTCTTCGGTGTCAAGGATCATGTAGATGATAGGTTGGTAAGATGGGTGGGTATGACACACGGTAGGAGTACTGTCTTTCTCTGCTGCAAAAGGAATGCAGCCGACTGTAGGAAAGTGACCCTTTTTGACATGGTCCTCCCCACTTTTTGCCTAGGATTTGATGCAATTTTGACTATAGTGTACTGGGTCCTGCTAACCAGGTCCCCAATGCCAGTGCTCTTTCCCTAAAACAAGGTAACTATTCAAATGCACCCCAAGTGATAAGACCTTTAGCACCTCTTTAAGTCCCTAGTAAATCGTAGCCCTGTAATATAGGGCATAGGTACGAAAGAGGGCCCCTAAACGACTGCAACATGTATTGTGCCACTCTAAAGAACCCACCACCAAACTCATTCAGACTGCCATTGCAGGCTGCGTGAAATGATGAAAACAAGTGTAAAAACACGACATGGCACACGCTCTGTGTGCCATGGCCACAGGCACTGCATAGAATATATGTAAGTCTCCACTACAGCAGGCCTAATAGCCCTAAGGCAGGGTGCATTTTATCACATTAGAACATATCTACATGAGTAGAGATGCTCCTGTGCCGTCTAGTTCAATTACAAGATAGTACAAAAGTAATGGGCACAGGTTATTACGAGTCTCAAAGCTACATGATGGCTTTACTCAAACCTATGATGTTTGATACCCAAAGCATGCACCTAGAGGGCACATTTGAGGTGCCTCCTGACACTCCTACCACCATCTAGTGTACTAGCTGAGCAGTATCGTCCAGCGTGCCACCACAGACATGTGTCTGACCTCCTGCAGGTGAGACCCTACGCTCTCTGAGGCCAGAAACAATGCCTGCTCCAGAGGAAGGTGTTCACACCTCCTCCAGCAGGACGGCTAGTGATTTAGCAAAGAAAGGCCAGGGGCTTCAAAGCCCCTGCCGCCTTTGATACGCGACCCCAGCTTCCCCCAGACCCGAGAGATGCCACCCCATGCCCGGAGGCCCATTTGGCATCAGGACAGGCGGGGAATCAGCAAAGTGTGTAGGCGTGTTGCACCACCAGGCTAGTCACACACCTAAGGTAGGCTGCGTGATGTGCTCCATGAAAGAAGGGTTCCACCATCTTGATTTTGGTTGAATTAAGAACTCTGGGAC
Organism: Triturus cristatus; assembly: GCF_964204655.1. Classification (NCBI taxonomy): domain Eukaryota; kingdom Metazoa; phylum Chordata; class Amphibia; order Caudata; family Salamandridae; genus Triturus; species Triturus cristatus. The sequence continues at coordinate 216,095,635 of NC_140587.1, read as the reverse complement.
AAATTTCGGCCCAATCCTCACAGGATGAGGTTAAAAAAAAGGGTGTAGTGTCCCCAAGGGAAGTAGCCCATTGGCTACTACCCTTCACTTTCCTTAACACCCATAAATGCAGTAATTAGGTGGCCCCCTGACACCAGGAACTCAGATTCGACTGACTCCAAAAGAAGGGCAAAGAATAGCCAAAGAATGCAAGAACAGAGCACTAGCTGTGGACTTTGGCACCAAACCCTGCCTGCTCCTGTCACAATTGCCCAGACCAGACTTGTTCTGCAGCTGTGCATCTTCCAAAAGCCTCAGAAGGCTGCCAGCACTTTGTCAACCAGCCAGCATCTTCCTTGAAGTGGAGGAGCCACTTCCCTGCAGCCTGCAGACACGGATAGCGATGTCCGAAAAAACGGTCTGCTGACCACAAGGTCCACCGCGCAGCAGCCACCCAGAAAGAGGTCACAGTGCTCCAGGAGGTCAGATCCGTCTCCCCACCAGGTTTGGAGACGCAAGAGTGCCCAGGAGCCACTCAGCACCAATACCTGCAGTACTGGACCCTGTTGCAATCTCAACACCACCGCCGCCAAACCCAACCTGCACATCGAGGGATTTCACCAGAGGCCAGCTCCACACAGGAAGTCGTATTGCTGGGTTTTTCCTCCTCTTCTACAGGTGCAACGAGAACCGATGGAGCTTCAAACTCGACGACCCGCCGGACAAAACAGCTATGCACTCGAGCCCCCCAGCCCAAGTCCATTGAAACAGACTGTGTCTATGTGGGCTTGAGACCCCCTAAAGATTAGAGCCCCTTGTGGGTTCTACAGGAGTGGCCCCCCAGTCCCCACTTGCAGTCTTTTTCCTACAGATACTTCTCTCATTGGTGATAAAATGTAGCGCCCAAGGCTACCATCGCCGAAGGCACCTCTGCACCTGGACACCCCAGGGCAGGTAAAACTGAACTCTTGGTGCTTTCTAGGACTTAGGCCCCTACTCACCGCAAGTCCAAAATAACAGTCCTGTAAGTGGGTTGCAAGTGACCCTATGCAGTGAATGTTTCTACCATGGATAACATTACTGAGTTCGAGGCTCATGCCTCAAATCTGACAGCTGTCATTTTCTACTGCTTCTACTGTAAAATTTGAACACATCTACTTACCCGATTATGAAGTTCTTGGTGTCTCAAGTTCTATAAAAAAATTATTTTTCCTTAATTTGTCTTTAGTTTCTTCTTGAGTGTGTCTCTCATTTACTGACTGTGTGTACAACAAATGCTTAACACTATCCTCTGATAAGCATAAACTGCTCACCCACACTACCACAAGAAAGCGCATTTGGGTTTACTTATTTAAGCCCTGTAAGCCAATAAGGGTCGTCTGGACTTTGTACAAAGTGTACCTCATTTTGGTACACCACATAAAAAGCCAGCTTCCTCCCAAACAATAACTAATATTGGAACTATCCCCTACCTACCCATTTTGGGGGTTATTCAAAAAGTTACTTATTTAGGGATGAGTCTTAACAGTCACACGGAAGAAATAGTGAAACTTAATTATGAGCCATTATTAAAGAAAGTTGCTATGGACTTGCGCAAGTGGCATCAATTGCCTTTAACCATCTGGGGGCGTTGTAATATTATTAAGATGAATGTCCTTCCAAAGTTCTTGTATCTTTTCAGGAGCATTCCTTTGCGGGTTCCATTTTCATTTTTTAAAAGACTGGATGGCATTATAGGCAGTTTTATTTGGGGGTATAAAAGGACCAGGCGGGCTATTAAATTTCTTAAACTGCCATATGAAAGGGGGGGGTTTTGGACTGCCGGATTTTAAGTTATACTTTTGGGCCTCTTTTGCTACGCGTTTACAGAGCTTGTTGGAAGGTTTTGGTATGTCGCAAATGTGGCTAGCATATCACTTACTATGCAGGTCGGAGTATAGGTTCGTACTCTCTAGGATGTCGGATCCGAACTACTTTAAACGTGTCCGCTTTAAGATATTGAGACACGCTACCTGGATTTGGCGGGACATTGTAAAGTCGTATAATATTTCTGAATTACATGCAAATACTTATCTAAGGGGGAATCCCCGTTTGGGGGTCTTATTTGGGGATTTTGCTTGGAAGATCTGGCAACGGTGCCGTGTACTACAGTTAGGGCAACTGTATGATCAGGACGGTTTTAGATCATTTTCCTCCCTTAGAGACAAAATTGGGGTCCCGAACCATTCTTTCTTTAAATGTTTGCAAATCAGAGACTTTTTCATCAATGGGGAAGGTCTCATGACTGCTAACATACTGGGGGAACCTGCAAGCTCGTTTCTACAGTTTAGAGGCAGGGGTTGTATAGGCAAAATTTATGAACATTTACTTACAGGTGCAGTTGATGATGATGTTCAGGCTGTAGAAAAACTAAATCGTTATTTTGGAATTTGTGTTAATACAGCAGATTTACATAGGTCACTATTAACTAGTAATACGTCTGTTGCTTCTATCAATTTAAAACTTCAACAACATCGTATGTTATTTATTTTATATTACACGCCTGAAATTATCTCTAAGTGGGCTACGCCTAATGTGACACTAAAAACCCGCTGCCCTAAATGTTTATTTTTTGCTGCTGATATCAGACATATGTTTGTAACCTGTCCGGAACTTTCTGTTTTCTGGACGCTGATCACAAAGGAGTTGTGTAACTTGTCAGGCAGCATCATTATTATTTCTGAGAAAGAGATAGTGTTGGGATTAATAGAGGACCCCGGCTTAATTTCAGCTGCTTTATTTTCTAGTATCATGGCTTGCTGTCGTTTATGTATTGCTAGGGTTTGGATTGAGCCAAAACCTCCAACGCTTGCGGAGTTTTGGCAGTTATTGAGAGCGGTGTATGAGATGGAGATGGCCGTTGCTAAGGTCAGGGGCCTCTCCTCTCGAATCAGAATAGAACGAACTTGGGTTTGTTTACACTGGGATTAAGTGTTATTGAAAAAAATATATTTTTTTTTTCTCCTCTCTCTCTCTTTTCCTTTCCAAATCCCCGTATTCCTCCTCACCTTTTTCTTTCATTTTTTTCTTTCTTTTCTGTGCCCTGCCATTGTATGCATTATCCGGTCATGTGTATTGATGTTATGTATGTTTTCTCTCTTTTAGCAAAATAAAAAAATAATTTAAAAAAAGCCAGCTTCCTACACCAATGTAATGTCCACAGTGATCTGGCAGGTTCAGTATTTGTTTTGCTGTTTTTGAGTGTGTCATATGTGTTTTCGAAAAAGCAGTTCTCCATCAAAATGCATGCCAACAATTCTGTTTTGAACTCCGGGCCCAAATAAGGCTGTTTTTTTTAAACTGTACCAGCCTTCAGAGGACAGCCGCTTCAACTAAATGAAGACAACAGCCAATATTTGACACGTCCATAGTCAATCACCTCATTGACAAAGGTCAATATTTTCATGCCATATCCATTCAGACTCCTTTTATATTGAATGGTGCCATCGAGTTTCAGGAATAGTCGAATATAAGAATAAAAACGTTCCTGCATAAAATTTGTCACCCTGCAAAAAAACCCAGATCAACATAATTCTCAGTTTAAAGATATTATCACATCCACACATTACTCAGAACTGAAGGTTTTTAACCTAATATTAACATGTTTTTTGCAGTTATTGTTGAGTAATTATTAGATTATGGTTTTGTAATTATTAGCAATTAAAATACAGCACTCTTAGTGAGCAGACTTAAAAATATATTCTTAACAGGGTCCTGCATGTAAATTATCTTATAAGTGGATTTGATCAATGAACAAGGATCCCCAACAATGCATAAACTGAACATTTAATAAGAATACCGACATGATTAAAAATGGGACATGTTTTTCAAAGCTGCCAAAACAAAGTCTGTTTTACTAGCTGAGATTTTGACTGCTTACTCAAAGTTTTATACACAGGAGCCCAGTGACTGAAGAGTGTCCGTAGCCAAGTACCTGATAATACCACGGCTTGGACCTCAACTAGGAAGTCCTTTTATTAAATAGTTCATATTTTACAGGGAACACGGCTGGTCCTGTTTTGATGTCTGGCTTGACTTCACTAGACTCAATGTGATAAATGGAAAAGAGCATTTGGAAGCGCTTCGGAGAGAGGGGATTCAGCTCCACCCACATGTTAATTCGCATTGAGTGCAGCATGTGATTGGGCACATGTCCTTCTACTGAAAAAGAATGCCTGTGTTGCACTTTTTGCCTAGTGGGAAATCTTATGCTCAATACAGCAGAACAGGTTTGTTATGGTGCTAATTCAATGATCAAGGGTATAGCCTTGAGCCATTTACTCTTTAAATTGTTGATAAAGGCAGCAGGCCTGGTGTATTTATAGTGAAAACAAATTTTAAGGACAGTATGCATTTAAAGTGACTTGTTAAAGCGTGTAGAGCGATGTTGCTATATGGAATCTAACTGATTGCTGTAATAAGCAAGGTTTTTGTTAACCGTTTCACAAACCCTGGGGGTTAAGAAGATTTGCACTGTGATAATTCTCATTAAACCCTCTGACCTGGGTTGTATTTTGCTACACCAACAGTAATTTTGCATATATTTGAAATTTATGATTGTATGCCTAATGGCTGCCTTGTGGTAAAGTCTATGCTCTATACAATAGGCCTGAGCTGGTGATGGTGACCAGCCAAAGATTAGCGCAATTGGCCTGACCTGGTTCAGTGGGTTAAGTTATGTTAGGCCCAACTTATTTACTGTGAACAGCATTTCTGAAAGCCAACAGGCCTTTAAAGGTGGATTGTTATCACACTGTGTTAAAGGTCATGGTCTGGTAATTTGTTATATGGAAGGTTACAGATCGCCTTGTTACTTAAAAGTGTTGGTTGCCCCCTTTGATAAGCCATGGGGATAAATTCCTTGCACTGTTAGAACACATGTCGACCACTACAAGATGGTTAAATTATGTTTTGTCATATGTACATATTTATAATTGTATTACACAGTTGGATGATTGCTGCTATGTGGGAATGTTTATTCTCAATATAGATGTATAGAGTTGGATATGGCGACAAGCTAATTTTAAAGGATACAGACCCAAATGATTTGCCACAGGTTTGATCTGTTATGAAAAGTTATGTCAAAGGCAGCAATACCCCTTTTCAACAATGCCTTCATCATGAAAGGCCATTCTATGGAGTTGAATGCCTTCTCAATGAGAGTTATGTTATGTTAATACATTTATTAGGTGCACAAATACCCGAAGGTGTCTAGGTGCTGAAGGTTGAAGTAAGCAGGTTCCTGTAAGGCACGGGTCTCTATTTCTCAACCAGCCAAGTTTTCAAGGCCTTCCTAAACGCAAATAGAGTTGGAAGTGTTCTAATGGAGAAAGGGAGTGCATTCCAGAGCTTGGGGGCAGCCGCCCTAAAGCTTCTACCACCCCAGTTGGATTTAAAAACTCTCGGAATTGCTAGCAGTTTAGCTCCTTCTGAGCGCAGATGCCTTTTTGGGACATACCAATATAGTAGACGTCTCAGGGACTTGGGGCCGAAATCCTGAAGTGCTCTGCAAGTAATTCAGAGGGCCTTAAAGAGTATATGGTTCTTAACTGGGAGCCAATGCAGCTTAGTCAAATGTTTTCGAACTGAAAGATGCCTAGGGATTCCCAACAGAAGCCTAGCAGCCGCATTTTCAATCATTTGCAACTTGAGTTGCTTCTCAGGCATGTCAAGTTTTGCAAGAATCAAGGAAGAAATCACTGTTTTCCTGCTTACTGTCTATTTGTGGTAGTGTGGGCGAGCAGTAAGGCTTTATCAGAGGGTAGTGTTAAGCATTTGTTGTACACACTCAGCAAATAAATGTCACACACTCAAAGACTGAACTCAGACCAATTTTGTTTGTATAAAAATATTATTTTAGTTATTTTACTTCCTAGAACCAAGCAAGCCTGGCACAGGTAAGTGATTTACAGTGGAGAGGTGTTGTGCAGCGGCCAGGGCAGCTGACTTTGGAGCACAGGGTTCACGGTTCGATCCCCGGCTCCGGTGGCAGCTCAGCAGCATGTGACTCTGGGCAATAGCTCACTTAATTTCCACGTCGTCCCCCAGCGTCTTGAGACCCGTAAGGGTGAGTAGATCGCGATTTACAAATACGGATTTTATTTATTTATACTTTGCAGTAATAATACAGTTTGAATTGCAATTGTATAATTTGCATTAATAATACAGTTTGAATTGCAATTGTATATATACATATACCTTATATTTGCTTTTCAACAGATTGTCAAGTAAATTACTTTACAGATTACTTTTCTTACACAGTGTAGTATACCTGGATACTATACAGGGACATTTCCTGTAAACAGGTAAGTAAAATCGTTTTGGTTATTTGGTTACAGTTTTAGATACTTTTATAGATTTTCCAACTCCACACTTTTCATGGAAAAACAGTCAATGTTATCCTATGGGAGAAAATAGTATTATCGGTTCAGAGGCAACTACTTTGTTGTGGGAGTTGGGTTTCTGGGGTTAGACTCAGGGGTCCCCTCGGGTCAAGGATGCACTCTTGCTGAGGCCCAATGTTATCCAATGGGGAATAGGGGACCTCCGGTTGGTGGCTGCTCACGAACAGGCCACAAGGTTGTGGGAGCAAAGCTCCTGGACTTCAGCTCAGGGCAAATGGGCGATCAAGGTAGCACCAAAGGTACACCCTCAGCGGCACTAGGGCGGCCGGGTGCAGGTTTGCCATCGGATGCCCTGTTACTTTCAATGGGGAGTTTCCGGTTTGCAAACACACAACACGCTCGGGGACGAAGGTCTTCTGTTGCAGTAACCGACCCAGGATCCCTTCTTTCATTTATTCATTTAGAACGCTCTGCAGTTGAACTAGTAGCTGAGGTTTTGAAGCCTCATTCTTCATCACACAAAGTGCGAGAGATCTGTCCCTGGTCAACATTTCAGCGGTTCCAGCAATTGATGGAATGGTTTGGGATAAGGTACCATTTGACATTTTTGGTTCAACAGAAACTTTACAAACATTACATGTATTCAAAATATCACAAAATGACGTTATCACTCCTCACAGCAACTCTGATGATTGGGATATTATCACTGTAAGATCTATGCTCTCTGAGCTAGAACATTACACTGTATTTGAGAGTGAGGATATGTATAGTGGTACATCTAATTATGAGGAAATGTTTTGTTACCATCACTATGCGCACAATTACTTATACAGACTTAGTACTTAAACGTGCAGTATTTAACTATACACAATGGGAACACTGTCCTACACCACACCTTAGGGTAACTTGAAAACAGAGAGTCATCACATTTTTCTAGCAAATACTCCATGGACCCAGAGTCTTATTATTATAAACTTCTCTCTTGCCCGGCCAAGAAGAATATGCTGATCGAGACAAAATTAATTTATTCTGCCCCATTTATTTCCTAGTTGTCAATACAAGGTTTTAGCTTTCAGAAAGACAATATTGATCTGTTTTGGGAACAAAAGACTGGCAATTTCAAGGCAATGAAGCTTTGTTTAGACCATGTCTAATACCAAAACAGATGATTTTCTTGAACAAAATTGTACAACAAACATCCTGCCTCGGCTTGCCCAAGATAAAGCATTTGAATACACCAAACAGTTCCACATTTGTTTTCAAAATTGGCAACAATTCACAAAGGAAAAGCGTAACAGTATGCTAAGGAATGGTACATACTTCGCATTCCAGTCCAGCGGGGCGACTATGCGGTCATTAGATACTAATGGATGACATGCACTTATTTTAACAACATGAAGGGTTTAAAAATAAACAGGCCAGACCCACATTACATGCAGACACAACACTTGGGGGTGGTAACAACGTACAGCATAGGAAAGTTATGCCTTCAATGGTTATGACATTCCACGTTATACGAGGTAAAAAACACTTGTCACTCCTTTCAGATGACATGGTTTTACATGATTTTTTGTTAGGACCTAGAAAGCCATATACAACTAGTCGTGGAAAGTGTCACAGCAGGATGCTGCAGAGCTGCTACGTGCGGTTGACAGAGTGAATTTAGAACAGGCTCTGGCAGTAGATGACATTGGTATGACTACATTATCCCCTAGAATTTATTCTCCGAGTAACACTGTGGCATCAGCTATTGACATCATACAGAGTGACATGTTCCTCTTACAATACGGACAAACTCAGCTTAGTTCTATCATGCTATTATGCTTGACTTTACAAACTCTGAGGAATGCTCGTGCGCCCTGGAAGCATTTGAACGTGATTATTTCTGCAACACAATTTAACACAAGAGCAGAACATAATGACAAAAAAAGGCACAACATAAACAATAATAAACATAGAACATCTAGAGAAATTACCATTTGCTGTGGCAGAAACGTAAACAGCCGATTAGATAATTCTTGTATTTATTTCTCTGCCCATTTTAGCATTCCACTTTAGGTCCTGTTAGAACTTGTGCACTGCATATGTAATGCTTTAAATACTGCTGGAGTAGTAAAAAGCATTAACAATTGGGTCTGGGTCTGTTAGTACTATCCAGACTGTCAATGGAGTGCTTCCATCTTTCATACACTCCTTGGTTTCCAGTTTCTTACTGAATTAGTAGGAATTGCACAAAATTACATGCTTAGATTTACTGAATTAGACTGGGATATTTTACGGATAGGTGTCTTGATTTTAATGCTATTTTGGTTCTACTTAAAACGCTTGTTTTCAGAAAAAGCCTGCCAATTTGTGCCACTGCTAGCAGTGGTAAGGCCAGGTTTTTTCTTTGTATAGAGTCATACAATCAAAGACCTAATCACTATTATTGGAGATCCACTGATCAAGTCATCAATCCTGGACTAGTCTGAAGCTATTTTACGAGCTGGAAAGTTAAGAAATCTATACAAACCAGTTCACCTCAATGAAATAATAATGACAATGAATACGGATCTGCACCCATTTTCCCAAATATAACATAACATTTTACCTTTGCTTTAATTGCTTTGCTCGTTGGTTTCTTACCTCATAGAGGGTAAATGTCTCATCACTACATCTAATGCCTGGATTGTTTCAAAAGGGACACTAGGCAACCGCCCAGAGAGAGCATCGTGTAAAGCCTGCAGACTCACACAGGCCATCCACTTTATAGCAACCTTAAAAATCCTGTCTTTCCCTTCTCCTGGCAATGTGACCTCCAACTCCACCTGCAACAATGCGAAATCAAGACAAGATGATTCTTTCTGCTTTGAAACAAACAAAAGGATAGATAACATGTTAAACGTTTTATGGAATGAAACTTTCCGTATCGCTTCAAGCATGAAGAAAAGGAATGTCCATGACAAAATAAATTAAGACATAACCCTAATCTATGGTGAACAATTTAGGGAACAGAAAAAGATAAGCAGCATCTGAAATGTTAAGCAAATGGAAAACCTAAAAGGCATATTACAAAACTCTTTATTTCTATCTATGATGAACTAGATAACAAAAACCTCTCTTCCCAACTTAAAGGGTTTCTGCACCCACTTGATTTACTTGCTTTAGTTTTGAAGGAGGCTCTCATGTTGGAGCATGTTTTATCGAGTGAGCATACAGGCTTTTAATTGGTGGGGAGATTTTATGATCTGCCAGGATCAATCAACAAAAGACCTGGGCAGGACCAAATTATTAGGGCGAATTTGTGGTGAGAACTGAAAAGGTGAATCCCCGAGAATAGTAGTAATAGGATGGTGGGGCACTTGCCTACACCCACCTTGGTGTGCAGCCCACTAGACCCTTGCTTTGTGACTGGCAAAAGAATTGAGACTGTAGTACCCAATGCAAATGAGCAGAGTAACAGACACATGCAGCTGAAGAGTGGAATGCAAGCCCATAGAGCTGCTGAGATGTCGGATCCTGGCCTCACAGGGGTGAGGAATAAAAACTCTTGGCGTGCTGAGGAGTGATATATAAAGTGGGAAGCCACTTGTAGAAGATCAGGAGTCAAACGTCCTGAGTACTCTACACACTGTTCATTATGGATGGCAGCGATGGGAAATGGGCAGACCGCAGTACAGTCTGATGGAACACTTTAGCTACTACTTCAGGCACCAGGTTTCTGCAGGTAGGTGGCGATGATCGCCATACTGACAACCTCAACTGCGAGGCTACCACAAATAGAGCAGTCAACGGAATATAAAGCAGGACCCAGCAACAACTGGAGGGACAACTGGCAAAAACAAAAAACAGCCCACTCCCTTTATCTCTTTGAACTAGTTCTCACTTTCCATCCATCCATTCTCTGCCCTTCTCTCATCCATCCTCTGTCCTTCTCTGCCCTCTCTCTTCTTACTATCTGATTGATTGCTTTCTACGTTCCGCCTCCCTCCTCCTTGTTCTCTCACTCTTTCGAAGGCTCCCCGTGCCTGCTACAATTAACTGCGTGGAGATGGGGAAAGTGACAGAGGGACCAGGAGCTTTCAAACCCTTCTACCCTCTCAAAGTGTTCCAGACCATCGGGGAAGTGCTTAGGAGAAAAAAAACACACCTGTCAGGCCCTCTGACAGGAGCACCAGGACCCATGAAAAAAACACAAGGTTGGCACTACAACTTCAAATGAATATATATGTTCTTCCACAACAAGCCTCAGGAACATACAAGTGACCGTCACAACAAAAAACAATGGCTGACCAAACACCATCGTCATCGTAACCTATATTAAAAAGAGATACTACTGGCAATTTGTGCACAAAAACTTTTCAGAGCAAAAATTTGACAGTCAAAGTTGATCTTAACTTATTGAAGACAGATTTTAAGAAGATCAACTAAGGAATAGAACAATGTGAAAATAACATAACTAGCTAGACCATAGAAATTAAGGTGGAAACAGATGCGGAGTCTCATAGGGCAATCATTCTTCACCACAAAGAACACCCATGGGTCTTTTGTGATGCTTTGTCACTCTGCCAAGTGGCAGGATTACATTTGCCCCACCTGACTAGCTAGAAGCGAGAGTGCAGAAGATAAGTCAAGGACTTGTATTTGATGGAGCTTTACGATTGAGGGTAAAAGCTGAATATTTTTAATGCTCAACCATCTCTGCCTATCCTGGGAGCATGGATGCAATCACTGACTTTTAGGAGTGCCAGCCACAATACTGAACCCACTAGAGTACTTACTGTTTGTATGTAGGTAATAAGGACAATAAAAAAAAACTCTCTCTAGCCTCTCTGCCTTCAAGGTATCTGCCTCTTCTTCCCTTGTCTGCACCTCAGCATCGGAGTGGTTTCCAAAGAGAGTTGATCAAGAGAATAGAAGACTTCTTTCTGATGAGCGTCTAGTTTTATGCCACACATTTTCCCAAAAGGCATGCCCAATAACAACCTGTGAAGGTACCTGTAGGAGAGTAGGGTCTGCTATCCTATGGTCACCCCAAATTTTAGCTTTTTGCTTCACTGGTTTTTGACATATTGAGGCTGTGGGCCTGCTAATCAGACCCCCAGCCTGCTGTTCTCTCTACTAAATTGACACTGTGCACCCTAGGTGCATAACCAATTGGAAGTGGATCACCCTGTGAGCCCCTGTACCAGTGTACACTAGGTACTCAGGGCATTGGTGTATCTAAGGCCTACCAGGGGCTGAAGCATGTATTGTGCCACCCCTGGCCTGGCCTAACAAATTTGACACAACTGGCTGATCACTCAGCTGGGGTAAGTTGATGTAACCACCTCTTACTTAGGTGTAGTATACCTATACCTAACCTTAAATCAATCAATCAATCAATCAATCATGGAACTTATATCGCGCACTACTCACCCGTAAGGGTCTCAAGGCGCTTGGGGAAGGGGGTCTGCTACTGCTCGAACAGCCAGGTCTTGAGCTGTTTCCTGAAGGCCAGGTGGTCCTGGGTCATCCGCAGGTGGACGGGTAGGGAGTTCCAAGTCTTAGCTGCCAGGTAGGAGAATGACCTTCCTCCAGCGGTGGCTCTCTGGATGCGAGGGACGACGGCGAGGGCGAGGTTAGCGGAACGTAGCCGGCGGGTGGGCGTGTAGAAGGTGAGGCGGCTGTTGAGGTACCCTGGGCCTAGGTCGTGGAGGGACTTGTGTGCGTGGGTGAGGAGTCTGAACGTGATCCTCTTGTTGACCGGGAGCCAGTGCAGGTCTCTCAGGTGGCACGAGATGTGGCTGCGTCGGGGGACGTCCAGGATGAGTCGGGCGGAGGCGTTCTGAATACGCTGAAGTCTTTTCTGAAGCTTGGCCGTAGTACCGGCGTAGAGGGTGTTTCCGTAGTCTAGTCTGCTGGTGACGAGAGCGTGGGTGACCGTCTTCCTGGTCTCGGTTGGGATCCATCTGAAGATCTTTCGGAGCATGCGGAGGTTGTGGAAGCAAGCTGAGGAGACGGCGTTGACTTGTCTGGTCATCGATAGGGAGGAGTCCAGCATGACGCCCAAGTTGCGTGCGTGGTCCGTCGGTTCAGGTGCGGTGCCTAGTGCCGGGGGCCACCAGGAGTCGTCCCATGCGGAGGGTGATGGTCCCAGGATGAGGACTTCTGTCTTGTCCGTGTTCAGTTTCAGGCGGCTGATGTTCATCCATTCAGCGACGTCTGTCATCCCTTTGTGCAGGCTGGCTTTGGCGGTGTCGGGGTCTCTGGTGAGGGAGAGAATTAGCTGGGTGTCATCGGCGTAGGAAATGATGTTGAGGTTGTGTTGGCGTGCGATGGCAGCGAGGGGTTTCATGTAGATGTTGAAGAGAGTGGGGCTGAGCGACGATCCTTGCGGGACGCCGCAGATGACTTCGGTGGCCTCGGAGCGGAACGGAGGGAGGCGTACTCTCTGTGTTCTGCCGGAGAGGTATGAGATGATCCATTCCAGAGCCTTCCCTTGGATGCCGGTGTCGTTGAGGCGTTGGACTAGTGTGCGGTGGCAGACAGTGTCAAATGCTGCGGAGAGGTCTAGGAGGATGAGTGCCGCTGTTTCGCCGTTGTCGAGCAGGGCTCGGATGTCGTCGGTGGCTGCGATGAGGGCGGTCTCGGTGCTGTGGTGGGCTCTGAATCAGGACTGTAATGGGTCGAGGGATCCGTTCGTCTCGAGGAAGGCTGCCAGTTGCTTGTTGACGACCTTCTCGATGACTTTGGCGGGGAAAGGAAGGAGCGAGATGGGGCGGAAGTTCTGGAGGTCGGTCGGGTCCGCTGTTGGTTTCTTCAGCAGAGCGCTGAGTTCGGCGTGCTTCCAGCTCTCCGGGAAAGTTGCTGTGTTGAAGGAGGTGTTGATGATGTCTCGGAGGTGGGGTGCGATGGTAGAGGCTGCCTTGTTGAAAACATGATGGGGGCACGGGTCGGTCGGAGATCCGGAGTGGATGGTGTTCATCATGCGTGACGTGTCTTCGGGGGTCACCTCGGTCCATGTCTGGAGGGTGGCGGCGGGGTGCGAAGGTACGACCGATGGGTGCGGGGGTGAAATGTCGAAGCTGTTGTGGATGTTGGCGATCTTGCGGTGGAAGTACGAGGCGAGGGAGTCGCAGAGGTCCTGTGAGGGAGTGATGTCGTTGTTGCCGGTGCTGGGGTTGGAGAACTCCTTGACGATGTTGAAGAGCTCCTTGCTGTCATGGGCGTTCTTGTCCAGTCGTTCCCGCAGAGATTTCTTCTTGGTGGTGCGGATGAGCTGGTGATGTCTGCGAGTGGCGAGTTTCAGTGCTGTTCTGTTGTCGGCGGTCTTGTTGAGGAGCCAGGCTTTCTCGAGGGTGCGGCAGGCCTTCTTGGAGTCCTTAAGTTCGTCGGTGAACCAGGGTGCCTTCTTGCTTCTGGGCCTGGTGAGGGGGTTCTTCAGTGGCGCGAGGTCGTCGGCACAGGAGGTCAGCCACTGCGTGAGGTCGAGGGCAGCTGTGTTAGGGTCCGTGGTCCTGACAGGTGGGCTCTGGCTGAGGGAGGTGGCGAGCTGGTCGGCGGTGATCTTGCTCCAGTTTCTGTGGGGAGCCTGCTTCGGGTGATGGTGGACCGTGTTCTTTCTGAAGCTGAAATGGACGCAGCTGTGGTCGGTCCAGTGAAGTCCGGTGGAGTGGCTGAAGGTGACGTGCTTGCTGGACGAGAAGAGTGGGTCGAGCGTGTGGCCGGCGAAGTGGGTGGGGGTGTTGACCAGTTGCTGAAGTCCGAGGTTGGCGAGGTTATCCAGCAGGGCGGTGGTGTTGCGGTCATTGTTGCTCTCCAGGTGGAAGTTGAGGTCCCCGAGGAGGATGTAGTCGGCGGAGGGGAGGGCGTGAGGGCTGATGAAGTCGGCGATGTCTTCGCAGAACTGTGCGCGTGGTCCCGGGGGTCTGTAGATGAGGGTGCCTCTGAGGGTAGTCTTGGGGTCGGTGTGGATCTGGAAGTGCAGGTATTCGGCGGCGTTGAATACGTCGATGGAGTCAGTCGAGATGCGAATGGTGCTCTTGTGTACGATGGCGATGCCTCCTCCGGTCTGGTTGACGCGATCCTTCCTGATGATCTTGTAGCCGTCCGGGATGGCAATGGCGATGTCGGGGGCTGAAGAGTCGTTCATCCAGGTTTCCGTGAGGAAGGCGACGTCTGGAGATGCAGTGTCGAGGAGGTTCCAGAGTTCCACGGCGTGTCTGTGGACGGAGCGGGTGTTGAGCAGGATGCACTTGAGGTGGTTGCTGTTGTCCGTCTTGGTGGGCGTGGTGCTTGTTTGGAGGCAAGAGAAGTTGCAGGATCGGCAGGCGAAGGGTCCATGGGTGCGTCGCGGGGACGCTCGGTAGCAACCGGGGGCTCGGGCGGTTTTGAGTGCGATGAGCGTAGCGAAGTCGTAGGTCCTGCGGGGGGGCTGGCGGGCGCGGGGACCAGGGGGTCTGGCGCTGGGCGCGGTCCAGGCGCGGACGGGCGCAGACGGGCTTACCTTTGGCGCACCTTCGGCGCTCAGTCGGCGCTCCCGCTGCGCGCGTCCGCTGCGCGGTCGCTGAGGGGGCGTCATAAATAAGGAGCCGGGAGGGAGGATCAGCGGGAGGCGGGAGCGGGGTGGCCAATGGGCAGGGAGGGGGGGCGGGACTGAAGGAGGAGGCGGGAGTGGGAGTGTGCGCCTGGGGCAGCGGCGCCGAGAAAACGGCGGGAAAATCGGCGGGAAGCGACGGAGCCCAAGGAGTGACCAGGTAAGTGGCGGTGGTCAGCGGGCGTGGGGAGTGAAGGTAGCGGCGTGGGTGGCGACCAGGAAGCAGCAGGCGGTACCTGGGAGGCGGCGGAGGCGAGATGCAGGCAGCGGCGTCAGGTAGGTGGTGAGGAGCGGCAAACAGGCGTCAGGCAGCGGAGGCAGGTAGGTAGCAGCAGTGGGAGGGAGCGTCCGTCTGTGCAGGCACAGGGGGTCGCACTGACCAGCCCGCGGGGTCCCCTTAAATAAGGAGCCGGGAGGGAGGGTCAGCGGGAGGCGGGAGCGGGGTGGCCAATGGGCAGGGAGGGGGGGCGGGACTGAAGGAGGAGGCGGGAGTGGGAGTGTGCGCCTGGGGCAGCGGCGCCGAGAAAACGGCGGGAAAATCGGCGGGAAGCGACGGAGCCCAAGGAGTGACCAGGTAAGTGGCGGTGGTCAGCGGGCGTGGGGAGTGAAGGTAGCGGCGTGGGTGGCGACCAGGAAGCAGCAGGCGGTACCTGGGAGGCGGCGGAGGCGGGATGCAGGCAGCGGCGTCAGGTAGGTGGTGAGGAGCGGCAAACAGGCGTCAGGCAGCGGAGGCAGGTAGGTAGCAGCAGTGGGAGGGAGCGTCCGTCTGTGCAGGCACAGGGGGTCGCACTGACCAGCCCGCGGGGTCCCCTTAAATAAGGAGCCGGGAGGGAGGGTCAGCGGGAGGCGGGAGCGGGGTGGCCAATGGGCAGGGAGGGGGGGCGGGACTGAAGGAGGAGGCGGGAGTGGGAGTGTGCGCCTGGGGCAGCGGCGCCGAGAAAACGGCGTGAAAATCGGCGGGAAGCGACGGAGCCCAAGGAGTGACCAGGTAAGTGGCGGTGGTCAGTGGGCGTGGGGAGTGAAGGTAGCGGCGTGGGTGGCGACCAGGAAGCAGCAGGCGGTACCTGGGAGGCGGCGGAGGCGAGATGCAGGCAGCGGCGTCAGGTAGGTGGTGAGGAGCGGCAAACAGGCGTCAGGCAGCGGAGGCAGGTAGGTAGCAGCAGTGGGAGGGAGCGTCCGTCTGTGCAGGCACAGGGGGTCGCATGGGACACATGTTAACCTATAAGTCACTCCTATGGCAGGCCTTGACAATCCTGAAGGCAGAGTGCTTGGTTCCATGTGAGATGGTGCTCTGGCATGAGCTGAGCCTGTCTGCAGTGGTCAGAACAACTTCCTTCTACTGTTTCCAGATATCGTCATACCATATACTCTTAAGTGCATTATGAACCTCGCGGTTAAATGCTATCTTTGGTTTGGCTTTATCAAAACATGTCGAGTAAGGTGTCATACGAATTGGAATACTAACCCCTCGACAATTCTGGCGACGGGGTTAGCATTCCACCCTTCTAGAGGGACACAACATGTACAGTACCTGAAACCCGGGTAAAATCAGACATAGCCTCAGCTCCACAAAATGGATGCTGCCACCACAGACACAAGTCTGCCCTCCTGCTGCTGGGAGTCCTTCCAGCTTGGGAGGTGTGGACAAAGGGTTTCCTGCCAGGGGAGGTGCGTGCACCACCCCAGACAGGATTTTGTGTATTGGTCAGGTAGGGCTTGAAAGAAACCAGACATGCCTGAGGCTCACAAGGAGCCTCGGTGCATATGCCAGTTCAAACCGGTCCTGGGGCACACCAGCCCCGGACCTGGGGCGAGCTGGACAAAGGATTGGGGGTGTAACCACCCCCCTTCCTGGTCCCAACCTTAGGGAGGGACCTAGCAGGTAGTCCGGCCCCTAGAATCCGCTTAAAGGTAGGAGCTGTGTCCTAAGACTTCAGACATCCTGGAATCAACTTAACAACAAGAAGAAGACGTGAACTTCGACGCTCTGCTGCACAGAGGACTGAAGGAAATCTCCCCTATGGTCAGGGAGTGACCATCTTGCTAACGCAAGCACCAACCAGCTATCCAACGTCTGCTTTGCCGCCGCCTCCTGCCGGAGCCCGACCCCAGAGCCCGACAAGACCTGGATCTCTAGACCTCTCACCGTTCGATCCACAGTCCCTGAAAAGAAGGAACCCGTGGAGGCACCGAGACACGTGGAGCCAGCCACCTTGAAAGACCGACAACAAGCTGCAAGCGCGACAACAGAGGCTCCTTCCGAGTTGTGCTTTGGGTCCTGAGAAGCCCAACACCCGAGCAGCATCTGCACCAAAGGTGAGCCCTCCAGCATCTCCATGATCTGCGTGGGGCCCCTCTGCACTTTGCATCTCGACGCGCCTGCCCGGTCCCTGGCCCGTTGGCTAGTGGCCATTTTGGTAGGGATATAAGGTTTTTATTCCTGGTCTCGTTATTTGGGACATGTATATAGCACAGTAGGACGGTGGTCCAGTGAGAGACATCTTTAGATGGTGCCACTTTCTTTTAATTAGTTATTTTGTACACTAGGGTGAGGGATGATATTAGATACCCCCAGGCACCCTGCGTTGTATGGCACATATCTATCTCCTTTCTTCCTTTATAAATCACTTTGGGATGTAAGGTGTATCTGGTCCCTTTGTGGGCACGTGGATTTGTGTGCACGGCTTGGTCATCATCACCCCTAGTCATGGGTCCATGTAGATTTGATTAATGGTTTTCCCCCCTCCCCTTTATTGTTATAGTTGTCATTTAACCCCTGTCCTGAAGAGGCCTCAAGTTTTCTTTGGCTGAAACGTGGTCACGTCGACAGATATTGGATGGAGGAGTCACCTGAGTTTCAGTGATTCACAGACTGTCGCTGGGACACCTGAAATAACGTTTGGGTCATAGTTGCCCTCATTGCTTGTGTCCCCCACTTTTTAGTTTGACTACCTCTAAGTGGTCCGCCTGATACTTTGAAGGGGACACTGATGAAAATTGTTTGCGTTTGGGTTAATTGTTGTGTGTTATACATTTAATTGATGGTATGTGATATATGTGTTTGTATCTTTCATTGTATAAACGCCTGTTTTCTTGTGATATACTGTAAATGATGCCAGATGTATTCTATTTGATTATTTGATATTCTTGAAGGGGTAATTAAATGTGCTCTTTCCATGAACGATTGTAGATATATTTCTTCCGTGATACTTTTTTTCTTATATATACACATCTTGCTAACGCAAGCACCAACCAGCTATCCAACGTCTGCTTTGCCGCCGCCTCCTGCCGGAGCCCGAGCCCAGAGCCCGACAAGACCTGGATCTCTAGACCTCTCACCGTTCGATCCACAGTCCCTGAAAAGAAGGAACCCGTGGAGGCACCGAGACACGTGGAGCCAGCCATCTTGAAAGACCGACAACAAGCTGCAAGCGCGACAACAGAGGCTCCTTCCGAGTTGTGCTTTGGGTCCTGAGAAGCCCAACACCCGAGCAGCATCTGCACCAAAGGTGAGCCCTCCAGCATCTCCATGATCTGCGTGGGGCCCCTCTGCACTTTGCATCTCGACGCGCCTGCCCGGTCCCTGGCCCGTTGGCTAGTGGCCATTTTGGCGACGAAACTTGAAACTAACGACGCTGGTCTGGTTGCTCCAGACTGGCCCTAGCTGCTCTCCAAAAGAGCAGCCCCTCTGACCTTGCTGGTCAGAACAATCAGCTTTCCTCTCTTTCCACGACTCCTGCCTTTGCCAAGGCTTGTTTGCTTCTTTTGAGTCGCCGACACCGCCGACAGCGAGAGCCTGCGTGGGACAGCTCGTGAACCGACTCCTGGACGTTGTCGACCTTCAGGGACCACGTGGCTGCGGAGACAAGCTACACCTCTTTGCCTGTTTGCACCCGACATCGCCTGGTACCTACCTGGTGCCACGCCGGTCACTGGCTAGTGACTGTGAACACTGTCCCCTCTGCTTTCAGCTCTTCTACAACTCCGATCCACCCTGGGATCCAACGCATCTCTTCTGGACCAACCGCCTGCAGCATCTTGGTCATCAGGCTCCATTGTATCGATAGAAGAAACCAGACGCACTTCGAGACCTATGCACCCGCTTCCTGTGGGTGAGGTAAAGCTGGCACTCCGGTGCCCAAGTGTAGAGAATCATCTCTAGTGTCTGTGTTTTGAATCTTAAGATCGTAGTCCATCCAGAAGACCCTTTCTGCAGTAACTTTGTAACTTTTACGCACCCATTGAAAACCTATGGGAGCCCGCGTGTAACTTTCCTCACTGCACACGCGACCCGTGGACCTCCTGGTCACTAACTGAAGTTAGCTCCTTGTAGGCCCAGCGATTCTAGAGGCCCTAGGCCTTTTCACTTTCCTGTTCGTGGTACTTATACCACTATTTTAGTATATGGTTTGAGTGGCCACCAGGGCCCATCCATATAAAGTGCAACTTCTGTATATTATAACATTGTCTTGTTTAACGATTTGTGCTCCCGTGCTCATAAAGAGTCTAGGGGATACTTTGAGAAATAAATACATATATATTTTCAATATATATCTGTGTGGTGCCCTTTCATTGGTATAAAGGGGGGTTACATTTGGTAAAACAGCCTGCTTAACACGCTTTAACGAGTTTAGCCTCAAAGACTGCTAGGGCAGCTAGTCCGAAAAGGTTGACTTACAACCACACCATAAGGGTTGCTTGGCATGGTACAAGGTGGTCACTTTAACTAGTGAACATCATATACCAGGCCAACTTCTCACAGTTCCTAAATGCTACAACATCAGAAACATATAGTGCCCCACTTTATATCTGGTTGCAAGCCACCATCCTTTCATTCACAATCAATTAAGTCACCCCTATCCTCTATTGGAAGGTTGTCAGCAAATCTGATTAATAAAAAAAGTATGCACAGAAGGTAGATGAGAGGCAATATAAATTGATAACAAGTAAAACGAAACAGCGTATACATGTTGAAATACATGTTGAAAAACAAATAGATAGTCGTAGCGTTTCTCATTGCGTTGAGCATAGGACAGTAGCCAGACACGGGTTGCATCACACTACACTGTGATCTCTACACAAATTAACGCATCAACTGAAGAAATATTGGCCGTTTGACTCCGCTAACCGGCCTGGGACCTTACAAACTAGGACACACAGGCAGTCCCTTGGGCCGGAGGCCTCTTCACTTTCTACCTACGTCCCTCAACGGACCTACCACGCTGACTGCACTCTATCGATGCCCATTACCCTGGCAAGACACATACAACATCATTAATTGCCCTTAAGAAGCCCTTGTCTGGGCGAAACGTGTTGGCTGTTTCCAAAAACGCAAACCAAGCATATTTGAAATAAAGATACACAAAGAAATCAACCTACGACTATCTTTTATTTTGCAATCTGTATACGTTGTTTTGTTTTACTTGTACTCAATTTATATTGCCTCCCATCTACCTTCTGTGCATGTTTCTATTTATGATTAAAGAGCAGCTGATCATTTGAGGTGGGCAGTATCCACATATCATGTGACTGACCTAGGTAGTGCTGTTTCCTATAACCCGGCTGCTTTCCCATTTGCTGATTCTAATAAAAAATATTGTCTAAATAAAAAAAAGTACTTTCAATTACACATGCTTGCTAGTTTAAGTAGTGTTTTTCCCAAAGACCTTATTTTCTCTTTAAAAAGTGTTTTGGGATCTAACAGAGCGGCAAAGATATTTAAGCGTTTGTGAATATCAGCAAAGATCCTAAGAGGGAGACGCGGGGATCACCTGGGGTGCACTGGAGCTTTAGCACCTAATGGCAGGCATGCAAATGAGGGATCTGAAAATGAGCAAGATCTAAGAGAGACTAAAGAAATCAGGCGACTTTAGGGTGAAGAGATTCTTAGACCTGGAGATGAGCATCAGGACACCTCCTGACAGAGTTGAAGTAAAATAATGACCTTTTCAGTTTGATGAACATTATTAGCCACATAAACTTTAAACTGCTTTACTAACCACAAACGTGTCCCAAAACGTTAATAACAACAACCAACCCATCAGAAAACATAACTATGTGCAACTTTAGACCTACTTTTTTTTGGGTGCCTGGACCCGTTTTGGCCTAAATCCGACTCGGTTTTCACACATACAAAGGTCTTCGTATGAAGTACTTTTACAATCTCCCGCTCACACCACTTCGTGCGCAGACCTGGCATCTACTGTGCCAGTCTATCCATCACTCCAAGTCTCCAATTTGCTCTCTATGTTTAGGTACACATTTTGCCGTGTAATTTTTATTTTACTGCATTCTGGTTCAATTTTGTTCCCTGGTCAAGGTAAATGTTCTCGGTCTTGATTCGGAAAGCTGTGCTGTCTTGTTTATGTATATTTTTCTGACCAATCCATTTATTTTCCTCCAGTGAACTGGACAATCATGAAAGCAAAATTACATGATATTTTTCTTTTTTTTTTTTTGTCAACGCCAGAGCTGTGCTCTGAAGTGTGGGGACATAAAAAAACATACTTCCATTCTGCGTGAGAATGGCTACAGCGGTCTTCACTTAGGATATGCAGAACCCATGTTCAAAGCATAATCATACCCTTGGGTAGAAGATTTGTTTTTTGCCATTAGCCCCTGAGGAGATTATAAAGCACTCGCCCGTAAACTTTGGTTCATTTCTTCCCTTACCCAATTGTGGAGCACAAATTTCACCATCATTCAGATATGAATACAGACAGTACTTAAAGTGGGAAAACAAAATTTAGGGACCGGGAAGTTTACAAAAGCATAACTAAGATTTATTTTCAAAAGTTTTGGTCAATGTAACGAAGAGATTGGCTTAACATATATTAACTAAAATCACTTGCGTCAAACAGGGTGCTCCATGACCAGTATTTGGGTGCCTTTTTGTGAGAGATCAGTTTCTGTAGCCAATCTATCTCACAACAATGAACATGTGGCCTAAAACCAGACACATTTGCTTTGCCAATTCTTGTAAGCACTATTAGAGACACGAGTAACAATATGATGTGAAAATGAAAAAACTATTTTAAAATATGGGTAGAGTGGCCTTCAGAGAATCACATTTTCAGTGTCATACCACATTCTTGTGTATTATCATAGTTAGACCCTTATGCCCTTTTTAGGTCTCGCCTGACCCAGCGCATGCGCTGGTCTGGCGAGACTTATTGAGAGGGCTCCAAAAAGTGCTACCAGGCCAGCCTAGTGCTACAGTGCATGTGCGCGCGCGCCGCGCTTTACCGCAATTACTTTCACTTTCGCGGCCACTTTGATGTGTGATCGCGAACGCGATCACTTTCGCGGCCGCACGGCCGCTTTACATAGCCAATAGGTCTCGCTTTTGGGACCTTATAAGTATTTAGTTATGCAACTGTTGCATGGCTAAACACTTATAAGGTCCCAAAGGCGAGACCTATTGGCTATGCCAATGCTTGTTCTCCTTATCTTTCTGGAATCCTCCATCTGCACATCTCACACGTACTCTGTCTGCAGGTACTTTTTAGGGATACTTCGACTTGACCATGTCCCCTCTCTCACACACACTTTCTCTATCTTCTCAAAGTACAGCACTCATTTTCTTTGATGGTGTCACAATCTAAACTCTGCTTACCTTCTTAACATGCTTTCCTACAAAATGCCAATTATAAACAACACGTCTATCACTCTGTGCGCTGTGCAGAGCGAAGGATTCGATGAGCATGTAGCATCAACACCTTTATAACCATCGCTGTGAGAAACTCGCACTGACTTTATTCTCAGCTCAAGAGCTCTCAATCGTGCCCGATTATAAACACTCAGCCTCAAGCTGAACTCACAAACACACCTTGAGATGACTCAGGGCTCAGTATACACAATACAAGTCTTCTATTGCATTTAGGAAACTATAGATATACCATCTGCAAAAAGCAAATAAAGAAAAAATGTGAAATGTAAATAGGGACTGAATGGCGGACATGGATTACCATATGGTTTTGCAGTCATCCAATCAGTGTTTTGACTGTAAAGATATGGACATGGATCTAGGCACTCTTCAGAAACTGTTTCAAAGTCAATTTTTAATGTCTGCCAGGTCGAAGACATAGCAGGCCCCCTCCTCCTTAAAGCTCTGGATGCAGAGTGTATGTTGTGCAGGTGTATTTCAAGTGACTATTTGTACTGTGTATATTCTAAGTGCAGTGGGTGTGTTTGGGGTGTGTGAGTAGAGAACAAATGGCAGTTTCCTACCATATGTGGAGAGCTGGTAGGGACAATCTCTGGCATCCCAGTCTGCACATATAGCCCTGCAGCTCCACCGCCTCCCCCAAACCATCCTCGGGAACACCTTGACCAGTTACAATTGGTTCGACTACAGGGCTGGGCTCAGAAGTCAGCAACAAGGCCAGCATACAATGCTAGGATTGGATGTGCTAGACCAAACTGGATCTGGCACTTTGCCTTAGACACCAAAATATAACTATCAGTGGGCCCCTGTGAAACTACACAAGTGTAGGAGAAAAATACAACAGGACCAGGGGTGGAGTGTCTTTGCTGGTCTGTTAACCTCTCGCCAACCTATAGTCTCCATCCTTTTGTGACCTGATAAAGAAGTAAAATGTACCTGTCTATCGAGCAGCTTGAATGTGCCTGCCAAGAGAAGTGAACTGGTAACTATGAAGACTGGAGGACAACTCTGAGAACTGCAACTGCCCAGGAACCAAAAAAGCATCCTAGGCCAGTTGCATGGGAGGGTACGATTTTGTTTGATCATATGTCAGTGCCAAAAGGTGCTAGCACCTTCTAGATTGTGTTGGCCTTACATTTTAACTGAACATTCATTGTGTTAAACAAAGTTCATCCCTTTCCCTAAAGTAAAGTAATTATAGTTACTGAGTGTTAGTTACTGTGTCATTCTTAACTGGTGTTTTCAAATCCCTCTACCGGACGACCTCAGTACCCTATGAAATGAGGTGCCGAAAGGGAGGAACTTGCATTACCAAAGGAAAAGCTACGGTACTGGGGCCCTTTGACACCAGGTCTAGGAGGCAATACCTGCACATAATGCTGCTCAGAAACCTCACTAAAAGGACTCTCTCAACACACTCATCCCTCTTTTTAGCTGCTGGCTTGTGTGGCAGTTCTATCCCTCTACTTTTAGCCCCATCAAGTATACAACTGATTTTTCTTATGACAGAGCAAAAATATATGTGATAATACATGGTCTCCTAGGATAAAATAATGCAATGTAATATTAATGCACAATATAATAGCAAACGACAATAACGCCCATTAGAGAAACAACGTTATTAAAAACTTACTTTGTCCCTTCCAATTGGAAGCGGCATGGCTGTATACAGGTTTTTCCGACCATCAAATACTGGTTTACGATCCCCAAAGATCTGAGTCTTAAAGTGCTGGACCATGTGCTCAACTATCTCTCTAAAGAAAAAGAATTAAAGTATTGAAAAACACATAATAGATTTAGGCTATATGCAGAACCAAGAGTATTAACATTTAAGCATTTCCTTAATACATAACAGACTAAATAGGCAGGCTGACCATTTACCATGCAACACAATCATATAGATTGAAATAATATTGGTCTTGCATGATTGAATGTCAGACAGACAACTATTGCAACTTTTTTTTTATTACGATTTGACAGAGCCCAATGTATTCTAACATACTGAAATGGAGAAAAGAAAAAAAAAACACTATAGCAATCATTGATTTAATCAAGTATCATGAACCAGTCGAAGATTGTTAGTTCTGCCCGGTACCTGCAGGCATCTTGGGATTAACTAATAGAAATCTAGACTGAAAACAGAACCCCAGGGCGAAAAGTATCACAATTATTTATTGGGTGACACCGAATAGACAAGAGCAAAAGTTCGAGGGGTCTATTATGTTACTCAGAACCCAGTGGTGAAAAACATCTGTAATTCACTTTCTTTTCCATCTATAATGTTATGCATGACCTTGATAATTATCTGTGGGTGCTTTTAACTGGTGTGTCACGGCAGAGTACTAATGGGTAAGTTGTACATAACATGGCCTCTCCTCGCAGTTCTAAATTTTAAAAAAACACGCATTTTCTTTGGCAAAGCAATTTCATCACCCTCTGTGCCATCCTCCCTCTACTAAGGCTGTGTTCTCTGCTCTCAAAAGCCCCGTCACATCAACTTGGTATTCCTTTGTTTCTTACGGTTTCTCAGAATCACGGTATTGGGGCTCAGTGATTACCTTCCAGCGTCATAATGCTATCTTTAAAAATAGCTTTTATAGCACCTTTTTAATAAACCAAAATGCAAAGGACTTTTTTTTTAACTACCTTTTAGAGACATTGATAAAACCAATAGCTCTCACACAAGTGAGCGCAATTAGCTTTGCCAGTGCTCGTTATTTCGTGGCCCCAATATTAATCGAGTTCACTTCAGCATATTAGGAACATTTTGGATTCTTTTTATTCACATTTAACCCTCACATATATCGACAGGTTTCTATTCTCCAAACTATATCTACAGCCTTGTCCAAAATGAACCTTTATTTATTGCACTGTAGTTTCTAATATATTTGGCATTGGGTGTGTACTGGCCTTCCTGGTTTCTAGTTATCTCTTTTCTAAAATATTTGAACTTATAAGAAGACACTAACATAAGTTGCCTTCTCCACGCAACTTTGCCCTAAAAATGTTTATGCCTCTTAACCAATATTCACTTTGGCCTCAATTATTTTATGGTGCGCTTGTAGCTAGCTCCTATTCATCCTCACCTGCCTCAGCTAGATCCATATTTTCGTTGTCAATTTCTTCTTGGAACAGGCGACTAAGTTAGTAATCTTCCCCATTCACCCCAATACCCTACGCCATTGTGAACTAACACTTCACTGCCCACACACAAGCTTTAAAGGCACCTTCATTAAAGTCATAAATCTCAGAATATTGCAGCCTACATGCAGAGACTCAGAACACTTTCATTGGCATAGATGAATAGCAGATCATTACACCACAGCCTATATGAGGCGCGGTTAGACGGAATTCTTGATTTAGACAGAGCATCAATGGCACTTGATACTAGGTGATTCTTTCAATCCAAACAGACATCTGGCAATTGGCCCTAGTGCGTAAAATGGTTGAGAATTTGTCCTTCCAGGCTTGGAGGGAGGGCGGATGCCTCGTCCTGGCAGATTTGTACACGAACACCATCTTCATCACATTTGAACAGGCGCGTGTGGGGTTCGACCTCGAGCAGGGGCAGTATCTACAATATGCGGACTTAGTCTTAAGACGCAGTCTACACTGAAGTCCCGTTTTAACAGGCAAGTAACTTTACCTTCTGCAGTGAGTGGCCCTCTCTACATTTGAGCTCGGAAAAAGAGACACCACAATCGAGAATGTATATATTGTGTAGAAAAACTCATCAGAAGATGCTCAGGGTGAGAAGCAGGTGTCCTACTAGAGTAGGTCATAGCGAAGGACCGCACGCACTTTCAAATTTTCAGCAGTTCTTCAGATTTCTGTCCGGGAAGTGGATCCGAGATTGTTGCTATGACTGACCTTCAAAATAGGAGGAGCCTAATTAACGGTTCCAATTACATAATTTTCACAAGGCACAATTAAGGAACATAGTACACATCTGTACGTCATTAATAGGTTTCTTTACATCAGGTCCAAGATGGGTTAAAGGTCACCGGTAAAACCGAGGCGTAGCCCCTGATGGAGCAGGTAAAACAACATTTTGTAAACCTCCTCTATTTTGCATGAAATTAATTACGTAATCATTCTAAAAATGAACTCGTACTAATTAGTTTGAAGTGAGATATTATTAACCAACCCTTACACCTTGATAAACACAAGAAACACATGGGACTAAAATGCTAATTGCATGGCAGAAATCATTAACTGTGGTACGCAAACTAACTTTAGATTGTGGTGAAATAGAGAATTGCATGATTTATGTTGCCTTTGTGATGGTTTGTGCGTTCTGTAGTGCAGAATGGGGAGTATTATTGCTTTAAATGTTGCTACAAGCTAGGAAAATAGTAATATACATTGGGATTAGAGTGGGATTAAACATTAGAATCTTCATTTCTATTTTTTAATTACTGTTATGTCTGTTTTTGTTTAAGTTGGCATTCGGGCCTGCAAGGCCGCAGTACTTAAGATGGAACTCCTGTGAAGCCGCCATCTGAGAGTGGTGACTTCTGCGCAGAATTGGATGGCTCTAGAGATCTCCAAGTGACCTCAGCCCCTGTACCATCGTGTTCCTTGTCAAGGATAGGAGCATGGAGGGTTGCCAAGTGATGAACGGTGTGAACCACAAAGGGGTCAATGGAAGACCTGTACAAGGATGCTTGCTTGTTATTACTTCGGAACTTTCACCTGTGAACCGAAGGGATAAAATA
The DNA here is from genome assembly GCF_964204655.1 of Triturus cristatus. Classification (NCBI taxonomy): domain Eukaryota; kingdom Metazoa; phylum Chordata; class Amphibia; order Caudata; family Salamandridae; genus Triturus; species Triturus cristatus. Next base: position 216,068,332 of record NC_140587.1, on the reverse strand, counting down.
CATTTTGCGCTTTGCTATGCCAAGTCTCATGGAAAACCAGTTGATCATGGGAAACTTTTGAGAAATTGCAAGTTGACCCGGACTGGCCAATCGGAACAGTTTCTACCCCTAAATTGTTGCATGTTGATCTGAAGTAAGAGGGGGGGGGGTTCACTGGGCTGATCTTCCAAGGTGTTGGGTCTACGTAGAGCTGATGAAGATTTCCATGGTTTACCTTTGGTTTCTTTGATTTTTGGGAAGTTATTTCATCTGATGGTTTGATTATTGCTGTGGGTTGGACAGTTTTATCCCGGAGATTGTAGCAGAGACTTTGAATAATCCTCTGTGTGATCAGAGGGTCGCCAACGTTTGATATTTGGCAACTATAAAATGTATTTCTAAGGCTATGCTTATTTTCCAAAGGTTCAATTTTATTCTTGAACTAAGCCTAATTATGTTATATTCTGTAGTGCCTAAAATCAAATGTTTTCCTAGGCTTTCATTGTGTTTTAGCTGGTTCTAAATCACCATCAACCAGTTCAACTAATTGGTCCATCGACCAAGTGGTGGAGTGCCTTGATGTTAAGGTCAGGATTCTATAGGTGCAGATGTATATAATGTAAAGAAATGTACTCCTGCAAGGTAATAAGGTACCCACATGTCCAGCGCTTTTCCTCCTGTGTACAGATTCGAGTGAGACCAGTGCGTGTTGATATTATGGGCCCCACCAATGAATGAGTGTATGGATGGATGGTTGTGATGACGAGTCTGTGACATAGGGAGAATATGTAAATTTGCCCTTTTCCGCTGGAGCTCCCCAATCTGAGCTATTAGGATCACGGAGTTGGTAAAACAACCCATTCTGAAAGAAGCCCCCTTGTTTGCCAGATGCAGACTATCGAAAACATAATCGCATCATAATAGCACATATAAGTGACTTATGCATTACTTCCAAGAAGAAAACAAGTTACTTACCTGTAACTTTGGTTCTCCAGTATTGGTAACTTTCACAGATTCCCATAGCTTGTATCATTCGCCGTCGTCGGTTTGGGAGCCTGGGTAAATAAAAAATACCATAGCAGTAGGTACAAAAGAGAAAGAAAGGCTTAGGCCTCATCTCATTTTGTAGCATATCCACCTCTTTTGGTAAAATAGACCAAAATAGTACAACAACCTATCAGATTAGCCTCACCCCATAGAACCCTCCTGAGAGTACCTCAGAGCCTCAGATTTTTGTAGCCGTTGTGGAACAATATAACAGAATATGCTAGGCTGAGCTTTCCCAGGGGAGGAGGGTGGGCGCATGGGAATCTATGAAAGTTACCAATACTGGAGAACCCAAGTTACAGGTAAGTAACTTGTTTTCTTACTCCAGTATTGGAACTTTCATAGATTCCCATAGCTTGTATCAGAATAGCTAGCAGTTAGGAAATAAGGAGGCACATTTTGTGTAATAATACATTGTTTCACCTTGCATGTATATCAGCATGAGAAATAAACATTACCAAGCACCAGTCAGTAAACATCATCAGATACAAAATGTGCGAATCAATAACAGGAAGGAGGGTTTGAAGGGAAAGCTCACCGCTCACTGAAAGATTCCTTAGAACAGCCTGTCCCACAGCAGCATCCCTCCGCGTGGAAGATTCCAAGCAGTAATGTGTCGTGAAGGTATGGGCACTGCTCCATGTAGCTGCCCTGCAAATGTCTTTGATTGACACTCCAGCGAACAGAGCAGCTGAAGATGAAAGTGATCTTGTCAAGTGCGCCCGGACCCGCCCTTCTAGGGGCTTACCAGCCGCTTGGTGACAGTAGTGGATCGCGCTGGCAATCCATCGTGCAACCCCTTGTTTTGAAAGGGGAAAACCTTTGCGTGGCGCACTGAAGGCGACAAAGAGTAGATTTCCTTAAGTGCTTGGTGCGTTGGATATAAAATTTTAAACACCTTTGAACATCCAGAGAATGAAGAGACCTCTCCGCTGGAGTTGTCGGTCTAGGGAAAAAAAGACTTCAAAATGACTGGTTCATTCAAATGAAAATCCGAAGGAACCTTCGGGATGAATTTTGGATTTGTCCTCAGGAGTGTCTTTTTTGAACTGCAAGAACGGATCCTTAATAGTGAGAGCCTGAAGTTCACCAACCCTCCTGGCTGATGTTAAAGCGAGGAGGAGAGCCACCTTCCATGAGAGAAATTTAAGATCCGCCCTATGAATTGGCTCAAACGGAGGCCTCATGAGTTGAGCAAGGACCAAGTTGAGCTGCCACATGGGTGGGGGAGGTCTAACTGGAGGGAAAACCCTAAAAAGTCCTTTTAAAAATTGTTTCACGATTCTCGCAGACCAAAGAGAAGGGCCTGAAGATGTTCGTCTGAACCTAGAGATCGCAGCCAGGTGAACCTTGATAGAAGAATGCGCGAGACCTGACTTGGCCAGAGACAAAATGTATAGCAAAATCTGATGAGGAGCAGAAGAAAAAGGATGAATGTTCTGTTGGCAGCACCATAGGCAGAAACGTTTCCATTTTGAACGATAGGTCTTATTCGTACTTGGTGCGCGGGCCTGAGCTAGCACCGCTCTACGTTCTTGAGCGATATTCAAGCCCTGAAATTCTCTGTGCTCAGAAGCCACGCAGTCAACTGCAGAGAGCTCGGCTCCGGATGTACCACTTGGCCCTGGGACATCGTCAATAGAGAAGGAATTGGACGCAGGTGAATTGGATGATCCTGGGAGAGCAGGAGAAGCTCTGTAAACCAAAACTGGCGGGGCCACGCCGGTGCCACTAGAATCATTCTGCAGGGTTCTGCTTTGAGCTTCCTGAGTAGTCGTGGGATTAGCGGAACTGGAGGAAAGGCATAAACAAAGGCGCCTGACCAGGCCATCGAAAGAGCATTATCCAATGATCCCTGATGGGGTTCCCTGCTTGTGTAGAACTGGCATTTCCTGTTCTCTGGAGTGGCAAACAGGTCTATGGAGGGTCTGCCCCAAAGATTGAAAACTCTCCCCAGAGTGCGCTGATCCAATTCCCACTCGTGGCTCAGATTTGAGACAACTTAGCGTTTCCGCTGTTTTGTTGAGGGCACCCGGAAGATGTTCCGCCGAAAGTGAAATTTGGTGACGGATAATCCACTCCCAAATCTCTTGTGCTTCTTTGGACAGCAGAGGAGACCTTGTTCCACCCTGCTTGTTCACGTAATGCATGGCCGTCGTGTTGTCTGTACGGACCAGGATGGTGGATTTCCGAATCCTCGGAAGGAAAGCCTGTAAAGCTAGCCGAATCGCTTTTAGCTCCAGTAGGTTGATGGGGAGAAGACGTTGTTTGGGCCGCCAGCAGACGATCACTTGAAGGTCTTGCAAGACCGCCCCCCAGCCTTCCAGAGAGGCGTCTGTGGTAAGTATGAACGGAGCTGGAGTGACTGTGAAGGTGAGACCCTTTGAGATATTGTCTTTGACCATCCACCATCTGGCTGCCTGTTTCATAAGAGGAGTGATGATTACTTTGTCGTTGAAAGAGCCTTCTGCTTGGCACCACTGTAAATCCAATTGCTCTTGGAGCGGGAGCATACGAAGTCTGCAATGCAGAATTAAGGGAATGCAAGATGAGATTGATCCTAGAAGAGATTTGTATAGGCGAACAGACAGAGACCGTCTTGGTTGCAAATGACGGGCAGAGGTGATCAGTCTTTGCTGTCTTTCTTCTGATGGAAAAGCTTTGCAACAAGCAGTGTCCAGAATAGCCCCCAGAAACTTGGCCGACCTGAAAGGACAGAGAACTGACTTGTCCTTGTTGAGTTGAAGTCTCAGATGACTGAAAAGTTGAGTACAGCTTTCGACTGCTTTTGAAGCTGCCTGAGAAGAAGGAGCTTTCACAAACCAGTCGTCTAGATAAGGAAAAACCTCTAGCGATTGTTTTCTGAGAGACGCTGCGACTGGGGCCAAGACCTTTGTAAATATCCGCAGCGCAGATCTGAGTCCGAAAGCCAGGACCTTGAATTAAAAGTGGCTCTTGGGTACTGTAAAGCGCAAAAACCTCCTGTGGGCCGGGTGGATGGGAACATGGAAGTATGCGTCCTCAAGATCCAGAGTGGCCATGTAATCCCCTGGATTGAGAAGCCGCAAAATGTCCTGTAGGGATACCATCCGAAACTAGAGTTTGAGAGGTGTTGTTACCTCAGGTCTAAAATTGGGTGCCATTTGTCTACGGTCTTGCGAACAAGGAAGAACCGGAATAGAATCCTTTGCCTCGTTGGGACAGAGGTACCGGCTCTATCGCTCCTTTGAGAAGTAGTTGGTGAGCTTCTTGCCGTAGAAGGTGCAGATGTTTGGATTTGGTGGTGCGAGGGGCTCTGGATGGTGGCTGGTGTTGAAACTTCTGTGTATGGCCTAATCGGATGATATTGAGGACCCACCGATCTGATGTTATGAGATGCCAGTTGTGGAGGTATTGTGATATCCTGCCCCCCCACTGGTGTCACAGGGGGCGAAGGAACAGTAGACAGAGCTGGGAAGCCGCTATTGGTGCTTAGAGGAATCTCTCCCCTGGCGCCCTTGTCGTCCTCTAGAGGGTTGGGGAGAGAAAGACGACGATTGGCCCTGTTTTTGGGAATACTGGGGCCTGTAAGACTGAGATTGTTGCGAATAGGAGGAATAGCACTGCTGCTGGTATCCACCTCTGTATGAAGAAAAACCTCTTCCTCTCGCACCACGGAAAGGTACTTTGCGGTATTGCAAAGTCCCAAGGGACTTCGCTGTTTCAGTGTCCTTTTTTATCTCCTGCAGCGCATCATCCACATGCTTTCCAAAAAGCATCTCACCATCGAACGGCAGATCTAGGATTTTATTTTGGACTTCCGGGCGAAACCAGGAGGCCCGAAGCCAGCCTTGCCATCTAAGGACTGCCGCACCTGCCAAAGAGCGAAAAAGCAGTGGTAGCAATGTCCATTGCGCAATCAATTTCCGAAGAAGAATGCGCTCCTTCCTCCAGGATTTTCTTTGCATCAGCCTTCGATCCCTCTGGTAGCTGGTCCAAATACGGAGATAAGTCGCACCACATCTGGCAATCATATCGTCCCAGAATCGCCAAGGCATTAGCAGCCCTGACCAGGAGGCTGGACATAGAAGAGAACCTCTTACCCACATTATCAAGACGCCTACCCTCCTTATCCGGTGCTGTGGTAAGGGGCGCCAACTGATTCTTTGACTTCCTTTGGGCCGCTTGAGAAATTACAGAGTTCGGTTGGCTAACCAGACAAGCAGGACTATCCTTCAGGGTTTTGTACATTTTCTCCAGTCGAGGAAGAACAGGCATGACGGTAGCTGGAGATTTCATTACCTTTATTCCCTCATCCCAGACATGGTCTACAATTTGGCTAGAACAGACAGACTTTTATAAGGCTCTTTAAAATCGTAAAGAAAACATTCCGACTGTACTGATGGTATGGGAAGATCAAAACGTTTGGATGCTCTTTCCATTAAATTGTGAAAGCCCCCTATATCTGCTGGAGGAGAATCCGCAGGATTCGGAGATGGAGAAGCGGGATCCAGAATTATATAGTCCTCCCATTCCCTATCTGGATCTGGGACTGAGATTGTGCCCTGGTCATCATCCGATGAGTCATCATGAACTGTGACTACATTTTGTTGAGGTTCCACTGGATCCGGAACCGGAGCTTGTGGAAGCAGAGGAGCAACAGGAGCAGAAGATTGAGGTGGAGGTACTTGCACCGACTGTTGACCAGAGGATTGAGATGGAAATCTTTTCCTATAATCCAGCAACATGAATTGCAGATCCGCAATCATTGAAGACGGCATAGCCACCATGCTCTGCTGCGACTGTTCCTCCCTAGTTTGCGACCGATATTGTCCTTGGTCTATATAGTAGTCCTCAGAGTCTGAGTCCTGATATTTGACATGTAATTGGGATGGACTATATGCATTCCCTTAAGGACCCTCATCTTCATCTGAAAACTCCTCCTTCAAAAGGAGTGCCGGAGGTAGTGGTGTCACTCTACGAGGAGAAGTCATCTTCGGTGTAATCTGGCATCTTTTTACTGAAATTGCCACACTTTGAATCGTCAACGGTGGAACCGTCGACGACGGAGTGATCGTGGACAGAATCGTCGTCAGTATTATGCTGAAGCTGTAGATGACGTCGTCGACACCATCCTCGTACTCATCGACGTCGAGGTAGTCATCACCGTCAACTACATGGAAACTGGAATCTTAGGTTGCAGCGTCGACGAAGTAGTCGTCGACGAAGGTACTGGAGACGACGAAGCTCTCGTCGACGAGCCCGTCGACGGAGCTGAAATCGACGTGGATTGATTCTTTATCGTCGACGTACCTGATGCTGTTGACGTCAACGGGCGGATTTTCTTGTCTGCTTCCCCCTCAGGCAGGACAGAAGCTGGTTTTTTGAACAGTTTTGGCTTCTCAGAAGGTGGAGGTGAAACCTAAGGCCTTTTTAATAAAATGTGCCTCCGAAACCAGTCCTTCCCTCTCCTTTACACCTCGGTGAGGAGATTTGATGGGACTGCGCCTGTCAGACCTATCAGAGGTCTTTTGTAAGGCTTTGGCAGGGGGGGGGTCAGAAGAAGTTGAAGACCTATCCCTTTTTTGAGATCTCCTCGAAGATGTTGCAGAGGAGACATCATCACTGTCACTCGATACCGGGTCTTTCTGTGACTTTAACTTTTGCAACCAGGTGAGCAAACGTCCCTCACGGTCTCTCAAGGTCTTTGAAGAGAAGGTGATCAGGGTACAAACAATAAATACAGTCCTTATGTTTGTCCTCCACATAAAGCCTCTTTTTTGAACATGTAGCACTGGCTTTGAATGAAAGAAAGTGAATGAAAGTGAATTTATAACAGCGCGAATTGCTGCCCTGAGGCGTCCAAGCGCTAGAGGAACCAGTTGGTAGGGTGGGTGCGGTTGCAGACCGGTAGGGAAGGAGAACTGAGTTTATTGAGGAGAATTGAACAGGTGTGTTTTTAGTTGTTTGCGGAAAGAGGCGAGGTCAGGGTTGGATCTCAAATGAGAAGGGAGGGAGTTCCAGATCTTGGCGGCGTTGAAGGCAAACATCCTTCCACCCGATCTTGTCCTTTTGATTCTAGGGACTGTTGCCATAAAAGCCTGGCTAGATCGCAGGTCTCTGCCTGGACGATACTGGCTTACTAGACTACGAGTAATTAGGGGTCCCGAGTCCCAAAAGGCCTGGTGAGCAATACACATTGCCTTAAAGGTGACTCTCTTACGCACTGGGAGCCAATGCAGGCTGATCAGTGCCGCTCTAACTGGCAGTCTGCTTGGGATCTGTAGCAGAGTGCGGGCAGCGCAGTTTTGTACCAGCTGTAGTCTCTTTAGTGTGTACTCTGGTGCACCCAAATAGAGGGCGTTGTTGGAGTCTAATCGTGACTGTATCAGGCCCTGTACGGCCATCTGCTTTGCCTCCATTGGGAGCAAAGGAAGAACTTTCTTCAGTGTCCTGAGCAATCCAAAGCAGATGGCTGAGAGCTTTGTGGCCTGGGTGTTAAGTGAAAGACTCCTGTCCAGCCATACCCCTAGGCTTTTGATGTTATCCTTCGGAGCCGGGGGGGGGGGGCCTAGACAGGTGGGCCATAGTGAGTTGAAGAAGGTGGGATCAGCCGGGCCCAGGAGTATAAGCTCCGTTTTGTCACCATTGAGCTTTAACGATGACAGAGTCATCCAGGCCTTCACCTCCTCCAAGCATTTTGTTAGTCCACCTGAAAGTGGCTGTTGAGGGTGTCGTCTGCATAGGATAAGATCTTGACTCCATACGGACGAACTACCTCAGCCAGTGGCCTCAAGTAGATATTAAAAAGCGCGGGGCTTAAAGAGGAGCCCTGGGGGACTCCACACTTCAGGGGCATGCTGGAAGACACTGTCTGTCCGTCAAACACTTGGAACGACCTGTTACTCAGAAAAGATTTTAACCAGAGCCAGGCCTTGTCCACAATGCCGACATTCGAAAGACGGTTCAGTAGAGTGTTATGACTGACCGTGTCGAACGCCGCGCTGAGATCAAGGAGGATCACTGCCACTGATCCCCCCTGGTCAAGAATTTTCCTGGACTCCTCGATGACCATTAGGAGGGCGGACTCTGTTCCGTGCTTAGGTCTGAACCCTGTCTGAGTGGTATCTAACAGCTGGTTATCTTCAAGAAAGCTAACCAGCTGGAGATTGACATACTTCTCCACGATTTTACTCACCCAGGGGAGCAGGGAAATAGGACGATAATTGCCAAAGTCCAATGGGTCCAGGTTTGGCTTCTTTATCAGCGCTCGGACCATCGCCCGTTTCCAGGCAGGAGGGACGATGCCAGAAGCGATGGAAGCGTTCAGGAGATTTTTGATGATAGGTAGGACAGCCTGAGATGCTAGCAACATGGCTTCTGTTTTTCTCCTTGTCAGACATCCTGAAGAACGCTGAAGAGAAACAGTTGAAAATACAGAAGTTGAAGAGAAATCTGAGCAGAGCTCAGTGGAGACTCCCTTGCACAACGTGCGGTAGAAAATCAGAGGCTCTGAGGTTCTCTCAGGAGGGTTCTATGGGGTGAGGCTAATCTGATTGGTTGTTGTACTATTTTGTTCTCTTTTACAAAAGGAGGTGGATATGCTACAAAATGAGATGAGGCCTAAGCCTTTCTTTCTCTTTTGTACCTACTGCTATGGTATTTTTTATTTACCTAAGCTCCCATTCCGATGACAGGGAATGATACAAGCTATGGGAATCTATGAAAGTTCCAATACTGGAGTAACACTTGCCACCTAGACCCTACTGAGTACAGACAAAACATCCTCACATATCCAACACAGCTCAGATAGGCAAGCTAGTCTATCAGGTTGCTGACATGAACATCCCCAGGCATACAAAACAAAAATCATAACATAACTAAGTGTTCTGTGAGGCATGCCCTATTATATCAGCATATGCAGCATATGTAAAGCTAGCTGGCAGGTCATCTGCTTACTTCCAAAGCCATAACTAAGGAAACATCTACGTAAAAAAGTAAGCAGTACTCATCAGTCCAAAAATGGCACACATGCCGAAAAAATGAAACGAGCGACAGTCTTCAATACCTCACAGAGAACAGCAGGGCAAAAGACATTTGTTAGCCACAATCAAAGCTCTAACAACACATCTAACCCACACTTAAATCAGACATTCCCGCTCTATGACTAAGACATGAATACTTACACAACTTAATCCCATAGTCTTTCTTGCACCTGAATACAATTATATAACTTCACGTCACACAATGGGCAAAACACAGCACACAACGGTTGTCACTAGGTATGAGAGGAAATCTAGAACAGCATGGAAACCCACATCCCAGGAAGTCCATGTTACAAACCAACACAACTAAGAAATGTGTGCTTTATAAATGCCCATAAAATAACTGACAGTAATAAAAAAAAAATAAGCTACCACGCTGAAGCATTTCTTATTGCTTAGGGAAAACCTCCTTCTTAATTCTATGGCTAGTTATGAACATGCATCTTGAAGAAAACAACCTGAAAAGGAAGCTTCCTTCATAGAAAATTCCTTTCCTTTGGACAATTGTACTGCAGCCTTAATCCAAGTGTGACTACACAGACCAAGCCAGCTGCAAAAAAGACTAAATGGAAAAAGGAAGGCGGGAGTTACGCAACACCTCTCAAACAGTTATATTTCTACCATATGTTTGAATGGCTTTACGTTAAAGATGCTAGGGCAATTAATTCGGAACAATGCACTAATGACCGGCAAATCTGGTTCCTAGGAGACTTAGAAGACAAATGAATGGTTAATGATGGAGGAGTGCATATTTTTGATGTGTTTGGCGATTGTTGTCAATGGCTTCACAAACCAGAAAGAGCACATTTTTCTTTGAGGAGGAACCAGTGGAGGAACTGCAGAAAGTGTTCAGGTTCATATGAATTTGCAGGCATTCTAGCCAATCCTTATGAGACCTTGAGATTTCTGGAGAAGGGTGCAATTTGTGGTTGACAAGAAAAGTTTCATACAGACCAGTCTGGGAGTGATCAGGGACTAGATGGTAGTTCCAATCTCAGGCCCTGGAGTTCATGTTCCTGATGTATTGCCAGAAATAACGTATAGTTTACCTGTCGGTGTAGTTTTGCAGCTTGAAGACTTTCTGGATTCACCATGCTCTGCATTCCTCCGCCATCTAGTGGTTGGGTCCGGAATTGTTGTATTTCTTCTCTCTTTCTTCGCGGCCGATGTGGGCGTCGACATACCACCATTTGGTGCCCTTTCGGGACGTCGACGCGCTTCCTACGGAAGCTCCCGCCTTTGGTCGTCATCTTCGGGTTCTTTTTTTTTTCTTTTTTTACTTCTTCTCCTTTAATAGTCTTCCTCCTGTTTTAATAGTCTTCCTCTGGTCTCATCTTACTGGCGGAGGAGGGTGGGATTGCTAGTGAATCCAGAAAGTCTTCAAGCTGCAAATCTACACTGACAGGTAAGAAACTATGCATTTTGCAGCGTGAATCTTTCTGGATTCACTAGCAATCCCACCCTCCTCCGCCTTCTTTAATATGTTAAGCCGAGTAGGCTTTGTGGACACCTATGGCTCCCCGGACCACAGGTTAATAATCACTGTATTACACCATTTAGGTACCATAAAAATGGAAAGAAGAGCAGTTGATGGGCATTTCTTCTAGATTTCTTCTACTTGCACTAGCCAGGCAGCCTTAGCGTGCAAATCAGCCTCGCCGGTAATCAGTTCTAAATGGCTCAAACACTTCTTTGGTAAACCCAAAGAAATAGACCCATGAAAAATGTGACATACCTGCATGTGATATAATAACCTTTTTATGCAATTTGAGGGAGAATGACTAAGTAGCGTACCCCTTAAAATGAAATCTGATGTTTTTCACTAAACACCTACCATCAGGAGTAAACATGAACTAGGTGGCAACCAGCATTTCTACATTTTAAAAAAAGACAAACGAAGATCGGGATCAAGATGTCAAATCTAGCCATGCTAATAAGACCAGAGAAGTCATTCTGTTTGAGAAGCAGAGTTCTGCATGCCTACTTGAGGTCTGGATGACTGTAAGGCCACGCTCTTATCTAATTAACTTGGATCAAAAGGGTAAGAGCAGAGAAATGACTGACCAACACTGGCTTTTTTCCTTTTTATGTTTTTTAAACCTTCCAAAATTAAAGTTTCACTTTCCATCTAAAAGAAAAGGAAACCGTCGTTCATAGATGTAGTCAGGATTTGTTAACTTTGGACTGTGTGAAAAATGTTCTGGGAGACTCGGAGCAACAGTACAAGGACAAGTGCACTGTTTTGGTAAATGAAAATAAATATGCGATTACAATAAGATGGCTGTGAGCATCACATCATGGCCTTACCTGTTAACTCTTCTAGGGCATTTTTCTGGCTTGATATCTATTTCATAATGGTAGATATCAATTTTAGGGATTTCCATTTCAAAGAAGTTTGCCTGAAGCTTGATTGTCCTCCCTGAAGTACCAAAGTCTGGTCGAGGAGGAGGTTTGAAAGTATATCCCTGTGGTGGTGGGGGAGGTGCGGGTGGGGCAAGCCCTGTAAGAAAAAGAAAAGATTTTAGTCTGTGGGAAAACTACAGTTTAGGAGAGCAATAAAGGTTCAGTCAGCATCTACCTATTAGGAAAATGTTATCCTTTCTAAGAGCATTGACGCTAGTATCAGTAGCTGCAGAAATTCAAAGACCGTTCACACTCTACTCTACCTGTGCCCCTTTATATCTAAGATTTCTATTATTCCTTTTGACTCTGCAATTGCCTTTTCCATTAGTTTTGCCTAAAATCTGATCCTCACGCTTTTATCAATCACAAATTGCTAATTAGACATGAAATTATCAAAGGCCCACAAAGTCCACAATCTCAACTTAATCAACCACAATCTGAGAAACTGTCTGCCCATGGTGTTTGTTTTCTTTTCTTGTTTATTAAAAAAAACTTGTCTTTTGACTCTGCACATTTTGAAGAAACTGAAATCAAAGATATGCGCACAGACAATAAAAGGCATAGCAAGCGCTGTCTGTTGCGGGCATATTGTGGCTTACCGAGAACAAAGAGGAGTTTAGGGCCCGCCCACTGCTCATCGTTGGTTGCCTTTCCTTGTTATTTATTTGACTACTCCTTATTCATATCCAATCTTGTGTTTGTCCCTCCCCTAGAGCATTGCCTCTTTACATTCGGTTCGACTGGTTGGCATCGATGCTTACACCGCTTGCTATTTAAGGACTACTTTTTTTTATTTTGTGTGAAGCACTCCATTAGGAGTATATTTGTTTTTGTCTCATCTCCCTCGTGATTATCTCTACCGCTGCACTCCGTGTTTCTCTCTCTTGCCTGACTGCTCCTCCCTGCCCTCCTCCCTCGAGCGTGCCTGTGTACTTCTCCCCAATGCTTTCACCACCTGCGCCCTCCATATTGCTTTCCCCCAAACCAGTGTTGCTTTCGCATCCTTTCCAACCCTTCCCTCCGTAGCTTTCAACTCTCACTGCCACAGAATGTACAGCAAAGGTGTTATTCCCAACTCCCTCCCAACATTCCTGCTTTGACAATAGGCAAGTTTATTTTTATTTTCTTTAACTGTGCAGCATATTAGGAGATAAATTGTGGAGATATAACTCAAGGAAACAAATATTTTCTCAAAATAGGCAGACTGCATATAAACTTCAGATTCAAAGACAAATGCGTATATCACTTTCAAACTAGCCCTTTTTGTGTTGTATGTTTGATTTCTCAGCATTCAGCTACAGACAGTGCTCGGTTATCCAGGTTGCTATTTCTGCGAAGCAGTTGACTAGGTTATCTCTGGTGTCCTCATGTTTTCCTTCAAAGGCAACTAGTAGCTGTGTATCGTCTGCATAGGAGCAGATGCTGAAGCCCCATTTCCTGCAGATCTTAGCGAATGAGGAGACCTAGACATTTTAGAGAGTTTGGCTTAGAAACGCTCCCTGCGGGACACCATAATCAGTGTTTTTAGAGCTGGAATAAAAAAGGTCTATTTGAATTTTTTGTGATCTATTGAGGAGGAAGGAGTTTAACCATTGAAGAGCTTTCGAGTGTAGACCCTTTTCGTGCAGGATTTTCAGCAGAAGATCATGTGATATAGTATCTAAAGCTGCCGACAAGTCCAAAAGGATCAGAGCGGTAGCTTTGCCCTGATCCACCAAGGATACTGCAAGTAGGGTGGCTTCTGTAATGTTCGAGGCTCCCAAGCCAGTCTGGGATGGATCCAAAAGATCATTGGTTTCAAGAAAGTTAACCAATTGTTTGTTGACCAGTTTCTCCAATACTTTTGACAAGTATGGCAGCTGGGAAAATGGTCGGTGCGTTACTGGGCTATGGATAGCCGTACCAGCTTTTTTTAGTAGTGGAAATATAATAGTTTCCGCCCATAAGTCTGGGAATACTGCAGTATCAAGAGATTTATCAAAAATCTGTGTGACAAATGGGCTTAGGACTGATGCAAGTTGAGAAAATATGAAGTGGGGACATGGGTCAAGCAGGGGACCCTGCTTTTACCTCGGTCATGGCTTTTGCAACCTGCTCTTCGGTGAAAGGGGCTAAGGTGCTTAAGTGAACCTGTGCATCAGTGTGTGGAGCTAAAGTTTCCCAATCTAGTTTGCCGGAGATGGCCTGGGTTTTTGAAAGAGCAGTCGACTTTAGAGATTTTATTAATGAAGAAATTGTTAATTGTCTCGCAGTTGTCACTTGATGGGGTCATAGTGTGGGACACACAGGTAGGTTTGCATTGTTCTTACACAATTTTATACAACTCCTTAGGTGAGTTATGATTGTCATTTATTCATTTTGCATAGTATTGTTTTTTAACGCTTTCAAGAGCATTATGATGGATCTTCTGCTCCCCTTTGAAGAGCAGTCTATCGTTTGCTTCTTTAGTCAGTCTCCATTTATGTTCTAATACTTTGTATTTCCTTTTCATTTGTCTCAATTCAGGCGAATACCATTTCTCCGATGGTGTTTTTCTGTTGTTTTACTTCCTATCTTGGGAGCGCACTGATCCAGTGCAAGAGTGATTTCAGAGTGTAGTAATTCAACCTCTGCCTGGGCAGACAGTGTCCTAGCAGTATTTAGGTTATTTGGGAAGAAGTGGGAGGCGAACGAGTCAGGGGTAATATGATTCCATACCCTTTTTTTTGCAAATGGGGCTGTAAGCAAGCCAGTTAGCTTGAGTGGCAGGTTGCAAGAAAAGGCGATCAGAGAGGTGTCAGCCCAGGGCAGGGGTGTAATCTTGGAGACATTGATGGATTCAATACTGGAGAACAGCAGGTCAAGTGTGTGCCTTGCAATGTGAGTTGGTCCTTTAATCAATTGTTTTAAATGCAGTATCTGCATGTCATTTTCCAAATGCTTAGCCGCAGAGTCACCAGAGTTTTAAAAATGAACATTGAAGTCGCCTATAACTAGAAAATTACTGTTTTAAGCAAGATGGGAATAGTTGAGACAGTAGTTTAGTAATTAAATCAGGTTTTATATCCCGGGAGGTTGTAAATAGCTGCTCCTCCTAGAAGTCTGTGGTTGTGAATGGACATTTGAAATGCAAGTAGCTCATGTTTGCCTATGGAAGCCACTGACTCAGGAAGACAAGTGAAGCAGTCTTTGAACAAAATAGCTATTCCCCCTCCCTTCCGTCCCCTTCCACCCCGTTTTATAAGAGTTTACAGCCTGCTGGTAGGGCGGTAGCAATGTCTGGGGAGTTATCATCCATCCACGTTTCAGTTTCAGTAATGAAGGCTAGATCAGGTTTTGAGTCATTTAAAATGGCCCAGATCTCAAGGCAGTGTTTGGGCATAGACCTAGAATTAAAATAGATGCAGCCAGTTAGAAAATATTCCTAGTTTGCTGATGTAGTAATGCTTGACTAACCCATTTACAATGAAAGCATGAAAAAGGGCCCTCCGTATTCTCTGGTGAGGTTTTCACGCATGGTACATCGTTATACTGCCGGGGTTTGGCCAGCTTAAGGAGCATCTCCCTAGAGTATTGGTGGCGGTTACTGGGAGCTGGTGTAAAAGGGGCAGGGTTCCTGGCCCCTGGTACCATTCGGGCTTGCCTTTGGCACACCAGCAGCCCCGTTTATGTAGTCACCCATTACCAAGAAGCTAGAGCGCTGCCCTTCCTACTGCGCTGCTTCCGGTATGGCGGCTTCCCACCCTCCCAATTTCTCTCCAGTGCAAGTAAGTGCAGAAAACTTTCAAGTTTTGCTAACTTTTAAAAATACGGATTCAGAACAATTCAGTAAAAACTTCACATTCTCACCCTGGCGCTCTTCCCCTCCCCCCCCCCAAAAAAACCTTCAGATTCAAATTCAAGAAAACAGTTTATTCAAAAATTTCTAAGCGGGATGCTCAATTTTAAAGTGCAATAGTGCGGAATCAAATTAGGATCAGGAATTGTCAGACTTACTTTCTATGCGCCGTGGCCCCATTTATGTAGTCACCCATTACCAAGAAGCTAGAGCGCTGCCCCTCCTACTGCGCGGGTTCCCGTGACTTCCTGTTGCGCAATACCTCATTTGCAGTATGGCAGCTTCCCACCTTTTCGATTTCCCTCCAGTGCAAGTAAGTGTAGCAAGCTTTTCTAGTTTTGCTAACTTTTAGAAATACGGATTTAGTACAATTCAGTAAAACTTCAGATTCAAATTCAATAAAACAGTTGAGCAGTTCTATTTTAAAATTTCTAAGCGTGATGCTCAATTTTGAAGAGCAATAGTGCGGAATCAAATTAGGATCAGGAATCGGCAGCCAAATCTGCTCCTTTCTCCCATCTGCACACTTGTACCATTGCCGTCTGTCCATGTCTCCCCTTCTCATATCTACTTACTTTCTCTGGTGCCCCTTCCTGCTTTCTCAATGTTGCTTCTCACTCATGGTTTCTGCCACAGTATACTCCAACCTTTTCCTGTGTACCCTGTCACTTACCCTTCCTGTCACCGTCTCACAGAAAGTTCTGAATCAAGCTCATTCATTGTTGTATCTCTCTCCTACTGCCCAATTAGACAGTTTTACTCTTCCTGCCTGTTCGGGCACTTTCTCCATTTCCTCCAAATACTTCCTCTGTCGCTTTTGCCTTATTCCATTCCCCGTCTCCCATCTACTCTCTAGCTCATGCAAAGTATCCAATTGTGAAAGGTATTCAATTCCACGCAGAATATTTTACAGACCACATTATTGTAAGATTAACAAATGTTTTGAAAGGTTGTTCTATTAAGCTATCAATGTACTGTATGTCATTTATAGCATTCAACATTTATGGTTACCTTAACTCCAATAATATGCAAAATGTGAAGGCCTGGGAGGTGTTAATGGTCCATCAGATACAGTCCCTACCTGAATGTGAAATCCTAACATGTGACGTTCCAGAGATTAACTTAGTTTGATACTCCTAATTTATATAGTGTGATTTACGGTGTGATAAGCCCTACTAGAAAGCAACAAATACGTTCTTTCAGGGGTAAGAAACCTCACCCACCAAGGTGACATGCCTCATCATAGGATTCTTGTCCCATGCTAGGCGGGCGGTGCAATGCCTAGTGAGAACCTCAAAGGGGGCTCTATTGGCAGGATCTTTTCACGGTCTGTGTTAAGTGATTGTGTGTCCGCGATAATAATGGGTATAGTGTCTGATGGATCGGAGAATTAGAATGGTCTATATAGCCACACAGGAATTTAGACCTTTATTTATAGGAACTGTGGTAAGATTAAAAACACAGGGGACCAGTTGAACCAGAGGTGTTCTGCGGTCCTTCTTCTAGGGTCGACATGTATAATGCTCTATTGCCTCATATGGTCAAGCAGAGTTTCTTCTGAACGTTTTGGTTGAACTCTACTATATATGATCAGTGCCTAAACTTATACTGATTTTGTGATTCTGATGCACCCAGTACTGTGTGTGTTTTAACAGAGGAGTTCTTCCTACTTGTAATAGTTCACGTGTTCCAAATCTATTCCCCTTTGCTCTTTTAAGATATGAATGAGCCTGCACTCTCAGGTCCACCAGTAGTTTGTAGGGGGGAATGGTAACTTGGCGTACTAGCCTGAACAAGTTATCAGGAGTAGAATCCCATCACAAGCCCTTGATGACTTGTAAATTTCTGTGAAGGACATCTCAGCGGAGCGAACAGATCACAAGTTTGGTTAACATGGTTCTCTTACAGTCCTTTGGGTTTAAATTCCACATTTGCATTTATGCTTTACATCAACAAATTACCTTCTGAGATCAGTTGTTTCTAGTCTCCTTGTGCCTCAGTTCAACTACCTGTCACACACTGCATTTGTAATTATACTGTCCACCTACTGCAGTGAATCACTGTACCGCTATAAAACACATTTTTTCTTTTTAGTTAGTGAAGGACAGCGAACATTATTAGCATTAAGAATTCAAGTCTCTGCAAAGGCTACTTTTTCTTTATATTACTTACACGTGACATCTGTCCCTTTAGTTTTGGCGATTTTGGTACCGCTGCTTTAAAATGGGTTGACTGTTTTTCGTTTAAAATATAATTTGACTTGCATCATCCTAAATATGTGTCTCAATTTTAAGAAAAAGATATGGAATTGAATTATTGTTTTATTCGACAATGGATACCTCAAATCCAATGATCTCTGGGTGCTTATAAGAACAGTTGGTACTTTGTCAAACTGTAATAATTTTTATGGACTTAAGTTGGCTTGGCAGTGACTATTCATTAATTTGGTTATGTACACTGGCAGTGAATATTCGTTATTGTGCTTAAATACACTAGGGCCTGAAGATATAAAAGCTCAGAACCACAAGAGTGCTTGTTATTTCCATCGTGCAGAAAACCTTGGTCACCTTGCCTGAAAAATCTGAGTTTCCATTCATATTGTAATCTTTTAGACTGATAACTTCATTGCATAAGTATCTCTCTCTCTTTGATGTGGATGACAGGACAGTGGTCCTCCAGAGTATGATTCCAGGAGTTGCTCCTTCTTAATGCTGAAGTTCAAATTAATCAATAGTCAGCGTACCTGAAACATGCAATACCTTACATGTTATGTTAAAAATACTTCTAAAGCGCGTGTACACCATACGGTTTCATGGAGCTGGGGTCTAGGGAGTTCTGCCTCTAAGTGATTCATTCATATACCTGGCGAAAGAGCCAGGTCTTTAAAAGTTTCCTAAATTGAGGATATGATGTCATCGATCTGATATCCAGAGGAGGAGAATTCCAAAATTGAGGGTCCAGGACCGCAAATCTTAGTCCCCCCAGTTTCTTGCGTTTAAAGGACGGAGTAGCTAGGAAATTAGGATGCAAAGACCTAACATCCAGAGTGGGAGTGTATCTCTGGACCCGAGTAGATACGAACACTGGGGAGTTGCCATGAAGCGCTTTAAAAATCAGACACCCCCAGAAAATTGGGGCATGGATTAGCAAATTTTACGGCACAAATATGGAAAAGTAGCGGCACAAATGTGGGAATTTTGCGGCATTTTTGCAGCACTGTATTTTACAATTTTTCGACACCAAACGCAGAGATCTTATTTTTATGAGGCATTTTACAACATGAAAGTTTCCACCAAAGCACTGTGTACAGTATTTATGCTGCCAGGTTTATCTACTCTGTGTATCATGCAGTATTTAGGTTCACATTACTTGAGCACTGTGCCGTCATTACTTATAGATTTGTATACATTTTTGGGAGAACGATTTTAATTCTTTCCTTTGGGAAGGCCTATGTATATAATATAAGAGGTGTTTGTATTATCCAATTCTGTGGCACTCATTATGACAAATTAGTCAGACCACCTCCGCTGGAACTGAAACCTGTAAATAAACTGAGTGTGAGTGTTCTGTGCTGCACACGTTTCACTGAATATGTACCCTGTGCTATATGTTGCAGGTTATGTACTTGGCATACCTATGGATTTACTCTGTTTGCCACATAATCACACATGCTGGATAATTTACAGGTTTCAACAGAATCAAACTTTGACAAAGCCCATAGGCCAGACCTTGGCGAGTGGCAAATTTGTATTTGCAAACCTATCTAGTATATGCAAAGGATTTGACAAAAATATAAAGAAGAGGCCCAGCAGCCCAGGCACACCAGCCCACTACTAAAATTCCCCACTTTCAGGGGGTATGTACATGTGACCTGGCAAAGTGTCATCAATCATAGTGCAAGACAGTCAACAGATAAAGTGGCTGACCTATTGCCCCATGCTGTTTGCTATGGTGGGCGGAAGTAAAATATGAATGACGCAAAACAGACTAGTTGAGGAAGAAGGCTGAATGAAAGTCCCTATAAGCATGTAGGCATGATCCAGGCCTATTAAATTTGATTCTAGCTCAAACTGAGCAAATGTTACAAAAAAAAGTCACAATGTCCTTTACAAAGGTTCACTTGTAATCTTTCAAGTGCTGAGTGGTCTACACTGGTATGAAACCGGGATGAATAAGGTGTATTTTTGCATCACGATACTTGATTTGTGCAACTCCTTTTGCTATGTTCCAGTCACAGCAAAGTACCAGATGACGGCATTTACCCGTTATAATATGTTTTTGACCACTTGCACCCAACAATATAACAGCAAGTGAAGAGAAGGTCTGGGAACCTGATTTTTGCTGGCTTCACTTGCAGCGGGAGTTCTCGAATTCTCCGTTTCGTCCTCGCTCAGTCTTCCTTTTCGTTACTGCACAGAGCCACATGGACGTCCTCCAAAATGCCTGGTGCCCAATTGTCACAGCTGACACACCTTGTTATGGCATTCTGGAGTATAGCTCCTCATTTAATCCTGAAATATCGACACTTATTTCAGCTAAAAATTATATTTCAAGACCAAGAAACGTTCTGTCTTGACATATCATTTTTAGCTGAAATAAGAGTCAACAAGAAAGGTGCATTGTTTGACTAGAAGACACTGGTACATTTTCATGGCACCAGTAGCGGTGGAAATCCTGGAAGGATGCAAATGCCATTCATTCCCTACATGGAAGGTTAATGCTTGTCCTTTAAGACTGTGTGGCACTGGATCTGCAGAGCACGATGGATTTAATATAGCACTTACTGCCACGGGGTTCACTTGTGACAATTACCACTATTGCCTTCATTACCAATGGAAGATTTCGAACCATGCACAAAGCCCCGTTACGCGCAGGAGTCAGAATTATACATTATGTGCACTTCATCACAACCAGTAACTACGTCAAACCTGCAGGAATTTAAAACAAGCATTGGCATAGCCAATAGGTCTCGCCTTTGGGAACTTATAAGTGTTTATCCATGCAACAGTTGCATAACTAAATACTTATAAGGTCCCAAAAGCGAGACCTATTGGCTATGCTAAGCGGCCGTGTAGCCGCCGCGAAAGTGATCGTGATCAAACATTAAAGCGCCCGCGAAAGTGAAAGTAATCGCGGTAAAGCACTGCGCGCGCGCGCACATGCACTTTAGCTCTAGGCTGGCCTGGTAGCACTTTATGGAGCCCTCTCAATAAGTCTCACCAGACCAGCGCATGCACTGGGTCAGGCGCGACCTAAAAAGGGGGGGGCTTCTAGAAATTACTGGGACATACGGATTGTAATGTGGAAAACACCAAAATCAGTGTGTTATGCCCAATTTTCTAGGCCAAAACCTGTAATGAGCAAAAATTATCGCACCTACAAAAAAAACAAAAAACAAGAAGTGTCAGATTATATCGTGTTAAATAATCAATGTATGTCAACCTGTCCAGCCCCAGAAAACTAAATGTGCGTTTGTGCATCCAAACAAAACTGGTTCTGATCTACTGTTAAAATGGTCCCCCCCCCCCCCCCCCCTCATTTTTTCAAAATTACCACAACGTGTTTGCTAGTTTCTAAGATAACAAGCATTGGCATAGCCAATAGGTCTCGCCTTTGGGGCCTTATAAGTGTTTAGCAATGCAACAGCTGATGTTTTTGCACCAAGGATATTGTGCTGCATAACTAAACACATAAGGTCCCAAAGGCCAGACCTATTGGGTATGCCAATGTTTGTTTTATTTGGGCTTAGCTACGTTGTATTGCAGGCTTTATTCCACAGCAGCTGTATTTTTACAACATTTAAGGCACAGAAATTGTGGGGGACTAATTCTTCAGAAAGAGAACGCTTTGTATCTCATCTACGAGAAACAATACTTTGGGATAACTAGTGGCTAGCACATTATACTTTACCATTATTTCTTGGACAGAGTATATTGGATATTTTGGGACAAGGGTGCATTGTTTAAGCATATCTGGCAGCACTTTGTGGGACATGGGGAGTAAAATAAAATGTATATCTTCGCACATTATTGCAGAGCACTATTTCTGCAGCGCCATGATGTTTTTTGAAGAAATTTCTGTGATGGGAGAAAATTATTTCTACTTCGCAGCCAGTGATTCTGCAGAGCAGAACATCCATCCAAGGACTGACCTGCATACTATGTACTACTCCATTTATAGCGCCTCTTCTTTTAGAAGCTCCCGCTGCAATAAAGGTTGTCTGTGAAGTGCTCTGCAAAGCATCGGAACCCATTACTGGATGAAAATTATATCATGTGTATCTTTTGTAACTTACCTGGTTCTATTGTAAAACGCTCTGACACCTTTGGGTAAAGTTTGCGCTATATAAAACTGTATCCAATAAATGAATAAAACGGGCAGAAGCCTTGTTAGGCGCCGGGGGGGAATGGGGGGATTATAGGGCGATGCGATAGTGCACTTGGAGACCATTTGAGCTTTTCAAGGAGAAATGGACAGTGATGTGAGAAGTATGCGCTATCAGGGAACCCCGTGTGCGCAGTGACTTACAGCCTGGCGTAGCTGCGCAAACCTTCCGGAATTCGAACCCTTCTGGGAAACTTACAGAACACCACAGTTTAAAAAACATGAAAATACTCTGCAAACATGGAAAGCATCCTTCCTCTATAGAACTCTCAAACTTTATTTGCAATACTGGTTGATAAATACAATACTTTGTTTTTTTTGCAGTTTTTTTTATATAGCGCAAACTCAACCCGAAGATATCGGGGCGCTCTATGCGATCACCAGTTGCGTTGCAGACAGACACATTCATTTTAGGCACAGAGAGATTTGTCGAGATTTACAGGATGTTGAGCCTCCCGCTGAGACCGGAACCGGTTTCTCAGCTTCACAGTCGGCCGCTCTAGCCGTTACACCTCCATTAATAGGCTCTGCCGACACTAGAAACTAGTGCGGGAAACTATCCGCAAGTGCTTCGAGCTGATATTCGTCATTGGGAGGAGCTGCATTAGTTGGAAATTGAAAAAAGGTACACCCTCTGCCCACCTACTAAAAAGAATAATAGCGCAGAGTTCACTACTGATTTCACTTCTTGGTATAGAAAGCGGAAACAGACAACAATAACCAAACCGCTCACAAAGACATTACCGCACACGGGTGCACGCAAACACACACACGTACGTTCTACTAGAAAGTCGTATACCTAAATATATTGAAGTACAGGGCCCACATAGATATACATACAAGGCATAACTACGGCAAAGACATAGGCAACCGCACAGTCAGAGAGGCACTAAAGGCACACACAGTCACACACGAATAAAGACACAAAGACGCAGGCAAACAGGTGAGGGGCACAGGCATCCAATCTACACTTCATCGGAAGCACCAGAAAGCTAGAATTACTCCAGCATAAATATTAATGGGCCTGGGGATATTAACTCACTGTACAAGGTGCGGACAGTAATACTCCTAATTACAGTAAAAACTAGAACTGCCATCTTAAAAAGTAATACTGTACAGTGTCAGTGCTTGGAGATCATTCAAGGGGACTTCCCAGACAAGTACAGAGACTGCACCAGGCCAGTCGCACATGGCTTCAATCTGCCACCAGATTACTTTGTCAGACAGGCTTCACGTTACAAGATACATTCAGACAAGAAGTTTGGAAGTTTAAGGGATAGAGATTTGTTTTATACCCACGTAATGGAAGCATGAGCAGTCAGAGGAGAGAGTTTGCATTTTTATGGCGATTGCAGGTTTCGGACAGAACCACTGAAGGCATCCCGTTTCCTAAGCAGGTCGGCGTTTAAAGACTTTACCCACCTCCATAGCTGTGTGGTAGGTGTGCTGGAGCCAAAGTGTGAAATTCTACCGGGCCATGTTCACCACGTGCACCCCAGACTCTGAGCACATCTCCTGCACGTGCTTCAACGGCACACGGCCTGACAGCGCGCTAACCCTCGCTGCCATGGGAGCAAACCTCCACCCTTAACTCCAAGTCACTTCAAAAACGCGTCGCAGAGGGAGGAGCCTAGCGCGCAACCAAGATGGCCGCGTAGGCTTACGGCTCTCGAGGGCCTCCGCAACCTCCCACGTCTATCCTGACTTAATCCTGGTTTACTTGACGGGCTTTTGCAGATGAACTTGCGCTGAGGTGCCACCCGTTTTCTAAATTCAGATCGGACGCCGGGACCCGGAATGGTTGGACTCCGAAGTTTGCGGCCTGCTCTTGCCTTGGTCCCGATCTCGAGCTGGTGATGTGCCCGGGCACGAAGTGAACAACAGCGGCTGGCTGGGCTTGACCTGTCACGGACCCCGCACTTTCGCTTTCGTTTTCAAGCTTGCTCTTTGATATCGGCCGCGCAACTCTGGTGTTTCCGAGGGGCGCGGATGGCGAAGTGTCTGGCCTGACTCTCGGATTATACATGGGTTGACTGTCGGCGACGGCTGTGCTCAACTGACTTAGCTACCTGGTCCCCTTTTTCCTGGTGCGGGCGGGTGCCGGCCTTGGTAGCCTCCGGATGATGGCGGCGAGACTAGACGGAGACAAGTCGAAACCCAAGTCAACCCGAAGGGGTGCCTATACCCAGGTCAATAACATGGATCGTTATGCGCTGGCAAAGGGATCCCCTGGTGGCTCGCATAAATCGCCTGAGAGGTCTAAGGAGGTCTCCGGCCCATCGTCGGAATTGACCCTGCTGGACGTCATGGGCGCCAGGAAGACCGCTGTGGGTCAGCAGTTTGATACCCTGGCTCATAAACTGGACGCGGTCCTGATCGATGTGAATTTGGTCAGGGCAGACCGGTCCAAAACTAACGAGCGGGTCGACTCCTTGAGTCAAGCGGCGTCGAGTCTAACTGTGGACGTGGCCGCCCTGCAGACGGAGGTCCGTAGGTTGCGGCTAGCCAGTGATTTGACGGACCGTCGACTTGAGGACTCCGAAAGCAGGGCTAGACGGAACAATGTCCGTATCATTGGAGTGCCGGAAAGATCGGAGGAATCTGCTGCGGATCTTTTTGTCGAGGATCTGGTGACCAATCATCTCACGCCCAAGGGACTGAGTAAGTTCTTTGCAGTGGAGCGGGCCCACAGGATTCCGGGTGGTGCGCCCAAGGTGGGTGCTCCCCCGCGGCCTATAATCGCCCGGCTCTTTAACTTTCGGGATAGGGATGCTATCCTTCAGGCGTCGAGGGTTGCCGGGCCGCTGAAGTTTGAGAACTCCAATGTCAGCTTTTACCCGGACTTCACGCAAGCGGTCCAGAAACAACGGCTGGGATTTTCGGGTGTCAAACGGCGCTTGAGGGACATGGAGCTGAAATATGCGATGCTATTCCCGGCGAGGCTGCGGGATGAGTTTCAGGGTCGTTCCCACTTTTTCGACCGGCCGGAGGCGGCTGGAGACTGGTTGGATGCCCTGCCACAGGGACAGGATCGAGACAGTCGGACAGCGGAGAGCGGACGGGATTTGGTGACGCAGGACAAGAAATTGGTTCCTGGTGATGGACTGAACTGGTGATGTTTTGTACCTTGGCTCAACTGGACCCTAGATTGACACATTCTGCCCTTCAAATGTTTGGGGGTTGTAGGGAGCTTATTGGGGCCTTTTCCTCCTTCTGGGGTTCTTTTTGTGGTATATGTTAGGGCGACAGGCACACTGCGAGTTGGG
Organism: Triturus cristatus; assembly: GCF_964204655.1. NCBI lineage: Eukaryota > Metazoa > Chordata > Amphibia > Caudata > Salamandridae > Triturus > Triturus cristatus. The sequence continues at coordinate 216,043,412 of NC_140587.1, read as the reverse complement.
GGGGCTGTTCGGGCTCAAGCAGGGGTGCAGGGAGGGGGGAGTTATGGTTTGGGGATTGTGGGGGAGGGGGGTTGTTGGGGATTGTTTGTTTGTTTCGCAAGGCAATGTGAAGTTCTCTGTCGGGTTGTGCTTTCCGGGATGTGGGTATCATGCACGGGAGTGGGATGGGGGGTAGGGGATTGAGAATCCTTTCGTGGAATGTGAATGGACTTGGGGACAGGATCAAGCGCGGGGTGGTGCTGCAGTTTTTGAAACGGATTTCGCCCGACATTGTTTTCCTGCAGGAGACACACGTGATCGGGAACTCCTTCCATGCCCTAAATAGGAGGGGTTATCGCCTTGCCGCTCACTCTGGTTTCACTTCTGGCTCTAGGGGAGTGGGCATTTTGGTTAGGGCCTCTCCCCCATTGGAAGTTGATGAGGTGCTTCACGATGATAGGGGGCGCTATGTGGCACTGGTGGGGAGATGGGAGGGCAGGATTATCTCGCTTGTTGCTGTGTATGTACCCCCGGGGTTACAGACGGCTACATTTGCTGATTTGGGGCGTTTGGTCCTGGGACTCCCTGGGGAAGTTCTGGTGTTGGGGGGTGACTTTAATGCCGTTGTCTCCGGGTTGGAGGACCGTCACCCCCCCAGGGATCTCCCTAGGGCTCAGGCCTGGTTGAGTGGCTTTTTGGACACGTTGGGACTTGTAGATTGCTGGAGATTGATGCACCCGGGTCAGGCGCAATACACCTTTCACTCGGGGGCCCATGGGAGTCTCTCGAGACTTGATTACATGCTTATGCCGGCGATCCAGGCTGGGATGATTGGGGAGATGCGTCATTTAGCCCGAGGTATTTCTGATCATTCCCCTATATGGTTGCAACTGAGGGTTGTCCCTGGGGCGGAGGGGAGAGTTGCGCCTATTAGCCCCTGGTATCTACGTAACCCTAAGATCCGCGCGGAACTGGTCAAGTCCACGGATCACTACTTTAATGATAATGTGGGGTCGGTGCCGTCGGCCGTCTCCCTATGGGAGGCTTATAAGGTGGTGGTCAGGGGGCAGGCCTAGTCCCTTATCTCCCATGCTAAGAGGTGCGAGAGAGCGGAGGTGGTTCGCCTGGAAACTGAAATAGCTGAAATGGAGGAGGACTTGGAGCGGGGAGTTACTGATGAGAAAGTGCATGTTCTCAGCCTCAAACAATCAGATTATAGAGCGCTGGTTACGGAAGCCGCTAAAGGGATGAGTAGAGAGCAGCAAGGACGACTGTATGATGTGGGGGATAAGGCCGGAAAGTTGATTGCTTGGTTGGATAAGAAGGAGAGAGCGAGCAGGGTGGTGCCCGTTGTGGAGAGAATGGATGGAGTGCGTGTGACTGACCCGGTGGAGATCGTTGACTGCTTTGCGGCCCATTTCCGCGGGGTATACTCTCCGGTCTCTGTGCGTTCGGAGGAGGATTCTCATCTTTTGCTTAGAGACATTACATTGCCAACCCTATCGGAGGCTGATGCAGTATTGATGGAGGCGAATTTGTCGTCAGATGAGATCGCTCTGGCCACCCGCTCGATCGCATCGGGTAAAGCTGTGGGTCCTAATGGTCTTCCCATCGAACTATATAAGTTGCGTCCCGATAAGATAGCGCCGCATCTTCGGGACATGTTTCTCGCGGCACGTGCGGCGGGCTTCCTCCCCCCAGACCAACGCCTCGCCAACATAGTTGTGATACACAAGGAGGGTAAGCCGCGAGATCGCTGCGCCTCCTATAGGCCCATTTCGCTGTTGAATGCGGAACCCAAAATTCTGGCCAAGGTATTGGCTAATCGGCTGGGTCGGGTCGTGGGCGACTTGATTCATCAGGATCAGTCCGGTTTCATACCTCATCGGAATACCGCTCTCAATTTGAGACGGTTGCACGGCGTGCTTGCGAGAGCGGAATTTATACGTGAGCCGGCCATCTTGGCATCTTTAGATGCTACTATGGCGTTCGACACTTTGGAGTGGCCATATATTTGGGCCGTGTTGGCGAAATTTGGGTTCGGCCCTGAGTTCATTGGTTGGGTGAAATTACTATACGCTGACCCTCTGGCTCAGGTGGTGGTGAATGGTAGGGTATCGGCTCCCTTCGCACTGGGGAGAGGTACGCGGCAGGGATGTCCGTTATCACCCCTTCTCTTTGCGCTTTCTTTGGAGCCTCGCCGCCTGGTTGCGTTGGGAGCCGTCGTTGCGAGGCATTAGATGGACGCCGGAGTTTGAAGACCGTGTCTCCCTCTACGCGGACGACATCCTTCTGTATCTCACCTCTCCTCGACAATCGCTAATTGTATTGGTGGACGTACTGAATTCTTTTGGTCGCAACTCCGGCCTGGTCATCAACTGGGCCAAGTCGTGTGTTTACGCCCTCTCGGGTGAGGCCCCCCTCCTGCCACGGGATTGCCCTATCCAGATTGCTACCCTGGGGTTCAAATATTTGGGAATCTTTATCTCCCTTGATCCCGCGGTCCGCTACGAGCGAAACCTTCTCCCTCCAATCCAGCGATTGAAGGCCGACGTCGCGAGGTGGCGCCGACTTCCGCTCTCGCCACTCGGACGGGCGGCATTGTTTAAAATGATGTCGCTACCTCGCTTTTTATACGCTTTGCAAAATACTCTAGATGTTGTGCCAGCCCGTTATTTCCGGGAGGTGGAGGGTCTTCAGCGCCAACTGTTTTGGGACGGGCGGCCGTGGATTGCTCTCGCCAGGTTGACGCTCCCTTGGTACGATGGGGGGGGGGTCGCCCTCCCCGATATTAAACGATACTATTGGGCGTCTCAGTTGGCGTCGGTGAATCACGGGATATACGGTCCTGCCTTGAATCCGGCCTTCGAGATGGATAAATTTCTGCTCCTGGGCGGAGACTATAATAGAGCGCTGTACTCGGTGACCCCGGACACGCGGTTGACAGGACCCACGCAGGTTGCGGTACGTGTGTGGCACGCGGCGAATGCTGCGATGGGGTGGAGGGATCGTTTGACTCGGGCGACGCCGTTGTATGCCTCTGCGCGGTTGGGCTGTTTGTGGAGATCGAAAGGCTTTGAGAAATGGGATATGATTGGTATATGTAAGGTGGGTGATCTTTGGGCGAAGGGGTCATTCAAAACGTTTGAAATGCTTAAAACTGAATATAAATTAAATGATAGAGAGTACTTCCGGTATGCTCAAGTCTACCATGCGCTATGTTCGGCTTTTCCAGACGTTGCTGCTATCCCTGAGTACTCCCCACTGGAGGATAGTGTGTTGGATGGCCACGTGCCCGACAGCACCATCTCTCTGATTTATAAGAAACTCATTAACGACCGCGCGGACTTGCTGCTCCGTCTGCGGGAGGCATGGACGGGCGATGGCTTGGAACTGGACGATGAGGACTGGGTCTCAGCGGTGGCCTCCCCGAAAGAGGTGGCGATCCCGGCCCGCTTACGATTCGTACAGCTAAAGATCCTTCATAGAGTGTATGTCACTGGGCCTGGTTTGCTGCGCATGGGTTACTCGATGGATGGACTGTGTAAGCGGGGATGTGGCCTGTCGGGTACCTTTCTCCATATCTTATGGGAATGTTCGGAGGTTGTACGATTTTGGAACGGTATCCACACCATAATGGAGGAGGTCACGCACGTTGCTCTGTTGCCAGAGGCTAGGAGGTGTTTGTTGAATGTCTGGGAACCAAATGATTGTAATGCGGCACAGACGCAGTGGGTGACCTTGGGGTACATGGTGGCTAAGCGTAACATTGCACAGCTGTGGGGCTTCCCGAGGCCGCCCACGATCGAGGTATGGAAGGAGAATATGGACTGGTGTATGTTCAGGGAAAACACGGTGTATGTGGCGAGAGGCAAACCAGGGAAGTGGACTAAGGTATGGGGTCCATGGAATTTATATCGAGGACGTATCTGCACCCCGCCTCTGCCATTAGAGATCGATATTGCTTTGTCCCCCTAGCCACGCATTCTGCGGGATGGTGTGAGGTGTGTTCCATGCTTTGCTCTCCCGTTGCCCCCCTCTACCGCTTCCAGACAAGAACTGCTTTGGACACTGTACATTGTTCCCCGTCCTGGGAAAAGCACGCTACTGTTTCGGACTCTCATTGCCTTGAGTGTGTTTTATATTTAGTAAAAAATGAAACTGTTTATTCCGATTGCTATTGGCCTATGGCCGCGGCCTGTTACATGTGCTTACGAACTGCCGGGAGCTTTGCCTCTGGTTCAGTTGAAGGTGTGTTGTTGCACTTCGGACCCTCGGGCTCCATAGCGGCCGGCCCTGGTGGTTGTAGGCCCTTGTCTGTATTTTATTGTGTACCAACGGTTTCAAATAAAAATTTTAACAAAAAAAAAACTGCGTCGCAGATTGTTTTGGCGTTTTGTGCAGTGTAAAATGTACCTCACAGCTGCCAGTCTCAGCTTTTATTTAGAGACCACGCAAAGATACAGCAATGGGAACAGAAGCGTCTGAAAATATAAATGAGGTCAGGCACACACGGGAAGAGCTCTAAACCAGCAGCGCAAGAACATTCAATAACAAGCACGCCACAGCGAGACATCTGTTTTGCATTATCGCGCACGCATCTGTGCACGATAATTGAAAACAGACATGGCCCGTGCAGGTAACCACAAGCAATAGGCCGTGGGCAGAGCAAAGGCGGGACATGCACCCACCTTTGCCCAATTGTGTGATGTCTTTCTTAGAAAGACGCACGCAAAGCCCAATAGCCTGTGAGAAAAACAAAAACACACACACACAAGCGTGTGGTGAGCTTTCTGAAGCCCCTTATAAAAAGTCTTGCAGTGCAACACATGCGCTCTGCTCTAGGCTCGACCTAAAAAGGAGGTGTGATTTTTTTCAACGCTTCTTCTTCACCCTTTACCACAAGGCTATTTGCCATTTACTGTGCCTTATCCACAACACTATATGGACACACACTATCCTGAGTACTCACGGAGCCACCAGTTGCACACAATGCATTCCAGAATGCGAAAGGCATTGGACCGCATTCCTTCCTTCCATCTAGGCTGGCGACAGATTATTCTAGCAGCCTGATTTTGCACCAGTTGCAGTCTTTTAATATCGATATGCCGGTATACCAAGATTAATCTAGCAGCCTGATTTTGCACTAGTTGCAGTCTTTTAGATTGATATGCTGGTGTACTAAAGTAGAGTGAATTAGTGTAGTCAGTATGAGAAATGACTAAGGTAAAAACTACTTGGGTCAAGGCTTCTGTAGTGAGGAATCTGATCTTCCGGAGCAGAAAGAAGCAGGTAGAGGCCACCCTCCCAATCTGGGATTTCATAGACAGATCACGGTCAATTGTAATTCCAAGGCTTTTAGGTGATCTAGCTGGAAAGGGGGGGGAGGGGGGGGGGGATTTCCCAACTCATTCGGCCAGAAGTTAGAATTAAAGGGGCTCGAGGGCCCACCAATTAGGACAAATTCTGTTTTGTCTGGATTTAATTTCAGGTGGTTACTGTTCATCCAGCTACTTATATGTCACACAGTAGATTGAAAGTTAGTGACGGAGGCAGCCGACTTGTCAATGTCAAAGATCAATTGAAGATAGTCACTATAATTGAAAGTGCATACCTACCTTTCGCCTAAGGATTGAATAAGAGGATAAGAGTACAAATTAAAAAGGTGCAACGACATGGAGGAGCCCTGTGGCACCCCACATGTCAATTTGACTTTGGGGGTAGAGAATTGGGCGAGGTACAGCTTGGGAGCGAGGCTCTAGAAAAGACGCAAGCCACTTAAGGGCCAGGCCCTGTAACCCTGCGTTACTGACACAGTCCACCAAAAGTTAATTATCGACCGTGTCGAATGCTGCAGAGAGATCGAGAAGTACCAGGGCCTGCGTGGTGCCCTTGTCTGCCCCTTTCATTAGTTCATCTAGAACCCTCAAATTAAAAGCCTCTGTAGAATGTGAAGGTCGGAAGCCCGTCTGGTGAGGGTCAAAAAAGTGGGACTGTTCAATAAAATAGCAGAGGCAGTTTGCAATGTGAGCTTCCATGACCTTGGCCAAGAAGAGAAGTAAGGAAATGAGGCGATAGTTTGTAAGGGCTAGAGAATCTGCCTCTCCTTTCTTCAAGATGGGAACAATTTCTGCTTCTCTAAATGCTTTGGGAACTGCCCCCTGAATAAGGGAGTTGTTCAATCGCGAGAGAGGAGGGTCAGGACATGTAAGGAAAGCTTCTCTTAAGATGTGCGGGGGCAGCAGTCCGTCGGGCGAGCCAGATCCGACCTTCATTAGAACGTTCGAGAAGACATCTCTGCTGATGGAAGATGTAGATACCATCTTCCAATGCTAATTCAGAAAAACTCTGAAGTAACGAGGAACTTTTTCTCTCGAGAGGCTCGGCGACTTTAAGTTGGCGAGTGCTCGTGAGAAAAAAATAGAACGCTAGACTACTCCCGGCGAGATTTTTGACCGCGGCAGGTTGAGTAATCGGTCGCTCGTGTTGTGGAAGCTACCGCTTGAGTAGAAAGTCTACATGAGCAGCAGAAAGCAGCAGCGCCCACTGCCGTTTGTGCTGATTTTACAGCGCAGGACAAACTCCCGGTGCCAAAAAAAACAGTACCAGCATCATGACTGAACAGACTGCGCTGCTGGCGGAACTCAGCGGAGCACGGCAGAGTTTTTCCGGCACTTCGTAGATTTCTGCTGAGTAAAACTCAGAATACTCAGAGCAGGCTTAGTGTTGTACCTCTGGTACCATGTGTCTTCCCACACAGTGGAGTAACATCAGCCACCGCAGCCCCCGCGAAATGGGGGAGCAGCGCTACCTCAAATGATTATTTGCAAACGTGACGCCCCCATTAAACGTTACAAAATTATGTGAAACGAGAATCTGCTGTAGTCATTCCTTTGCAACAGAGAGTTTACAAAATGTACTCATTTCCTGCAGATACAAAATATAGAACCGCGCAACATCATTTGCTGAAATTTAGCTGTTCTGGTTAACTCCAAGGCAGATTCTGCCTTTCAAGTGTGACCATAATTCGTTTTAAAGGAGTGTGGAACTTTCATTCAGCAATAGCTTCTCCGGCTAGGGTAGCTGCTAGTCCTCAATGTCATGTCTTCCACTTTAGATATTTATTCACCAAGGAGGCTATTTGCAAACATAACAAACTTTGAGTCATTTATATGTTTAATTTACTCTTTTCATTAACTTTACTTCTTTGGCTATTCACAAAATCAGAGTGTAAACTTACTCAAAAGTGAAGACATACATGTGTCCACCCCCTGCAATAACGGTGAAGCCAAAATTCCTAGTGTAATTTACTACTTTTAATTAATTTTATACATCCTTCTTAATCACTATTAATGTATAATAAACAATATATCTTTTTTTTGTTAAGGTGGAAAAGTATTTTTTACATAAACTTCCGAAAAATAATTACTAAATTAGTATAGTTAAATTATTTAAAGATGTGTTTTAAAATTAAGTTATAAGTGCTGTAGTGTTTTTGTTGTGTTCTTTATTTAAAACAAATACATACAATTAAATTACATTCTTAATTAACAAAAATATTTTTACTAATTTATTATAAAGTTTATTCAACTTTTTAAAACTGTATCTGCATTTACCATGGGGAGATCGTTGGGATCTCCCTAAGATAAAGTTTGGGGGAAAGTAAAAATGTTACACACAAATTAAATACAAAATTAATTTTCAATCACACCAAAATCTGTGCTTATTTAGAAAACTTAGTTCTACTGATAAAATTGTGGAGCACCTTTTGGGACCCTCTCTGTCGACCAGCGCAACCTGAACAATAATCTATTGCTGATAATTTAAGGAAGCAGCTTTGTGAAGTTATTATGTGCTATTAAAATCTGTGAAATTGAAGCAAATGTATAGCGGCTGTGTTGTGAAAATAACAATGTGGTTCGGGTAATGCCAGTAACAAACTGTAAATAAACTATGTTTATAAATGATACCGTAGGACAGGTGGGCGGAGAAGAGATTGTAACATTGTTGACTTTGCAAAGCTTCAAGAAGGAATGGGTTTCTATTACAGCACCTACAAGCAGGGGCGGCTCTAGGCTCATGGTGGCCCTGTGCAGGGAGCGTAGGTAGGGGGCCCCGGAAGAGGGGGTCCGGGTGGGGCGGAGCTCAGGAAGGTGTTTCAATAAAACGTCCAGGGAAGACCTGGCTTGGCAGTTCAGGCTGGACTGTTCCCATAAGGAACAGGGTCATGACTAATTTGCATATGGCTGTGTCTGAACTGGGGTGGCGAAGTGAGCTAAAGAACGATGATGGATTCAACCCAGATCTGTGACTAGGGTTGAGTGTCTGAAAAGATTCAGCGTTCCGCCCATCATCTCCTTGTGTTCGCCCTACATTGGCATGGTATGCCCAGACATGGGTCCTATGCTCACTTTGTCACTGGATTCAAGCTAGCCTGGCTGATGAGGGGTGTTAGCCCTAAACCAGTCCCAGGATGCTTGTTTCTGGTCCAGGGAAGACCTGGCATGGCGGTTCGGGCTGGACTGTTACCATGAAGAACAGGGTCAAGACTGATTTGCATATGGTTGGGTCTGAACTGGGGTGGTGAAGTGAGCTAAAGAACAATGATGGATTCAACCCAGATCTGTGACTAGGAGTGAGTGTCTGAAAAGTTTCAGCGCTCCGTCCATCATCTCTTTGTTCCACTGACATTCCAGGGCCTCAGGTATGAATCCACCTCAGTTGGATTAGGAAGTTGCTCCCTTCATACATATGGCTGTCCAAAGACCATGACCACAGGGGTGTCACACAGGCCTCTGAAGCCCCCGTCCCCCCGTTGCGGGGGCCCCCTAAGCATAGTACTCTGGTAGAGAGATCTCCTGATTGAGCCTGGAGGAGGCCCCTCCACGTCCCTTGCAGGGGGCCCCCTCAAGTTTCGTTAAGCTACTTCATGAGCAGCCAAGGCCAACTCCTGCATGTATGTGGTACACTAGGACACATGTAATGACACATGTAATGACACACAAACTGAGCCTCTTGACCGAGCTATACATCTGTAGGGCTGCAGAAACTAGACACAAAACAACAACAATTCTGGGCCCAGGGTCCGACCCATCTACAATCCCTTCCCTTTAGTGGTATCACGCTAAAGTACAAGAACATTGATATAGACAATGTTATCCTTCGAGAGCTATGGGAGCTTGAGAAAGTCTCAGATACTTTCACTTCTCTGACATTCTCCTTGGTGCTTTATTGATATTGCCTAGACAATAGCTTGGGACAGGAGTACACCTGGTGCTATGATCTGTCTACTTTTTTTGCCTTGGCTTCTCAGTGACCACAGATAAAAATTCTATATTCAGAGGTATGAAGCCTCTGTTGAGAAAAGTACTGTATTGGGGGGAAATACATAATTGTACATATTGTTTGGGGCAAAAAATATACGTACATTTATATATTAAAATTGGGATATTGGGCGTTGTGTATACCAGTGAAAGGGTGTTCTACATATACAGGGATACATGGATTCTGGAAAATGTTCTGGGATACTGGACAAATCGTTTATGTTGAGCCAGAATTTTTTAATATTTTATCCTTGGTCTATTAACAGGGTCTGATTTTCTGACCCAATTCATTTTATATTTCAGTTATACTAAGGAAGCTGATTGCTTTCATACATTTATGTAGCAGATTAAACACATGAATGTCACAGACCAGGAGAGCCTGACCCCAAAATCTCAATTGCAAAGTCCCGTCACTGCTTCTAGCACAAAGGTCATTAACTAAAGAGAGCATTGGGCCCGATATAAGAATGTCCCAATAAAATGAGTTAATGTATTAAAAAATCAGCACAAGATTGTCACACGTTAATTTCCCAAACAAGCCACAATTCTACAAAGCTCTTTCATTTCCCTTCAAATAAAAGGTCCAGTTTTCTGCTATCCTGCACCACACGACATTAACTCACTCTGCTTTAAAACACTTTCCACCAGGGTAAAATGTTTTCAGATGAAGAAAAAACACACGTGGATTTTTTACATTGGGTCAAATTTCCGCAGTGCTAAAGACTAGCTATGTAAAGTTACCCATTAGTAAAATAAGAATCGCGTAATACGCCCCGTAGTTCAGCTGGTGGCCTGCAGCTGTTCCACAGCTGGAAATAATGGTGATTTCCAACAAGCAGTGAATCTGCTTCGGTTCGTTCGAGTATTTGCAGATGTTCTATTTTTAAAATCATATTTATCGTTTTATAATAAATAAACAAATGCACACATCACTGACATCATAGAGACAGCTTCACAATAAAGTGAATCGAGTCGGATACATGTTTCTTGCTCTACCGTAGAACCCGTCAATGCGACTCTACCTACAGACATTAGGGTTGAGAAACATGTCCAGTGTCGGACTTACCACGCACCCCGTCTGCAGCAAGCACAGATCCATGCAGTCCCCATACCGCGTAGAACACCTCTATAGCATGTCTTTACAAGTTCGAAACTGCCCCTAATCTCAGAATGTGGGCCACTTTTATAGCTGTCTAGTTCACTATTGGGGGACACTTTAATTTTGGTGCCTGGGCCTATTGTCTATCCCAGTCCGACCCAGGACAAGCCACTGTACCCGCCGGATAGCCTCGATCACTCAGTATGCTTGATACCATTGCGCGCCTCCTCCGCCTGCTCCCCCGCCCGCGCACACACACGGCGCGCGCCAGGCCCACCCTCGCACAATTTACGAGCCTCAGCAGAAACCTCGGGCACCGTCTCCAAAGACCCCCGTTAGACCCGCAGAGAGCCCAGAGGCAAGGGAGCGTCGAGAAACAGGCCGCTCGGGTTTAACAGGAGGCCGCCAAATCCCTTCCAGGGGCCGCCACGAATATGTATTGTATCCGATTCCTCGTGGCGGCCCCTGGGGTTTGGCGGCCCTGTGCAGGTGCACAGCTTGCACATGCCTAAGGCCGCCCCTGCAGTAAACGAGAGGCGCGTGCACGTGTGAAATAGTGAGATTCAGTAAATAGTTGAATGTTTCACACAGTTAAAACTTCAATGAGTGAGTGAATCCGCGGATAAACGAATCAGTGAACGAGTGGATTAATTAACAGTGAAAAGTAAACCTGTCAATAGGTCGCTGAGTCGGTGTGTGTGCAGTGCTCATCGCAATCTTAAACGACTAAGTGAATGCAGCGTATGCCCACTAAATGCATTGCTCAGTGGCTTTAGTCACTGAAGTCATTTCACTATTTACAGATGTTTTCTTGAGCGTGATCCCTTCCCACCCGGGCTCCCTGTTACTTCACGGGTCGCTGCACAAGAAGGTACACATGTAGAAAATATGGCATATTGAGCAACGGGCAGAGGGGTCTACAAAGCGACTTCCAGTCCTGCGCTGTGAATTCATCCTCTAATAATGCATTCTGGGAGCTGTAGTCCTGCTTCAATCCAATTCTAAGTTACTCAACTGATAGCCAGATTTGTAACTGAAAACCCCCAGGGCCCTGACAGCATGCAGTGAGTGGATAATTCCACTTAAACCTCAGTTTTTCTTAAGCTATGGGGGCAGGGGGCCTTCCGGGAGGCGAAGTAGCTGCGTTGCCGAATTTACCACGTTTATTTTTGATCTCTTGGCAACCAGGTACACAAAGTCTGGTGCTGACGCTCACACGTCGCATCAGCGTTTATTGGCGCCATTGGCGATAACAAGCATTTGCAATGCAATAGGTCTTGCATTTACGCGAGACCTATTGCATTGAAAAAGATTGGCATCACAACGGGAGGGAGGGCGGGTGGGAGAAGGCATGGACAACGGGAGGCAGGAAGGGGAGATGGCACGGACAACGGGGAGGGTAGGAGGATATTTTGAAGGCACGGACAACGGGAGGGCGGGGGGGAGGCAAGGACGAGGGGGGGGGGGGGTGAAGAAGGCACCATAGCATGTAGTGCCTGCAGTAGAAGAACCTCATTAACGAAAATAGTGCTCAGTCTAAATAACACGTACTGTGTAACACTTGAAGTAAAGGAGCCAGTCGCCACGGGAGGTGACAAATGAAGAGGAGGCGGTACTAAGGAGGGATTAACAAGCCTATCGATGAATCAGAAGCCAGCATTTAAGACACACAATGAAACAAGCCAATCGCAAATATGGGCGGACAGTGGCCGGAGCTTCTATTCACCAACTCCTCTACAATAAGCCTTGCAGAGCATCGCATGCGCGCTAGCTCTAGGCTCGACCTAAAAAGGAAACCAAATAATTAGCCTTCCCTCTCAAACAACCGTAGGTCTCGTCTGAAGATCTGACTTCAAGTGTCTCAAATAACACCAGACTTAAATCCCAACTCTTGAATTATTCAAAATATGTCCAAAATAGATACAAGTCACTCTCCCAGACACCCAGGCCAGGTAAAAAGGAGTACTGAAAACTCCTTTTCCTTACCCAAGACTGATGCAGCTTCATCTTTAAATCTACAAATGACAATAAGCAATGTTTCAGATCCACCTAGGTCTTTACTGACTTCAGAAAACAGTTGTAGAAAGTGCCCCTTTTTGCATGGTGTAACCCCCCCCCTCCACACTTTTTGCCTGACATCTGATGCAAGCTGATGTGGTGTGCCCTGGGTCCCTGCCAATCAGGTTCCCAGGGCCTGCATTCTTTCCCAAGACTGTACTTTTGCATCCACAATTGGCACATCCATGGCAATAGGTAAGCCCCCTGTAAAAGGTAACATGGGTACCAAGGGCACTGTGACCAGGGAAGGACTTTAAGAGCTGAAGCACCTATTGTGCCACCCTTAGAGACCCTGCACCTTAACACACACACAGCCACTACAGGCTGCGTGTTTTGGTGCAGGGAAAAGTTAAGAGTTGACATGGCACACATCCCTGTGTGCCATGTCTGCAATCTACTGCCTGAGGACTAGGTAAGACACCACTCTAGCAAGGTGCACAAGCCCTGAGGTGAGGGGACAGAGGTATGAGCCTTGTACCCCTACTATGTCCAAGTCCATTATTAGACATTGTAAGTGTAGTAATGCCATATAGAGTATATGGTAATAATAGGAGGGGATAATCCCCATAGTAGTTTGCGGACTATACATTTTCAATATGACCGATATATTGTCTTAAGGAAAAAACTTTGTCAGTAGAAAAGATTCAGCTTCTTTTTTGAAGGAGGTAGTAGAGGAGGTGAGGCGGACATCCGCTGGTAAAGAGTTTCATATCTTGGGTGCAATAGCCAAGAATGCTCTGGCACCCGTTTTCTTTTTGTGAGTACGTTGGGGTTCTAGCTTTTAAGTCAGGTAGCTGGGGGTATTGAAGTGTAACACCTTACGCGTCTTGCAGGCAATTTTCAGCTGGATTCTTGCCTTGTACGGTAGCCAGTTTAAAGATTTTATATCTGGTGAGATGTGTGTGTTTCTTTTTGTTCCAAGGACAAGTCTGGCTGCTGGGTTGAGGGAAGCTTTTCAATGGGCCAGTTTGTATCGAGGTAAGCCACGTGGTGTGGCACTACCATAATCCAGTCTGGGTAACACTAGTGCTTGGACCGTTTGTTTTAGGTCTTCTTGTAGTAGATAGGGTTTAAGTTTCCATAGAATGCTTAGTTGGTAATTCGCTCCTATAGTGGCTGCGCTGATGTGATCCTGCAAATGTAGGCGTTTGTCTAATGTGGTGCCTAGTGATCCAGCGGAGCCTATGATGTGGGGAGAGCAATTGAGGGCTGTATGACATTTCAACCAAAGATCAATTTTTGGGCTGTGTTTCGGTGGGGAGATGAGAAGAAATTAGGTTTTGGCAGTGTTGAGTTTGAGATCGTTACCATGAGCCATAGGTGTGTGCTCTGTAAGATGGAATTGAGGGATATGATGTCCTCTGGGGAGGCGATTTTGAGATACAGCTGCGTATCATCAGCGTGCATGTGGTATTGGATATTAGATGATTTTAGGAGGTAAGCCAGTGGCTTAAGGAATAGGTTAAATAGAATGGGAGACGGAGGAGAACCTTGAGGAACGCCAAGCGTAATCACATGGGACTTCGAGATTGATTCATTTTGACTCTTAGGGATCTGTTTTGGAGGAAGGAAGCGAATCATTGTAGTACGACCCCTGATAGGCCCATCCTCTGTTCCAGTAAGTTCAATAGATTTTCATGTTTGACGGTATCAAAGGCAGCCGACTAATCAAGCAATATCAGAAGACATGATTCATTCTGATCCAGCATTTTTAGTATGTCATCCACTATATGAGTAAGTGCAGATTCGGCGCTGTGATCTTGATGGAATCCGGACTGGTGTTGGTCGAGGAGTTGATATGTGACTATGTGGTTGCATAGTTGACTCTAAGCACATTTTTCTAAGAGCTTTGCCAGGGTAGATATGTTGGAGATGGACCGGTAGTTGTTAGGATCAGAGCAGTCTGCCATCGTTTTTTTGGTTTTTTTTTAAATGGGTGTTATTTTTCCTACGTTTAGGCAGTCCGGGATAATGCCTTGACCTAGTTAGCCATTTACAATCTTGGTCCATGGAGGGAGAACACAGGATTTAATTTCCTTTAATATGCGAGGAGGTAGCGGGTCCGTGAAGCGGTTCGATGGGTTTAGGGAGGAGAGAATGTTGTACAGGTCATGTTCGTTGATTGGGGAGAAAGAGTTCCAAGAGGCATTGTTTTTGGAGGGGGCAGGGTGTTTCATCCTCTTCAGTGATCAGGGAGGTATATGAGAAATTGAATGGGGTAGTAGTTCCTTTTCTAATTGAAGTTCCTTCTCTATCTTTGAGGTTTTTACCTTGAAATAGGTGGCCATTTCTTCGCAATTTGGTAGGGGGCTGGTTCCAGAGACTACAGAGTTATATGTATTACTTGATTGCAGTTTGACTATTTCAGATCATTTTTGGGCCTAATTCTGGCTTGGTCAAGCTGTATTCTAAAGAAATTAGCTTTCTCTTGTCTTATTCTTCTATTGTAAGTATTCCTTGTTGTTCTTAGGCGTTTTAGCAATTCTAGGAATGGAGAGGATCTCCAAGCTCTTTCTGCTGTTCTAAGATAGATTATTTCTGTGTTCAGGTTGTCGCTGAACCAGGGCTTTGAGTTTTTATTGGATATATTTTTCTGTTGAAGAGGCGCGATGGAGTCCATGACTTTCAATATGGAAGAGTCAGTGAGCTCATTGACATCCTCCATGTTGGTCTGTGGGATCAAGGTATTATTGCATAGGGTAGCTAGATCATTGGGGTCTTTATTATGAAGATCCCTTTTCCATTGTTTTATTTTCTTTGGTTGTACATGCTTAGGGATCGCCTTTCGATTGATGAGGAAGGTGATGCGATAACAGTCTGTCCAGTCACAGGGGCTAATAGATTCTAGGGAAATAGTGTTGGTTTTTGAGTTAATATGGTCCAGGGTCTCCGCATTGTTGTGTGTTGACCCGTCACAAATTTGGGATAACTCATGGTTTAATAGAAAAGATTTTAGGTTTTACAATGAGTGGTCGTTGAGGTCATTCCAGGAAAGAGTACAGTTGCCCAGGAAGATCTGGGGTCCTTGAGTATTGTCATTCATTGTCATGATTTCCATGACTTGTTCTAGGAAAAAAAGAGTTATCACCCAGGAGGGTGATATATGGCATGTATATTACTAATGGGTTTACTGTTCCATGAAATGTTGATGCTAAGATATTCGCATGTCGTGACCACTATTGTTTCCAATTGGCGTACTGATAGTGTATTGTGGTAGATGCATGCGATACCACCCCCTATTTTCTCAGGTCCATCTAGTCGAATGATCTCATGACTAGGTGGGACTAGTAGATATATGATGAGATGAGTTGTTTAATCATGTTTCCGTGAGGATAACTATGTCGAATTTGTGTGAGAGAATAAGGTCGTAGATATCTGCTGCGTGCTTATTTGCTGATCTGCAATTGAGGAGCATGCACTTCAGCTGCTTATTATTATGAGGCGAGACCATCTGGCTCCGAGTTCAGATGGCATTACGCTTCAGTTGGTCTGGCGTTTTTTGTGTGAACTGCTCATAGCAGATTTTAATCTTGAATTTTGCTTATTTGCACTGCTGATTTGCACTTTGCCCTCATACCCGCATCTTAAAAAACAAATCTGTTTTATCACACGCTATCCCCCAAGCTGTATTTTGTAATCTGTGTAATAGTTGTTGTGTGTGTTTACCTACTTCCTGGTCCCTCGCTGTGCCGCCGAGTGCCGCCATCTTGGGTCTCAGGCGTTCTAGCCTCGCGCACACGGGGCGTCCATTTAATGCGCACCGGATGGTCGCGGGGCGCTCCGAGTTCAGATGGCATTACGCTTCAGTTGGTCTGGCGTTTTTTGTGTGAACTGCTCATAGCAGATTTTAATCTTGAATTTTGCTTATTTGCACTGCTGATTTGCACTTTGCCCTCATACCCGCATCTTAAAAAACAAATCTGTTTTATCACACGCTATCCCCCAAGCTGTATTTTGTAATCTGTGTAATAGTTGTTGTGTGTGTTTACCTACTTCCTGGTCCCTCGCTGTGCCGCCGAGTGCCGCCATCTTGGGTCTCAGGCGTTCTAGCCTCGCGCACACGGGGCGTCCATTTAATAAACGCCAGTCGGACGCGCGCAGCGGGCGCGCCGCGGGCGCGCCGAAGGCGCGCACAAGGCAAGCCCGTCTGCGCCCGTTCGCGTCCCTGGAGCGTCCAGCGCAAGCAATGCTGTCCGTCCCCCTTGGCCTGTGGAAACCCCGCCGATATATAGCCGTTTCGATCTTTTTGCACTCAGACCCGCTATCTGCACGCCTTGCATGACTTGGGATGTAAGTGGTAATCGTCCTCTTTTATGCTCCAAATGTCATTTTCAGTTGAGCCAGGTTTATAGAGGTATACACCCTCCTATCAGAAGGACGGTTAGCCCGATTACCCGCCCTAGTATTAAAGCGGGTCTGATTAACAGTCGCTCTTTAGTCAAACATCATCAGGATATTTTTGACCTGATCTTGGACTTCCAGCTTGATTTACTGTTCGTCACTGAGACCTGGATGAACGACTCATCGAACCCTATAGTTCAAATGGCCATTCCAGCGGGCTATTCGATCTGCCGTGCTGACCGCCGGTGTGGCAGGGGTGGTGGTGTTGCTATTATCTATAGAAATGTCTGGCAGGTGACACGGAGCAATAATAACTCGCTTGATCAGTGCGAACTCCTCGACTTTACCATCATTTTCTCGTCGCACTCCACACTAGCCGGCACTTTAGTTAACAGTCCGCCTGGCTACGCTGGCCCTTTTCTCAATGGTCTTGGAGAGCTGCTTGTCTCTCATGCATTACACTTTTCACAATACCTCTTTCTTGGTGACTGTAATATTCACCTTGATCAACAGGATCTTAGCAACTCCAAAGCATTTCTTGAGGCGGTTGATCTTGCGCAGCTTACCCAATGGGTTAACTCTCCTACCCATGGTGGTGGCCATATCCTGGACCCAATTTGCTCTAACTTTCCTATTTCTCTGGACGACCCTAAGCCTGTTTCGTGGTCTGACCATTTTCTCTCATGTTTTACTTGGTCTGTAAACATTGGATCCTCTGACCTACAGGGCAATTCCTGCCCTCCCTCAGCTAAAATCGATCCCATAGCCTTTCGGCTCTGTCTCGACAACTCTAGGGTCACTCTTCCGGCTGACCTGAGAGGGGCCCTTGCATGCTTCCTGAGCTGGATTGGACGAGCTGTAGACAGTTTGTCTCCCCTGTCTTGCCGCCGTCGCCATAGGGAGTCTCCTTCACATCCTTGGTTTACTCCCAATTTGAAGCTGCTCAAACGGCATTGTAAAAAGCTTGAACGGATCTGGCGTTCGGCCTTTTGCCCAATAGCCAAGAAGATGCTGAGAGATGCCCAGAAAATCTATTACCAGGCTATTCGTGAAGCAAAAAGCCGTTACTATTCTATGCGGATCGAGTCCGCCAGTAATAATTCTAAAGAAATCTTTTCCATTGTTCAGAGTTTTATGGCTCCCAAAGCAATGGCCACGAAACTTCCAGTTTCTGCATCTTGGTGCGATAAGCTCTCGGATTTCTTTATGTCTAAAATTCGGACTATTCAGGCGACATTCACTTCGAATGAGAGACCTTCGGTGGGCTGCTCCGCCCCGGAGGCATCATTTTCTGCGTTTTCCCCTGTGACACCTCTTGATTCCCTCAAAATACTACAGTCCTTAAAGTCAGGGTCTCCGTCTGACCCCTGCCCGGCCAGGCTCTTGGCTTCTATTGCCGAGACAGTTAATCTTGAGGTGAATACTCTTGTTAATTTGTCCCTCACTGAGGCTGTTGTTCCACAGGAATGGAAACAAGCTAAAGTTATTCCGCTTCTAAAAAAACCAACTCTTGATGCCAGTAATCCTGCCAATTATAGACCGATCTCTCTACTGCCCTGCTTGGCCAAAATATGTGAAAAGGTAGCTAATAAACAACTGTCTGCTTTTGTTGAGAATGAGAGGCTTCTTCATCCGGCTCAATCAGGCTTTAGAGCTTCTCATAGTACAGAGTCTGCCTTAGTCGAAGTGTCGGAGGCGATCCGTGATTGTTTGGATTCAGGGGGAAGTGCAGCCCTTATCCTTTTAGATCTGTCGGCGGCATTTGACACCGTCCCCCACGCTTTGCTTCTGTCTCGGCTAGCTGCTATTGGCATTACCGGTTCGGCCTGGAAGTGGCTGGAATCTTTTCTTACCTTCCGGTCTCAACAGGTCTGGCTTCCTCCTTTTTCTTCTCCTCCCCAGCCTGTTTCCACTGGAGTTCCTCAAGGCTCTTCGTTAAGCCCCCTGCTTTTTAATATTTACGTCACGCCTCTAGTTCAATTGGCAGAGGAAGGTGGGGCCAAGGTGGTTGCATATGCTGACGACACTCAGCTCCTGTTTACTTGGGATAGAACTGACTTTTCTACCTCCAGAGTACAGAGCTGCCTAGCTGCCGTCTTTCATTGGCTATCTGCCGCCCAACTGAAATGTAATGAGGAAAAGACGGAAATTCTACTTTTTGGTACATTTCCTCCTCATTTTAGGGCCTCTCTCTGGCCCTCAGCTTTCCCCTCTCCCTCCTGTACAGGTATCCCTGTTAAAAACTTGGGTATCTGGTTTGACGAGCAGCTGTCTTTTACGACTCAAATAAAAAAGCTTACAGGCTGCTGCTTTGGTATTCTTAGATCTCTGAAAAAATTTCTTCCTCTGTTACCCAGATCAGCAAAGGAGACAGTGGTTCGGGCTCTTATCCTTTCCCGCCTCGATTATGCCAATGGTCTTTACGTTGGTCTGCCAGACTACCTGCTGAGTAAACTGCAGGTGATTCAGAATGCCGCAGCCCGGCTGGTGGTTAACCTCCCCATCAGAGATTCTATTTCGTCCTCGCTTCGTTTACTCCACTGGCTCCCTGTTAGGAAACGCCTTGAATTTAAAGCGTTGGTCCTTGCTCATCGGGCCCTCTATGATGGTGGCCCTTCATACCTCAAGAAGCGTTTTTCCTTCTATCAACCTCCTAGGGTTCTGAGATCTTCTTCGCAGCTGCTTGCCTCTATCCCCATTTTCAGTCTTCAACGCATGGGGGGTAGATCGCTTACGCTTAAGGCCTCCAGGATGTGGAATGCATTGCCACTATCTTTGCGTGCTATTCAGGATGATCGCTTGTTCAGGAAACACCTCAAAACCCATCTGTTTTAAATCTGTGTTTTGTTTGCTGCTCTCATAGCTCGCGCCGGGACACTCCTAGGAGTAGCTGAGCTCGTTATAAATTCCAGTAACATAACATAACATCTGTGATGAAGAGACGCTCTTGAGGTTATTCTGGTTTATTCCGCTGTGGTTGAGGCTCGGTTCTCTGTAAGGATTAGTTTGATGGTTTGTATTTGATTTTTATCGGAACTGTTAGTAATCTCTTTGGACTGATAAGAGGGGAGAAGTTCATGGATCTCCTTGCTCGACAAATCCTGATTAGCTCTCTTTGGTTCTAAAATAAAACATAAGTATATATCTGTTATACTTGCCTCATTGGTCTGAATTCTGTCCGAGTCTGTGTATCAGTCCTTGATTGAGTGAATACAATAAATGCTTAACACACCCTATGGCTAAGCCTAACTGCTCGCCCACACTACCACAAAGAGAGCTGTTAATATGTACCTAATTTAGCCTCTGCTGTACCTCTTGGGACTCCCTGGACTCTGTGCATACTTTACCTTACTTTGTATAGTATATGAGAGATAGCTTTCTACAACAGTTTATTAATGAAGCAAAACCGGAAAGGCACTATGTAGATTAGCTTTTAAATTATTACCTCCTTGATTAAGTTGATATGGCCTATCAAGGTCAGACGAAAATGTTCCTATTTCTTAATAAATGTTATGATTTCACTCAAAATAGGCTCAAAACATGTTCAAGATATTCTAGTTTAGCAACTGCATTTACACAGTGTACATCCCTTTATCTAATTCTTCAGCAAAATCCTTTGCTAATTTTTCTAATTGTTTAATTAGCACTGTGTGATTAGTTGCAATAGTCAGCACGCCATCAGCATATGCTAGAAATTCAGGCAGTAGGTTCCCACACCTCTGTGGAATCGTTGTATTGTGGTATATTGTAACTAAGTACAATTGCAGAAACAAGAAACAGATGAGTATTACGGTCTTGCCCAGCGAGTAATGGAACTTATCTGGCTGTTAACCATGAGGCAAGCATTTGGCTGTTTTTGTAACATTTTAATTCAGTCCACAAATTGTTCGGGTACTTCGAGTTTCAGCAGTTCTTGACAAAGGGATTCCAAGTGAACCCGGTCAAATGCTTTCTCCGCATCTAATGCAATAAGCGCTACCTGTTTGCATCTTTGTTTCTGCCCAATAAAAGATGGGTACATCAGCATAAGTATGTGCAGAGTGTCACAGGTACAAAAACATGCTGGAAAGGGGATATCAAGATGTGTGTTCTTAGATACACATATTGCTAAAACAGTAAATATTAAAAAGGCCTGGGCAATTCATTGCAAGCTTGGACTTTTGTCTCTCAAAAACAGGACTGTAAAATTAACAGCAACAATAGTGGTAAAAATATGATTCTTAAATCGAGATTGCCCTTTTACAAGGCATTTCTGGAATACTTTGTATTAAGGTAAAATATTCAGGGATAAGTAGAGTACTAAGGTACAAAGTCAGTGTTCCCAGCAAACTTGATGGGATAAACACAATCGACCAAGGGATCCTGAATACCTCTGCTGAAAAAAAATATATGAGTAAAATCAAAGTTGAAAAAGATCTCTGTTCAAAAAGTTGAAGCATTAGTAAGCTAGGCACTTACAATTATTTACTGGCTTGCCGGGACACCAACTAGAAGTATCTGCTTTCTGAAAAAAATATGACTATTATGGTCACTTACTGCTTTACGGTTAGCCAGTTAAAGTGGAGTAGAGTTACAGCAAACTTGGGCAAGCAGTATCACAATGAAGGGAAGCTATGTCCTTGCAAGTTTTAGATCATTTTAAAACCCCACAAGAAAGTTTTTTATTGAATTGCCACTATCAAAAAGGAGGGCCTGACTCGAAAATTGGATAGGACTCTCTAATAGATATTTATATATTTGTTTTATATCAATTAAATGTGATTGTAATACGTGCATAATATGTGCAATGTTATGACTTTTTGTCTTGATCTCTATTTTTGTATTCAGTTCGTAAGACACCATGTTTGTTAACCCCTTCTGTGCGTCGGATGTCCAAAAACCCAGGTGACCTCCCTTGCAAAACCAGGTTATTTTGTGATTGGTAATTTTGATGTCTCCTCAATACATTTTGGGCCCTTGCCTGTCACAGGTACTTGACCCACCCACGCGAGCGAGGTACCATTTTTATCGGGAGACCTAGGGGAATGCTGGGTGGTAGGACATTTGTGTATCCACGTAGATTCCAGAACTATCCCTCACAGAAATTTGAGGTTTGCTGGGGATTCTGGGTAGAGAAACGTTGGGGATCCACGCACTTTCCAGCACTACCCCAGGTCTCTAGTTTTCAGAAATGTGTGTTTTTTTTTCCCTAGATGGCCGCCAAGCCCGGGACCAAAATCTCATGTGAGCCCCCTTGCAAAACCAGGTCATTTTCGGATACATAGGTGGCATCTGCGTTTTTGGTCCAGGGGTCGGCAGTCATCTCGGGACAAATATCAAACCCACACATTTCTGAAAACTAGAGACAGACCCAGGGGAGCCCAGGGAGGTATGGGTTTCGTGGGTCCCCCAACGTTTTCCTACCTAGAATCCAGCACAGAGTGTTCCCCTCAGTCTCCCGAGTAAAATGAAACCTCACTTGTGTGGGTGGGGCTAGGGCCTGTGACTAGGAAGAGCCCAAAACATAGGGATTAAGGGTGTAGCACCGAGAATTCTAAGCGCTACATTTTTTTACAAATACGTTTTTAGCCAATTCTGCATTGTACACCCACACAAGTGAGGTACCATTTTACTCGGGACACTAAGGAGAACACTGAGGTAGGACATCTGTGCCGGCACAGTGATTCCGAACAAAAATATGTGGAAAATGTGTTTTTTCAGCTACATTTGAGGTTTGCAGGGGATTCTGGGTTGGGAAACGTTGGGGAATCCAGGCAAGCCATACCTCATTGAACTCCCCAGGGTGTCTATTTTTCAGAAATGTGTGTGTTTGGTAGGTTTCCCTAGATGGCAGCGAGCCCTGGGACAAAATAACAGGTGCCCCCCACCCCCCAAAACCAGGTAGTTTTGTTATAGGTAATTTTGAAGTCTCCACAGTATGATTTGGGCCATTTCCTGTTGCAGCCACTATGTCTACCCACACAAGTGAGGTACCATTTTTAATCGGAAGACCTGGGGGGGGGAAACGCTGGGTGGTAGGAAATTTGTGTCAGGCCGGTGATCCTACAACGTTCCCACACAGAAAAGCGAGAAAGAAATGATATTGTCAACAAAATTTGAGGTTAGCAGGGGATTCTGGGTAGGGAAATGATAGGGAACCTACGCAAGCCATACCTTCCTGGGTGTCTAGTTTTCAAAAATGTATAGGTTTGCTACGTTTCCCTAGGTGCCAGCAGAGCCAGGGTTCAAAATCTACAGCTAGGCACTTTGCAAAAAAAGGGTAGGTTTTACTGTAAAAATAAAGTGTGTCCACGTTGCGTTTTGAGCCGTTTCCTGCTGCGGGCACTAGGCCTACCCACACAAGTGAGGTACCATTTTTATCGGGAGACTTAGGGTAACACAGAATTGTAGAGTAACTGTTATTACCTATTGACTTTAAATGAATTTCTGCCTTCCAAATGAAAGACAATGTGTAAAAAAGAAGTCACTTAGAAAAATGAATTTTGTCTACTTTTCTAAAATGTATAGTTTTCCAGGATCCATTATTGCTTTCATACCAATTTCTACCATTAACTGGAAGAAGATTGAAAGCACAAAAAAGCAAAAATAGGCTATGTCCCAGTAAAATGCCCAAACTGGGTAAAAAATGTTGTTTTTCTGACAAAAGTCTGTCATTCCATAAAAACTGGGAAAATGGTGATTTCGCCCAACAAACCCTTTGTTGATACCATTTGCAGGGAAAAAACCAGACGCTTTCATTTGCATCACTTTTTTCCACATTCTCCCCCTCCCCCCCAAAAGAAATGAATTTAGCCGTATTATGGCTAATTTCTGGGTCCCCTCCAGAGAAATCCACACACCCTGGGTACCTTTAGAATCTCCATGATGTTGGAAGACAAGGACGCAAATTTGGTGTGGATACCTATGTGGTCAAAAAGTTACAGGGGCCTAAGCGCAAACTACCCTAAATAGCCCATAAAAGGCTTAGGGGGGGGGGGTGAGGGGGAGGGGGGGGAGGGGGGGGGGGGTGAGGGAAGCTAGCAGCGAAGGGGTTAAGCAAACTTGTATAAAAACAATAAATAAACATAGAAGGGACGTAGCATACGGTCCCAAAGGGAATAAGTGTCCAGTGCTATTTCTCTATCAAGGCATGCAAGACTTACCCTTATCTCTTCCATGACAGCAGAACAGGGAGCAGCCGCTAATTCAACAAGTCAGTCTTTCGAAAATTCTGGTTTCCAAAGATAAGGTTGCAGAACCAGTGGCAACCACCTCCCTCAAGTAAATTAGCCACTACGTTTTGCGCAAGATATTAAGCATTGTTGTGCTAGAAGGGATAACCTTTACTTTGATTAAAAAAGAAAAACTCTAAAGTCACGAGCGGCTGTCCTGTTCTGAAGCATCTTCTGCATAGACAGTACTGAGTCTGTGCACCAGAAGGTCAAATTATGGTATATCATTCCCTATTTCCTTTTCTATTTAATATCAGTTCTCCCGCTTTACGCTGCATTTCTTCACTGCTCTTCCTCATGCACGTGACTCCACCACAACACAACTGCTAAACAATAAGCATGCCACCTCAAAAACCCATTCATTTAAATATCAGGGAATTTTAAGTTCTCAACATAACCTCAATGTCAAAACATAATCTTGTGGTAATTCAATTGATGTTTACAAACAACCAACGCAGTGTTTATGGTATTGTGCGTTATAGATAAAGTATAAGAGATGCAACCGGATAGAGTGTAGTTATAAGCAAGTAGGTTCAGTGCTTGGGGGTGCTAGAGACTCGGCGAGCACGATGGTCGTTCTCTTGTGAGGCTCTAGCAGCCTGGGAACAACATTGTCAGAATCCTCTGTCACAAGGTGGAAACATCATGCCAAAGTACAATCCCAGTTTAGTCGAGACATCGGGAAGTCGCTAAAGTGTAAGAAATTTGGCGGAGGCTCCGATACGCTGCCCACCGTTGCTCGAAACTGAATGAGGCCTGTGCTGGAGGACAAATGGCAGCCTAGGCGCCATCAAGGCACCAGATAGCACCAATCGGCTGTGACGACGAGAGGTAACACCAGCTGCCAATGCTGCTGAGGGGTGGGGGTAGTCTTGTGCAGCGCTCGCCTGGAGGGGACAGCCTGGAGCTGCGGTTGGAAGACGGGCCCGTCCTAGAAAAGCACTGGACGGATGCCGGTGCTCAGTGGGGGGCTCCCTGTGACGGATCCCCCGCGGGAGGCTGGCTGCTGACGAGGTAACGAGCGGCCTGACTTTGGTGGACAATGCAGCTGTTATGTTGGGCCCCCCCACCTCGTGTTCACTAAACATACGTGGGGCTGCAGAAAAGGTCATGGTCAACACCAGACCAAATTAGGGGCCCAGTTATTAAAGAAAGTCTCAAAAGTGCACTTATGGTATCTGTCCTTGTATTGAGTGCAGCTATATAGCTTTCGGGAAATCCCAAGAATTTACAGAAGTAGGACAAGAAATAGTACTCCGAGAAAATATTTGTGAACTGCATTTTAGCATGAGCAAATATGTATGTGTATATTTGCTCATGCGAAAATCTGAGTGTTTGCAAGTACACTTTCCCTCCAACCACTTTTTTCCCCCAACTCTGGAAAAAGGTTTACATCTGACCTCGTCAGGAGTAAATTTCCAGCATTTCTCAGCATGAGAAAAGATTAGAGAAGAGTTGTTGAAAACCCTTAAAACATGCAAGTCAGTAGGTTTGCACAGACTTAAACGGCCATTTTAACCCTGGAACTATTGCTTACCACTACCTTCACCCCCAGTATGTAGCTCTGCGGAAACGTGGCAACATAAGGGGATTGCAAGTATTCAAACACTACTAAGGTACGAGCCCTGGCATAATCAGAGAGACTATATCAGAGCTCTTATATAATGAGTATGCTGCCATAATTTGTCACCGCACTACATGGCATCAAAGGAACAAGTGGATTTTGTTACAGGACAAGTGGATTTATGAAGCAACCTGAATACCGTCCGGTGGGGACCTTCCCGGACCCACAGGGTAGGTTTACTGTGATGTGGGGCAGACTAGCAGATCATTCAGTAACATTGGTTAGCTGTTATGCCCCCAACAACGACAATGCCACTTACTTTGAAAGACTCTGGGGCCATTTTCTAGAGCTAGGTTCCACCTTCATTATACGGGGAGGCAACTTTAATCTAGCTCTGGACCCATTGACTGATCGTTAACACGCACTCCCTCCTCACATTCGCAAGCGAATAAACACGTCTCAGGCATCATGACAGATCACCAGCTCTTTGATGCACGGAGAACCCTTCATCCCACACCCAGGGAAGGCACCTTTTACTCTAGTGTGCATGCCAGCTGGTCCCGTATATAATTTTGGCTGCTATCTAAGGGACTGGGCACCTGGCTTCGTGAGCTGATGCACTTGGCGCGCACCCTCTCGAACCACTCCCCAGTGCGGATTAAACTGGCCCCACCAGACAGTGAGTCCCTGTATCGCTCTTGGAGGCTCCAACCCACAACTTTACTAGACAGTACCTTTTGCGAAGAAATTCGCCAGGAAATACTGGAATTTGCCCCTCGTAATAGAGACAGCGTCTCATCACTGGCTTATGTATGGGAAAGGTTTATCGTTGATAAGGAATGAGCAGTTCCTAGGGGTACTGTCTAGGACAGGGGAAAGGGGGGAAGGGGAAGCACAGGTGTTTCTTCGAAATGCCCTCACACACCCCAAGGGATGTCATGCTTCATCATATGGGCATTTGCCCCTCGTCTGGCCGGCGCTGCAATGCCTGACGGGCTCCCGAAACCGGGGCTCTTTATCGGGGATCTTTTGAAGAAGCCGTATGGGTGCGTGTGGGTGTGAGGGCGGATTGGTGCACTAGGAGTGAGGTGGATAAAAAAGGTTATAAGAGCAATCCTGCCAATTACAGTTTTAATTCATGAGGTAGCTCCAACCTTATTAAAAATGTGAAGAAGCCCTGTATAGGAAATAATGTTCCCTAAGGGCTAAACTTGAGTGAGTGTGGTCAACATGTTTCGTGCCCCATCTGCCCCAGAAGGGGTCAATGGCACTTCGTCAGGACCGATTGAATGAGAAATGAGTGCACCGCCGTATCGCAAGAGTCGCTGATTACGGCAGGAGGAGTTTGATGGAGAACTGGTACTTGGGATGTACCAAAACCCCCAATGGCCTAATTCGGGCTGACGGGGAGGTACAGAGCACTACAGTTGCTCCGGAGTAGCGGTAGACAAGCAACTTCGCCGGTGTCCTACCCTCGCTCTGGGCCCCGTTTATCGTTACCATGCGGGGTCTCTATAGCACAAAGGCAAAGTGAGTCTGCGCGCCATTAGAGGGACCCTAAATTGACTGGAGGGTGACTTTAAACAAGCAGAAGAGCGTCTGACCACTGCCCTCACCCCACAACAAAGGGTACACCTCAAAGAGAAGCTTATCGAATATGCTGCTGAGGCAGAGAGAGAATCGCGGTTTGGTTCCAAATATCACACAGCTAGGACACATGGAGTGGGTAAACGCCCATGTAGAGGCTTAACAGAAATACTCAGACTCCCCATTTTGCTAATCAAATATTAGACAAAGTCGGCGAAAATGGAAATAGGCATACAGATTCATGTGAAGTCCTCAATACCTTTAATAAATACTACACGCAACTCTACAGCACGCGCAGGAGGACTTTACCTATTATTGCTTCCTACCTGGAAGACACCACCCTCGGAAGGATTAGTGACTCCAACAGGGAATTCCTCGCTGCCGACATTGAGGAGGACGAGATCCGAGCCGCAATAATGAGCCTACCCTCTGGAAAGGCCCCGGGCCCAGACGGCTGCCTGCGGACTTCTATAAATGTTATGACATGCTGGTCCCTATCCTCAAACAAGTGCTTGAAAAAGCTAGAGAAGCACAGGTCCTTCCCATGACCATGCGGCAAGTTTTGGTTATCTCATTACTCAAGCCGGGCATGGACACCACCACGTGAGTCCTATAGACCCCTGTTCCCCATTAACTGTGACCCCAAGATATTAGCTAGTCTTTCCAAATAGACTGACCTTACTGATGGAGGGATTGGTGCTGCCGGACCAGGCAGGCTTCATACCCGGCAGGTCCACACCCCACAATCTACGGACCACATTCACGCTACTGCAAGATATTGATCCGGACAGCTCTGCGGCCGGGATATTTTTGGATGCCACAAAAGCTTTTGATTCTTTGGAGTGGGACTACATGTTCACAATACTACACAGAATGGGTCTATCCCACCCTTTCATAGCATGGATAAGGCTACTCTACTTTCAGCCGGAAGCCACTATACAGATTAATGGGCTATATTCTACCCAGATCGCTGTCTTGAGAGGCACCCGACAAGGGTGCCCTTTTTCACCGTTACTCTTTGCTTTGGCTATCGAGCCCCTCGCGGCCAAGATCCGGCAGCACCATAGAGTATGCTAAACAATATCCTTCGAGACAGATATTAGAGTCACTATACCCATCGGAGATAACTAGCGCTATATAAATGCAAACATTTTTCCCCTCTTTTATCCCTCCGCTATCCTTCTGAAGCCAAATAACTGACTAACCTATCCACCACTCAAAATACTTTCAAATTTCACTATACTAATTCAACACTAATCCTTTATGGGTTCAGGAGAAGCGTGCTACTCACCGAAAAAGCGCTTTGATGCATCGTCAGGGGTAGTAAGCGCTATATAAATGCAATTACAATACAATACGCGGACTATATCACCCCATACCTTCGGGAGCCACACATCAGTCTTCACCCTATCCTTCGAGAGTTAATTTGGTTTGGGGCCCTATCTGGAATAAACATCAACTGGGATAAATTGCAAATTTTTCCTCTTACCCCTAACACTGCTAAATTCTCCCTAGACTTTGCCTTAAGATGGTGCGAGACGGAAATAAAGTACTTAGGGGTGGTAATAACGCTAGCTAGGGAAGAAACTGTTTGAACCAACTATGGCACGGCCATCGAAAAGATAGCTACTGGGTGACCCGCTGGATCATGTTACCACTTTCACTAGTAGGCAGTCACACTGATGAAGATGATTATCCTGCCAAACCTATTATATCTAATTATTAACATACCCTATAATCCGGGACGCCCCTTCTTTCACACCCTTAGATCGTTGCTTATTAAACTAGCATGGGAATGGTAAACAATCCCTGTTTAAATGGCAGACCATGACTTAACCATTCTCCAATGGAGGATTCGAGGCCGCAGATATGGAGCTTTATTTCCTTAGCGCCCAAGCTCACATTGCCATATACTGGCACCACCCACCGGCATTCATGCCGGATCTGGCGGTTGAACAGGGATACATGGCGCCCACAGCCTCCTTCCTCAAGACTGTGCTATACTCCCCTTTACTGCCTGTCCTGTCCCGTACCTCCCCATGCTCCGGTCAACCATGAGGCTATATGCAGAGAAATGTTTCGTAAAAGAAATATCCATACATGGGGAGATCTGTACCAGAAAGGCACTTTTAAGGATAGACAGGAGCATCTGGCGGGAGAGAACGTCACTCCGCTGGAAGTATTCTTAGACTAAAGCATGAAATTAGACCCAATATCCCTGACTTCCCGCAGGCGCCCCCTATGCTAGATGCCTTGCTCACTATGATGAAAATTGCAGGACCGGCACATGCAGTGTCCAGAATCTATCGCACTGCATTGCTGGAAAAACCGCAATCAAACAACGGGGCAAGGGAGGCATGAGACCAGGACCTTGACTCGCCCCTGACTGATAAGCAATGGGTATACTGCTGCTCACAAACAGAAGCCATCACGACAAGCAGACGCTTGCGGATCATACACTTTAAATTCTTACAGAGAGTTTATTATACACCCAAGAGGCTAAATAACTATAACCTGTGTGATGATGACCATTGTGGGAGGTGTCAACAGGAGGGGGCAGTTTTTTGCACCTTGTATGGCAATGGAGTGAGATCCATAGCTACTGGCGGGGGGTGATTGCCGCCCTCTCTACCATGAGTGGTGCGTCTCTTCCTACTTCCCCCGTGCTCGCATTCCTTGGCTACACGGCTGAACTACAATCCGCACATAGAAAGCTAGTTGTGACGGGCCTATTGTTAGCCAAACGTAAAGTGGCATGCAGATGGGGCAGTGGACGAGCCCCCAAATTTAAGGACTGGCTGGCAGATTTTATCTATTGTAAGAAACAATTGTCGGTTTACGCAGAACCCCTACTGCCTGCTGCATCTCGTCCTAGAGACATTTGGGAACCCCTGATGGAATATTTAAGAGAGCATTCGGACTGATGCTTGCTGGGGGGGGGGGGGGGGGGGGTTGATGGGGCTGTGGCCCTTAAGGGCGAAGAGACAATAAGCTTTTTCTTTTATCTTGCGATTATTTTATCTACAAATGTTACTGTTCACAAAGTAAAGATGTAATGGCTGGGCTACTTGTACTGCAAACTTATTTGGCGAAACCCTATGTGCTTCTGATCTCTGAAGGCAAATGTGCTACTTTGCTCAGCTATGAACACCTCCATGTTCTGTCTGACTTGATATCATGTTATAGGTATGCTGATAGATCTGGCCATGCTCTTGCTCGCTGTATTGTTTCTTGTTTTGCTGTATGCATTCAGAAAATTCAATAACAACAAAAAAGTAGGTTCAGTGCTTCTGGACCACCAGCTCAATTTTCACAGAAAATGCAGCTATTAATAACAAGAAGGTAGGAATTACAAAATGTTAAGCATGGAAATTAGACAACTAACGGAAAAAACTGCTACATAAACGTATACCCAGCTCCTCAGGAACAGTAACCAGAGCACAGCAGAAAGCAGGCTTGTCCTACAGCTCTTGCCCCACAAAATGTACTGCCCAAACATGGAGGACCAGAATAAAAGCACTGCATGGAAGAGGATCCCATAGAAAGCCTTGAAACAAACTGCAAAATCATAAGAGAGAAAGCAAAAATAAGCATATTGCTATGAAAGCAAACAAAAGTAAATACAACAAGCACTGGCATAGCCAATAGGTCTCGCCTTTGGGACCTTATGAGTGTTTAGCCAGAGATATTGACTTTGCCTATGTCTTTAAGTTGTGCTGGACAGAAGTCTGCAGCATGCTGAAAAGATAGAATAAAGAAGTGTCAGAAGCATTTTTGTTACCTTATATATGACTAAGAAAGCATTATGTACAACTGATCGACCATATTAAAAAAGTATTAACAATACATAATGTCTTGAGTTTTTGTTTTTGTCCTTTCAATGCTGGCAACTTCTATCTGCATGTCCCAATGGTTGCTTGTTATTGTTTTTTGGGTTTTTTTGTTATCGGGGGGAGCCATAAATAACAGGAGGGTCTTGTGGAAAGTCCTTGATGAGATGAGTATTCCGGCCTATTTGCTCAACATCCTGGTGAGGTTACACACCGATACCTACGCACAAGTGAGATGTGGGTGCGCTGGAGAATTGATAGGATCATTCCCAGTGATCAGGGGAGTAAGGTAAGTGTGTGTCCTTGCTCCCAGACAGTTTTCTTTGTACATCAATGGCCTTATAGATTACCTTGAGCTGTGTGATAATGATACACCCAGGTTGGACAAGTTGAGGATCCCTGGACTTATGTTTGCGGATGATACGCTGCTCTTCTTTAAAACACCTATGGATCCAATCCGATTCATCTTTGAGTGAGGGGCCATCCAAAAATTCCAGAGGACAGCGCCGGAGGGGGAACAGAAGATCTCGGTCCCAGAGGCGCTCTGTCTTGTGGAGCTTCCTCCCGGGGAGACCCTCCTTCCCAACATCGGCCACTTGATCCCTACTCTTCGGATTGTGCCGAGATGTTCCTCTAATTGGACTAAGTGACTGTTTGATTTAAGCTGTATCGAGGGAACCCTTAGGAGGGCTGAATCCCCACCTGTCTAGTGCTTGTGGGGGGTGGGCCTGTGCAGCATGGGTGGTAAGTTGGGGATCCATTGGCGGGGGTGGCCAGTGCCCCCCTGTTGGGGGTTTGGCACCAACCCCGTCGCGACAGGTACTTCAGCGTTTTTGAGGTATGGGGTGGTGGGTTTGTTAAGGGGAAGGGGTTTGGTTAGGGGTACGAGTTGCGCTTTCGCACTGGGTTCACCACGACACGCACACACATCGTCGGGACCTCCTATCAGTGTTACACCACTGCTTGTTACCCAATGGCTAGTGGGGTAGTAGATGCTCGGGTGTCCCCGGGCACCATCCGCATTGTTAGCTGGAATGTGCGTGGGGTCCTGGATAAAATTAAGCGAGGGGCTGTCCTGCGTCAGGCTAAGAGGGCCGGAGCTGACATTCTCTTTTTGCAGGAAACCCATTTGCTGGGCTTCAAGGTCCTGTGCCTGCAGCGCTATGGCTTCCAACAGGTTTTTCATGCTGGGTGCATGCAGGGTTCAGGGGAGTGGCGATTCTAATACACCGCAGGGTCCCATACTTGCATGCGCAACAATGGTTGGATACGCAGGGGCGGTACCCATTTCTCCGGGGCACGATTGGGGAGGACCCTATTGTGTTGGGCTGTGTGTACGCCCCCCCCCCCCCCTTGCAGTGGTCTTTGGTGGAGCAGCTACTCTCCCTGTGGGCTGACATGCCAGACGTAGCTTCGGTGGTGGGTGGAGATTGGAATGATGTGGTGGATATGGGCAGGGACAGAAGCAGGGCTGGTGGGAGCCTGGGTGGCAATCATCCCACGAAATTGCACTCTCTGGTTACAAGCCTTGATTGGGTAGACACCTGGCGACACACTCATGGTGACAGGAGGGAGTTTACGTACCTCCCCGGGGTCCACAAGTCATTCTCTAGGATAGACTATGTTTTTGTCCCCCGGGCGACGGCAACGAGTGTAGTGGCCGCTGGGATCCTTTCTCTGGGTTATCGGACCACTCTCCGGTGTTCATTGAGCTGCAGCTGGTATGGGGTAGGCAACCCTTCCGTTGGCGCCTTTCAGTATGGAACTTGCAGAATGCTGAATACGAGAGGCACATGAGGGAGGCAATCACAAACTACTTTATCGCGAATGTGGGGTCGGTCTCCTGTGCCGTGACACTCTGGGAAGCACTGAAACCCACTCTACGTGGGGTGGACATAGCATGGTGCGTGGCGGCCCATAGGAAGCGGCGGGAGGAGTTGGTCCGGGCTGAGGCAGAAGCGTTTGAGCGTCTGAGCTGGGAGGCTGGTGATGGGCCGGTGGTGCGACAGCTACTCCTGGTACAGCAGTCCTATGCCTCTCTCCTAATGGACGAGGCTCGTCAAGTCTGGCTGGCAACGCGTAGCAGAATCTGTCAATGGGGTGACAAGTCGAGTAAGATGTTTCTATCCCCAGGCCCTTCCGGGTGTGCTGGATGAGGGTGGGGCGCCAATAATAGACCCTAAGGCTATAGCGGAGCGCTTCGCCACCTATTATGCAGATCTGTACGCCCCTCGGGAGTGCTTGCCGGAGGCTACTGTCGACAAGTTAATTGCGGACCTCCCGCCCAATGCGGTGTCCGATGAAACGCGTCAACAACTGGAACTCTTCCTGTCAGAGGAGAAGCTGGGTAAGGCCCTGGGAGAGCTCAATTCGGGGAAGGCACCTGGACCCAATGGGTTCCCCAGCGAGTTCTTTCGCCGGTACAATTTACAGTTGGCCTCTTATTACTGGGTGGCGATGGAGGAGGCTAGGGAGGCTAGGGAGGCCGGTCGGCTCCCCCCGGACTGGATGCATGCAGAGGTGGTGGTGTTTCATAAGCCTGGTCGGCCCCCAGAGCAGCACACCTCTTACCGCCCCATCTCTCTTCTTAAATGTGGAGGCCAAAGTCCTGGCTAAAGCACTGGCTAACCGCCTCTTGCCCCACATTTCGGCCTTGGTACACCCAGACCAAGCCGGGTTCATACCTCAGAGGGCGATGCGGCATAACATAAGGCGGGCACATGTAGCGCTGGCAGCGGTCCGACGGACTGGGGAGCCGGCTGCACTCCTACTGGCGGACATGGACAGGGCATTTGATTCCCTGAGCTGGGTATACCTGTTCGCCCTTCTACGTAGACTTAATTTTGTCCCCAGTTTATCATATCTTATGCTCCTGTATACCGATCTGACAGCGTCGGTGCGTGTGGCAGGAGCGGTCTTGTCCAGCTTCCCTATCCGGCGTGGCACCAGACAGGGGTGCCCCTTGTCACCATATTTATTCACCCTAGCCATGGAGCCATTGGCGGCCTGGGTGCGTATCGACGCCCAGCTTACGGGATTTGAGTGGGCTCCGGGCCTCTCAGACAGGATCGCATTGTTTGCGGATGATGTCCTCTTTTTTACAACTGCGTTGGATAGGTCGGGCCCCGAATCCTGGAGATCATGCAAATTTTCGGGGACACGACCGGGCTGTATATGAACCCCCGTAAGTCCACGTTGTGGGTCTTGGGAGCTCGGGTGAGAGTGTGTACATGGGTGTCTGTGCTACAGGTGGCAGTGGGAGGCCTCAAATACCTGGGAGTCTGCCTGTCGGATGTGCTGGCCACATCTTGGGAGCGGAACTTAGGCACCGTTCTGGGAGCGCGTCCGTACAGACATTAAGACCTGGTCACGCATGCCCTTAACAATTTATGGCAGGTCGGCAATCTTCAAAATGGTTGCGCTCCCCCGCCTGTTATACCAGTTACAGAATCACCCATACCCGATCGCACCTAGATAGTTCCGGCAGGTGAACTCGGTGCTAGGGCAGTTCCTGGGGGAGGGTGCTTGTGGCATTGCGTACGTGCTTTCTCTCCACTTACTGTGGAGATCTGGTGACCTCCGATATTCTATCGTACTACTAGGCCTCGCATCTGTTAGTTCTTAATGAGTGGTGGTATGGGGACAGGGGGGAACCGGCCTATGCATTGGAGCGACACCTTATGGGGCCTAACACTCTTCACACGATTCTCTACGCTGCTCCACTGCGTGGTTCGCTTCCACTGGTGACAAAGGTAGTATTCCAAATTTGGCGGCAGTCACTACGACGAATGGGGTAGTGGAATACCCTTACTAGAGAAACTCCTCTGTGGCACAATGGAAGCCTGCCTGATCTGGCGGCCTTGCAGGGCTTCCGGGGATGGGATGCCATAGGTATCTCCACCCTGGGGGATGTCGTGCGGGATGGGTCCCTTAAGTCCTTCTGGGATCTACAGGTAGAATTTTGCATGCCCAGGTCTCAGTTCTATCGGTACCTCCAGCTCCGCCATGTGCTTTCCCCCAGCCCCGAGTTTAGCCAGTTGGAGGCGAAGGTTTTCATGGGGGATCTGGAGACCAAGAAGATCTCGCGGATATACCAGTCCCTGGTCACTCACAGTGCTCTTACGCTTGAGAAGTTACGGGGGGTGTGGGAGGAGGATGTGGGTACGCTGGAGGAAGAAGACTGGAGGGAGGCCCTAGCCGCCCCTCGGGGAGCAGCCATAGCGATGCGTCTCCGCCTCATTCAATTTAAGTACCTCCACCGGGTATATTTTACTAGGGTTCGACTGTGGCGGGCTAGTTTCATTGCCTCTCTGGAGTGCCTCTGGTGTGGCGGAGTGGAGGGCACATTCCTGCACACGGTTTGGCACTGTTCATCACTGGATCATTTCTGGAGGGGGTATTCTCCTGCCTATCGGAGGTTTTAGGGTGGACACTCCCATGCACACCACAGTTCGCCCTGCTGCATGTGATGGAAGGGATTGGGGGCAATGTTTATAAACAGCATCTAATGCAGCTGGGCCTCATATTGGCGAAACGTGATATAGCCAGGAGGTGGAAGGGTACATAGGCCCCCTCTGTGGCTGCCTGGAAAAATGGCCTTGACTCTTGCATGGGGCTGGAACAGCCAATTTTTGTGGCCTGGGGATGTTCACGTAAGCATTACAAAATATGGAAGCGGTGGGCGGACTATAGGGGCCTGATCGCAGCAGATGAGGGTAGGGATGGGGAGGTTGGGCCCAGCACGGGTGGGGGGTAGCCTGGGGTGTATGTGTGCTAAGACTGGCACTTTTCAACTTCTGTTCTGGTTTCTCGTCTATTATTTCCTTTAGTCCTATGTTATCAACTGGTGGACTGGTCTCAGGGGTTGTTGCGCAACTCGGGGGAGGGTGCGGGGGGGGGGGGGGGGGGTAAGTTGGGGATGGACGGTCCGATATCTTAACAGATGCTCAATGTCAAATATTTTGGATGCTTTGTTTTACAAAATGGTCAGTTGCTGTCTTGCAAATGTATAAATTGATACGGCAGTGGCCTCTGGGGTACAGAGCCCTGCGTCTTCTGTGCAATTTGACAATAACACTTGTTTAAAAAAAAAAAAAAGACACCTATAGATCCTTTCACCAGCTCTGTAATAAGAGGGGCTTTGAGATCAACGTATGCAAGATAATTTAGCAGGCATCTCCTTTCAGCGGGTGAGAACATTCGATTATCTGGGTGCAACCCTGACAGAGCGGATGGGGTGGCACACTCACCTCATGTGCCGTAGACTTATGTTGGAACAGGTAGCGGAGGGAATAATTAGGATGATATTTAGGTCTCAGTTTCAACCAATCAGCTCTGCCCTAGAAATATATAATTCTCAAGCACTGGGGTCTGCGTGTTATGCAGCCGAATTATGGGGTTATCTTAAAGTGCACCTTTTTCAAGCTGTGGAAAACGGATTTATGAGGCAGCTTATAGGATTACCTGTTAGTACACCTCTGCTGTCACTTAAGCGAGACCTGAGGTTGAGAACAATCTCTCATAAAATAGGCTTACACCCACTGCTCTATTGATGGAGAATCTGGTTTACACCACTACTCCTCTATCGCAAAGGCCTGGAAGAAATCCTGGTTTCTTTAATATTCCACAGATAAGGTATATTAAGACTTTCTTGATGGAAATGGGTCTTGAGAGTTTTTGGGAGTCCCCATGAGTTAGGGCTACTCCTAAGGAATTGCTTAAATCAGTGTATTGGCAAGCCAAAGATTTTGCGCAGCTCTCTAGGCAGAACCAAGGAGCTTTGACAGAAACTTTCCTCTCTGTTAAAAACATCTTCAGGAAGGAGAACTTTCTGGATGACATGCATCTGCCACAAGCTAGGCGTTTATATCTGCAGCTTCGGCATGGGCCTTTGCCTATTGGCTCATCATAGCTAATTGGGACTCAAGAGACTGATGTTGCCCAGTACTCAATGTGTGATGTTCCCACAGAAACCGTTGAACATGTTTTGTTTTTTTGTCCCCTCTACAGCACCTTCAGGAAAAGATGGTTTATTCGACTGTGTCAAAGACTGGGAGTAATATATAATAAAATACACAGAGGCCATTCGGATGATCAAATATGAGGAGTCATTTATTTTGTTTTAGTAGGTTCCTGTTGGGAATGTGGAGACTAAGACAAAAGATGCGTTCCGGTTTGGTAGAATGGGGCATGTAAATCATCTAGTGTATTGTTTTATATTTTTATCACTGTATATGTACAAGTGATGGGTGATTTAGGGGGAAATTTACCATAATTATATTTAGTAACGTATCCTTGATAAACTATATACAATTATATACGCTAGAGATGGGTAGTAATAGTTGACTTTTCACTAGTCACTTCAAGTGGTGATGTGTATTCATCATTTTGTACTATTTATTTAAGAAAAGTGTTTCTATGCGAGAGAGAGAGAGAGACTATTTTAATTCAGGATTTAGTGGAAGTAGTATTTAGGCTAATGGACTGCCTCTTTTATTGTATGCCTCGCTGAAGATGTTTTATGTATTTTATCAATTGTTTTATTCTGTTTTTATGGATTTGTGTCGAATTAAAGCTATTTTGATTGATTGATTGATTAGTATATATTGTAGTAGGCGGAAGAAAAGGTGAATTATGCACTAGAACAATGAATGAATGTCTGAAAGGTTCAATATATTTTAGTATAATCTAAAGGATCTACAAATGTGATCACCAAACCTAAAGTGCAGAAAGTGCTTGTGGAGTATTTATGAGAGACATACAGTACCCTTAAGCAGTCTTGAAATTCATGCTGTTCATTGAGTGCAGGATGTTTTCTGGGGTCAGTTGGCCACAAAATTTGATCTATAAATTGCTGAGTGCTAGGGCACTAAACCTTTGCACCCAGGCGTTTTCTAAAATGTTTGTTGTAAAACAGTTTACAGAGCTGTATAGTTTACACTGAGTGCTACTGACTTCCGCATGTAGGACATTCAGCAAAATGCTGCCATCTACATGGTGGAAGTGGGTCTGTCCCATTGCCGTATGCACAATATTCCACACTCAGGGTATGTCAGAGATAGGAACCAAAATGAAAACCTCTGCTTACTACGGTGATCTGTAGGATTCCATGTAACAAAAAAATCTATGATGGCGAATCCACACTGAGACCTTTTTGGCTTTAACAAATAGTTGTCACATTAAGTCTGGCCTCCTTCCATTATAGTAACTTTCGATAATAAACAATTTGGACCCAAAGCCTGAGGTGTAACTTTTCTCAAGGAACGAAACAGGACTGTAGTCTTGGCCATTTGCTTGTCACCCTCCCTATCTTGGGCCTATCATATTAAGCGTTTCCCATAGGGCAAAAAAGGTGCTATACGCGCACCTTTAAAAGGAAGCACACACTTTGTCAGATTAAAAGCTTGCAATCCCCCCCTTCTCATGAATGCTTATTTTAAAGCTCTTTCAGTTCTGTATTGGGTCTGGCCATAATTACATTAACTCCCCTACAAATAAAATGTTTAAACAAGCATTGACATAGCCAATAGGTCTCGCCTTTGGGACCGTACAAGTATTTAATTATGCAGCACAATATCCTTGGTGTAACATCAACTGTTTCATGGCTAAACACTTATAATGTCCCAAAGGCGAGACCTATTGGCTATGCTTGTCTTACCAGGCCACAAATTTCTGCCAAGTGTTTCCACTAGCTGTAAAAATGCTATGCCTACCCCTCAAGCTCTTACCCCAGGGACTGGCAAGGGGATGCAACAAATTTTGTACGACATCTCATTGCAAGCACGCAACAAATACCTTTTATTTGAGGGAATGGCTCAATAAGGAGTTATGTTTTAATCCCTTATTTCAAGAACAAAGAACTTGCTACCATTAACGCTTCTATTGTTTAAGGAACTGCAAATGTGAAGTTAAGTGCTTTTTGAGGTAGATAAAGAACACCAGCAAGAAACAGACATACTTTAACAGCAAGTTTAATGTTAAAAATATACCTAGCACGTTTTGATTACTCCCTAGAAGCAGTTTAAGAATGAAGTGCACATGCTTCAAATGGCTGCTTTAAATATATTTTCCTTTTAGTCAAATCAGAGCTCAGTAACACCTTTGATATATGGAAAATAAATGTAACTTAAAAAAAGGAAAATCAAAAAAGTGCTATTTTCATATTTCTTTTTGCTTGTTAGTTTGCGGTTTCTGGAAAATGGGCCCTTGACCTAGTAAGTAAGGATTATTAAAAAGGCAAGGCGTCACTTCTTGTGACCTCACTTCCTGTGTCGTCATTTGTGATTTGCATATCATAATTAGACCATCCACTGTTTGCTCAGCCTGTGGGCTGTCTTCAACATTGTTTTCATGAGCTTGTCTTCATCATCCTTCAAACATGTTCAGCACATAAGGGCACTTAGACGTATGATGCTGTGACAGAGTGAACCTCACACCGCTCAAGTCACCCCCATCTCGTGCTGCCAGAGTGCGCGGCTGTAAATAATGGTAAGTATGCAAACTGTTAAGTAGGCATTGAGAAAAGGCTTCCATTAGTGTGAATGAAGTTCCTAAGTGGGTACTTTAGACGCGAACAAGCGGCATAGCAATGAGAACAACGCCACTGCCGAGGTCACTGTTATTAACTTACAAGACTAGGAAAGGAATGGGCCCGCAACAAAAATGTATGGCGTAGAACAGAGTGGCGGTGTTGGCCGGGCAACGCTGGATACATTTACATATAGCCGTGTTTGTTTTTGCTCTGAGCACCGGGTTGGGGTCGGGATTAATCTTAAGAGGAAGACAACTGGAAGGAGGGGTCCCCCTGAGAAAGGAGCGAAGCTTCTTTCCTGGAAATTACAAAGGAAGGCAAACGCGCTAACACTGCATTCTTGCTCAGGGGGAAAATATTAGAATCTAACAGATTCTTACTGTCTGGGTATTTGCTCTCAGTCATTGCTGGGGCAGATGTGCACAAATGGAAATAATTTAGCATGCATGGCCACCATACCTCAGCGGTGCAGATGAAACTGCCGAAGTGCTTGAAACGCTGTCATCACCGTTTCCTAGACGCTGGTTGGTTCAGTGTAAATACTACAACCAATGCTTACAACGAAGAAATGGAAGGGAGGGTGGGGGGCGGTGAGTGCTAAAGCAACACAGGGAAGGCTGGCATATGGTGAGCACTTTCGCGGCCGCTTTGATGTTCTCAGTGGCCGCGCGGTTCACTGAGAACATCAAAGCGGCCGTGAAAGTGATCAGCAGGCTGCCAAATGGTGCGCGCGCCCGGCGCACATGCACTGTAGTTGGTGGCCTGAAAAGCACTCGTTTGCACTTCCAAATCCCG
Source organism: Triturus cristatus (assembly GCF_964204655.1). NCBI lineage: Eukaryota > Metazoa > Chordata > Amphibia > Caudata > Salamandridae > Triturus > Triturus cristatus. Next base: position 216,003,095 of record NC_140587.1, on the reverse strand, counting down.
CTTTCTATAGCTCTCGCCAGAGCAGCACTAAAGCGCTGGCTCAGGCGAGACCTAAAAACATGTTTTGTGTATGGATTCGAGGAATTTTGACTTTTGACAAGCAATTTAATGGAAAGTCTCTAAAGTCAGCTTTCAAAATAATTACTTTTGCATGCATTCACCTGTGCTAGCAGCTGGCGGTTAAACTGTTGTCCGCTAGGTAGCACGCCAAAATCAAACTTCACAAAAAGAGAAGTGATATTCACTACAAAGCCACATGTAAGGCAGCCATCGGCTTATGGGTCGGCTCATTAATAGCTCCTGCTTTCCAGTGTCAGCAGAACTCGCACCCAGAACGCTCCCGTATTTATACATAGAACTGATGAAGTTCCACCAGGTGGCGCTGCCGTCCCACTGGTGAACCAGTTCAAACCTCTTACATGCTGAAAGCAGCCCTGGCTCTGCCTTTTAGAACATCGCAGTAATGTATTTCGGAGATTTGTAGAGCAGAGCCGGTCTTTACTCAGATCCATCTAGCACAGGTGGGTAACTCCAAAAATCAGACACTTTGCTATAATTAGGACAAACATACGAAGGGCTCGTCTAGAACAACTGAGCGGCCTAGAAGGGTGCACCACTCCGTTTTGAGCGCTCTATGGCATAGGGTTTGCCTGCACAGCACTTGTGATGTCCTTGAGAAATCTCTGGTATTAAAAACAACATTTGCAATGTAATCGGTCCGATTGCATTGCAAATGCTTAAGTTTAAAACTGAGCGTGGCGCCGCTTCACGGACACCACGCTCCGGTTCTTTATATATTTCTTAACTTCAACACTGAGCGTGGTGTTCTTGAAGCGGGTGCTGCGCTCAGTGCTAAAGTTAAGAAATATATAAATAAACAGGGCGTGGTGTCCGTGATGCGGCGCCACTCTCAGTTTCAAAGTTAAACGAGCGAGACTCGCACAGTGTTTCCCTTGCGGGAGCGAGCAGGAGCCCCATCTGTTTTCAAGATAATTACAAACAGATGGTGCCAAAGCTCGCTCCCGCAAGGGAAGCGCCAAACGTGCACGCGTTGCAATAGAAAGCACTGCAAAACGTGCACGCTTTTTGCCAAAATGCTGATTGATTCCAAAAGGTCCCCTCCTATGCAACGCATGCGCGCTGCGTAGGCAAGACCTAAAAAGTACAGGTCCTCACATGGGCCAAAAGGGAGACCAGAATGAAAAATTATCTGAAAGGAAAAGGTGAGCGCAATCCAAATCAAAAAAGAAAAAAGCACAGCGGGGGTACAAAAATTAACAAAGGACAAATAATATATATAAAAAGAATAGGAGGTGACACAAAGAACAAGCATTACAAATGCAATAGGTCTCGCCTTTTATTAAGTTAAAGCCATTTGCTTTGCTATACAATACCATTAGCAAAGCAAATGGCTTTAACTTAACTTTGCATAGCGCGGTGTCCGTGAAGACGGCGCTAGGCTTAATAAAGTAAAAAAAAAAACACAGGCTGAAGCACAAGGCAAAGAGAGACACAGGCTGAAGCACAAGGAAAAGAGAGACACAGGCTGAAGCACAAGGAAAAGAGAGACACGGGCTGAAGCACAAGGAAAAGAGAGAGACGGGCTGAAGCACAAGGAAAAGAGAGAGACGGGCTGAAGCACAAGGAAAAGAGAGAGACGGGCTGAAGCACAAGGTAAAGAGAGAGACGGGCTGAAGCACAAGGTAAAGAGAGAGACGGGCTGAAGCACAAGGGAAAGAGAGACGGGCTGAAGCACAAGGGAAAGAGAGAGACGGGCTGAAGCACAAGGGAAATAAAGAAGTGAATGACATTTCCTAGAAGAGAAAGAATAAGGCAGATGTAGCACCTAGGTCAATATCTCAGTGTTGCAGCAGAAAGAAAACAGATATCCTAAAGATAGTGCAACACTTGGGAAATGCGGAGACTTTAATGGGCACCGGGACTGGCTGCATTGGACGATCAATCGTTCACCACTTGAGGCGGCCTCTTGGGAGAAGTCAAGGAAAAGTGGATCCACGGAAGCAAAGAGGATCAGATACATGTAGAAGAGGAGCAGCGCCTAGAAGGCCTTAAAGATGAATATGCAGACGAAAAAACAGTATGGACATCAACCAACCTACCTCTTAAAAATAAAACAAAGACCAAACCTACACCCAAAGGCGAAAGCTTATGACATCAACACCATGTAAAATACTTTCCACACAAGAAACAATAAGCCTTGGCAGGAGGATGCCAAGACTCGAATGGTCTCCCAGCAGATCCCAGCGTGGGAAAGCACGCGGCCTTCTGTACGCCACAAGGACCAATGCAAGACTGGCCATCTGCATTGTTACGGAAAGCAGGCTACAAGTAACAGGTGACCTGCAGGTTACAGAAGGTTCTACACAGCAGCAGCATTAACACACTCGGCTAACAACAGTACTTCTCTTCTATGCAAACTGGCATGCTAATAAGGCGCAGATGGAGGGGACGGGGAGGTTCAAAGGGTGGATTCAGCAGAGAGATGAACTGGCCCTGTACTTTAAGGCCTGCAGAGGGCACGCCAATGTGCCCGAGCTCACCAGGCGCCACCAATCGATGATCTCTTGATTGTGGCAGTGTGAAAGGACCGCTCCATCAAAGTGTGGGGGGTGAGCCCTGCACAGCGGCTGGGAGGTGGGAGAAGGGGGCTTGCTTGTATAACAGGAAGCAGCGCACACTTGCCCCCTTCATTCACACAGGTTAGAAATGCAAAACAGGGCATTTGCCTGGGGTTTTGCATCTTCAAGGATGTTTTTGCTTGCCCTGCCACCCGCTGCAGCCTCCTGCAGGAGCTTAAATGGCCCTGCCCTTAAATGGCTCCGCTACGCCAGACTCGCACTCGCCGCTGTTCCCCGCATCCAACGAACGACCTCCAGCGGCAGATCCTTCTCCTTCCTCGCCGCCAAGACCTGGAACACCCTCCCTACCCACCTACGGCAGACCCAGGACCTGCTCACCTTCAGAAGACTCCTCAAGAGCTGGCTCTTCGAGCAGGAGCAGCACCCCCTCCCCACAGCACCTTGAGACCCTCACGGGTAAGTAGCGCGCTTTATAAGTGTAATGATTGATTGTCACCACCAGCCATACTGCACTTAATCACAGACAAGATCTCAGCAGCAGCTCGCCCACTCCGACACTATCTGCCTTCAGACACCGGGTGTGGAGGGGCTGGGGCGCAGGGACACCGGAAGAAGAGGGGAATGGGCGGGACTAGCTAAGAGTAGTGCCCAAGAGGTCAGAGCGGGGACAGGTTGGGTTACCGGAAGCAATGTGATGAGGCAGAGGGGCAGACCTGGAGCTGGGAGGGTGGTCACTGGCCAGACCTTGGAACTGGTAGGAGGAGGGACTCCCAGGTGCAATGGAGCCTTAGTGGAATGGTAGGGGGAAGCACATAGTCAAAGGAAGAGCTGGGGGAAGATGAGTGGTAGAGTTGGGCCTGGCACTGTCAGATCTGCTAGTCCTTTATCAACCATGTTTTGCCCGGTTACTTTTCCCATTATTGACTCACTTAGGTCTCCCTGACACAGCTACCGTGCATAACACTCTTGTCTCGCCTCCCAGCCCAGTCCCGGCTTCCCCTCTGACCCATCTCCTTCTCCTAGGCTCTCCTCGCGTAGTTTCCTCACACAGTCTCACACGCACTCACTTGTCCAGGACAAAGTAGAGGTCGAAGGCCCCCATACATAATGTCTCAGGCTCCCCACCCTCCTGCTCTGGTCTCCCCCCGGGATCCTCCACGCTCTGGCCGCAACTCGGGAGCACCAATGCGATCAGCAGCAGGAGGCACAAGGCAACTGCAGCAGTGCCGGGACTCTGCAACCTTCGCCTGCCGGGACCCGCCATCCTCCGCCTGGGACAGGCAGTGAGACCCAGAGCAGAAGCACCGGATCCCACACAGCGGAAAGGGATGAGGGGGATAGGAGGAGGAGGGGAAGGAAGAGATGAGGAAAATGGGAGGGGGTAGAAGATGGGAGGAAGGAGGGAGAGAAAGTAGGGGTGTGCGTGGTAAGAGGAGGGATGTGGAGAGGTACCATATGCTAGAATGTCACCCTTAGGGGTGTCCCGACTTCGAACCCTATGTCGAACCCTCCCTTCCCAGAAAGCAGAGGCCGACTGGTCAAGACCCCGCGGACCATCTGCGGCTGCTTGCCGATGGGGATTTTAAGGGCAGTGTCCCGTATTATACATTCCCACTGCAAAACACGAGAAGGGCGTGTGCCCAAAATCGGGAATGTCACCAAGTCACGTTGTATTTATTAATTAAGGAGAGTGGGAGTGTCTCAACAGGGTCTTGGCCAGGAGGTTGCGAGGCTCGGCCCTAGTCACCAGACGTTGCGAGGAGCATCATTGAGACCACGGGGGGGGGAGGGGGGGTAACGTCATCACAGCATGCGTGCGGTCTTGTCTGCTTGACACGGGGTCTCGTCGGCTTCACGGCCGTCGTGAAGACTTTTCTTATCTGCTTGTTAAATAAACCAGCAGATAAGAAAAGTCTTCACGATAGCCATGAATCAGGCGAGCCAGTCCGGCAAAAAGCCAAAGGGAGGCAACAAAAAAGGGGCGGGGCTCATGTCCCCTTCTGGAAACTGACTTATTTACTATAGCTCTCGCAGGCGAGTAGCGCATCTGCGCTCCAACGCCAGACGAGACCTAAAAAGGGTGCAAAAAGAAGAGAAAAAAATAGGGTGCTAAAAGAAAAATAAGGAAGTACAATAAACAAAAGAGGAGACTGACAAGACAAAAAATATGAGGTTCCAAAAATACAAACAGTAGTGGGGGAGATTCTGGTGGTGTGCCAAGCACTGGCAAAGTCAAATAGGTCTGGTTTGCACTTTACTTGCTGAATAAAATATTTCCAAAAAGGCCTGAAGCAGTGAAAAACTAAATCTATTTGTTTCTGTATACAATGCATGCACGAGATAAAACATGTAATGTGTGAGGATTCAGTGTATTGTTGAGATGTAAAATAGTCCTTCGTGAACTGTAATGCAAGCACTCCATAAGATACCAAAGGGGATTTGCCACTGGATTCAAGCTAGCCTGGCTGATGACGGCTGATTAGCCAGAAACCGGTCCCAGGATGCTTGTTTCCGGTCCAGGGAAGACATGGCTTGGCAGTTTGGGATGGACAGTTCCCATGAGGCGCAGGGTCAGACTGATTTGCATATGGCCATGTCTGAATTGGGGTGGCGGAGTGAGCTAAAGAATGATGACGGATTAAACCCAGATCAGTTGCCTGGGGGTGAGTGCTTGCAATGTTCAACACTCCGTCCATCATCCCCTTTGGTTTTGCTCAGCACTCCATAGGAGGCGGAATGGTGCACTAAGCCACCATAAACTCATCAGCAAGCAAGTCACCAACCATCTCAGCGACCACTAACTAATTGAATCCACACAGTTCAGCTTCAGACCCAATAACAGCATAGAAACAGCTCTCATCACAGCCTTAGGGGACATTTACATGATCATGGACAGAGGAGACATGGCAGCCCAAACACTGTTTCTCACTGTATCCTCATCCGATGCCTAAACAAAACGTAAATCCAAGGACTCGTTCTCTGCTGGATTTGCTTCTTCTTGACTGACGCATTCAGATATGCCCCCTACTCTTCAGTCGCCCACAAACTCATCTTTGGAGTGACGAAAGGATCTTCACTCTGCCCGACCCTCTCCAACGCGAACATAATCCCTCTTGATAGAATCACTCTCAACCACGATATGAACGTCCTCGTCTACGCTGATGACCTGCAACTCAGGCTGTGCCCCTCGCACAAGACTCCCAAAACCTGGAACAAGTTCACCACCTGCATGACCAAAGCTGTTGATTGGATGAAGACCAACTGTCTCAAACTCAACTACAAGACTGAAGTCTTGATTTCTCGGAAGAACACCTAACCATGGGACTATTAACTAGGACCCACGCCCACCTCCAGCACCCACACCAAGAACCTCGAGATAGTCATCAACAGCAAAATCAACACGACCACCCTAATCAACACAGTTACAGGGTCCTGCTTCCATGCCCTCAAGATTCTGAGGAAATTCTTCAAATGGCTCCCAAGCAGCACCCACAAAACAGCCACACACGCCATCATCACAGGCAAACTGGACTACAGGTACCCCCTCTACGCCAAGATTCAAACCCCAAACAAATCACCAGACGACTGCAAACCATTCAAAACTTGACATCCAGTATAATATCACTCTTAACCTCCCACACAGTACACCGAAAGTCAAGGAGCTCTAGTGGTTTCCGATACACAAGCATGCTCAGTCCAAACGCCTCATTCACACCTTCAAATCACTACACAACACTGGCCCAGCCTACCCAAATAACCGCATCTCCTTTCACAAACTAATTAGACAACTCCGCTCTGCTGGACCCCTACTCGCACATATCCCACGTATACACAAAACCAGACTTGACAGGCGGGCCTTCTACTTCAAACCTAAAAAGTTACTTGGCATTGAAAAAGAGGGGCAAGAATACAGACTGGCCTTACCGCACCTAGATGATTGGAGGGGTGCAATACAACAACAGCAGATGACAATTCCTTAGATTAATACAACAGAATCATGATGGATACCCATGCATAACAGGCAGGAGAATAGATTATTCAGCAGAAGATAGGATTTATTGCAGATTCAAAAGATGCGGATACACAGAACTATGCAGAGAAGTACATTACTTAGGTAGGCAAGCAGAGGCAGACACATACATACCAAGATATATAAATATATACATATACACACAAACTGACACATACATACACAGATTGACAGATACACGTGCAACATTGAAACGGACATACGTTCACACAGACTGACAAGTGATACATAAAGAAACAGGTACATTGAGAGACAGACATTTACAGAGAAGCAGACAAAGACATACAAATACAGACTGGTATGCAAGGACAGACATAACATACATACAAATACATGAGAGCCATACATATATAGACAGAGGGACAGATTAACAGAAACTCAACAGATCCAAGAGTTAGATGAACAGATTGAAGAATAGGTATATATTTTATATTTCATAAATGTATACAAGTGTGTGGTGCTCAGTTGAGTGTATATTATAAACGTGAATAAGTGTAATCCATGTACTTTGTAGGCATAGTTTCTGTAGATGTGGTGTGTAGTACATGTCGCTATTGCACGATCAGCATTTGGTCAGGAGTGCACCGATCTCAGCAGTCTCTGCTCCTAGTTCTATTCTGACTGCCCTCCTTCCACACTGAGTGATAATGAAGACAACCCCACCCTCCTCTTTTCCAGAACCCACTTTCGTCCTGTCTGCAAAACTGGAAACTCTCTAAAAGAAAAAACACAGTATTATTGGTGTACAGGCTAGGAGCACCACATTCGCTTCAATTACAGTTGCAAATGGCTGCCTCCTATTCTATAAAAGACAGAGAAGAGCATTTTTGATATCTTGGTTCCCATATAGGGGTTATGGATGGGACTTGCTAGCCCCTCACCTCAACTATCCAAAAATGTGAGCACTGCATTACTGCCCCAGCTCTGTTTTTTACTGGCTCAGACTGCTTGTGTCCTCATACCCAACTGTGTGAATACCACCGACCATCATGTCCATTGCTATCTTTCATTACTGAGTCTGTCTGCTGTTTTACCAAAAGCACTACACACAGTTTCAATAGCAAAATTATTGATAAGGTTAAATATGCAGTTTGGTCTTCACATTTGTACCACAAAAAATTCATCCAGTTCTAACCTAACATCCATGAAGGCACTAAAATGTTGTTTATGTATATATTTCCCCTTTGTATCACACACCACCCAAGCATTAACCTATACATGCAGCACCTACCCAATCATCGAAATACTCTTCCATACAAGCACTCGTCTAGACATCCATGTACTCATCCAGGTATTTTTTTATTTATTTTTTATTTTACACAGAGTTTTATATAGCGCGAACTTGACCCGAATCGGGTATCAGAGCGCTTTACATAGCACCAGTTGCGTTACATGAGGACACATTCATTTTTCTTTGTTAGGCACGGGCAGATTAAGTGATTTGCCCAGAATCACAGGATGTTCAGCGTCATTGCAGACTCGAACCCAGTTCCCGAGATTCGAGGTCAACCACCCTAGACATTAGGCCAACTCCTCTCCCCAATCCAATCACTCATCCAAGTGTTAATCCAAACATCCATCCTTCCAATAATCTATTTACCCAACCACTCACCCATTCATCCCAAACTACACCATTTCTTCTTAAATGCGAACATTAAATGGATGGGAGAAACATGGTGGTTCAGAATTATACAAGCACACTCTGGATACAAAGGATAGAAGCATGGACAAACACATATCAAGAATAAAGTGCACTTTCACTGTTGTGCCTAATGCCATTAAGCAGATTTCCCAAGACTTTTTTTTTTTTTTTTTTTTTTTTTTTTTTAAAGAGTACGAAGAGACTGTATACAATCGGGTGGCTACTTGTTGAAAAGAACATTGGCGGCCATCTCCAGGAGCCATACTGTTCTAGCTGTACATTTCCGTTATTATTTTCAAGGGTGCTGAAACTCTAACAACAGTCTCATATTTCGGTACTTCAAGGGTGCTACAGATGGCTTACATTTTGCTACAATTGGTTTAAATACTGCTGGTTCAAAACATGAATGTTTCAACACCACTTCCAAAACACACCATTGACCCCCTCATAAAATTCCAGGTTGTTGATTTGTTTGGTAGCACATGCCAGTCCTCAACTTCATCTTTTAAAACGTCTAGCCAATGCATGTGGACCTCAGCCACTGCAGGAAATAACAGCATCTGATTTCAGATTTTATGTTATCATTGCTGGGGTCTCAAATGCTCAGAGTCACACACCCGAGCAACCTGATGGGGTGCTAGGAAAGACTGCCAGACGTATAATCTCCTCAAGACTCCAGAGAGTATTTATCCCACCATGGTGTCCACTCACCACCGTGCAGTGTTAGGAATCACACGTATTCCTATAGCAGCTCCATAAGAGGTTTCCAGTCCCTCCTGAGCTGTGGACTTTATGTGCAGGTTTCACATTGCATCATCCTGTGTGTGCCTGGGAGTCTGAGGATGGCAGCTCCATGGACCAGGAGACCCATCCCTGGAAGGCGGCTCCGGTACGCCTCTCTGCAGACTTGTGCCTGGGGACACCCACCTCAGGTGCTCCTCTGTTTACAGATAAACCAGGAACAAGAGTGGCATGCACAGACAGCGAATACATTGAATAATGAATTTCCAACAGATGGAAACCAGTCCACTCCAACGCCACTGAGTGATTACGTTTCGAGGCGACGTCCATCTTAGGAGTAGGAAATTGTTGAGCTTTCCGGCCATGTTGTACCGGATCTGTCACTGCTGGCACAAATAGCATGCTGGGCTATTGGGTTTTTTTTCCACGTCGACTATGGTGATTATAGTTTGAGGTGCCAGGTTACAGCCATGGTGCAGGGCAATGGGGGATAATAATGCACCTCCAAAGCATTTCATGAACACTGTACTGAACAAACTGCAATAAAACTATTTTTGAGAAGACTACAACTATTGGCCAATTAAATTCTGTACTACTGGCAACCAACATGTGGGTTGAGCCACAGCCATTCCCTGTAGTATTCCTGAATGCTCTTTTTTAGGTTGACTACAAAAGGTCAAGAAACAACTGCTATGTCAAGCCAGACCTAAAAAAAATATATGACGCCAGTGTGGTCTGAGAAAAGATAAATGGGGAGCGTGAGCCAAAAAGAATTTAGTGGGTACACTAAAAGATTTTAAGGAGGAGTAAGCAAACGAAGGGAGGGCAAAAAGAGTATCCTGAAAAAAGATAGTGCCAGGAACAACAGGGCAGGATACGTAAAGGAACTCAAACACAGGGCAAAAGGGTAACAGGGCTTTTCTCCTACAGGGCAGGAAGATATGAGCCTATTTTACTACAGCGGATATTGTCTGAAGGTGGTTTGGCTAGGTACGTTTATTATCTACGCCTGCGTAATCCTCTATATATTACAGTAACAAAATAAAGCTATACACACCACCTGGACACTTTAATCAACACATATATTCAAATAGAAGTTCTATCAGCCATTCAAACTCCACCTGAATGACGTAGAAATATCAATTCATATGTCAGGAAGGTGCAGAAGCACGTGCAGCACCAATCATTTTCAAAAAGCAAGGAGACTTCCAGCATACGGCTTTTTTGCATCATCTTGTAAACCCTTCCCAAAGGTCCATGCAGGTTCTATACACAATGGACTGCGTGTTTACATTCAAATATTGTCCCTATCCAAGAGTTCTGCCCTCTTGCATCTTCAATTTGCAATTGTTGCTTTAAATTCTGCCACATACTACCACAGTTGCACCATGGTGCATGTATTTTCAAAAATGTAATTCAAAAAATAAATATCAACACTTTAAATTTGTGCCTTCGTATGGTTTTTTTTTATGGCTTGCTGGCTCTCCTTCACACTGAACGCTCATCAAGTGATCATTTACGCACTGCAGGCCCCATTCACTTCGTCTACGGTTGCTGCTGCAATGATGATGACATGTTTCAAGTGCAACCCTTGCAGCTTAACATTCTGTCACCACTACGCAATTTGCACTCTTGGAAGCCAATGCGATGGGAGAAGGAGGGTAGTACTCTTCATTTTATTTTGGCGAGGAAAAACTGAATAAGGAAATAAAGTAAATATTGATACAGTAAGCTTAACATGCAATTATTTAACCTTTCTTCCTTTAGCGCAAGGCTGTCAATGTTCCAATCACTATGGTCTTTAGCTCCCAGCTAGGCTAGAACACAATATAGGCTGGACTAGCTGAAACGGTCCTAAGGAGCACAGATAATACCCATCTAAACCCTACATATATTTGCAACTTCTCTCAAACAACAACGGCCCTAAAATGGCTAGACTGTGAACAGCTTTTCTGGCATAAAGGGTGATCTTTAACAAGGGAAGCTGTACACTGAAGGCAGCACGTGCAGGAAGACCTAGAGCTCCCCGCTTTATCAGCTCTATTCGGTTACATTTTACTAATCAGTTTGTTGTTGGTACTTAAATCGAAGGCGACACAAATGGATGAACAATTTCATAAAAACAACAGCAGTATTTTGGAGTGGGTGCACGTGCACGTCTATTAACAGTCTGATCAAAATTTACGTTGTTACTACTTTACTCTCAGACTGACCTACTGTGGTGTTGCTAGGATATGATGTTTCCAGATTTTGGGGTGGATGTCACAGCTAATAATATGGTTACGGTTCGGACCAAGGAACCATGAGGGTGGTGACAATTGCTTCGGACTTCGGTCACGGAAGACGTGTATGCCTGCAATCCCTTTGCATTCCCAATAAACCAGCTTTAAACTCTACAATTTGTGTGGCATTGTCACTACAAATTGGTGACATGTTGAGGACCACGCAGTCTCTACCTGCAGTCTTGTATTGAAGATTTGTTGCAGCTAACGAAGATTCTCGGCGGCTGTCCCATCTTTTGAGCAGGGTCTTCTGGTCATTGAGACAGCGTTCTACTTTGGACTGCCTGTGCCTACCAGGCGACCTCCTATGGCTTTAAGGTGATGGGGGAGAGCAATCGGAGTGATTGCCAGTTTTGGGTCTAACAAGCCATTGCAAGACGGGAGCTCAGGGTGAGCATTTCCATTCGTCACTGCAAGAATGCATCGCGCAATGAATGACTGGGTGCTTCGCGACACAGCGGCCACCAATGTGTGTGAAGTTCTACAAGCTATACACAAGCCCGTACACTGCGTGAGGTAGCCATCTTTGAAGCCCAAGACAGTTAGCAGCGGGTCGACAGTTGCTTCACTCCGGTTAGCGGTGTAGTCAGTGGTGACAACACACAACTCTTGCAGCGTCGCCAAATTTCACTCCACTGCCAACTTTTATTTCACTGTACAACGTGCCTCAGTAAATTAATAGTAATTCGCACACCACGTGTATCAACAGGTAGTGTTGCATGCTGTCAGTTACCTGTGATACGCACACCTGTTGAAGTGTGTTACATACCAAGACCAGGATTGCGCAGGAACTTAGTGGTGATACGCAAACCGAGTGCGGCGTGTCAGGGTTTTAGCATCATGTGCAACTGCACTAGGCAGTCAATGTCCACGTCATTAACAAGTTTCCTTAGTAGATAGCGGTTATGTCAGGGTATGTTATGTAATGCATTCTGAAACCTGTGATGGTTATGTTTTAACTTTGTAATGCTCGTGTCTAGCTCCTGAGAAACTGGGGAATTCTAGATTTTGTATAGGTATTTGCTGGAGGAGCTGGCAGAGCAAGGAGGAGGGTGCAGGTATTCTCCTGTATCTTTACTCTGGTGTACCACTTACCACTAAAGCTCATATTGGACCTTATTTGGTGGAGCTTACTTGCCAAAGTGGCACGAGCACCTGGAACATCGCAGAACTACGTGTAAGAATTATGTTAGATTCCTGGAGGATCCTTTTGAAGAACTTTCTAAGGAACAGCAAATAATGACGATTTAAGGTGTCGTTGAACCTCCTGCTGCAGCTGACTCTTGTTGTACTGGTGAGGGGTTTCAAAATGCCTCTTACCGCTTTTCTACCTGCTGGGCTGTACTGCACTGTTTGAAACACCACGTGTATGTGCAAGGGTGCGTGCCTGTGCTGAGTGTCTCTGGTTAACCCGGTATATCTTGGTAACCCAATGTATCTTGGCATGCAGGACTTTATTCGTTGTATTGTACGTTGTGAGGAAACAGTAAAGAAGGACCAATGTTGCATTGCCAGCAGCTGTCTCGTTTTTCTTTTGTTAGGCAAGCTCCCCACCGCGCAGCTTTCAATTGCCCGAGGCCGTTTTGCATGCTATGCGCGCTCTTGGAAATTGACGCGTTTTGGTCCACATCGTTGGCGTACTGTTACTCACAATTGTTATCTGGGCAGATGTTTGAAGAGCTCTGTCACCCTGGATACCTGTTTTTTTCTCTTTTATTAATCCTTTGAGTACAGTACGTTCCAGGTATACAGTGAAATAGTCCCTCCTGGGGTGAAGGGACACTTATCACTTTCCTCATTTAGGCTGTGACGTGTCTGAAGGTTAAGTGCAGCACCAGCAATGAGAACTCAGAATTCCTCCAACTTCTCTGCAAGCGTTTTGGACAGCTGGGGGCGAACCATGCATTACATTTCCTGATTGCAAATCCTACTTTTAGAATCATTTAAACACTATTTACATTGACAGTAAAATGGAACCTGAACAACAACAAAAGACATATTCCTGAATTCTGTGGGACCCATAGGGTTAAAAGTGTTTGAACAATTGCCGCAGGCTTCTGGGGGTGGTAACGTTTTTGAAAAATATATTGCAGTGCTTGATGAGTATTTTGCACATAATCTATGCATAGGCATTGTTTTATGTAAGTTATTTAATAGCAAGCAAGAAGGGAATGAGAGTGTGGATGAGTATGGCTGCTTTTTGCAAATTATCTCTTGATTGCATATTTGATTACAAGAACAGCTTATACGTGATCAAGTAGTTATGCATATTAAAGACCCTACGAACCAGGAAAGATTATGGGTTAATGGAGATCCAGAATTACAAGAAATGTTAGCAATTATAAGAAAGGCTAAAATGTCTAGCCATTGTGTAAAAGCTGTTACGGGTGAGTTTGACAAAACTCAAGATGAAGTGATAAGTATAATTAAAGGTAAAGATAAACGGTTATGCAGAGATCAACACTAAGGGGTCTAATTAGGATGGCTGGCAGATCGCCCCGCCGGGCCGGCAGTAGCCACTGCTGGCGGCGATCCGTCCGCCATCCTTGCATGATTGACCCACCGCCATATTAGTATGGCTGGGGTGGTCCGCGGCGGACGGGAACACCGTCCGCCGCTTATAGTCGACCGGGCGGAAAAAGGCCATAATATGGTGGGGGTGTCTGCAAGACACCGCCATCCATATTAACATGCAGGCGGTGACTCGCCTTTCCATGGCGGCGGTGAAGGCTTGTGGTCTTTGCTGTTGGGGGCCCTTAGCAGGCCCCCAGGGTGTTGGGGTGGTGCCCATGGGGGGTAACATTGCCATGGACAAAAGGTGGCAGAAGGTGCCTGTCACCTTGTGCATACCAATGCACAACGTGCATCCAAAGCATTGTGGCGGGCGGTGCTGTGAGCACTGCCCGCCACAATGTTGTAGATGGGGATGCCGCAGTGGCATCCTAATGGCCACAGCGGGACCGCAGCACCTCTGGTGGACGGTCCCGCATACCGTTACGGTGGCGGGCAGACTTTGTCCGCCCACCATCGTAATAGACCATCAAGTATAGTCAGACAGTGATTTCCATATTGCGTAGATAAAGTCATGCCGTGAATCCAAAGTAAAATGTTCCATTTGTGGTAAGATTGGGCATTTTGCTAAAGTTCGTAAAAAAATTTAACATTTTAAGGTAAAGAGTGTTGAGGAGGAAGGAGATTCTGATGAGTAGGAGAAAGTCAACTGAATTTTTAGCACAAGGGGTTAATTTAAGTTGAATGTTAATAGTGATAATGACAAATTAAGGAAGAAACCTATTCGCCTAATGAGGGTTGGTGGGGTGAATATTCAAATGTATGCAGATTCGGGATTACCCTATCATAAATGAGAATGTATGGAAAGAAAAATGTGTTAATAACAATTGAGAGAGGTTCCATTCCACAAACGTTAGGCCAGAAGGATTCTCTGGCGAGAAAATTTAAATCCTGGGTTTCAGACCATTATTTTTCAAATTCAAGAACAGAAAAGAGCCCAGGAAAATTGTATATTGCAAGAAAGAGGCCATCTGTGTTGGGGGTGGCACGACCAGGGTAAATATAACATGATATTGAAGCCAAATAGTTCAGAACCAGTAATGATTGTGGGTGACAGTGAGAGGGTTGGTAGTGTAATGCTGGTCAGTGCACTGAACCTTTGAAGGATATTTAAGTATTGCATAGTGCTCACATGTTGAGTGATGGCAAGATTTGGAATTTGAAAAGAACTGCTGTACTCAACAGGGAGAAATTATGGAATGAAGGTGCTACTGATAAGAGTGTAAGCCTAGAATGGGAAGATGGTGGATTAGCAGCAGATGTTGGGAGAAAAAGGGAGGAACATGAGTCAGATGGAAGCAGGAGAAACTGCGGCAGAAAAAGGAGATGTGTGTGGAAGACCCAGAGGAGTTGGGAGGTATTACCACAGAGACGCAGGATAGACAAGATGAGGAAAATGAGAGAAAGTTGGTTGTTGTTGGTGGAAGTGTGAATGGTGATTTTGTGTAGGAAAAGCAAAAACGTGTGAGAAGTAGACCAACATGGTTATCAGATTTTGTGCGGGACATAGTAAGTGATTTAAGGTATAAATTTCATTTTGTATCAGTTATTTTAAGATTGTATTTGTTTTATTATTGTTTAATTACTTGTGAAGGAGAAAGGTGTCATGATATGTTATTTAATTCATTCTGCAACCTGTGATTGTTATGTTTTAACTTTGCAATGCTCGTGCCTAGCTCCTCAGTAACTGGGGAATTCAAGGCTAGTTTTGCATAGAGCAGTTACTGGAGGAGCTCGCAGAGGAGGTTGAAGCTGTTCTTCTGTACCTTTACCCTGTTGTTCCAGTTACCATTAATGCTCATATTGGACCTTATTTGGTGGAGTTTACTTTATAATAGTGCTTTCATCAAAAGCTATCTATTATGTTAAATCTGGTCTAGGACCAAATTACATACATGTACACAGCACACATTTCATATAAATCAATACATGGTTCCAGTTTTCTTGTTAATTAACACACTGTTGTCTTCTTCATGGTAAGATTCAAGCTGTTTAATGTATTCAGAGGCCCTTGTTGCTTAACGGGCAGTCAAAGCATGTTTCAACCCAGTCTTTTATTTGGCAGTTATGTCCAGGATATGAATTAGGATGTCTTCTGAAGAAAGGGTTGGTTCCAACCATGACTTTTTACTTCAACTGTGAAAATTGGCCCTAGTTGATGGAAAGTGAAGAGGTACAGAAGGAACAGGGTTCTCGAGTCTCTGCGTTTTAACAATTTTCCTGGTATATCTATCAGCAGTGTTTGATACTGTAAAGTGTAAACCATGGTCTCTTGTTAACCACTGGGTATGGATTCAAATAAATCATTGCCTAGTTTCTCCTCAGAATCACACAAAGTGACCTAAAATGCCACTATTACGGGTTTTTCTTTTAGGCTACTACATACTCCGAGGACACAAATCCTCTTCCTGAGTAAAGTTACAAATTCTTTAACATTGCCTGTCCATGTGTCCTGCCTTCAAGGAGCTAAGCAACAAAAAACACATGGTTTTATTCACCTGGATGGGACAAAGTGGAAGTCCTTGCGCTAGGTAAAACTATTGATTATAAAGTTAACAGGCCAAAAAGTCTAAGACGTAGGTCTTTGCCAGTCAGTAGAAAAGTGGGTGTACTAATCAATGACAATCCATTATTTTCTCACTAATTAGAAACAATTTACCAAACCAGTCACTATCATTTGAGGATTCTGACAACAGTTTTACCTTTGAGGCCTACATATTCTAAAAGCATCCTGCTGTCTGCTACAGTCAAGGCTAGTGGAATTGTGCATTCAACTGCTGCTGAAAAACCATAAACAGACCTTTGTACTCACCCAAGCTGCACCAATATCTCACAAATGCACAAAGTTATGTTTCAGAACCAAGTCTGAAGCCCCCAGATTTCAAGTGCTGGAGAACTATGTTGCGTAGCATTGTCTCTGGTAGATGGCACTAGCATCTGCAAGTTGCCAATTTCAGGCAACATGGTAAGAAAGCAACAACTATGACTGAGACAACCCTCAAAACATCATTATGTCTTGATAAGAGGTTTTCTACTAAAATTGTATGTGCATAATTTTCTTATAATCTGCACCTCAGGTGTGATCAAGTTTAGGTTCAAATCCACCATTGCTGTTGCCTTTTGTTAGTTTTGTTCACCTGTACACAAGCCAGGTTAACTTTTATAATCATTTTGCGTCCACAACAAATGCCAGTTTAGATTTCTACTCTAGCAATTAAGAAGAGTTTCAAGTGAGAAGCTCTCGTAGGCCTCTCTGTAATGCCTAGAACGTTTCCAAACATTACTTCAGACAGCCTTGCATACACCACTCACACCTAGCAGTTGTATAAAAATGTCAAGCACAGAGAGCATGCGATACAGACAAGAAGATATACAGTAAGGTGTTGCTGATAACGCAAGTTCCCCTACACAGGCTTACGTTTACACCAGGCCACAACAGAGCATACAGTAAACACAAATGTGTGAACTGATAAAGCTACAACTTGTTTATTACATTTGAACATGAAGACAAAGCAGACATGCTTTTAAGTACACAGAAGGAAAATACAACAACTCGCGGTCTCCTTATTATCTCCGATTTTAAGTGCTCTCCGTCTGCTCAGCCATTCTTTTCACTGATATTCCACGGAGCACCAGTCAAATACAACATTTCATGGTCAACTTTCTTAATCTAAAGTCAATTTTCAAAGCATGCATGCAAGTTAGAACACATGGGGATTTTCCTCAACAAGTGAGCTACTCTAAGCTCATGGGCAAAATGCTTGAATATTAATTCCAAACAAGAGAGCATTATCCACTATGGGTCCACGTCATCGCCAAAATGAACCGATAACGTTGCTGTACCTTTCATTACCAAACAGCAGACTGCTATGACAACTTCTACAACCCAAGATACTTAGTAGAATTTACAAAAAGCCCTTGGCAAATCAATGTATCATCTTTTGGTCCACCTCCGTTCTGCTCACAATCAATCTTTGACCCACAACTTGATACTCAATCTTTAAATCTTAGCTCATTATTGTCAGATCTACTAGTAATTCTTAACATTAAATACAAGATACAGAGGTCTGCACCACAAATACAGTGTTTTTTCAACAGCAAACTGGAAAGGGCTTGTGCAAAGAAAGTAGCAATGCAGTCTCTACTATCACTAATTTACAAAGGTACCCATCACCACTGTTACCAGATGGAACAAAATGGTCTCTACTGCATCCAACACTCAAATTGGAACATCAACAGTTTACAAATTGTTATGTTAACCTCAATAAGCCCAAAAAGTGTCAAGAGTTGTGTATGCAGTCATTGGGCCAATAATTTCAGGTACAACAAGTTTTTGATGGGCGAAAGCAGTGCATATATTTTGTTTAACGAGCAGCTACTCACCAGTCCGCTAAACTCAAATTCAATTCCATTACACGAAAAGAAGCTCTAGTATCTTACAACGTGCACCCGTGCCAAACTGGTCAAGGTAGTAGAACCCACATTAGGTGTGACTGCAGGACAATGTTTATCTTGCATTAAGACTACTTGTCAATTTTCATTATAAAAAAAAAAAAAATGATCCCTCAGGTCCTGCCACTCTCAGACCAATCTCCAACCACGCACGTTCTACTTTAAAATGTTGTGTTGATATAACTGATGTTCAATTACATTCAGTGAAAAACATTAGCATCAACAGAATCGTTTTTCTTGATTTGCATACGACTGACACAACTATAATGACAGTGTCCCACTTAAACACTGATTTGTAGCTAGCAAGAAGTGAAGACCCTGGTACTTTAACCCACACTTCGATCAAGCTCAGTTTTGGTCGTCATGCATCATTCAAACCCTGGACTCCCTTTCCTTTTCTCCGCACTGTTAGATAGTGTAGCACAGATTTTACTAATATTGGAGGTTCTTATTCCAGAGAAACTGCTGAAAGTATGTGTATCCACAACCAATGATTTCATTGATGATGTAGACTCCCTTATTTTCTAAGAATTGTGATTTCTTTTTTGGCTCCGAGTTATTGGGGAACATTATCTCCCCCACTTCCGCCCATGCAATCTAGTTTTCTTTAAGTAGGAAAGAGATAACAGATGTTGATTTGCAAATCCAAGGTATCTCTGAAGTATGCAAGGTATACAGAGACCTTTCTACACTCCACTTGATATGCCATACTGTGTCCTTTCACCATCCCCAAATGTCTCCTATCCCCATACTCCTGCCACGCGCATATTAACCAAGAACTTTCCATTGCTTCTGCTAGTCATATAAGCATTATACTACTACCTGGGGTCCTTAACTCTATCACACGTCTACGCCAAGTCATTTATTAATTGGTCCCTTTATTCATGTAGATCTGTTTCAAAATAGATACAGGGATACATAAAGTGGATAATTTGTTGACCAACCGTATATTATGTTTAAACCCACTGCTCCACATACGCTGCATAATGCTCAATCACTCTTCATTTAACAGCTTAGATGACGACACTGGGCTTAACGGGTATTGAAAAGTACCATGGCTGGGTCAGAATCAAAATATTTTGACTTGGAGTTTGGCAAATGCCTGGATATCAAGTCTGTAGCTGGCAATGTTTTTGCAGCTACACAAATTGTCAATCACACTCCTATCACTCGGGGACACATGGAAGACAGTCACAATATGACCTGACATCACTACTTTTAGATAGGCGCTACTGTCAATGAAGCTTACATTTCAGAGTATCATTTAAAAATCAACAGAACTCTCACTTTGTCAGCAAGTGTCATATGAAATGATCAGTTGCCTAGTTGCTAAGACAGCAGTAAAAAAGAATTGATTGAATAAAACATAATAGTGTGTATATCTTGACTCGAATGCTTAATCACTGCTTCGATTGAGCAAATATGAAGGAATGTAGATCTTTTGATACAACTGTACGAACCTCAAACTATTTAAATTGTGGTTTCCTTTAAGAGAAGTAGCAGGCCACAATGTAGCTTAAGACGGCAACTAAACATCAACAACGCATAATTATCTAATTATGCCTTGGGTAAAAGATAGGGTGAACAACGCAACCGCAAAAAAGATGTTCGATGCGTAAATTAAGAATGAAAAGATAAAATGCTAACTTCGACGAAAACAATATTTTCGTTCTGTTTATGATGCAGGCTGTACGCATACTTCACGCTGTAATACGGCACAGACCTGATACTCCTAGTACTGTTGCTCTAATCAGGGTAACAGTGTACATTATCTTAAGCACCCATGGTCTCAATGGAACCCTTTTAAAGCAGTATAATTGCAAACCACTTCAGAAACACAATTTGTGCATCTCTGTTTAAACACTATGGCCCCTATTGAAGCTGTATAATTTCCAAGACCGTTCTCCAACTCTAGAAGAGGATGCTCGATCCCTAGTAATCGACATTTTGCAGGCACATGGTGGATCAACATGAAAATTGACATCTTGTAGCCAGGGAAGGAAAGCTTATAAAAAACATAGGTGTAGACACAATACGGGAGGAAGGCACAGAGCTGCATCGCACAAAAGTAAGATTTACTGGCAGGAGTACAATAAGCTGCGCCCTTGTCCCTCCTAGGTTGTGGGGCAAAATAACACGGTAGGAGTGGTCTGCACACTACAGATCGTTCCTAACGACACAACCCTGCAACGTCATGCCAGACTGGGGTGCCCGTCACTTCAGCACATACTGTGAGGTGCTCCCAGACATTATATAGCCACAGTAGGATTCGACCACCATAAACATATAGAACGTAACCACGGTGGCAACACCATCTATATACAGGGTGGGATTGTACGCCTAACAGCGAGCACAGCCAGCCACAAACACAACAACACAGATCACTGCTCCACAAGATAGACTGTTGTGATTCAGAAAAGCAGCAGGCATTGATCTTTCTTTGAGTACAAGGGCCAGTCTCAAGTGCACCTTGTCGGTGACACACTCGCAAACCCGTGGAGACGGCCACTGGAAGCCATGACTCACAGGCCCCCCACTTGTGCCGGTCTCTGATAAACCACCCACAGCCTCTCTTCCACACCTAGCACTGCAGGCAGCCGGCGGCCAGTCCCTGCCACAAACAACATACACACATCGCGGGCGGCGCGAGGCCGTCCTCGAACCCAGTGTTCTAAGCTGCAGTCCGAGGGAGCGGCACGAGCCTCCCACACGGGCGCGCGGACATAAGAGTAAAGTGAGGACTCACCCGGGCTGGCTCCAGAATACATGTCTGCTGAACTGTGCGTTGGGGGGCGCGCAGCCCTGGGGTAGGGAACAAGGTGGAGGTAAAAGTCTTCTGCAGTTCCCTCCCTGGTACGAGGAGCCCCCCCCCCCGGGGCTTCAAAGACAGGCCGCCAGGAGATTTTTAAAAAATATATATAAAAATAAAAACGGCGTCTGCGCGTCCCTTATTAATCAAGACATTAAACTGATAGCGCGAGCTCCTGGAGACCAGGGTACTCAGCGACAGAGGGGGTTGGGGGAAAGACCGGGAAGTGACGTATGGGGAGATGCGACTGGCGGGGCCGTGCACTGGGGGAAACACAGAGCGGTTCATGGGTGATTAGGCACTAGACCGCGAATGATTATCGGGGGAGCCATGATGGTTGTTGTAAATCCACGCGAAGGAGTGCTTCCTCACCTAACATGGCCGAACTTTCAAGTCTAGCCAATTCATTTTCAAGACATCCAATGAGACGTTGCGGTTGATCCGATAAGACCGAGAAAGAAGGTTTTAATTATTATTTTATTTTGTTAAAAGACTTAAAAAAGGCGAATTAGAGGCCGGCGAAGATAATCATAAGCATTAACGAGGGACATACGTATTCGTTACCACAAGAGTCAGATATGGCCTCCATCTTTAAATACATAAATATATGTTCCCAAAGGTGGGGAAGTAACAATCACGTGGTTATAGAGTACTTAAAGAAAATAAACAGAAACCATTCGGTTAGTTCCTAGTTTCAAAAGTATATCGATCGTAGTTTGGTAACTGATAACACTTTAATATTTTAAATTAAAAACATTCTATAGCATTACAACAAGTTGCTTTTGTAAATGAATGTAATCACACATTCGGATTGTTCTTTTGGACTGTTCGCCAGCTAGGATGAAAATAATGTTTCAGAGAAAGGAATAGCGCGACGTATGCGTTAAATAACGATGGGTGTTGTGATGCTTTCCCCGTAGCTTTACATGTAGTGGTCATTTTGGAAAGGCGATTTAGGTTCGCTCTTCATATCGAAACAAACATGCCAATTTTGAAAATGGCAGCTGTTGTATTGTATGATCGCTTACTTCTGTGTAGGTTATGGGACGGCAGATATTGTCAAGTTACTCAACTACCCTACTTCAGTCGGTAGTATTTGTATGTTTGAGAGAGGAAAACGATGCGGGCTGGTGACTCACCGCCTTTGGTAGGCAGTACTTCGGGGAGCTGTATTTGTACATATATTCATTGTATTATAAACTCTTTGGTCGATAATTGTGTCCACTATATTTATCTTGGTAATTCTGTTATGTCATGTTTAGAATGTTGAGTCAGTGTTTATATGATGTCTCTGTACATACTAATATCACCGCTTTTTTTGCTGACAAGCTCACCATCTCTCCTAGTTCTCGGCACACCTGCAGCAATTGCATCCCAGATTGCAATTTAAGAAGTTTAAAAAAAGAAAACAAGACAACAGGTTGTAAAGATATAACGCCAGGGAACATCTTCAGGAAGTAAAGTATTTATTAATTGCAAAGACGGCACACCATAACCGGAGTGCTCAGTGCGAACAACACAATGGTAACCAACTGTCATAGGCAACTGTCATATAACTGTAATCATGGAACGTCCAGCTGACAACATTCCAGCTGGCGTAAGCAGTCTTGCGCAAGGGAAGGATGGCGCGCAGAGAAGGGGGAAAGGAAGGGAAGAACATGCATGGGGTTAACAAGTAGCGCAACACATCTCCTTTCCTTATAGATTTTAGGATAAGAGGGGGGGGAGAAAAGACAGATGGAATAAAAGCAAGACATGTAACTATTCGCATACAAAGTCTTTGTATTTGCTGGGTTTCACCAAAACACGACCACATCTACTGGTGCTGGCCACCTCTTCCAAAGCGTCTCTTTCCAACACAATTTCTTGTCCAGATGCAGGGCTGCCTCTTGAACCTAAAGAGCTACTCGTATCACCTGTGGCGAGATCACTCTTCTCATCGCTAAGCTCCAAAGCATCCTGATCTTCCACAGGTGTGGTAATGCTACTAGCACAAAGGGATACCACTGAGGCACTAGTATTGAGGTCTCTGAATACACCAATGGATTCAATGATCACGTTCCTGAACATCCCTGGTACTATGCTCAAAAGATGGTGACGCTGTGCTATCTCCTTCTCCATCCGATTCGGATGTTTCTTGGCGCAACCATCCGTACTTGTCCAGTACACCCATCTCATCCTCTGCATCCTTGATCTTCTGTACATTGTTTTCCGTTTGGACAACCTCAATTCTAGAACAAACGGACAACGCAGAGGCATGCCACACCTTGCCATCGCTGAGGAGCGCAGAGTTACAGAACACTTTTTCTACAATTAACGGCGCTGAAAACCTATTCTGTCCTTTGACAATGTGTCCACCTCTTTTTACTCTCACTCTATCACCCTCTTTGAGCTTTATTTGTTTGCAGTTATGCTTGATGTCATACTTCTCTTTACTCAGATCTTTTGCCTCTTGGATTCTTTTCCTGACGGTTTCCACTGACCACTCAGATTTCCTCGCTTCCTTGAGCCATCCAATATTGTCTTTTGAGATGGGTGTCCTGCCTCTCATAATCTCAAACAGGCTTATCATAGTTTTTTTTCACTTGGAGTGATCCTGTACCCCCAAATCATTTTGTTAACTTCCTTTCTCCAACATTTGCGATTGTTGTTTACTAATTGGATAATGCCTTTTATAATCCTATTAAATCTTTCCACGGTCCCATTGCCGGCAGGGTGGTAAACAGAAGTAGTTTTGTGGGTAATACCATTCCTCACAACAATTTTTTTTAAAACCTCTGAAGTGAACTGACTTCCGTTGTCACTTACAATAGTTTTCGGTATACTCTCTCTCGTGAATATACCGTCCATGAATGTGATAATGTCAAAAGCGTCCACCCTCCTGCAGACTTTTATTTCTGGCCACTTTGAAAAGTGATCTACTAAGACCAGTATGTGCACTTGCTCTTCTTGCCATTTTACAGGACCCATTATATCAATTCCTACTCGCTCCCAAGGCATGTTCGGGCACTTCAACGGTTGCAGAGGAGGTCTGAGAGTAGTTTGAGTCTTATCAGAATTCTCACAGTATATACAGTTCCTGACTGCTCTCTCTATTTCGATATCGCACCCAGGCCACCAATACCAATTCTTAATTCTCTGTTTAGTTTTGTTTACGCCTAGGTGACCCTCATGGCAAATGTTGACAATTCTTTCTATTAATGTGACGGGAGGTATCACTTTACCCTGTCTTAAAACAAGGTTGTTCTCTACAGATAACTCACTTCTCAATTCCCAGAAAGGCCTTAACTCATTTTCCAGATATTTCTTCTTAGGCCATCCAACCACAATGAGTTTAGTAACCTCATTTAGTGTTACATCCTTAGAATACTCTTTTTTCCATTCCTCTTCTAATATGCTAGGGAATTCTTCGTTGATACTAGCTACGCAGAGTTCTTCCTTCACCCCTTTCTCCTCATTATGCAAGGGTAACCTGCTCAGGATATCCGCGACTACATTCTTGGTTCCCGGCAAATACTGTACCTCATAATTATAATCTAATAGTCTTATAGATAATCGTGCTAACCTAGGTGAGGCATTATACAACCCTTTCACTGTAAGCACTTTCATCAATGGCTTGTGGTCACATCGCAAAATAATCCTTTTACCCCAAATGTACTGCCGAAAATGTTCCAGCCCCCACACACAAGCCAAGGCTTCCCGCTCGATAACTGAGTATCTCTCCTCTGTGGAAGTTAAAGAGCGGGATGCAAAAGCGATGGTGACTTCCTTACCATTGCTTTCAATTTGTGTGAGGACCGCACCAAATCCCTTTCCGCTTGCATCTGTAGTGACTACACATTCAAGATTAGTGTCAAACCCTTTAAGGGGTGGTGCGTCACAAATCTCTTTTTTAAGGCATTTAAAACTGTCTTCGCAGTCCTGAGACCATTCAAATTTGTTTTTGTTTTTCAAAAGTGTCCTTATGCTATACGTTTATGTTGAAAAGTTCCTTACAAATTTGGAGTAGTACTCCACCAGTCCCAAAAATGCTCTGAGTTCTTCCTTATTTTGTGGAACTGGAGCATCCTTGATCGCTTTGAGTAATTCTTTCTTAGGTTTTATTCCTTCTTGTATAATTTCATGACCTAAGTAGGTGACAGTTTTATTACTGAACTTGCATTTCTTATATTCAGCTGTCATGCCATTTTTTTCCAAGATTTTAAGTACCTGCACCAACCTGTTGTCGTAGTAAAACTGATCTTTACCCATAATAAGAATGTCATCCTGGAAGATGAGCAACTTTTTGACCCCTTTGAACATTTCATGCATGAGCCTCTGGAATAACGCTGCTGCCGACGCCAATCCGAAAGGTTCTCTTTTGGACCTGAAACAACCGAACGGCGAAACAAAGGTGGTGAGGTGTCTGCTTTCAGGATGCAAAGCTACCTGGTGGTAAGCAGCAGCTAGGTCGATAGTCGAAAATACTGTCATATTCTTTGTGAGCGATAACATCTAATTAATTCTGGTCTATAAGTATGTTTTTATTGAGGTCACGCAAATCTATGCACAACCTCAATTTTCCATTGGATCTCCTTGCGACCACCAGGGGTGCGACCCATTCAGAAGACTCTGTAGGTTCGATTATGTCCGCTTCCAGTAGCTTATCAATTTCACTTCTCACCTCCTCCCTTAAGGCCATATGTAGGTGGCATACACTTTACCGATTCTTAAATACCGAATTTTACCGATTCGGTATTTAAGAATCGGTAAAGTGTATGTAGGTAAAAATTCGGTAAATGTTACCGAATCGGAGTAAGTCGGTAATTACCGAATCGGTATTTACCGATTCGGTAATGAGGCATACCTTCCCATTGATTGAATCAATGGGAAGGTATGCCTCATTACCGAATCGGTAAATACCGATTCGGTAATGGGGGGAGCACATTCAAGGGTGGCAGGGTGTCACATTGACACCCTGTTGCACCCCTGATTCGTCCATGTGTGCACATGTGGCGCACATGCATGCCCTAAGGGCATGTATGTCTGCCACATTGCACACTTCACAGTGCACAAAAATGCATTTTCACACCTATTCTTCATTTACCACCAACTATTAGTTGGTGGTAAATAACGAATCCCCACACCCACCACACAGTCCCCCTACATCTCATTTCTGTATTCGGTATTTACCGAATCGGTAAAATTACCGATTCGGTAATTTTACCGATTCGGTAAATTACCGAATACAGAAATTATCCCCCTACATAGCAAAAGCCTAAATACCGGCCGGTAACGGTATATTTACCGAAAATCGGCCGTTACCGACCGGTATTGGGCTACCTACATGAGGCCCTTAATGTCATAGGAATGTGTCTAACCTTGTGCAAGCATGGCACAGCATCCTCTTTAAGTTTTATCTTGTGTCGGAACCCCTTTAGTTTACCAATTTTCCCGCTAACATTTTTTGGGAACCTGTTAACTAAATTACTACCATTTAACACTTCTTGTTGCGTGACTAGCACAGGTTCAGCGCTGTTCGGGTTAAGTGTGATCCCTAGTTCACCCTGGTCCTTCCATCCAAGCACCGAAGGGCCAGTGGCAGCGACATACAACTTGCTGCTAGTTTTTCTCTCCTTAAATGTAAACATAAGTTCCTTGAAACCCATTAGCTCTACAGGTTCGCCTGTGAACGTTTTAAGTGTGATATCTGGTTTTTCCAAATGCTTCCCTAACTTTGCTTTACATTTTTCTCTCCACACATCACAATTTATTATCGTGCAGGGTGAACCAGAGTCTGCAACAATCTCAATATTTACACCTCCTATGTCCACTAAGCACATGGGTTTCTTCTTTTTGCATTTTTCATTTTCCTCACTTTCTGTTACTTCCGTCATGTTTAGTACACATAAGTTGTAGTCCGAGTCATCCGAGGAGTTTTGCTCAACCTCCTCCTCATCTTCCACAAATTTTTACCTTTTTATCCCATCCTCGTCGCCATAAATGTAAAGATATAACGCCAGGGAACATCTTCAATAAGTAAAGTATTTATTAATTGCAAAGACGGCACACCATAACCGGAGTGCTCAGTGCGAACAACACAATGGTAACCAACTGTCATAGGCAACTGTCATATAACTGTAATCATGGAACGTCCAGCTGACAACATTCCAGCTGGCGTAAGCAGTCTCGCGCAAGGGAAGGATGGCGCGCGGAGGAGGGGGAAAGGAAGGGAAGAACATGCAGGGGTTAACAAGTAGCGCAACACAGGTGTTTTCAATCTATCCACCCAGGATCGGGAACAATATGAGTGGTCTCGGATATAGGGTGGCCACCCGTCCGGTATTTCATAGTTAAGGTCGCTATCATTAAGACGAGAGTCAATAATTTGAAGTCGAATATATTGAAGTATTTCAGCACACCAAAGGGAGGACACCGCAGTGACCACAGACGAGTCAACTCCCCAACGACTTCTTCAGAAATGGCAACTTCTCAGCTGACGTTGAAGGTGAGTGCACAAGAGGGTACGGGTGCCCGCAGGGTAGGGAAGGTTCTAGAAACAAGGATCCATCTTAACACATCTCCTCCCAATAGGAGGACAGGAATGGAGGGGGGGGGGGGAGGAGTGGAAGGGCAGGGCAAACAAGGGAGGAGGAAAGAGAGTAGGCAAACATAAGGAAGTGCATGATAACACATTAGTAGCATTCAAAATCCTTATACCAACATGGTTTACCAATAACTCTACCTCTACTGCTAGTACTGGGTTCCTCTATTTCACAACCTCGAGATGGACCTTCTTGTCAGACTGTCTTATTTAGAGACCCTTCAACAGGTGTTGTTACCTGTACATTAGACTGGTTGGTTGATTCCTCCTCGAGACTGGGGGGAAAAGTTATGTTGAGATCCTGAGGTTGGCTACTCCCATAGTCTTCATCGGAATCAGATTCATCGTACCACCCTTCTGTACATATTCTACCATATACAACATTCTCTGTGGGAGCACGACTTTGTTCCTGCAATTTATCTGTTTCATCCTCATCAATGAATTCACCATCCCTTTTCTTACACACTTAAAGGGCAGACGCATGCCTTACTTTGCCATTGCTGAGGAGGGACGAATTGCAAAACATTCTCTTAACAATCAAGGCTGAGTGTAGCGGCTTTGCCCCTTTTCAATGAAACCACTGCGTATGACTCTTACAGAATCACCCGCTTTAAGGGTGACCGGCTTAGATTTGTGCTTCAGGTCTTATTGATCTTTGCACCTAGTCTGTGCTTGTGACAACTTCTCCTTTACCATTTATGGAGATCAATCAACACGTTTGGCTGAAACCATCCACTCAATATTGTCTTTGGATATGGGGGTTCTCCCGCTCATGAGTTCGAATGGACTGGATGTAGTCCACTCACCAGGGGTATTTTGTATGCCCATATCATTTTGGACAATTCGTTAATCAAATGCAACCCGTTGTTGTTGGCCAGTTGTATGATACCATTGATGACGCGATTAAAACGTTCCACAGCTCCATTACCTGCAGGATGGTACACAGCGGTGGTTTTGTGTGTGATACCGTTCCTAGCAAGGTACTTTTCAAAGATGTCATAGGTGAACTGTGGACCATTATCGCTTACTATGTACTTGGGTAACCCTTCTCTTGTGAAAACTTGGTCAAGGAACCTAATGATGTTACCTGAGTCCGCCTTGCGGAGTATCTCTATTTCTCGTTGCCAAATTATTAAGACTAGAGTCAGAATAATTTGAAGTAGAATTTATTGAAGTACTTCAGCACACCAAGGGGAGGACACCGCAGTGGCCACAGACGAGTCAACTCCCCAACGACTTCTTCAGAAATGGCAACTGCTCAGCTGACGTTCTAGAACGTCATCTGATACATCATATTGAAGGTGAGTGCACAAGAGGGTATGGGTGCCGGCAGGGTAGGGAAGGTTCTAGAAACAAGGATCCATCTTAATAGCTATATTATCCCTTACAGGCGCATTTTGACCTTTATTATAAAAATTGCTCTCAATGCGCAGAGCTACATGTGGTAAAGCACGGAAGAAGAACGAGGAGGCTGCAGATAAGTTTCAGCAGCATATTTATTTATCAACTCACGCTGTGCCAACTCCTACAATATTGGCACTCTGTCCCATTCCCAACCGTCACCCACCCGAACCCTCAGCACCAATATTCTAGGCGCGAGCCCTGTGACCAATAGGTAAGTGGGGGAGGAAGGACAGGGAGTGGGGAAGGTGCAGGAAAGAAAACATGGGTAAATACATAATATAGTAAGCATACAAACATAACACATCTCACTTCGAAAAACAATGAATAAGGGAGACTTAATCCTCAAACAATATTTTCCTTGATGGAATTCTTGACCTGGGGCAAATCTCACACGACGGGCTATAGTGTCCTCATTACTTACTACTGGACTGTCAGAGAAAACTGAATCATCTACTGCCAAAGGTTCCTCAGTAGTAGTTTTATTCAGTTCAGAACATTTGTCATGTACTTGAGGATTCTCTTCAAGCAACACACCATTGCCCATGTCACTGGGAACATCCACAAAATCATGTACCTTACCACCTTTGTATTCCCCAGACATCCTCTCACTTTCATCAATTATACACTTGGACAATGTCTGCATGCTCCAACATTTGCCATCTTGCGTTATAACACTTCTCGTATTAGTTTTGATTACTCGGATGGGTTCAGAGAACTTGCTCAAGCCTTTACTCATCCTTCTGCCCCACTTAATTCTCACGAAATCACCTACAGCGATTTTACAAGGTGCAACCCTATGTGCCATGTCATATTGTCTTTTAGATTTATCCTGCATGTCACTGACCTTCTTCTTGACAACAAACATGTTGTGTTTATTCATGATCTTATGCTTTGAAAATGTATGTTTGAACCACCAAGGACAGATTAACGAAGTGCGTTGTCTTCCTCTCAGAAGCACAAAAGGTGACCCTCCTGTGACAGCATGGGGCATGATTCTATACAACCACGATCTTTCACAAACATATATCATAAAAGGAATCTTTCCTAACACAGCAAAGTGTATACTTTCTTTTAGATAACAATGAAATCGTTCAACTGAACCGTTGCATTGTGGCTCATATAAAGATGTGCGTATATGTTTTATCTTATGGGTATAGCGAAACTGCATCATTTCATTTGAAACAAATTGCACACCATTGTCCGTGACCAGTTTTTCAGGATATCCTCCCCTACCAAACACCTCCATGAGAAATTCAATAACGCAACTGGTGCTTATGCTTTCCACAAACGTAACCTCTGGCCACTTGGAATGACAGTCTATAACGACAATGGCAAACCTCATTCCAATATGTAAATTCACTAATGATCCCACAAGATTTAATCACACTTTTTGCCAAGCATGTTTTGGCCATGGAGTCGCTTGCATGGGAGGAACTTGAGTCTTGCAATTTTTGTCTGTCACTTTACACACCTCACACTTTCTTACAAATCGATCAGCATCCGTATTCATTCCAGGCCACCAGTAATGTTCCTGCATTAGATTTTTTAATGCAATCATAAACATGTGCCTCAGTGACTCCATTCAAGAAGTCAATGTTGTATATTCACAGAGGGAATACATTTGTCATTCCAAAATACAAATTCCCCGTTCACAGATAATTTAGGGGCCACCTGGACAAAGGAATGCAGGGGACCCACAAGGCTTTTAATACTAGGCCACCCTTCAACAATATAATTTTTGACCTGATTGAGTATTACAACCTTAGAGAATTCAGTGATCCACAGGGTATCGTCGTCAACTTCTGGATTTACCTCCAGTCACATCAGTCACACTGGCCACCACATCCAAATTGTCTTCTAGATACATTTCCTTCTTTTCATCATCCCGGGCTAACCTGGAGAGAAAATCTGCCGCTTGGTTTAAACGGCCAGGTAACTAATATCAAAACTGTACTTTTGGAGTTTGGAGGACAACCTGGCAATGAGGGCAGTAGCATTTCTTCCTCCACCGGGAGACAGAATAGGTATAAGGGGCTTGTGTTCTGACACAATGGCGAAACGGTTTCCCCACACAAAATGTCTAAAATGGTTGGTAGCCCATACACAAGCTAACAACTTGCGCTCAATAACGGATTATTTTCGTTCCGCTTCATTTAAGGTCTTGGAAGTATACGCTACCGCCAATTCCGACCCACCTGCTCTTTGCGACAACACTGCACCAAGCCCAAAAGCACTAGCATCAACTGTTATCACACACTTCTTTCCTTCCATGAAAGACTGCAGTGCAGGGGCATTAATTAGTTCTCGTTTGATATACTCAAAAGCATTCTGCTGATCCTTGTCCCACACATACTCACAATTCTTGCGTAATAGTTTCCTAAGTGGTTCCATCACAGTGGCAAAATCTTTTACAAACCAACTATAATATTCACACAGCCCCCCCAAAAAAACATACATTTTTGTTTGTCATCTGGTGCAGGTGCATGTTTGACGGCATCCACAAGACTCTCCTTAGGTACCCCACCAATGGCAGATATAGTATGTCCCAAGTAATCCACCGGGGACTCAAATAATTTACATTTTTCAATGCATAATACAAGTCCTCTCGGACAGTCTTCTGCAAACCTCTTGCAACACACCAAAGTGTTCCTCCTCTGATTTGGCAAACACCAAAATATTATTCTGGAAACATCTAACTTGACTGTCCCTGTCTTTGTCTTTGAACATGTGCTGCATGGCTCTCTGAAAGACAGAAGACGCTAAGCCAGCCAAAAAGGCATTCTTTTAAACTGATATTCCCCACAAGGTGTGATAAAGTTGGTCAAATGTCTTGATTTCTCCACCAAATTTATTTGATGGTAAACACTACGTAAATCTAATGTGGAAAATACTGTGGCACCATCAAACATGGTTAGCAGATCATTATCTTAGGCAGGGGGTGCTTGTCCACAATGACATTCTCATTAAGCATCCTCAAGTCTATGCATAGTCGGAGTTTACCATTGCTTTTCTTGGCCAAAACTTCGGGAGAAATCCAGTCTGACGTTTCAATCTCCTCGATGACATCTTCCTACATTGATCCAACAGCACTTGCAATTCCTTTCTCACGCTAAATGACACAATTCTCACTTCTTCAATTTAGTGTTATGTTCGTACCCCTGCAGTTTCCCCAATTTTTCATTAAATACTTTAGGGAAAGAGGAAATAATCTTTTCTCTAGCCTGCAAATCCTGTACCACCAGTACAGGAGCTGCCACGTTAGGATCTAGTTTAATGCCCAGTCAACTTTTATCC
Organism: Triturus cristatus; assembly: GCF_964204655.1. Classification (NCBI taxonomy): domain Eukaryota; kingdom Metazoa; phylum Chordata; class Amphibia; order Caudata; family Salamandridae; genus Triturus; species Triturus cristatus. The sequence continues at coordinate 215,970,687 of NC_140587.1, read as the reverse complement.
CACCAACCAAGTACATTTGCACCGTTCTTTGCCACATACAGTTTCAACTGGGCTTTCCTTCTTTTAAACATTATCATGACTTCAAAATAACCTGAAAAATCAATGCGTCGACCATCAAATGTGACAGCTATAATGTCAGGTTTTAACAAAAATGGCTTCCTGTTTTCAAACTTATGTTCAAAATATGTTTGTAATATTATGGTAAATTGCGAACCAGAGTCTGCAGTGAGTGACAGTTCCATACCCAACACTTGCAAATTGTACATAGGAGCACTAATGGGCTCTTCATCATCTACCTTGCTTTCCCCATACACCATTAGTACTATGCTTTTCTCCACCACATCATCATTGTCCAATTCCAGATTTTTTAATGTTGCTCCTTCAAATACCTGCGTAACCCGAGGCTTGGGTTGTCTTTTAATGTCCCTGCATATCTTAGAAAAATTACCTTTTCTATTACAATTTTTGCACACTCTACTAAGTTCTAGACAATTTCTGGAAGACGCAAAATTATTAGGATCACTACACCTGATAACAGTATGTCTTACTGTCCTTGCATACACCTTTATGACTAATTTCTTATGAATTTTCCTAAAACTGCACAAACCTACTTTTCCTTCTTGCCAAGTTGTGTTTCATTCACTTCCTTGACCCGGTTCATGGACTGTTCTATGGCTTTGGCCGCAGTCACCATTTCATCCATGTGGGATCACCCATGATCCATAAACGTTCCTGGATGCGTTTGTTGTTAGTATTCACCATGAACTGATCATGGATCATTTCATTGGTGGTGTTACCAAAATTACATGTGTTAGATAAACTTCTCAGCGCAGTTTAAAATTCATCTGTAGATTCCCCTTCCTTTTGTCTCCTAGTTTAGAAGTGATATTTCTCAAGTGTGGTACTGACAGTGGGTTTAAAACGAGCATCAAGTCTCAAAAGTGCTTTCTCAAATTCACTCAGTGCCTCAATCTCGCTTACATTTTCAATTTTGGGCAAAGACCTGAAAACCTTCTGAACCTAGTGAATGTAATAGGATGCTTTTTTTTCTTCCCGCTGACATACTACCTCCATCAATTGCCATCAAATAAGTAAAAAACTCCTCCTTCCATCACTTCCAGGGTATAGATGGTTCACCTTTTATTTGTAAACATTTTAATGGAGGATCCAACTGCATGTTTGCACTTAACCAGCCTTAAGTTAAAAAAAAAAAATTAACCTCAGCCCTAGAGAATAAAAAAAATATCCCACAATATCACAAGGAAGAACAGTGTGAATCACCATTCACTGAGGTAAAATATTTGTCCTCGAACAGTGTAAAATGGATGCCAATGGAGTTGGAACGCAGGTGCCCATAGGATTTAATAGGCGGTCATAAATGCTGCTCAAACTAAAACGAGGCTTGAAATGCCGGTACTTGTTCCATGAAGAAGAGATTGCAGGGCTCCTCCTACGGGGTGTGTAACAAGCAAGACACATAGAGGAGGCAGTCCCGACCACCAGCCGTAGCGGAGCAACACCCACATTCTGATAACTCATTGCGCAGGCCCGTAGACAGAGTGCCAAAATGGATCAGCAAAGGCGGGTAAGGCGCTGGGAAAATGCAGCAGGCTTCAATACAGCAGGGAACATCAAGCCATGAAGTCCAAACGAGCCTTCAAATTTAAAGCAGTTCCTAGTAAGTGCAAGGCAGGCACAGTCGAGAACAAAGGATATCAGGGTAGTATGTTCCAATTCAACTTGTTCTAAGGTTTCTCAGATGACTGTGAGAGTCTCTTTCTGTTGAAGACTGGTATACAGGCTCTCGATATCCAGACTTATTGGTATGTTTCTGTCTGGGTCGTATTGTATTTCATTCAATCAAATCAGAAGATCCTTATTGTCTTTGAGGTATGTAGTGGTGCTTTGTATGCATGGTTTGACGAAGAAATCGCAGAAGCGAGACAAGGGCTCCTGCAGTAAGCTTATACCAGATACAATAGGGAATCCTGGAGGGGAAGTCCTATTCTTATGTATCTTTAGGAGAGCGTAGAAGTAGGGCGATATCAGTTGTTAGTAAATAGACATTCTGCCTCTTTTTTAATGTCGCCTTGTTAGATTCTGCTTCCTCTATCAGTTCTTTGATCTCAGATTTTAGCTGGGGTGTTGGGGCTGAGGGAAGGATTTTGTAATTCTTTCGGTCTTCTAGAAGACAATTACATTAAATCTTGTAGTTCTTCATGTCTTTGAATTACAATTCCTTCCCCTTTATCTTTAAGTTTTATAATGATTTTATTCTCTGCTTTAAGATCTTTTAGTGCTTTTGTCTCTTCCTTGGTCATATTATGGAAGATTCTCTTGTCTCCCTCATGTAGTGCCTCTACTTCATTGAAAACAGCTTGTTTACATGTAAGCACTTTATTAGGAATAGCTGTTGCATGGGGACAGAAAGTGGATTTATTTTTTAACCCAGTGTCCCCCCTATACTCTGTGTCATTGGGAGCATCAGTTTTCTCAAAAAATACTTTGAGCATAAGTTTTCTGAAGAACTCCACTTGTTCGCAATGTAGGCAAAAGTTGTCAAAATAGGCTGTGGGTACAATCTCTAGCCCTTTATTTAGGACCTTGAGTTGTGTGTCCATGAGTACCACTGAGGACAAGTTTGTTACTATGTTATGTTCCTGCTGGTGTTTAGTTGTGGGTCTGTCAACATGCTTCTTGTGTGTACCCTTGTTGGGTGGTCTTTCCAGTGTACCTGTGTGTCTTTCCTTTTCATTCCCCTTCCTCCTCTTCTTAAAAAAGGAAATCTTTGGATCGGGTTGGATCGTGGTGGTGGTCCTAGTTGGAACAGATTTTCCCACCCGTAAAATGACAGGGTTTGTGGAGGGAGGTAGAAGTGATGGGGTTAATCCCACTGGGATCTGAAAAGGGGTAAAGATCTACCATGTATGTGCCCATGATCTATTCATGTTTTCTCTCTTTGTTTGCCTCTATTCTCTTCCTCGCTTTTCCAACTGTCTGAGTCAGATTATCTACCCACAGAAGAGTTAGTGTCAGTAGATTCATAGTTTTTCTCAGTACAGCATCAGTAGTCAGATGCTGAGTATGAATAGGTTTTTAGGAATGGGAACCGTTTCAGTTTAAAAAAAAAAAAATAGCATTTTGGTCTGCGTCAAATCTTTATATTCTGTTATCTGTTTGTTTATTTTCTCCAATTCTTTCTTCTATGTTATCGTGGTTTTGAAATGTATTTCTGAGATTTAGATCTCTACCAGCATTGCCTTCGATAAGCATTTGACTGTCTTTATAATAAGAATTAACCAGTTTCTGGTGCTGTATAAACTATTTGAGCCCAGTCTTTTCTGAAAGAGGCATATTTCAGGAAAATTCTGGGCACATTACAGTTACACATAGTATAAGATATCTTCCTCAAAACATGCAAACAGATTTAGGGCCTTATTACGATCTTGGCGAACCGGGTTACTCCGTCACAAACGTGACGGATATCCCATTTGCCAAATTACAATTCCATTATATCCTATGGAACTTGTTATACGGCTGACGGAATATCCGTCTTGTTTGTGACAGAGTATCCCATCTGCCAAGATCATAAGTATTTGTAAAGCACACATGCACCCGGAGGCATCTTGGCACTGAATAACAGATGTTTATTGTTACCCAACTCAATGGTACTCATTTTATCGACCACAGATGGATGAAAGGCTGAGTGGACCCGCTGGGATTTGAACCTGTGACCATGAGGTCGAACACAGGCTCCTTCAGTGGATGTATTAGTCCACTGAGTCACCAGATCCAGGCCTTAGTGTTTAAGAAAAACTAGTGCTTTCAAATATATATGTTTAGTAATTTGCACTCAAACTTTACCCAGTACAAAACTGGTGACACTCTTACAGTACTTTAATTTTTTTTTATAAATCTCTGTCACCACAATGCTTGAAATGACTCCATAAGACCATACTGGTTAGAGGTGGGTGAGCCTACAAATTAACAAGGAGAGCTGAGCCACGTCTCTGGCTTCCCTCTAAGAGCCCATGCATGAACCAAGCAATGGAAATATTTAGCCTGTGTATTGTGAAATAAACATCAAGTAAAAGTATGATAAAGTCTTTTTCAAAATTCAAAAAAGTGTATGTCTTTAATGCATGCATGCTTTTCACCTTAGAAGATCAGATTATATCACTGCATTGAGAGGCATTTATTAAAAGTCAATGTTCTTTGTTTTAAACATTAATTTTGAAACATTCATATGACAGCAATTCGATTAGTGAACTAAAAGGCAATTCAGTTGTCATGCACCCTATATGCGACCTAGATTCTTACTATGAAACACACAAAAGGTGATGGGAGGAATGCTTGCAATTTGTCAAACCGCCGGCAATCGCTCGGGGTAGCATTCCAACCCATCGTTCTTTTGTTCACTATTCCAACTCAGTTTGAACCCAGTCATGTGCAAATCTGTCTTGAACCTGCTCCTCATGGAAACAGTCCAGCCCAGATTCTCCCTGAACCAGAAACAAGCAATACAGGACTGGATTCACCCTAGTTAGTGCCAGTGGTTAGACGTATTGCAAGCAGCCTCCCATCACCTTTTCTGTGTATATTTGAAGGTGCTCTCATACGTCATGATGAAGAAAAAGGAGGCTTGGTGAAATATATTCACCTAAAATCAAACAGTTTGGTCAAGCAGGAATTGATCTTAGGCTTTCTGTTTTGTGCAATTGTGCAATTCAGCCATTAAATCGGTATCTCTTTCTCTGTCCTATTTTACATCAAAGGTTAATGCTTTGTCTTTAATTCTTGGTGCATGAGGCTATCTGTCTAGCTTGGTGGCAGGCAGAAGCCACATGAAAGCTCAGCTCGATACTCAGATCACAATCCACATATATTGGAGCTGTTGTGGGAGCACACCCGGCCGCCAATCCCAACCTGGCGGTTGCAACCGGATATGCTCCTCGATGCACCCTTCCGAAGCCTGTTAGCCACTAATATCTCACAATACTTTGAAGAAAATACTGACACCGCTTTGATGCCTGAAGTAGAATGGGACGCGTTTAAAGTTGTGGTCAGAGGCGATTGCCTCTGTGCGCAAGCGGGTATGCGGAGGCAGCTAGAGGCTGAACTTACACACCTTGAAAATGACCTGCTCCGCAGGGAGGGTGAAGCACTAGAGGGTAACAATGATGGGTCCTTGGCACGAGACAGAGAAGAACATTCCAGATTGCTAGACTGGCTCTACAACTTGAACTATGCAGCACACTCGGCGCGCACCCACCATATTGGAAACAAGCCTGGCAAGTTGCAGACGTGGCTGATACGGCAGGATGCAGTCACCATGCCGGTGACGTCCATACGGAACGCACAAGGCGACGCGGTGCATACCCAGAGTGCTATACACTAAGCCTTTGTAGAACACTATTCTACATTGTGCAGGTCCTGCCTACTAGCAACAGACACGGTCATGCAGGAGTTTATTTCTGCCCTGACGCTGCCACAACTGACAGAGCACCAGCAAGATGAGCTGGGTGCTCCTCTGCTGCCAGAGAAAATAAGGGATAGTATTTTCTCCCTCTCGAATGGTAAATCTCCGGGTCCGGATGGACTGTCCGTTGAATTTTACAAAGCCTACTCGGACATATTGATACCGGAGCTGTTGCGGGTCTATACAGCAGCTCTGGATGACTCAGCCCTCACACCCATGCAAAATGAGGCGACGATGATCTCCCTCTTAAAGCCGGGCAGAGACCCCGAACTCCTTGGTTCCTATCGTCCACTGGCTTTGTTGAACACGGACTATAAACTACTCGCCTCTGCTCTAGCTAAACGATTAGCCCCGTTTGTGCTGGCTCTGGTACATACAGATCAAAATGGATTTGTCCCAGCCAGGAGTACCTCCCTTAATATACGTCGACTATTTAGGGTCCAGAAGTACGCAACAAAGGGCTGGCCACGATCTGGATGTTTGGTGTTGGACCTAGAGAAGGCCTTTGATTCGTTGGAGTGGCCCTATCTCACAGCGGTCCTACGCAAGTACGAGCTGGGAGACGGGTACTTACAGCTGGTGCAATTATTGTACCAACACCCCACAGTACGGGCAGGCTCATCTCTGACACGATTAGAGTCAGACGTGGAACCAGGCAGGGATGCCCTTTGTCCCCATTGCTCTTCTCCCTTGCCATGGAACCTCTAGCGGCTCTGCTCCGTGAGAGCGGCATGGACTGGGGTATTCCCTTGGATGATGGTCTCCACACAGTGTCCCTATATGCAGATGACCTACTGTTGTACATAAGAGACCTTCATGCCGTGTCGCTGGCCATATCCGCGCTATTTAGTGGCTTCGAGGAAGTGTCGGGCCTTAAGGTAAATTGGGCTAAATCGGGCGTTTATTCTTTCCATGAAGACGTGGCCGCAACTGATATAATTATTAACGGGACTGCGCTTGCTTGGTATCCGCCCAAATTCAGATACTTAGGCATCTATATCTATGGATCCCCAGCAGATATCTTGGAGGGTAACCTAGTACGTGCCATTTCCTCCGTAAGGGCGCAGAAAAAATTCTGGAAGACTCTACCGCTCAATGTGATGAGCCGTATCACCTTAGCGAAGATGATAGTACTGCAGAGACTGTTGTATTATTTTGCAAACCTTCCGGTATATGTTCCGGTACGACTGTTTCGGGAGCTGGAGGGATTAATCAGAGGTTTAATCTGGAGTGCGGGGCGACCCAGGATAGTACTACAGGAATTGTATGCACCACCGGAGAGCAGAGGCTAGGCAGTCCGACATTTGGAACTATATTACTTAGCTGCGCAGCTACAATGGGTCGCAAAGTGGCTGAGTGGCAAGAACCTGGCGGACACAGTGACCGAGTCATCATCATGGACGCAGACTCAAATCTATAGTCTGTTTCACCCACTGGCAAAACTTCCCCGCCCGACACAGATACATATAGAATTAGCCCATAGATGCTACTGAAGGAGTCTTCAGCTCATAAAAGATATGATCCGTTATGCCCCAATACTGCCGCTTATCGGGACACCCAGAGGCAGAGATTCTGTGACAGACGTAGCGATGACACCCTGGACTGCAGCAGGAGTGGAGACGCTAGGAGTCCTCTATGCGGATGGTGCCCTTATGTCTTTTGTAACCTTGACGGCAGACAGCGGTTTACCGGTAGGCCAGTTCCTCGTACATACAGCCATCATACGGACGTTGACTTCGGCATGGGGAGACTTGACAGATGAGCCACTGACACATCAGCTATTGCAGTATCTGCATGTGATGGGGGAGGGGTCACACGTGATCCACTGGCTAGTGCAGGCCTTACTTACTCAAGTATTGAAACCAACACAGAGACTCCGTGCACGTTGGACTGAAGACAGAGGACGACCCTGGACTGATAAGGAATGGGAATGTGTCTTAGCCAGTGCCACACATATACCACGCAATTCACGATTTACACTTATACAAACATATAAATTACATATAGCGTACCTCTCACCAGATAAGATTAATAAATACTTTAACATCAATACCTCCGATTGTCCGAGATGCCGTCTATTAGGCGCTGACCTCCTACACATGCTGTGGTTTTGCCCCTCGCTTTTATCCTACTGGCGCGCGGTAACAGAGATACTTACAAACCGCGCTAACACCGAGGCACCCAGCACATGGGAGGTCTGCATTCTGGGGTTTTACAAATGAATGAAAGCTAACAAAGTGAGCTCTAGATTTCGTGACCTAGGCCTCATAACTGCGAAACGATTGATAACCAAGAGGTGGAAACACAAGGACCCCCCGAAGGAACCCCACTGGCTAAAATACCTAGAGATCTGGGCACAGGCGGAGAGCACTATTTTGCACAGGGGAGAAACAGCAGGGTTACATAAGTATCCCATCGCACAGGCCTGGGATGATATCCTAAAAGCCCTTACACACTCAAATGCTACATCACATGCATCCCCCACGCAACAAACAGGGGATAAAGTCTAGCATGTCATCTGGGTGCAACAGACACGCTGTATTTACAAAGCAACTCGGCCATCGCTGTCGGGAGAAGCAATGACCCCACATTCCATCATAGCACTTCATAGGCACGACTTCAGAAACAAGATGCCCTGGTGTCCATGCGACTATACACAGTACAGGAAAAGCAGCTCACATCCACTACCAACACACAAGCCTAGACATGATTGAACTCGAAAGGCACCTAATATACTAGATACATATTCCTCTCAGTATTGGATATCTCCCCTTTCTTTTGATTTTATTTTGTTTTCGTTAGTTGTGGTTAAAATGTTTAAAATATGTATATCTTGCAGGCGGTTATGATATTCACTTTGTACCGCTCAAGCAATTTTGTGTTTTGTGATTTTACAGTTGAGCCACGTATGGGCTGTACACCTCTGTTTCTAATGATATACCTGCATATATATAGTTTACAATTGCATGTCTCTTACCACCATGCCGATGTACACCACAATATAATTGTAAGATATATATATATATATTTTGAACTGTGTAAACGGTGGCATTGTAACACTGATCTTGTTTTAAGTGTGACCTGCACCAATGTTTGGTTTGTATGGAACAAGAAAAAGATAAAATGCAATAAAGATATTAAAAAAAAATAATGAAAGCTCAGCTCGCTTTGGGCTTGAGGGTTCAAAAGGACCTCAAATTGAGTTAGAGAGAGGTATCATGCTTGAGCCTGGTTTTAGCCTTAAGTTGGTCACCCACCTTTGATACTGGCCCAGCAAGTAGCCCATAAGTTTACTGATTAACCAATTGCACACATATGTATTTCTTTCAGGTACCCCTGCAAGAAGACTTGCTTCTTCTTTAGCTCAGTGTCCCTCCCTCTGCCTCACAATACAGGAGACCTCCACCCATCTCTTTTAGCCAGAAGCAACTCCAGGTCAGTAGGGACGATTATTTTTTAACAAAAAGTATGGGAACTATTTTTGTAAAAAATCAAAAAGCTTGAGAATGTTGTTCCCAATAGATCCTGCCCACTTCAACCTCTGGTAAAAGGAAACTGCCAGTCTTACCCATCACTGAAGTTGCATCTATAGCCACATTTGCTAAGTACATTACACAGACACTGGCATGAGTCCTTTGAATTACACTCACAGTTTGAACCTTTGCAGAGGTCACATAATTACCCACTCATGCTGTGAACCTCTCACCTCTATGCAGGCTCCCTAACAGCATGAATATAATGAGAATTGGGTGTATATAGAAGTCGAACAGAGTGGGGACTTTTGGTCCCTCTGCCATTTTCAAGAGGCATGGTTCCTCTGCTTTTTAGGTCGAGCATTCAAGACATCTTGTATATACCTTAGTATATACTTGTAGGTGTATGTACTTTGTAGGCTCTGGAGATCAGCCCTAGGACTTGTCTGCTTCTGCTTAGGGACATTTTTTTCTTTTCAACTGCCTTTAACTGTCTTGATAAAAAACGACCAGCAGAGGTCAGTAAAATACCAGAGTTGCTTCCTGCTGAATGACTTTCTTTTTTAAAAATGTTTCTGGCAACTGCCTGCATTTAACTTTATTGATAGAAAACGACCAGCAGACGTCAGTAAAATATCAGAATCACTTTAGCATTCTCTAGATTCCAGTCCATAGAAATTGTCTTCACCGAGCACCCGTAGACAATAATATTTTTTTCAAATCTTATATTTTCAGTGATATGACCACCAAAAACAGAGCTTTAGACTATACCATTTCCCGCTGAAAGGCAATATTTCTCTCCATGTGTTCCCATACCTGGCATGTCATGCAGTTTGGTGCTTACTTTCCCTCAATGTTAAAGAACAGTAGATGTTTCAGCACCCAGGCTAATGTGCTGCATAGCTAAATACATATAAGTTCCCAAAAGCGAGACCGACTGTATTGCAAATGGTTGTTTGTATTTGTTCCTCTTTTAGACCCCAATCCAGAATCTCACCCTAACTCACACACCATTACTCTGTGTGGCAGAGCGCATACTTTAATTTGGCAAGTGCGAAAGATAGGCCTTATAGTTAATGAGGGCATTGAAAACTCTTTTTCATTTTTGAGCAAGGGTCAGGCTTGCTTTTACTTCATTGTACCAGTGCTTAATTTGAACTGGTGGTTTCCGGTGCTCAGCACCAGCACTTAATTGTCCGCACCGGCTCTAGTGGCAGTCCACCACATGGTAGCGCTGTCTGTCTAATTTTGAGATTAGCAAAACAACTATGTTTATTAACTTAATGTACATTAAAAATTAATAATACCTGCCGCTCTCGCCATTAGCGGCGGGTGGCCTGGAATAGTTTGATGATTAGTAGTGGTGTTGGTACTATCATTGCCAGCACTGGCAGGGCAATGGGTGGTGCAGGCTGCAGTGACTTTCCGAGAAGGGCCTTGAAATTACTTTTTTTTGTAAATTAAGGACTGTATTGTACACTGTACATAGTAGGGTGCCACCAGCCTCTACATGGAAGGACCTAAGAAGATAGCCCAGGTTTAAGCCATTAGAGTGGGTACTAATTGCCTAGATGACAGCTGCAAAATGTTTTGGGATTTTGAGCAGCCTGTTCTTACATAATCAACTATTTCTTATATTCTCTGAAGAGGATATGAAGTGTTCCACTGGGAAAACTCTGATGCTCCTTGATATTTTCATCCTTGCTTACAGTAGTTGGTGCAGATCTTGGTGTACATTCATGTCCATGATACATTTAAAACTCAGTTCTGGTATTCATGAGTCCAATGGAATTAAATACAATTCTGACACCTATATAGATTGCTGGCCAACTCAAAAGGTTAACTCTGCAAGAAAGGGGGGCGTGGTTTGAGCGCACGGCAAGATGGCCGCTCACTAGAGAGGCTCTGCCCGGCTGAGTCTTCAATCCGCCTAATATCCGCCTTTCACACGACATTTTAGCGCTGAAAAACTAGCGCTTCTTACCTCTGGAGTGTCCTGCCCGGGTTGGAGCGACTTTCGCCGTTTGAAATCGCCGATGCGCTTGCTGGCGAGGGGAGCCTGATCTCAGCGGCCTCTACATAAAATGGCGGCTTCCGCGCGGCCCTGATGTCGGCGCACCGCGACTGTGCTGAGGCTCTCTGCGCCTGCAGTAGACATTGTCACTGCCTGCGGGGCTGACCCTGACCGCCGCGCACACTCGGTGCTCACTGGCGGCCTGCCCCTCGGGCTGCCACCCTGTGCAGTGAGCTGTGCCCTTGTCGCCGGAGGAGCTAGCGGAGGGGCGCCCCTTCTGCTTCGGGGCCCACGAATCCTGCTTGGACCACCTGGAGCTGCGTGGAGGAGCTGTGCGGAACCCTGTGTGCTCGGCGCTGGCTGCGGTGAGTGGGGTGTGGCCTACCCCCTGGCCGGTGACTGTGGAGGTAGCGGCGGTGGGGGTCGAGTCGCGGCCTGCGAGCTGTAGCTGGGCGTGGAAGCGCGTGGGAGTATGGCGGACTGCGCTGGATGGCAGCTTGACGACGAGGCGGCTTATGGAGCTAACTGGCTGACTGTGATCATGCGAGGCACTCGTATTGTATTGCACTGGGATAGCTGCTGAAGTCCGGGGAACAGTGCAGATGTTGTTCTACTGAGGCCCATCGAGAGATTACTGGACGCTGTAGTGAATTTTTGCATTTGCATTGGGTGGTGGCCTCCCTCCGCTTCATTGTCTTGGCTTGAGACTTACTTTTGAAAGGCTGCGCTCCTCCATGCCCCTCGACCCCTGTTGTGACTGTGCAGTGCCGGCATCTTTTGGGTGGTGAACTGTTCCTCTTTGGGGGGACCTCTGCATCTGGCGCCATCATGCCCTAGCGTGATTGTGGTGTACCCCCCTTGCTGTGGTGGGTTGCACTTCACATATTTGTGACACAAGGGGCTTACTTGTTGTGGCCGGAGTCTCCCTGGGCCCTTTGTCTGCAAGAATCGCTACAGTTGTGCTAATTGGGCCTGTGGTCTCATGTCACATTGTGTCACGGGAAGGACTGATAAAACTCAATCTCGCCTTACCTTTGAGGCGCGCAAATCCTCTAAGACTTCACAGAGGGCGGCCTTGGACTCTGAGGATGACGCCCCGACTGCTGGGCCTCCCACCCTTGAGACAACGCTGCTGGCCATGCAGCACAGTTTGCAGTCCATAGAGGGGACGATGGCAGCCGTGAACCATCGCTTGGATCATATTTCAGCGCAACTTGAGAAACACAATGCTTGTATGGGGGAAGTAGAACAGCGTGTGTCTGCGACGGAGGATGGACTGAGTGAGGTCACCGGGAAGACCCTGAACATGGAGAAGGTTCTATCTCTAATTCAAGCTAAGAATGAGGATTTGGAGGCCCGTTCCCGGCGCAATAATATTCGTATAACGGGTCTCCCAGAATCCACGAATGTTGGCAAGATGGAGCTGTTTGTTGAGAACTTGATCAAGGATATCTTTGGTACCGAACAGCTGTCCCCCATGTTCATCGTCGAACGGGCACATAGATCCCTCGCGGTGCAGCCTGTTCCGGGCGCTCCACCTCGCCCAATTATAGCGCGCCTGTTAAATTATAGGGATCGAGATGTGATTTTACGTATGGCCCGCGACAAAGGGATCATTGTGAATCAGGGCAACTCTCTTTCATTCTTTCCCGATTTTACAGTCGCGGTGCAGGCCGCAAGGAGGGAGTTTGGTGCCGTTAAAAAGTTCCTACATTCTGTAGGGGTCCACTACGCCTGATTATTGGTCCTGAGGGAGACTCCAAAATATTTACCAACCCCAAGGCTGCCCTTGAACAAGCTAAACATTTGAAACGGGCACGGCGAGAGTCACAGGTGCCTTCAGACAATGAGGAACAGTAGTGGCCCGACAGCCCGTCCTTTGTGCTGTAGCTTTGTTGACTGTCTCAGTACAATGCAGCAATGTTGCTTCTAACCATTCCTTTTCTTCTCAGGTTGTTACTTACTGCCTATACATGCCTCTCTCCGACAGGTGGCTGTGCTATTGTTTGATAGGCATAGCTACCAGGAATGCTCAGCCACCTCTTACTAGCTGAGAGACTAGAAGCGCTCTGATGCCCCCTCATGGGAGTACCCCATCTGTGCTTGTTTGCATTATTTTGTTGGTTGGGTTGGGTAGGATTGAGTTGCGTAGGCTACTCTTGTTGGGGTTTGATTTACCAAAAATGGGATGGCTTTGGCAAGTTGTGGAGGCCGAAGTGGGTGGGGGTTAGAGGGGGGTGGTGTGTGGGGCACAGCTGGCACTGTCTGATTGGCATATGTCTGACTTCTGGCGCAATGTTCTGAATAACGTTCTTCGTACATACATGCATCTAAGGTCTATCAAGACTTATGAGTGGTACTTTTAGATTCCTAACTTGGAATGTACGTGGCCTTAACAGTCCTAAGAAGATACGCACCATGATAGCGAGCCTTGACAGGCTGAATATTCAAGTGGCCATGTTACAGGAGACCCATCTCACTAATCCCTCTCAACGGACTGTGGGACTGCAGTGGGCTGGGGTGCAGATTGCCTCATCTTATTCCTCGTACTCCCAAGGGGTAATGATCCTGGTTAAGAAGGGAGTCCCATTTCAGGTTCACAGCACAGAGACAGATGATCAGGGCCGGCTGGCTATTGTGTATGGAACGCTTGGGGGTACGAATGTGCTTTTAGTGAATGTCTATGGTCCGAATGTGGATGATCACCCCTTCTTCGCGGGTGTGTGGCGTCGCATCTCTGCTTTTTCCGCTGCTGAGATTCTTTGTGGCGGGGATTTTAATACATGTTTGGATGTTAACGCTGACAGGGTGGGAACAGGGACAGCACGACATAGGCTATCCACTGATGCACTCCTGGGAATACTAGAAGCTGGGAACTTGCAGGACATTTGGCGTGTAAGGCACCCTGGGGTCAGAGAGAGCACGTTTATTTCTACGGTACGTGGTACGTGGTCCCGGTTGGACTATTGGTTGCTGTCGGAGGCAGCTTGTACCTGGGTGGTGGATGTTCAACATCTGGGCAAAACTCTCGAGATCATTCTCCTGTACTCCTTGAGCTGAGAGTTCCTAGTTGTGAACGCCTCCCGTTCTCATGGCGACTGCAACCATCATCCCTGACTGATCAGGTTTTCAAGCATACAGTGGGTGAAGCTATTCATAATTATTTCAGGGAAAATGAAGGGACGGTCGACAATTGGGGTTCTTTGAGAAGCATTCAAAGTTACAATTTGGGGGGTCTGTATTGGTGCACAGGCGTGAGTCCTTAGGGATCTACACTGCAGAATACATAAGCTGGCTGGGGATATAGCTGCCCTGGAATGGGCCTATGCTCGCGATCCGGTCCCCGAGACTCTGTCTGCAATACGCGATCTAGTAACTCAACATAACGAGATAGTGGATCAAGAAATGGAGCACAGATCCCGACTGTGCACTGCCCGTTATTATGGGGAGGGGGGACGCCCTAGCCGCTCGTTGGCGCAGATGTTGGCTGCCCCGCGCAGCCAGGCCCACATCACCGAACTGCTGGACAGGGAGGGAGTGGCGCATTTTGGCACTACTGAGATTAGCAAAGTGGTGCTGGACTTTTATTCGGACCTATATGGGTAAAGGAAACGGGCAGTTGCGGAGGATATTCATGCTTACTTGGATGATGTGGCGCTGGGTTGGCTGCCGCCACACTATCGAGACTACCTCACGCAACCGTTTGCGTCGAGGATGTGAAGCAGGCCATTATGTCTCGCCCGACTTGCAAAGCAGCAGGGCTAGATGGGCTCCCTAATGAATTTTATAAGGCCTATGTGGATGTTCTCGCGCCACGCCTGCTAGAAGTATTTGCTGAGGGCGTATGATTCGGGAACACTGCCTCCCTCCCTTAAAGAGGCCCTACTAGTAATGCTTTTGAAACCTGATAAGGAGGCGAATGTATGTGACTCCTGCAGGCCCCTCTCTATCATAAATATCGATGCGCCCTACATTATTTTGAGCAGGATTTCCAGGCAGTTGTCGTGCTCCTGGACGCGGCCAATGCCTTTTATTCCCTCCAGTGGGAATTTATGTTTACCGTCCTTTTGCGGATGGGCCTTCCACCGTTCTTTTTAAAATGGATTCAACTCCTGTACACTGCACCAGTAGCACGGATTCGTGTGAATGGATGGGTCTCCTATCCCTTTTCTATTAAACGGGGCACGCAGCAGGTATGCCCCCTGTTGCCCATATTATTTGCGTTGGCGCTGGAGCCTCTGGCGTGTAAGCTGCATCAGCTGCATGCCCAGGCGGCGTTGCGGTTTCGACAAAGACCCTTGGTGGTGTCGTTGTATGCCGACGACAAGCTGCTCTATGTCCGCGAACCCGTCACAAATTTATTGGCACTATTACGTGAGTATGTCAAATTTGAGAGATATTCGTATTTGGGCATCAACTGGGCTAAGTCCACCGTATTTCCGTTAACGGCAGGTGCTAAAGAGATAGAATTAGACTATCCTTTGCAGTGGTCGGTTGACCCAGTGAAATATCTTGGTATATGGCTCCATAGGGACCCTGAGGTGGTGATCACGGCTAATTACGGCCGGGTCGTTGACACGATTACAGACCAAGCTGCGCGTTGTGCTAAACTTCCTCTTTCACTTGCGGATCGCATTGCGGTCATAAAAATTACTTTTTTTTCCCAAACTCCTTTATTTATTTGTTAACATTCCTATCCGTGGAGGAGGAGCCTAGCACGCAACCAAGATGACCGCGTAGGTGCGAGGCTCCCGAGGACCTCCGCAACCTCCTACGTTTATCCTGAATCGGTTGAGGGGACTGTGTCGGTGAGCCTGAGCCGAGGTGGTACCCGTTTTCCGTTTTCGAATCGGACCCCGGGTGGCGGAGTGAGCACCGACTGAAGTTTGCGGCCTACCTCTCTCCTGACCCCGGATTCGAGTTTGGGGGCGACCCAGTGGCGAAGTGAACAACAACGGCGGGCTGGGCCTGGCGAGCAGCGTACCCCACACTTTCGCTTTCGCTTTTGCATCCCCTTGCCATTAACGCAAGTGGGATCACGGCGCTTCTTTGTGTTGGGGTGGCCTCGCCGGGAGACCCTGCCTGCCTGCCTGCGGTGGCCCGCTCCGCCGTCCTGGGGTGGCCCCCGGGGCTCTCGGCCTTGATTGCCTGCTCTCCACTGCGTGGCTGGTGCGGGTGCGAGACACACGACGATGGCCACGAAGCAGGATGGGGATCGGTTGAAGGCCAAGTCGACCCGGCGTGGCACCGCACATCAGGCCAACATCATGGACCGCTACACCCTCCCGAAGGGGTCTCCCGGCGGATCGCACAAGTCCTCCGAGTGCCCCCCGGATGCCCTGGACTTGCCTACGAATCTGACTTTGCAAGACGTCATGGGCGCCATTGCTGAGATGAAGGCCTCAGTGGGCCAGCAATTCGACACTTTGGCACATAAACTCGACGCGGTCCTCATTGATGTCAACCTTGTGAGAGCTGATCTCTCTAAGACGAATGACCGGGTCGACTCCTTGGCCCACACCGCGACGAGCCTCACGACTGAGGTAGCGGCCCTTCAAACGGAGGTGCACCGGCTCCGTCAGGCAAGTGCGCTCATGGATCGGCGCCTGGAGGACTCCGAGAGCCGGGCCCGGAGGAATAATATCCGTATCATCGGAGTACCCGAGGGACGGGAGGAGTCGGCGGCGGATCTCTTTGTGGAGGATCTGATCACTACCCATCTCCAGCCTCGAGGACTGAGTAAATTCTGTGCTGTGGAGAGGGCCCATAGAGTTCCCGGAGGCAGGCCGAAGGTCGGAGCCCCTCCGCGGCCTCTTATTGCCCGTATTTTCAACTTTCGGGACAGGGATGCGATTATGCAAGCTTCCAGACTGCAAGGGCCGATTAAGCTGGAGAACATGGAGGTGAACTTTTATCCTGATTTCACGCAGGCGGTCCAGAAGCAGAGACTGAGTTTCCTGGGCGTCAAGCGGCGGCTTCGAGGCATGAACTTAAAATACGCCATGCTCTTCCCGGCCAGGCTGCGGGTGGAGGCGGATGGTCGCACTCATTTTTTTGACCGTCCTGAAACGGCCGGGGACTGGCTGGACACTTTGTCTGGGGGTCATGGTCGGGATGGGGGGGGGGCGACGGGAGGAGAGTGCCCACCGGACCGGGTTTGAGGTACTGATACGGGGGCTCACTCCGGATGATGCCACTTCTGGCCAAGCTTAGGGTCTTTTGTCTGTTGTGTTTTGTCTCCCCTCCATTGGAGGTGGTGCTGGGTCTCGAGGGGGTTCTCCTTCCTCCTCTAGGGGGTCTTAGTAGTTTAACTTACATAGGGGCGACAGGCACACTGCAAGTTGGGGGGGCTGTTTGGGCTCATGCAGGGGTGCAGGGAGGGGGGAGTTTTGTTGGGGCTGTTGGGTGGGGGTTGGGTATTGTTCATTTGTACCACAAGGCAAGAGTATTGTTGTGCTATTCCTAAAGTTCTCCCTGGGGGGCGATTGATCGATTTCGGCTATGATGGGGGGTAGGGGACTGAGTCTTTTGTCCTGGAATGTTAATGGACTGGGGGACAGGATAAAACGGGGGGTGGTCCTGCAGTTCCTAAAACGAATTTCACCCGATATAGTCTTTCTGCAGGAAACACACCTCATTGGAAACTCCTTTCGTGCCATGAACAGACAGGGCTATCGCCTTATGGCCCACTCGGGCTTCACGTCTGGTTCGAGGGGTGTGGGCATTATGGCTAAGACCTCGCTCCCGTTGGAAGTTGATGAGGTGCTCCATGATGACAGGGGACGATACACGGTTCTGGTGGGTAGATTGGAGGGTAGAGTGATTGTTTTTGTCTCTGTTTATGTCCCGCCAGGGTTGCAAACGACTACTTTTGCGGATCTGGGGCGCCTCCTCCTTGGCCTTCCGGAGGGGATTCTAGTGGTTGGGGGGGATTTTAACGCTGTGGTTTCTGGAACTGAGGATCGTCACCCTCCTAGGGATCTCCCCCGTGCCCAAGCGTGGTTGTCCGGCCTCTTGGACACCTTGGGGCTGGTGGATTGTTGGCGGTTGAAACACCCTACGCAGATACAGTACACCTTTCATTCCGGGGCTCATGGCAGTCTTTCGAGGCTTGATTATGTCCTAATGCCAGCGGCACAGGCGGGGAGGGTTGGGGAGGTACGATATTTGGCGCGGGGTATTTCAGACCACTCCCCGCTCCTGTTGCACTTCGACATTGTCCCGAGGGGGGAGGGGAGGGTGGTCCCGATTAATCCCTGGTACCTGCGTGACCCCACAATTCGCGCAGATTTGGTTAAATTTCGTAAGCGATATTTTGAAGACAATGTGGGGTCTGTATCGTCTGCGGTTTCTCTGTGGGAGGCATTTAAGACGGTACTCCGGGGGGAGGCCCTGTCCCTTATTTCCCATTCCCGGAGGCGCGAGCGGGAGGAGGTGACCCGTATTGAAACTGAGATAACTGAGTTGGAGGGTGAATTGGAGTGTGGGGTGACGGATGACAAATTGTATGCTCTCCGACTCAAGCAGGCGGACTACAAGGCCCTCGTCACGGAGGCAGCCAGGGGCCTCAGTAGAGAGCAACAGGGGAGACTGTATGATGTGGGTGATAAGGCTGGTAAACTGATTGCGTGGCTGGATAAAAAGGAGAGAGCGAGTCGAGTTGTCCCGTCGATTGAGAAATTGGATGGTGTGTGTGTCACTGAACCAGGAGAAATTGTTGATTGCTTTGCAGAATATTTCCGTGGGGTGTACTCCCCGGTATCTTCCCGCTCGGAAGAGGACTCCCATGCCCTACTTAAAGACATTGCGCTGCCCTCCCTTTCGGAGGAGGATAAAGTGTTGTTGGACGCGACCCCAACATCTGAGGAGATTGCCCTCGCCATACGTTCGGTCGCCTCCGGCAAGGCCATGGGTCCTAATGGCCTTCCCATCGAATTGTATAAACTGCCACCGGATACTCTGGCGCCGCATCTCCGTGCTATGTTTCTTGCGGCCCACTCGGCGGGTTCCCTCCCGCTGGACCAGCGTCTGGCCACTATCGTGGTTATTCATAAGGAGGGGAGGCCGCGGGATCGGGTCACGTCTAACAGGCCCATTTCGCTGTTGAATGCGGAACCCAAAATTCTCGCCAAGGTGCTGGCTAATCGGCTGGTTGGCGTGGTGTGCGATCTGATTCACCAGGACCAGTCCGGCTTTATCCCTCATCGCAACACCGCGCTCAACCTGCGGCGTTTGCATGGGGTGCTCGCGCGGGTCCCGTTCATACGAGAGCCGGCCATTTTGGCGTCCCTGGACGCCACTATGGCGTTCGACACGCTTCAGTGGCCATATATTTGGGCGACGCTGGCTAAGTTTGGTTTTGGCCCGGGATTCATTGGTTGGGTGAAACTGTTATACTCCGGACCGCTGGCGCAGGTGGCGGTGAACGGTAGAGTGTCGGCTCCGTTTGAGCTGGGCAGGGGCATGCGGCAGGGCTGCCCGCTATCGCCGCTCCTCTTCGCGCTTGCCTTGGAGCCCCTGGCGGAGTGGCTGCGGTGGCACCCTTCTATCCGTGGTCTCCGATGGACCCCCGAGTATGAGGATCGCGTATCCCTTTACGCTGACGATATTCTTTTATACCTTGCTTCCCCGCGTAAATCGCTGATTGTACTAGTGGATGTTTTGCATTCATTTGGCCGCAACTCCGGCTTAGTCATCAACTGGGCTAAATCCTGTGTATATGTCCTTTCCGGGGAGGCTCCTATCCTTCCGCGGGGTTGTCCTATCCAGATCGCTCCGCAGGGATTTAAGTACCTGGGTATCTTCATTACCCTGGACGCTGAGGCCCGATATAAACAGAACTTGCTCCCCCCCCTCCAGCGCCTGAAGGAGGACGTGGCGCGTTGGAGGCGCTTGCCGCTCTCACCGCTTGGCCGTGCGGCATTGTTTAAGATGATGTCGCTGCCACGTTTCCTATACGCTTTACAGAACACGATGGACGTTGTCCCGGCGCGCTACTTTCGCGAGGTGGAGAGTCTGCAGCGGCGCCTGTTCTGGGAGGGTAGGCCGCGTATCGCCCTTGCGAAGCTGACGCTCCCGTGGTACGACGGGGGGGTCGCCCTCCCAGACATCAAACGGTATTACTGGGCCTCCCAGCTGGCTGCTATAAACCACGGCCTTTATGGGCCCGCTCTTAACCCGGCCTTTGAAATGGATAAACTATTACTGCCGGGTGGCGACTATAATCGGGCGCTTTATTCTAGATCGCTCGACGCACGTCTGACGGGCCCTACGCGGGTCGCGATACGGGTGTGGCACGCGGCAAACTCGGCGATAGGGTGGAAGGATCGGTTGACCCGGGCGACGCCGCTGTATGCATCTGAGCGGCTGGGCTCCCTGTGGACCTCGAAGGGCTTTGAGAAGTGGGACATGATAGGCATCAGCAAGGTGGGCGATCTCTGGACGAGGGGGGGATTCAAAACGTTCGATGTGCTGCAGACTGAATTCCAGTTGCAGGACAGGGAGTACTTTCGATATATCCAGGTCCGTCACGCGCTGTGCTCCGTATTCCCGGATGTTGCCTCCGTCCCGGAGTACTCCCCTCTGGAAGATAGAGTGCTAGATGGGCATGTACCGGACGTCACGATTTCATTGATTTACAAAAAGCTCATCAACGATCGCTCGGGACTGCTGACTAGCCTTCGTGAGGCTTGGGTGGCCGATGGATTGGAGCTGGATGACGAGGACTGGGTGTCTGCGGTGGCCTCCCCGAAAGAGGTGGCCATACCGGCTCGCCTTCGCTTCGTCCAGCTCAAGATACTCCATAGGGTCTATGTTACGGGGCCGGGTCTGATGCGTATGGGATATGCCGTGGACGGGTTGTGTAAGCGTGGGTGTGGTTCTTTAGGGACCTTCCTCCATATTTTGTGGGAATGCCCGGAGGTGGCGCGATTCTGGTGTGGTGTGCATGCGGTGTTGCAGGCGGTCACGTATGTGACGCTGCTTCCCGAGGCGAGGAGATGTTTGCTAAATGTGTGGGAGCCGACTGACTACTCAGTGCCGCAGACGTGGTGGGTGACTCTGGGATATATGGTGGCCAAGCGTGACATTGCGCAATTGTGGGGCTCCCAGAGGTTGCCAACGGTCTCGGCGTGGAAGGACAACATGGATTGGTGTATGTTTCAGGAAAAGGTAGTGTATGTTGCGAGAGGTAAGCCTGGGAAATGGGTGAAAGTGTGGGGCCCCTGGAACACCTACCGTGGCGGAATTTGTACCCCGCCGCTGACGCCTGATCTGGCACTGGCCCCGTCTCCTTAGTCTGCTTGTCGCCTTGGTTCTGGGCATTGAGTCCACTTTGCCTCCGCCCCGGCCTATCCCCCCCCGCTATTCCTGTGGATCGGTAGGGTCCTCCCCAGGGGAGCTCATACTGCTGCTTTGACTTTTGGTTGTCTTGTGGATTTGTTTGTCGTTTCTTATATAAAAATGGAACCGCCATGTGGGGGGTCCGGACGGTGTGGCCGCCAACGCTTATTTCAACTCCTGTGACTTCTCTCACGCTGCAGCGTGTGTTTACTGACTGTATTCTATGCTCTTACTGTTTGCTAGCGGCCGGCCCGAAGGTTGTAGGCCCATCTTTGTATCTCTTTTGGATTCTGTAATAAACGGTTTAAAAAAAAACAAAAAAAACAAACAAAAAACATTCCTATCCGACTGAATAAAGCACTGTTCACTGCGCTGCAGGCGACTCTTAACATTCGTCTGGGGGGGTGGAATGCCCAGTTGCAGCTGGAGTGTACTGGCTCTGCCATTTGATCGCAGTGGCTTTGAGGCCCCTGATATGTGCTTGTATTACTTATGCGCCCAGGCGCAGTTTACGCATTTTCGGTATTACCCACAGAGGTTCCAGCCGCACACTGCGATTGAGGCAGACTCCGTACTGCCGATGCCTCTGATGGCGGCGGCATTGATGGGCGGTGGAGGGGGCCCATGCGCTGAAATTAGTCCAGTTCACTGTACGGCCTGGGCATGGAAAACTCTTGCTAGTAGAGCACAGTTGGATTATTTGTATGCACCAAGAGTGCCGCTTGCTGCGCACCCTGGTATCTCTGCCGCTCGAGAACCGGCAGCCTTGAAGACATTGAGTGCGGTGGGGATTACTCATATTGGCGACTTATATAAACAGGGTCGATTCCGGACTCTGTTGGTCCTGCAGGCGGGTCAAGAAGCTGGTCTGGTGCTGGGGTTTACCAATGTGCGTGTGCGGCAGGCGATTCGGGACATTTATCCTGCATTCCCGGACGAACCGCGAACACTACTAGCCTTGCGGGCGGTGCTGGGGGGTGAGGACCGAAACGGCCTGATCACCAAATTGTACAATGCGTCTGTTCGGGAGCAAGAAATAAGTGCATCTCCCTCTTACAATAAGTGGAATAACATCCTGAGCTCTACGCTGACATTGGATGCCTGGAAGTTTTGCTGCGCCTTAACTGGGTGCCTGATGGCAAATTGCAACCTCCGCATCATCCATGTTAAATACTTGCACCAGCTTTACTACACGCCGATTCAATTATGTAGGTTTGGCTTGCGTGAAAGTGCGTGCTGTGTGCGTTATGGCCAGGCTGATGCGGATTTTATGCACTTAGCTTGGTCTTGCGCTGGTATTTCCAAATTTTGGTTGGGTGTCAAACAAGTATTAACTGATATTACTACGGAGACTTTTGGGTGTGTGCCTGAGGTAGGTCTGTTGGGATGGGTGCAGAAGCTCAAGCCCTGTTATAGGTGGCTAGCAGCCATATCTACCTGGTTTGCTAAGAGGGCGGTAGCACAATGCTGGGGGGTGAAGACTGTGCCAACGGTTAAGAGGTGGATCCATGATCTACTCTATTGTAGGGACCAATTGGAAATATACGCTGAGGAGCTGCCTGAAGCGTCCTGACCTAAAGAATTATGGGCTCCCCTATCTGGGTATCTCCTTACAAATCCAGATTTGGCATAATCTCCTGTGCAGGTGTCTGCTGTCTATGGGCCGGGAGGAGTGAGACTGTTCTGCAATGCTAATAGGTGCCACACTGTATTTCTGCCAGATGTCACAGATGTACGTACTAGTGCCGGGTTGGGGGAAAGGATGGGGGGTGAGGGTTTGTTTGCAATGGGTGTTTTCTCTCTTGAAATGTAAAATGGCTTGTATATGATATATTGGCACAGAAACTCTGTTCAGCCCTTAATTTGGGGGCGATGCATGTTAGTTGCTCTTACAAGCTGCTTAATAAAGATACTTTTAAAAAAAACTCTGCAAGAAAGATTGCGAGATGCAGGAATCGGAACATAAAATGGAGAGAAGTCCAGAAAAGGTTGCTATAAAATTCATGACAATGTATTAATTCAATAGAAGTGAGAATAGGAGCGTTCTGCTGAAATAGACAACATGTTTAAGGTTCGGTAAAGGGACTTATAATAAGTATTTATTATGGAGGCTTCTTTAAGTCTTGGGGAGGCGAGAAATGTTAAAATATTCTTTTAAGAGTCCATATTGGTCTTTTTAAACAAACCCCTTCCCCCAACTGTTTTCTTTTATTCTGAATATGTTGTCAAATAATTTTGATGTTTCTGTTACTGTTGTCAGGGGAATATAGGTGGACGGATGGATGGATGGAGAGTATGGGGATGAATGAAGAAGGTGGCGATGGGTGAATGGATGGATGGATCTGGGAGGAAGATGAGATCTAGGGGGGCGTCGATGGATAGATAGATGAATGGTATTGAGGCTGATCGTGTGACCAAGCCTTTTTATTGGTGTCACTGAGAGTGTGGTTTCCAGACCCTCCGGTGTAAAGTTCCAGTGTTCTGTGTATGCTCAGAACCTTGTGCTGAAATCCTGTGTGTATGTCGAGTGCATGTGCAATACATGTGCAGCAGTAGAGGTCTGTGTATAAGCGAGCCTGAGAACCAAAGCAAGTGGGACCCATTTTAGATGCCCCTGGGTTGGCATGGCACAAGATGGAGGATATAGGCAGCTTCCCCAAAGAGTGAAAGTGTACTGTCTGCATTCTGGTATCTGGAGATCCTGGAGTGAGGAGGATGAAGACAGAGATACACTTAGAAATTTCACAATTAATTTTGTTTGCAAGGGGCTGCTGATTAGTCCTTCCTGAATGTTGTCATTTTGTTGATTGTAGAGAGAGGGATATGGGCTACTGTTTCTTTTGTGATGGGTGAGGAAGCTTCCATGTCTATCCCGTATTACTGCTTCAGAGAAGTTGCTTACAGCAAGGTGCAGAAACCTCACGCCTCATTGTGCCTCTGTTGTGGATGTTCTAATTAGGAGACCGTCCGAGTGCTACTCTATACAAAGCTGTTTCTGGAGAGCAGCCTGAGAAGGATATTTGAAAGGAGAACCACCCAAACCAGGTCTGAAGTTTGAGACAATGGATACACATCCCCTGTCTAGAAAATGTGTATAAAAGTGAGACCCAAATCACCCAATTTGTTGCAATCCCTAGTCCTGAATGAACAACGAAAAGGAGTGTTCTGCAGAGTACTGAAAGGACTGGTGTGTGTGATCAGGGCTGGTATTTGCTTGCCACGCAGTCTACCAGAGGTGAGGGCACTTCATCTGAATTCTGCACTTTAAGGTGGAGCTGAGGGGCTGCTTGCATGCCTAGAAGACTGCCTGCCTGCTGAGATAGAGAAAGAATCTACCTGACATGCAGAAAAGACTGTCCAGGCAGACAATCCCAGCATGTCCAAGGGACTAAGGAACACCCAGAAAAAGCTGGATGTTTTTTTATAGTACAAGACCTTGAAGCTGCCAGTTGAGACTGAGTCCTTCCCATGTTGGGGGCAGCAGCGGTAGAGCAAATAGTGCTAAGGGGGGATTTGCTGAAACTTTTTTTTAAAATTTGTTTCTTTTTATTGCATTTCAAAAATGAACAAAACAAAGACATACTTCACAACGCCATCATACAAGATGATCCAAAGCATAATCCCCCCCAAATGAAAACATAATCAACTAATACAAACAAATCAGGAAATGAAATTCAGATCTTGAGCAATTGGTGTTGTGGTGTCCAACTGAGAGATGGAAACATCATAACGTACTTACAGATGTGCTGCGATAGTAGTATGATTAACCCTTAGATATGACCTGTCTAACCTTCGTCGCTCCGTGCATCCGCTGTTGCCCTCTGGTGCAAGAATTGTCTCAATGGTACCCATATTTCATTCGGCCTTGATGATGTCGGTAATTCCTCTGCATATAACTCCAGATTGTCTTCACAGTACACAAGGTCCTTGATCCAATGTTCAGTTTTGGGTGTTCGTTTCCCTCCCCACGTAATGGCCACTCTCCGTTTAGCCATAAGCAAAGCCAAGCGTACGAATCGGCCCATCACCCCTGTCACATGTGTAACACAACACAGCAAACATACAAGGGTGTTGCATTGTATTTCCACCCCTGACATTTCCGTTATATCCCGCACAACAGCTGACCAATAGCAAGCCACCCTTTCACACTCCCATGCAAGGTGTAGAAAGTCTGCTTCGGTGTTGCATGAGTACCCTCTCTAAGAGAGCAATTGCGCACTCTCCATACATCAATCACTCCAAATTCCAACATGGCATTACGAACACACTGAGCCACTCTGGGGGTACAGTTTGGCAGGATTAGATTTATCTAGGTCAGGGTCCAGGTATATGTTGAGATCCTCTCCCCATATCAGGGGTGCATCAGGCCATTCCCTTAATTTGGAATACATCCTAAAGAAGCACTCTGGGTCGCCTGCAATAGGGCCATACAGGTTTACTATGGTTCCAATGGAGCCACCCAATTTACCCTGCACCATTGCACAACGCCCCTCATCGTCTGTGTGTGTGTGTGCGCAGTGGAGTGAATGCAGTACCTCATCTAATCAAAATGAGCACACCCCGAGCATATGAGGAGTATGAAGAAGCAAGCCTATATCCGGCCCATTTAAGTGCAATGCCACGCTCCGTATATTTGGTTAAATGCGTTTCCTGAAGTAAAGCAATGTGTGTGCCATGCCGGGACAAGCATGCAAACACCTGACGATTTTTCTGTGGGGAGTTCAGTCCCCTTACGTTCCAAGTCAGAAGTCTGTTACCTTCACCTATAGTCGATACCAGCAGTGTCAGTTGACCCAATAGTGAGAGTGGGCCTATACAGGACCTGTGTAG
The DNA here is from genome assembly GCF_964204655.1 of Triturus cristatus. Classification (NCBI taxonomy): domain Eukaryota; kingdom Metazoa; phylum Chordata; class Amphibia; order Caudata; family Salamandridae; genus Triturus; species Triturus cristatus. The sequence goes on along the minus strand of NC_140587.1, from coordinate 215,944,550 downwards.
CAAAACCGCCCAGCCCAGACACACAGTCAGCTCCATCTCCCAGTGTAGACATCAAGATCTCATGAAACAAAACAAAAAGCAACATACACCCCATCCCCCTACCCGTCCCCTCCCACTCCAACCTCCCAATTAGGTCGAGTCTGTCCCCCCCCCCCCCCCACCCTACCAAACACCCAATCCTCTATAGAGGAACTATGCAAAAAGGGGGAACACCCGCTGGGGGAGAGGGAACGGCGGCACACATCCACTTTGCGGTGAGGAGGCCAGACTGTAACAATACGTCACACCAATGCACCTCAAGTCACAAATAGCTTCCACATCCGGGATCCCCGGCAGTCCACAAACAGCATAACATTATTCAGAAACACGTAGCACAACAGTATCGGCCCATTAGCGGAGCTCGCATCAACCTCATCGTGAGAGACATTCACATTGCTCAACATAGCTCTACATATGTTAGAACACCAATTAGTTGTCCGCATCTTCAGGATCCAGCAATGTGGTCGGGCTTCGTGAACTCCCCTGGTGAGACCTGTTGCTGCAGATGTGTTTTGTGAATTTCAAGGCAGACTTAGTGTCTGTGAAAAAATGCGCCTGACCATCATGAGTTATTTTCAATTTAGCGGGGTACAACATAGCGTACGGGACGGAGGCAGATTGCAGAATCTTTTTTGCCGGCACGAATTCCCTCCGGACCGCCTGCACCACCGGAGTGTAATCCGGGAAGAAGGATAAATTGTTTCCCTTGAGTTTTATGGGACTCTTGGCCCTGGCCTCCCTCAGGATAGCATCCCTGTCCGCATAATTGAGAAGTCGTGCAATAATCGGGCGCGGCGGCGCGCCCAGCTTGGGCTGTGGGCCCAGCGACCGATGCGCCCTCTCCACAATCATAACTGTAGATAGTACAGGGGCAAACAGTTCCCGCAACAAATTGTCAATGAAAGGCTCCATTTTTTATATTGCCGTTGACTCTGGTAGGCCAATTATGCGCAGGTTGTTCCGGCGGGATCGCGCTTCCAAATCTTCGTTCTTAGCTTTTATGATCTCCAACACTTTTTCCATATGTAGGATCTGTGTGCGCGACTCTGCCTGCGAGTCCTGTGTATCCAAGAGCCTGTTTTCCATGACGTCCAGCCGATGCTCATGTGTGTCCACCTTCTTTTTCACCACATCTAAGCTAGAGGCAAGCGCGTCGATCTTGCTGTCTATGGTTTTCAGGCCCGAGCGCAATTCCAACAGGATGGTTCTCGTATCGTCCTCGGGGATCTCAGCAACATCCAACATACTCTGAGTCGCAGCAAGCTCCGCCATGGTCTTCGCTGCGCGCGTAGCACACTTGCTTTGATTTTCGGCTGCTTGGGGTCAGGCTTTCCCATAGTGTCACAGTCCAACCTTCGCCCGGGCACCAGTCACTCTACGTGTCCTCCGCGGGCGCCTTAGGCCCTGCCAACAGTACTGCAGCTATATGTGATCAAATGGTGCTTCAGAACTCCCCCGGTAGAGCAACAGCGATCACCAGCACACAGTGTCCACTATCGGGCAAGGCGCAGGGGAATGATGCACTGACGATCCCCACGGGAGTCACTGCGGAGACCACACAACCAAAAGACATATCAGGTCGCCACAAGTTCAGGTCATACCAGTATGGGCTCCACAGGGCGCCCAGATAGCCCTCTCGTTTCAGTTAGTTGCACTTTCCTGTACCCAGCGCCACTCGCCAGCCAGCTCGGGCCCTCAGTTCACCGCAATGCACCCTCCAAGCACCTAGGTCAGTCACCAAGACGAAGGCCCAAAGATCAGCCCCAGTGGTATGCAGGCTTGGTGATCCGCAAAGTCCCAGTATACAGGGCCCAGCACCAACTCTCCGCCCAGGGCAGAGGCACCAACAGTGTCCCAGGCACTCCGGCCCACCGAGGCAGACCAGACTGTCCCCAGAGCCAGACCGTCAGCACCACCACGCCCTCGGCAGCACAGGTAGGCCGCACGCCCCACCGGCATGGGAGCAGAAGCAGCCTCAATGCCCCGCCCAGCCCGGTGTGCCTGGGCCCCAACGCCCGAGGGCGCCCCGACTCGTCCACGCGAGCCTGCCCGCACCCAGTGCAGCGAGCCACCCCCGCTCCACTCACCGCAACACTGCATGATCTCGAAGCAGGTACAGTGCCAGGCAGTTCCACCGCTCCGCCGTGTCCTCCAGGGCACCGCTCCACCTCGCCAGCCTCAGGTCTCCGGAGCGCCCTCTCGCCGGTCGCCACCCCGGCTCACGATGCCCCCAAGCTCCGCCAGTAAAGGATGTATTCCAGGGCAGCCACGGCAGTCACAGCCCGGCCTGCAGCCCGAGGGAGCCGCAAATCAGCGTGTCAAGGGTCAGCGCACCGTCAGTTCAGACCCTCAAGACCCGGCACCCCAGCTGCACTCACGGCCCGGCTGCCATTTTCGGGCAGGTCCGGCCGCTGCGTCACCTCTCCGTCCAGTGAGTTCACGCCAGCCAAATCTCTCCAGAGTTCCGCCGATTGTGCCTGGGGCAGTCATCAGCCGGTATATTAATGTTTTATCGGTGCAGGCGCTCTTAAACAGTGGTATTTGCCGGATTGTGCAGCCTGGCCTACGGAGCTCACTTAGCAGGCAACCATTCCATCTAGTGCCATAGCCACGCCCCCGGATTTGCTGAAACTTCCCTATTTGCATTAGAAACAATCAGTGAAATTCACACATACACACTAACTATAATATTTCTCTCATATTTTCTCTAACCACTTACTCTACATTTTCACTCCATCTCTGTGTCTACTAGTAGTAGTCTAAAGCCTATGAGCTGTAAATCTACGTTCGTCAACAGATCTTTTGGTCTTATCATTCATGGTAAGGAGGCAGAATCGTGTGACAACTTTCCCTTATGTTGGCTGTCAAATGTTGCTTAGTATGCTTATATTGGCTAGTTTGTAATCTTTAAATAAGTCCAGTTAGATAATATTATTTTCTCAATACTGTTATGTAATATACAAACTAACGAAAATAAACCTACTTCGACTTTTACTTGTGTTGTCCACCTGTAGGGAGCTAGATCTGGATATAGTATACTAAAAAGAGGTATGCTGTGTAAAGAGTCCAGGTATCCCTTATGAGTGGCAGGGGCTTGCTCTAGCAATGCCAAGGTGCTTTATGTAGGGTAGTGTGGTGGAGCAGCCTTGGGCTTATCAGAGAGGAGTGTTAGAGATTTGCAGCACACACAGAGTCAATAAATGATACACACATTCAAAAAGGATATCCACACCAATTTGGAAAAATAACAGGTATCTTTATATATAATTGAAACCCAAGAACTTTATCAGGTAAGTGCTTTTTTTCGTAATTGACTTTTTACAGTTTTAGTACAGTTAACTAACAGTGCGTTTTTATGCGTAATGCTTTCCTATGGGAGAAAGAACATTTACTGCATACATATACTTTCAGTGCGTTTCCGTGGGACCCGTTTCAGTCGTCAGGTGGTAGGGGGACCAGGACCAAAGTTCCACCAGCAGATTGGTCATATCTGCCCTGGTGAGTCCGCATGTGGAGGTGCTGAACGGGTTGGTAGCCTTGCACGCTACGCAGTAGGAACAAATGGGGGACACCTAGAAATAGGCTGGAAGGGGGGACTTGGTGACATATCCGTGAGATCCCAAAGGGTGACTAGGGTTGTGAGGGTCCTGGGAGCAGAGGGGAGCAGTCGATTGCTTTAGGCCCAGGCGGCTCGGGTGCAGAGTGTTTGTGGTCGACTGGCTCTCATGCGTCAAGGCGATCACGGTTGTCGGTCAGGACCAGCAAAGGGACAGCTGGGCCACTCTCTATGCTGGCCTCTGTGGTGCTGACGTCCCTCTGTGGCTTGTGATATCGTTGGAGTCTAGGCTGAACTTTAATCAATCATTGGTCGCGGCAAGGGTTCGGTACCCCGGGGATTGGTGCAGGAGAGCTCGTTGAGGTCCTGGAGTCTTCAGGCTTGGCAGGAAGACAGATCTAACCTCCTTGAGTGCGCTAACCTTCTCCTGGGTGGCTACTGCTTGGTGGACCTGGTGGATAGCAGCTTCTTTAAACCGGACATCACGGTGGGTGCCTATAGGCTGCAGGAGAGTAGCTTCTCTACTCAAAGTGGGATGCTGGCTGCTGGGCTAAGTGCTGGCAACCCTCGGAGACTTGTGAAGGATGCACAGCTGCAGGATGAGTCGGATCTTTGCAATTGTTGAGTCTTTGTGTGGCAGGCAGGGTTTGGCGCCAAAAGTGCACAGTAGTCTTCAGTTCTTGCAGGTTCGGCTCTTCAGTGTCCTCTTCTTTGTAGTCAGTGGAATCTGAAGTTCTGGATTTAGAGAGCCTACTAAATACTAAATCTAGGGGTATTAGGGAGAGTGGAGAGTAGTAGTCAATAAGCTACATACCCTTAAGGTCACTACGCCCCCTATATGACCACTTCCTGTGGGAAGTGGACATAAACCTGTCCCAATTTTCTAACCTCTGCCCACACCAAGATAGTGGAATTTGCCTAGAGTGGGGCACATCAGTCAGCTCACCTTAGGGGTGTGACTGTCCTGGGTGTGCTCCACACCGACTACGCATACTAATTTCCCGCCTGTCTTGGTGCCAAATGGGCCTCAGGGCATGGCGTGGCATATACCAGGTCTGGGGAATGGCGGGGTCACAGATCAAAGGCAGCATGGCTTTGAGGCCTCCGGCCTTGATATGCTGAATGCTAGCCATCCTGTTGGGAGGAGGAGTAAACACCTCCTGCCAGAGCAGGCATTGTTCCCAACCTCTGAGAGCGGGGCACTCACCTTTTAGGTGGTCAAAAATGCATCTGGACCAGTCAGCCAGCACACTAGTGGACTAGTAGGTTTCAGGGGATACCTCTAAGGTACCCTCTGGGTGCATATATCAATAAATCCATGACTGGAATCAGTGTGGGTTTATTAACACGAGATTTTCTTTCAGTGAAGCTGGTGAAATCATAATCACCAGTGCCCAGTACATATACTCAAGAAGGCTTCCCTGTTCACTGGAAGTGTCTAAGAATCTACTTGGACATCACAAGGGCATATATGCTTATGCAGATATGTCCTCACATGTAATATAATGCATCCTTCTTTAGGGCTGTGAGGCCTACTGTAGGGGTGAATTACATATATTACATTCAGTGTCTACAGGCATGGCACACAGGAAGTGTGCGATTTTGTGTCTACAGTTTTGTCTACACCATGTAACGCAGCCTACAATGGCAGTTGGCATGAGTGTGGTGAGGGGTCCCTTAGGGTGGCACAGTACATACTGCAGCCCTTAGGGACCCTCTTTAGCATCCCTGCCCTATGCACGAGGGGTACCATTTAGTAGGGAATCACAGGGGTGCTAAAGGTGTTGCAAATTGGGAGAACAATTGTACAGTTTCAGGGAAAGAGATCTTGCACTGGGGACCTAGATAGCAGGAACCCAGTACAATCCTGTCAAAGTTACATCAATTACTAGGCAAAAAGTGGGGGTGACCATATCAAACAGGGGCACCCTCCTACACCCCCTATTTATGTATTTCTATTTTATTGTTTAAGCTACTCAGATGTGTCTGTAAAATTGGCCTTTTTGTCCTTCATTTTGACCAGTTGTCCTGAATTTTAACGGTTACTGCCCAGAATTTGCCTCCATGAGAGGTGGTCACTCTACGAGAATCCTATTATTAACCTGCTAACATACACACACACACACACACACACACACACACACAGCCATGCCTATGCATACACACTTCATTTATTGCAGGGTGGCACCCTACATTTCTTACTGACCATATAACTGGCACACAAAATAAATAAGCGTGTTAATGCTTCTGTTCTACCAAGAAGGGTCAGTCTGCAGGATCAATGGAAGCAACATTGGATTCAGAAAATCTGCTGCAAAGAATTCCACCAAAGGCACTCATTTGGTCTTTTGACTGTATTATATGTATTCAGTAAAAATATTTAACATTCCTGTAGTAATGTAACCAGCAACAATAGTACCCATAATCAGAAAAATAGTATGCTTGTCATCATCATCATCATCAACTTTATTTCGGCAAAAAGCCATAAAAGCAATATATACAAAAACATTTCTAACAGTTAGTACAATTAAATACATATTCACAGACCAGTATTCAAGTACAACATAGAATGGGGCGAACAAACAATTAATCTATATCAGTGATTATGCAGTTACCGCGTATATAAAAATAAATAGGGCATATAATTTAATTAAAAAGCCAGATATAAAACTTCTTCTAAAACGTATTAAAAAGAGGAACACAGTACTTATTTTGTTAACTATCAGGACAGGCGAATAGGACAATTCTTTCCAATTTACAGCCGCTCTGTTTTCTAATAAGATACACTTTAAATAAAAACCTACTCAAGCAAAACACCACCAATTGAGTGGTATCTGACTTGAGTATGTGTTCTGCCTCTTTATAAGACCTAACCCCCATGTTTTTACATAAGGGTTTGATCCAATGGTCTCTTGGTTTTTTTAAAACTGGGCAGAAAAACAATAAATGGCCATCGTCTTCTTTAGCTTTTTGAAGGCAGAGAGTTCACAGGCCGCTATCGTTTTTACTCCCCCACCTACAGGTTATTTGCAATTGTTTGTAACACCCCGTATCTGAATTGCAAGTATAAAGTTTTTGCTAAGGGTGGTTCTATCTCATCCATAAATTGTTCAAATTCAGGATTATCCTTTAGAAGCAAGAATTTCTGGGACAATGTGCCAATTGTTGAGTTATGAGTTGTTTCATCGTTAACATATGTCCAAAAGGTAGACTTTACAAGCTTTTTTAGAGAGGGTGTCATATTCTGGGGTTCTTCCCAAAACTGGGAGAGTCCCAGCTTATTAAACCACTCAAAGATGTGCTTTAGCCATGCAATTTTCTTGCACCCAGCATTCTGGGTTACTTCTATCAGTCCACACTTATAGTCACTCAACTCCGGGGTTGTCCATAATCTAACCCAGTACAATAATGGCCTTAATATTGCATAATAATCTGTCCTTTTGAGATTAATGTCCAAAAACACTGGTACTAGTGGAGTTCTCATTGGAATCTTAAGCAACCTGCGTATAAAGCAGTTTTCTTCTTTCTCAAAGTTGTTTTTACAGGAATGCCCCCATAGTTCCGCTCCGTAAAGTGCAGCTGATTGGGCCTTTGCTTTAAATACTTCCAATGCCGGAGTGATAGCTTTAGAATAACTGCTACCATGCATTTTCAAAATAGGAATTGAGTTTTGTTTTAAGGATAATTTACTTTTTTCCAGCTGGCCCTTCCAAGAGAGCGTACAATCCAATCTAATTCCTAGGTAATTAAAACTCTCCACGTACTCCAATTTGTGGTCATTTAATACCAGGTTTTTCCTAAAGGACTTATGTGGGTTTATGGACATATATTTTGTCTTGGATGAGTTTATTTCTAGCCCCTTTCCTGCACAATAATTACTAAAGGAATTCACTAAATTTTGTAGACCCTTAGGTGTTTGTGAGATGAGAATTGTGTCATCGGCAAAAAGTAATGATGTGATCGCCTCACCACCTAGCTTCGGGGAGTCATGATCACAACTACTTAAATAGGTGGGTATATCGTTAACATATAGTGAAAAAAGTGTGGGCGCCAGCACACAGCCTTGGCGCACACCCCGACCTATAGGTATAGCCTTTGAGACTTCTCCACCCTTCCTCCATCTAACTTTGGCATAGTTCCCTGTGTGTAGTCTAATAAGTTCTTTAAGTAGCTCACCAGGGACTGCCATGTTATTAAGGTTAGTCCACAGCAATTTACGTGGGACGAGGTCAAAAGCGGCCCTCAAATCAATGAATGCCACGTACAAGCTGCCCCTCCTTATATTAATATACTTCCAGCAGATGCACGTGAATCTGGATACTTGATCGACCGTACTAGTCTTGGATCTAAACCCTGCCTGGTATTTAGTTAATATCGAGGTCTCCTCTATCCACTCTAAAAGACGGTTTAAAATATGTCTGGCAAAAAGTTTTTGTAAAAGATCTATTAAACATATCGGGCGGTAGTTGCTGGGGTCATAACGATCCCCTTTCTTAAAAATTGTTACAATTTCAGCCCCTTTCCAGGTTTCAGGAATTGGTGTTCCTGCCACTATAGAATTACATAAAAAATTTATATAGGGTCCCCAAACTTCCTCATCGTGCCTAAATAAGTCGCCAGGAATCTTATCAGGACCGGGGGCTTTGCCCATTTTAACGGCCTGTATTATCTCAGTAGTCTCTTTTAGGCTAAACCACAAGGGAGCAGTATTTGATACTGAAATAATCTCTTGATCCCCCTTTGGTAGCCCCTCATCATTAGTAGCATACAGTTTCGAAAAGTGGTCGCACCATGTTTTTTCATCTAAGTAAATGTCCCTAGGGGATCTACCCTTTTTATTCCCTTTTGAAATTAAATTCCAAAAGGTACTCTGATCTCTCAATTTGGCCGCGTTTAAGAGATCAGCCCATAAGGCATCATCCCAATCTTTTTTTGCTTGGGTCAAGGTTTTATTGTATGCCTGTCTTTTATCTCTTATATCCTTAGGGTTCATTAATTTAACAGCCTGGATCAAAAGTGACTTAGCTGTGCGACAGTCCTTATTATACCATTGGTTAACTGATACTACATGATTATCTTTATAATTGTCATCCTTTTTATAGATTTTACTTAGGTGAGGGGTTAGAGCGTCTACTAATTTATAATGCATATCTAAAACACCCTGAGTGCCTATTGGGGGCATCTGGCATACTTCCATGGTGTCAGCGAATGCACTATAAATTTGTAGCAGCGTCTCGTCTTTAGCCAAAATGTATGGCCATTTTAAAGCACGCCTATTATTTGTTATTTGGGGTTCCCCAATTGAGCTACTTAATATGGTTTCCCCAGCTACATTAGATATAAAGGGCTCAGGATCCAGCCATAATTGTAGCGGAAAATGATCACTCTCTGATTTGTGATCAATATTAAAATCAATTAATAAATGTCATAGGTTGAGGGACACCAATACAAAATCCAAGTGTGATCTACAATTGCCTTTACAAAATGTAGGGGCTGAAAACGGCCATTACATGCCCTTAAATCATGAGTTACAGACAGCTGTAAGATCTGAATAGCAGCTATAGAACTCTTGACCGATCCAGTAGAATCCAGTGCCAGGACATTATTTGCAGAATCCTGATCGTTAAATAAATTGTCCAAGCCCAACACTGGTTTGTATTTACGATTAAAGTCCCCTCCAACCACTACCTGTGCATCTGGACTTAATTTGTCCAAGACGGAGTCCAAAACCTCTATCACCTTGGATTCCTTGTTAGATGAATGGGGTCTGTTATATATATTTATTAAATGTATGGTACCTTTGCCCCTTGTATCCAGTTTTAATATCAGTAAATCAGGAGAAGAAATCGATAATTGAGTAACCTCTATTTCTAAAGTGACCCTTACCCAAATCACCAGTCCCCCTGATGCTCTCCCTCTTACTGATGGGATCGCGTCACAACAAAATGTTTTATATCCTAGTCTGTGCGGAATTTCAACAGCCCAAGTCTCCTGGAGTAGGATAATGTCAAACTTCTCAATATAGGAGCACCAAGCTGTATCCTGTAGGTTCCTAGTTATACCTGCTATATTCCATGATATTAATCTAACAGATGAATTTCCTTCTAGGCAGGGTGAGTGTACCTTCACCGATCTACCATGCCCATCTACACTGGGTGCAGGGCTAGCTAGAGTGTTTATTGTATCTGTTGTGGTTTTTGTAGTGTTGTCAACCACAATCTCAGTGGTCCCAAAACTACACTGTCCGCCCTCACTCGAATTAGGATTGCTAGTTTCCATAGTATTTGAGGGCTCATCTGGTATCACAGATTTAGGAGTCAAGAAAGGTATGAATCCAACATCATTAGGTAGTGGGGACACCTCCAACTGTAGTTGTTCATACTCTCTAGCTCTCAAACTCAACTCCCCTGCCTGTGTATCAACAGATATCTCTAAATCAGAAGTGCCACCCAACAAGAGTCAATCATTCTGGTCCAGGGAGCTCAATGCCAGATATCTGTTATTAGTAGGGATCTGAAAGATTGGACATCTGTTAGAATTTTGGAATATGCCTGGAATATGGGGGACCCTAGCTAGATGACTATAAAAATACCCCAAAGGGTGCACACCCACACTGTTTTCCCCCAGTACCAGTGACGCTGCTCTAAGCAGTACAGTCGCAACGTGTTGAGGGTGTCTAAAATTTATAATTATACAGTCACCTCTGCAGGTTTTTCTAGCATTACCAATCCAAGGAACCCGTCTAGTTAGTAGTATCTGGTCCGCAAAATTTGTTGGGAACCCACAATTTTTATTCAGCCAAGAGACTGTCTTGCGCTTTAGTGAATCATGGGACTCGTTTCGTGAGTTGGGTAGTGGGGAGTCCAGGGGAGGAACATTTGTAGGAACAACAACATATGGCTCACACTCTGGCGGTAAGTTAATTGAGTGAATTTTCCTTAATGAGCCTAAAGGGATAACTGGACTAGTTGGAGCCACTTCAACTGGGGGATTATTAACTCTCAACTGACTTGGCTTATTGGGTGGCTTATTGGGTTCAGGACTCTTTACTCTCTCCGTCAACGTCAATTGTGCAGCTTTTTCATGTTGTTTCCCCGACTCCCTCAGTAGTGTACTATGGTCATTAGATATTTTTGATAAGAGGCCACCTAGTCTATTCACTTCAACCGACAATAAATCAATCTTATCTACAAGTGGTTGCACAACCGCTTCGAGTTTTGCTTCAAATATTTTTGTCATTTGGGCCAGAAGGTCTGTATTTGTGTCTATGCTAGTACCATAATTACTAGTCATAGTTCCCTTATGGGCGGACCCATTACTCTGAATCGGGGCAGGTAAGGACTTGTGTAGTAAAGCTCCCCGCTTGAGTTGCGTCTTCCTGCATTTCCTTACGACTCTCTTAACAGGAGAGTAAGTAATTGGAGCTACCGTGGAAGCATCTAGTAAATTCTGTTGTAATACATCCTGGTCTACAACCGTTAATACAGGGGTCTCTCCCAGCAAAATGTCATTTACGGGGGCTGCAACATTTTCACTACTAATATCGTTGGAAGTGGGAGAAGGGGAAGCGGGAAACACTCCCGGCCCAGTGATTTCCTTCTTTCATGATTAATCTTACTCACCACCTTTAATAAATAATTATCCATAGTCAATTTACCTTTAGACATTAGTAGGCTAAAAACAACTCAAATACTACACAAAATACTCGAGTCTTGCAAGCACTTTGTAGAAGTGAGAAGTAATCACTGGATACACAACAACTATCTATGCTCCGCAGCCAACACACTTATATGATAAAGAGGCAAGGAAAGGTCGAGCTCCCCAAACAAAAAAAAGCAGATGGATCACCTAGCATGCCTGAGTGAGCAGTATACCAATAAAATGTGTAAAAGCCTGCGAGCTTATCAATATATACTTCACAATGAACTTAAGCAAGAAAGCAATAAGATTGTCCGCGACAGCTCCTCCAGTAGCAACCGGCCACTGTCCACACGTCACACAGTAGGAATCAGTCTTGCCTCAGAGACCCAGCATCTATGACAAACGGTCCAGCTCCACACAGAATAGCACTCTTGAAAGATAGCATCCAGGCACGCCAACCTCGGCTTACCTCAACACACGGGGGATGGCCCAGCACAGCCCCTACCAGCCCCGGACGGCCACAGACGGCCCGCCCTCTGCCCGGGCTCAGCCCGGCGCCGCCCGCGCGCGTCCCGCGACGCTGATGGAGCTGCTGCTTTTAAAGCGCCTCCGGGCGTGCTGGTGGGCGGAAGTCGACTGGGGCGCAGGGGCTCACGGGAGCTGTAGTCTCCCCTCACTGCAGCCGGCAGCGTTATCCGGCGGCGAGGGAGACACACAGCGTAGGCACCCCGGTCAATTGGCCCGCTTCTGGTAAGTCTTGTTGGCGGTTTTAAGTGGCAAGAATGTCCCCCGCTCCACCGAGGGAGCTACTGCTTTTAAAGCGCCTCCGGGCGCGCTGGTGGGCGGAAGTCGACTGGGGCGCAGGGGCTCACGGGAGCTGTAGTCTCCACTCACTGCGGCCGGCAGCGTTATCCGGCGGCGAGGGAGACACACAGCGTAGGCACCCCGGTCAATTGGCCCGCTTCTGGTAAGTCTTGTTGGCGGCTTTGTGTCACATAAACTGTCTGATGGAACAATATGCAAGCCAAATTAAAAAGCATAATTAAATAGCCAAATTATTATACGGCACAACAGAGTGTACTGCACGACAAGACCAAAGTGTCCTCAGTGCCAGTATTTGTGCTTCCATCAAAAACGGTGCCTGAAAAGTAAGCGTTCTCAAAAGGAGCTCAAATGTGCTCTGCTATGGTAGGATGCTTGCTAGAAAATTAGCTTTTTAAAAATGAGCTAAGAGAGCTTGTGTTCTAAAATATGCCCATGTCAATTGTGCCTGCTAAAATGAGCTACTTGACAATAATTTTGGGTCTTCTAACAGTGCTTTGAATAATACAAACAATTCATGTATACACAACAAACTGTGACACTTTAGTGCATAACATTCCGTCAGCAACAGGAATGGACCCAAGATGTTACACGAAAATAGAAACATTTTCTCTTGATTTCTATCCAGACACATGTATTTTTAAAATAGAAATACACTGCTGCCTCAGAGGATGTATGGCCGAAGGCACCTTCTTTCGCGTAATTTGGGAGTGCCCAAAACTACAGCCTTTGTGGGGGAAAATTGTCTCAACAATGGCCGGGATATGTGTGAAGTCCATTGCTCAATCCCCGCGACTGTGTCTGTTAAATGTATGGGAGGCCACGGATCTGACTCATACTGAGCGTTCATGGGTGTCGCTAGGGTGTGCACTTGCTAAATGAAACATTGCTCAGGGATGAGTATCTGGGGATCTTCCTAGGTATGCAAAGTGGGCCAGGGATATGGATAATGCAATGGTTGCCGAAAAGGACGCATTGAAACACAGAGGATGTTCCACGAAATGGGACCACAAGTGGGCTAACTGGAATAAGTCCCGTAGGAATATATGTATCTCTCCCTCGAATGAACTGCAAGATAATGTTTTGGACGGTGTTTCTTTGCCTGTCTAATGTCCTATGCGCGAGTGACCTAACCTCTGATTTGCTAAATGTATCATGCCTCTCTAATGTCATTGCTGTATGGTTCTACGATTTATTAATGTACCATCACAACTGTTCAATAAAAAGATTAATAAAAAAAGAAAATAGAAATACATTATGATTTTCTGTGCACACATTCATTAGGTTCATGTAATCTTTCTACCAGAAGTAAAATAACAACTTTGAAATATATTGCATTAATTTGTTTCTTTGCACAATATTTTCTTGCACATACCCAATGCTGGAAAGAAGCATTACATAAATATAAAGTATGAAAACATTCAAACTTCTACCAAAACACATTGCTGATTATGCCCTTGTAGTGTTACATCTGTTGTTCATGGAAAGACACAATGGACCAGCAAGCCAGGCAGATTCAAACAAATTCACAATATTTTTTCTTTTTCACAGAGAAACAAACATAAATATTAATTTGTTGTGTATGTTTTAAGGCCTACAGTAGTGTTTGCAACTATCCTATGATGTATACATTTTCATTTGTTTATTAAATTTCTCATATTCCTCCCTCTAATAATTGAAAATGATCCCACTATCACAACATCGTTGTCGTCATATCTGACCCTTTAAAACTCTTTCAGAATCAAAAGTTTCAGTGTACCATAGTCATCAGCTTTTCTCCGATCCAGTTCAGTTTCTTCTTTTGTTACTCTTCTCGTCGTCTTCTTCTTGCTTCAGCACTTCATTTTTAAACACATACTAAAAGCAACTCCACAAAATGTATAGTTTGGATAAAAACCTAACACAACTAACATTACTACACCATGGAAGAGCAACTACTTCTAATGCCCATTTCCCCTATTTTAGAATTCCTTCTGAACACTCCAGAACCTGCAGGTTTAACATTATGTTTTTGATTATTATTTTCTCTAATAAAACAGTGGGACCCACAACTTGTTTTTGCAATGACTTGATGCCCTGAGAGTAACAATGAGATGGTACTTTCACAAATGACTATCAAGTCTCCTCTCAGAACAGTAGCATCGCCAGTACAGGTCTTCTCTTTCAGCCGAGCGTTTGTGTTTGCAATGCCTTGGTGCCCTTGGACAGCCTACGAGATGGTACTTTTGGGATTGATGCTCTTGTCTCCTCTCAGAAGAGTACCATCGCCCTTCAGGCCTAGTTTATTCCTGATCTTCCATAAGTCCGCAAGAGTCTGGCAAATCTCATCATCTCTCGCCTCATGACTTTGGAGGTGCGTACTCCACTTGTCCTTCTTCAGTGCCATTTTGCCAGCTGCATGCAAAAGTCCATGCTTGAGGTCCAATCAATCTATTCTACTGAGATCCCTCTGGGGCAGGCACTTTGTGAGAAGAGGTGCACTAAATGTTCTGTGTCAGCTGTTGTGCAGATGTCTATCGCCGTGCATTCTGTGGGGGTGTCTAGCGAGGTATGCTGCAGGGTTGTCAGCCCCTGGTCTGTATTTGAGATCAAAACGATAGCATTAGAGTTGCTTGGCCCCCTTTTCGATGTGTGGTGGGGAACTTGCAAAGTTTCCTTAAACAGGTGCACAAGCTGCTTGTGGTCCATTACGACTGTGACATTTCTCCCGAAGATATAGAGGAGAAAACAAGTGCATCCCCAGCAGATCACCAGAGCCTCACATTTGAGTTGGGAGTATCTTATTTCTATGTTAACGAGCATCCTGCTGGAAGATGCAACGGGTTTCCAGTGTTCCAACCCGTGCTTCGGAAAAAGAAGAGCTCCACGCCTGACAGGACTAGCTTCTATGACTACTTTGTTGTCAAAGTAGTGCATCATGGTGTTTTTTAGATTAGCATATGTGATGTCTTTGAATGCGGTTTTATGTTCTTGTTGTGAGGCCCATGCTGTTGTCGATTTGGTGATGCTGCTGAGGGGTTGAGACTTGGTGGCTAAGTTTGAAATAATGCATCCACAGTAGTTAACCATGGCAAGGAAACTCCTGACGGCTGTGGCTGACTTGGCCGCTGATGCCTGTCTGATGTCTTTGACTTTAAGGGTCTACGCTGAGACCTTTTCCAGAGAATACATAGCTGAAGAACTTGATGCTTCTTTTTAGGAACTCACATTTGTCTTTGTGGAGAGTTAACCCTGCCTCTTGGAGGGTGTCTTACCAGCGCTGAGCATAGATGAGGATGTCATCACTAAGATTTATGATGCCCATGAATCTGTTCAAGGTCTTTCCAATGCATTTTGGAAGACTTCGGCGGCTGATGAGACACCAAAATTCACTCTTTTATACCACCTCTGCCCAATGTGGTTGGAGAATGGCATTATGTATCGACAGCCTTTTTTCAGTATGAGCTTGTGGTATCTGGCATTTAGGTCCAGCTTGGAGAACTACTTTGCCCCATTTAGGTCTGCCAGGATATCATCATGGGTCGGTATGATGTGTCGTTCTCTGAGTATATCCATGTTGGGTAACCTCATGTTGATGAATAGTCTTATGGCTTCCAGTTGGTTGTCATTCTTGGTTATCACAATGGGGGTTACCCTAAGTGTGGGCACTGTTACTTTCTTGATTACTCCCATCTGTTCAAGGCTCTCCAGTTCCCATTCCACTTTCAGCATCGTGCTGAATGGGGGGTGCTGAAAATGCCAGTGGTAGGTGTTGATGTGCTCTCTGTGAGAAGTTGGCCTGATGTATGATGTCACTAGTTCAAGTGTACACCTTATATCAGTCCAAATACCCTTATGGTGATTGGTTGTAAAGTCAACCTTATAGACCAGCTATCCTAGTGGTAGCATGGACAAGAGCAGTCTTAGGCTAAACTCTGAATGGCATGTGAAGCCAGCTGTGAAACCATATATACTCCCTTGAATACCAAATGAAAGGACACCACAACAGATATATATATAAAATAAAGTGTATTTATTCTAGTCAAACCCTCAGCACTCTTTATGAGATTAGAGGTAAGTACAACACAGTCTTATTTAAGCATACATTAAGTCACACAGGTAAGTAATACAGTTAGGCCCTAGGGGCCACGCAAACCATATACTAAGTAAGTGGTATAAGGACCACTGTCACGGAAATAGGATAGGCCTAGGCCTAGGGAATCGCTGGGGCTACACCTCACTAGCAACAGTTAGGAAGTGGGAGGCCCACGGGATTCAGGTGCAGAGTGGAAACACTCACACGTAATGCGTAAAAGTCGATAGAAATAGTAGTTGTTAGCAATTAACAGTTTAAGGACACTTCTAAAGCAGCTAGAGAGTCGAGACTCGGAAACTAGACCCTAGGATAGTCACTACCCTTGTGAGCACCGAAGTACCCAAGTTACCTAGCCCACAGGCTGCGGGTGCATAGGTGTGAACTTGCGTCGGGTTTCGTCGTGGACTTCTATGGATGCCTGAAGGAAAGATGCTGACAGGCAGTCAGTGAAGAGTGTCCGGTGGATCCCAAGGCTGGGATCAAGAAGAGAGGAGACCTGCAAGCAGAAGGGACAGAGTCAAGGTCACTAGCCAGTGACCACGTGGAACCAGGAAGGAACCAGGCGATGTCGTGAAGATTGCAGGTGAAGGTGAAGCTTGTCGCTGCAGCCACGAGGACCAGGGAACGTCGAGGACGACCAGGACCAGGAGGCGAGCTGTCCCACGAAGGCTCTTGCTGTCGGCGGCGTCGAAGTTGGACTAGGACTCACCAAGCCTTGGCAAGCGGAACCCACGAAGAGCGGAGGACTTGCTTCTGGTGCAGACCAGGAAGGTCTGGGGTGCTTCTCTTTTGCAAGGAAGCGGGAGCCAGTCTGGAGGAGCCAAACCAGCGGTGAAGATTTCTGGATGCGTCGTCACAAAGGCCACTAGCCAACGGGCAAGCAACCGGACAGACGCGGCAAGCAGGAAAATGCAGAAGGGCCCCACGCAGGACTCATGGAGTGTGGGGGGCTGATCTTCGGTGCAGATGGTGCTTGGGGTTGGGGCTTCTCAATCCCCGGTGCACAACTTCGAGGGAGCCTCAGAAGCTGCGCTGGAAGATACTAGCCACTTTTCCCAGGTAGCCGGTCCCACGTCTCTCGTCGCCTCCACGGATCTCAGCTCGGCTGGGGATGTGGATCAGGGTCGGAGAAGTCTGGAAGTCAAGGCTCTGGTCGGGCTCTGCAGTCGGTCCCTCGTAGAACTTCAGCAAAGCAAAGGGTAGTCTCTTGATGGTGCCTGTTTGCACAGGGTAGCCACTCCTTGGCCACAAGGGAGATTCTTCAGTCTTCTTCTTTCGTCGAATGTCGAAGGTCCAGAGTTTCTGTTCAAGTTGCAGGTTCAGGATAATCTAATCTCCTGGGGCCCAGCTACCACTCTTATACTAATCTGGGGGGCTGGGTTACCTGCTAGGTCACGCCTTAGGGGTGGGACCTGGGAGGGGGGTGGTTACACCCCCTTCCCTTTGTCCAGTTTCGCGCCAGGACTGGGGCTGGAGGGCCCCAGCACCGGTTTGAACTGGACTATGCATGGGACACCTTGTGTGCCCCAGGCATGTCTCATTCCTTTCAGCCCTCCCTGCCCCAATACACTAAAGTCTGTCTGGGGAGGTGCTAGCACCTCCCCAAGTAGGAAACCTATTGTCCAAGCCTCCCTTGCCGGGATCACTCCCAGCAGCAGGAGGTCAGACTTGTGTCTGTGGCAGCAGCATCCATTTTGTGATGCTGAGGCTTTGGTTAGAGTTAAACAGCAAAGTAGGATTTTAGCATGTCTCTCCCTCTAGAAGGGAGGAATAATATCCTCATCACCAGAAATGGTATGGGGGTATTATTCCAAAGTGTTAGGCACCTTACATGACATGTTTTGATAAAGCCAAACCATAGTTACCATAACCGTTTAAGATTATAAGGCACTTTAAGAGTATATGGTAGGCTATATCATAGAACAGCTATAAGGACATGGTTCCGAAAGCTGCAGACAGGCTCAGCTCATGCTAGAGCACCATCTCACATGTTACCAAGCACTCTGCCTCCAGGATTGTTAAGGCCTGCCATAGGAGTGACTGATAGGTACACATGTGTCTATATATAAGGGTAGATATAGGCATACTATATCTAAGCAAGGGGTGATTACACGACCTTGCCCCAGCTGAGTGATCAGCCAGTTGTGTCTGATTGGAAGGCCAGACCAGGGGTGGCATAATACATGCTGCAGCCCCTGGGAGGCCTAGGGTACACCTATGCCCTGGGTACCTAGGGTACACTGTACAGGGTCCAATAAGGTGATCCTTACCAATTGGTTATGTACCTAGGGTACATGGAGTCCATTTTAAAGAGAGAGCAGACAGCCTGAGACCCTGAATGGCAGGATCTCAGGCCAACTAAGTCGAAAAACCAGCTAGACACTAGGCAAAAAGTTGGGGGTAACCATAGTCAGATATCCACCTTCCTACACAACCCCCCCCCAAACGAAAGGAGATAAGGCTGGCCTTGACAAGGTAAGCCTCTATTGCCTAAGTGGCCATATAAGGAAGAACCAGCACTTGCATGGTTACCCCCGTCTCATGGTCCACTAAGCAATCCCTCATTCTAAAGGTATCATAGGGTCTCCACCATAGGGAATCTCTACCTTGGGTGTGTCTTTGCAAAGTAAAAGGCTGGGGTTGAGATGGAGTACTGAAGTGAGTGTCCTCAAAGTGAGGCCTCAGCTTCCTCCAATCATCCTCCACCATGGATGCCTTTCTTTCTTTCACTGAGTTGCACTGTGCTCTCAGGGTCAGCCTCTGGCTACCTAAAGCTGGAGGCTGGGTCCCTTTTGTGGGCTTACTGGAGGGACAGGTCAGGTTTGGGGCCCTAAGGTCCCATGTTTGCCTGTGCCCAACAGAATCCCTCTGGGGAGGTCCCTAACTACCTGTAAAGGGGATCCCTCAGGAATGTTTTTACCCATCACCTGGCTAGGGCTACTAGCCAGGCAATCCTCATTCTTTTGATGGGGGGGTTCTTGTGGACAGGGGCCCTCTTGGGGTCCACTGGCCTCCCTGACCTCTGCAGCCCTGGGCTGACTGAGGCAGGGTAGAGAGAGGCAGGCTACCTGCACCAGACTGGGTCCCACCTTGGAAGGGGCCACTGACATCAGAGGCTCTGCCAGGCCAGGCCTGGCTACCTCTGGGGCAGTTCCTTCACAAGGGGTGAGGTCAGATCCCTGAGGAGGCTGACCTTTTCCTAATGTCTGGGGAGAGGGAGACTTTTCTTCCTCTCTGTTTGTGTGGAGTGATCCATAGTTTCAGGCTTCACTACACCTATGTCAGTCTGAGTATGGGCTGAGACCATTACAGCCTTGCCAACCTTCTCAGGGAGGCACTCAGTTTGGGTTTGAGCTGTGACTGTCACAGCTCTGCCAATCACTACAGGGAAGTCTGTCTTTGCCTGGGCTGTGGCTACCACTGCCCTTCCAACCTTTTCAGGGAGGAAATCTACTTGGACAGGGGTTGTGACTGGCACACCCCCACTACCCTTTTTTGAAAGGCCTACCATTTTCGAATGGGTGTCTTGTTCAACTCCAGCCCAAGCTGAGAGTTCTAAGTCATTCCCCAGTAAGCAGTCCACAGGCAAGGTTGGAGACACTGCCACCCTTTTAGGGCCAGTGACACCTCCCCAGCTGAGACATACCTCTGCCATGGGATGACTGTTCTGTTTGCCATCAATGTTAGTTACCTGGTATGAGAAACCAGGCAAAAGCTGCTCAGAGGGAACTAGCCTATGGGCCACCATAGTGATGCTAGCTCCAGTGTCTCTGTAGGCCTCAGCTTTTCTACCATTGATGTAGGGCTCCTGTCTGTACCTACCCAAAGTGTTGGGACAGGCAGTGAAGTTGGCAAACCCCATGCCACCATCACAGACAAGAGTAGCTGCTGTAGGGGAATTGGCTAAGCCAGAGTCCCCCTGTGTTCCCCAAGAAAACCCAACCAAATTTTTGGGGGCACTCCCACCACCTGGGGGATTACTGCTGACAGTAATAGGTGGTGTGACAGGAGTAGTTGGAGGAACAGTTTTGTTTTTAGCCTTTGGGCAACTGCTGTCAGTTTTCCAATGCCCAGGAGTTTTACACTCATGGCAGTAAGGCTTTTTAACTGTGGTAGAGGAGGGAGCTTGGGACCCACCACCCTGTGTGGAGTTTTGGGGCCCTGAGGAAGATTTCTCTTTTGCTTTATCCCCACCCTTCTCTTGAGGCTTGGTGGTATCTTTCTTTTGGTCACCACCCTGATTTTTAGGCCTAATCCTGGTCCTGACCCATTTATCTGCCCTCTTTCCCAATTCTTGGGGAGAGGTCAAATCTGAGTCTACCAGGTGTTGATGGAGAAGCTGGTTCTGACAATTACTAAGGATCTGCTCCCTCATAATCAAGTTGTACAATCCTTTATAGTCCTGCACCTTGCTGCCAGTTAACCAACCTTTCAAAGCCTTAGTGGCACAATCCACAAAATCAGACCAGTCCTGTGTCTGTGTCTTCTGGGTGTCTCTGAACAACAACCTATATTGCTCAGTGGTTAAGCCAAACCCATCTATCAGAGCACTCTTCAGGACTTTGTAATTGTTAGCATCCTCATCACTGACTGTGAGGAGCTTGTCTCTACCTTTGTCAGAAAAGGAGAGCCACAAGATAGCTGCCCACTGACTCTGGGGTACCTGCTGTACTTTGCAGGCCCTCTCCAAAGCAGTCATCCACTTGTGGATGTCATCCCCTTTCTGATATGGGGGGACTATCTTGCTTAGGTTTCTATGGTCATAAGACCTATCCCTATCTCTAGGAATGTTGCTGCCACCAGTGGGTTCTGACCCACACAATTTTTGTTCTCTAGCCAGAGCAAGCTTCTCCTTGGCAAGGGCAAGTTCTTCCCTCTGAATCCTTAGATTAGCTTCCCTCATTCTGGCTTCCTGCTCCTTTCTCTCAGGGGAAGTCATTCCCCTGTGAGAGGAAGCACTAGAGATGCTAGAGATATGGGAGTGGATGGATTCCCTTGAAGGGGATCTGTCCCTCCTGCTTCTCTGTGTAAGCCCACTTGGGGGTCTGTATGGGGGGACCCCATGCAAACTCCCATGTAAGCTTAGGTTAGCCTGGCTAAGTCTTCCTACTTGGCTCTGGCCGTCTACCTCTTCCTCTGAAGCCCCATCTGACTCCTCTGTGGTGGGTAGACCCTTATCTACAGCTATGGCACCATACTTGGCAGCTCTTTCAGCATCATAGGCCTCCAGAAGCTCCACTAGCTGTCTAAGGGTAGGGTTGGAACCCTGTTTTAATCTCCTGGAGGTACACAGTTGTCTCATCTCCTGGAAAGTGAATGCATCATATCTAGAGGGAATCTGTCTAGGATTCTCCTCTCTTAGGGAGTATCAGTGTGATCTCCATTCAGGGACATGATTCTAGTGAGGGTGTGGTGTGTGCACCTACCTACACTAGTTGTATCTACTAAACCTCTCTAGTAGTTGTAGTCAGGGTGTGTTACTCCCTACAACCACTAAGTCCAGTAGGACTTAAGTATTATAATCTATGTTATATGTACCTAAACAATATCTGTGTGATCTTTCAATTTAGTATCTCAAGATTACAATGGTATTACAACAGCAAGCTCAGATCCCAACCGCTGCCACCAATGTGAGAAGTTGGCCTGATGTATGATGTCACTAGTTCTAGTGTACACCTTATATCAGTCCAAATACCCTTATGGTGATTGGTTGTAAAGTCAACCTTATAGACCAGCTATCCTAGTGGTAGCATGGACAAGAGCAGTCTTAGGCTAAACTCTGAATGGCATGTGAAGCCAGCTGTGATACCATATATAATCCCTTGAATACCAAATGAAAGGACACCACAACAGATATATATATAAAATAAAGTGTATTTATTCTAGTCAGACCCTCAGCACTCTTTATGAGATTAGAGGTAAGTAAAACACAGTCTTATTTAAGCATACATTAAGTCACACAGGTAAGTAATACTCTTAGGCCCTAGGGGCCACGCAAACCATATACTAAGTAAGTGGTATAAGGACCACTGTCACGGAAATAGGATAGGCCTAGGCCTAGGGAATCGCTGGGGCTACACCTCACTAGCAACAGTTAGGAAGTGGGAGGCCCACGGGATTCAGGTGCAGAGTGGAAACACTCACACGTAATGCGTAAAAGTCGATAGAAATAGTAGTTGTTAGCAATTAACAGTTTAAGGACACTTCTAAAGCAGCTAGAGAGTCGAGACTCAGAAACTAGACCCTAGGATAGTCACTACCCTTGTGAGCACCGAAGTACCCAAGTTACCTAGCCCACAGGCTGCGGTTGCATAGGTGTGAACTTGCGTCTGGTTTCGTCGTGGACTTCTATGGATGCCTGAAGGAAAGATGCTGACAGGCAGTCAGTGAAGAGTGTCCGGTGGATCCCAAGGCTGGGATCAAGAAGAGAGGAGACCTGCAAGCAGAAGGGACAGAGTCAAGGTCACTAGCCAGTGACCACGTGGAACCAGGAAGGAACCAGGCGATGTCGTGAAGATTGCAGGTGAAAGTGAAGCTTGTCGCTGCAGCCACGAGGACCAGGGAACGTCGAGGACGACCAGGACCAGGAGGCGAGCTGTCCCACGAAGGCTCTTGCTGTCGGCGGCGTCGAAGTTGGACTAGGACTCACCAAGCCTTGGCAAGCGGAACCCACGAAGAGCGGAGGACTTGCTTCTGGTGCAGACCAGGAAGGTCTGGGGTGCTTCTCTTTTGCAAGGAAGCGGGAGCCAGTCTGGAGGAGCCAAACCAGCGGTGAAGATTTCTGGATGCGTCGTCACAAAGGCCACTAGCCAACGGGCAAGGAACCCTGACAGACGCGGCAAGCAGGAAAATGCAGAAGGGCCCCACGCAGGACTCGTGGAGTGTGGGGGGCTGATCTTCGGTGCAGATGGTGCTTGGGGTTGGGGCTTCTCAATCCCCGGTGCACAACTTCGAGGGTGCCTCAGAAGCTGCGCTGGAAGATACTAGCCACTTTTCCCAGGTAGCCGGTCCCACGTCTCTCGTCGCCTCCACGGATCTCAGCTCGGCTGGGGATGTGGATCAGGGTCGGAGAAGTCTGGAAGTCAAGGCTCTGGTCGGGCTCTGCAGTCGGTCCCTCGTAGAACTTCAGCAAAGCAAAGGGTAGTCTCTTGATGGTGCCTGTTTGCACAGGGTAGCCACTCCTTGGCCACAAGGGAGATTCTTCAGTCTTCTTCTTTCGTCGAATGTCGAAGGTCCAGAGTTTCTGTTCAAGTTGCAGGTTCAGGATAATCTAATCTCCTGGGGCCCAGCTACCACTCTTATACTAATCTGGGGGGCTGGGTTACCTGCTAGGTCACGCCTTATGGGTGGGACCTGGGAGGGGGGTGGTTACACCCCCTTCCCTTTGTCCAGTTTCGCGCCAGGACTAGGGCTGGAGTGCCTCAGCACCGGTTTGAACTGGACTATGCATGGGACACCTTGTGTGCCCCAGGCATGTCTCATTCCTTTCAGCCCTCCCTGCCCCAATACACTAAAGTCTGTCTGGGGAGGTGCTAGCACCTCCCCAAGCAGGAAACCTATTGTCCAAGCCTCCCTTGCCGGGATCACTCCCAGCAGCAGGAGGTCAGACTTGTGTCTGTGCCAGCAGCATCCATTTTGTGATGCTGAGGCTTTGGTTAGAGTTAAACAGCAAAGTAGGATTTTAGCATGTCTCTCCCTCTAGAAGGGAGGAATAATATCCTCATCACCAGAAATGGTATGGGGGTATTATTCCAAAGTGTTAGGCACCTTACACGACATGTTTTGATAAAGCCAAACCATAGTTACCATAACCGTTTAAGATTATAAGGCACTTTAAGAGTATATGGTAGGCTATATCATAGAACAGCTATAAGGACATGGTTCCGAAAGCTGCAGACAGGCTCAGCTCATGCTAGAGCACCATCTCACATGTTACCAAGCACTCTGCCTCCAGGATTGTTAAGGCCTGCCATAGGAGTGACTGATAGGTACACATGTGTCTATATATAAGGGTAGATATAGGCATACTATATCTAAGCAAGGGGTGATTACACGACCTTGCCCCAGCTGAGTGATCAGCCAGTTGTGTCTGATTGGAAGGCCAGACCAGGGGTGGCATAATACATGCTGCAGCCCCTGGGAGGCCTAGGGTACACCTATGCCCTGGGTACCTAGGGTACACTGTACAGGGTCCAATATGGTGATCCTTACCAATTGGTTATGTACCTAGGGTACATGGAGTCCATTTTAAAGAGAGAGCAGACAGCCTGAGACCCTGAATGGCAGGATCTCAGGCCAACTAAGTCGAAAAACCAGCTAGACACTAGGCAAAAAGTTGGGGGTAACCATAGTCAGATATCCACCTTCCTACACAACCCCCCCCCCCCCCCAAACGAAAGGAGATAAGGCTGGCCTTGACAATGACAAGGTAAGCCTCTATTGCCTAAGTGGCCATATAAGGAAGAACCAGCACTGGCATGGTTACCCCCTGTCTCATGGTCCACTAAGCAATCCCTCATCCTAAAGGTATCATAGGGTCTCCACCATAGGGAATCTCTACCTTGGGTGTGTCTTTGCAAAGTAAAAGGCTGGGGTTGAGATGGAGTACTGAAGTGAGTGTCCTCAAAGTGAGGCCTCAGCTTCCTCCAATCATCCTCCACCATGGATGCCTTTCTTTCTTTCACTGAGTTGCACTGTGCTCTCAGGGTCAGCCTCTGGCTACCTAAAGCTGGAGGCTGGGTCCCTTTTGTGGGCTTACTGGAGGGACAGGTCAGGTTTGGGGCCCTAAGGTCCCATGTTTGCCTGTGCCCAACAGAATCCCTCTGGGGGAGGTCCCTAACTACCTGTAAAGGGGATCCCTCAGGAATGTTTTTACCCATCACCTGGCTAGGGCTACTAGCCAGGCAATCCTCATTCTTTTGATGGGGGGGTTCTTGTGGACAGGGGCCCTCTTGGGGTCCACTGGCATCCCTGACCTCTGCAGCCCTGGGCTGGCTGAGGCAGGGTAGAGAGAGGCAGGCTACCTGCACCAGACTGGGTCCCACCTTGGAAGGGGCCACTGACATCAGAGGCTCTGCCAGGCCAGGCCTGGCTACCTCTGGGGCAGTTCCTTCACAAGGGGTGAGGTCAGATCCCTGAGGAGGCTGAACTTTTCCTAATGTCTGGGGAGAGGGAGACTTTTCTTCCTCCCCACTACTCTCTGTTTGTGTGGAGTGATCCATAGTTTCAGGCTTCACTACACCTATGTCAGTCTGAGTATGGGCTGAGACCATTACAGCCTTGCCAACCTTCTCAGGGAGGCACTCAGTTTGGGTTTGAGCCGTGACTGTCACAGCTCTGCCAATCACTACAGGGAAGTCTGTCTTTGCCTGGGCTGTGGCTACCACTGCCCTCCCAACCTTTTCAGGGAGGAAATCTACTTGGACAGGGGTTGTGACTGGCACACCCCCACTACCCTTTTTTGAAAGGCCTACCATTTTCGAATGGGTGTCTTGTTCAACTCCAGCCCAAGCTGAGAGTTCTAAGTCATTCCCCAGTAAGCAGTCCACAGGCAAGGTTGGAGACACTGCCACCCTTTTAGGGCCAGTGACACCTCCCCAGCTGAGACATACCTCTGCCATGGGATGACTGTTCTGTTTGCCATCAATGTTAGTTACCTGGTATGAGAAACCAGGCAAAAGCTGCTCAGAGGGAACTAGCCTATGGGCCACCATAGTGATGCTAGCTCCAGTGTCTCTGTAGGCCTCAGCTTTTCTACCATTGATGTAGGGCTCCTGTCTGTACCTACCCAAAGTGTTGGGACAGGCAGTGAAGTTGGCAAACCCCATGCCACCATCACAGACAAGAGTAGCTGCTGTAGGGGAATTGGCTAAGCCAGAGTCCCCCTGTGTTCCCCAAGAAAACCCAACCAAATTTTTGGGGGCACTCCCACCACCTGGGGGATTACTGCTGACAGTAATAGGTGGTGTGACAGGAGTAGTTGGAGGAACAGTTTTGTTTTTAGCCTTTGGGCAACTGCTGTCAGTTTTCCAATGCCCAGGAGTTTTACACTCATGGCAGTAAGACTTTTTAACTGTGGTAGAGGAGGGAGCTTGGGACCCACCACCCTGTGTGGAGTTTTGGGGCCCTGAGGAAGATTTCTCTTTTGCTTTATCCCCACCCTTCTCTTGAGGCTTGGTGGTATCTTTCTTTTGGTCACCACCCTGATTTTTAGGCCTAATCCTGGTCCTGACCCATTTATCTGCCCTCTTTCCCAATTCTTGGGGAGAGGTCAAATCTGAGTCTACCAGGTGTTGATGGAGAAGCTGGTTCTGACAATTACTAAGGATCTGCTCCCTCATAATCAAGTTGTACAATCCTTTATAGTCCTGCACCTTGCTGCCAGTTAACCAACCTTTCAAAGCCTTAGTGGCACAATCCACAAAATCAGACCAGTCCTGTGTCTGTGTCTTCTGGGTGTCTCTGAACAACAACCTATATTGCTCAGTGGTTAAGCCAAACCCATCTATCAGAGCACTCTTCAGGACTTTGTAATTGTTAGCATCCTCATCACTGACTGTGAGGAGCTTGTCTCTACCTTTGTCAGAAAAGGAGAGCCACAAGATAGCTGCCCACTGACTCTGGGGTACCTGCTGTACTTTGCAGGCCCTCTCCAAAGCAGTCATCCACTTGTGGATGTCATCCCCTTTCTGATATGGGGGGACTATCTTGCTTAGGTTTCTATGGTCATAAGACCTATCCCTATCTCTAGGAATGTTGCTGCCACCAGTGGGTTCTGACCCACACAATTTTTGTTCTCTAGCCAGAGCAAGCTTCTCCTTGGCAAGGGCAAGTTCTTCCCTCTGAATCCTTAGATTAGCTTCCCTCATTCTGGCTTCATGCTCCTTTCTCTCAGGGGAAGTCATTCCCCTGTGAGAGGAAGCACTAGAGATGCTAGAGATATGGGAGTGGATGGATTCCCTTGAAGGGGATCTGTCCCTCCTGCTTCTCTGTGTAAGCCCACTTGGGGGTCTGTATGGGGGGACCCCATGCAAACTCCCATGTAAGCTTAGGTTAGCCTGGCTAAGTCTTCCTACTTGGCTCTGGCCGTCTACCTCTTCCTCTGAAGCCCCATCTGACTCCTCTGTGGTGGGTAGACCCTTATCTACAGCTATGGCACCATACTTGGCAGCTCTTTCAGCATCATAGGCCTCCAGAAGCTCCACTAGCTGTCTAAGGGTAGGGTTGGAACCCTGTTTTAATCTCTTGGAGGTACACAGTTGTCTCATCTCCTGGAAAGTGAATGCATCATATCTAGAGGGAATCTGTCTAGGATTCTCCTCTCTTAGGGAGTATCAGTGTGATCTCCATTCAGGGACATGATTCTAGTGAGGGTGTGGTGTGTGCACCTACCTACACTAGTTGTATCTACTAAACCTCTCTAGTAGTTGTAGTCAGGGTGTGTTACTCCCTACAACCACTAAGTCCAGTAGGACTTAAGTATTATAATCTATGTTATATGTACCTAAACAATATCTGTGTGATCTTTCAATTTAGTATCTCAAGATTACAATGGTATTACAACAGCAAGCTCAGATCCCAACCGCTGCCACCAATGTGAGAAGTTGGCCTGATGTATGATGTCACTAGTTCTAGTGTACACCTTATATCAGTCCAAATACCCTTATGGTGATTGGTTGTAAAGTCAACCTTATAGACCAGCTATCCTAGTGGTAGCATGGACAAGAGCAGTCTTAGGCTAAACTCTGAATGGCATGTGAAGCCAGCTGTGATACCATATATAATCCCTTGAATACCAAATGAAAGGACACCACAACAGATATATATATAAAATAAAGTGTATTTATTCTAGTCAGACCCTCAGCACTCTTTATGAGATTAGAGGTAAGTAAAACACAGTCTTATTTAAGCATACATTAAGTCACACAGGTAAGTAATACTGTTAGGCCCTAGGGGCCACGCAAACCATATACTAAGTAAGTGGTATAAGGACCACTGTCACGGAAATAGGATAGGCCTAGGCCTAGGGAATCGCTGGGGCTACACCTCACTAGCAACAGTTAGGAAGTGGGAGGCCCACGGGATTCAGGTGCAGAGTGGAAACACTCACACGTAATGCGTAAAAGTCGATAGAAATAGTAGTTGTTAGCAATTAACAGTTTAAGGACACTTCTAAAGCAGCTAGAGAGTCGAGACTCAGAAACTAGACCCTAGGATAGTCACTACCCTTGTGAGCACCGAAGTACCCAAGTTACCTAGCCCACAGGCTGCGGTTGCATAGGTGTGAACTTGCGTCTGGTTTCGTCGTGGACTTCTATGGATGCCTGAAGGAAAGATGCTGACAGGCAGTCAGTGAAGAGTGTCCGGTGGATCCCAAGGCTGGGATCAAGAAGAGAGGAGACCTGCAAGCAGAAGGGACAGAGTCAAGGTCACTAGCCAGTGACCACGTGGAACCAGGAAGGAACCAGGCGATGTCGTGAAGATTGCAGGTGAAGGTGAAGCTTGTCGCTGCAGCCACGAGGACCAGGGAACGTCGAGGACGACCAGGACCAGGAGGCGAGCTGTCCCACGAAGGCTCTTGCTGTCGGCGGCGTCGAAGTTGGACTAGGACTCACCAAGCCTTGGCAAGCGGAACCCACGAAGAGCGGAGGACTTGCTTCTGGTGCAGACCAGGAAGGTCTGGGGTGCTTCTCTTTTGCAAGGAAGCGGGAGCAAGTCTGGAGGAGCCAAACCAGCGGTGAAGATTTCTGGATGCGTCGTCACAAAGGCCACTAGCCAACGGGCAAGGAACCCTGACAGACGCGGCAAGCAGGAAAATGCAGAAGGGCCCCACGCAGGACTCGTGGAGTGTGGGGGGCTGATCTTCGGTGCAGATGGTGCTTGGGGTTGGGGCTTCTCAATCCCCGGTGCACAACTTCGAGGGTGCCTCAGAAGCTGCGCTGGAAGATACTAGCCACTTTTCCCAGGTAGCCGGTCCCACGTCTCTCGTCGCCTCCACGGATCTCAGCTCGGCTGGGGATGTGGATCAGGGTCGGAGAAGTCTGGAAGTCAAGGCTCTGGTCGGGCTCTGCAGTCGGTCCCTCGTAGAACTTCAGCAAAGCAAAGGGTAGTCTCTTGATGGTGCCTGTTTGCACAGGGTAGCCACTCCTTGGCCACAAGGGAGATTCTTCAGTCTTCTTCTTTCGTCGAATGTCGAAGGTCCAGAGTTTCTGTTCAAGTTGCAGGTTCAGGATAATCTAATCTCCTGGGGCCCAGCTACCACTCTTATACTAATCTGGGGGGCTGGGTTACCTGCTAGGTCACGCCTTATGGGTGGGACCTGGGAGGGGGGTGGTTACACCCCCTTCCCTTTGTCCAGTTTCGCGCCAGGACTAGGGCTGGAGTGCCTCAGCACCGGTTTGAACTGGACTATGCATGGGACACCTTGTGTGCCCCAGGCATGTCTCATTCCTTTCAGCCCTCCCTGCCCCAATACACTAAAGTCTGTCTGGGGAGGTGCTAGCACCTCCCCAAGCAGGAAACCTATTGTCCAAGCCTCCCTTGCCGGGATCACTCCCAGCAGCAGGAGGTCAGACTTGTGTCTGTGCCAGCAGCATCCATTTTGTGATGCTGAGGCTTTGGTTAGAGTTAAACAGCAAAGTAGGATTTTAGCATGTCTCTCCCTCTAGAAGGGAGGAATAATATCCTCATCACCAGAAATGGTATGGGGGTATTATTCCAAAGTGTTAGGCACCTTACACGACATGTTTTGATAAAGCCAAACCATAGTTACCATAACCGTTTAAGATTATAAGGCACTTTAAGAGTATATGGTAGGCTATATCATAGAACAGCTATAAGGACATGGTTCCGAAAGCTGCAGACAGGCTCAGCTCATGCTAGAGCACCATCTCACATGTTACCAAGCACTCTGCCTCCAGGATTGTTAAGGCCTGCCATAGGAGTGACTGATAGGTACACATGTGTCTATATATAAGGGTAGATATAGGCATACTATATCTAAGCAAGGGGTGATTACACGACCTTGCCCCAGCTGAGTGATCAGCCAGTTGTGTCTGATTGGAAGGCCAGACCAGGGGTGGCATAATACATGCTGCAGCCCCTGGGAGGCCTAGGGTACACCTATGCCCTGGGTACCTAGGGTACACTGTACAGGGTCCAATATGGTGATCCTTACCAATTGGTTATGTACCTAGGGTACATGGAGTCCATTTTAAAGAGAGAGCAGACAGCCTGAGACCCTGAATGGCAGGATCTCAGGCCAACTAAGTCGAAAAACCAGCTAGACACTAGGCAAAAAGTTGGGGGTAACCATAGTCAGATATCCACCTTCCTACACAACCCCCCCCCCCCCCCCAAACGAAAGGAGATAAGGCTGGCCTTGACAATGACAAGGTAAGCCTCTATTGCCTAAGTGGCCATATAAGGAAGAACCAGCACTGGCATGGTTACCCCCTGTCTCATGGTCCACTAAGCAATCCCTCATCCTAAAGGTATCATAGGGTCTCCACCATAGGGAATCTCTACCTTGGGTGTGTCTTTGCAAAGTAAAAGGCTGGGGTTGAGATGGAGTACTGAAGTGAGTGTCCTCAAAGTGAGGCCTCAGCTTCCTCCAATCATCCTCCACCATGGATGCCTTTCTTTCTTTCACTGAGTTGCACTGTGCTCTCAGGGTCAGCCTCTGGCTACCTAAAGCTGGAGGCTGGGTCCCTTTTGTGGGCTTACTGGAGGGACAGGTCAGGTTTGGGGCCCTAAGGTCCCATGTTTGCCTGTGCCCAACAGAATCCCTCTGGGGGAGGTCCCTAACTACCTGTAAAGGGGATCCCTCAGGAATGTTTTTACCCATCACCTGGCTAGGGCTACTAGCCAGGCAATCCTCATTCTTTTGATGGGGGGGTTCTTGTGGACAGGGGCCCTCTTGGGGTCCACTGGCATCCCTGACCTCTGCAGCCCTGGGCTGGCTGAGGCAGGGTAGAGAGAGGCAGGCTACCTGCACCAGACTGGGTCCCACCTTGGAAGGGGCCACTGACATCAGAGGCTCTGCCAGGCCAGGCCTGGCTACCTCTGGGGCAGTTCCTTCACAAGGGGTGAGGTCAGATCCCTGAGGAGGCTGAACTTTTCCTAATGTCTGGGGAGAGGGAGACTTTTCTTCCTCCCCACTACTCTCTGTTTGTGTGGAGTGATCCATAGTTTCAGGCTTCACTACACCTATGTCAGTCTGAGTATGGGCTGAGACCATTACAGCCTTGCCAACCTTCTCAGGGAGGCACTCAGTTTGGGTTTGAGCCGTGACTGTCACAGCTCTGCCAATCACTACAGGGAAGTCTGTCTTTGCCTGGGCTGTGGCTACCACTGCCCTCCCAACCTTTTCAGGGAGGAAATCTACTTGGACAGGGGTTGTGACTGGCACACCCCCACTACCCTTTTTTGAAAGGCCTACCATTTTCGAATGGGTGTCTTGTTCAACTCCAGCCCAAGCTGAGAGTTCTAACTCATTCCCCAGTAAGCAGTCCACAGGCAAGGTTGGAGACACTGCCACCCTTTTAGGGCCAGTGACACCTCCCCAGCTGAGACATACCTCTGCCATGGGATGACTGTTCTGTTTGCCATCAATGTTAGTTACCTGGTATGAGAAACCAGGCAAAAGCTGCTCAGAGGGAACTAGCCTATGGGCCACCATAGTGATGCTAGCTCCAGTGTCTCTGTAGGCCTCAGCTTTTCTACCATTGATGTAGGGCTCCTGTCTGTACCTACCCAAAGTGTTGGGACAGGCAGTGAAGTTGGCAAACCCCATGCCACCATCACAGACAAGAGTAGCTGCTGTAGGGGAATTGGCTAAGCCAGAGTCCCCCTGTGTTCCCCAAGAAAACCCAACCAAATTTTTGGGGGCACTCCCACCACCTGGGGGATTACTGCTGACAGTAATAGGTGGTGTGACAGGAGTAGTTGGAGGAACAGTTTTGTTTTTAGCCTTTGGGCAACTGCTGTCAGTTTTCCAATGCCCAGGAGTTTTACACTCATGGCAGTAAGGCTTTTTAACTGTGGTAGAGGAGGGAGCTTGGGACCCACCACCCTGTGTGGAGTTTTGGGGCCCTGAGGAAGATTTCTCTTTTGCTTTATCCCCACCCTTCTCTTGAGGCTTGGTGGTATCTTTCTTTTGGTCACCACCCTGATTTTTAGGCCTAATCCTGGTCCTGACCCATTTATCTGCCCTCTTTCCCAATTCTTGGGGAGAGGTCAAATCTGAGTCTACCAGGTGTTGATGGAGAAGCTGGTTCTGACAATTACTAAGGATCTGCTCCCTCATAATCAAGTTGTACAATCCTTTATAGTCCTGCACCTTGCTGCCAGTTAACCAACCTTTCAAAGCCTTAGTGGCACAATCCACAAAATCAGACCAGTCCTGTGTCTGTGTCTTCTGGGTGTCTCTGAACAACAACCTATATTGCTCAGTGGTTAAGCCAAACCCATCTATCAGAGCACTCTTCAGGACTTTGTAATTGTTAGCATCCTCATCACTGACTGTGAGGAGCTTGTCTCTACCTTTGTCAGAAAAGGAGAGCCACAAGATAGCTGCCCACTGACTCTGGGGTACCTGCTGTACTTTGCAGGCCCTCTCCAAAGCAGTCATCCACTTGTGGATGTCATCCCCTTTCTGATATGGGGGGACTATCTTGCTTAGGTTTCTATGGTCATAAGACCTATCCCTATCTCTAGGAATGTTGCTGCCACCAGTGGGTTCTGACCCACACAATTCTTGTTCTCTAGCCAGAGCAAGCTTCTCCTTGGCAAGGGCAAGTTCTTCCCTCTGAATCCTTAGATTAGCTTCCCTCATTCTGGCTTCATGCTCCTTTCTCTCAGGGGAAGTCATTCCCCTGTGAGAGGAAGCACTAGAGATGCTAGAGATATGGGAGTGGATGGATTCCCTTGAAGGGGATCTGTCCCTCCTGCTTCTCTGTGTAAGCCCACTTGGGGGTCTGTATGGGGGGACCCCATGCAAACTCCCATGTAAGCTTAGGTTAGCCTGGCTAAGTCTTCCTACTTGGCTCTGGCCGTCTACCTCTTCCTCTGAAGCCCCATCTGACTCCTCTGTGGTGGGTAGACCCTTATCTACAGCTATGGCACCATACTTGGCAGCTCTTTCAGCATCATAGGCCTCCAGAAGCTCCACTAGCTGTCTAAGGGTAGGGTTGGAACCCTGTTTTAATCTCTTGGAGGTACACAGTTGTCTCATCTCCTGGAAAGTGAATGCATCATATCTAGAGGGAATCTGTCTAGGATTCTCCTCTCTTAGGGAGTATCAGTGTGATCTCCATTCAGGGACATGATTCTAGTGAGGGTGTGGTGTGTGCACCTACCTACACTAGTTGTATCTACTAAACCTCTCTAGTAGTTGTAGTCAGGGTGTGTTACTCCCTACAACCACTAAGTCCAGTAGGACTTAAGTATTATAATCTATGTTATATGTACCTAAACAATATCTGTGTGATCTTTCAATTTAGTATCTCAAGATTACAATGGTATTACAACAGCAAGCTCAGATCCCAACCGCTGCCACCAATGTGAGAAGTTGGCCTGATGTATGATGTCACTAGTTCTAGTGTACACCTTATATCAGTCCAAATACCCTTATGGTGATTGGTTGTAAAGTCAACCTTATAGACCAGCTATCCTAGTGGTAGCATGGACAAGAGCAGTCTTAGGCTAAACTCTGAATGGCATGTGAAGCCAGCTGTGATACCATATATAATCCCTTGAATACCAAATGAAAGGACACCACAACAGATATATATATAAAATAAAGTGTATTTATTCTAGTCAGACCCTCAGCACTCTTTATGAGATTAGAGGTAAGTAAAACACAGTCTTATTTAAGCATACATTAAGTCACACAGGTAAGTAATACTGTTAGGCCCTAGGGGCCACGCAAACCATATACTAAGTAAGTGGTATAAGGACCACTGTCACGGAAATAGGATAGGCCTAGGCCTAGGGAATCGCTGGGGCTACACCTCACTAGCAACAGTTAGGAAGTGGGAGGCCCACGGGATTCAGGTGCAGAGTGGAAACACTCACACGTAATGCGTAAAAGTCGATAGAAATAGTAGTTGTTAGCAATTAACAGTTTAAGGACACTTCTAAAGCAGCTAGAGAGTCGAGACTCAGAAACTAGACCCTAGGATAGTCACTACCCTTGTGAGCACCGAAGTACCCAAGTTACCTAGCCCACAGGCTGTGGTTGCATAGGTGTGAACTTGCGTCTGGTTTCGTCGTGGACTTCTATGGATGCCTGAAGGAAAGATGCTGACAGGCAGTCAGTGAAGAGTGTCCGGTGGATCCCAAGGCTGGGATCAAGAAGAGAGGAGACCTGCAAGCAGAAGGGACAGAGTCAAGGTCACTAGCCAGTGACCACGTGGAACCAGGAAGGAACCAGGCGATGTCGTGAAGATTGCAGGTGAAGGTGAAGCTTGTCGCTGCAGCCACGAGGACCAGGGAACGTCGAGGACGACCAGGACCAGGAGGCGAGCTGTCCCACGAAGGCTCTTGCTGTCGGCGGCGTCGAAGTTGGACTAGGACTCACCAAGCCTTGGCAAGCGGAACCCACGAAGAGCGGAGGACTTGCTTCTGGTGCAGACCAGGAAGGTCTGGGGTGCTTCTCTTTTGCAAGGAAGCGGGAGCCAGTCTGGAGGAGCCAAACCAGCGGTGAAGATTTCTGGATGCGTCGTCACAAAGGCCACTAGCCAACGGGCAAGGAACCCTGACAGACGCGGCAAGCAGGAAAATGCAGAAGGGCCCCACGCAGGACTCGTGGAGTGTGGGGGGCTGATCTTCGGTGCAGATGGTGCTTGGGGTTGGGGCTTCTCAATCCCCGGTGCACAACTTCGAGGGTGCCTCAGAAGCTGCGCTGGAAGATACTAGCCACTTTTCCCAGGTAGCCGGTCCCACGTCTCTCGTCGCCTCCACGGATCTCAGCTCGGCTGGGGATGTGGATCAGGGTCGGAGAAGTCTGGAAGTCAAGGCTCTGGTCGGGCTCTGCAGTCGGTCCCTCGTAGAACTTCAGCAAAGCAAAGGGTAGTCTCTTGATGGTGCCTGTTTGCACAGGGTAGCCACTCCTTGGCCACAAGGGAGATTCTTCAGTCTTCTTCTTTCGTCGAATGTCGAAGGTCCAGAGTTTCTGTTCAAGTTGCAGGTTCAGGATAATCTAATCTCCTGGGGCCCAGCTACCACTCTTATACTAATCTGGGGGGCTGGGTTACCTGCTAGGTCACGCCTTATGGGTGGGACCTGGGAGGGGGGTGGTTACACCCCCTTCCCTTTGTCCAGTTTCGCGCCAGGACTAGGGCTGGAGTGCCTCAGCACCGGTTTGAACTGGACTATGCATGGGACACCTTGTGTGCCCCAGGCATGTCTCATTCCTTTCAGCCCTCCCTACCCCAATACACTAAAGTCTGTCTGGGGAGGTGCTAGCACCTCCCCAAGCAGGAAACCTATTGTCCAAGCCTCCCTTGCCGGGATCACTCCCAGCAGCAGGAGGTCAGACTTGTGTCTGTGCCAGCAGCATCCATTTTGTGATGCTGAGGCTTTGGTTAGAGTTAAACAGCAAAGTAGGATTTTAGCATGTCTCTCCCTCTAGAAGGGAGGAATAATATCCTCATCACCAGAAATGGTATGGGGGTATTATTCCAAAGTGTTAGGCACCTTACACGACATGTTTTGATAAAGCCAAACCATAGTTACCATAACCGTTTAAGATTATAAGGCACTTTAAGAGTATATGGTAGGCTATATCATAGAACAGCTATAAGGACATGGTTCCGAAAGCTGCAGACAGGCTCAGCTCATGCTAGAGCACCATCTCACATGTTACCAAGCACTCTGCCTCCAGGATTGTTAAGGCCTGCCATAGGAGTGACTGATAGGTACACATGTGTCTATATATAAGGGTAGATATAGGCATACTATATCTAAGCAAGGGGTGATTACACGACCTTGCCCCAGCTGAGTGATCAGCCAGTTGTGTCTGATTGGAAGGCCAGACCAGGGGTGGCATAATACATGCTGCAGCCCCTGGGAGGCCTAGGGTACACCTATGCCCTGGGTACCTAGGGTACACTGTACAGGGTCCAATATGGTGATCCTTACCAATTGGTTATGTACCTAGGGTACATGGAGTCCATTTTAAAGAGAGAGCAGACAGCCTGAGACCCTGAATGGCAGGATCTCAGGCCAACTAAGTCGAAAAACCAGCTAGACACTAGGCAAAAAGTTGGGGGTAACCATAGTCAGATATCCACCTTCCTACACAACCCCCCCCCCCCCCCAACGAAAGGAGATAAGGCTGGCCTTGACAATGACAAGGTAAGCCTCTATTGCCTAAGTGGCCATATAAGGAAGAACCAGCACTGGCATGGTTACCCCCTGTCTCATGGTCCACTAAGCAATCCCTCATCCTAAAGGTATCATAGGGTCTCCACCATAGGGAATCTCTACCTTGGGTGTGTCTTTGCAAAGTAAAAGGCTGGGGTTGAGATGGAGTACTGAAGTGAGTGTCCTCAAAGTGAGGCCTCAGCTTCCTCCAATCATCCTCCACCATGGATGCCTTTCTTTCTTTCACTGAGTTGCACTGTGCTCTCAGGGTCAGCCTCTGGCTACCTAAAGCTGGAGGCTGGGTCCCTTTTGTGGGCTTACTGGAGGGACAGGTCAGGTTTGGGGCCCTAAGGTCCCATGTTTGCCTGTGCCCAACAGAATCCCTCTGGGGGAGGTCCCTAACTACCTGTAAAGGGGATCCCTCAGGAA
The DNA here is from genome assembly GCF_964204655.1 of Triturus cristatus. Classification (NCBI taxonomy): domain Eukaryota; kingdom Metazoa; phylum Chordata; class Amphibia; order Caudata; family Salamandridae; genus Triturus; species Triturus cristatus. The sequence continues at coordinate 215,907,621 of NC_140587.1, read as the reverse complement.
TGTTTTTACCCATCACCTGGCTAGGGCTACTAGCCAGGCAATCCTCATTCTTTTGACGGGGGGTTCTTGTGGACAGGGGCCCTCTTGGGGTCCACTGGCATCCCTGACCTCTGCGCCCTGGGCTGGCTGAGGCAGGGTAGAGAGAGGCAGGCTACCTGCACCAGACTGGGTCCCACCTTGGAAGGGGCCACTGACATCAGAGGCTCTGCCAGGCCAGGCCTGGCTACCTCTGGGGCAGTTCCTTCACAAGGGGTGAGGTCAGATCCCTGAGGAGGCTGAACTTTTCCTAATGTCTGGGGAGAGGGAGACTTTTCTTCCTCCCCACTACTCTCTGTTTGTGTGGAGTGATCCATAGTTTCAGGCTTCACTACACCTATGTCAGTCTGAGTATGGGCTGAGACCATTACAGCCTTGCCAACCTTCTCAGGGAGGCACTCAGTTTGGGTTTGAGCCGTGACTGTCACAGCTCTGCCAATCACTACAGGGAAGTCTGTCTTTGCCTGGGCTGTGGCTACCACTGCCCTCCCAACCTTTTCAGGGAGGAAATCTACTTGGACAGGGGTTGTGACTGGCACACCCCCACTACCCTTTTTTGAAAGGCCTACCATTTTCGAATGGGTGTCTTGTTCAACTCCAGCCCAAGCTGAGAGTTCTAAGTCATTCCCCAGTAAGCAGTCCACAGGCAAGGTTGGAGACACTGCCACCCTTTTAGGGCCAGTGACACCTCCCCAGCTGAGACATACCTCTGCCATGGGATGACTGTTCTGTTTGCCATCAATGTTAGTTACCTGGTATGAGAAACCAGGCAAAAGCTGCTCAGAGGGAACTAGCCTATGGGCCACCATAGTGATGCTAGCTCCAGTGTCTCTGTAGGCCTCAGCTTTTCTACCATTGATGTAGGGCTCCTGTCTGTACCTACCCAAAGTGTTGGGACAGGCAGTGAAGTTGGCAAACCCCATGCCACCATCACAGACAAGAGTAGCTGCTGTAGGGGAATTGGCTAAGCCAGAGTCCCCCTGTGTTCCCCAAGAAAACCCAACCAAATTTTTGGGGGCACTCCCACCACCTGGGGGTTTACTGCTGACAGTAATAGGTGGTGTGACAGGAGTAGTTGGAGGAACAGTTTTGTTTTTAGCCTTTGGGCAACTGCTGTCAGTTTTCCAATGCCCAGGAGTTTTACACTCATGGCAGTAAGGCTTTTTAACTGTGGTAGAGGAGGGAGCTTGGGACCCACCACCCTGTGTGGAGTTTTGGGGCCCTGAGGAAGATTTCTCTTTTGCTTTATCCCCACCCTTCTCTTGAGGCTTGGTGGTATCTTTCTTTTGGTCACCACCCTGATTTTTAGGCCTAATCCTGGTCCTGACCCATTTATCTGCCCTCTTTCCCAATTCTTGGGGAGAGGTCAAATCTGAGTCTACCAGGTGTTGATGGAGAAGCTGGTTCTGACAATTACTAAGGATCTGCTCCCTCATAATCAAGTTGTACAATCCTTTATAGTCCTGCACCTTGCTGCCAGTTAACCAACCTTTCAAAGCCTTAGTGGCACAATCCACAAAATCAGACCAGTCCTGTGTCTGTGTCTTCTGGGTGTCTCTGAACAACAACCTATATTGTTCAGTGGTTAAGCCAAACCCATCTATCAGAGCACTCTTCAGGACTTTGTAATTGTTAGCATCCTCATCACTGACTGTGAGGAGCTTGTCTCTACCTTTGTCAGAAAAGGAGAGCCACAAGATAGCTGCCCACTGACTCTGGGGTACCTGCTGTACTTTGCAGGCCCTCTCCAAAGCAGTCATCCACTTGTGGATGTCATCCCCTTTCTGATATGGGGGGACTATCTTGCTTAGGTTTCTATGGTCACAAGACCTATCCCTATCTCTAGGAATGTTGCTGCCACCAGTGGGTTCTGACCCACACAATTTTTGTTCTCTAGCCAGAGCAAGCTTCTCCTTGGCAAGGGCAAGTTCTTCCCTCTGAATCCTTAGATTAGCTTCCCTCATTCTGGCTTCATGCTCCTTTCTCTCAGGGGAAGTCATTCCCCTGTGAGAGGAAGCACTAGAGATGCTAGAGATATGGGAGTGGATGGATTCCCTTGAAGGGGATCTGTCCCTCCTGCTTCTCTGTGTAAGCCCACTTGGGGGTCTGTATGGGGGGACCCCATGCAAACTCCCATGTAAGCTTAGGTTAGCCTGGCTAAGTCTTCCTACTTGGCTCTGGCCGTCTACCTCTTCCTCTGAAGCCCCATCTGACTCCTCTGTGGTGGGTAGACCCTTATCTACAGCTATGGCACCATACTTGGCAGCTCTTTCAGCATCATAGGCCTCCAGAAGCTCCACTAGCTGTCTAAGGGTAGGGTTGGAACCCTGTTTTAATCTCTTGGAGGTACACAGTTGTCTCATCTCCTGGAAAGTGAATGCATCATATCTAGAGGGAATCTGTCTAGGATTCTCCTCTCTTAGGGAGTATCAGTGTGATCTCCATTCAGGGACATGATTCTAGTGAGGGTGTGGTGTGTGCACCTACCTACACTAGTTGTATCTACTAAACCTCTCTAGTAGTTGTAGTCAGGGTGTGTTACTCCCTACAACCACTAAGTCCAGTAGGACTTAAGTATTATAATCTATGTTATATGTACCTAAACAATATCTGTGTGATCTTTCAATTTAGTATCTCAAGATTACAATGGTATTACAACAGCAAGCTCAGATCCCAACCGCTGCCACCAATGTGAGAAGTTGGCCTGATGTATGATGTCACTAGTTCTAGTGTACACCTTATATCAGTCCAAATACCCTTATGGTGATTGGTTGTAAAGTCAACCTTATAGACCAGCTATCCTAGTGGTAGCATGGACAAGAGCAGTCTTAGGCTAAACTCTGAATGGCATGTGAAGCCAGCTGTGATACCATATATAATCCCTTGAATACCAAATGAAAGGACACCACAACAGATATATATATAAAATAAAGTGTATTTATTCTAGTCAGACCCTCAGCACTCTTTATGAGATTAGAGGTAAGTACAACACAGTCTTATTTAAGCATACATTAAGTCACACAGGTAAGTAATACAGTTAGGCCCTAGGGGCCACGCAAACCATATACTAAGTAAGTGGTATAAGGACCACTGTCACAGAAATAGGATAGGCCTAGGCCTAGGGAATCGCTGGGGCTACACTACACTAGCAACAGTTAGGAAGTGGGAGGCCCACGGGATTCAGGTGCAGAGTGGAAACACTCACGCGTAATGCGTAAAAGTCGATAGAAATAGTAGTTGTTAGCAATTAACAGTTTAAGGACACTTCTAAAGCAGCTAGAGAGTCGAGACTCGGAAACTAGACCTTAGGATAGTCACTACCCTTGTGAGCACCGAAGTACCCAAGTTACCTAGCCCACAGGCTGCGGGTGCATAGGTGTGAACTTGCGTCGGGTTTCGTCGTGGACTTCTATGGATGCCTGAAGGAAAGATGCTGACAGGCAGTCAGTGAAGAGTGTCCGGTGGATCCCAAGGCTGGGATCAAGAAGAGAGGAGACCTGCAAGCAGAAGGGACAGAGTCAAGGTCACTAGCCAGTGACCACGTGGAACCAGGAAGGAACCAGGCGATGTCGTGAAGATTGCAGGTGAAGGTGAAGCTTGTCGCTGCAGCCACGAGGACCAGGGAATGTCGAGGATGACCAGGACCAGGAGGCGAGCTGTCCCACGAAGGCTCTTGCTGTCGGCGGCGTCGAAGTTGGACTAGGACTCACCAAGCCTTGGCAAGCGGAACCCACGAAGAGCGGAGGACTTGCTTCTGGTGCAGACCAGGAAGGTCTGGGGTGCTTCTCTTTTGCAAGGAAGCGGGAGCCAGTCTGGAGGAGCCAAACCAGATTTCTGGATGCGTCGTCACAAAGGCCACTAGCCAACGGGCAAGCAACCAGACAGACGCGGCAAGCAGGAAAATGCAGAAGGGCCCCACGCAGGACTCGTGGAGTGTGGGGGGCTGATCTTCGGTGCAGATGGTGCTTGGGGTTGGGGCTTCTCAATCCCCGGTGCACAACTTCGAGGGTGCCTCAGAAGCTGCGCTGGAAGATACTAGCCACTTTTCCCAGGTAGCCGGTCCCACGTCTCTCCACGGATCTCAGCTCGGCTGGGGATGTGGATCAGGGTCGGAGAAGTCTGGAAGTCAAGGCTCTGGTCGGGCTCTGCAGTCGGTCCCTCGTAGAACTTCAGCAAAGCAAAGGGTAGTCTCTTGATGGTGCCTGTTTGCACAGGGTAGCCACTCCTTGGCCACAAGGGAGATTCTTCAGTCTTCTTCTTTCGTCGAATGTCGAAGGTCCAGAGTTTCTGTTCAAGTTGCAGGTTCAGGATAATCTAATCTCCTGGGGCCCAGCTACCACTCATATACTAATCTGGGGGGCTGGGTTACCTGCTAGGTCACGCCTTATGGGTGGGACCTGGGAGGGGGGTGGTTACACCCCCTTCCCTTTGTCCAGTTTCGCGCCAGGACTGGGGCTGGAGTGCCCCAGCACCGGTTTGAACACCCCAGGCATGTCTCATTCCTTTCAGCCCTCCCTGCCCCAATACACTAAAGTCTGTCTGGGGAGGTGCTAGCACCTCCCCAAGCAGGAAACCTATTGTCTAAGCCTCCCTTTCCGGGATCACTCCCAGCAGCAGGAGGTCAGACTTGTGTCTGTGGCAGCAGCATCCATTTTGTGATGCTGAGGCTTTGGTTAGAGTTAAACAGCAAAGTAGGATTTTAGCATGTCTCTCCCTCTAGAAGGGAGGAATAATATCCTCATCACCAGAAATGGTATGGGGGTATTATTCCAAAGTGTTAGACACCTTACACGACATGTTTTGATAAAGCCAAACCATAGTTACCATAACCGTTTAAGATTATAAGGCACTTTAAGAGTATATGGTAGGCTATATCATAGAACAGCTATAAGGACATGGTTCCGAAAGCTGCAGACAGGCTCAGCTCATGCTAGAGCACCATCTCACATGTTACCAAGCACTCTGCCTCCAGGATTGTTAAGGCCTGCCATAGGAGTGACTGATAGGTACACATGTGTCTATATAAAAGGGTAGATATAGGCATACTATATCTAAGCAAGGGGTGATTACACAACCTTGCCCCAGCTGAGTGATCAGCCAGTTGTGTCTGATTGGAAGGCCAGACATGGGGTGGCATAATACATGCTGCAGCCCCTGGGAGGCCTAGGGTACACCTATGCCCTGGGTGCCTAGGGTACACTGTACAGGGTCCAATAAGGTGATCCTTACCAATTGGTTATGTACCTAGGGTACATGGAGTCCATTTTAAAGAGAGAGCAGACAGCCTGAGACCCTGAATGGCAGGATCTCAGGCCAACTAAGTCGAAAAACCAGCTAGTCACTAGGCAAAAAGTTGGGGGTAACCATAGTCAGATATCCACCTTCCTACACTCTCTTTTCAATAATCTGCATGATAGTGGTGCTCAAATTGGAGGGGAGAGTGTTGACATCAAGAGCTATAAGATTATATTTCCCTAGAAACAAGATTCAAAATCGATCAAAAAAACTACAGTTAATAAGAAAAATCTGACTCAGAAAGGGATTTTGTGAACAGAAATGTAGAAAAGCCATGGAGGTTTATTTTAAGTACAATACTGAAGATAAATGAGGCTCAGTTAGTTCAAATAATCAATCATAAGGCAGGAACAATGCAATTATAAACAAAATCAGGAAAATACTCCGAGGGTCTGAGTTCTGCAGATGGGTTATTCTGTCACAAATGTGATGGCTATCGCGTCCGCTATATTACAAGTGCATTATATCAAATGTGCTGGCAACACGGTGGATGGGATATTCGCCATGTTTGTGACGGAGTAACCGTCCGCCTAACTCTAAATCAGGCCCCATGTCTCATATGTTCAGCAAATCAATAGAGTATCAGGAAGCATCCCTAGTGGAAACCTAAAAGTCTGTCGCTCACCACCAAATTCTGGGGTTTATATAGCCAATTTCACCATAGAAAATGATGGCTGCTGCAATGTAAGCATGGTATGAGCAAATCTATCTATTCTTTGACAAATGACTGTAGAGTATTTTAAAACACCATATAAACTTACCATGTTAGCACTATCCCCTATTTGAATGTATTAAACTCTTTTTAACATAATGTCATTGGAGGTGGCTTAAGAACAATAAATAAACAATGGAAAGGCTCATAGTTGTACAGTCTTCAGCGAACTAGCAGGAAGAGCCATGAAAGTAACAAATAGGCTTCCTCTGTAGTTTCTTTGAAAACAGCAAATAAATTACCAAACTAACAGTGCACATTTTGCGGTGTGTGGTCCCAAGCGAGAAATGTGAACACACAACAAACATTTTGAAAGTCAGCCATATTTTAAAGATGGATTTGAGGTCTAAGTAAGGCCAAATTTAGTCTAAGGTTTAATAAAGGAGGGAGTTACCCCTATGCTTTACCCCTATGCTTTGCTAAGGGATGGGGTACATACACAAGCCAAAGACACAGAAGTCCCTATATTCTAATGCACAATAGGGCAATGCCTCCTCCTAGACCAAGTGTCTTATTTTGATATATATCTATTCTAAACTAGATCAAGCTATTTTCCTATAATGGACAGTGCCTTACTCAGAATCACATTTGCATTTACACCCATAAACAATGTAATATGACCAAAGTACCGCACACACATTTCTCTACTTGGAATACAAAATATATTTAAAAATATTTTATTAAAAATGATTTGTCACATGCTCATTCAATGAATCTATACACATTCCTCCCAGAAAGGGTTACAATCTAATTTCTTTATACATGTAGATAAAAACTTTAAAAAACTGTCGACGCAGCGTTTCAGTGACACATTGATATTTTCACATTCTTCAGGACTACAACAAAGTTTTCATCAGATCTTCTCATAAAATGGATTATGTTCCAATTGCATAATTTGTGGAGGATAAACTCTCAGCACAGCAAGGGCCACAGGGATGGAGCCTTTCAATAAAAAATAAAATTCTTTCTTTGTACCTGTTAGGGCCACCGTATTATTGGGGATGAGGGAATTGAAGATAAAACTTGCACAGATCTCGATCTGGCTACTTCTCTCTAGTCACTTCAACAAGTTTTGCGTCCCGTGTTGATTACACATATATTGGGAACTGGCATGTTTTTGTCCGTGGTGTTTTAGTACTTCCAGGTGGCAAACAGCCAATCCCATGGTTAAACACATAACTTAAGTGTTTTGTTTCGGAGGGACTTGTGTAAAAAGTGATCTACGATTGGAGCACAGGCGGTAATTTGACCAATCCAAGTGCGCTTCCAAACAATTCAGTGCTTTATTGGCTGTTGAGTTCACACGTTCCAAGATTAAATGGCAACAGTTTATTGAATTGTAGATTTCTGTATCTGGTTCCACTACTTCCTAGCTTACGATGCCAGATATGCCCATTCAAGTGAGGCTTACTTTCTGTTCAGGATTCTCTTTCTTGTTGGTCTTTAAGCAACAGGCGATTTACTCTTACTATTCTCTGATTCAATTACTTGAGAGACAATGTGTAAAGTATTTGTGCAACACTTGAGATACAGTAACTCAATGAAAACACCACAAAAAGGATTATAAAAAGAGAATATTTACCAAAACGACAAAAATCCAATTAGTAGAAGTCGAGATATAAATTTTTAAAGAATAAATGCAAAACAGTGCTTAAAAGTCAATAGCGCTAAAGGTTACTTGAGGTCGCGCTAGACCACGGTAAATCTGAAAAGTCAAGCTCACCGCGATGGAGCGTGGGTCGGATACAGTTCCAAACAGGTCCCACTGAAGTTTTACCATCTCAAGTTGAGCCAAGAGTCCGGATCGCGGGGAAAGAGTTCTCTGGGATAGCAGTAATCGTCACTGGCAGTGGTCCATGGCACAGTAAGGGGCGCTGTGCGTTGTGGACAGATGGGCTGGGGCCTCACGGTTGCAAGCAGCGATGCTGCTGTGCGAAGAGACGAACTTGCACCCTCTCACGTTCATCCTTCTTGCGAGCGACGTGGTTCTGGAGAGAACATGCCCGTCCACGAAAAGCCCAGATACATGATTTAAAGGGCCCAGGAGCTGTAGATAATGAAAGCAGCTGCATAACCCACTTCTGGCAAGTGTAGGACTCACAGAAGGCAGGGTCCAGCAGTTCTAGCAATTTTGTAGAAAGTCTTTTGTGTCCCGGAGACTTCAGAAAACAGGAGGCAAGCCATCAACCCTTGGAGTCACCCTGAGTTCAGTCCTTGTCCTCAGCAGGGTAGGAATCAGCAGGCAGCAGGGCAGCTCAGCAAATCTGAGAAACAGTTTCTCAGAACAGTCATTCACAGCAGAGTTCTTCGCAGGTCCAGTAGTGTACTGATTTGGTAGGGCCAGAGCCCTAGTACTTATACCAAAAGTGCCTTTGATATAGGTGACTTCAAAGGAGATCTCTGAAGTGCACAAGGATCCCTTTCAGCCAAATCTGGCTCCAGACTACCAGGAAGGATAAATCATCCCTTTGTGTGAGGGCAAGACACAACCAATTCAGATGTAAGTGTGAGCCACCTCTCCCCCTTCCTGCCCAGGAAGTTCTATCAGTATGCAGATGAACCTCCTGTCACACCTAGTCCTTCCTGTGCTGGGACTGTCTAGAGGGAATGCACAAAGTGTAGCTGTCACCCAGCCCAGACGTGTTTCTAAGACAGGCTGCAAGGCACACAGAGCAGTAAGAGCAGAGAAATGTTCACTTTCTAAAAGTAGAATTTCTAAAATGGTAATGTTGAATCCAGCTTTACCATCAGGACGATTTATCACCACATTCCAAAGATATTAAACATGAAGTAGCTACTCCTCTCCAATCAGGAATTACAGCTTAAAAGATGTTTTAAGGAGTCCCCAGTGTTAGCCTATGGAGTTGGCCCCACAGCAGCGAAAAACGAATGTAGATGTTTGTCACTACCAGTACATGTAAAACTTAAAAGTACATGTCCCGCCTTTTAGTTACACAGCACCCTGCCCTTAGGGTCACACAGTGCCAACCTTAGGTGTGACTTATGTGTGATAAAAGGGGAGTTTATGGCTTGGCAAGTATTTTTAAATGCCAAGTCGAAGGGGCAGTAAACGGCACACACAGGCTCTGCAATGGCAGGCCTGAGAAAGGTTTGGAAGGCTACTTGTGTGGGTGGCACAATCATTGCTGCGGGCCTACTAGTAGCATTTAGATTACAGGCCCTGGGTATATGTTATACCACTGTACAAGGGACGTAAAGGTAAACTAATATGCCAAACAGGTGTTAACAAATTATACCATGTTTAGAGGAGAGAGTACATGTACTTTAGCACTGGTAAAGTGCTCAGAGCCCTAAAGCCAACAAAAACAATGTCAGAGAAATTGGGATAACCCTGCAAATGGGCCATTTCCAATAGCATATGTCCCATTACAGTGTCTTCACTTTGTTAAATTGCAATGCAAACAGATGCAACTGCTTTCAGGTAACTAGAAAGATCTAACACAGATGAGAAGTATACAACAGGTCTCTTGATCTTTCCATGTTTCTGGGTAAGTATAGGTAATGAGCACCCACTCTTCTCATGGCAGAAAAAGAAGAATTCCTTACCATAATCAGAGGGCAAGTGATGGAGCAAGGACTCGTAGAAAAGAGACTTGCTTGGAAGCAATCCACTCGTTTAACTCACTAACATGTTATTAATTACGTATTGTGTAAAACGAACGCACACCACATAAACACATGAGAGTGGTTGGGTAAATAGATTATTGGAAGGATGGATGTTTGGATTAACACTTGGATGAGTGATTGGATTGGGGAGAGGAGTTGGCCTAACGGCTAGGGTGGTCGACCTCGAATCTGGGGAACTGGGTTTGAGTCTTGGCAATGACGATGAACATCCTGTGATTCTGGGCAAATCACTTAATCTGCCGGTGCCTAACAAAATAAAATGAATGTATCCTCATGTAATGCAACTGGTGCTATGTAAAGCGCTCTGATACCCGATTTGGGTCACGTTCGCGCTATATAAAACTAGTAAGGTAACTAAAAACATGAATTAGTGAAGCTTGCATATGTGTTTGCTAACGTTAACCAACTCGAACGAATCACTAAAACCACTTTAACAGGGAAATCTTTACTGCGCATGCGTCTACTGGATTTACGTAATATGACGTACTAAGGCTTGGAGGGAAATTCTTGCGCATGAGCAAAAGGCACTAAAATGGAGTCTTGGAGACTCACATGCATGGGGCCTGCTTAGCTGAAACGAAATTGAGCTATTTAAACAATGCTAATGCGGGGAAAGTATTAATAAATAAAAGGGATTAGAGTAGAGATGGGTGGTATACAGTGAAACCATTTATTTTTTAAAGTAACATTTGTCTTTCTGACTTTATCACTAGTGCGCATTTGGGTCTCTCGTGTATGGCTCAAGTGTGCTGAGTCACGTGATATTAGCGCATGACAACTGAAAGTCAACCCGGAAGAATGACATGGGGGTTCGGGAAGAGGACAAGGTCGAAGAGTGCTCTAGCCTGGGAACTGGCAGTGAAAAATCTAAATGAATGAGTCTACATGTTCAATTTAAAACATTTGTTGCAGATGAAATGTGAATGCTGTTGGGAAAATAAAACATGAATACAAATTAAGGGGATGGGTTTGTTAACAATGGGCTAACTGAAAAAGTGATATGTAAGCATGGTGTTATGATCTTGCCCCCCTTGCCTGACCAATCAGATTTAGTATTCTTACGATATTGAAACTTTAGTGGGTGGTACATGATGAATGAAAGGTATAATTGAGATAGTTTTAGTTAGTTAGTTAGATGAAGATTTGCTGAATGCAGCGCGATTTGGGATGCTGTTGCTGCGGGAGGTGCTGGCGCTGAGAGAGACGCTGTGAGAGGCTGAAGAAGAACCGAATGCAGAACCTACTATCTTAACTTAATTGAATTAGAAAGAAGATTGCAGAAGAATCTCGAGGAGAAAGAGAGTGTCAGGGAGGGGTGCGACGTGTTAGAGAGGTCATCTATCCTGTCCTGAACCCTGTCCTGAAGTCTTTGTCTCCTGAACTATCCCGGGTGACCCTTACCAGCCCTTTGACCAGGGGGTTGGTCTTCAAATCAATCTTTTTAAATATAATTTTGTGCATTTGCAGATGTCCTTTTCTCTCTGCCCTCTCCTTTCTGAGCATAAGTTATGGCAAAAGTTCGAAGTATGTGTTTGATGATTGATTAATTGAATTTTCATTCCTATGAGTGATGGTGACTGTACTGTATTTTTGAAGTGGTTCACATGCAATTAATTTAGATAAAGACTTAAAAGTTACCCGAGTCTGTGGTTATTTACTTCAAGGTATAGAGAAATTTAGAATTATGTTCATTATCACCATCAATTATCACCATCAATTAGTTCAACTAATGGTCCATCCATGGACTGTCTCCTTATTCCAGAACAATATATCACAGACCTGGAATGCCATTGATCTACACAAGAGCTTATCGTTCACAATACCATTTCCCACCAAGGAACCGCGAACAGCACAGGGAAATAATGTAAGGTACGGGAGAGGCCAATAGGCTACTCTGGGTCTCGGCCCCGGCCCCCCTGCGGCGGCTCCAGCTCAAGACCCCGATAATCCACCCAGCGCCTCCAGATCTTATAGTATTTACGGGGATTGATTTATGTTTAACAAAAAGAGTTTGCCTATTGTTTTATGTTGTCTGGAAAATTCCCGGGGAATGAATAGCGGGTGGTGACAGAAGCCACTCTGCAGTGAGGTTACTCGTCAGTTGGAATAGCACTGAGAAGCTACGCAGGGCTGGCAGTGTTAAATTAGGGACTATTTTGTATAAAAGTAGAGAGTGAGTGGTAGCAAAAGGTTTGCTGGTGAAACTTTGGTCTTATATCTCCTAGTAAGGGTAACACTGAAGGAGTAACAGGTTCTCTTGAGCTTGAATGAAGGGTAAACAGAGGTTTATACTCGCAGTAGAAGAGGAGCAATTCTGAGACTCCAAAATAAGTTGGAAATCTATCCTTTGTTTAGCGGAACAGGCAAAGTAGCGAATGTTTTTATGTTGTTATTAACAAAGAATTTTATGAGAAGTAAAGAAACAAGTTTTCGTATTACCTTGTGAAGGGAGGGTCAGTCGCCGGAGTGCACTGATGTCACAGAGAGCCGCGCTGGGATAGGTTGAAACAGCGGGCATGTGACAGAAGCAGATTGTAAAGGAGGGGTCAGTAGTAAGGAGTAAAACTGACGTCACAAAAGGCCACGCTAGCATTGGTCAGACCACGAGCGTGAGCCTGAGCCTGATTGGGTGATTGAATAGAAGCTGCTTTAGGATTGGTTGACAAAATTTTGTATGTTGAACTCTGATTTGACTATTGGTGTGAGTCGTCCGGATAGAAAAGCTCAAGGGGTTGCGGATTATTGTTTCTTACATCGAGCATCAGAAAATTAAGTATTTCTTTAAGAAAGATAAGCCTGTGTTGACTAGAGAGGGAATTCCTATTCCGCCACCAAATACGCCTGCTTCATTTCTGATGATGGAAAGAGGATATCATACATGTGTATGGTTGAAAATTGGATAGAATATACGAAAGGTGATGGTGTTCTACCCTTTCCTGAAAATCGTACGTTTAATGGGAGAATTCTTCAGAATTTTAGGATGAGGATGAATGATTTGGACCCAAGACCTAGGTTAACTCAGTATGAAGAGTAAGAATGGGAGACTGAGTCATATGAGCGAGAGAAAAATCGAGGTGGGAAATATAAAGGATTTTTTTCCCCGGAATTTGCGTGTGTCACGTGAAGGTCAGATGAAGCAAAGGAGAAGAGCAATGGTATCAGAAGGTTTATACCCAGTGTTGATGGCTGAGGAACAGTCAGGGAGCAAGTGTAAAGAGAAAACAAAACATATGAATGTGACAGGATATGGTGAGTCAGGTGATGAATTGTTGGAGGACATTTTAACTAAAAACCCTCCACCGTATCAAGAAGGACCCAGTAGAGTAACCCCAAGTGCACCAGTAATGGGAACACCCTTAATTCCACAAATTTTACATGACACATCAGTTAACCCAGTGCTTCAAGATAGAGAGAGAGAAGCATTAAGTAGAAATAGAGAGGAACTAATACAGAAAATAGGCCAATTGAGTTTAAACCCTGAAGCATTGACAGCATCAGTGTCTATAGGTCCTGTTATTCCATTATATGGAGATAAATTAAGTTGTCCAAAACCCTAAGCTGTAACAACTCCTTTGAGTAATCCTAGAAAGGAGGTAGTGATATCTGATGATCAAGCCAGTGAGTGCGATTCAGTCATATCATTAATGGACCTTCCGATAAGAGAACCCGTAAGTGAAACCCCAAAAAGAGTCACACCCAGTAGTTCAAAAGAAAGAAAGTCTATGATACCCTTAGGAACTAGAAGCTCAACAACAGTAACTCCAGAAGATTTGGAAAGATGGGCACAGGGAATAGAAAAACAAAGCTCACCTCCAAATATTTTAGATATTTACAAATTGAAACTAGAATTGGAAGAGATGATAGCTGGAAATGTGGGAATAGAAAGATTTAACCATTACAATGAAGAAGAGTTGTTGTTTATATGTAGGAGCATAATCAGAAATGCAAGATTGTTTCATGAGAGATTGACAGAGCTTGCTTCAGAGATTGGAGTAGAAATAGGGAGTTCAAAATTGTTACAGAAACCATATCGAGTGGAGTTTACTGATAAGGATTTGGAGACTATGAATGTGTCTGGTAAGAAACTACAGGTAAAGGAGTTAATGAATATTTTGCAAAAATTGAGAGAAATTGATAAGTGGAGAACTAGGTGGACAAGAAAGAAGGAGGAAGCTCAGGTGAAGGAAGCGTTTTGTGTCCCATGAGGGGGGTACCCGGTGGTGGATATGTTCATGTTCCATGGAGTCGACAGGATATTTTGTCAATTATGAACGATTTCCCTAGATTAGGAGAGAAACCAGTTGAATGGTACAAACAAGTTGAAATATTTGTGAAAGTTTCGAAGGTTCTGTTAAAGGATCTGGATGGTTTGTTTGACATAGTGGTACCTACTGATTTATGGACGGAGTGTAAGATTACAGTTGATTGGCCAAGCGAGGAGTATCCCAGAGACTCGAAAACAGGAGCACCCTCAAATGAGGTGATGAAGAAATATCATCAAGTAATTACTTTTCTGAAAGGGAAAATCCCTCCCAAAGAAACAGATTGAGTAAAGATAGATAGAACAACGCAAGAGCCGAATGAGTCTGTACATGCATATTATGAGCGGTTGCTACAGGTTTTTAATCGGTATAGTGGCTTTGAGAACATTGGAGATAAGGATATGGGACATTTTGTGTATCGGTTTGTGTATGTTCTGAAACCGGAGATTAGTCAGATGATTCAGCAGCACAACATGTTGTGCTGGCAGAGCAAGCCGATCGATGACATTTTGAAATACGCAAAATACTGTGGGGATGATATTGAGGAGAGGCGTAGAAAATTAAAAGAGAAAATGATGTGGGCACAAGTAAAATTGGCAGAACAACAGGAGAGTAAATTAAATAGTCAGACTGATAATCAGGTGCAAGAGCTGAATCAGAATGATCATGCGGCGAATGGTGTTAAATCAAGAGGACGAATGAATAGAGAGGAAGCAAAGAAGAAGTTTCCTTGTCATGCGTGCAGAAAGCTTGGACATTGGAAGAACAAGTGTAAGAGTATTCAGAATAATAATGGGACACACCCAAATTTTAATCCACAGACGCAGAATTAAGTGCTTATGAATCAGCCGCCGCAGGTAGTTAATCCACAGTGTCTGGTGCAACCAGCTCCTATGCCAAATTTTGTGAACCAGCAAAAGTACAGTGCGGACGCCAGATTTCAAGGAGGAAGTGGTAAGAAAAATTCTGTGGTTTCACAATATCTTTTACAGAATAATGATGACGAGATTAATTACTTGCAATGACGGTGCCTGAGGGGGGAGTAAGAGGAGTGCGTACTTGGCTTATCCTTGCCGTTAGATCAGTCAGGTCCATTTATTGATGGGAAAGTGGAAGGTAATGATATCACTTTACTATTGGATACTGGTGCTACCCGTTCTACTGTGAGAACAGCAGACATACCAAACCTACCCATCTCTGGAGATTCCATCCAAGTTGTAGGAGTTTCAAATCAACAGATTAGAACCCCAATCACAGAACCAATGGAAGTGCACATTGGAAATTTTAAAAACATGTATAGATTCGTAGTTTGGGATTCTAGTCCAGTAAATCTGTTAGGAAGGGATCTGTTGTGCAAAATGAATTGCACACTCTACTGCACACCGGATGGTGTTGCTTTTCAAACCCCTGATGAAGATGTTGTATATAAAATAATACTTGCTAAACAAGGCATGGAAGTAGATGAAATGTATTCTTTGATGACAGTAAATGATTTACCAGAAGAACTGAAAACAACAGTGAACCCAGAAGTGTGGGATTTCACAGGAAAATAAATTGGGCTAATGTCAAACGTAGATCCAGTGAAGGTGACAGTGAAAGAAGGTGCAGTTTATCCCAACACCCGACAATACAAAATGAGTCCAGAGGCGAAAGCAGGAGTTGCTTCAGAAATTGAATGAATGATTGGACAAGGCATTTTAAAGGAAATAATGAGTAGTCCATGTAATTCGCCTATAATGGGACTTAAAAAGCCTAGTGGAAAATACAGGATAGTGCAGGATCTGAGAAATATCAATAAAATTGTAGTGCCTTGTTGTCCCGTAGTGCCAAATCCAGCAGTGATTCTTTATCAGATACCCTGGAATGCAAGCTGGTTTACAGTAATTGATTAATGCCAAGCCTTTTTCTCTATTCCTTTGCTCCCAGACAGCCAGTATCTTTTTGCATTTAAGTTTGAAAACCATATCTTGGCATGGTGCCAAGTTCCTCAAGGGTATACAGAGAGTCCCTCAATTTTTAATCAAATTCTGAAAAAGTGTCTAGAGAAATTAGTCATGCCCAGAATTTCAGTTCTGGTACAATATATCGATAACTTACTAGTAGCATCCAAATCACGAGAAGACTGTGTTACTGAACCATTTGGCTGATGGAGGACACAAAGTGTCTCCAGAAAAGTTGCATTTTTGTCGACAAGAAGTTAAATATCTAGGCCACAGAATTGAAAGAGGAGTGAGAAAACTGACCCCAGAGAGAATTAAGATAATAAAGCAAATGCAGTTACCACAGACACAAAGGGAGATAAGAATGTTTCTCTGAGTGGTTGGTTTACTGTCGGCAGTGGATTGTTGGGTTTTCCCTGCTGGCAAAGCCATTGATTCAATTAACACGAAAAAGAGAGAAGGACCCAATTGTCTGGAATGATGAATGTGTGGAAGCATTTGTGAAATTGCGTAATTGTTTGTGTGAGGCCCCTGCTTTAGGCATCCTGATTATACGAAAGAATTTGCACTGTTCTGTTGCGAAAGAGAGAGTTATGAGCTTTCAGTTTTGACGCAAAGGCATGGATTAAGCTGACGTCCAGTGGCATATTTTTCTGCTACTTTGGATCCTGTGGCTTCAGCTTTACTTGGCTGCTTAAAAGCAGTAGCTGCTACTTGTATGAGTCTGGAGCAAAGAGAGTCAATTGTAATGGGACATCCAGTCAAGGTTTATGTCCCACATTCCGTCAAGATTCTTTTAACAAGAACTTGAACACAGCACCTTACCCATAGTCGGATGACTAAGTATGAAAGAGTGATTCTTGGAGCAGAAAATGTGACAGTGATTAGGTGTACAATGATAAATCCTGCCACATTATTGCCAGATCCACGTTGTGAAGAAGTGAAAGATGAAGTGGATCATGATTGCTTGGATGTGACTGAGATGTGTACCAAGGCCCGTCATGACATAAAAGAAGAGCCCCTGAAAGAGCCAGATCATGAACTATTTGTAGATGGCTCATGCCTGATAATAGAGGGAGGAGGACTCAGTGCAGCGTATGCTGTATGCAAGGTGTCTGGGGTTGTTGAAGCATCCTGATTACCTGGAGTCAAGTCTGCACAGGTAGCTGAATTGGTGGCCTTAACAAAGGCATGCAGAATTGGGAAAAACAGAAAAATAACCATATTCACTGACAGTCAATATGGTTTCGGGGTTGTGCACGACTTTGGCCGGCTCTGGATGCAAAGGGGATTTCTGACTTCTTCAGGATCCCCTATCAGAAATGGTAAAAATGTGAAAGAATTGTTGGAAGCAATACAATTGCCAAAAGAAAAAGCAGTGGTCAAGTGTGCTGCTCACTAATCAGGAAATGACTATGTGGCGGCAGGTAACACATACGCTGACCAAATTGCTCAATATTGTGCGAGAAATAATATGGCCTTAAACAGAAAAATGTAAACAAGTGACTTCAGCTGCCAACTCATGTTCTTCTCAGTGTTATAAACATGGGATGAGATGAGACAGTTGCAGGATGAAGTTGAGGTAAGCGAAAAGGAAAACTGGATAAAGGTTGTGAAAGAAGAACAGAGGATGATGTATGGGTGTACATTGATGGCAGACCAATCATTCCAGACTGCTTACTCTCTCAAATGGCAAGAATGTATCATGGGGACACATATGTTGGTAGGGATGCCATTATCAGACTATTCAGACAGAATTGGGTCAATCCAAAGTTTAGGGTAGTCGCAGAGAGCCTTTGCCAAAGATGCTTAATTTGTCAGCAGCAAAATCTAGGCAGGAAAACAGTGGTAAATTGGGGAAAAATTGGAAAGGGAGGGAGGACGGTGGCAGAGTCTCCCCGACCCGCTTTACTATCTGCTGTGATCGCAACAGCGCTCTGCGCTCCCCACTAGCCGGTACCTGTTTGTGTGTGTTTGCACAGTCTAGCTTTTAATTTGTCACTACGATATTTTATAAAACCTTTTGTCATACTTACTGCCATTACTGTGAGATTGTGCTGACGCTCTGACTCTTTGAGGGCTTGTGCTCGATTCTTCCCCTGCCCCGCCCCGGTCCGACACGGCAACCAGTGCCGATTGAGCGGAGGGCGGGACAGGAAGAGCCAGTGACCCCACCCACACTATCGCGCTGCTAGCGCTCTAGCTGACTGCATCAGGCAGGGCATTTAAGGCGGCGAGGAGCAGCGGGAGCTTGCGGAAGGGAGGACGGTGGCAGAGTCTCCCCGACCCGCTTTACTATCTGCTGTGATCGCAACAGCGCTCTGCGCTCCCCACTAGCCGGTACCTGTTTGTGTGTGTTTGCACAGTCTAGCTTTTAATTTGTCACTACGATATTTTATAAAACCTTTTGTCATACTTACTGCCATTACTGTGAGATTGTGCTGACGCTCTGACTCTTTGAGGGCTTGTGCTCGATTCTTCCCCTGCCCCGCCCCGGTCCGACACGGCAACCAGTGCTGATTGAGCGGAGGGCGGGACAGGAAGAGCCAGTGACCCCACCCACACTATCGCGCTGCTAGCGCTCTAGCTGACTGCATCAGGCAGGGCATTTAAGGCGGCGAGGAGCAGCGGGAGCTTGCGGAAGGGAGGACGGTGGCAGAGTCTCCCCGACCCGCTTTACTATCTGCTGTGATCGCAACAGCGCTCTGCGCTCCCCACTAGCCGGTACCTGTTTGTGTGTGTTTGCACAGTCTAGCTTTTAATTTGTCACTACGATATTTTATAAAACCTTTTGTCATACTTACTGCCATTACTGTGAGATTGTGCTGACGCTCTGACTCTTTGAGGGCTTGTGCTCGATTCTTCCCCTGCCCCGCCCCGGTCCGACACGGCAACCAGTGCCGATTGAGCGGAGGGCGGGACAGGAAGAGCCAGTGACCCCACCCACACTATCGCGCTGCTAGCGCTCTAGCTGACTGCATCAGGCAGGGCATTTAAGGCGGCGAGGAGCAGCGGGAGCTTGCGGAAGGGAGGACGGTGGCAGAGTCTCCCCGACCCGCTTTACTATCTGCTGTGATCGCAACAGCGCTCTGCGCTCCCCACTAGCCGGTACCTGTTTGTGTGTGTTTGCACAGTCTAGCTTTTAATTTGTCACTACGATATTTTATAAAACCTTTTGTCATACTTACTGCCATTACTGTGAGATTGTGCTGACGCTCTGACTCTTTGAGGGCTTGTGCTCGATTCTTCCCCTGCCCCGCCCCGGTCCGACACGGCAACCAGTGCCGATTGAGCGGAGGGCGGGACAGGAAGAGCCAGTGACCCCACCCACACTATCGCGCTGCTAGCGCTCTAGCTGACTGCATCAGGCAGGGCATTTAAGCCCTCTCGTCGCCCTAGCGCGCAGCGATTGCGCGCAGGGGGCGCCTTAGTCGCGCCTGAGACGAGCCAGAGAGGAGCCCGTCTGTGCCCGTCCGTGACCGCACGGGGCCAGGGGCCATGACCCCTGTTATCGAGGCTCCTTCCGCTGGCGGTTCTGACAGACTCAGGTACTCTTCCAATGACCTACGTAATTTGTGGCACCCGCCGCCGAAAGGTTGCGCTCAGGACCCTGACTTATGTCCAGAGGGCCCTTTCTCATGTAGGCATTGCCGCTACCAGTCATACCCATGCCCTCCTCTTTCAGACACATTGACCCCTGAGGACTTGTGTCCCAGGTCTCCTAGGGGCAATAGCATATTATGTAATATAAGATCCCTCCCGAAGCATCACTCGGAGGTTTGGGACTTAATCCACTCGACCCGCCCTGATTTCTGCTTCTGTACGGAGACCTGGCTCAAACCCCATCTGGTCCCGGCCATCACCCTGGGGATCCCTTTGGGGTACAAGATTCTTAGGCTCGACCGCCCTGTCAAAACCGGCGGCGGGGTCGCAGTAATCTATAAAGACACTCTCACTGTCACCTTTCTCGACCAATGCTGTACTAGGGACATTGAAATCCTTGTTTTCAGAATTGGTTCCTTGTCACAAGCTTGCTGGAAGGGAGCACTGGTGTACCGTCCCCCTGGCCCTTGTGGGGAGGCTTCGACCCTCCTTCTGGAGACATTAGCTCCTCATATCAGCGTAGGGACTAATTTTGTACTCCTTGGAGACTTCAATGTCCACAGTGAATTGGTTGACAATGCAGATGCGCGCAACCTGCTGGCTGATCTATCTGCCCTTGGTCTTAAACAGTGCAACCAAGGTCCGACCCATCGGGCCGGTCACACCCTCGACTTAATCCTGTCCAACTCGCACCTCCTGACGTGTTATCCTTCTACGCAGGTGGAATGGACCGATCACTTTGTAATTAATTTTTCCCTCCCCGCCCTCTTCACAGAACGCTCCCAACCTGCTCCCCTCCCGTTATGGCGCAGGCAGTGGTATAAGGTGTCCGCTGACACTTTTAAATCTACTTTCGTACCTCCCGTTTTTCTCCCCTCTGACTCCACCAGTTCGGCTCTGTCTAAATACAATGATGCCTTGATCACGGCGGTCAACTTAATTGCCCCTTTAAGACGCTGTAATCGGCGCTCTGACCGCAGGCAGGAACCATGGTACTCGGACCTACTGCGTGCGGAGAAAAAGGCCTGCAGGAAGTTGGAGAAGGCCTGGAGAATCTCACGCAGTATGACCGATAAAGATCGCTATGGCTCAGCCATGAGACTCTATCATAAAAACATCAGAGCTGCCCGTAAATCCCACATTGTCTTCCAACTGTCTGAGGCTGGCAACGACCCTAAACTACTGTACCAGGTTCTTTGCACATTTACCAAGCCCGTCGCCTGTGACAGTCCTGAAACGCTGACCCAAAAACTGTGTGAGGATACCGCTGGGTTTTTTGCCAATAAAATCGATTCCATTTATCGTAACATCTCCCAAATAAGCCCACCTATTGAGGAGATGGTCCCCTCTTTTAGCCCCCAGCCCGGAACAGTCGGTGCTGTTTCCGCTGCGCTGTCCTCTATTCCCGAGATTAGCTTGGACCAAGTCAACTCCCTGATCGGGACTATTAAATCAGGCAGCCCAGTGGACCCTGTACCTGCCCGTGTCATGCACCTCATTGGGAGTGTCCTCAGTCCTTCTATTCAGACGGTGATCAATCGCTCCCTCTCTGAGGGACTGGTCCCCCGGGAGTGGAAGGAGGCCATGGTCAAGCCTATCAGGAAAAACACCTCCATCCCCTGGTCTGATATGACTAATCTGAGGCCTATCTCCCTCTTGCCGTTCATCAGCAAATTGATGGAGAAGCATGTGAATCACCATCTTTCCAGCTTCATTGAGCAGTCCGGCTGTCTGGACCACTCTCAGTCGGGGTTCAGGCCCAGGTATAGCACCGAGACGGCTCTTCTTTCCGTCACGGATGCTATACGCTTGTCCCTGGACAGAGGGATGTCAGTGGTGTTGGTGCTGCTGGACTTGTCCGCAGCATTCGACACCATATCCCACGCAATTCTCCTTACCAGATTAAAGGAGATTGGTATTGATAGATCCGCCTTGGCGTGGTTCACCAGCTTTCTCTCTGAATGTACCCAGAAGGTGAATATGGGTTCCTTCAGCTCCCCCTCGGCCAGCATCACCAGAGGAGTCCCGCAGGGCTCTTGTCTCAGCCCTACGTTGTTTAACGTATATGTCTCCTCTTTGGCCAACATTGTGAGGTCTTTCGGGTTTATGCCTATCTCCTACGCTACGTTCACTTTTAAAAACTTTACCCCGGAGATAAGACAAGCTTTCTCCAACGGCATGACTGCGATCGCCAGCTGGATGGCCCAGAACTTTCTCCAGTGTAATGTGGGGAAGTCTGAGGTCATGCTATTCGGAGGGGCAAAAACCCTGTGGACCCCTGACTGGTGGCCCTCCAGTCTGGGTCAGGCCCCATCCCCTAAACAGGTGGTGAAAAATCTGGGGGTCCGTCTAGATCATGATCTCACCCTTGCTCATCATGCCAGCACCACGGCGGGTTCCTGCTTTCACATTATTAGCCTCCTTCGGAAGGTGTTCCCCCTTCTACCAGACCATACAAGAAAGACCTTGGTCCAGGCCCTCGTTTTGAGCCGCCTGGACTATTGCAATGGCCTATTCTTAGCAGCCAATGAAGGAGTGCTTAATAAACTTCAGGTGGTTCAAAACACTGCGGCCCGCCTGGTGACCAATGCCCCCCCTAGAACCCCATCCTTGCCCCTCCTCAAGGCCCTCCATTGGCTTCCCATCCGGAAACGGTGGAATTTAAGATTTGCTGTGTGGTGCACAAGAGTCTTCACAACCTCGGTCCACACTACCTGGCCGAGAAATTTGTATACCACCGCCCTTCCCGCATTCTTAGGTCCAGCAATCAGCTATTACTTCAGGTTCCTAGACATAACAAGACCAGACAGGGAGGTCGCGCCCTCTCCATCATGGGCCCACGTCTGTGGAACAGTCTTCCTCTTTCCCTCAGAGATTGTCCTAGCCATCTAGCCTTCAGGAAACACTTAAAGACTACCCTGTTCTAGTTGGAGCGCTGCCCTACCTGTTCTTCACAGCACCGCGCGGAGATACACCTTCGGGTGTGATGCCGGCGCGTTACAAGCCCATAAATAAATAAATAAATAAATAAAGGCAGAAGGACCATTCACGAGATTGCAGCTTGACTTCATAGAGTTGCCTCCAAGCAACGGAATGAAGTATGTCCTTGTCATAGTGTGCTTGTTTTCACGATGGGTGGAAGCATACCCCACAAGAAGAAATGATAGCCTTACAGTTGCCAAACTACTGTTGAGGGAGTTGATACCTCGTTTTGGTTTTCCAGTCACTTTGGAATCAGATAGAGGACCTCATTTTAATAATGAAATAATTTGTTTAATCTGTGAAGCATTCCAAATTGAACAAAAACTGCACTGTGCATACTGCCCAGAGGCTTCTGGAGTGGTTGAGCAATTAAATGGCACAATCAAATCAAGGTTAAGTAAAGTGTGTGCAGCCACATCACTGAAATGGCCAGATGCATTGCCTCCTGTGTTAATGGGACTCCGAAGTATTCCTGACATAAAATCAGGATTGAGTCCACATGAGATACTCATGGTAAGGGCATTGAGACAAGCATTTATTCCTAGACACAAATTGATGAATATAACTGATGATCTGGTGTTGGATTATTGCAAAGAATTGGCTGACCTAGTGCGTTCTGTCTCTCACCAGGTTGGAGAAGATGCAGTTGCCAGGCAGCCAGCACAGGCGCATGATTTGAATCCTGGAGACTGGGTGGTAGTGAAGAAATATGCCAGAAAGTCGTGCTTACCACCCAGATGGGATAAATCACGTCACGTCATACTGGTCACTACCAGAGCAGTGAAGTGTGCAGGTTTACCAAATTGGATACATGTGAACCAGTTGAAACAGCTGAAGGTTGTGAAGTCAAAGAATCTAGAGTGATAGATTATGAAGTGATAAACGAGGAACATCCGAGCAGATGTCAGGAAGGTTGGATACCAGCGGTTGACATACCTGAAGTTGCTATTCAAACATGAAGAAGAACCGGATTAGAAAGACAGGAAATTAGTGAGGATCAGATAGGTGCAGAAGATCAAGCTCAGGAAGAAGTGAATAAAGTTACTCGAGACTCTGAGCAGGACCAGACAGGGAAAGAAGAACATACTCAGGCAAACAGACCAACCAAAAGACCTGAGGAGAGACAGACAGTAATAGAAGAACATGTTCAGGCAGCAGAAGACCAAATTGAAGTAAGACCTGAACAGGACCAGTTAGGAGAAGAAGAACAAGTTTGGGCAGAAGAAGATCATTTTGAAATAAGACCCGAACAAGAACAGATAGAGGAAGAAGAACAAGTTCAGGCAAATGAAGCAACAATAATAATACCTGAATAGGAACAGGTAAAGAGTGATTCAGAAGAAGAAGAAGAACGGATTGTAGCCTAGACCCCCTGAGAATAAAAGAACTTTAGAAAAAGACGGAGAGGGTGAAAGTTCAGTTCAAATTAAAAGGGTCAGAAAGAGTGTCAACTGGCCAGGTGGAGTCAAAAGATTGAGATACTATCTAAGAAAAACAAATGAAAGACCTGAGCATGTGAATGAGGTCACTAGTCAAACTCAGTCTAAACAGTCGACTGTGGAAAACACTCGAAGAAGTCCAAGACTGAGAATTCTGAACAATAATTTTAAGGGTCCTGAGCGGACCTATGTAATATTGGAAGAATTTGAGAATTTAGATTTAAGTGAAGAGGCAGAAGAAGTGGATGCTGCATAGATTGATCAAGGAAAAGTGAGGCCACCTTGAAAAACAAAAATTTGAACTTACAAGTAAAGAAAGGAAAAGAAGAAAAATCTTCTTAGACTAAAATGTCGAAAAACGAAGTTACTGAGCGACCAAAACAGTTTTAAATGAAGATGCTGTAGAGCTTGCACATGTAGCATTCTATTAGTGATCTCAGTATGGCTATTTCTAACAGTAGCAGTTCCTTATTTAATTATAATAGACAAGAAGAATGATAGAGATACTAATGAAAAAACAGCTACCAGGAAAGGAGATAGAGTAGAATTAGAAGCAGCAGGTGAGATAGATTTACATCACACAGTATCAGATAATGACACGTCTTAAAATGTCTTCACAAAGTTGTTATTTCAATATGTAGATATAATGGAGATTAGTGATTGTTATGTTTGTATGAAATTACCAGCTTCAGTGTCAGAAGGAGTTACATATCACCATTTACCTTTAACATATGGTATTTCATTTAGTGTATTAACAAGTTTGTTCTATAGAACAGGAAAACTTCAGTATTATTATTCAAACTTAGATGTAGTATTTTCAGAACTTCCTATTCGAAAGAATATGAATCCAGTGCTTAGTAATCCGGATGCACAGTTTATGGGTGAATTTTTCCTAACAATGAAGCCAATAGATATAGTAAAGGCACACCAGAATAACTTAACATGCACATTATGTGAAGAAGAGAAAGTGTTTTTGAATTTAGTTAAAGAAAGGAGACAGGATTTTAGAAAGAACGCTGCTGAACAGAAAACCCATGTACCTCCATGGGCTGAGAAAGAAGGAATTTATACAGCTGGAAAAGCTCGTACTGCGATGTCCCTAGACTTTGTGAAGAAAGAGAAAACATGCCTCCATAGATTAAAGACAGATTATAATAACATATTTATTGGTTCCAGTTAATGTGAGCATAACTTCCTGATTTTGGGAGGTTGGGGACTAAAAGGGGGAACTGATCCAGTATTTCCTGGGGTTTACTACGTGTGTGGGAATAATGCCTACTATAAGCTACCATGTATCACCAAAAGTTTTAGTGGGGTTTTACGTGCACCTATAGTCAGTGACCACACCACATGTTACCATCACTGTTCTTATACGTCATTGTATTTCTGTGTTTTTATAGGATAATGGACTGCCACTTCCACCACGGCAGCAATGCCTTGATTCTGTATGTGTGTTGAACGCGTCACGATATTGGATGTGAACTGCACTTCTTATACTACGCATTGATCACACAATTCGGCAGCGATTATGACGCGGATGCATGTGCTTTGATTGAGATGGTAGGGGCATTACTTGATGCATCCTGCCTATTCAACCTATTGTTCAAATTGGACACGGTACAGAAATGAAGTTGTACCCACTGGTGCAACAGATGTCTATGATGTTTTTTTTTTTGTGGGTTTTTTTGTTGTTTTTTTTGTTGATTGAAATGTCTCTATTTCCACAGTTGATGTTCCACTGCGTTACTCAGACGCAACACCACCTTATTATAG
Source organism: Triturus cristatus (assembly GCF_964204655.1). Lineage (NCBI taxonomy): Eukaryota > Metazoa > Chordata > Amphibia > Caudata > Salamandridae > Triturus > Triturus cristatus. The sequence goes on along the minus strand of NC_140587.1, from coordinate 215,881,931 downwards.
GTACCGTAGGGCTACAGGGTGTTGTCGTCCCTGAACCCTATTTTTATTGTCTTCTCTCACTTTCACACGGTCCTGAAGAAGCGCACCAGGATCCACTAGGGACCAATACTGCTCGAAACATGTCGACCACACTGACCACACTTTCACCTCCACACACACGCATGGAATTTTAATGAAAGCAGCAGAGCAATACCCTCCCCTCCATTATATTTGTTTCTTGGAGGTGCTTCTCATCCAGCGTGGTATACATACACCAATCTTTACCTCCTGGACCCTTGAATAAAAGTGTTTGTTAGGTACCAGTAGGGTAATTTTAAAAACCACTTCCACATCTTTTATAGGCCCACAAACCCACATGCACAACTGCGGCGTCTCCTAAAAGTTCTCTGATAAAGAGCCCTCTCGCTGGGCCCGTGGAGGACTGCAGCGCCACCCCCACGAGGAGCATTGCACAATGATGAAGCATGACACTCGCAAGAGTGTGTGAGGGCACTAATACCTAAAGGAGAAATTCCCCCGGCTTTATCTGATCTCAAACTGATCACTTAGAGACATTTCTACTCCCTCTTCCTCTTCTCTCTTTACTCTTCGCCTACTCAGGCCTTGACCCGCAACCAAACTACGGTTGCAGACTTCACAACGCTAGGAACTGTTCAATTTGTTGATACATAGCGACTCTTGGGAGCACTGGTACTGACCCGCTCGTTTTTTCCTAAACGCTCCCTGTCCCCCCATCTTGTGTTTATACTATAAGTTACCTGCACGGTGTTACGGAAGCTGCTACTTTGGGATAGCATTTCCAAAAATGTATACTGTAAAAAGAATCACTGGAAGCAATGAAAACACTAATGAACTAACACGAAGAAAGAGAGCTAGTTTTTTTCAGAAATAGTAGGTGACATATTTGGTGCATTGATACCTTCAGTGGGAGTCATTCTAAATTCACATAGAATTTGCCAATTGTCAACAGTAGTTAATCGTCTCTCGACTGATACTGCTGGGGATTTCTTAATGATTAATACGGAGATGGTTGCGATTAGGTCTATGGTTTTACAAAACCGACTTGCGCTTGATATCTTATTGTCAAAAGAGGGCAGAGTCTGTAAAATGCTGAAAGTGCAACATTGTTGCACTTACACACCTGATAAAAGTAAGGAAATCAGGGGGTATATTAGAAATATTACATAACTTCATAAAGAGTTGAAACCACTGGAAGTTGACAGTGTATGGGAAAGACTAACAAAAAGTATTTCTTCATTAGGGACTTGGTTTACTGATTTAGGGAAAAGTGTTTTAGGTCAAATAATTCTTCCAGTAGTTGGAATAACAATAATAGTTTTAACGATAATGATTTGGTGTAAGTGTTGCAGAAACAAAGGAATGGTAAGTAAATATGAAGTTAATGGGAAAGGAAAGAAAAGAAAGAGAATATGATGAAATACAGATGGAAGAAATGAAAGGGAGAATTTATAAGAAGATGAGAGATTTCGCAAATAAAGATGAAGATGAGAAAGCAAAAGAGGAGAATGAAAGTGAGAGAAACTGAAAGTTGGCATCTGATTAGGGATGGGTCATTTTGTGATCGCTTAAAATGCCATCAGAGAGGGGATTGATGGAGCAGGGACTCGTAGAAAAGAGACTTGTTCGGAAGCAATCCACTCGTTTGACTCACTAACATGTTATTAACTACGTATTGTGTAAAACTAACGCCTACCACATAAACACATGAATTAGTGAGGCTTGCATATGTGTTTGCTAACGTTAACCAACTCGAACAAATCACTAAAACCACTTTAACAGGGAAATCTTTAATGCGCATGCATCAACTGCATCTACGTAATATGACGTACTAACGCTTGGAGGGAAATTCTTGCGCATGAGCAAAAGGCACTAAAATGGAGTCTTGGAAACTCGCATGCATGGCACCTGCTTAACAGACACGAAATCGAGCTATTTAACTTATGCTAATGCGGGGAAAGTATTAATAAATAAAAGGGAATAGAGTAGAGATGGGTGGTATACAGTGAAACCATTTATTTTTTAAAGTAACATCTGTCTTTCTGACTTTATCACTAGTGCGCATTTGGGCCTCTCGTTTATGGCTGAAGTGAGCTGAGTCACGTGATATTAGCTCATGACAACTGAAAGTCAACCTGGAAGAATGACATGGGGGTTCAGGAAGAGGACAAGGTCGAAGAGTGCTCGAGCCTGGGAACCAGCAGTGAAAAATCTAAATGAATGAGTCTACATGTTCAATTTAAAACATTTGTTGCAGATGAATGCGGGTGGGAAAATAAAACATGCATAAAAATTAAGGGGATGGGTTTGTTAACAATGGGCCAACTGAAAAAGTGATATGTAAGCATGGTGTGATGATCTTCCCCCCCCTTGCCTGACCAATCAGATTTAGTATTTTTACGATATTGAAACTTTAGTGGGTGGTACATGATGAACGAAAGATATAACTGAGATAGTTTTAGTTAGTTAGTCAGATGAAGATTTGCTGAATGCAGCACGATTTGGGATGCTGTCGCTGTGGGAGGTGCTGATGCTGAGAGAGATGCTGTGAGATGCTGAAGAAGAACCGAATGCAGAACCTACTATCTTAACTTAATTGAATTAGAAAGAAGATTGCGGAGGAATCTCGAGGAGGAAGAGAGTGTCAGAGAGGGGTGCGACGCGATCGTCGGTGTTAGAGAGGTCATCTATCCTGTCCTGAATCTTTTGTCTCCTGAACTATACCGGGGCACCCTTACCAGCCCGTTGGCCAGGGGGTTGGTTTCACACCATTCTTGGTAAATATAATTTTGTGCATTTGCAGATGTCCTTTTCTCTCTGTCCTCTCCTTTCTGAGCATAAGTCATTGCAAATGTTCGAAGAATGTCTTTGATGATTGATTAATTGAATTTTCTCTCCTATGAGTGATGGTGACTGCTGTATTTTTGAAGTGGTTCACATGCAATTAATTAAGATAAAGACTTAAAACTTACCCGAGTCTGTTGTTATTTACTTCAAGGAATAGATAAGTTTTAGAATTATGTTCATTATCACCATCAATTAATCCAACTAATGGGCCATCGACCAGAGGAAAGAACGTTTTGATCAGTGAGAGATTAGTTAGGAATGGCGAATAACTAATCTTGATATTGTAATGACACACATAAACTTTGACTCCAGCGGTTTATTCAATTGTGTGTTTATGGGCCCAGGTAAGTAGACAGTAGGAGAGTATCTGTTGTTGGTACGCCGCTTGATCCCAAGTGCACTACACACGTTTTCTCTTCAGTTCTGGAAGGCCTTCATAGATTTGTCCTCAAATTACACCGGATCCTTGACATCACTGAGTTAGCCTTATCAAATGCTTTGCAGTCAGGGAAAAGTCACTGACTATTGTAACTGACTAGTCCCAGGAACATCCATTTCCTCCCTCTGGGTATTTTTTTTTAAAAAACGTATATTTTCAACACACATACAGCTTAAGTCAGTGTACTTTACAGCAATGTGATCGCATGTATGATCAAACAACAATGTTTTTTTTGCAAATCTGTTTTTATTAAGTTTAGATTGTAGTACAGGAGTATATCGTACGGCATCACATTTCACATACATTGAGTCAGAAACTTATACAGGCTAGTAAATCATGCCAACTGTCAAGAGGGGGGGGAACAACCTGGTGTCTGTTAGCGCGCCCGGTGATCAAACAACAATGTTGACAGTGAGAAAACAGAATTACTGTGTACAGGGTGATCACATAACAGCAAGGTATACAATTGTATGGTACATTATTCACTTTCCATTCATAAACCATAGATGTTTTTTTTTATATATATATATTTGTATTGCTGTTTTATGGAAATCAACAGTTTGGATACAATCAGGAGAAGAAAAAAGAAACAGAAAATAAAAAAAAGAAGCGAAACTGATTACATCTTCTATCCCTGTCTACAGTCATGGGTGTTAGCTCCACCAATAGAAGTATCCTGCGTCAATTATATAGGGAGTCATCCAAAATCAATCCATCTTATACATGCATGTGTATAATTTAAGTCATAGTATACCATTAACATTATACAAATCCAAAACAAGGGGAAATGGGGGAAAAAGGGGACGAAAAACCCAAGAAACGAGTAACTGGTGCAGAGGAGTCAGGGAACATGTCAAGCGGGGTTAGGGACATTCCCAACCCGCAAGCTGGACTGATGCAGGGTGGCCCCCCCTCGCCGGCCCTCTCCCACCCTCGGCAGACTTAGCAGTTCCAGGGTGCATTCCAAGTCCACGCAATCCTCTCTATATGTCACACGCCTGAAGACCCCAATTGCCCCGGTCTGATCACTTGGGTCTCGCCATCTATTTGTGACAAACGGTCCGACTCATCCCCTTCACTGCTCAATCCCGCCGATTTCTTCCATTCAGCTATTATTTCCTTCCATTGTTGAGCCATCTGGAGCTTCCTCACCCCTCTGGCCTCCTCCCATGCCAATGCTCTGCCCTCTGCCCCCACCCATGCAATGACATCCTTAGTCCAAACTGAAATCTGTGGTCCCTTCACAGATTTCCACTCCATTGCAATCCTATGCTTAGCTAGGCCCGACACAAGATCTATTAAGCGATTCCCAACTTTGCGTTTAGGTGGTCTGGAGAAGAGACCTAGCAAGCACATCTGAATTGTTAAGGCCAATTCCCTACCAAGCACGTCCTTGATCTTAACCAACACCGCCTCCCAGTAGGGGTGTAACCACTGGCAATCCCATGTCATAGCCTTAAGTATTTAATCTAGCTCTCCCGGAGACCCCACAACACCCAAAATTATGAGTGATGGACTGTAGATCCTAATACCCCACATCAGGTAGCTCCTTGAACTCTCCTTTGCTGTTGGGGTGGTCCCAAAACGGTGGAAGCAAGCAGTTGTCCTCCCCATAAAAAAGAAGCCGGGTACCAACTCGAGTCAGCTGGAGAACTTCCGCCCTGTCTCACTTCTGCCCTATTTTGCCAAAATAGCTGAAAAAGTGGTTAATACTCAACTAACTAACCACACATATTAACCGGCATGGTTTACTTCACCCCACACAATCGGGCTTTGGGCTACGTACTCCACAGAGTTGGCGCTGCTCTTGACAGCTGAGACAATACGCAGACAGGTAGATGATGGCCAGACAGTAACCCTGGTCCTTTTGAACCAAAGTGCGGCCTTTGACACTGTATCTCATAAACTGCTCTTACAGCGCCTCAGTGAGGGCGGGCTGGACAAAATAGCACTAAAATGGATAGCTGCCTTTTTGCAAGACTGAAGCTTTCAGGTGGCCCAGCGACCGCACTACTCCAAAAGTATTGTGCTATCTCAAGGGGTCCCTCAAGGCTCCATACTGAGCCCCACTCTTTTTAATCCTTATATAGCCCCCCTTTGCAGAAATTATAGAAAGGCATAGAGTCACCTTCCTGTCATATGCAGACGACACGCAACTGGTGGTCTCGCTGTCACAGACCTCCAAGGCAGCTGCCACAAATTTCTCTGCCTGCCTACAGGACTTATCATCTTGGATGTCTATTAACTGCCTAAAACTAAATGACAGCAAAACAGAGATTCTAGTGGTTGGTAAATCCCCCTCTATCTGATCATCGTCATGGGGGTCACAAATACTGGGCACCACCCCCTCCCCAAGTAATGAGGTTAACAACTTGGGTGTGTGGTTCGACTCCAATCTCTCCTTTGAGGCTCACACCAAAAAGGTGGCAGGGAAGTGCTTCAGAGTTTTGGGGGGACCATGAAAAACTCTGGATGTGCTCCCCATTTCAGCCAGGAAAACCCTAGTCGATGTGTTAGTAACATCCCACCTGGATTATGGAAATGCTCTATACCTAGGAGCAACTAACAAATGCCTTCATATGCTTCAATGCATTCAAAACGCGGCTGACCGCCTTGTTCTGATGCTTCCCATGAGAACCTCTACCAGGAAAGCTCTCTCTGCACTACACTGGCTACCACTTAAGGAAAGAATACTCTTCAAAACCCTTTTGTATTAGCCACCACATCTTGCAGGGGAAAGGGCCTAGCTATCTACAGAATCTGTTCACTCTCTACACTCCAAATTGTCATCTTAATGCATTTCTTCTCTTTCTGCGTGCTGAATCATCTAAGTTACTCTTCCGGAAGAAATTGAAAACCTGGCTCTTCCGTACATAAAGCCCTTCTTTCCTCCTCCCGCCCCTTACATCTGACAAGTCTGTGCCTCAGCGCGGGGACACACCAGTGGGTGTAACCATGCGCTTTACAAGCTTGCCTATTATTATATGTCCAAAGTCAGCATCAGGGTATGCACACCTAGGGCATTGTCTCACTTCTCCTCCATATGTCACGTTAAGTCGATGTGGTGTCATATAAGTCAGTTTAAATTGGATATATTTCAGTCTGGTGTTCCTGAAACCTTCCCCGAGTATTGCAAAACTTTACGCCACCCCGAGTCAGTAAGAACTTTACCCCTCATCGTATCCCAGTGCGCCCGTAATCTATCCAGCGGGCCAGTGGAGGCCTCCACTAAAGTGGCATAGAGCCATTTCACAAGATGTCCCTCTGTACCAAGAGAGAGTAAAGTATGGAGGACAGGGTGTGTATCGGCTTCCTCGCTACCAGTGTCCCATAGTTGCGGAAATGTGCACGTTAACGCTTCATAGCGCAGGAATTGGCCTGGGGGAGTCCACTATCTTCCGTCAAGTCCGCGAAAGGGATTAGAGCCTTGTCTAAGTAACAATCCCCTACAGTCTCCAGTCCAGCATCCGACCATCTGGCCAGTTGGGCCTCTGTGAATAAAGATCGAAGTTCACCATGTGGCAGACCCACCAAAGGGATCAAGGGGGAGTACTTTACAGGTTGTTGCCTTCCACTGCAGCATCGTCTCCACGCTTGGAAGGCCGTGCGCTGCAAAAGGGAGCAGGAGGGGATGGAGGTAGCTGGTAATAGGAGCTTTGCCATCACTTACCCACGACTAGATATCGGATCCGTTAGGCACATTCCATCCTCATTCACTCCCTCCACCCATTGTGCCAACCATTGTAGTTGGGCGGCCAACATATAAAATTCGAAATTTGGCACCCCAAGTCCGCCTTCCGACATAGGGCACTGTAGGATTCGCAGGGACACCCTCGGGCATCCATCACCCCAAATCAATTACCGCAGGAGAGCATGCAGAGGTCTAAACCAGCTTCTCAGCATCAGAACCGGGAGATTCACAAAAAATATAGCAACCGGGGCAACATAACCATTTTGGACAATGTAATCCGGGCCATGATGGGTAATTGTAACAAGCTCCAAAACTGAACACAAGAGCGAAGGGAACGCAACGTCTTCCCCAAGTTCCCATCCTTAAGATCATCCAGATCATGACAAATTTGTATGCCCAGGTATTTAAATGTACGCTGTTCCCAGAGGGTATCAGGTGGCAACGCCTCCAGCCTGGGTAAAAGTCCAGCTATTGGGAACAAATAGGTCTTGATTTTATTAACCTTAAGGCTCAAAAGGAGAGGAAAGTCACCTAGTATTTGCAAGGCCGCAGCGGCCCACCCAACTGCCTCCGTGAGGTACAGCAACAAGTTGTCTGCATATAGAGAGACATGGTGGCAATGCCTGCCCAAGGTCAATCCCAACCCACACCTACCCAGTCGGAACCGCTCCGCCAGCGGCTCCACAGCCAGGGCAAACAGGAGCGGGGAAAGAGGGCAGCCCTGCCGGGAGCCACAAGAGATCTTGTAAGGTCTGGATATGGTTCGTCCCGTCTTGACCCTCGCAGTGGGCGAGGCATATAGAAGCTGCAACCACCGCACCCAGTCATTCCCCAAGCCCATGCAACGCATCACCTCAAATAGATACTCCCAGCTCACCGCTCTTAAACCATAGTTATATTACTTCTCATCAGCAACTGTATGTCCCAAATTGCACAGTAAGCACTTGCATCATTTAATATATAGAACAGCTAGGGCATGCAAGGCAGAGGCAACTTAGAAAGCAGGTGCTGACTCCCAGAGTAAAATCGTACAATGGTGCATCCCAAGTTCAACATCTGCTCTTCCGCTCCACCTCCAGTTTCCCCAACAGCCTGGTCACCCGCTCCAACTCTGAGTTAGTAAACTTGGTAGGACCTCCAAACATGTTTTAGCCAGGTACCTATCAGGAGTAGCTCGCTGTAGGTATCTGACTGTGTGCTGCAGTATGTCATATCTTCATGTCAATCCTTAATCATTGTGAGAGGGCCTCGAAAGCAACGCATCGTGAGCAGTAAGCCTATCGTTACAGGTCTATGTATCTCGCTCGGTACCCCCATATCATAACTTAACAGTGCTAGCAATGGCTCCGGCTCCAATGTGTCAGCAATAATGGCCTCAAGTTCCCAGAATACTACCCGCCAATAGTTCTGCACTCCTGCGCAGTGCCAAGCCAAATGTATAAACCCAGCCACTCCTCCCTCACAGCATGCACAGCCTGCAATGTCACACTGGGCATATCGAGCAAGCCTAGCAGGGGTATAATACACCTGATTAATGTATTTGAAGTGTATAAGTCTATGTCTTTGCATAGGCCAATAGTTCTGCCACCAGGGCATATAGCAATGGTGACGGGGGGTGCCCCTGACAAGTGCCTCTAGTGATAGCGATAGGTGCAGTGACCATGCCATTGATGCTGACACGGGCAGTCGGCTGTGGGTAGAGTACCTCCACCAGTTGTAAAAACACCTCCCCTGTCCCTATTCTTCTAAGGACCACGTGCATAAAGCTCAAATCCACAGATTCGAACACCTTTTCGGCATCGAGGAAGACTGCAGTGGCACGGACTTCAGGGTCCAGCCTGTGGATTGTTCAAAAGAGTCTTTAGATTATATGCTAAGGGACGACCCGGGATGAACCCGGCCTGCTCGGAGCCCACTATTCCCAGTAGTAGTGTCGCCAGCCGATTGGTGAGGATCTTTGCCAATCAGCTGGCACCACTGCTAAGAGTGACAGAGGCCGGTATGACGAACAACAATCTGCTGGCTTCCTAGCTTTTAAGAGAGTAATCAGTAGTGGCACTCACGTGGTGGGAGGCATTTGTCCATCCTTGACCATCTCCTCATATAAGGTAGCCAGATGTGGAATTAGTAGGTCTTGGTAGGCCTTGTAAAAAGCCACCATGAACCCATCAGTGCCCGGCACCTTCTCGGAATGCATCGCTTTGAACGCGGCACATATCACCTCTGTGTTCTTTCGTAAGCCGTTTCACCGCTATGAACGCAAAGTCCTCAGCAATGGAGTCCTAATCGCTGGCCAACCGCGAAGTGTACAGATAAGCGAAGTACCTACGGAAGCGATCCAAAATTAACTTGGTAGTGCCCAGCCACTGTCCCTGTTCATCTAACACCTCCAGAATCCATCATCTCGCCGGAGTCGCAGCAGCGCAGCCAAGGTGGCACCAGGGCGCTCACCTTCACCATATATCCGGGGAACCGCGTATTTTCCTAGGTGGTTCACCTCGCTCTGCACCCTCTCATGATAGTCATCAAATTTAGCTTTGATGCCAACCAGAAGACTTCTGTCTGCCATCTCCCTATGCTGCGTTTCCAATTCTGCAATCTGTACTTCTAGCTGAGACAAACGGCCACTGAGCGAGCACAGGACACCAGCATGGTTGGATATGGGTATGCCTCTAACAGAGACTTTGTATGCCTTCCATGCCATTACAAACCTATCCACGGAGCCAACATTTGTAGTGAAAAATTCCTGAATAGCCTGTGCTAGTTCATCCCTGAACACTGTATCCAAAAATTAGTACAGGGGAAAGCGCCATGTGGATACAGCAGGCCGCAGTTTGCGCAACTCCAGCTCAAACACTACTAGTGAATGATCCGAATATGCATGCGGTAGGAGCTCACATCGCTTAACACGGCAAACTAGCTCTCGCGACAACAGCCAAAAATCAATGTGGCGTGGATATTGAGTACTGTAGAGTAGTATCTGTACCCTCTTCCCGCAGGGCACCTGTGACACCAGATGTTCAGTAGCCCGCTTTGAACTGCTGAGTCAGTAATGGCGTGGGCTGCATCTGAAGACTGCTGAGATGAGCCCCTGGAGCAGTCTAGGTCAAGGCACAACACACAATTGAAGTCACCCCCCAATATCTGGGGCATGGAGCCCCACTGAGTCAGGTGGGCACTGAGCGCATGGTAGAACTGGGGGTCGTCATAATTTGGTCCGTACACACCCACCAGTAAGACTGTTAGATCAGCTTTCCTGCAACGTACCACAAAATATTGGCCACCTGGGTCTGTGCATACCTCCTGCAGTTTAACTCCTGCGAGACCAGATCAGGACCCCCCCGGCATGCATAGTAAAGCCTGCTGTGCAACAAAGGCCCTGCATTCTGCCCTGTGTTAACATACCACTTCCTGGCACCATATGTGTTTCCTGCAGTATTGCACCATCTATGTTGTGCCATTGGAGATAAGCTACTACCTTATGCAGCTTCCTGCAGTCATCTAACCCCCTGACATTCCAGATGATAAACCAGAGCACCAACAGACCAGGTGGCCCGCCGTGGCCCTCTGTACATCATCCAAGGTCATCTAGTGCTTCCTCATACCCAGACACGCCTGCACAAATATTAAACCACTGCTGTTCCCAGTTCCCTCCCCCATCTCACGCTGTGTCTTCCCACAACTCTTCGGTTCAGTGAATATGGTGGCTTTATCGTCAACCATTACTCTCAGCCTTGCAGGGTATAGCATATTGTACTCCAACTGGACTCTCGTACCCTGTGGAGTGCGGCATCCCGGTCGCTATAGTTCCACAACGGTGCATTGATGGGAAGGGGCCGAGCCACCGGGACCAGTGAAGGGGCACAGTGTGCACATTCCACGACAAACATGTCCGAGAAGGGCTCATGCTCTAGCAAATCCAAGGGATGTTGTTCTACAAAGTGTTTCATATTGCCTAGGTTGGTGATTTCAGCTATGACCACGATTCTGTGGGTTGTTCCTTCTCAAGCAGGCTTTCAGGTCCTCCGCTTTTGTTTGCAGCACAAGAAGGAGTTTGTTCATGCGCTTGTGTGAGGCCTGGACAGTGATTTGTTCATCTTCAACTAGGCCTCGGCGGAGCTCATGTTTTACCGTAAAACTCCGCCAAATTCTGCGGAGTTCCGTAACATGGTGGAGTAGAATTTGTTTTCAGGCAAGCCTTTGATACACAACTTTCAATTGTCTGCTTTTCTGCTTTTTTCACCTACCGCCCACCCATCCCCTTTTCGTTTCTGCCTCTATGTATATTTTTGGGCAGTTTTTTCTTTTAATTTCTAAGGTCACTCAGTACAAAAACAATGCCACCAGTCCCCGGTTTGAAACGCGACTGCCCTTGGCGTGGGACCCGGATGGCAAGTGCTGCTTTTTTTTCCATGAGGAGAGGAGCATCACGACGATCAGTAGCAGGGCGAGCAACTCGGCCGGGAGCAGGGACTTCCTCTATGGACAGTCTTAATCTGTCTGTGTGCTGCGTGAATAAAGTTTTTATTTTAAAGAGTGTGCTCCATTTTTTTTTTAAAGCACACGCCTCCAACTTTTAAGCACTAACTGCAATTACAATAATAACCAAAACCAGCGTGATGCAACTGCAGCTTCCCAGCTGCTACTGCCCCCACCCAGGCCTGACTAGCTAGGGTGGGCATCCCATAAGCAGCAAGGGGACAGAAACACTAGACCGCAAATCATAAATGCGGGTGGACATGTCTGGTGAGGAGAACCTTGCAGATAGTCTAGGTGGGCAACAATAAACTCTGCTATGCCACAGTGGTGGAGTTTCTGCCGAATATCGCACTCCCAGCAGAGCTCGGAGTGGCAAAAACTCCACGAACTCTGCCAGCAGAGCGGAGTTTACTGCCCACACTTATCTTCAACTTCAGAAACTCGCCGCTGCACCAAATCCAGGCATCCCGCATGCTTGTCCATTCTTTCGGACATGTGATCCATTGTGAAGGGGAGTGCATCAATTTTGCCATCAATTTTCGTGAGGCTATGCTGCATGGCCACCGAGATTTGTTTCAGGTCTATGTTTGTCTCTGGGACAGATTCTTTGTTCGCTTCTCCTGAGGTGTTTGTCTCCTCATCCCAGACTCGGGTCGTCTTGTGCAGGTCAAACTGCAATTTGGGCTGCGATCTGTCCGATTTGTCCACTTCTGTGAGCAGATGCCACTGCGCTCCACCTTCAGGTGCCCCTTCTACACAAAAGCCGATCAGCGGAGCCCAGCACATCTCCCCGGGCCTCGGATGGACCCCAACTGCACAGTCACGGGGGTGGAGCTTGCCAGGCTCAAAGATGGCCACTGGTTGAGCTAGCTCCGCAAGCCGTCTACTAATATTCATCATAATCCAAATTTCAACCAGGGTCTGCCAACCGAAAAGCTGCCAAGGCAATGCAGGGAGCGCTGCACTACCTAAAGACCCCAAGATCGACCCGTGACTCGAGCCCCGACACACATTGCATCAAGTGTTACAGTCCCAATTGTGTGGGCAATATTACCACTATGGGCAAACCAGACAAATCCCAACCAAAGCTCAACTTCGACCAACGGAAATCCAGACACAGGGAAGAGGCCTCTGAAACGTCGGCAGCTGGGTCGGGTGAGGAATCTGAGGTCACAAGTGGAGACATTAAACAGATCTTGGCCACTATGCAAAAAAGTCTATCCACTATCGACGGGAAAATCAACTCCCTATCATATAGAATGGACCAGTTCTAGTATGAAAGACTAGACAAGCCAGGTGGAGCACCTGGATATGTCAGAGCGCCGTATTTCGGACGTCGAGGAGGCGCAGATGGAAAAAGTCTTAACTGTGCTAGGGGATAAAGCAGAGGATTTGGAGGCCAGGTCTTGGTGTAGTAACTTGCGCATTACTGGCCTTCTAGAATCCACCGCTTCTGGGGTCATGGAAGTCTTTGTTGAAAAACTACTTACCTCTTTGCTGGGTGCTGAAACATTTTCGTCCATGTTTGTGGTGGAGCGTGCGCACCGGTCTCTGGGACCCAGGACTTCCCCACTTGCACCTCCACGCCCCATCCTCGCTAAGCTACTCAAAGACAGTGACAGAGACGCTGCTCTAAAAAAGGCCAGAGAACTTGGAGAATTGAGATATGAAGGTTCCTCACTTTCGCTATTTCCTGATTTTACCCTTAAGGTCCATGAAGCCAGAAGGCAATTTGTCCCAATGAAACGTAAACTGAGAGAACAGCACATTGAATATGCCATACTGTACTCTGCGAAGTTGAGAGTTGTAGTTAACGGCTGAGCAGAGATACTCTTAGACCCTAAGGTGCCAATTACGATCCGGTAAAAAATTTCCCCGTACGACTCGTATCCGGTCTTTTTACCGTACGAATCGTACAAGTGCCGTACAAACTGCCAATTACGATTCGCATGGGAAAAAGACCATACGAATCGCATTGGGAATAATCCCCCACACGTCCTCGGGTCGGAAAATGTGTCCGACACGTCCTCGGACGAATCACCGTACAAATGTGAAAAGTGAAGTCCGACCGGGGAATCACGATCCATCCCGTGCGTCAGAAGTTACAACCGTATGGAAAAAACACCGTCTGCACCGAACACCCATAGCAACCATGGAGACATGTGCCCGCATACGCACCCAACACCCCCCCCAGCCCTCGTACATTCGAGTCGTACCCCCTGTGTATGTACACCCCCGTGTATGTACACCCCCCCTGTATGTACACCCGTGTACGTGTCGTACCCCCCGTGTATGTACACCCGTGTACGTGTCGTACCCCCCGTGTATGTACACCCGTGTACGTGTCGTACCCCCCCCTGTACGTACACCCCTGTACGTGTCGTACCCCCCGTGTATGTACACCCGTGTACGTGTCCTACCCCCCCTGTATGTACACCCCTGTACGTGTCGTACCCCCCGTGTATGTACACCCGTGTACGTGTCCTACCCCCCCCTGTATGTACACCCCTGTACGTGTCGTACCCCCCGTGTATGTACACCCGTGTACGTGTCGTACCCCCGTGTATGTACACCCGTGTACGTGTCCTACCCCCCCTGTATGTACACCAGTGTACGTGTCGTACCCCACCGTGTATGTACACCCGTGTACGTGTTGTACCCCCCCTGTATGTACACCCCTGTACGTGTCATACCCCCGTGTATGTACACCCGTGTACGTGTCGTACCCCCGTGTATGTACACCCGTGTACGTGTCCTACCCCCCCTGTATGTACACCCCTGTACGTGTCGTACCCCCGTGTATGTACACCCTTGTACGTGTCCTACCCCCCCTGTATGTACACCCCTGTACGTGTGGTACCCCCGTGTATGTACACCCATGTACGTGTCGTACCCCCATGTATGTACACCCGTGTACGTGTCCTACCCCCCCTGTATGTACACCAGTGTACGTGTCATACCCCCCTGTATGTACACCCCTGTACGTGTCGTACCCCCGTGTATGTACACCCGTGTACGTGTCGTACCCCCCGTGTATGTACACCCGTGTACGTGTCGTACCCCCGTGTATGTACACCCGTGTTCGTGTCCTACCCCCCCTGTATGTACACCCGTGTACGTGTCGTACCCCCCCTGTATGTACACCCGTGTACGTGTCGTACCCCCGTGTATGTACACCCGTGTACGTGTCGTACCCCCGTGTATGTACACCCGTGTACGTGTCCTACCCCCCTGTATGGATACCCCTGTACGTGTCGTACCCCCCCGTGTATGTACACCCGTGTACGTGTCGTACCCCCGTGTATGTACACCCGTGTACGTGTCCTACCCCCCTGTATGTACACCCCTGTACGTGTCGTACCCCCCCGTGTATGTACACCCGTGTACGTGTCGTACCCCCGTGTATGTACACCCGTGTACGTGTCCTACCCCCCCTGTATGTACACCCCTGTACGTGTCGCACCCCCGTGTATGTACACCCGTGTACGTGTCGTACCCCCGTGTATGTACACCCCTGTACGTGTCCTACCCCCCCTGTATGTACACCCCTGTACGTGTCGCACCCCCCGTGTATGTACACCCGTGTACGTGTCGTACCCCCATGTATGTACACCCCTGTATGTGTCGTACCCCCCCTCTACGTTCGTGTCGTACCCCCGTGTATCTACACCCGTGTACGTTAGAGTCGTACCCCCACCCGCGTATGCATGGAGCGTACCCCACCACAACATTCTAAGTACGGAGCGCACCTCAGGCCCCAACATCACAACCGCATGTACGAGTCGTACCAAGCCACACACAAGGACAGCACTGTACAACAAAATGGCCCATGTACACACCGTACACACGCTAAAAACGCACGTACACAACCAGGACAAACCAAAACGACAGAAGAATACACCATTCGAATGGCACAAAGCCACTAAACATGTCCAACAACCACTAAAACAACACATTCACTGACCTGCAACTGCCAAAAACAAACAGAGGCCCAAAACACCACCACTCCTTATAACACACCCACCCAAAGTTCAAACACAGCCACACCCACCAATGGACCAATAAAAAGGGCCCACACACACAAACCATGAGCCTTTGCAACAGACTCACTGCTGCCAGACCCCACAGACAACCTACAGCACCATACTAGAAGCTTTACCACACCTTACACTTGCACACCTTCACACACACACACTCACAAACACCCCCTCATCACATTCACACACACACCTGCACAACCACACCCACACACCCACAACCATCCACACACACCCCCCCCCCACCATCCACACCCACACCCCTCACCATGCCCACTAACAAGAATCCAAAGTTCACTAGCCGAGAGTTGGAGGTCCTTGTCGATGAAATCCTCAGAGTCGAGCCACACCTCTTTGGAACATTGGTCAGACAGACCAGCATTTCAGCAAAAACAGCCATGTGGCAGACCATCGTCGATGCTGTGAATGCTGTTGCGGACACCAGAAGGAACAAGCAGGAATGCCAAGCCAGGTGGTACGATCTGCGGAGGAGGGTCCGAGCCAAGATGACGGATGAACACAACCAGGCCAACGTCACTGGAGGAGGGCCGTCCCGCAGACCCGTACACTACCATCCCTGGGAGGAGAGGGTGATGGCCATACTGCCGGTGGAGGCAGTCGAAGGATTAGGAGGACTCCGAGACCCGGGTGAGTACACAAACAACGCACCTCACATGGGGGGAACGTCATCCACAACCAAACTCACAAACAGGCACGCAACCACCCCAAGCTATCGCATGACTCAACCACACTCCATGAACACGCACATGCCACTGGCGCCACCATGCCCCATGCACCCAGCTGGACAATGTCAAGTCACAGGCCACAGAAGACACCAACACATGACACGGTAACCCGGATGGCGGGAGGGTGGACCCCAAAAATCACATAGTGCAACTCAGAAGCAGACAACAATGCCCTCTGCCCATATGGCCTAGGTCACAGCCAGACAAACAGTGTGTCCCCACACAGGAAAGACTTGCCAGCAAATGGCGGACGCCTTGCATTAACACATGGGGGTGAAGGCACGTTTTTGCACATGACAGCAGCTAATGAACAGCCAACACTGTGAAAGAGTGGCAGCACACACCACCACAGCAGCAGCGCAGACACAGACACTACACCCAATGGGTGCCTGGAGATCAGAAACAAACTCACAGCAACAATCCAAGGGCCATTCAAAGAACTGCTAACAGTGTGTGCCCAGGAAGCTGGGCTGAGGTGACAGAGGGTGACACACAGAGGGAGGGAGAGGGGGACAGAGAGGGAGGGAGACACAGGGAGACGGACAGAGGGAGGAGGCCGACACACAGAGGGAGGGAGAGGGGGACAGAGAGGGAGGGAGACACAGGGAGAGCAATTCAGCCTTGTGGTGTGAGGGAATGTCTGCTCGTCAGCAGGTGGACTGCGTGCATGTAGACAAGGGTGGCCAGTGCCAGCACCCCCCCTCTCCTCCATGGCAAAACACAGGGCCATGTCACAACCTGTGCACGAGCACAACGACAGCTACCTGCATCATTGAAGTGTGTGGAACAACTTCATGTGCCCACGTACAGTGCAACACGGAAGGTGCCAATGCACGGCTCGCCACACCTGCCCACTCCACTGCTGACTGCAGTCACACTTGACGCAGCAAGTAAGACTGTGCCACACATAGTTAAAGTCGCCAAAGCTGTGCCCAAGGGACATACCCATGCACAAATGCACTGTGAGTGGAATGCAAGACAGATCCAAATTCCCAGAGGAAATGTTCCAACTTTGAAACTAATGAAACATGGATGTTGCATGGAACAAAATTAACATTGTCTCTCTCACACACAGGTCAACGTCGAGGTTCACACCCCAACACTGGGGGGGAAGACTCACAGGACCCGGCTCTGCGGGAGGCCGATCCCACCGGCAGCGACGACTCTCACCACTCTATGGACGACCCCGACCAACCTGACCCCTCTGGTGTCCAACGACCTGCAGCACCTGCGTCAGGTACAACGGGGCCAACCACCACCCCCACTCCTGCCACATCCCAGGAGACACCCAGGATCCCTGCCCCACCACCACAAAGCAGCCAGTCTGTCCAGGAGGGACAAGGTTCTCCGGGCACCCAGGAGGAGGCAGGCAACACCGCAAATGCCATCCCTCAGGGGTCCCGGAGACCCGATGTGCCCACAACGGCAGGCCAGGCGCAAGTGGGCAGGGGTGGTGGGAGTGGAGGACGGCGGAGGCGCCAGCCTGACCAGTTGGCTGGGGAACCGGTATATTCCCATGTCCGAAACATCCTGGACACATACCGGCAGGACACCACGGGCATGGCCCAGGTTGTGTCCGTCCTCGAGGGGATCAAGACCCAGCAGGCCCAGCAACATGCGGAGCTACATGCCTGTCTACTGCAACACCAACGGAGGATGGAGGACAGACAGGCTGAGCTCGTGACGGTGTTCACGGGAATTCACAGTACACTCCGTCGGATGGCCGACAACATGGGCAACCCTCCCTGTGCCAGAAGGCGTAGAACATCACCACCCACAGGGAGGGATCAGGAGGAGGAGGAGGAAACATCCGATGGAGCATCCCAAACATCGTCACGGCCTGCTTCTGAGGATCCCCGCAGGAGGGCGGGTCATCCACGGAAAAGACCGTGAGGGTCGGCGCTACAGCACCATCTCCCAGGACACCTGGCCTGGCACCTGGCCCATTGGAGCAACAGCAGCACAGCATCAAAAGACATTCTCTGCCACATGGCCTTGCTGGTCACTGTCTGACCAATGTTGACAAAGACTGTGGCATGGACTCTGAGGATTTCAAATGGCAAGGACACCAACTCCCCTAGTGAACTTTGGATTCCACACACCTGGAAAGCCCCTCATGTCAACCCCCCCCCCCCCCCCACTAAAATAAAAAGTCACACCATGAAGAGAAGATGCCTGCTGGTTGCATTATTACCTTACATGTGTCTTGTAAAGTCTAAACATGCCTGAGTTCTCTTTTGACTTCAACCATCCACACCCTGGGGCCTGAGTCTGGCACAGGACACCCATGGGTCACAGTGTATTAGGCAAGACAGACATGGAGCACCATACACACCCGTGATGGGCCCAACCAGCTGAGGGGGTGGCCGCACAACCGTGCCAACAGACATATTGAGTACAGCAACAGTCATGCGCAGAGGTCAGGGATCATGTCGAGTGTCCTGGGGGGCACCCAGGTATGTGTAGACAGGTGGCAGAACCATGTCCTGCAAGCTTGAGTCCGGTGGATGCAGAGAATGGTGGCCTGGCCAACGTTGGATGCATGGGGATGGCACATGTCACAATACCCACACAGTCATGGACATCATGCACAATACACAGTCTAATCCCACACAAACAGCTTGCATCTTGCTACTCGACACATAGACACATAGCCACTATCACGGAAAACCATGCCAGACATGCCGGATGCACCGTGGCAACACACCAGCATTGACTGAGAAGAGGCACCTTGGAGGCATAGGGACACCTTTATTAGTCATGTATTCGGGATTGCAGAGGCAACTCGAAGTACACATGAACAGTTCATGTGGAGTAACATGTGGGTCCAACACTGGCACCCCCCTTCTGCAGCACAAATGCGTGATAGCCATGGAACTGGCACACAAGTGTCGGCTAACAGCTAAACACCCCCAGCTGCTTACGGAGAGCCTGCCATACACCATTGATCCGCTGATGTGGAAGTCCCACAGCATGTCAAGCCAATGCAAACCGTATGTGTCCGAGGGCAGTGTTACACACATTGATGCCATCATCACATTCCACAATCCCATCACTGATGACTGTCAACAAGTCTGACCATCTATTCAGGTGTACCCAGCTGCATGTAATGTGTACCATGGTGATGCAACATGTCTGCAGAGGAACCAAACATCGACAGGGGCAGTGTGCATACATCGTGAACAACTGCCACACCCAATACACCCCTGATGCATCCCTTACCCTAAGGAGACTTCCAAACGTGTCCGTGCCTGTCACGCTGAGTCAGCACACGATGACGTGTCCATGAGGAATAGCAGTGCCACAACAATGCCACCAGCAGACGGCATGCGCAAGTACCTGGGGAAGAGAGACACACAAGAAGTCAGCCACAAAAAGCACAGCCACTTGCATGTGCATGTACTCGACACATGTATGGATGACAACATGCTAGGTCACAATTATGACTGGGGAAATACAACCATCACTGGCACCATCACTCCAGTGACACACCCACACACACCTCTGACTCACGTGCCATACATGCAGGTGGAGACACACATCGCAACACATGCCACACGGGGATCAATGTGTGCACACTCAGACACTGGTACTCACCACTAAGCAAAGAAGTCGCGTATGAGCCGAGTCCGGATGTCCTCTTGCGGCTCCACATCCTCCACATCACTAGCCCCATTGCCAAGCCCTTCGTCCTGCACGGGTGGATGGTCCTGGTCATCTTGATCCAGGATGAGTGGCACAGCTTTCTCAACTGCCATGTTGTGCAGCATGCAGCAGACCATGAAGATTTTGCAGACCTTCGCCGGGGCATAAGGGAGGGCGCCGCCGGTCTTGTGGAGGCATCTGAATCGGCTCTTCAGGAGGCCAAACGTCCTCTCTATCACTCGCCTTGTCCGGCCATGGGCGTTGTTGTAGCGGAGCTGGGCCGGCGTGATGGGGTTGCGGAGAGGTGTGATCAGCCATGGCATGTTGGGATAGCCAGCGTCCCCTACATGGAAAGCACATGGACATAAGCAGGACAGGAGAAGCGGTCGTGCTGGAAGTCTACGCAAAATACAGGACAGACAGAGTGTACCCACCAACAACACATGCTCGTTCGTTGCGCAGCTGCGTCATCATTTCAGGCACCCTGCTACGCCTCATGATGTAGGCATTGTGTGCTGATCCTGGAAAACGAGCACAGACATGTGAAATCACCATGTTGGACAGACACACCACAAGGGCATTGATGGAGTGGTAGTGATTGCGATTCCGGTACGCTACCTCCTGTGCCTCTGGTGGTACCAAAGCCACATGTGTCCCATCTATGGACCCAATGACATGGGGCATCCCTCCCAGGGCATAGAATCCACGCTTGACCCCAGTCAACATTTCAGGGGTAGGAAAATGGATGAAGTCATCCAGGTGAATCAACATGGCCTCTAAGAAATCATGCAGCACACGGCAGAACATGCTCTGGGACATGCCACCAACATGAGCTATGGTATTTTGAAAGGTACCCGTGGCTAGAAAATGTAGGGCTGCCATTACCTTCAGCTTGGGTGTCAGTGCTGTAGGATACCTGTGCAGCGGTTGCAGGTGTGGTGCCAGTCTCGCCGTCAAATCCAGAATCAACCGTTGGGGGAAGCGGTAGCACCGGATACAGTCATTCTCCCGCATGGCAGCCAAGTCCGGAATTGGTCGGGGAAGAGGCGGCGCTCTGCAGTAATTTTGAAGTGACAAGGAAGAGTGAGTGCACCACAACAACAATTTATTTGTACTGAGCACATGTTAATCTGTCTATACACATATGCTACATACGGAGTCAGGTATGTGCCACATGCCCTGGACACGTATGGCTGCCAGGTGACACTCCTACCAAGACCCAGCTACACACGGAGATTGTGAACCTCCACATGCCATGGCATGGGATTAACTGTGTCCCAGTGCAAGTGAACAGCCAGACGCAAGACAGGAGTGACATACATCCACACATCAGCAGAAGTAGGATGTCGATTGCAGAGACTGGTAGCGGAACACTAGAGCCACAGGTCACATGACATTACACTAGGACAGCCCACACACCTTGCCATGAAGGTGTACATGTCATGACTCACCACACATTCATAGAGAGGATGCAGACATATCCTTGTTACGCTACTCCGTGTCCCATGCATACATACGCACCTCACATCCGATACCACATGTGGCATGGTGTGCGGAACAGTGTGCAATGTCAATCTACACACAGACACATGTTGGTTGCTGCAACAGCTGCAGCTTTTGAGGGAGCTCCAACATCAACCTAATGGGAACCCCCCACACATACATGACATAGTCACATTGTGCACCGTTGGTAGTGACATGTCAGGTGTGGTAACCCCTGTACCGGGCCTCAGGGGACACTTCCGTGTGTTGGTGTCCGTGCCATGCCAGTGACGCTCATCCCAAGTGTGCAGTACGACATGCACACATGTCAAAGGAGTCAAGGGCATGCCTGGCACACATTGCACCGTCACACATTACATGTGTACACATCTCATCATACCTCTGGTGCCTTCTCGACTCAGGAGTCATGTGCCACATCACAGCCTTTCACACCTGTGCCCCACACATGTAGTACTGCCCAGACAATGCCTTGATGTCCATCCATGGACAAGTATGTCAGCCCTATTCCTTCCTGTGTGCTGCCTGTCACCACTGTGATGTGTGAAAACCACCGTACTGCTGCTAAGAGGGCCTGTGTACGTTCCCATATCACTATGGGAGTGCTGCCGTATGTGTACCCATAGTGATGGTGAGCGTACAGGCATGTGTACGGTCAGTAAGTACGCATACGCAAGAACACCCATAGTGGTACGGCCCGTACACGCGTGCGTATGTTCACTATCACTATGGGTGTCCTCGCGTATGCGTACTCGCAGTGGTACGGCCCGTACACACGCCTGTACGTTCACTATCACCATGGGTGTCCTCGCGTATGCGTACTCGTAGTGATAGTGAGCGTACAGGCGTGTGTACGGTCCGTCTCACTATGGGTGTTCTCGCGTATGCGTACTCATAGTGATAGTGAGCGTACAGGCGTGTGTACGGGCCGTACCACTACGAGTACGCATACGCGAGGACACCCATGGTGATAGTGAACGTACAGGCGTGTGTACGGGCCGTACCACTGCGAGTACGCATACGCGAGGACACCCATAGTGATAGTGAACGTACGCACGCGTGTACGGGCCGTACCACTATGGGTGTTCTTGCGTATGCGTACTCATAGTGGTACGGCCCGTACACACGCCTGTACGGGCCGTTGCTATGCATTTGGGGTGCCCTAGGGCCCCGGAACGCACCGTACCTGTGTGTGAAGCTCAAATTTACATAGGGGACACATGAGGGACAAGTATTAAGGCCTACATGCATGCTGGTTGTCATGGAGACCAAGTTTTAAGTTTGAATTTGTTCTGGAAGGTGCACAGCAGAAGTCAGTTGGAATGATTCTACTTTGTTGCAATGTGTTTGTGGGGTTGACATCATGCTGAAGAAAAAAACACAATAAGAACCCACTGACTGTGCTAGGTTTGAAGGGATTGGAGGAAACATAGGATGCAAATGTGAGTGACCAATCACTCTGTACTCCTGTGCATGAAACAGGACAGCAAGGCAGATATAAGGCAGCCAGGTCCCATGAGGGATCACTTGCCTGCACATATTTCGATTCTACTACACTGCTGCTGCTCCTGATTCCCTGGAACCATGTCAAGGTCTGTGGAGAGGTCACAGCCATTCACCCTGGAGGAGAACCTGGCATTGCTGGATGTGATCCTCCCACAGTACCCCCTGCTGTATGGGCGACCAGGGTTTCAGGTGAGTGCAGAGGCTACTAGCACAGACTGTGTCCCTTTTTTGTGACTGTGACTTCTGCCATTGTGTCCAGGTGTGACACACATGCTATGTACTGTAGGGGGGGGTCCCAGGGGGGGGAATGCCTGATGTCTCCCAGCCAGTGCCCAGAGTCAGGAGGGGTGGGTGCAGAGTCCTCCCAGCAGTGCCCAGAGTCAGGAGGGGTGGGTGCAGAGTCCTCCCAGCAGTGCCCAGAGACAGGAGGGGTGGGTGCAGAGTCCTCCCAGCAGTGCTCAGAGACAGGAGGGGTGGGTGCAGAGTCCTCCCAGCAGTGCCCAGACGCAGGAGGGGTGGGTGCAGAGTCCTCCCAGCAGTGCCCAGAGACAGGAGGGGTGGGTGCAGAGTCCTCCCAGCAGTGCCCAGACGCAGGAAGGGTGGGTGCAGAGTCCTCCCAGCAGTGCCCAGATGCAGGAGGGGTGGGTGTGATGCACAGTGTTAGCCTTGATAATTGATTGTGTCTTTGCCCTCATTCCACCTGTGTACTTTCACTGGCACGTACTGCTTTTGCCCTTCCCCAGAGGAGTATGTCCCTATGGCAAAGGTGCAATGCGTTGGCTGCATGACATGCCTTGTTGTAACCAGCTAATTTGTTCTCATATGTGTCTCTGTGACATGTTGCAGGTGTATTGATGTAGTGTCACTTGTTCATCCTCACAGGTAGGCGCCTCTGCCAAGGAGCAGATCTGGCTGACCGCCGTCAGTGCCGTGAGGAGTGCGGATGGTCGCAAGCGGCGCCTGTCCCAGGTGAGGAAACGCTGGCAGGATATCCGGTGCTGGACGCGGAGGATCGCACGGGTCCTGCTGGGGGACTCACCTGAGAGCCATAAGAACCGCGGGCGCCGCCGTCTCTCCCACATCCACAAGCGTGTGCTGGCGGTGGTATTTCCAGACTTGGACAGGCGCTTACAGGAGATGCAGCAGCAGGAAGGGGGTAGGTACATGTGTGTTTGTTGTGTTTCACCAGCATTTGTAAGTGCACTGTTCCATGGATACACTGCCAGGGTTTAATGGTGCTGTGCAGATCCTGTTACCCACAGTATTGCAGTGCTCTCCTGCCTCCCTTCCCCTCCTTGCAATGTGTTCCCTGGTCTGTGTGAAGTCACTCCGTCACAAGGTTATGTAGCCTGGCACCTTCTCCACGTGTACAATGCCTGCAGCAGCATGTGTGGGGGTGGTGTGTAACAGGTTTTGGGACCTTGCCTGTGCCCTGTCCAGTTCTGGTCTTGTGGGTTCCTTGTCAGTTGGCACTAATGCTGAGTCCAGACATGGGAGTTAGTCTCTCAAGTGTGAGGCCTTACAGCACGCATGTCCTATGTGGTGGCCTGTGACATGATGTGCATGAGTGTGCGGTACGCATAGTGCGGGGATGTTAGCGTGTGTTGCAGTCATTCCCATTCAGGAGCATGGAGGTGTGTGGCCACTACTGTCCCCAGGGGCATATTTTCCTAGGTATCATGTGTGTAATCCGAATATGTCAACAATCTCTGTGTCTACAGCATAGGTTGTGCTCTGTGCCATTGTCCCCTGGCCAAATGTATATTGACGTGAAATGTAGTACAAGTGTCCACTGTACAGCCTGACCTGATTTTCCTTGTTCATACTCACGGTGGACATTGCCTGTGTGTCTTGTTACAATCATCTGATGATGCCCATTTGTACATGATTATTTGGACAGGCGCACCTTGGGTATTTTGTGTGCAATCTTGAATTGTTGCATCCCATGTGTATTTCACCCAGACTAAGGGATGTAAGTGCTTCCTGTGTCTCCAAATCATTGTCTCATGTAGGGGGTGGGTGGTGCGGGCATGGCCTTCATGTCACAATCTGATATCTCCTTGCTAGGACTGGCCAGTGTGTGATGTATGTCTGGACATGCACTCAAGGTGCAGTGAGCCAGTCATGGTGGGCATGTTTTCAGTATAACCTATGCTGCATGTGCCTCTTGTTCCTGGATATGGTCCCTGCTCATCCCTATGTCCTGCCACGTTGTGTGGTGCAGATGCAGTGCTGGACTGTCCCCGGGGCCTTGCTCCTCAGTCAAAATTCCATTCCATCTCATTTGCTATTGTGCCATGCTCTCCATAGTTTTTCAGTGGCATGGTGGGTCAAACAACTGTGTCTTGCATGCCCTACATATGTACCTTGTTTTGTAGATGTAACTCTTCTTTTGTTTCAGGCTATGCACTGTAACCTATGTAGGTTGGACTCATGTGACATATGTATACAGGTGTATGATTAATTTCTGTCTCTTCACCCTGCCCACAGCATCGTCGGGGGACACGGAAGGAGACATGGGCACAGACGGAGCAGAGGGACCAAGCACCAGCGCCAGCGGTGACATCGGGGCTGGCACATCAAGTGGGACTGAGGCGGAGGAGAGTGAAGCCGGGGACCTGTCGACTGGCACAACAGAGTATGAAGCTGACGGGTCCGAGGATGATCTCTCCGAGTGGGCGGAGGCTGCACCACCATCTGACAGCGGCACAACATCGCACCCCGCCCCCTCCATTGCCATCAGCCGCCTCCCACTTGCTCGTGTCCCTTCCCAACGTGCCCGGTCACCACATGTCTCCTTCCTGCCAGGCACCGCACCCCCTGCCCCTGTCTCCACTGCTGCTGCCAATGCCGAGTCTGTGGACATCCAGCGGCAGTTGCAGATTGGTCAGGCTGCGATCCTTAATGTCCTCCATGGCCACAGCCAGGTCCTCAACAACATGGAGGCATACTTGGAGGGCATTTATTCATCGCAGGCTGACCAACGCAGCTTGCTGAGGTCGATAGACTCGACACTGACTGCAGCAGTGGGTCTCCTGCAGCGCTACGTCCCACCCCCTACCCCTGCCCCATCCACACTTCCCACTCCCATGCCTGTCCCACGTACACCCAGACGTCAGCATGCACCCACCACAACACACACAGGCACCACACCAGCAGGGAAGGTCCACCGCACACCTCCTGACACGCACACACAGGGTGAAGTAGGCACACCCACTGGGTCGGGGGGCAAATGTGTGACACGCAGCCAGAGTGGGAGTCCGCATTCCACCAAATCCACTCCCTCCAAATCCCCTCCCCTCAGCTCTCCTGGCCACATCTCCCCCAAAGACTCCTTCATGGCCGCTCTGTCCCTGAGCCCCACAGTGACACCACCACGCAAGCGGTCAAGGAAGTCCCCGGTCAGGGTGGTTGATTCCCCCCCCCGTCCACACCCTCCCCCAGTGGCGCTGCGACTTATCCCTCTGACCCCTCCCCCTCCTTGGGGCCTGTGGTTCCTTCGGGTGCAGGGGATTCCCTGGAGGACCTTGCTAAGGTGTGCAGCGAGATCCTGGCCTCCGCCTTTGGCCCTGCCCCACCCCCTGTGGTGGAGTCCTCCATCCCTGCACCCACGACGCCTACCCTTCACCCTCCTGTCCCTGCGGTGCCTGGTTCTTCCCCCCCACATGAGGCCCTCACCCCTGTGGAAGACGACGGAATGTAACTGTGCAGGCAAGCTACGGGGACACGCATCCCACTGTGTCCCCCATCCAGCTGTGACTTCTGGACTGCCCTATGGGCTTTGTAAATATTGAACTCCCTACAAACAAGATTTTTTGGTTCATGCTGAATAAAGCAATTTATTTTTTTCCCCTTGGAACACTACTGCTTTGCTGGTATTGCTGTTGGTGGGGCTGCTACATGGTTTTGGGTGGTGTTCATGTGTTGGGTGTGTGGAAAATGTAGTAGTGTGCTGGTCATAGGAGGGACCCTGGGATCTGTGTGGCATCACACGGTGTTAGCTAGGTTTCTCTGTTCATGTAAGCAGTTGCTGCATGGTGAAATTGTCCAAAGGTGTATTCCTTCCTCTGTGTACCCTGACATCTTCCCTGCAGGGTGTTCCCAATATTTAGCGCTGAGCTGTGTGTACATTGGCTGGGTGTGTGACGGACTCCTTCAACTTTGCACATGCATGCTGAGCGATGTCTCCACCTGCATCATTCGTGGCATCCTTGGTAGTCATTGTACTTGTGTATGTGGACTATTGACATGACTTCATGTGGACATGTTTTCTTTTCTGCGCTATGCATGCGTATACTCCCAGCCTCGCACACATGTGTTACATGTACTGCAGGGTCTTTGTGCACCTGACAGAAATTTGTGGCCATGGTATCTGTGGCTACTCCACCTTTTGCGTTCCATGGGCACTGCTGGGAGTGATAGGCACCCACCCCTCCTGCGTCTGGGCACTGCTGGGAGTGATAGGCACCCACCCCTCCTGTGTCTGGGCACTGCTGGGAGGACTCTGCACACACCCCTCCTGTGTCTGGGCACTGCTGGGAGGACTCTGCACCCACCCCTCCTGTGTCTGGGCACTGCTGGGAGGACTCTGCACACACCCCTCCTGTGTCTGGGCACTGCTGGGAGTGA
Source organism: Triturus cristatus (assembly GCF_964204655.1). Classification (NCBI taxonomy): domain Eukaryota; kingdom Metazoa; phylum Chordata; class Amphibia; order Caudata; family Salamandridae; genus Triturus; species Triturus cristatus. The sequence continues at coordinate 215,854,394 of NC_140587.1, read as the reverse complement.
TAGGCACCCACCCCTCCTGCGTCTGGGCACTGCTGGGAGTGATAGGCACCCACCCCTCCTGTGTCTGGGCACTGCTGGGAGGACTCTGCACACACCCCTCCTGTCTCTGGGCACTGCTGGGAGGACTCTGCACCCACCCCTCCTGCGTCTGGGCACTGCTGGGAGGACTCTGCACCCACCCCTCCTGTCTCTGGGCACTGCTGGGAGGACTCTGCATCCACCCCTCCTGCGTCTGGGCACTGCTGGGAGGACTCTGCACACACCCCTCCTGTGTCTGGGCACTGCTGGGAGTGATAGGCACCCACCCCTCCTGTGTCTGGGCACTGCTGGGAGTGATAGGCACCCACCCCTCCTGCGTCTGGGCACTGCTGGGAGTGATAGGCACCCACCCCTCCTGTGTCTGGGCACTGCTGGGAGGACTCTGCACACACCCCTCCTGTGTCTGGGCACTGCTGGGAGGACTCTGCACACACCCCTCCTGTGTCTGGGCACTGCTGGGAGGACTCTGCACACACCCCTCCTGTGTCTGGGCACTGCTGGGAGGACTCTGCACCCACCCCTCCTGTGTCTGGGCACTGCTGGGAGTGATAGGCACCCACCCCTCCTGCGTCTGGGCACTGCTGGGAGTGATAGGCACCCACCCCTCCTGTGTCTGGGCACTGCTGGGAGGACTCTGCACACACCCCTCCTGTGTCTGGGCACTGCTGGGAGGACTCTGCACCCACCCCTCCTGTGTCTGGGCACTGTTGGGAGGACTCTGCACACACCCCTCCTGTGTCTGGGCACTGCTGGGAGGACTCTGCACACACCCCTCCTGTGTCTGGGCACTGCTGGGAGGACTCTGCACACACCCCTCCTGTGTCTGGGCACTGCTGGGAGTGATAGGCACACACCCCTCCTATTTAACAATATGTACGCTTAGAACATACACGTGTGTGGGTTCGCTCCATGGGGGTACGGTTCGTACTTACACTGTTGGGGTGGGAGTAGGCTCCATACGTACGCGGGTGGGGTACGGGTCGTACTTACACTGTTGGGGTGGGAGTACGCTCCATACGTACGCGGGTGGGGTACGGGTCGTACTTACACTGTTGGGGTGGGGGGTACGCTCCATGCATACGTGGGTGAGGGTACGGGTCGTACTTACACTGTTGGGGTGGGGGGTACGCTCCATGCATACGCGGGTGAGGCTACGGGTCGTACTTACACTGTTGGGGTGGGGGGTACGCTCCATACGTACGCGGCTGGGGGTACGAGTCGTACTTACACTGTTGGGGTGGGGGGTACGCTCCATGCATACGCGGGTGAGGGTACGGGTCGTACTTACACTGTTGGGGTGGGGGGTACGCTCCATACGTACGCGGCTGGGGGTACGGGTCGTACTTACACTGTTGGGGTGGGGGGTACGCTCCATACGTACGCGGGTGAGGGTACGGGTCGTACTTACACTGTTGGGGTGGGGGTACGGTCCGTACATACACGGTTGGGGTGGGGGTACGCTCCATACGTATGCGGGTGAGGGTACGGGTCATACTTACACTGTTGGGGTGGGGGGTACGCTCCATACGTACGCGGCTGGGGGTACGGGTCGTACTTACACTGTTGGGGTGGGGGGTACGCTCCATGCATACAAGGGTGAGGGTACGGGTCATACTTACACTGTTGGGGTGGGGGGTACGCTCCATGCATACGCGGGTGGGGGTACGGGTCGTACTTACACTGTTGCGGTGGGGGTACGCTCCATACGTACGGGGGTGAGGGTACAGGTCGTACTTACACTGTTGGGGTGGGGGGTACGCTCCATGCATAGGCGGGTGAGGGTACGGGTCGTACTTACACTGTTGGGGTGGGGGGTACGCTCCATGCATACGCGGGTGAGGGTACGGGTCGTACTTACACTGTTGGGGTGGGGGGTACGCTCCATACGTACGCGGCTGGGGGTACGGGTCGTACTTACACTGTTGGGGTGGGGGGTACGCTCCATGTATACGCGGGTGAGGGTACGGGTCGTACTTACACTGTTGGGGTGGGGGGTACGCTCCATACGTACGCGGGTGGGGGTACGGGTCGTACTTACACTGTTGGGGTGGGGGGTACGCTCCATGCATACGCGGGTGAGGGTACGGGTTTGTACTTACACTGTTGGGGTGGGGGGTACGCTCCATACGTACGCGGCTGGGGGTACGGGTCGTACTTACACTGTTGGGGTGGGGGGTACGCTCCATACGTACGCGGGTGAGGGTACGGGTCGTACTTACACTGTTGGGGTGGGGGTACGGTCCGTACATACACGGTTGGGGTGGGGGTACGCTCCATACGTATGCGGGTGAGGGTACGGGTCATACTTACACTGTTGGGGTGGGGGGTACGCTCCATACGTACGCGGCTGGGGGTACGGGTCGTACTTACACTGTTGGGGTGGGGGGTACGCTCCATGCATACAAGGGTGAGGGTACGGGTCATACTTACACTGTTGGGGTGGGGGGTACGCTCCATGCATACGCGGGTGGGGGTACGGGTCGTACTTACACTGTTGCGGTGGGGGTACGCTCCATACGTACGGGGGTGAGGGTACAGGTCGTACTTACACTGTTGGGGTGGGGGGTACGCTCCATGCATAGGCGGGTGAGGGTACGGGTCGTACTTACACTGTTGGGGTGGGGGGTACGCTCCATGCATACGCGGGTGAGGGTACGGGTCGTACTTACACTGTTGGGGTGGGGGGTACGCTCCATACGTACGCGGCTGGGGGTACGGGTCGTACTTACACTGTTGGGGTGGGGGGTACGCTCCATGTATACGCGGGTGAGGGTACGGGTCGTACTTACACTGTTGGGGTGGGGGGTACGCTCCATACGTACGCGGGTGGGGGTACGGGTCGTACTTACACTGTTGGGGTTGGGGGTACACTCCATGCATACGGGGGTGGGGGTACGGTCCGTACATATCCGTCCCCACGCTATGTGATGCTTGTGCGGGCCGTACCCAGGCCTTTGCCACGTGGGTACAGCCGTCCCGCCATTGTTGGGGTGACGTAGGTGTGGGCGTGGTACGACTCGTACCCACGCTCTTAAGGCGTGGGTACAGGACGTACCTGTATAGTTGTGTTGCCAGTTCGCGTCGTCAGGCACTTCCGTTGTGGCGGACGCTGGCTTTGCTGGACACGCCCCCACCCCCTCGTAGTGACCAGGGCATGGGGGTCAGGTATGTCCAGGGCATGTGTGCTGTGTGACTTTGGTGGTGGCCTGCCCCTGGTCCTGCCCCCCCTTCCTTTCCTCCCCTCCCTTAGTTGTTCTGACCTTCTGCGGCGTCTGCGTCGGAACCTGTAGAGGAGGTCGACTGCTATGAGGGCCGGGATGACACGTAGGTTCGTGTCCATGTCTGTCCGTCGCGTACAGGTCCTCCTTGTTCGCGTCGTCCTGATTTCCCGGCAGTTTTTGGCAGCCGGAAAATATTGTCCGTGCGGGATGACGTCGGTGCGAATCGTAATTCCTGGTTCGTGAATGGCAGGCTGCGTGCGTCCCGACGTCACGTCGGCGCTTTCCCGGATCGCATTTGTATGTTTATTTTCGTCGGTCGGGGTTTTGTACGATTCGTACGGAAATTGAGTTTCCGTGCGAATCGTAATTCCATGTTTGTATATTGTTACGACCGGGTACGCGTCGGACGGAGAATATGCTCCGTCCGATGGTTCGTACCCGGTTTTTGCAGGATCGTGATCGGCACCTAAGTCTCTTCAAAAGGCCCTTAAAGAGTGGAAGGGGGTGGATTCGAATAAAAAGGCCTCGTGCACAGGAGAGGGGGCTGCTGGCTCGAATGGAAATTTAGATGATAATGATTTGCTTTGGATTAATGCTTATATTTTATTTGGATTTGTCTTTCTATTTCCGTTAGATATCCACATAAACCTAGATGGTCAGTTTGTTAATTCCATCATTTGGTTTGCAGTTTAAGTCTATCATGCTTCCTCTAGACCAAGTGGTTGGGACCAATCAGCGATTTGCACAGACAGGGCGTATTTAAACTCCCTCCTCATTTGGCCTATTCTATTATTAGTCTTGAATAGGCGCCCCCCCCCGGGCTGTTAAATCACTCCTTACTAGATGGCGGGGTCATGTTTGTTATTTGATTCAATGTCTGGCAACAATCACCTCCGCAGGTTACCCCCAGGATGGTCTAATGACTTTCTTGTTTTGTGTTTAATCTCTTGTTCCATAGCGAATGTTCAAGATTGTTATGGGAGGGTGGGAGACAGTTCGCATATGCTTAGATGGGGAAGGCATTGCGTGGGTGGGGTCTTTGTTTTGTATTCACAGCCTGTGTACACACTAATGATGTGATAATATCAGCAGAGAACTTTTACATATAATGGTTTGCAGATGACAGAATGTGTAAGCAGCAAAAGATGCTATGAGGCACACCGCGTAGCCAACCGGGTAAAGTCCGGTTTATTACTTGGAATGTCAGGGGATTGAACGACTTCAGAAAGCTACGCAAAATACTGGTCTATCTTAAACATCATGAGGTAGATGTTGCCTTACTGCAGGAGACACACTTAGCCCCCAACAACAGCATGCCCAATAAAAGGAGGCTTCAAGGCTCATTCCAAGCGGCAGGGTTCTCCTCTCATGCCAGGGGGGTATTGACTTGGATTAACCCTAGATCGGGGATTTCTCTAGTCAAGCTAAAGACAGATCCCAATGGTAGATACGCCATTTCTAGTTGTCATGGGAATGGACTGGACATCCAGGTTGTTAATATTTATGGGCCGAATAACGATGATGCTCTATTTTATAGGTCCCTACTGGCTCAGTCTTCAGACTATCCTACGTTACCTCAATTATGGGGTGGTGACCTGAACTGTGTACTGAACCCCCTGTTGGATAGATCCAGGGGCCCTGCACGACACCTCTCAGTGGTGACCAAAGCTATTTCTGACATTGCAGTACAGTTGGGCTTGGTTGATGTATGGAGGGCTAGGCAATCAAAAGCTGGTGGGTTCACGCATTACTCTGCCCCTCACGATATACACACTAGAATCAACTACATGCTGTTGGCTAGAACGCTTCTCCCCGTGTCCGCGAGTGCATGGTACTGCCTCGCACTTTCTCAGATCACTCTCCAATCATCCTAGAGGTTGAAGTCCCTCCGCGCATTGCTGCCTCGTTCACATGGAGGTTCCCCCGCATTCACTACTTGACTTGGTGTTTAAGGCTGAGCTAGCCACGGCTATCACTGACTTTTTTTACATTAATATAGGCTCTGTTGAGCACTTCACCACAATTTGAGAGGCATTCAAAGTGTACATTAGGGGTGTTGCTATCAGTAAGCATGCGGGTGTCCTCCGTTCTATTACGGGTAGACTCTCAACCTTGGGAAAAAAACTGGGTGAACTGGAGTTGGAGGCTCTCAGGTGTAGTGATCCTCAGGTAGCTGACGGCTTTAAGAAAACATTGGAAGAGTATAGCGAGGAGGCTGATAATGAAGTTAAACATATGGGGAAGTATGCAGTTACTAAATCTTATGGCGAGGGAGACAGACCAGGGCGCGGTGTTGGTGCGCTAGCTCAACACCATAGGGAGACAAAGGGGGTTTCAGAGCTGATTGAGGACGATGGCAATATACACAGTGACCCTTCTGAAATTGCAAATAAATTCAGCAAGTATTATGAAGATCTGAATAGCTCACATATCGCAGTAAATTAATTGGCTGTGTTAGATTACCTAGAACATGTGAAGGTACCATGGCTATCTAACTCGCATAGGAATTACCTGATGAGGCCGCTGGACTCTACAGAGATCCAGATCGCCCTGAATTCAATGCGAGATGGCAGCACTCTGGGCATAGACGGACTCACTGTTCCTTTCAACAAGGCCTACAATGATCTGTTGGTTCCCCACCTCAGTAGGTTGTTTGATGAAATAGGTGACATGGGTATAATGTCACAAACAATGAGGGAAGCGCTCATAGTCACACTGCTAAATCCAGGTAAATCTCCCCAGGTTTGCTCATCCTACAGACCGCTTTCATTCCTCAATGTGGATATGAACATTTTCGCCAAAACTTTAGCTAACAGGCTCGCTCCTCTCCTCCGGACCCTCGTAGGTCCCGAACAAGCAGGATTCGTGCTTGGATGCACACTAACTCAAAATCTAAGAACAGTGTTTGGGGCTATACAACTTGTCAAGGCCGTTGCCGTCTTTCTGGATGCAGAGAAGGCGTTTGACTCAGTTGAGTGGTCTTTCATGATGGCAGTGTTACGTAGAATGGGTTTGGGAGAGAGTTTCCTTAGATTGGACTCTGTTCTATATAACCAGCCGATAGCCAGCGTAAGATCTGAAAATCATGTTACATCTCCGTTTTCAATATCTCGCGGTACCAGACAGGGCTGCCCCCGTTATTATACGCTATTGTGGCGGAGCCCTTGGTGCGTTCCCTTAGGGAGTATCATCGGCATTGGGGAATTCGCTTACCAAATTACAACCTGATAATGTCGGCCTACGATGATGATATGCTGCTGTACACACGGGACCCAGCTATCAACCTTCCCCCTCTGATCCGAGAGGTGATAAGATTTGGCGGCGTCTCGGGGTTAAAAATAAATTGGAATAAATCTATTATTTTCCCACGGACTATCTCCCTCCTACCCTTCTCGGCTAGGGTGCTCGAACGTCATGTCACCAGTTCCTTGAGCACTTTTGTGGAGGAATATGGAGTTCTGGCCCCTCGCCAGGCCGGCTTTCGCCCCGCACACTCTACAGAGTCTGTTGTACTATCGGTCCTTGACAACCTCAGGGAGGGAATGGATACCCATCAGGCCCAGGCTCTGGTCCTCCTCGATCTCTCAGCCGCCTTTGACACGGTTGATCACACCATCTTGCTCTCCCGTGTCAGGGCGGCGGGAATCGGGGGCACCACCCTGGTGTGGCTGTCATCCTTCCTGAGAGACCGCACCCAGGCTGTCCGCCTGGGTGAATTCTCCGCGGACTTCCGGAAAGTTCAGTGCGGGGTCCCTCAAGGTTCCTCCCTCTCACCTCTTTTGTTTAATCTTTACATTGCTCCTCTTATTTTTTCGTTGCAACAAATGGAGGTCAGCGTATACAACTACGCGGATGACCTCCAACTTGTATTCAACCTCTCCCCTTCCCCTGATTCTATCTTAAATTTTCAGTCTGTCATGACCTTCATTCGGGACTGGATGAACTACAATCACCTGAAACTTAACCCTGACAAGACCGAGTTGGTTTTAACTGGTGGTTCCTCCAGTCCCTGGTCCTCTCTTTTCTGGCCCCCTTCCCTTGGCCCTTACCCGGAACCTTCTACCTCAGTAAAAACCCTAGGCATCAAATTAAACTCTCAGCTCACTCTTCACTCCCAGGTTAGTTCCGTGGTGTCCTCTTCCTTTTTGTCATTACGCACCATCCGGAAGGTTTCTTGCTTCTTCTCATTTGATGCCTTAAAGCTGATCGTCTTGGCGATGGTCATTTCCCGCATGGACTATGGCAACGCCCTATATGCAGGTATTCCTGCATATAGTTTAAAGCGCCTGCAGATGGTCCAGAACCAGGCGGCATGGTTGGTTTTCAATCTCCCAAAATCTCACCATGTCACATCCCTTCTTAAATCTCTACACTGGCTCCCGGTCCGCGAACGGGTCCAATTCAAGCTTGCTTCTATCACCTTTCAAGCACGACTGGGCACGGCCCCGGCCTTTATCTCATCTGAGATCACTCCTTATGTCCCAACCAGGGAACTTCGCTCATCTACGCAATCTCTACTTTCAGTCCCCCGCTTTCATAGGAAAAAGTGGGGAGGATCTAAGTTTGCAACTTTGGCCCCTGCCTTGTGGAATGCCCTGCGCTTAGAACTAAGATCTTCTACTCCCTACCTCCAATTTCGAAAAAAACTCAAAGCCCATCTATTCGCTAAAATTTTTAACTAAGCTTTCTTTTTTCCCCCCCTCTACCTTCTGCTGTCCTCTACTCTTGGGATTTCCAATTTGTTGCAGCGCCATGAAACCGCTGGTGAAAGTGCGCTTTATAAATATTTTTAAACTCAAACTCAAACGGACTCCTACTATGGTTCCTTTTGACTTAGAATTCCCATTACAGTGGACCACGGACTTCATGAGATACTTGGGTATACAGGTGCACACTGACTCGGAGATAGTACTGCGCAATAACTACGGAAAAGGGATAACTGAACTAGAGGAAGATATTGAGAAATGGATTGGGTTGCCATTTTCCCTTGTGGGTCATATCTCGCTGATGAAAATGATTGTATTGCATAGATTATTATTTTTCTTTAACAACATTCCTATGGTAATCACGAAATACATCTTCAAAAGGTTGAAGGCCTTGATGGTCCGACGTGGGTGGGGAAATATCCCCGGGTCAAGATGAACACACTTACACTCCCATATTCTATGGGTGGGCTGGGTGCCCCGGATCTCAAACTATACTATAGAGCAGCGCAGAGCTCACATGCCTACTCCTGGTGCCATGGCCCACACACTCTTCCCCACCTCGCTCCACATCAAGAGAATAGCAGTCGACCCCTCCCCGCTCCTTAGGCAACTCACTCAACCTCCCAATAGACACTACGGAGTTCTGGACTCTTTTAATTCGACCGTTCATGCGTGGGATGAGTTATTAAAAAAACAAGCACGTACTCTACTATACTCCCCGCTGCACCCATTGGGCTGGTGTCAATGGTTCCCGATGAATGTGGAGGTTGTGGTGGACGTTCGGATCCATAATATGGGGGAATTTTTTTTCTGGGGGCAGAGTCCGCACTTGGGATGAGGCTGTGGCTGGGGGACAATGTGCTAATATTCTAACACAATTTCACTATTTCAGGGCACAAAATACCATGAAGGCATTGCTGGGTGACGAGTATCTGGAGCCCCCCGCTCTCCCTTCTTTCGCCTACCTCCTTTGTGATAAATCTCCGTAAAAGTTGGTGTCTAATATATACAATATGTCCAAGGAGTTCAGTCGCATACTACACAAGGAATTTATTTATGAACCAAACTGCGAAAAGATATTAACTATACTCATGCAGAGGAGTTGAGAAGAATGCTTGGCATAAGTTAATGACTGTATACCATTCTTCATCTGGAAGAATCTGTAACAAAGGATTCAGTACCAGTGATCATAATGAGATGACAGAATGTTTTATCTTTGTAAGGTGCTCCACTATTCTCTATTTACCACTCGTTTTTTAAATGCCCATCACCGGAGAGCTGCAAGGACTACCAAGCGACTGTCATAGAATAACTTGTTCCATTATTTATTCTTTGAAAAGCTTTATTCCTTCTTCTACCTCTTTTGAAAGCCTGTACTACATAATCCTAAGGGTTTTGCATTGGGTTTGACCTGAATTTTGACTTGTTGGACACTTTTTATGAATCTTATCTTTTTACTTGTAAAATCCAATACCTCTACTTTGACAGTATGTCTCAAATCCAGAATCAGGTCTTCCTTTGTAAGAACTAAGAACAACTGAACGTTTGAATCTTGTGACTTGAGTTGAAACATTAAGGGGCATATTTAGCCCCCGCTACTTACCACACACATGTCCCCAAGCCCACACCACCGACTCCTGACAACACCCGAACACCTGTAATGGAAAGAGAGAAAGGATGAAAACAGGAAAACACAGCGACCAACAACACTGATAAAGGACTACTATGTTTTCAGACAGAGAGATTGAGCTTCCAGTAGCAAGGACAAATCCTGTGCGACAATAGAAAGTGAAAAGGATTCAACAGCAGGACGGAGGAAGAGCAAGGAGGAAACTGGAAAGAAGGAAAACAGAGCAGACGAGGAACAACCCAGAAAGAAGCCATCCAGTGAGACTGATGAGTCGGGAGACGCTGCCAGCCTGGACGAGACCCCTGACTCCTGGAGTGAAGAATGGTGGACGCCGCTGGAAGACACTAGGGAGCCGCTGCAACTCAGGAGAGTTGTGGCAAAGCGGACTCCGGGTGGCACCATACTGACCAAAGAATCATGTAGAAGGAAAGAAGACCAAGACAGACTGATCATTGAGTTGTTCATTAGCTACCCTCTTTATCAAAACCTTGTTAAATTAGAGTATCCTAAATAAATGTCAACATTCCGAAGCCTATGTAGCCTCTGCATTCATATTTCCGCCCATTCCTCCCACATTTGGTGTCAGAAGTGGGATCTGGCGATACGGAGGCTTTGGTCAACAGAATGGCGGAGAGTCAAGAAAAGCTAGAGAAGGTCATGGAAAAATTCCTGACTGTAGCTGCAGAAGATAGAGAGATCCTCCATAAAGCCCAAACAGGCCAAATCCAGTCACAGGAAACAGCTATTGGAAAACTTGCTGATATTCAGGGACAGCAAAGGGGCCATACGGCCTTACCCTTTGTAGTATTGCAGAAGTATATTGGAGGAGAGGATCCAGATTTCTTTTTCAATAACTATGAGCACATGGCTTATGCCGCTGCATGGCTCATGGATAGGTGGGGACAGTACTTAGGGCCTTTATTATCCGCAACCTCCAGGCTGCCTACCAGGCCGCTAACCCCAGGGAGCCACTCCATATGGAGACATTAAGAGGAGTATCCTTGAACGATTGGGGTGGACGAGGAGATCTACTGGGTCAGACTGTGACAAATCAAAGAAAGACCACAGGAAACACCTCAAGCCCTATATTATTGCATCAAAGATATGATGAATCGTTGGCTCAAACCCCTCACCACCTCAAAAGAAGACATTCTTGAGAAAATATATTTGGAATAGTATCTCACATCCCTTCACCCTCCCTACACAGAAGTGGGTCGCTTAGCATGCTCAAATGACCCTAGAAAAAGCAGTGGAAATAGCAAATGCTTTCAGTCGGGCTCAGGAGCTGCAGAGAGGACAGGAGGACATAAATTGGAGACATCCAGGTGGGGGTAATAAAAGACCTTTTACATAGACCTACTCTGAAAACTGAGACTGTGACTGATACTGGGGCCTATACCAAGACCTACCCCTCCAGGTTCCCAATGTTTCAGTGTGGCGGTTTTGGCCACATTGCCCATGTCTTTCCACAGAAGGAAGAACCCATGGATATAAGAATGGTTAGAACTCTGTACTGCACTCCCTCTGATGCTAAATCTCCCTATCACTGTCACCTGTCTCTGAATGGTGAACCTGTCACCACCCTCGTAGATATGTGGTGTCTTTGGAGTGTGATGCGTCCTCAGGTCCTCTCAGGGGGTATGACCCACACCACCGGCTCCGTAAGCATCCAATGTGCCCACAGAGACAACAATAGGTATCCTATGACAAAGGTTCAAATCCAACACCAAACTGACCCTGTGGTTCCCCTGGGGGTAGGACGTATGCAAAAGCCACAAGAACCATTGACAGTGATTGTGGGAAATGATTATCCCAATCTAGAAACCCTGGTTGAGGAAACCTGGAAGGAGGGAGATGCGTGGTGGGGAATCGTACCCTTTTCCCATGCAGAAGACCATGAGTGGCCCTCTTAAAAAATCCGAAAGAGCAGAAGACAAAAACGGGAAGAAAAGAAAGCACCCCGAAATGCACTGCCTGTTTATATTGATGATTCTTTCTGGGAGACAGAGCGGAACTTCCACGTTGCCCAGCGAGAAGACCTCACTTTTGGTGAGGCTTGGAATAATGCGTCTGAGCAAGAAAACACCGACCACATAGGTTCCCAGTTTTTCCTAAAAGAAGGGTTGTTGTATAGGAAGGGAGGAAAAGCCCAGCCCCGCAACAAAGGACCCCATTTGTATCTAGGCTCATGCGACAGGCATGCCAACAGTAGGGGATCAAACAAATCCATACAGAATCAATTACCCAGAAATTGATGGGCTTGTTGAACGATATAACGCAAGGTTGAAGAGTACTCTAAAAAAATTGCAAGAACTCAAAACAAGGAAATGGGAATACATGTTACCTCTTGCCAGTGCTTAATTTGAGCTGGTGGTTTCCAAAGGGAGATTTGCAGCGTAGTGGTCTCCGAGTGGCGCCATCCTGTAAAAGTAAAGTAGACCAAGATAGACTGATCATAGAGTTGTCCATCAGCTACCCTCTTTATCAAAGCCTTTATTCTTATTGCAATATCCTAAATAAACATCAACATTCAGAAGCCTATCCAGCCTTTGCATTTATATATCCACCCAGCCCTCCCACAGTCACTTTTTGTAATGTTCCAGTGGCGCACAGGGCTTAGCCATATCTACAAGGCCATATAAAGCCACCCTGCATGGCTTTTCATGGACTTGTAGATATGGCATGAGGCAACCCAGCGCACATTGCTGCCTTGCCTTACTCAGCAAGGAAGAGGTGTTCCATGGGTGTTGCTAGGGGTGTTCCCACTCAACACTCATGGAATTTGACACAGTCCCAGATTTACAACATCTCGTAAACCTGGGGCAGCGCCAAAACCTTGCGCATCCCTAGAGCAGGCATAACATGGAGAATATTTACATTTCTCCTTGTTTTGTCCTCTTTCCACATGTGCTGCATCCTCCAGCACACATATAACAAGGAAAACGCCTCTTTTGATTATTTTTGTGCAGGAAGGTGTTCCTTCAGTCACAAAAACAATTGTGCCAACATCTCAGACTCCCTTGCACCATGGTACAAGGGAGCCATCATTAGCACACATCTCCTAATTGTGCACTTGAGCTTGCTGAAAGGACAGGAATGCACACTAGCTTGTAAATACGGTCCATTCCTGCGCTTTTAAATTGGCATAGGGCAGTGCCGCAAGAAGACTTGTGGAAGTGCCCTGCGTCAATTTCTTGGGAATAAGCCCTGTTGAGTTTCTATTGCAACACCATCTGAAAAGTGCAATCAATCACACATTTCGTCTTGCAGAGCAAGTATCTGCCACATAAATTAACAGGACTTGAATCGCACAAATGAACTGATGATTGTTCTCCATTGATCCTATTTTAACTTGGACTTCTACTGTAACAATTTATTTATTTCTAATTTCTACAACTTTGACTTCTGTTCCCGAGAGGGGCAGGTTTGATACATCCACTGAATGAACTGTAGAATGGGTAGAACCAGAATCAATTAAGAATGATACATTCCCTTCACCATCTACATATGGACAACTTTGGTCTATCTCTAGGACTGCGCCAAGCATACAAACTTCCTCCTCTCTCAGGCACTGCCATTGTGAATTAGTCTCTGATGAAAACTGAGGGAAATAATAATTTTGAACCAATGGATTCTGCTGCTATCGTGCATCATAAGGCATCATATTTCTCATATTTTTGGGTATCACTGAAGCTAATGGCATATTTGTATGGAATTGCCCTTGATTTTGCACATTCTGCACAGACGTCTGTTGGGCTGGGGAAACCTGTGTCTGCATCTGATTTGCATTTCGATGCATCTGGGGAACAAAATAATTCTGAATATGATCTGGATTCTGCCTACCTCGCACTTCCAATGCCTGATTATGCCACAGAAATGACAAGCAGTGCTATTCTTAAGCAAATTAATATTTTCATTCGCTCCATAATTATTTACAATCACTCTACCATGACCCTACATCTGCACCACCTAATTTCCCATTCTAACACCTTTCATGAGATGTGCTCCATTCATTCCAAAATTGTCAGACGGCTCAAATTCTAAGTCAAGAACCCATCGTCTGATTACTGCAGCTTTTCTGCACCTGCTTTGTCTGGGCAATCATCAACTTTTCCTTCATCTTTTTCTGCTTTGCATCAAAACAGTCACTGCAAAACTTGGCATATTTCAACATTTCATTGATTCCCTTAATCTGTTAAATATGTGAACTAAGCTCAGAATGCAAACCCAAAATAAAAACCGATACAAATCCGCTAACACCTTTTTTCTCTGTCTCTTCAACGCGGATCACTGACAGAATTCCTATCTACAAACAGGTAAGTACAAAAATATCGAATCCAAAATATCGTTGTAAATAATATAGTTTGTTAAAATATCAAATTTTTTAAATGTCTTAAATGTAATGTAAAATAATGAAATAATTAAGTAAAACATACTTAAAAATACTTAACCTTAAAATTAATAAATAATTCATGTAAATAAAAAAAATAAGCATGCACTTTTATTTTGTAATACATTTATATGTTAACTTAATAATATTAAAAAATATTCAATATCTTTAGTGTTGGATAGCGGGAGGGGAACATTTACTATTCCCACTCCAGTGAGTGCAACAGTAGGGAAAGCGCTGGATAGCGGGAGGGTAAAAATTACTATTCGCACTCCAGTGAGTGCAACAGTAGGGAAAGTGTTGGATAGCGTAGGGGTAAAAATTACTATTCCCACTCCAAGAGTGCCACAGTAGGGAAAGTGTTGGATAGCGTAGGGGTAAAAATTACTATTTCCACTCCAGTGAGTGCAACAGTAGGGAAAGTATTGGATAGCGTAGGGGTAAAAATTACTATTCCCACTCCAGTGAGTGCAACAATAGGGAAAGTGTTGGATAGCGTAGGGGTAAAAATTACTATTCCCACTCCAGTGAGTGCAACAGTAGGGAAAGTAATGATTTAATAATTAAATAAAAATAAATTATCAATATTAATAGAAAATTAATTAAAATTAATTACCAATTACAAAATATTTAATAATTAATTAATTATAAATACCAATAAATATTATGTATTGAAAATTAATTGCCTATTAATAATCAACAACAAATTAATGTTCAATACCAAAAATTAATAAGTAATAGAAAAATACCAATTAATAATTAGTTGACAGTAAATTAATTATCAATACACAAAAATAATTTCAATAATTACTTAATTGCAATTAAATTACTTCCCACCCTATTCCCCTATAAACCCACAACCCGCTCCAAATAATAAATTAATACAATTAATATAATTATCAATTAATCAATTAATAAAAAGTAATTACCAATTAATACCAAATTAATTACCAATTAATAATTAACAATAAATTAATTATCAATAGCAATAAATAAAAATAAATAGCTAATTAATTACAATTAAATTACTTCCCACCCTATTCCCCTTTAAACCCACAACCGGCTGCAGAACTAAAACGCAAAATTAAATTAAAAATAATTAATAATTACTAAAAATTAATATTTAATTTCCTATAATTAAATTACTTCCCACCCTTTTCCCCTATAAACCCAAATTAAATAACATAAAATTAATTACTTAAAAAAAATTCAAACATGCATTACAAAAATAATACATACTTTTTTAACACATATACTAACACTTAAAACACTATAAGAAAATTCGATATTTTTAACAACTATATTATGACTCTCGATATTACTAACTTCAATATTATGAAAATCGATATTTCTTACCTGAATTTCGATATTCAACACCACTATATTTTTGCAATTAGGTATTCTGTCTATTCTATATTAAAAACTCGATATTCTGTCCAGTCAATATTTTTTTCGATATTGTGACTAGTTACATTTCAACACCACTGTAGTTACTATAAACCTGCATTAGCCTCTCACAATAAGCATGGGCAGACTCCTTCAACTCTTGTGTAGCTCTCATGATCTTCACCCAGTTCACTTCTTATTCTGGCACCTTCTTTTTCAAATGATCTATCAATCCTCTATATTTGTCAGCAACCACCTCAGCAGGAGCATTATTAGGTGCAACTCTAGCTGGTTCCTCAGTCGTCCAAGCAATAACAACTTTACATTCAGTCCATAGATCGCTAGGAACAACAAATTCAAATAACGTATTAAAATCAACCCTGAGGATTTTTCGGGATCGTCACCAATCTCCTTATACCACTTGTCAGATTCCTCACTCAATTTTGGAAAACTTGTCATGAAGGCATAAAGATCACCTCTATTCCAAGGCACATATGTCCCTCCATGCACTTCTCTCAAAGGAAATTCTGACACTGTCTCTGGTTCTGCATTACTGACAATTCCCTTTACCTTCTTTCCATTTCTGTGCCCTCCTTTTGAGCAGTAACTTTCTTTTTCCACTTTTCTTTGTATTTCTTTAACTAAATTCTGCATGTGAGCTTGCAAGATTGATGAACCCAATTCTTTTATTTCCGCTTCACTCAAATCCATTTTATAATTTCTTTGTACAATCCTCATTCTACTAATATCAACCTTGTATTCATCAGCTAACGGATCCAGAGCCCAGCAGAAGCGTGGAGCGGTGTTCCGAAAAAGGAGAGCCTTTGCTGATAGACGAGCCGGGGAAAGCAGCTCCAGAGGTCTGGAGTGAAGAGTCGTGGTTGCCCCGGGAGGAATGAAGACGCCGCTGCAACTCCGGAGAGGTGCAGCTTCCGCGGTACGTGGGCAGGCATAGGAGTGAGAAAAGGGCCATTAGGGTTCTATCATACAGGGTTTTCCCAGGTGAATAAAAGAGTGGGGGAGTAGAGGACACCCAAGAACGTATTGGTTATTCTCCTTAGTGTTGGCTGTATCTCTCCTTCTTGACCTGTTTTGGCCCGCAGTTTTTTTTTGTGTTAACTTTATTAATTTCTTTTCACTGGCGAAATAGTCTGTGCTGCAAACAGACTACATACGTAGAACGGGCATGTAGCAGAAATATACCGCCAGGAGTGCTAAGTAAAACAGAGAGAAAGGGATCGGCAGAGCTATGTTTGTTTTTCTTTCTTACCTGTGCACATCTCCCCACCTACCCTAACCTTCTCCAATAGTAAAGAGAGGAAACAGAGAGTAGCCGACCAGTCCCGAGACACCCTCCTAAGTGGCACTCCCCTGGTGTGGTATTGGGTACTATCTTGCACAGAAGAGCAAAGTATAGTATCACTCACCGTCATCTCCTTGCCTTCTTCCCCGAGATCCTGGGACACCACCGAAGAGAGGTAGCAAGAGAAGAACCTAAAGAAAGAAAAGACAAGCAACTGTGAAGAAAGAAGACCTAAACACCCTTTTGACCTGTTATGTTCATTTGAATCTGACATTTTGTTTAATAAACCGCCAAGACTCAGAAGCACATTAAGCCTCCTAGTTACAGTTTAATCTCCCTCTCTTCAGGAGGCTCAGCAATAACAGTAGCAGACGTAATTAGAAATTGGAGTTGAGACAGCAGTAGTGTCTCTACTAGTGCTGAGAAAAACTATCATGATTTCTCAGGTGGGGGACTCACTATTGTACTTGTACCCCCTACTGCAGGTGTTGTCAATCCCTGTGCCTGTACACTCATGCCATCTCCCACTGTACCCATATCAGGTACTGTGGAGACCTGTTACTGTCTCTGTATACCATCAGTATATGGAGGACTCCTTGAATTGAAAAGGTAATCAAAAATGATCCTCCTCATCTGCATCCTGTTCTTGGCTACGCTTCTTTCTGTCACCCTCATCAGTTTTCTTTTTGTCTGTTTCATTAACTATTGCAGGGATATCTCCCACTCCCTTCACCATATCCTCTCTCCAGCATCACGCCTGATTATCCATTTTTTTGCCAGCCACTAACTAAAATAACCCTTAACCTGCTTGTTCATTCTTTTCCTCTCTTTTTCTGTAACCATCTGATTCCATGTAATCAAGGCCTCAAACTGTGTCACTCTAGGTAGTGGCATCTTCTCATTAATCGTCTGTCTCGGGAATCTAACTTTCTAATGTTATCAGATACCTTCTAAAGGAAACAGCAAATCCTTGTCACCGGAATTGTATTCATGCCATTCACGAATCCAGGTAGACGTATAAAGCCCAAGACCTGTCAAAATGTCATATGCAGGCGAGCCCTCTGGAGGAATCTTCTATCCCACCACAGCAGGTACACTAGGAGTTTTAGGCTTTTTCAACACAGCACTCATTATTCTTTCTCAAACTAAACCACCTAAACACACACAACAATCAAGCAAACAACAAATTCCAGCACTGCTATACGAAAGGTCAACCAATCACAGCGCGACTTTGACACCAACCAATCTCAATGTGACTCTGTGGTGATGTTTCACCAATCCCAGCGCAGCTTCTCAAGTCAGTCAGCCAATCTCAGTGCTACTTTTTCAGTGAATGCAAAAACATTGCAGAGCTTTGAAAGAGAAAAGACTGCACAACTAATAACAAGTAAACTCTCATCTGCTCAACCTAGGCAGGAGAACATTAGTAGGTTAGACAAAAAAGAAATCTCACAATCCATAGAAATAAGAGCAGTACCTCCACAGTACTTGAAAAACACAATTGACACTAAAGCAGACTCCCATCCAGTGGCAATCCACTTCTAGCTAGTCTAGTTCATCCCATGCACTGAAGAATAAATTACATACACATCAAGTTAGACATGCAAACTCAGAAAAGGAAACTCTTTAGACAAAATCCTTGTCTGTGTGAATACGGTGCCTCACAAAACACACTACCTTTTTGCTGACAAGTTCAACAATAATATTTCAAGATCTTGGATTTCGAAAAATCCAATTACCAAGCCAACCAATAATAAACCAAGAGTTCTCAAAATAAATCATAAATAAGACAAATACATCGAAATCACGGGGTGATCAATTCACGAGTTGAACTTAGAATCAACATTACACAACTAAGAACCTCACATTTAGCATAACAATCCATCACTTAATACAAACCGCAATTTCAACCATTCAATCCACAATACGGCAATAGCATACCAGAAAACTCCCATTCTCACGAATCATTTTGCCCTATTTATACTTACAATCCTGCTTGCACAGGAACAGCACCGCACGTTAGGAGCTCAGCATACAATGTATTAGGAAAATTCACAGTGGTAAACCACCAAAATAAAACTAGGGACAGGGCAAGAGGAATCTCTAAAGCAGATAGGAGGTGCTCTTATCTCACAACAATCCTCTGCTACCAAAACTTTGTAGGCGCAGGGAACCCCTAAATTCTAACACTTCAAAAGATACCTCAATAACATGTTATGGGTTGGTGATTGCGTCAAACCTCAGTTTTATGAGGCAATGTGTACTGAGAAAAGGAACCTCAGAGGATCAGAGAATACATTCAATTAAGTAAGGACAGACTCAATAAGTGGATTCTGAGGCATAATTAGACATTTTAAAAAGGTTTATTACAAAAATTCAAAAAGGTACAATACAGAAATTGCAAAGAGCAGATGCATGAGGCACTGCCATGAAGGCACTCAGTATTAGGGAAATACACAATAGCCAGAAAAATGTTAATTCTCAAATGAGAGCAAAATCAATAAGAAATGGGACAGCATCCCTAGTAGCATTGGAAACTCATCACTAAAGTTCTGTCTCCCCTAAAATCGAGTTTATAGACAGGATCTTCTCATAGAACATAACTAAAACTGCAAAGTCCTAGCGGTGTGAGCAAAAGGGAACAACAAGAACAACGTCTATGGAAACAAACTGTCAGGAAAACGCGTTGGTTAGCGCCTACCTAACCGATAGTACTACAGTTCCCAGAAGTCAGGAGGAGGAGGAGGAGCAAGCGTATCTACAAATGGGACTGGTTGTTTCCAGAAGCTAGGAAAAGGCTTGGATAATCACTCAAGTAGATAAGGTATCTAGAGTGCACTAGTGAGATCACATGAGAGTAGTGTTGCATGTATATGTATTCATGTTACTTGTTCTTTGTCTTATAGGTTCTCCTCCCTGCTGTTCCCAGCCTATCCTTTACCTCACTTGATCACCCTAATACTCCATAACATTCAGTTGGAGTTGGGGATGTCAAGGGGTGGACCCCTTATTGCATCATCTGGACCCTGAGGAGTACACGATCCTTGCATAAACAAACATTACTTTGCTTTACCGTGTGCTGCAGAAATAATAAACAGTGTACATGCCTGGTGAGACATCCATTTTGAGCAAGATGGCGTTGAGGCCTAACTGAGGCCTAGTTAGCATTAGCCACAAAAAGGCACTTTAACATGTCATAATGAATTTGTTTTAAAGGCAATAACATCAAATATGTGTACACATGTAAAATCAAGTGTAGATCTGCATTTTGCACAATGTTAACAATTTGGGGACAAGTGGCAAAGCTAAAGGAATGCTAGCCATGGGCTCATGTTATACATACACTGAGTCATCAGTGTGTAGGTGTGCACGTTGCAGGAAATTCATTGGCTGATGAAGCCACAAAAGTGATGGTTCGCACCGCTGCGGTTGCTGCGATAACTAGTTCAAGTACGAGAATACAGAGACATCATGGTGGCTGTCAATGCTGCGTGCAATGACACACACTTACCAAAAGATTTTCCACTCAAGTACTCCTAAAACTTATATGCACATAATATACCATTTGCTTAGATTCCAGCAGGGGGGGATAGAGTAATGCCAAACAGTGATCACAGACTAGGACTAATACTGGCTGCACATGAGGGTTTGACTTCGGCACATGCGGGGTGGCTGCTATAATTTCTCTATTGCAGCAAGGCTATTGGAGGCCGGGTCTTTACAAACAGACCAAGGACTTTGTCCTGAGATGTGACATCTGTCAACCAATTAAAGGTTCCACAATAGCGCACCCACCCCAGACACCTTTTTTGATTTCAAACAAGCCTCTGGCTTGTGTATACTTGGACCACTATGGCCCCCTATCATCGAATGGGGCTTACAGGTACATCATTATGGCAGTAGATTCCTGCTCTCGATTCCTGTGGGTATGGCCACAGCAATCGGATGACACCCGAACAGTTATAAAGGATCTGCGAGTCTTTCTCTGGACATACGCAGTTGACACATTACATTCTGACCAGGGTCCAGTGTTTTGCTCTAGGGCTTACAAAAAAGACATGGAAGGCTTTAGTGTGACCCTGTGTTTCTCATCTCCATACCATCCCTAGGGAAACGCAGTCATGGAGAGGAAAAACCGGGACTTAAAGCAGTCTTTAACAGCAACAGTATTAGGCTCTGGTCGCAGTTGGTTCCATCGCCTATATGGAGTCCAGAGGGCTTTGAATGACATGCTAAGAAAGTCCCTGGGTGGTCATACTCATTATGAGATCCTGTTTGGAGTTAAGATGTGGGTCCCAGACCTCGATAGTGTCAGCACAGTGGTGGCGGAAACACCATTTTACATCAATGAACGCTTGACTTTTTTTTACAGGAATTGAATGATTTCCGGGACGAGCAAAGCAATGTCCAAGTAAAACGCACTGCTACTGGAGAGGTGAAGGTTGTTCCATCAAGAACTGGCTGGATCCCAA
This sequence comes from Triturus cristatus, assembly GCF_964204655.1. Classification (NCBI taxonomy): domain Eukaryota; kingdom Metazoa; phylum Chordata; class Amphibia; order Caudata; family Salamandridae; genus Triturus; species Triturus cristatus. Next base: position 215,833,247 of record NC_140587.1, on the reverse strand, counting down.
AGATCGGGGATCTGTTCAGGGAAAAGATTGAGGACAAAAAAAGAGTTTAGGCCATCTTACAGAGCGCCTGGGCCTGTCCTGGCTGTTGAAGGTACACTAACTGTACTTCTTCTGCCCCTTGCCAGACGCAGAGACAAAAGGTTTGTCTCTATTGATCTGATCAAACCACACAAGATGGCCGATTCTCAACAGTAGGCCATGTGGAATCCTCAGTAGCTACCAATATCCTCTCACTGGCGTTCAGGAAGCTCAGATGGAAGCTTTGATTACAAATGAAGAATGCTCTCTTCAACATGGGACAAAAACAAACAACAATGAAGTATGTCTTCTACCTGTTTAAAAAAAAACGACTACTGTGCAGTCTACAAGTACAGAAAAACAGATTTGAATTCGTAATCCAGAAATGAACAAGATCTACATCAATGGACCATAGATTGAGTCTTCTTCTAATTCGAACCAGCCTGCAGAGCTGCCCAAGATAGACCAGACGGTCTCTGAGTACTTCATCAACTTTGATGATTTCTCTTCCGACGCATTGCAGGTTCCACCGCCCGCACCCCTCCTGCCATTCGAACTAAAGGTACATGTCTTCTATCGTTGTCTAAAAAGAACATACCTTGTTTCCCCATGGTTATAACTTTAGATTACAATTGCATTGCTTTTCCTATTACTTTGGATTGGTTTTGTGACTGTGTTCTTCCTGCTCTTAAATGGACACATTGTCCCAGAACGCTCTGCAGTACACACTGTAAACTTGGTTCAGAAGCCACACGCATCATCACACCTTGAACAACGAGACTTGTACCTGGTGAACATTGCAGCTGTTCCAGTTCCGGATGAGACTGTATGGGACACGGTATTGTTTGATGTGTATGGTCCCATTGAACTGTTACAAATTCATAATTTGTTTCAAATTTCATTGAATGACATTATCACCCCTAGCACCATCTCTGACAATTTGGATATTAATACTGTATATGAAATGTTTGAAGATCTAGAACATTCAACTGTGTTTTCTTCTGAGGAGTTATATGATGGTACAGCTAATTTTGAAGAGATGTTCTGTTATCAGCATTACGGTCATCATTTTGTTTTCTTTTTTTCCCCAAGAAGATCACAAAGCATATTATACATAGGCAGCCAAATTCATAACACTTGAGACAATTTAGATAAGGGAAAGAACATACGAAAAACAAGAAAGAATAAGAGTAGAAAAGTTACTAATAGTATATAAATTTGCCCCAAACCAGATAGTACCAATCCCAAGAGGACCTGATCAGACCCACTGAAGCCTTGTCCAGGTTTTCTCAAATTTCTTAACTGAACGAGGGCCACGAGCTTTAGCAACTGCTTGTTCACATTCAAATATTTGACTAATAATGTCCACCACTCACTGACATTTGGTGGACAGTGATCAATCCAAGCCCGGTCAATGCATAATCGGGCAATAACAATTGCTATTAATGAGCCAAGATATCCGTCCAATCCCCCTCTATATCATCATTTTCTACACAAGGCTAGTACACCTCATGAAGTTTTTAACTTTATTCAATGGGAACATTGCCCTACACCACCAAGGGGTGGTTCAAATGAGTTTGTACAAATGTTTGATTATTTTTCTGGTTATGACATATCTGACCCAGCCTCATTTTGTTGTAGGCTTGCACCATCAGCTGCAAAGAAAAATATGTTAACTGACCCTAAGCTGATATATTCTGCTTCCTTTCTTTCCCAACTCCGTGTCCAACGTTTTGACTTTTGGATGGATATAGATGTAAAATCTATTTGGGGTACTAAAGACTGGCAGGTTCACGGAACTGAGGCTTTATTCAAATCCTGTTGCATACCGCAACAGATGATTTTGCTGAACACACCTGTGCAACAGACAACGTGTCTTGGTCTTTCCAAGATAAAAGACTTGAAAACTCCATGGGTTCCCACTCTTACACGATTTGAAAGCTAGCAGCAAATAACACCATAGGATGAACACACTATTGATACTATGCTGTGTAAGAGTAGACATAACTCATCAGATCCCAATTGGAGGGGATGGTTAGTATTGCCACTAGACATTGACAAAAGTCAATACAGATTCCTAGGTAATATCGGGGGATTTACTGCCGACAAGCCTGACATGCATTATGTGCAAAATGAACATTTGGGGGTGGTAACAACTTAGTGTAGGGAAGATATGCCTTGATTGGCTAAAAGCCTTGACCCTGTTCCGGGTAAAACAGCATTGGTCCCTTTTATCTGATGACCTGGAATTACAAGAATTTCTATTAGGTCCTCGGAAATGCTTCCTATTTGTTGTTATAGCGAGATATGGAAAGATTGACAGGGCTAACGTAGAACAAACTCTGGCAGTAGTAGACAACGGTATGACTACCTTATCATCTAGAATTCATTCACTGGGTAATATTGTCTCAACCACAATTGATGTGCTTTAGCAAGACTTGTCTGCCTTACAACATGGACAGTCCCAGCCTAGGTCGATTATATTGTTGAGCTGGACACTGCAAACATTGCGTTTTGGCCACTTGCCAAGGCAATACATTGACATATAAGATCTGTACCATACTATCTTTCAGAACAACAAATTGCTATGGCACCCAAAAAGTGTGTGAAAAGTGAGGAGGCACCTCAAGGAAACACCCTCCAGGGAGCTACTGATAGGTTCTCGTCAGTGTGCTCCACTTACCATCATCGGCAGCATCCACACCCGCACACTGACGAGAACCTATCAGTAGCACCCTGGAGGGTGTTTCCGTGAGGTGCCTCCTCACTTTTCACACACTTTTTTGGTGGTTGGACGGGAGAAATTGTGGGAAGTGAGAAACATTCACAGTATAGTTCCGGAGAAAATAGACACAAAGATTTTAAGAGGGATAGGAACACCCTGACAGTACAGCAATGTGCAGCTAGTACTTGAAGTATTTTCACCAATAAGAGGTGTGGGGGATGTTCATGATGTTTTATCCCAAGAATATAGAGCAGGTTTTTGTGATAAAAAAGTTGTGAGTGGTGGGCAACCTGTGTCATTTCCCTCTGTAGCTCCTTTTTGTGCTCGAATAAGAGTTACCTGATGTTGAGCGATCAGGGTTGCTGTGGAATGAAGCCAGGGTTTGCCTATGTGGTGACCGTATCTTCCAGTGTAACATGTTGTATACAAGTCCTATTTCCGCCTACCCATATAGTTAGGGAAGATACATTGTGGCCTTTGTTTAATCTCACCAACATGCGCTTTGACGCCCGAGCAAACTGAAAGCCTTATTGTTTCAGGAAGATGTGGCCTTAATTTCTGCCAAGGAGATGTTTGATCTTCAGGTGGCACGTTCCTCTTCGGAAAAACAGGCGCTTCTCCGCACTAACTTTCCACACCATCTTGGGGAGCTGGTTCATCATATTTTTAATATGCCTATTACGGCTGGAATTGTAGGGTTTTTCAAGAGCATAGGTTCTGTGTTGGTCAGCATCTTCCAGCTGATATTCGGAGTTATTCTATCCTTCATCCATTCCATCCTTTGAAGCATCTTTGGAGCTCTTACGCTGGTTCTGATCCTAGTTGCAGGGATATTGCTTTTATTCTTTTTGCTCCGCAGTGTTATGTTATGTTATGTTAGTTGCATTTGTAGAGTGCACGGTTACCCTGGGGTGTCCTGGCGCTAGCACTGGTTGCTGGGGGAAAGAATGTATGCTACTGAGCAAAGAGCCAGGTCTTCAACCCTTTTCTGAAGGAGAGGAGATCCGGGGCGCTCCTGAGAAGGAAGGGAAGCTTGTTCCAAGCCATAGAAAATGGATGTCCCAGGTCCGAGATAACATGGAGTGGGCACTGCCTCATGTCCTAGTGTGCCGGGAACGAATGGTGCATTTCTTTGGCATACCTCTGCTTTAGGAACTGGATGAGTAATGGTTTCTGTCTTTCCGGCCTGTATGGCTTCATTGAGTACAGCCTGTATTCCACTGTCCCCTGTGCACTTACGAGTGTGCCCTGGACCAGTGCTTGGGATCGCAGTCGGTTGAATCTTGGAACATATGCGTACTGGTGGACGTGCTAAAGGCCCATCTGTACAGCTGTCTCCTGCGTATACCTCTGCCCCAGGCCACGTTTTATGAGCTACCCTCGGTAGCCTCCGCACCTAGTGGTTTGAATGTAAGCTCTTTTTCAATGAACATCAGGTGGCTGTATTTCCTCCCTCAGTGGCTACTGTGGGGGCTGGATGGGAACATACTTGCCCGATCGACTTCCTCCGAGGTTTGCCCCTGGAAACATCATCTGTGGACACAGGGAACAGTAATGTTTCTTCTACCACTCGGAACATGTAAACATCTGGATTTCCATGTGGTGGAAACTTTTTTATTTCACCTGTTTTTACTTCCAAATTCGTTTTAAAATTGCTTTAATTTTAAGTGCTTTGTATATTTGTATAAGTTTTTTTTTTTTTATGCTTTGGGCCTCCAAATGGCAGGAGTGCCTAATTTTATGCGAGTTTAAACGATTTTAATATATGCAATTTCAGCCTTTTCTTTTATATATGCTAGTACATTATTATTTTGCTTTTGATAGCTTCTTACACCGACATATGTACAAGGAGTGGGTGTCATGTAACCGAGTTAGGCCCGGTAGAAATTAGTGCCATTCTTACATATACATGATAATTTTCATAAAGTTGCCTTCTCTTTGTCACATTGATGATTGCCACACATTTTTGCATTTGTGACGCTTAGACTAGTTTCATAGAAACACCAACCTTGCTGACACGGAACACTTTGTGAGAATACTATCACAGTGTCTTGGCATTAGGTGCAAGGCCTCTCTTTTTTTTTTTAACACACTTTATTGTTGACCGCAATATGACATGTGCAGTAGCAGAGTAATTCGTTAGGTACAGTCTTTTTCTATTTACAACAATCCCCTTAGTCAAATTACATAACAAGTCTGTTCTCAGCATTCTATGTGGTATAAAAGGATAACCAGGATCCCATCTTGTAATGACAACGCTACTAATCGACGTGCAAAGACTCTCAAGTGTGTAAAACAAATGTGTTTATTATTACATCCATATGGTGACACAGCTATCTGTAGAAGACAAACAATGGATGCCTGATCATAAACTTGGCCCAAGCCAAGGATCCCATCTATATATACCCTTTTGTTATCTAGAATAATCAGAGGAGACACTTCTGCTGACTTCGAGGGATCCCTGCATGCTGAAGCTTTTGCCTAGCAGCTGAATGAAATGTCTGTGAGGCGTGTCCAGTTTGTGACCAAGACAGGGTCATATACTGTTATCCAATAGGTAAAGGGGTTAGATCATCCAGACTGGGGTTTTCTTGGCAGATCATACATTCACATCCTAGACACATAGGTTAGGTTTAGCATCGTAGGAGTATACTCAATTGTTATAATCTTTTATATGTATGCATATATAACCTGTCTCAACAAGATGGAACTCTGTTTTATTCACTGTGTTGACAATCATCAAAACTTTTATCTGCTTTTGTCTATTAATCATCACAGCTTATATTTTCTGTACAAGAATAACTATGGTTCAATTAATATTGAAAACGCCCCTTTGTGTATTCTTTGTATATTTCTCTAAGTAGAAGAAAGCACGAGTGACTGAGCGAAAGGTTTGAAGTCTGTCACCACGGTTCCTGAGGGCACAGGGTTGTCATGTTCAGTGGTTGCCAGAACTGCTTACTCCCTGTTCAGGTTTAGGGGGTCTAACGGTGCATGGAATTAGTCTGGCACCATCCTAGTTTTATGTTGTCCGCAAACGTGCAGTTCCCACTGATTAGTGGAAACTACATATCAGGACCGGTGGATACTCTGCCAGGAAGAAGGACTGATGTGCTGCTACAAGGACTGCCACTCCGCTGGACTGCTGCTCTGAAGGAACTGTTGCACTGCTGTGCTGACCTGCTGCCTGCTACCCTCTTGCCTAAGTAAGGACTGGGTCTGCATCACTTAAACCCAGAAACCAGAGTGACTCCTAGGGCTAGTTGGCTGGCTTCGCACTCTGAAGCCTCAGGGACATAACAGGCTTCCAACAACCTTGCATCTGCACCTGGACTTGGCCATCTGTGAGTCTTCCCTGCCAGGTGGCTCCACCCCAGTCCTGGACCCTTGGAAGTGGGACTAAGGTGCTCTGCCAGCCTCTGTGGATCCAGCAAAACCAACGCATCTCCTATGCTGTGTAGTGCAGACCCGAGTAGAACTGAATCATCGCCGCACTACGTGAATTGGAACCGCCGCAAAAACCCATGCATTGCATCGCAGTCCGACACTTCATCGAAACCGCTGCTGCGCTATGCAGCCTCGGCGTGGCCCTTGTATCCTCCTTCAATGGCAGCTTCAACGATGATGCCAGATTCCGTATCGCAACCCTGCAGCTCCTCGGAACTGATGCATCACCCTGACTGTGCAACGCATCCCCTTCCGGACTTTGCATCGCAAGTCCTTGTCGAAGGGATCCTAGATGATGATGCATCAGAACATTGCACCGCAACCTCACATCAACTTGCACTCTACGCATCACCTTGGAACTGATGCTGTGTGATACACCTTCAACGCAGATTCAAACAACGCTCTGCAAACCAGGACTTAAGGTACTCTGTTTAGCGGACTTAACTGGGTTTCTGTAGCTGGCCCATGCTCCAACGTGGTTGGCATGAACATATGCGACCAGATATCCACAGTTGGCGCTTTATCCCTTTTGGCGCTATTTTCTCTGAAAACTTTAAAATTCTGTATCTCCGGTTCTCCTAATTGGATTTTTTTGTTGTTTTAGTCTAGTTTTATTTTTTAAGTTAGGCTCTATTTTTCTAACCTGGTGTGGGATCTTTTTGTGTGGTGTTGTCGCTGTTTTACTGTTTGAAGTGTTCCACAAATACTTTATTCATTGCCTCTAAGTTAAGCGTGTCTGCTCTGTGCCAAGCTACCAGGGGGTTGAGCACAGGTTAATGTGGGGTTTGCTTGTGCCTTACCCTGATTAGGATTGTGGTTGCTGCTTGACCAGGGCCCACACCCCAGTAACCCAATTTCTAACATTGGTGATCAGCGGTGAGGATCAGGACTTGTGTTTATGCATTGTTGTACAGTGATTTGGTGTTCACTAGCGTCCCTATCTAAGACCAATTTGAATTTTCAATTCTCCATGATTGGCTTTTTTTGGTTGTTCCAAATTCTTCCCCTGACTTTTGAGAGTTAAGCCACACCTGCAAGAATTGATTTCGAGCTGGCCAACATGGATGCCTGCACTGTGCCCCAGCTCAAGGAGTTCTGCAAGTAGAGGGGACTTCCTGCAAAAAGCAACACCAAGAAGAGGGTGTTGCAAAAGGCACTGTGGACTGGGGCAGAAGCCCATCAGTCAGTGGTTGAAACCACAGAAGGGGATGATGTGATGGATGGACAAGGAGAGGGCATCCCTGAGATCCAGCTTGCAGTTTATGGTTTAAATCTTTTTATTAGTTTTGATGCACAGATGACCATTAATCGCCACCTACATCCTTTAGCCAGTGGGGATCGTGACTTGAAAGTCGTTCAACATAGATAACAAGAGGGAAGAGAGAAGAATTGAAGAAGGCAGATAGGAAGAAGAGAAGATAGCAGCTAGAGTAGGCAGTAGGGGAGTCCCTGATTTCCTGGAGGACACAGAGGGGGTTATGGCAGGGGTTGGTCACCTGTCTGGGTCTGAGTGGTAGAGAGGTGGAGTACTCGCAGGTATCTTGGGCATGTAAGTTCCACAAACTCGGAGGAGAGGAAGTCAATTGTGGTGCCCCATGTTCTGTCGAATCTAGAGAGAGTGCGAGACAAGCCAGCCGTAATCTTTTCCATGCCCACTACCTCCCATACCTGATAAAGACAATCTAGTCTGGTCGGGACCTCGTCCGTTCCCCACTTCGATAGTAACACCTGTTTGACGGCTCCCAGAGTTAAAGTAGTGTCTCTTCCTCTGCATGACTTAATAGGGTAGGTCAGGGGATTAGGCAATCCCAGGAGGATGTAACTGGGGAATCTGGGTATGTCGATGTGGTGTATAGAGTCTACCTCCTGAAGGATCATGTTCCAGAAGGGTTGTACCTTTGGGTATTGCCAGAGAATGTGAGTTAACGTGCCTGACCACAGTTATGCCAGCATAAATCACTCGCAGCCGGGTGTAGTACCAGTGGTGGGCAATCTTTAAAAACACCTCTTTCCCAGCCGTGCTACAGGCGGAAGCTCTGGCCCTATGGATGATGTTTTGCCATTCTTTGGGTGAGAATAACTGCTCGATCACTGCCTCCCATCTATGCTGCGCTGGGGTTTTACCACTGTGTTTAGGTGTATTGAGAAAAGAGTAGATATCAGAGAAGTGCGCGTGATGTACCATAGTTCAAATTTAGTGAGATGGTGGTTGGCGTGAGGCTGCATATGTGATCGAGTTACCCGGTGTCGGATCGCCAGGTACTGCCAGTAGGGGTCTCGGGGGAGTCCAAAACCAGATATCAGCTTGTCAAAGTCCATGATCACTCTCTCATCAAAAAAGTCACCTACTCTTTTACAGTCAGCCTCTTGCCAAGGCAAGTACCCAGTCCCTTCCAGCACTGGGGGGAAGTCGGGGCTGCCTATGATAGGGGTCAGCGGAGGGACAGGGGTCGAAAGGCCATTGGTTTCCTGCACTCTATCCAAGGGCCTCATAGTCGCCTTCAGTACTGGAGATAAATAAGCTCCTGCTGGTCTGTATCTTTTGGGTAGCCAGGGGACCTTCCAAATATGCATCCCGGCAACACCACGATCGATGAAGCACCAATGCTTCTCCGATTCCCGTTGGTACCATTTGACCATGTATCGCAGTTGCTCTGCTTCGAAGTACTTCACTAGATGCGGTACCCCGAGGCCTCCGTCCACCTGCGGAAAAAAGGTTTGATGTCGCGCCATATGGGCTCTTTTCCCATCCCAGATAAAGTTCCCTATTAGGTACTGTAGTTGCGCCAGCACATGGGGTGGGGGGCTCAGCGTCAATATCAGCGTCTGCATCACATAGAAGATGCGGGTCAGGGGGGTCATTTTAATGGATGCCAGCCCACCCAGCCAGGACATGGCGTGCTTCTTCCAACTGAGGAGCTTGTGCCGAGTTTCGTCCAATAAGGTGGAGTAGTTGGCCTTTGCCGTGCTTTCGGTCGAAGATTTGCAACCCCAAGTAGGGGCCACCACCTTGGGACCATGCAAATAGGAAATCCTGCCTCAGCTGATCCTGCAACTCGCGTGTGAGGGTAAGGCTAAGAGCCTGCGTTTTTTTTAGGTTGATCTTAAAGCCTGAGACACCACTAAATGTTGCAAATTCCTCCAGCAGAGAGGGAGAGACAAAGAGGCATATCATCAAGGGCTTTATCTCTGCTTTTCTGGCTTTGAAAGCCAGAAAAGCAGAGATAAAACCAACACCCTATCAGCAAGAGGGTGCTAACATGCGTATTCGCATGTTAGCACCCTTTTACACTACGCCTACATTTGTATCTCTAATGAGATGCAAAGTGGGCGTTCCTGACATACACTACATGTCAGGAGAGCAATAACGCGTCTTTGCGCTATCAGCAAGGATGCCCTTGCATTTTAGCAGACATTAGTTTTTGGAGAAAACTGCTGTTATCTCCAGAAACTAACGTCTGCTAAAATCCTGACTAAGCCACCCCTAACATTGGGGGTGGATTATGCTGATATGACCACAGGGTCGTATCAAAAAGGTTATCGCCCTTTTTGCAGGGAACATCGCTGGAAAACCAGCGATGTTCCCTGCAAAACGGCGATAACATCACTATCTCTGGAATTTTTATCGCCCTGGAGCAGCGCGTTGATGATGACGCGCTACCAGGGCAATAAAAAGCAGAGATAGCCAGTGATAAGGAAATTATCGCTAAGCACCGCCAGCGATAATTATCGCTAGCCGTTGCTGATATGGCCCAAAGTTGGCTGTGTGAGAAACAACATCAGCCATCCGCATAGAGGGATATTTTTTATGCTCCCTGTCTCCCATGCGGATCCCTATAACCGTCCGCAGATGATGTAGCCTCTCAGCAAATGGCTCCATATAGAGCGCGAAAAGCAAGGGGGACATAGGACAGCCCTGGTGAGTCCCCCTACCTATTCACACCGGCCTGGAGGTTATCCCATTCACTTTAATACGTGCTTCCGGTGCCCGATGTATGCTCTGCACCCATCTTTGAAAGCGGGCCCCAACCCCAAATCTGTCCAAGACTCGTCTCAAGTACGGCCAGTGTACTTTATCAAACGCCTTTTAGGCGTCGACTGATAAAAGAACCGTGGGCTGTCGTGTGCGGTGGGTTTTGTCCAGTAGGTGACAGAGGCGCCTCGTTCCGTCACTATAGCCACGGTCGGGATGAAGCCTGATTGGTCTGGGTCAACCAGGCCTTGCATGTGTGAAGCCAGTCGTGTGGCCAAAATGCTAGTGAATATCTTTAGGTCCACATTCAATAAAGAAATCGGACGGTATGAGGCGCACTCCGTCGGGTCCTTGCCAGGCTTCAATATCACAACCACTTCTGACATAGTCATAGTGTGGGTCATCGAGCCCACATCACTGAAGCCATTAAAAAGATGGACCAAGATGGGGACCAGCTCTGGGGCAAATGCCTTGAAGTGGTCCAACAGGGCCGCTATCCCTATTGTAGCATCCTGGATATCTCCCAACACTCGTTGGGAGACCTAGAACAGATCAATCCTCGCATAGGTGTGATGCGATGCCGAGAAGAAGGTATATTCTCGGGCCGTGGGGATACCATGTCGCAAACCATCTGTCAGCCCCATCTCCTCAAGCCTCTGGAGCATAGATTCCGAGAGAGATCCTGAATGTCCCACCCGTGACACAGATCTGTCCAGCTGTGAATCCGGGACAATGTTAAAGTCCCCCCCCAGTAACAAGTCCTCATTTAGAGAGCCCCCGAGCGTGTTTAATGTGTCCCGAAAGAAGGCTTTCTGCTGTTCGTTAGGACTATAGATGAAGGCTATAGTGTACGTGTGGGTTCCCACCAAGATTCGCAGCGCTAACATCCTGCCTGGAATCTCTGTAACCGTGCCAAGGAAGTGAGAGGCACAGTATAGCCACCCCCGCTTTTTTACCAGGAGTTGATGAAAAATATTGTCTGTCAAACCATTTGGAGTGGAGACGCTTCCAGTCTACGCACATTAGATGGGTCTCTAGCAATAAACAAATGTCACACCCCTCCTGGGAGTAAGGCCCGCCGCTTAACCGGGGTATTGAGTCCCCGAACATTAAAGCTCATTATCCTAACCTTAATCGAGGACATATTAGCTACCTGAACAGCATGACCGATCCCTGTAAGGGGTTGCGTCAAAGCAGGTGCCCGTACCCATCCTTCCAAAGCCGCACATGGCCCTTTAACAGGTGTGCTCCTAGACCACTCCCCCATCACCCCACCCCCTCCGTGACTGCGGTAGAGGCAAGAGGCCTCTCTAGCAGAGGAAAGAGAAGAAGAAAAAGGAAAAGAAGGCGAGCATACAGGCAAACATTGAGAACATGCCAAGAACCTGGCAGTAGTCGCACTGTCGTGCAAGGGTCCATGTGTCCGCTGGGTGGTCATCACGTCGTCGGACCTGGGCTCCCTCAGCCGAGGCCGGTTTTCATCATCTCAGGGTGTAACATAGCATTTCCAAGACACAGCAGTATGGGCCAAACTCAGGACACGCAGTCAGACGTTAAGTCTGTCCCCGGTCTTATCTTGACTCTGAATTTGGCAGATCAGCACCTCTCGTTCCTTCTGGCTTTCCGTAGCCGTGGGTTTGGTTGTTTTCTCATGCTTGGTACCCCTTCGTCGACCGTGTTTTTCGGCTCTCGTGTAGCGCTGACTCCTGTGGGCCGCCCAGTGGACTCCCCTTCCTCCAAATCAAGCCCAAGTACCTCCTGCGCCTACTTCAGTGACCGCACCGAGCGCAGCTCCTTATCCAGCACAAAGGAGAGGCGAAACAGGTGGCCCCATCGGTACCTGACATCCTTATCATGCCGATAGGTCATGACTGGCCACAGAGTCTTACATCGCTGGAGAGTCAATGGTGATAAGTCCTGGTAAATGCTAATCGGGAGCCCCTCAAACTCGAGGGTCGCTTTGTCCCTGGAGGCGGCCAGATCTCTTTTTGTTGGAAAGAGTGAAGGCATGTGAGAATGTCCTGATGTTGTCCCGGATCCCTCGCGGGATGGCCCGCGCGGTGAGTACGGTTCAGAATGATGTCCTTGTCGCCAAGTGCAGGCTCACATCGCGGAAGAAGCGGGTCACCCAGTCCTCCAATTTCTCCCCATCAGCCAGGAGAGGTACTCCTTTGATGCGTATATTGGACCTTCAATTGCGGTTCTCCAAGTCCTCGAGGTGGAGTTAAAGCTCCTCGTTTCAGTCCCTGAGCTCCAGCAACTCACGAGTCTGCTCGGTGATCTTCTCTTCCCTCCGGTCGCCATTCCTTTCCAGTGTATCTACCCAGTCGCCGATTTCCTGCACCTCCGCTCTAATCTGTTTGATGTCCGAGGCAACGTCCTGTCTCAGGCTCGCAAAGTCCTCTCTAAGGGAGCCGAATAGCTGCTCTAGGAATCCGCGAGTGATAGGTTCCTCTTGGCGCTCACCTGGAGAGTCTACTTCCTTCTCTTGTTGTTGGGCCATCGACTGGTCTCCCTTCTTGAGGCCTGGTTTCTATAAGGAGGTCCTTGATAGTGGGGTCCTTCTTTGTGCGATGCGTGGACATTTCTGCAGGGCCTGGGCAGGCACTCACTGACCACCCGTTGTCCGGACTCAAGTCGGACTAGTTCGCAAGACTATTCAGGGGCCACCGACCTAGTGAGGCTGCAGGGGTACTCCACTTGTGACCGGTCCCAGACTTAATGCTGTGTGATGCACCAATGCTGCTGGGTTCGGGCCAGCGCCCCAGGAATCAGTCAGCTATGGTCCAGGGGGCCCTGACAGAGAGGGGGCCCGCCAAGCTCGCGGCCAATGGGGGATGCCACAGACAGCCCAACACATGTCTTTGTGCGCTGCCTCAAGGGCACCTGACCGACTGATGGCACTGGTTAGCAGTGTCAGACCCTCCTGCCGCCACAAGCACTGGTTCTCGCCTCAGTTACTTGATTCTTCTCCCTGGGGCCCACTCCATCATCGTTTATTGGTGCACTTTGCAGAGAGTTCAACAATTGGATGCACAGTATTTTGAACACCCTTCGGACACACTGACAGGCACTGTGTGAATCTCACACTTCCATCAGCCTCAACTCCAGAACTCTCCATCGTGTCCCATTATAAACACCCACCTACATCCTGAGCATGCAGGGGTGCAAAAATCACAGCATATAAAAATAAATCACAGCACATAGAGTGCTGGCTCGGGGTGTCAGAAATGACACTCGACAACTAGGCCGGTCTGTATTATTGCAATTTTCTTACACTGTCATTCCTGTCAACTTAAACAAAATGTTCCCCATGTGAGGGGGCAGGACCTTGGAGGGGGTAGGGCCTTATGCTCAGAAACACCTTATAGGCACTTTAGCCACCGCCCTGACCCCAATTCCCACCTAAAAAAAGGTTACTGAGGCTGGTGTCGATGTTCTAGGGTGTTTTCACAATCCTTAATGGACTTCAGCAATTAAAAGCCTAAAAAACGATCTGGAAATCCACTGTTTACTGTGGTTGTCAGCTCGTTTTCCCTGCCAACCTGTGATATCGGCTCCTAAATGGGTGACCCTGTGAATGGAGCCAATATTGTGTGGCACATGGTGGCACCGTATGAGTTGGCAGGTCTTCACTGTCTACTTTTCTTTAGGCCTGCCCACAGGGGGCAATAAATGCATGTACGTGTAATAAGTACAACAGTACATCATGTTTATGGGATACGGCGGACTAAGTTAAAAGTGAGATAATTAACATTTTATTTTTGTAGTTGAGTGCTAGAATCCCAATTTCTTTGGTTTTGTATTAACCCCAATGAGATGGTGAAAACTGGAACACAACAGATTCATGTTGGGTGTAAAATGACTGTCCAAGCATTGCATAGAGACTTTTACCCCTACTCATCAACTTGTAGAATTTCACCCCGCAATCAGTTCACAAGTAGAGGCTGTGTCTTATGCAGACTGTGAATTAGAGACACCCAATATTTAGCTTCAAGAAATTGTCACAGTCAGAGACCAGTACCTGTCTGAATCAACTTTGATAGCCAAGTCAAGAAGTTCTCAAAATTGATCAAAATCACAGACATGCTTTGCTCTATTTGGTTCTCACCAGAATGATGAGAAAATACTTTCACCTGCGGTCCCAGCTTCATTGTGGATCAGCAGATTGCAATGACAATAAGGTGAGTGGTATAGTGGATCTGTCCAGGAGTGAGGGGACGCTGAGAATGTTGATGGACAGATTATTTTTTTTGATAATCAAATTTTTATTGGTGTTTTTCAAAACAAAAATACATTGGTAGCAAATCAAGCACATTATTGAGATGAATTACATTCGAGAAAAGCCGACTGGAACTCACGAGGCACAGATGGGATGAATATGACATATGTTTACAGAAATACATGTACACGACCCTTTCAAACCCTTCATGTGAGTAATAGGTGGAGCCATTTGCCCCACACCTTGCCAAATAGTTCGGGGTATCCCCGGGCCTCAAAGAGGGGCTCCTCCTGGGCCCCACACCAGTCCACTCCCCGCCTCCATTTCCTCACAGTAGGTGACTTGGCCTGGAACCAAAGCGCTGCTATATCCCGCTTCACCACCGCCAACGCCGTTCTCAGGAATCGCTGTTGATGGACAGATTTAATAAGTAGATAATGTGAAATTTAAAATCCACAGACTTAAAACCCATGGAGGTCCTGGATTCCATGAAGGAGAGCCTGGGAGGGGGGGCTCAGGGGCCAAAAAAGAAGAGACTCTGGAGTAGCAAGTAAAGAAGGAGAAAGTAAAGCAGAAGAAAACAACACACATCATGCCAAGACCCCATACCCCTAACGGACCATGATCTATCACCCTGACGATTCAGAATTTCAAGAAGTGGCTCACACTCTTGCAGGTAAGACGTCCACCACTTTCTTTGTTCGTCACTTATAACTTGTTCGCCATTAGGATTGCTTTGGGGGATGTTCTCTAATCGTATGCTGTAGCAAATACCACCAATCTCAACCCCCTCTTCTGGGGCCATAAATGCTGCATTAACTAGCTCTAACCTTTCCAGGTCATTGTCGCCAGGGCACTACTTCACCTTCAGCAACATTTTATAATTATATAGACTTCTGAGTCCTATACTTTTCTAAACTGGGGTGCAGGTGCCACTAGAGTAAACAATACATGTCATGACAGAGTGTATCAACATTTCAAAACTGTTTCAAGACCTTTTTAAATGTGGCTATATGTGTGAACTGCACCTGTTTTCACAATTGTTGTAAACAAATACTTGGCGGTGTGATTGCTACAGATTTATATAGCTGAGCGTAGCACTCACATTCATGATCAGTTCCTTGGTATACATAGACTTGTCTGCAGTGCACAGCGGTCTTACACTGCCACACACCGAGGACAAAATTAGAGGGAATATTGCTCAAGAATCCCAGGAACCCTTTAAGGGTCCTACATGTCAATCGCCTCAAGCCACGCTTTGAGAGGTCGGAATTAACCATACTCCTAGTCATGGATGATATAGTGGAAGAAGAGAGTGAAACTTTCCCCAACCTCATTTCTTTGAAGGAGCAAGCTAGGTCAGGGGAGGGTAAGAGCCTCTCCCCTACCATGACCCTAGAACAAAAGAGAGACTGCCTTCAGTTGCTGGAGCAGTTTGCCTCACTCTTCTCCCTTACCCCAGGACTCACTACATAGTGCACCCATGTTATTGACACTGGGGCAGCATGCCTGTGATGAGTAACCTCTACAGGATGTCAGATAATGTGAGAGGCAGCATTAAGAAGGAGGTCTCTAAGATGTTGGAGTAAGGAGTTATTGAGCCCTCAAACAACCTTTGGTCCAGCCTAGTGGTGTTGGTCCCCAAGGCTGCCCCTCCAGGTGTCACTCCAGAACTTAGGTTCTGTGAGGACTACTGCTGGCTCAATATAGTCACCACTGACATACATTCCATCCGAGAGCTGATGAGCTTATAGATTGTCTTGGAGCTTCTAAGTTCCTCAGCACATTTGATTTAACATCTAGGTACTGGCAGAATGCCTTGACCGAGGGGGCGAAAGAGAGTTCTGCTTTCTCTACCCCATAAATGTACTTCCAGTTTCAGGTAATGAGTTGGGCTGAAGAACGCCCCTGCCACCTTCCAGAGGTTGGCCAACCAGGTCCTGGCTATGTTGGAGAACTTCAGTGCCGCCTATATTTGTAACCAGTCTTCAGTTCTAGCTGGGAGGTCTGCCTGCGCCACCTCATAGAAGTGCTTCATGCTCTGCAGAGGGTAGGCCTGACTATCAAGGCCAGTAAATTCCAGATAGGGCAGGGTTTGGTGGTCTACTTGAGTCACTAAGTGAGAGGAGGCATGGTACAGCCCCTCCGGGCCAAGATTGAAGCCATTATGACTTGGGAACCCACCCAAGACTCAGACAGAGGTGATAGCCTTCTTAGACCTCACAGGCTAGTACAGATTTGTCAAGGGGTATAGCACCACTATTGCACACTTGATAGAGCTGAATTTCAAGAAGCAGCCACTCCAGGTAATCTGGACAGATGCGTGCTAGAAAGCTATTGACACCCTGAAGGAGGCCATGTGCAAAGCTAACATGCTCAAGGCCCTTGACTTCTCTTAAGAATTAATTGTGCCTACAGATGCCTCAAAACATGGTATAGAGGCTGTGCTCTCAGATCTGAATGAAGAGGTCCAGAATCAACCTATAGCCTTCATCAATAGGAGGTTACTTTCCTGGGAACAGAGGTGGAGTGGAATATAGAGGGAAGCCTTGGCATCATTCTGGGCACTGAAGAAGCTGAGCCTATACTTGTTTGGTGCTCACTTCTGGGTTCAGACAGACCAGAGATGCCCTCAGATGGTTACTGCAGATGAAGGAATGGACTTTATGGAGGAACACAGTCCTGTAACAGATCACGCCAAAGCTGGTGTTCTCTCCAAGTTCTTCCACCTTAGTGAAGAGAACTCCCAAGGGGTTGGGTAGTTCTACCGACTTTCACCTGGGGGAGATATGTTAGACCTGGCATCCTTGGCGTGGTTTCCCTCTAACATTTTGCCTTCAGACCTCTTGTTTTTGCTGACTTCGTTTTTGCTGGCCTTAGGACTCTGGGCACTTTACCACTGATAACCAGTGATAAAGTGTGTGTGTTCTTTCCTTAAAACATCGTAACATTGGCTTATACCCAGTTGGCATATTTAATTTACTTATAAGTCCCTAGTAAAGTGGCACTACATGTGCCAAGGACCTGTAAATTAAATGCTCCTAATGGGCCTGCAGTACTGATTGGGCCCCAACTTAAGAATCTCCTTAAGCATGCCTCTGGCCTTCCATTGCAGAGCCTGTGTGTAGTTTTAAACGGCCACATCGACCTGGCAAAGTAAACCTTTTGCCGGACTCAAACCTTCCTTTTTAATTCACATAAATCCCCCTTCGGGTAGACCCTGGACAGGCCAGAGGGCAGGTTGCAATGTATTTAAAAGGTAAAACATATACTTTGAAATTGTATTTGTCCTGGTAGTGAAAAAGTCTTACATTGATTTTTCACTACTGCAAGGCCTATCTCTCCCATAGGATAATATTTTAGTTGCTTTATTGCATTCATTTTATAAGTGTAATTTCCAAATGGGAAGAGATGACCAGTTCATGGTTGGTGTCTCCTGAAACACAATTTACAATCCTAACTTATGGTGAAGTGGGATTTTAAATTTATATTCTTAAAATGCCATTTTAGAAAGTTGGTATTTTCTTGCCTTAGCCTTTTGGTGACCGCAGTCTGTCTCTGAGTTACATGAATGGGTGGAGTTAGCAGTTGGGCTTTGTGTATTCCTCCTAGACAGCCATACACAATGGGAGCTTAGATGTAACTATATGGGCCATCACTGGTTGGATGGGAGGGAGGAGCTGAGTCCAGCCTCACTTACACCTAGGTAGGTGTGTCCTGTCTCCACACAAAGGTCTGCATACCCCCTGTAGTTGGCCTAGTGCCAGGGCAGGTAAAGCAGGTCATATGTGCACTTCAAAGGCATGCCTCTAGAAGCGTTTCCCCACTTTAAGGCACGACTGTGCATAAAAGAGGGACCTCTGACACCACCACCTCAGTACACTTCTGGATCTGTGGAAACTCTGCCAGGAAGGACTGCAGTGCTGCTACAAGAACTGCACTCTTCTTGACTGCTACACTGAAGGAACTGCCACCCTGCTTGCTGACCTGCTGTGTCATGCCGGGGTGAGAAGGACTGGACCTGCATTACTTGAACCCAGAAGCCAGTGTGACTCCAAGGGATAGTCGGCTGTCTTCCTGCTTTTAAGCCTCGGGGACATGACAGGCTTTCAACAACTTTGCATTTGCACCTGGACTCAACTATCTGTGAGTCTTCCCTGTCAAGTGGTACCACCCCAGTCCTGGTTTCTTGGAAGTGGGCCCAAGATGCTCTGCAACCCTCTGTAGATCCAGAGGAACTGACACATCTCCTCTGCTACACGGTGCATATCTGACCAGAACCGTTACATCGCCGCACTAAGCGGATCGAACCATCACAAAAGACCTGTATCGTATTGCAGCCCAATACCTCACTAGAACCACCTTTGCATGACGCATCCCTGACACAGGCCCTTGCACCCCTCGTCGACCACAGCTTCAATGACCACGGCCTCCCCATCACACTCTGGAGCTCCTCAGGAACAAAGCATTGCTCTGACCGCACAATGCATCCCTGACTCCGCATCAGGACCTTGCACTGCAGCCTCGCTGCATCTCGGACCCGATGCATCGCCTCGGCTAGGACTTATGGTACTCTGTTCAGTGTGCCTAACTGTGTCTTTGTAGTCAGGCCGTGCTCCATCATGGTCGGCATGAACTTGTGACTTTGTCCCAGTCTGATACGACCAGATACCCACAGTTGGCGCTTTATGCCTTTGGCGCTACTTTCTCTGACAACTTTTACATTCAATCTCTCTGGTTCTACGATTTGGATTTTTGTCATTTTGGTCTTGGTTTATGTTTCAGATGAATCACTATTTTTCCAACTCAGTGTGGGATCCTTTTCATCTGGTGTTTTTCATTTTATTACTGTTTGAATTGAAGTGTTGCACAAATACTTTACACACTGCCTCTAAGTTAAGCCTGATTGCTCTGTACCAAGTTACCAGGGGGTTGAGCACAGGTTAATTTGGGGTTTGCTTTTAACTTACCCTGACTAGGATTGTGGTTGCTGATTAACCAGGGCTCATAACCCGTCAACCAGTAACCCAGTTTCTAAAAGCACCCAACACAAATTGTCCAAATCCCCCATTCACTCTTTTCAAACCAATAGCCTCATTCATTTCATTCACATGGTAAACCTGAGGGAATACCAGAGAAAGGTAACAACTACATAACCACTTATGGAGCAGGCTAACATAAGCAGTCCTACCGCATACATAATAAATAACTCTAAATATTGACTCTTCACAAAACAAAAACTCATTATCAACAACATAACTCCTTTCAAATTCACTCTCGCCAACAAACTCTATTGGTCTAATTTCCTGGGGTGTCTGACCCACCCTACACAACTCTCCCTTTCTTTTATTCTCTGTTTTCATACTCAGATTCTCATTCATATTTCTAAATTTGTCTTCAGCTTCAATTTGTGTTCTAATTTCACACACATCTTTCAAATTCCTCAGATTTTTCACTCTTCTCTCATTATATTTCTTAAGAAACGTTTGCTTCTCTTTATGTAATACATGCTTATTCTTACTGATATTAGCATTCAGGTAAGGTTGTGCAATAATTTCAAATAT
This sequence comes from Triturus cristatus, assembly GCF_964204655.1. Classification (NCBI taxonomy): domain Eukaryota; kingdom Metazoa; phylum Chordata; class Amphibia; order Caudata; family Salamandridae; genus Triturus; species Triturus cristatus. The sequence continues at coordinate 215,813,298 of NC_140587.1, read as the reverse complement.
TTAGAATAAGTCCTACAGTGTTTCCGGATATAGGAAGTTCTTCCATCAAAGTGCTGAGGTCCGAAATATATGGTGACAAATACTCGGAAATATTTCACCCATTCTGGATGGAAATTATTTGAACATGTAACAGTCTCTAACATTCAATATGTTAACATACGACCTTAACACATTTTTACATATATATTGCCTTTATACCTACCTACTAGTTTAACATCATGTGTTTTGTTTCATTATGCATGGTAATTAATTAATCTTGTAAACGAGAATCTTACCCAACAGGAGAAATTAAGCATAAATTAAGCCAAGTAGAATTATTAATAGCAATGAAAATACTCCAAGTATTTTACAGTATCTGCTATATGCCATCTTCTACTGAGGAAAAAGCAAAAGGTACAAAAATACAAAAGGTTCAAAATTAGGAATCAAAGTTTTTTACGTTCAGTTCATAGGATTCAGGAAACCCCATTATCTTTGTCTGGACAAAAATGAACTCTTGTATATTTTGAAATCTGAGCTCAAAAGCTCATTAGAACTCATCAAAAGTTCAAGTTGGTTCTTCTTCTGGTTGTCAAATCCAAGGCTTCAAAATCTGACTCCTCATTTGCAGAGACAGATGCTAGATGAGTCCACTCAAGAGAAGTGTACTTTCTATTTGGCACTTCCTCTCACTCGTCTTTTGGCTCCAGGTGATTCACTTTCACTGTTCTCAGAATCAATTTAGATTGTCTCAGGTTCTTCTTTAATTGATTCTGGTCTCTGAGTCTTCCAGTGCAATCTTCTGCTGCTGCTCACAGATACTTGTCTTCTCGATGTGCATTCTCAACTTCTGTTTCTTCACTTATGACTACTGCTGAATTTTCTCCACTCACAGATTGGCTTGTGCTTTGATCGACACCAGCAACTTGACCCACCACTGTGAACCCCTTTCCTTTAGGGGTTCTTGAGACTTGAATTTTCAACTTCACTTTTTCACAAACTGGGGTTTCAGTCTCAATTTCTTCTTGATGTTTCTGACTGTGAAATGCTTCTCCAAGATTTTAAATTTGGTGACTTCCACTTTTACTAAGATCTTCTCTCCCTCCTCTGAATGCAAGCAACAAACTTGAGCTTGACACTGTGAGTCAGTGGTTGTTGTCACCACTTCTTCATCTGCCGTCTTCACTCTCTACGTGTGAACAGCATGGATACACTGTGAATTACTTCACAGCAAAGTTAGTCACAAGTAATACTTGATATGGCCCTTTCCATCGTGGTTCTATTCAGATTTGGGAACATGTTTCTTCATAAGCACCCAATTTCCAGGTTGCAGTACGTGGCATTCGACTTTTTTTGCTTATGGTGTTGTCAAATTTAACCGATGAGAGACAGATTTCACGAGAACAGCTAGACCTTTACAGCAATGTAAGATAAGTTCATCACTCATTGATACAAGTGTTGCTGAAGCAATACTGAGGATCTGCATAGCCCTGCCCATGAGGATTCTATGGTATGGGAGCCCAGTCTTTTTCTGTGCAGTACTTCTAATATTCATTAAAACACAAAAAAGAGCGTCTGGCCATTTCAAAGTCATTTACACACTTTTGCGAGCATGGGCTTAATGGTGACATTGGTCTTTTCAACTACAGCTGACGCTTCTGGTCTGCAACTGCAGTGGAACGTTTGCTCAGTTTGTAAGGCTGAACATAGTAGTTTTAGGGTCTCATTTTTAACGTGAGTTACTCTGTTTGTCTCTATAAAAATAGGCATGTCAAACTGCAGTGTTAATTCTTAGGAGTTCGGCTACACCATAGTGCTGCTTCTCCTGGTTCGGTAGGTTTCCACCCATTAAGAAAACAGGCAGACTATCACTAAAATATATCTGAACCCATTGTAGTCAGGGATTTTAATGAAGTCTGCCTGAAATCTATGAATAGTTCTTCAAATTCGTCTATGTGACTCATAGCAACCAGTGTACGCTTTCCTGATTAATCCTGTGGCAAGTAATGCATCTTTGGCGTATGTTTTCTGCTACACTTCTGAATTTCGTTGTGCCAATATTTCGTAAAGGTCCTGACCATATTGTCTCTCTACATGTTTCTATGTGCAGGAAGCTAGCCATACCCTACAACATTTGATTTGGAAGAACATATTGATGATCTGGAGTTACCGTACAATCATTGTAATCCCTTTTACAACCAGCTGTTTCCCACCTGTTTTTCTCATCATCTGGCACCTCCTCTTATGGCTCCCTGAGTTTGTTTAATGTTGCCTTTATTGGATTCAACAAAAATCAGTTCACATTATCTGAAACAACAATTTTTGTTTCAGCTTCACATTGTTTTGGCTCATTCAATTTGAACATTACAGTTTCAAGGCCACAATATTTTGTAACTCCATCTGCATAGTGATTGCTCATGTTGACCATATCATCACCAGACTTATGCGTGCTCCACTTTACAACCAATTTCTCTCCCTATATTATTTTATGACTTTTAACAGCTGTAGGAATATATATCTCATTACAAATCAGAGTATCAGTGGATGTCATGAAGACCTTTAGTGACCCTAATTGCCCAAAGTTGTGTGCCACTCTAAATCCATACTGGTTGTCTGTATACATTGTTAAACTCAGTTTCTCAGATGCTGAGTTTGTGCATGAGTCAACAAACATTCAGCTGAATATGGGACTAAAACATTATGGTCCACCCCGGAGCGCCTTCACCGCGCGGGTCTCTCCCCAGATGCTTCATGCGCACGTTGTGGGGAGGACCCGGCGGACTTCTTCCATATGGTGTGGACCTGCCCGCGTCTGGGACCCTATTGGGGCGGGATTGAGGCCGAACTAACTGAGATGCTGGGGTGGGAAGTTCCCCATGATCCCAGAATGGCCCTACTGGGGATAACAGACGGTCTGGACGGTTCCCGTCATGAGAAATTTTTCCTCACTACCGCTTTGGTGGTGGCGAAACGAGATATTGCTGCCGCCTGGAAGCGGCCGGACCCCCCCAGATGTGCTGCGTGGAGGAGGGGGGTGGATTGGTGCGCAACGCAGGAGCGCACGATGTATTCGGCACGGGGCTGCCCTAAGAAGTTACGCAAAGTGTGGGGGAAGTGGCTAGGGGGTATGATTTAGGGGTGTCAATACGGGTGGAGGGAGTGAGGTGGTCGGGGAGGGGGTGGGAGGTTGTGCTGATGAAGTTCAATGAATGTACAAAATATCTTTTGATGCCATTTCGCTTGGACGGTTGTCCATGTACTTTTGTATGTTTCGTTGGAAAAATAAAAATTTGCTTATCAAAAAAAAACATTATGGTCCTGATTACGAGTTTATAAATTATTTAAAACACATAATAAATAACAATAATGCAGGGTACTTTAGTTCTCATGTGCAATAAATAACACTAATTATGAGTGTGTGGGTAAAACTTGCCGATTTAGGTGTTTAACACACTGAAATCCGCATGGTAAGGAAAACACCATACAATTTCCTACGTTAAATTTCGGTGGGTTTTACCTGCCGAAATGTAACCATAGTTGAGGTATTTTCTGCATCAGATAATTATCGGATGTGTTAAATACAGCCAAACTTGTGATTCTGAACGGGCGTAAACAGGGGTTTATGCACAGGTCTGAATTAACTGACTAATTTGTAATCAGGCTCTAAGTGTATGGCCCATAACAAGTTCCTCGCTCTGTTGAATTGCAAGGCAAACAGCTGCTACAAGCTTCAAACAACTAAGAAAAGCTGTAGCTAATTAATCTAATCTAGCAGAGAAGTAAGCAACAGGCTGCTTTACCTCACCATTCTTTTGAGTACGCACCGATAGTGCACACCCATCTTTTAATCATAATTAGGCATTCCCAGGGCCTGTGTATCTCAGACATTTTCCCTGAGCTCTAGGAAAACTGCCATGCATTCACCATCAAATGGCACTGGATCCTCTTCATTGCTGCGAGTAAGCCTTATTAAAGGCTTTGCAATCAGGGAAACATTTGGAATCCACTGATGACAATAGCCAACCATTTCCAAGAACATCCTCACTTCCCTCTGGTTAGTTGGAGGATTAATTTTCAGAATTGCAGAAACACATTCTTTGGACACTCTTCCTGCCCCTTTTCAATATGGTGACCAAGAGAACTCACTTTTTTTTTTTTAAACAAAACTGCATCTTTATAAGTCAGACGTTATACCCATTGTCAGCTAGATGGTCAAAAGCACAATTGTATCCAACTTGCAATCTTCTTTTGTCCTTGATGCCACTATAGGTTCATCTATAAACTGCACCAGCAATGAATTACAGGGGAGCTAAAGACTTTCCAAATCTATCTATTGAATCTGACTAAAGATTGAAGGGCTTTTTATATACGCCGGTGGAATTCAACACCAAACAAGGACTTTATTGAGGAACCAAAATGTGAAAAGATATTGACTATCCTCTTGAGGACAAATGGAAAGAAATGCTTGTCATAAATCAATGACTGTATACCACTGTCCACTTGACAACATGGAACTACATTTTTAAAATGTTTCTAAGATATTGGACTACCCTCCACTTTCCACTTAATGTTTTTTAATCCCCTTTACAGGTGAGTTGCATGGGCTACCTTACATCTCTCATAGGATCCGGTAATCTATCAGTTTCACTATGACAGACTTTATTCCCTCCAATGCTTCTCACGAAAACAAGGAGGGTGTAGTGTAGCTGTGGAGCCCATAAAGGAGTGCCGCCACTGGTCCAGGGACACCCATCCATCAAACCAATCTTTCCACTCAATAATCCATCCTTTCATCCATCCAGTCTTTCACTTATACATCTAGCCTTTCGCTCAATCTTGCCATCCTTTCACTCCATCCATCCATCATCCTCCCTTTGGATCATCCATCTATCTACCCTTTTACTCAGCCATCTTCCCTTTGTTCCATCCATTCATCGTTCCATTCATCCATCCATCATCCCTCCATTTAACCCTTCACTCAGCCATCCATCCTTTCACTCACTCATTTATCTATCCTTCTATTCATCAAGACATCCATCTACCCTGCCTTTCACTGATCTATCCATTGTTTTACTCATCGATCTTTACGTACATCCTTTCACTCATCCACCCTTTTGCACACTGAGGGTCCCTGCATGCTGAAACTTCACCATGCAGCGGTCTGACTTCTCCGTGAGAAGGTTTCCAGTTTGTGACCAAGTCGGGCTCCTACCTTCTCTCCCGCCAGGTAATGGGATTGCACCGTACCTTAGGGGGATTCTTGGCTTCACACCTACACACACTCTAGGTACACTCTGAGTAGGGTTTTGCATAGTAGGAGTATGCCTGATTACTACCTTGGGTATATGCCTGCAAATATACACTGTTTTAGCACCATGGTAGAACTGTATCTACTATTTACGCTTTTTGTGCTTGTAATCACTTTCATCTGTTTTGTCTACTGATTATCGCAGCACATATATTCTATACAAGAATAACGTTCGTTCAATAAATATATTGAAAACGCCCTGCTGTGTATTCTCTGTATATTTGCCTGAGCACAAGTAAGCACGAGTAACTGAGCAAAAGGTTCCGATCTGTTTCCACAATCCCTGAGGGGTAAGGGTTGTCATGTTTAGTGGTTGCCAGAAACCATTAGCTCCCTAGTAAGGTTAGGGGGGCTTTTGGTGGCACTGTGAGCTAGCTGGTCTCTAGGCCAAAATATCCTACAGGGTGCCCGTAATCAGTCTAGGCACCTTACCCAAAGTTTTAATCAATCATTCAGAAACATGTAAAGCACAGCTACTCACCTGTGAGGGTTTCAAGGTGCTGGTTTATGTTGTTCAGCAAACGCACAGATCCTACGGCTTAGTAGGAACTTAACGACAATATTTTAAGGGTAATACATCATTAATATGCATTTAGAATGTAAAGAGTGAAAAACAGTCTAATTCGTTTGGGCTTGCCATAAGTGAAAATAAGCTTTTTAGAGAGTTCAGAAAGAACATAAGCCACAACAACTCATGTCTAGGGTCCCATCAACAAAGTCCATGAATGTCCCACACAGTGTATGCTTCAGTCCGAAAGGAAGCACATAGAGTCCATGAAAGTACCCAAAGGCAATCTCTGGGATCAGGTCTGGTTTGGATTTAGAAAATCAGAGTGAACCAGTCAGACAGTTCATCACCAAAGCAATCCAATTATCACCCTCGACTGCCTCAAATCAATGTTTATTATAATAATCTAGTTCCGGTGGTAAAAACTTCTTGGTCTCCTCATTGTGTCAGACCACTCAGTCCATTGGTCATTTTGTGTAAGGTGGTTGTCATGACATAAAGAAGACACATATTATAGAAAGAGATGGTGTTGGTCACGTAAGTTGTCAGATCATCCAACCGACCCCTGCCCACACCACATCTTCAACAAAGCCGCCTCCATCATCGCACCCCAGCTCCGGAACATCATCAACAGCTCCTTCGCATCTGCCACCTTCCCGGAGAGCTGGAAACACGCCGAGCTGAGCGTCCTCCTGAAGAAACCCACCGCGGACCCCACGGACCTCAAGAACTTCCGCCCCATCTCGCTCCTCCCCTTTCCAGCCAAAGTCATCGAGAAGACCGTCAACAGACAACTCTCCGCCTTCCTCGAGACCAACGGATACCTCGACCCCTCACAGTCCAGTTTCCGAGCAAACCACAGCACCGAGACCGCCCTCATCGCAGCCACCGACGACATCAGGTTCCTGCTCGACAACGGGGAAACTGCTGCCCTCATCCTCCTGGACCTCTCAGCAGCCTTCGACACCGTATGCCACCGCACCCTGATACAGCGCCTCAACAACACCGGTATCCAAGGAGCGGCACTGGAGTGGATCATCTCGTTCCTCACCGGAAGAACTCAGAGAGTCCGCCTCCCCCCATTCCGATCCGCGGCCACCGAAGTCATCTGCGGCGTTCCGCAGGGATCCTCTCCCAGCCCCACCCTCTTCAACGTCTACATGAGCCCTCTCGCAGACATCGCTCGCCAACACAACCTCAACATCATTTCCTACGCCGACGACACCCAGCTGATCCTCTCCCTCACCAATGACCCCGCCACCGCCAAAGCCAACCTCCAGGAAGGAATGAAAGACGTCGCAGAATGGATGAAGATCAGGTGGCCCCCTGCCCTGGGCATCGCACCCAAACCAACAGACCACGCCCGCAACCTGGACTTCATCCTGGACTCCTCCCTCACGATGACCAAGCAAGTGAACGCCGTCTCGTCATCCTGCTTCAACACCCTGCGCATGCTCCGAAGGATCTTCCGATGGATCCCCACCGAAACCAGGAAGACGGTCACCCAGGCCCTCGTCACCAGCCATCTGGACTACGGAAACACCCTCTACGCTGGAACCACAGCCAAACTCCAGAAAAGACTCCAGCGCATCCAGAACGCCTCAGCACGACTCATCCTGGACATCCCTCGCCGCAGCCACATCTCTGACCACCTGAAAGACCTGCACTGGCTCCCCGTCAACAAGAGGATCCCGTTCAGACTCCTCACCCACGCACACAAGGCTCTCCTCGACAAGGGCCCGAAGTACCTCAACTGCCGCCTCACAATCTACACACCCACCCGCCAGCTCCGATCCGCCAGCCTCGCCCTCGCCTCCGTCCCACGCTTTCGGAAGTCCACCGTCGGAGGAAGATCCTTCTCCTACCTGGTAGCCAAGACATGGAACTCCCTCCCCACTCACCTACGGCTGACCCTGGACCATCTCTCCTTCAGGAAACAACTCAAGACCTGGCTGTTCGAGCAGTAGTGACCCCCCCCCCCCCCCCAGCGCCTTGAGACCCCTGCGGGTGAGTAGCACGCTCTACAAATTTTGCTGATTAATTGATTGATTGATATACATAAACTTCCAAACAATGATCCTTTAGCAGGAGGCACATAATTGAGTTCAAGAGGACAGTTTCCCATAGCAAATGTTCCCAATGTAGCAACTTTTGTTGCAAATAGTCTTTGAAAGCGAGTGATAACTCTTCTAGTAAGACACAGTTTTGCTTCACATTACAAGTTTATGAAACTTTCTCACAAGGGGAAAAACAGTGTAAGGAAAGAAGAAAATGCAGGCTTTATACATTTGCTTTAAAAGATGTGAATAATATAAAGTAATGAAAATATACATTTCATGAATAAAAACAACTCTCTAAGATTCTTTCAATTTATAGGCACTAAAATACATTATTAGTTGTACTGTAAAGCTCACATATAGCTATGGCACATCACTGCATTTCACAGTATCTACATGTAAAATTATTTCAAATCATAAAGTATTAATAGTGTTTCAAATGATTTACATTAGTACATATATGAAGATCATAATCTGAAGGTTTCAGAAAAGTTGTACTAAAGATGGCTATACTACACCAGTTTTCTCTTGTCACAGTAGTTGCACAATGTCCCATATGCAAATGATGAAATTCAGAATGAAACCCTTCAATATCACATGTAAAATGTTCTAGTTTACGTTAGATTTCATTAATTCTTTACACACATTATTATTTTAATGAGTAAGGCTAAGAGTTTCATACCATGTCAATTCTTCATTTGAGCACTTTAAGGCACATTAAAATAGCATATTAAGACTTTTTTTTAAATAAATGTAAGAACCTATATTATTACATGAATATAATTCCATCTAATTTACCTTTTATCTGCATGCTTTTACGATGCAGTAACTAAATTCTCTCATGACTATTTTAAAGTTTCTTCAATGTGTGATCAGTGTACGTTTATTTATGTGTTACTTAAAAGATGTCTCAAAATCGTTGTAAGTATCTGTCAAAGGATTTACCTGCTTATCAGCTGTATCAGTGGCTTATCAAGGACTTTAGGAGAGGTGAGTCTTTTGGGCAGCAATGGTGTTGTGACTTTTGTGGAAATGTATTCTGCATTCCAGCAAGAGGGGACATACCTCTGCTGTCGCCATCTTCTTTCTCCTGGTCTTCAAGTTATACCTTTCCTCCACCCAAGAGATCCAAAGATGGTGGAGATGATTTTGATAAGCAGAAATCAGAAGGATACTATTGGATATTTTTACTGAAAAAACATTCTGATGCCCAAGATTGTGGAATGCAATGAGATTTATAGTCTCATATTTCTGACTCAGAATACAGTGATGATTTGGCTTGTCCTATTGACCAGAAGATGAGATATATTTCTAAAGAGATGTTGTTGCATTTGTTGTCTAATTTCAGGCATACTATGGGGTTTGCTATAGAGCAGTGATACTCCAAGTATGGCCCGGGGTTGGGGGGGCCGGGCGCATGCGACCCTCCGAACATTTACATGCGGCCCCCTGGTCAACAACAGTACCGGCATGCTGTTTACTTGACTCAGTACTAACATTTAGAATATATTAAATAAACAGGCAGGCAATTATTTACAGGCTAACTGAAGTTGAAGAAAAGAAGTAATTAGGGTGTCCTCCACCACTTAACTTTAGAACCACCTCCATCTTAAAAGACATCTTGCCGCAAAAGTTTGAATGATTGATAAAGTCTGTTCAAAATTCTAAGATGTATTTCATTGACATGATGAACTGTTTTAACTTAGAACATCATATTATAGCAGAGCATTAAAAAGTATTTGTTTAAGTGATACTTTTCTAACAAGAATTTAGTAGCACTTATTTTCTCCACCCTGAGAACAATACCAATAGAGAACTAAGAGCAAAATCAGTTGTTATGTGAACTCTTTGGGTGGCTGTAGTATATGGTGTATTTGGTAAGTGTTTTGTTTAATTATTTATTTCCTTTGCCATGTTAGCAGAATCTAGAGCTCTACCAACACTCTGTATTCTAGGATTTCTGACTTGTATCTGAGGATTGGAATGTTACGGGCACTCTACCTGCTCCAATCCTCTTTGACAGTTGTATCTTTACTTGGTTGCCAATAAAGGCTTAATCTTATATATTAAACTGGCTGTTCCTTCGATGTTACTACATCGTTTTGGCGACGACTAGGGACCAGATCTCTACTTCAAGACTTCCGTATTCATTTATTTTTTTAAATTGAAAATCATCATAATTTTTATGGACTGTCTTTTCGACAAGCAACTTTACTTCATCTGCCACCCGACTAGAGTTTGCGCTACCTTATGTGCATTTCATCGAGTATCGAGAAATTTCATTTCGAAGAGCTGACTAAGGGGATTGTTGGATTCACATACTTATACCTAGGTGAGTCCCTACTCAATTTATTTATTTTAAGTGAGTTCACGCGAGCATATTTTTTTTAATTTTGCGATTTCCTTTTGTTCTAACTTACTGGAAATCTTGTTTATCATTTCAACAATCGCGCCACTCACCAACGTTTTTTATTTTTCGAAGCCAAACACCCCGGCTCCAACGTTCCTTGGTTACAGCTTCATTCTGCTCGCTCTTGTCAGCAAAGCATTGAGTACGGGCGGAGTACGGGCCGCCATCTTGAATATTTACCGTTTTCATTATTATTTGTATTTGCCTCGTATCTCATCGCATCGCAACTTTGCTCTTCTTTGATTTTCATCACAAGTCTTGCTGATTATTAGTTATTCACTATTACTTTTCAACAACGCTTGACAAGTAAGTCTGCTTCATTTTCTTTTTTTTGTATTTAAAGAATTTTTTTTTAATTACTTCTGCATATTATCAATATGGATACTAATGACAGAGCAACCACTACTTCTTCTTCCAATTCAAGTTCCAACATAAACCTGAGTAACCCCAAAGAGTTTTTAACTGTACCTGGAGAACCAATTGTTAAATGGGTAGAGTGGAAAGAATATTTTTTGAACTACATAGCCACTCAAGAGGACAATACTGGTATTTTATCTCCAGAAAGAAAAAAATAGAATTTTACTACATTGTTTGGGTCCTGAAGGTTTGAGGGTTTATAACCAGATGCAAAAACCTGAGAGAGCAGGTGATATTGACATATTTAAAGCATCTATTCTAGATCTTTCAGAACATTATCCTCCCTCAGTATGCATTAGGGTGACCAGACGTGCTTTCTTTAAAAGAAAACAACATCAGCACGAATCTGTGGAAGAATACGTCTCGTCATTAAAGACTTTAGTTGCGCCTTGTAAATTTGGTGTACTACACGATGAACTCATAAGGGACCAAGTGGTAGTCTGCACTAAAAACAAAGGCTTACAAGATAGGTTGTGGATTGATGGTAAAGGTTTTCTCCGGTCCCTGCCCCAATTTCTTTAACTGCTCCCCAGCGCCCTGCCCTGAACACTAAAAATCTTTTTCTTTGCGCAATTCCCCCACCCACAAACCCTCCTATCAAATACCCTTCCCCTGAACCCTACAATTTTACCCCTATGCGACACCAACCCCTCATTCCTTAAATTATTTTTTATTTTGACTAAATCCCCCTTACCTCTCCACTACCTCTACTCTCCAAGTTCTTCCGAGGTTCGTTGTACGTCGTAAAGAGGAAGCGGAAGTGTCTTTCCGTTTCCTCTAACGATGCCGATTGCCTCCTCAACTTTCTTCAACAGCATCTGTAAATGACGGAAACAGAAAATAACGAAAACAGGTGCGTTTTTTTGGGGGGGTGGAGTCCCCCAAGCCCCCTTTTTGAAACAGGTTTTTTTTTTGGTGGGGGGAGACCCCCCAAACCCCTTTTTGTAAAGCATGCTTTTTTGGGGGTGGGGAGATCCACCCAAGCCCCCCCCACCAAGCCCCCCAGCCCTCTTTTTTTAATTGTACCTTTAACAGACATGCCTTTACTACGTATCTCGTAGTAAAGGAATGCATGGTAAAGGCTTTGCATGGTAACCACGCATGCATTGTAATGCATGCGTGGTTAAGAGTATGCGTGGAGTAGGCTGCGTTGTAGTGGCTGTTTCCCGAATTTCCAACATATTTTCTGGTAATATTGGCAAACTCGAAGGATTTTCCTATCGCATTAGACTTAAGAGCAATGATGTACCTAAAATACACAAGGTAAGGAATGTTCCCATGATTGTAAGAGAAGAGGTAAAAAAAGAATTACTCAAACTACAAGATTCTGGCATCATTGAACCTGTAGAGGCTTCGGAATAGATTTCTCCATTGGTCATTGCGAGATGTGCCAATGGAAAAATCCGTCTCTGTGTTGAACTAAGGAGTCTCAATGAAAACATAGTTGTAGACCAATTTCCTTTACCTAGGTTAGATGAAATGTTATCACTAACGCGTGGATCTAAATGTTTTTCCACCATTGATTTGTCATCGGCATATCACCAAATTTCTTTGCACCATTCCAGACGAAATTTAACAACTTTTAGCACTCCCTTTGGTTGTTTTCGTTTTCGCCGCATGCCTTGTTGGGTTAGCCTCTGCGGCTGCTGTCTTTCCAAGGTTGATGTCGCAACTTTTTGGTGAAATGCCTGGCATTATTTTTTTTCATGATGATATCCTTATGATGGGCCGTGATACCCAACAACATGATTCCAGACTTAGAAAAGTACTTAGTGTTCTCGACAAGAAGAGTTTTACTGCCGAAATCTCGAAATGTAGATTTACTGAAAATAAAGTGGTTTATTTAGTTCATGAAATCAGTGAACAAGGTATTAGACCCAAAACTAAACTAATCAGGGCCATAATGGATGCTTCTGCGCCAAAATCCAAGGATCATTCCTGGGTTTGGCCGAGTTCTACTCAAAATTTGTTAACAATTTTTCTGAGAAAACTCATTCCATGAGAAATTTGCTCAAGAACAAGGTTGTTTTCTCATGATCTGAGGAATGTCAACAAGCATTTCTTTGTAATTAAGAAAGCCATTTGTTGTGCCCCTAATCTCCAAGGTTTTGATCCTTATGCACCCACTTTTGTAACAACTGATTTTAGTTCTAAGGGCCTTGGTGCTGTTTTGACCCACATTTCTGAATCTGACCATGAGGTTGTTATTGCTTTTGTGTCAAGATCCCTCACTCCCACAGAGGAGAAGTACTCTGTAATTGAATAAGAGACTTTGTCATTTGTGTGGAGTTTAGAACACTTCAGAACATTTTATGGGGCAAAAGATTCGTTGTTAGAAGTGACCATAAACTTCTTAGCAAGTTACTTACCACTGATGGTCTTAACAGAGCTACTGGCAGGATTGCCAGGCTCTCTATGCGTCTTCAAGATTACTTATTTGATATTCAGTATGTCCCTGGAGCAAACATTTTTATTGCTGACTGTCTAAGCAGACTTTCGTTACCTTTAATCGAGATTGACTCCAGCCCTTGGAATGACTTCTCTGTTGCTAATATTCTTTTTAATAGTAATCTTAAAAATTATATTTCTCAAGAACAATGGATGAAAGCGGATACTCAAGACAGTCTCTTAACTGATGTTAAATCAAGAGTCATTGATGGATGGAACATTTCCAGCAAAAAGAATCTCCATGAGATGGGAAGTCAGAGATGAGCTTACTGTCACGGACCAATTTTTGTTAAGAGGTGACAAAGTGATTCCACCTGTCTCATTGAGGGAGGACATCATTCATCTTTCACATGAGGGCCATCCTGGGATTTCATGTACCAAGTCCAGGGTCAGGGACCAATACTGGTGGCCTGGCATTGATAATTGTGTGGAAAAAATTGTAAGATCATGTATTTGTTGTGAAACTGCAGATAAATCGCAAAGAAAATTATCCTCCCTTAGGTGTAGTTTGTTCTCCAAATCAACCCTGGGAAGAAGTGGCATTAGACATTATGGGCCCAATCACCTGGATGGATGGTACGATTAAATACATCCTTGTTCTTGTTGATCTATTCTCCAGGTGGTTTGAACTCAAAGTTGTTGACAAAGTAGATACTAAATCTGTTATTGCTTTTCTAGAATCTATTTTCTTGCAAGAATGTTTCCCTGCTTCTGTACTAACTGACAACTGTGAGCAATTCAAATCCAAAGAAATGTTGAATTTTCTTTCCTTTATTGAAATTAAGCAAAATTGTACTCCTCTTTATCATCCTTCCAGCAATGGTACTGTTCAGAGGCTGAATAGAGTTATCAAGGACACCTTACAATTATGTAAGAAGTCAAGGCTATCTTGCGAAGAAGAATTAAAGAAGATGTTATGGGATTACAGAATTAGACCACATTCCTCATTTGGCAAAAGCCCTTTTTTAGGTCTCGCCTGAGCCAGCACGCATACGCTGCTCAGCGAGACATTTAGTAAGGGCTTTAAACTTTGGCACACACGCTCGTGCGTGTGCTTTTGATTTCTTCACCCGCTATTGGCCTTTGCATGCGTCTTTCTAAGACAGCATGCAATTGGCCAAATGCGGGTGCATGTCCCGCCTTCTTTCTCTTGTGGCCTAGGGTCCACACGAGAGCGAGCATGAGCGCCATATGTTTCCAATTATCACGCCGCGTCTCGCGGCTGCGTTAATTTGAAACATATGACCAAACGCGGCGCTTTCACTTTCGCTCGCGCGCGCACCACTTCCGGGCTTGTTATAAGCGCACTGACGTTTACAAACTACGCAAGGGCTTTTCCAAAGCACACTTTTAGAAGCGGTGCCAAGATTATCTGAAATGTCTTTATTCCTTTAAACGTGCCCTTCAGACGCATTACACTTCAAAGGCAGCTAATGTATGCTGCCGGGCTCGGCGGCTGTTGCTCGGCCAGGCCTTTATGTGTGCAGTTTTTTGGTGCGAAGAAGCACCGTGGCTCCCCTTCCCCTCACTACTTGACTGTGAGCGAGCTTGAAGCGAACCCCAGTTCTTCACTGGGCTGCCTAGAAAGTTCATTCCCATCCAGTGAGATCACGTGACGTGCCCTCGTACCCCCCTCTTAAGTCCCCCTTAGGTACTTATTTTAAGCATTATTTTGGTACAACTAAAGCGCTGGTTATATATGAAGAATACTCCTAAGAGTGTTAGATAGTAGTGGCTCATTAATTATCGTGCTGCCAGGTGTGAAGTGGGCCCTGAATGTGTAAGCCCGACCAGCCTGTTTGATCAGCGTTGCCCTCTAAGGGCAGACGGGCCTTTGTTGTCTGCGGCCTCCTGTCACGCGGATGTGGATTGGGAGCCGGCCCGGTCTGCGGAGGGGTGGGATGCCGAGGGAGGCGGCGTGCGGCATGGAGCGGGGCACTGACTGGTTTGATATACATAGGTACCGTACGATGGTATGTAGGATGGCAAGAGTCCAGCTCGGGAGTGGCAGCAGGGCAAGGGGAGCACGCAAGGCGTGGACGGTAACGGGCGGCCCTACCAGAGAGTAGCACGGGATATGGCCTCAGGGAAAGTGGGCACATGCAGCATGGAGGACAGAGCCACCGTGGCCGAAGGGGCACTCGTAGATGCAGCTTAAAACGGGAGGGGTGTCACGAGCAGCAGGTAGCACAGCTGGTATTTACGTAGATTGAGCAACAGAACGGGAAGGTCACATGCAGGGGTCTCAGGCATCTGAAATGGATTCCCGTAGCAGGGCATAAGACTAAATAAATAGAGGAAGCGCAACATACACCTGCATGCGAGTCTTTCTTCCATTTCCTCTACTACAGGTACCTCCTCGAGACAACAGGAAGCGGAATACGCCCCGTCACTCGTGCCCAGGCCAGAACACCTGACACAGCTAACAAGCAACACCTGGCGCTTTCCACAGGTATTTAAGCGCTTTCTACACTGAAGCTCATTTCTCACGGAGCCTCTGCCCGGACAACAGGTTCATTGAGGGTCCAGCGACATCGCGCAGTAAGTACCTGTACTCCACCAAGCTAACGGTACAGCCACCATTCATGCTGCCCTCGGCCGTGCCTGTGTGTGCATCCTTTTACCATTACCTTGTTGGGTGCATACTATCCCCCTCCCCCAACAGCGGATTTCCTTTTCTTCCCCCAATTTAGAGTGCACATGGTCCTGGCCCCCGGCTGAGCTCCATGCTGATTTGTTCGCTACAATCAGGTGTAAGCAACTCCACTTTACTGTTTTCACCAACATTGGTCACAGTATATAGGCCTAATTTCACACACAATAACGCATATTGTGAGACCGGCCACTTTTTCACTGCCCGCCACTGACGCTAACACTACCGCCTTGTCCGTGGTCACCTTTAGGCACCTAGCACCGCCTCACTAAAAGCTTTTAGCCCACTACTAGGAGCCTTTACTTAAATCTTATGTCTGTCCCTCCCCCCCTTTTTTTTACCCCCTACAGGTACAACCCTAGAGGAAACACCTCTTGCACATATAAGCACCGTAGCGTGTGCTTTACACACAGGGCACTGACAAACTCATAACTACCCCTGTAACACCCCACACATATAAGGTCCTGACGAAAGCCAGTAGAAGAAAAGGCCTGGCTGAAACTAGTTGACCGCACAGGACGTCGGAGGCCATCAGCTTACCGTGCACGTCCCACAGCCTTTGTTTTTATCGACTGCCTGGGGCCCACCATTAAAACAGTCTTTGGGACACACAGGACAGTATTTTAAACCTCACTCAGAGCACACTCACAGCACCATCACGAACCAAAAAAACCCGCTCTGCATTAATTTGGCGTCAAAGCACACCTGAGGTACACTCGGTACCTCGGTGGGGCCCAATGATGAAGCATGCCACCAACTAGGTTGGTGGGTGAGGGCCTTCATAAAAAACCTAATGGTTTTTTTTCCACCCGCAGACATACAAACAATTTAAACCAGAGCTAGTTCTCATTGATTACTAACACATTAACTGAGGAAACGGACTAGCCTCTCTAGTTCTCCTCTCTCTTTTTGATTATAACATAAGACTACAAAGAACAGGGCGGTGTGGCACAGGTGAATGTGTGTGGCAGATATGACGTCAGCGGGCCTCAGCGGGAGCTTTGCACTGGCAGTTTATAGGGTGAATATACTTATAGGGTGGTGAGATGCACACCTGTGTACTCTTGTTTAAACTTCTGTTTTAAAGAACTCTTTAACCGTTGCAGACATTTTGGCGTGCAATGCTAGAATCGCGCTCCGTCCAGTTGCGCTTGCAAGTAAACATGAACACATAAGGACCCTTTTCGATCCCCAATCAAGCAGCACAGCCTAGTCCGTATTAAATGGATCCAATGAATCAAATTGGTACATGTACTCTTCTGCTCATTTTCTTCATTCCTTATCAATATTTTTTCTTCACTTATAGTTCGATTTATTTTATCCATTCTTAACCAAGGAAAGACCTCCTGTTTGTGAAGTTCCTTGGGAATTGGTTAAGAGTACCTGCACTTCTTTATTTTGAGAGAGACAGTACAGGCCCTTCTCAGCAGAGGTCCAATACTTTTAATTGTAGAGTTCCGACACTTCTCAGAAGCAAGTAGGCAGTGGCGGCTCGCAAAGGGCGTGCTGTGGGGTGTAGTAAACTCAGACATACGATGGAACGAAGAAACGTAATAATTACCTTCCTCCGTTCCGTCGTATTTCCGAGTTTACTACCCACCTGCCCGTCCCGCCTCACTACCCCGCAGCACGCCCTATGCAAGCCGCCATTGCAAGCAGGTACTCTGATATAGGGTACCTGCACTCCCATTTTTCTATTTCAAGCACCGTTATTTATGTACCGCTCCCCCATAACAAAAAAAATATAACAAACAAGCATGAGAACAGGCAGGAAGAAGTTGCCAGCAGTGCAAGTACAAAAAAACTAGAAGAAATTTTTTATGTTAGAATCTTTTTTTAATCTGGTTTTTCAGTTTTTTATAATGTCGTCTTTGTTTGTATAAACAAAAATGCTTAACACTTTTTATTATAACTTTTCAACATAATGCGCAGCAGCCACAATGCTCTAAAGTTCTGGCTAAACACATAAGGTCCCAAAGGCGAGACCTATTGACTATGCCAATGCTTGTTCTCTTATGTGATGTAGAATCCCTTTTTCCAAGACTAATCCTGGTTGGATGAAGCGGAACAGTATGTCTTTTTGTGATCTTGATGATGTCAGAAACACTTTAACTAATTCTCAAATAACAAATAAAACGTATTATGATGCAAAACGTGGTACCAGACCAGCCAACTTGCAAATTGGTCAATGGGTTTGCATTAAGAGTTCCAGAAAAGTACCCAAAGTTCATAGCAAATTTAGCCAACCTAAGAGAATTTCGAAAATTCATCATAGTACCGTAGTTTTGGACAATGGTGAGACTTGGCACATGAGTCGTTTAGCCTTAGCTCGTTCTGCTGAGACTGGAGATTTAGCTTCCTCTTCTCACCATTGTTCATCTTCTCCTTCTCCATTATGGTGTTATGAGAATACTTCTGAAGATGTTCCTGTAGTTCTTTCCAATGTGAGTAGTGAACCGGTGAATAATTTTACGGAACCTGTCAATAATTTTAGTGATGTTTCCAATGAATTACCTGTTATTTCCAGACCATTGTCTCAAAGGGGAGGATGTGTAGTATATGGCGTATTTGGTAAGTGTTTATTTTAATTATTTATTTCCTTTGCCATGTTAACAGAATCTAGAGCTCTGCCAACACTCTGTATTATAGGATTTCTGACTTGTATCCGAGGATTCGAATGTTACAGGCACTCTACCTGCTCCAGTCCTCTTTGACAGTTGTATCTTTACTTGGTTGCCAATAAAGGCTTAATCTTATATATTAAAGTGGCTGTTCCTTCGATGTTACTACAGTGGCCTGGATTTCCCTAATACATGAACAACATTATCGTTCATTAAATGCAGGGGACGGTTTTGCACAACACACATCCTTAAGTTGTGTATTTTGAGGTATTTTTATGAAGAAAAAGGAGGAAATTGAAACAATTGACTAGGAGAAGCCGGGATGCATTTCAGGTTTTTGGTTTCATGTAGTGAAATTCAGACACTGGATGTATATGCTTTCCTCTCCCTAAAACTCGATCCACCTTTACCACACACCTGTAGTGTTTTGTTATCCGTTCCTCGTGAAGCTTTCCTGGTCTTCACGAGGAACGGGAAGAATGTTCCAAGTTGTTGTTCAAATGTGTTCTGCATGCGCTGTGGCATGCGAGTAGCGGGGAACACGGGTTATCTTTTAAAAAATGTACACAGTTGCTGCAGGACGGTTAGCGGGCTTACCGGGCAGTCTCTGAGGGGATCTGAACCTGGAAGCTGCGACCTTCACTTGATCTCGTCTTTGCTTCAATAAATTTGGATTACAAATTCATTACGTGTTAGTCTTCACTACAACACCCCTCCGTGACCGCCAGCCTGCTTACATCAATGCGGCCCTCGGTTACATCACAGACCAAACTTTGTGGCCCCTGGGAAAATGTTTGCGAGTACCTACCCAAGCTATAGAGGATGCTGCTGGATCATCGCAAGAGACTACTTTGAAGCAATTCAAGAACAAGCATTTGCAATGCAATACGTCTCGCATTTAGGCGAGTTTGAGCTATTGAAATTGCAAATGACAATGCCTTTTATTTTTGTTTTCATTATTAAAACATAAATGAAAGGCATTGTCATTTACAATGCCAATAAATAGCTTAAATTCGCGGAAATGCGAGACCTATTGAAACGCACATTCTTATTATCTGTTGTCTGCCGTTTTGCATTAGAGCTTGGGTTATGATCTTTAAATAGCAATTAATGTATGGCTATTATTGTCCACTGTGCTCTTGCTTGTTATATTATTTCAATTATGAGCTTGGATGCTATTTCTCCTAAAACATCAATTATTGTCCTCAAAGCGTTATGCCTTTGGACAATAATAGCCAGACAGTACAAAGACATACACTGCCACCCAGTGACCTATGGAAGAAACTACATATATCATGTATTCACCTTTCTCTTGCTTGTTTTCCAAGTAATTCTCAACGTTTCAAGTTAGATTGTAAATGCACATTACGGATTGTTCGTGTATGCACGTAGATGTCGGCCTATGATGCTTGATGTTAGGCATCCGTGTTGCTGTCATCACCCACTGACGTGGCTGATCTCAGAAGCGTGGGCTAAATAAAAGGTTTGTTTGAGCTCTGCAGTAGATAGTGCAAACATGTGAATTCTAAATCATCAGGCAGGTAAGGCAAACAACCACGACACACAAAATACATTTATTCTGAAATCAGCAATTACAGAATTGCAAAAGAGTTTGTGACAGATCGGAATGTTGAGCCGTTCAGGGGCACTGCGTCAGCACATTGATTTCCAGAGGCTAACGAGGTTCTTAAAGGCCGCTGCCAGCCAATCTGAAACTATCTGCAAGAATCCGTGACGTGTTGTTATATAAAAGTCTTAACCGAGGATTGAAAGAGTAAACTATGACCATCGCACCTATTGCTGCAAGCATTTAAAGTAATGGAAAGGTTGTTTTAATCATGGCCACAAGTAGATTGTGGAATTAAAAACAAAACGACTGCTATGTAGAAACACCGGCCCCAGCTCTAATACTTTAGGAAGGGGGAGGCTTTTGGAATGAATGTGATTTAGCAAAACTTTGAAAAAATGTGCCCTCTGGCACAAGTTTCTGTTTTTACCATTTCAAGTTACTCGGTTGCTCAATCGCCCAAGTGTGCGTGCCCCACACAGAGCTACTTTTTGTTCATCCCGGCATGGAATTCATCCCATGAAAGCTTATGTTTAAGAAACGATGCTTTCATTTAACTTTTTTAAATGCGCGCTGTCAGCTGACACTGCTCATACCCGCCTCTTGCAAAGTTGCTGGGCGTTGATATAGTTGATGTGAATGTCCTCACTGTCTCTGGTTAAGCGAAAAGCGTACTCTTAGTCAGTACTTTAAATGGGAAAAAATAAGTGCAGGTACTCATTAAAATGAGCTAGAGGTGTAGTGAGGGGGCGGGGCTAAGGGCAAGACATGATGATACTCAACAACTTCCATATTAGTTGCAGCACATACCAAAACACATTATGTGTTTATATAAACAAAGCAGGTTAACTCATTACATAAAATGAAAGAAAAATGCGATAATATGTTAACATTTCCTTTTTTTGCAATAGTTGCACCTTCTTAATGTCATACTGTTAATTGCTGTTTGGCACAATACTATATATTTTTGAGCATGCGAGTAGGAAGAAACTGAAAATACCCCCACATCGCACCAAAGCTTTTATGGCACCAAGCAAATGAAGCAACTCATCATGACCTTCCCCAGAAGATATCTCTTGTCTCTTCCATCAATCTATCCATTCATCCTTTCATCCTACCATTCACCTGCTGATGTCCACCATTTAACCTTTACATTCTATCGTCTATTCAGTCTTTCATCAATCATTCAGTTTTTCACCATTCCGTCTATCCACCCTTCATATCCAAAAATATTCATCCATCCATCCATCTCCAAACCTATCCATTCGTCCTTTCACTCATCCATCTCTTTATCCACCCTTTCCCTCATCCATCAATCCTTTCGCTCATCCATCCATCAACCCTTTCACTCCTTTATTCTATCCACCCTTTCACTCAATCCCTCCTTTCACTCATCCATCATCCACCCTTTCATCCATCCTCCCTACCTTTCATTCATCCAAACTTTCACTTATCCACCCATCATCCGCCCTTTTATCCAATCATCCACCCTCTTTCACCCATGCATGCTTTCAATCATTTATCCACCCATACATCCACCCTTGCTCATTCATCCCTCCACTCACTCATTCACTTACCCACCCACCAACCCTCCCTTTTACGTTATCTATGAATCTTTGTCGCAGAGCAGACATGTACAAAGTGCCACACATTTTCTTTAAAATACCTCCTGAGAGTGTCTTGATTCTCAATCTTTCTTTCACTTTTTCTTACAAAAACAGGCATACACACAAACATAGCAGACACACAAAAGACTCAGGTATGATAAAAGCCATCTTTTCTCTTCACCTACCATGGCTTTTTTAATTGCCAACAGGGCTGGTCTGGCCGTAGCCTCATTGACATTGCCATGATTCCTGTGCTTGCACGAATGCACAGGATAGTGTGAATGTGATTGACAGCACAGGGTCTGAATGGACCCTTCTCTGTCAAGCACAGCGTGATTGCAAGCACCCGGACATTATTCAAATGAGCCCTGCTGAATAGCTCAACTGGGTTCAGATCGGGGGCTGCAGAAGCGGCACCTTGGCTGCCACAGACACTTAATACTTCTGCTCACCAGCACTGCCAATGAGCCTACCTTTTCATGAGTACCGGTACTCTCCAGAACAGTAGAGAAGTGCCGGTACTCACATCGATAAATCTAAAAAGTGCCGGTGCTCAGTACCGGTGAGTACCGGCCCACTTCAAGCACTGCTCTTAGTAACAAGCTGTCGCCATTGCACGAATAAAAACAAGCAGGAAGTGGGATAAGGGAGGGGGTGGCAAATGGAGTGCACTTTCGCGGCCGCTTTGATGTTCTCAGTGGCCGCGCGGCTCACTGAGAACATCAAAGCGGCCGCGAAATGATCACGCAGGCTCCCAAATGGTGCGCGCGCCCGGCGCACATGCACTGTAGTTGGTGGCCTGAAAGCACTGGTTTTCACTTCCAAATCCCCCTTTTACAAAAGCTCTCGCGAGAGCAGCGCTAAAGCGCTGGCTCAGGCGAGACCTAAAAAGCCTAATTTGTGATTGCACAGACATCAGTTTACTACGGATGTTATTTTAAATGAATGAAATGGATGGAAAGACCGATACAAAATGGCACAAGAGAATATCTGAAGATCAAGAGCGCCCGTGTCGTGCTGTAAAATGAAAGAGGCGAAGAGTAGACTCATTAGGATACTACTGCTACAGTTATGTGACTTCTGATAAACAGTATACACTGCCATAGCAAAAACTAAAGTAATTTGTAATAAAAGCGGCAGTGAAAGCAAGTATTTTGTTTTTCCTTATATCGGGTCTATGTACGGGGGCGAAAACGTATCTTTAACATAAAAAAAGCTCTTCCGTATTACATACAGGTACTCAGTGGAGTAACATCAGCCCCGGCGGTGCGAGGGGGCTATCTCCAGGGACCCCTCTGTGCACGGGCGGGAGCCCCTGGTCTGAGCTCCCCTGACTCGGTTCGTAGGGAGGGGGTCCCCTCCGTGTACTTTGCAGGCCCCCCACCCTCCCCTCAAGTTTCGTTACGCCAGTGCATGTACTGTCAGTAGGATGACTTGATGAAGTCCTTCTTCTATCTCTATATACGCACATGTTGTTTGAGCCTCGGTAATTTCCGGCTATTTCCGTTCATTTCGTCATTTGATTGTCAGCTCTATGCGGTATATATAGCTTACGCCCGCCCATCTACATCCTCTTTCCTGTACGGATTACAAGGTGCTCGGTTCTTCTTCGGAAGCTAAGGCCGTTTTGGAGCGTACTTCAATCCGGCGACTAGCACCCTCTAATCCACACATCCGCCCCCCAGAGCGACCCAGACTTTGACGCCATGGCCTCAGTATCCGAGCTGTCTTGTATTTACGCTGCTCTTATCCTCCACGACGACGACGTGCCCGTCACGGTGAGCACCGGGAACTGCAGTGTACAACATGGCGGCGCTCACGTTTGGCTCTCACTTCGTAGTTTCTCTGCAGAATTCTTACCCTAAAGGGGGGGAAATCCGTTTCCGAGTGGTTGGCCCTCGGACTGATTTTAAGTATGTAAAGGCGCGAAAGTGCTGTCTTTATGGGCTTTTCTTGATGCTAGCGGGTCCTTTTGCCCCTTTCGAGCTGGACGCTGTCGTGTTCTCTTATCCAACCAAAAGTCCTCTGAATTGGTAGGACTTCAGGTCCCGAAATACAAAGAAAAAAATACATGGAGTCGGTATCTTATTCAGAGGTACCCGTGGAGTTTGAAGACTCGATGCTTCAGGTTGTGCTAGATGTTACTCAAGGCTTCTATGTTGTGGTGTACAATCTACGTGTTACATCTGCAGATTGTACTAATCTGTTCATATTTCCATCGTTACCAGTGCTATTGTGTGACAGCCAACCCTATTGAAACGTTTGTGCGGCGCTTCTGTTTAAGACCTACGAGATGGAGTTTCAAGTTGTCGGACAACACGGCTATTGCTCAAAAGACCGGCATTCAAACACAGGCAGTACAAGGTTAATCTGCGCTTTGCTTTAAGACTGGCCTGAAGCTATTTTCGCTTTTATTGAAATTGCTCGGACTAAAATATTGTTGCATCGTTGAGTTGTATGTAAGATTAGGGATGCTTTTATGTTCAGGGGCGAGTCACTCTTATGCTTTATTGAAAATAATGCTGTGGGCACCATTAATTGTGTTAAATAAGGATGCCCCCTTATTTTGGGGGTGGGAGGGGCAGGCTGAACTATTTTCACTTCACCTATTGTCTAGCGTCTACTAGCTATGATGAAGCACTTGCCCTACAGGTTGTACGCTGCATATTATAAGCCTTCTGTTAGTGATTGAACACGTGTGAAATTTGTTGGTGGTAATATCGTTTACATTCTGAGCCATACAACTTGAAATATTCCTATGTAATTTAGTACGATAATTCTTATTAGTGTAGGTGCCATATTTAAAATTAAACACCCTTAATTTAACTGTCGTTGAACTGCATAATATTCAATCATGCCACTTAATTAGAGTTTCGCTGTTATTTTTGTGGTTATTGTACTTTAATGATGTGGACTAACATGCGTGAACAAGGAAATAATGTAAACTCCGTTTAACCTTCTAACACCCCCTCCCCACCACCGGACTGATATGCATAACCCACCGTATTGGCCATCTGTGAGATTAAGGAATCCATGTTACAGGCCGACACTTTCTGACAGTCAGACACCCTCAGATCAAGTCTGAGAAGCAGGCTGTCCTGTTTGATTGCACTTTCAGAATTATAGCCACATATAAAATCCTATTTTGGGGCAGATTTACAAGCCCCTTCCACCACTTTTGCACCGTTGTTGCGTCACTTTTGTAACGCAGCTGCAGTGTAAAGTTTGCGGCCTATTTACGTGATGCATCTAGGGGAGATGCGTCACGTTGTAAAGCCCTGCGCCACATTAAACCTGGGTCAGGTTGTATGCAGGGTGGGCGTCCCGTCGCAGGAAGTCCCGTAAAAGTGATGAAGTGAAATCTACAAGATTTCACTGAGTCACTTTTACGTCCATGATGAGTCAAAACCCTGCACCTGCTTAAAGCAGGCGTAAGGAGTGACGCAGCATGCTGAGCATTGGGCGCCCCTGAGCATTGCTGGAGTTGCGTCGTGCTTGTGACACGACTCTAGCGATGTGACTCTTCTGTCAACAGATGGGTCAGAATTTCTGACTCTTCTGTCAACAGATGGGTCAGAATTTCTGACTCTTCTGTCAACAGATGGGTCAGAATTTCTGACTCTTCTGTCAACAGATGGGTCAGAATTTCTGACTCTTCTGTCAACAGATGCGTCAGAATTTCTGACGCATCTGTCAATCCTTGCACCATGGTGCGCCGTATTGTAAATACGGCGCATCCATGGTCACGCAAGGATTTGGCATGTTGGTGCAGGGAAAGTGACGCATCTCTACAGATGCGTCACTTTCTTGTAAATCTGCCCCTCAGTTTCTATTCTAGTGCTACAGCAAACCAATGCAGGGTGTCAAAGCTCTTTACGGAACATACATTAAACATTGACAATAAATCATGTGCAAATCAATGTACAGGATGAGTTACATGAGACAGGGTTACAAGGTGTAGGAGTCCTTGTGCTATGTACAAGGATGACAATATATGAAATGCATGAAACAAAAGACTCTGTTAAAAGCAGTAACCCACTTTGCTATATATAAAATACAAATCTGTCATCTGCATGTGATGTGCTTTGCAGGAGACACATCAACCTTGTACTACTTTGATTCAAATCTGGAACTTCACTGAACCCTCCAACAAATGCGTTAATCTCAAGAGTTCTTTCACCATTACTATTCTCTGAGTTTTAGTGGGCACTTTTGCAGTAGATGCCTTAGCCCCATCAAATATTTCAAAATGTAGACTTTGCAACCAATTAAGCATAACCTATACTACCTTGCTTATCCTTGTTGCAAATTTCTTTCTGGCAGGGTTTTAAAAAACATTAGTTGAGGCCCATATTTTGTCGGGATTGTGGCACTTTTTGGCACAACCTAGACGCTAATTTTTTTATTTTTATCCCATAATGCGCTTAAATGTACTCGTGATATACCTGATAATAATGTGAAGTCCTTAATATCTGCTGTCACTTCCTTGGTCACATGCAATGTCACGCATCGTGACATCATGCTCTGTGATGGCACGATTCATGATTTCTTTCACTTGCATACCGGTTAGTCCCCTCCCTTTATTTTAGGCCTTGTGGCCCTCCCTTTTAAAAGTTTATGGGTATAGTTTTCATGGTAATGTTTTCCCCCGATGGGTTTGCATGGACCGTGCAAATCAACTATTGTGCTGGACTTCATCGCCCCACTGCTATTTAAAATTAACTTTAACGCCGTTTCAATGATTCTTTATTTTAGGAGGACAAAATCAATGCCTTAATTAAGGCGGCAGGAGTGTCGGTGGAACCTTTCTGGCCTGGTCTCTTTGCAAAGGTAACTATCTGTCCAGTTTAGTGAAAGTTTAGAATTTATACATGTACATTTCATTTGCCTATTAAAATGTTGGCATTGGGCCCTAGGCAGGGAACACGTCTGTGACAGACACTCGTATTTTATTACAATGTTGTTGGTTCTATCTGTAGGCAGTCCTGCTGATTAAGAAGTTAAGATCGGGTGTACAATCTGATCTTTGAATCATCATCAACCGAGTACTAGAGTGATTACCATGCCAGATAGTTTAATCTCACTTTTATGAATTTTAGCCACTTACTGGTATTTTCAAATTTCTGCTTAATGCTAAATTGACGCCCTTGCTTCAATGCGTTAATTACAAACCATTTTTCTTTTTTAATAACGGAGTACACCAGCCAGGTTAACAATTGCATGGGGGGCCTTCTACATAAGAGACGTGGGCATTTAAAGTATAGTATTTCAGTGGCCTGTTGGAAGACTTCGTATAGTAAATTGCTTAACAAAACTCACACCCACGTGATTAATTGTTAAAATTAAGTGGGTTGAATAGGTTTTTTTTTTTTGGTACGGTTTTAATCTTGTGTGGCTATTTTTATAGCTGGCCCTACATTTCTCAAGGTTTGTGACCTAGTATTGCAGCTGCAACAGGTTATGTAAGCTCGAGACGTGGACATGTACTATGCCTTTTGCATGTATCCCTATAAATTTGCACACTGCTGGTTTTGGAGTATCTTGCTTTTCCGTGCAGGAAACCCGTCACTCCGTGTGCCAGAACAAGTCCTTTTCAGACAGCCTGCCTCTTATGCTGTGGGATGGCAGGTTCGCAAACAGAAGGAACACTCTTCACAGGAAAATGATTGCGACTTGAAGATTTTGCCTTTCTAAGCCTATAGGCAGACATGAAATCTTTGGTTAAAAGGGGTCCATGTAGGAGTTAATTTAAGCCTACATCGAGCTGGGTTCATGAATAGATAAAAGCTTAAGACAAACAGATCTATTTTAATAGACCGCAATATGCTTGGTTGGTATGGAATTAATGGTTCATGCATATAGTGCAAAATCAATTCCTAATGAGTCTTAGCAAGTACTCTGTGCTAGCCCGGCAAGACTGGAACTTTTGTCATACTGTGTTTGGGAGCACTAAAAGAGGACTGCCCTGCACTCTTAAATATTAGTTGCATCCCTTCAAATGGAGGGACTTCACTCTAATGCAAGAATTTCAGTTTCCAATAGTGCTTTGAAGGCAGTGCTAACTTTTAACTGTAGACACTGCAAAGTCAAGCTTATTCAGGGGCACCAGAGAAGGGTACTGTTGAGGGGAGACTAGAACTTTGCTGAATTGACAGGGTCATTGTGTTAAATGAAGCACTAAATGCAATGAACTAGAGGTTTCCCCCCGCCACCCACGGCAGAAGCTATACAGTCAACAATTATGCAGACACTTATTTTTTAATGTGATAGACGCAATTGGTAACAAGATTGGAGTTAATTGACTTGAGATTTTGTCTGTTTCGATGCAAACCTTAATGGATGTTGGCCATGTTTGTGCTGTTGATGGTGAAATCTTTCCTTTCCTCAGGCTCTTGCTAACATTGACATCGGAAGCCTGATCTGCAATGTAGGAGCTGGTGGTGGAGGTGCCCCGGCAGCCGGCGCTACAGCTGCTGCAACAACTGCTGCTGCTCCTGGTAAGTATTTTTTTCCCCCTTCAGAACATTACCTAGTTGAATTTTGTTGCAAATTCAAATCCTGGCAGACACGACTATTTCTTTTGAGGTTGCAAAATTAAATATTTTAAATAGATCATAGTAATGCATTTGGTTATGTTGTCTTGTCAAATGCCTGTGGGTCAACAACCTGGAGTTGCTGTTTTCTTCCAAGCTTTCCTTCATAGTTCACTAAATCGCCAGGCCAGTGATTCTTTGTCTGTGGACCAATGGGAGTGTGCAAGCTCAACTCATGGTGTTCAATTGCTTATACAATTTAAAGTTGGCAGACAGAATACTCAAGCCAACATTAACATCTTAACATGCTTTGTGAAAGTGAAGGCATTTGAAATTGGAATTAAATGAGTTAGTAACATCTTGGTTTTGGGGGGGGGGGGGGGGGAGCTGTAACCTTTCAAACAATCTGTAGGGACAATTGGTGGCCTCAGTTGAAGCACTGGTGTGCACTGAAAGCATTTTTTTTTATTATAGCAAAAAGGCAGTTTGCTAGCCGCTAGCAAATTGCCATTTCGAAGAACAAGTCTATTCTGAAAAGCTCAAGTCCCATTAAAAACTTAAATTTGTTTGAACAAAATTTCGTAATTTGTGTACTGTTCGCGGTTAGTCCTAGAAACATAGATTGTTAACTTCGCTGTGTCCACATTTTGCAGTAGTGATTTAAGTAGAGGTTCACAGAATCCCAAAGGTTATGAACAGCAACCCTACTCTTTCATATTGACTCCTCTGTTCAAGGATCGCATCCACAAATAGGCACGTACAACATTCTTAAACTTCTATTAATGTACAAAATCGATACTTTCTCCCTTCTGTGAACTTTGTCCAGGCCTAGTGTCCTCATTCATTGATGGGAGGCCTCAAGTCCTCGTCAACCCCAATAAAGATCTTCACACAGCAGCATACCAGACGCCAACCAATTACAGTTCAAGTTCAAAGTACTACATTGGGCCACTCTCCTTGACAAAATCTGTTGTGAGCCATTGGGCACTTAAGTTAAACGACACTGCCGTTTCTGAACTCAACTGGTTGTTGACACACTGAGTTAATCTCTAACCAGTTTAGAAATCCAGGGGACTCTTAAAGTGTGGCAACATCCTTTTTCAGTATGAGTCGGGCTCTGGAATTGCATGATTTCGCTCTGCTCACCTCAATGTGTTGTAGGTCTCGCTGAGCCAAAGGCTCGAAGATACATTTTGTATGTGGGATTTTCGAAGTGCTACCCACAGTCTTTTTGGCTGGCCTAAACCTTGAGTGCACGATCACATGCACCTGCACAGCTGCTCCCATTCCCCCCCCCCCCCTCCCTTCTCTATAGCTTTGGCTCCTTTGTTTTTTATTACACCCTCCCTTCTCTCCCCGCTGTTTTCACACTACCCCCTCCCTTCTAATCAGTTTCCTTTAACTACTTCAAATGCAGCACGCGCACCCCTGCTTTCACTTTTGCCGTGTCTCAGCGCTTTTATGTCTTGTGTTTCTTAAGGTCTTCGCCGGTTTTTTTTTTTACGGTGTTTCGTGAGAATGTCTATCAATGGGCTTTCAGAGAGGCCACTGCTCCAGGGGTGCCATAAAATTCGCCTTTCTGCTGGGAATAGTTACAGACCTGTAAATCTGTGCACACTCACGGCGCAACTTTCATTATGTAAGGACGACTTTTCCCGCCGCTGACCTCACTTTTCAAATCTGAGACACCCGACCCAACCCACCCACCCAACACAGGCCCCTCTTCTAAATTTTACCACTATATTAACAGAGCCGGGGTACGGGGGGTTCTTGTTTATAGATTCTGCATTATTCGCCAGTAGACATCAGCACCACTTTTTCAATTTAACCTCTTCTGTGCCCATGACGAGAGTCTCGGCATGGGCACAGCGCGACTGTGCTCCATGACGAGACTATCTCGTCACGAAACCCACCCACTATGGGAAGCGCCAGGCACATGAGGGGGAAAAGGCCTGGCACCCAAGGGGTTAATCTACCTGTGGTATTGCATTTATTTAGCGCTTCTTATTCTTGTCGAAGCCGGGAAGCGCTTTGTTCCAAATCAAAGTGAGAGCATATTTATCTCAACAGCTTTTTCTCTCGCACTCGGCATCAGTTTCCTTTCTGCTCGCTTGATCGCGTCTCCGATCACTTTAACTACTTCGAATGCAGCGCGCGCACCCCTGCTTTCACTTTTGCCGTGTCTCGGCGCTTTTATGTCTTATGTTTCTTAAGGTCTTCGCTGTTTTTTTTTTTTTTCAGTGTTTCGTGAGAATGTCTATCAATGTGCTTTCAGAGGCCACTGCTCCAGGGGTGCCATAAAATGCGCCTTTCTGCTGGGAATAGTTACAGACCTGTAAATCTGTGCACACTCACGGCGCAACTTTCATTATGTAAGGACGACTTTTCCCTCCGCTGACCTCACTTTTGAAATCTGAGACCAGTTTACAAAACACCCGACGTTACTGACTCCTGACCATACAAGCACTAAACTAATTAACACCAATTGCAAGTCACTCACTCACCCCCCGTCTGCACTAAAAGACAACACACTCTTAGGACTACCATCCCTGCTTCTGACAGCACAGTCTCATTCACTGACCAGTGACCTATGCTGAACGGCAGGCTGCCTCAACTCTGCCCAACTGTGTCCTGTGTGAGGGGAACTGCCTCAGGCTTTGCCCCACCTCTTCCTGTCAGTAGTGGCGACTGCACCAGCTGCCAACCTTCAGTGCCCTTTACTTCTGCTTAGCCTGGGTGAGCAGTCTCCTCTCTTCTACCATTACTGAAATTGTGCATATTCTGTGCCAGCACCTGACACTCTCACTGCCTCTCAGTGGTACCCAGTGTTTAATTTCAGCCGATGGTTTCCAGTGCTCAGCACTTAATAATCCACACCAGCGCTTTTCATGAGCACCAGTTACGGGCACGTTCATTTATGGAAGGCACAGGGAGATTAAGTGATTTGTCCAGAATCACGGGATGTTGAGCACACGCTAAGACTTGAACCTGGTTCCCCATTTCTGAAGTCGGCAGTTCTGGCCATTACACCACATCCTCTTCCCACTTTCATGGCTAGTAGTTAGCCCTGTTTTAGGCGGCGCTAACCGGAGAAATGGGCTGGTGAAAGCTGCCTCCTGACAAGAGCGCCGGCACTTATTTTGTTTTATAAATTATCCACTGGTGGTACCTCCTTTTCTCACACCTGTCCAAAGTCCAATTCAGTACTACCACCCTGAATCTAGCTCGCCCCCCCCAACCCTGCAGCCTCTCAGTGGCACTTCTTGTTCTCTAACCATTGGTCGGCTGCCCTCAAATCTCCCAGTTAGAATAAAATGATGTGCCCTCTCTGCACCTTTACCCGTGAGTCCCCATTCACTCCTGCCTACAGTCTTGTTCTCACTGCTGGTGGTGTGTCTTCCCGCCTACCACCTCCCACAAAATGGAGAATAGACACCGCCATTGTGGGCATGCTTCGAGGAACACATTTGCTTTGCCTTTACGTGGTCGCTGGGGATCATCTCAGCAGTCCACATTTTATTACATCTCCTCTGAGGACCTCAGAACTGGGCAGCATATGACAGATGTGCCCCTTGATGCCCTGTAGCCTCCCCCTTGCCACTTCTCCTGAACTGCCCTGAAGTTACCACTCTAGCCACACATTGATCTCTGTGGTGCAAGCTGCCAGGCTACTTTGGCTCACTCACTGCTTGATACAAACGCCATGTGTTGCTCAGCATTTCTGTTCTACAGACATATCCCTCCTTCTGCTCTTTTTGCACCCCCTTAAAACCCATGCCAGTCCAGCTTGTGACCACTAGTGCTGGAAGAAATTTTAGAATGGGGGTGCTGCCATCAATGTTGCAATCACTGATGCTGAAAACTCCTAGCATAAGACAAAGAACCAAGTGTCACAAGTGAGCCACGCCCATTCAGCAAGAGAACGGTGAAGGCGGAGTATATAACTGGTGTTGCATTTGTGGAGCACACTGTCACAAATATATTCTAAAGAATGGGGCTTAATTTGTAAAACAAAACACGTGCCGGAGTCGTCGTCGGGAGGCCACTGCAGATTGCACCACACATTGCCACTGTACTTACTAACTATCACACTAAAGTGTCGCAATTCAGACTGTTCGAGGCCGCCAACACTTTAAGAATGGCTGAGGTGGCAGGTATTAGTTGTTAATGTATTTTGAATTAACAAACATGTTGTTCTGCTTATCTTTAAATTGCACAAGCAGCGCCACCATATGGCAGCTGTCATAAGTGCAGGTTTAGGCAATTAAGTGCCGGTGCCGAGCAGGGCAAACCACTGGCTCAAATTAGGCACCGATGGTAGCACGCTGTCGCTTAGACAGCACATTTTCCATTGAAGTGAACACTAAATTTGCTCAGACACAAGTTTTACTGATAAAACTATACTGTGCAAAAAGATAATGTGTGAAAATTGGGCTTCAGCAAATGTTTGTTATTTGTCCTTCAAGTAAGGTGTCTTGATTCGTTTTCATTCTGTTAAAATCTTTGTTTCCATCATAGTTCAGAATTAGAAACAACTTTTTTTGTGCTTTTCTAACTTTATTTTGAAATATTCGTGCAGTTCATTTATAGGTATTTAAATTGTGTTGTGTGTTAGAATAAAATGACATCCTACAGTATTTTAATTCACACCAGCAAGACTCTCACTTAGTTCACTGTACAAAATCCCCACACTTCGTAGTCAGAGAAAGAAAAGAAACCCCAGTCTCCATGTTAAAAGAATAAGTAACAATTTGTTAGGAGACTAGACTGCCATTTGACGTCTGACTTTGAACGAACAGCAAATGTGGCAAGATCAAAACAAAATAATTGTAATCTTTAATGCTTAGTCACTTTAGGACCTCACGCATGTTAATTTTTGGGGGGTGCCAGCATCCCCGCACCCCAACTTCCAGTGCCTATTGGAAGCGAGGAAAAAAGAAATATCAGGGGCGGGAACATATGATCAGGCGCATCTCTGTATTTCTAGCGGGGATCGTGTTTTTAACACAGTAGTAAAATCACAGCGCGGGGCCACTTCACTCCCACCTGTCCAATATGTCAGAACATTTAAATCTCCACTTCTGACACCTCCCTTTCTTATCTCTCTCATAATGCCCCCCAGGATTCCATGCTCACAAAAATAGCCCAATGTGCCATGCTAACCTCTGTACGGATTGTGGAATGAGGTATAACCATAGATGTGTTTGGGGGGGTGCAGAAAATGTGAAGAATATATTAACCCCCACAACCTATCTAGCCATACGTATGCAATAATTTGCCAATAAAGTTCAACCACGCTATACCAAAATTGACAAGATAGCTATTGGTGGTGCCAACATTTTAACGCTTTCCTCTACTGTAGTAATCCAGGGGCCGTCTCATGAACAGTTGTGCTGCTCAGAGCTGAGCTCTTGGGGTCTGTATGTGGAGTGTCTTGGGGGGGGGATGCTTTTGGCTCTGAATAGCTTTGAGTTAGTGCTCGACAGCTGCGCTTGGAGACAGAGGCCAATGGTTGCCTCATGTTTCCGAGGTGTTCTCTGAACCTCACGCAGTAACTCAAGAGATTTAGAGTTAATATAGGCAACCATTTTGATTCACCAGTCATTGCAATATCAAACATGTGGAGGCATATTGACCGAGGCATTCTGGAATTGTGAATATAGGACTCTTTAACACTCTCATGCTTTTGTGAATAGGCCCTCGAGCAATTAAAATAGGAGCAACTTTGGAAATTTCATCTAAAATGATTGTAGATACATAGGACCGCGCCCTCTTTGCTCTTTTACTAACAGGGCTTTGGACATTTCAGGACCCATTCACAAGGGCGTGTAAACGTATGTTAACGAGTCCTCCAGCTGTGCTACTTTGCGGACTCATACATGCTTTTGTCAGTCGGCCTTAGGCTGTTCAAGAGTTTTCACAATGCAGTGATCTATTTTTGTATTTAAATATGTACTTGGCTGTTTTCCTACCTTATTTATTTTTGGAAATTTGGTACAGGTCAGGCTTAGCCCACAGGAGCTGCAGACAACTTTACAGAACAATTTTTATTGTACATGGGGTTCAGATGCGACTGACTGGATTACACTAATGAAGATGTAGAAGTTTGCAAGAACCTCAAACAAAACTCCACCCACAGCATGTTTAATTTTATACTTTTAAGTTACACATATTTACAATTGTAGGCAGAGAGCGATAGTAATTGACGCAGAATCCCTTTTAAGTACAAGAACCAAAATTAGGACCCAAATCGAACGTTCCAAAGCTTTGAACTTTAGCCTGTAAACAATGCTGCTCCCTAGTGAAACCAGCATTGGCATAGCCAATAGGTCTCGCCTTTGGGACCTTATGAGTGTTTAGTTATCCAGCACAATATCCTTGGTGCAACAACTTCAACTGTTGCATGGCTAAACACTTATAAGGTCCCAAAGGCGAGGCCTATTGGCTATGCCAATGCTTGTTTAGAATATACTTTTTGTTCTGGGTGTCAGCTGGAAACATAGCCTGTTGCTGTTCTCATGTTTGCTATGCATGCTGGTAAATATAGTGATATTTTGATATTTTCTATTTGGGCCAAGTTCGTGTTTTTTTTTCTTTTTTTTTTTTTAATACAACAAAAAAATGGCATTTTTCAGGGACCACTCTATACTGAAATACTGGTTAAATGAACATTTTTGTTCAATGTATGAAAGGTGCTGTTGACCAGTAGTAGTCTTTCTTTCACCTTCCACCTTTTTACTGCTTTGGCTTCAGATACCCTTGGGATTGTGCTTTAAGCAGAGTAATATGCTGTTCACATTGCAGACTTGCCTCATAAGTAGATTTTCTAAATTATGCTCTTGTTGCCACAAGTCTTAACTAATGTCCTCTTCCCTTTCAGCTGAGGAAAAGAAGAAAGAGGAGGAAAAGAAGGAAGAGTCTGAAGAATCTGATGATGACATGGGCTTTGGTCTTTTTGACTAAATGGACATTAATCAGACTTTTAATAAAGTAAAAAAAAAAAAAACAAAGGCCATTCATGATTTGGCTTTTATTTAAGGAGGGTGTGTGTGTGTGTATATATATAGAATTGCTTGATTAGGAGCTGAATGAGCCGTTTATACAAGTTGTAAAGTTGAAGTGATATAGAAAAAAGCGTCGGACTTCAAAATCTTGAGTTTTCAGTAATTGGGGGGGTCATCTAGCAAGCATGCCCTTGTGCTTATTAAGGTTCTGAAACTGGATGCTTGGAGAAGATGTGGGATTATGCGAGGGGGGGGGGGGGGGGGGGGGGTCTGAACTCAGTCTAGTACCTAAAGGTTATCCAATTTAACCAAAGCGCATTTGGAGTATTGATTTTAATCCGCACCTACAAACCTGATGTCTTCTTACAGTAGTATGACTTCGGGGGTGAGATCTAATTTTGGTAATTCACCCCCACATATTCTATATTCTTTGGTAACTGCCTGGATGAGGCGGTTTGACAATTTTGCATGCTACAACTGTTTTCCCCTCCAGCAAATCGAATCCTGTTTTCTGTCCGCTTCTATTCTACAAGCCCAGATTCTGCTACATTACTATATTCTGCGGGGCTGCAACCCACCTTTTGTAATTTGTTAGTATACCTGACCCATACTTTTTAAAACTTGTCATTTTAACTGCTCAAAGTCTAAAATTTCACTTGCATACCCTTTCAAATACACCATTGCTCTTAGGCAAGCTACCTACTAAACCCTATATTTACTCATTTAAAAAGCTTCCAGTATTGGATCCCCAGTGTACAGATCACCACGCAGTCACTTCCTGGGTTCTCTACTTGTCCGAATCCAATAATCCAAACAGCCACATGAATATGTGGTTAAACAATGTTGCTATCACAAGGTGCGCCAAACGAGTTGTATTACCTTCTACATCACTTGGAAATCTTTCCAATTCAACATGTGCCAGATGCATGCAACACTTGAATGAATGAAAAAAGAATTTAATAAAGCGCACTGTGGCCAAGCGGCTTCCTGGCGCTGAGAGCTCTGGCCATCAGTCACAGAAAAAGCCCAGGGATTTAGCAGGAGTAATCCTGAGAAAACAGAAGGGTTTTCAGCGCTTTACGGAAATGGGAATAGATAGGGATAGAACGCATAGACAGTGGGAGACTATTCCAGAAACGGGGGGCCAGGACAGAGAATCTGGTACCTCCCATTATGGACTTAGGGAAACTGGGGACATTGAGGAGGGCCAAAGTGGAGGAACAAAGAGTGCGGGTAGGGATGTGAGAGGAAATGAGAGAATGATAAAGGCCGGGGCAGAGCGGGCATGAGCCCAGAAAACTAAACCTCCCAATTTAAAGAGGGATCTCTGATGAACGGGGAGCCAGTGAAGGGACTTGAGTACGGGGAGTGATATGATTGGTTTTGGGCAGGTGAAGGATGAGACGGGCAGCCTGATTCTGAATAGCTTGTAGGCGATGTATTTCATAGGCTGGTAAGCCCACATACAGGCTGTTCCCATAGTCAAGACGGGAAGTGACCAGGGCCATGATGATTTTGAGGGCGTCGGAAGAGAAAAAGCGAGTAATCTTTCGGATAAGCCGAAGAGATAAAAAGCAGGAAGATACGACTTAGCTAACTTGGGCGTACATGGAGGGGTCATGGCTAACCCTAATACCAAGGTTCTAACAGAAGAAACAGGTGCAGGAGAGGGACCAAAGGTAGGGGGCCAGAAGGCAGAAGACGAAGGACTAGATAAACCGCCCGTCGGGACCAACTCAGTCTTGTCCGGGTTGAGTTTAAGATTTAAACTCATCCACTCAGAAATGAAGACCAGGGTGGAGCGAAATTTAGAAAGGGACAAAGAGGAAAGATCAAAGATGAGCTGGAGGTCATCTGCATAATTATACACAGAGACCCCCCCCCCCCCCCCCCCCCAGGTTGAGAAGTGATGAGAGGATAGATATAAAGATTGAAAAGAGGGGAGAGAGGAACCTTGAGGGACCCCACAGGAAACCAGAGAAGTGGGGGCAGAGAAACCGGAGAGATGAACCGCTTGAGAACGTCCCCTAAGAAAGGACGCGAGCCAGGAGAAAGCGGAGCCCCGGATGCCCGCTGCACTGACACGGTCGAGAAGGATGGAATGGTCAACCGTGTCAAACGCAGCGGACAGATCGAGGAGAACCAAAGCTTGAAGGGAGGAATCGGCTTTAGATTTCAGCTCATCAAGAACTGCGAGGACCACCGACTCCGTACAGTGGCCCGGGCGAAAGCCCGCTTGATGGGGAAGCCAACAGTTGGTTCTCCTCGATGTAGGTGGAAAAGCAGGTGACGTGCCTTTCCAGGATCTTGCCCAGATAGGGGAGATGGGAAATAGGCCTAAAGTTGGAGAGAATGGAGGAATCTAAGCCAGGCTTTTTATGGATGGGCAAAACAATAGCGGATTTAAAGGACAAAGGAACTGAGCCCAGGGAAAGGGAGGCATTGAAGGGAAAGGGGGGGGAGAAGGGCAGTTAGTAAATAACGCTCTCAAAATACGTGCCGGGGCACAGTCGGCCGGAGAGCTAGACTTAATTTTAGTGAGCAGGGCAAGAAATAAGTAAAATAGGGGAGAAAAAGTCAAGAAGAGGGTGCAGGAGGAGCAGAAGAAAAGGAAGGGGGGGGTACAGAGGGAATGTTGGATTTGATCTTTACGATCTTTTCAATGAAATAATCGTTAAGTGAAGAACAGAGAGCCTGAGAGGGGATAAGATTAGGATTGACGCGATCTGAGATCGCCAAGTTATGAACCAAAGAGAATCTCTTTGGATTTATTAGCAGAAAGAGCAACCTTCTCAGAGAAATACTTAAGTTTTGGCCGAGAGAACGGCTCTTGTAGTCATTTAAGAGACGTTTGTATTTGGCCCGAAGGACAGGGCAGTAGTTGCGTCTCCAGTGGCGCTCAGAACGTCTGAGGTCCAATTTAAGAGCTTTAAGCTCGGTGTTGAACCATTTATGAGCATCATGAGGACGGACGGCCTTAGTTTTCCTTAGGGGAGCAACCCGATCGCAAGAAGACAACCAGGTGCTAACCGCTTCAGCTTGGGAGTCCAGAGAAAGCTCAGAGATAGAAGAAACAAGGGAGAGGGAATTCAGATCAACCCGATTCCAACTACGTGCAACAATGTTTTTAGGTAAGGGAGGTTTATCGGGGACACCAAGATTGATAGAAAAAGATATGAGAGTGATCGGACCAAGTGCAAGGAAGGATGGTGGGAGGGAGAACCGTACAGCGTGATGACCAAATTTCGTCAAGTATATGACCCAGGTCGTGGGTGGGGGCAGTAACGTGGGCCGAAAAGTTAAGGCACTGAAGGGTGGCCGAAAAATCTTTGGAAGACATATCTTCCATAGGATCGCCCGGCCAAAAATGAAAGTCTCCCAGCAGGAGAACCGAGGAGTTATTAACCACAAGTGTGGCAAGAAGTTCCTGCAGGGTGGCTACGAACAGGGGCATATTCTGAGGGGTCGATACAAAAGAACAACCGTGAGGGGAGCTGAAAGGTTAACTGAGCGGGCCACCAGAAAATCCACACTGGGTATGGAGGAATGGGGAAGAAGCTGAAACTGTAAGCTGGAGCGGACAATCATGGCCACACCCCCACCAACCTTGCCGTCAGGGCGATCCGCCCGGAGGGCGTAATAGGAGTCGGGGAGAATGGCCAGGAAGTGAATCGGTCAAACGAAGTTTCAGTGAGGAACACGAAATCAGGGGACTCGGTGTTCAAGAGATTGAATAGTTCCAGTTGATGCTTTCCGGCCGAGCGGGTATTAAGGAGGCAAGCGGAGGCAATATAAGGAGAGTAAGGGGAATGAGTGGCAGGAAGGGATGCCAACGAAGGAGATGAGAAGGTAGACGAAGCAGGGAACATTGATGAAGAACAAGGTGCAAAAATGCCAAGAGAGTCAAGGCGCTGCAACAGGGGAAGTGGTAGCATGCCTGAGTGGGACAGCAATTGAGCAGAGGAGTAGACCACTAAAGGAACCGGGTCTGTGGCCCCTGGTCCCGGCCCGTCACAGACGGGCCTAACTTAGGCGCAACTTCGTCGCGCCCGCTGCGCTGCCGGGGAAGTAATGCCATGAAATAGAGAACACAAGCAACACAATGTGGGCGTAGCAGGTGGGGGAGGGACCAAAAGGCTGCACCGCCAACCCCAGAGCAGCCCAAGATGGCGACCTCGCCCGTCCCAGCTCCAATGACCTGACCGGCAAAGGAGGTGGGCGAGAGGCGCTCTGGAGCGCGTGCAGGTAGGGGGGTTTAAAAACGAAGAAGTGCGCAGAGTCCAGAGCGCAGTCACAAGAACATACAAGGTGCAGATTAAAAAGTTCAAGGAGGCAGGTAACGTTGCTCCCGGTAAGCGCCTCGGGAGATCTGTGATGTAGATCTCATCCTCTTGGGTTCTTGGCTTGAAGCTGTATTCCCTCTTCCTGAATAAAATTACTGCAAATCATATTGCTTTCCCATTAGATTCTCTACCATAAGCTACCCTCCCATGTCATATTCCAGTCCTCGACAGGCCCACCTCAGCTTTCCACTGGGGAAACACAAGACCATTTTAGATTGATCAAGTCTGGGTCTCCACTTGAGCATTGTTCAGCCCACATAAGCTACTGTTGCAGACCTCTTCTCTCCAGTCCTAAAGGATCTGTGCAATTAATCTCTCCACACAAGCATGTTACCAGATGTATCGTAATCTACTCATGTTCCTTTACTTCATAATCTGCTGATCCTAAATCTCAGTAACTACTGACCTATCCCATGACTCCCATCAAAAGCTTTAAAGAAAGCCGTGAACAAGCAACTGTCCAACTTGTAGTCTAGCAGCCGCCTTGACTCCACTCTGGCTTCTGTCTTGCTTAAAGCACAAACCGTGTCATTGGTGACTTGAGTGCTACTGGACCTCTAGGCTGCTTTTGATGTTTCCCATGACATCTTGATCTTTATTTTATTTAGGATACCCTGTTTTAGGGTTTAATTTTTGTGGATCATGGTGTTACAACCCTTTTGGAATCCGTGCTTCTCAGTGTTTATTCACCTCCAAACTACCCACATTTTTTTTCAGTGTAAAACCTTTTTTTTAAAACTGAATTTTATAAAGCATGTGTAACTTAACCCGTTGGCTGCTAAACTGGTCCCCCTTGAAATGCTAAGCCTTTCTTTTGGGTATTTCATACTTTGGCCTCTATTCCCCCTCCAAAATAAGGTATCCATGCAAAATATGCGTCCTTTTTTCCAACATCCTCTGGATTCTAAAGGTACCCAGAGTTTGGATTCACGTGGAAGGGACAGAGTACTTTTTTTCTCCGCCTCGGCGATGCGTGTTGATAACGCGCTAACCGGGCGATAAATTCCATAGATAGCCGGCGATAAATATGCAAGCACTAAGCGCACTTGCGATATTTATCGCCGGCCCTTGTTAATATGCCCAAACGTTCTGTGTAATAATGCGGTCACTACAACATAGTGACAAAACTGAAGCCTTCCTATTTAACAAATCTTATATTTTGTGTACACTCAGATAGTGGTCATCAGAATAGGGTCCCATGCCGACACCTGGTGAATCTGTTAAAAAAAAAAAAAATTGGGGGTGCCATCTCAGCTTTTCCAAAGAGATAAGCCATATGCTTCTTCAATTGTTCAAGAGTCTACCATTGGCTTCTGACTCGTGCGAAATTGTAATGGAAGCTCTTATCACATCCAAGGTGAATTACGGTAATTGTACCTTGGTGCTCCAGAATCTTTCCCCCTGCCCACAGGTAGTGCAAAATGCTGCAGCCAGACTTTATTGACCCGCCCACGTTCTAGATTGTATCTGATCTTCATTGCCCCCCCCCCCCCTGGTTCAAGCTATCTGCTTAGTCCCTAGAGCAATAAGGGCTTATATATTTACAAGCTACAATTTGAGCCTACCGCCTGGTCCTTGCACAGCCTTCTTGAGAGTAGTTGGTTCCAGTTATCAATGTAGCCATATAGTTACCAATCTTTCTCCTACCTTGCTGGCAAACACTGGTACTTCCCATCTCTTTAAGGTTGATAAAAACGAACGGGTTGGGGTTCAAACAATGCCTTTTTTTTCTTGTTTACTAATTTCATGATGCCGCTTTAGGTAAGTGTTGAGCGCTACAGAACATTGACCTGTTTGACTTCTGTTAACTGGTCAGTGTTCACGAGCATTTAGACTGTGCAGAGGTGCTTCTGATGATGCAAGATCTTCACTTGAAACAGATTTTTAACTTTGAAAGTCCTTCCCCAGACGAGACTTATCTAATTTAGAACAAGTTTGCAGTTATGTCTGTAATGAAAGCATCTTGGTGACAAGGTGTCCCTTCTACATTGATTTGACTGCCAATACTAAGATGTATAGACTTTTTAAAGAACTGAAATAAATTGGACTAGCTCTGGTGCATTCTAAGTTTGTGAGGGGCAAATCTTGCTATAACATCTCATTGCCAGAGTACTGCATAAGGTCCTCTATTTCCCTTTATGCATGTGGTTTGAGAATCCACAAGCTGGCGTTGGATCATTCGTGTTGTGTGTAGTCTCGGACATTGTGTGGGCCTGCTTTGGAGGG
Source organism: Triturus cristatus (assembly GCF_964204655.1). Taxonomy (NCBI): domain Eukaryota; kingdom Metazoa; phylum Chordata; class Amphibia; order Caudata; family Salamandridae; genus Triturus; species Triturus cristatus. The sequence continues at coordinate 215,771,617 of NC_140587.1, read as the reverse complement.
AACATCTTTTTTTCTTTGGAGGGAACATCTTTTTTTCTTATCACCTCTTTGAAGGGGGTTTGAAGAGACTGCAGTGTGATGCAGGTTTGGCTACATTTAAATCTCGCTAAAGGCATTGTGGGGTGCCCTGAAGGCATATTTTTAGGATTCACGTGCGCAAAATCTTTTTAAATAGTCTCCTCCCACTTTCTCTTTGGTTCTTGGAGTATTCAATGGAGCTTGGACCAACTAAAATCCTGTCTGTGGCCAGTGTCCTTCCACCTATCGCCCACTTAAGGGGGCACTTTTTTGTTAATTTTGAACTAGCACTTCATAAGAGTGCATGCGTTTTCTGGGCCCCTCATTCTTCGTCTCCTCCCAGCCAACACTGGCTGCCTCATAGCCACAAGCATTGATTGTTGTTCTGTGTTTGCTAAAACAAACTGCTTTTCCGGTTACTTCAAGTGGGTGTTTAGAATGCCTATAAATTCTGCAAAAGGAAAAATGTTGTAAGATCACAAAATTTAGTTGTTGGGTAGCCCCATTTTCACACAATATATACCTGTTTTGAAGGCAGTGCTTTCTGTAAGGTTAAAAACAAATGGAGGGACTATGATCTTCCTGCCAAAAACAATAGTTTGTAATCTGTTCACCATCACTAACAAACTTATACTAAACGCACTATTAATGTGTGAATTGGTGGAAGTAGGCGTGGGGTGTTGTGCTTGTTTTTTGGACACTGGGGCAGGTCAGCGAAGGGAGAAAGCTGTATTTTAGGTTTCACCTAGAACAGCTGTAACTGTCTCCATGCTCATGCAACCAACAACATTAATGAATAAAAATACATAAGACCTTCCGGCCAACCCTCTTATTCCATTGATCATTCACATTTTGCTTGCAACCCTCTAAACATGGGGTAATGGGACAGTAAACTTGAGCCGTTAGTTTTCTTGCAGTGTTATGACATTTTGCTTTTTAGGTCTAACCAACCAGTCTGTTCAAGCTCTCTGGTTGCCTTTTGTGTTGCTGTCTACCTTGTCACTTCATCTGTTGCTTCCCCATTTCCAATGATCTGTTTTAAAAAAAAAAAAAAGTTTTTCTTTGGAGGGCCAAGCAGCAAATTGTTGCTGTCCCTACACTAAACCACTTTTGTGCGCTTACAAAAAAAAAATAGATCTAAGTAGTGCCTGCCATCTAGATTTGTCAATAAAATCAATGCCTACAGTCCCCCACCTGGAGATTTTTGAAAAATGTAGGCTGAAATTTTATTTTATACACATTTAGCTAAAGAAAATGGAAAAATTATTTATTTTGATTGCATTCTCACATGAAGTTCTTGCAAGGTTTCTGTTTAGTCCAAAACCTACCAGACAGCGCAGATGTCTGGTTGCAATAATATTTCTTTGACATTCTTAAAGCTTCCCTGGGAATGCATTCCACCCATTGCTTAACATCTGCTTTTTAAAAAATGTGTTTATTAAAGCTTGCAGTTACAATCCAATCGCTCCAATAAGGAGCCATCAATGGCTTCATAGCAGGAAATGACACAAGCATTGTTTAGAATAAAACGTCTTCATATAGAAGGAGGATACAACGAATACAGCAGCGCGGAGCCAACAATCCCCCCCAGCACTTAAGGAAACAGTATGAAAGAAGCAAGGCATTTGAACATTGTCTAGTAAATATGGGGACACAACTAGGGCTGGGCGGAATTTGCAGAATGCCTCTTCGTGGAATTTTGAAAAAAATTGTGGAAAACTAGCGCACAACCTGAGGGACCGTGTGCACGGGACTGGGGTCCCTCCTGCTTGGGCAGGCTCCCCGATCTCCCTGGCCTGGCTGCATTGAGAAGCAGGGACCGGCCCCGGGCCTCCTGATTTTCGGTCAGGGCCTGGGAGCCCACGTCCTGCGGCCTGCCAAGTGTCCATCTGCCCGGGACAAGAGTCCCTGGTGCAGAGCCCTGCAAGGGCAGTCGGTCCCGGCCATCTGGTCGCACCTTTCCCTCGGCCACCTGGTCGCATGCAATGCTTTCCAATGGGGTGACCAGATGGCCAGGCTGCCCTGGAAGTACCGATGGGGGCTCATTTGCCTCCCTGATCCCAGTCAGGGCTCCAGGAGGTTGGGTGCATCCGGGCCTAGGGTCCCCTCCGTCACTCGGTGCGCACGGTTTACCAGAAAGGGGGGTAGCCTTCCTCCGGATTACCAGGGGCAGGGTATGCCGGGACGCCCCTCCTGGGGATGGCGGTTCTCAGGCGGGGACCAGATGGGCTAAGCCCGGACGACACTTCCCTGGGGCGTCCGGTGCTCCCTCCTCCAGCCTGCGGCGGGGCAAAGTGCCCAGGACGTGATCCATGGGTCCCCCGGGTGTCCGGGCCCCAGGGGCTCCTGCAGGCCTCCCATGCCTGAGGCCCAGTGTGGGGTTTAAAAGCCCCCCCCCCCCAGAGCCCTGCAGCCCCCAAGCCCTGCGTGGGCAGGCGGGAACCCTAGCGTGAAGGCTCAGGGTTGGACAGATGGGAGTCCTTTCGGTCCCGGCCATCTGGTTGCACCTCTCCCCTAGACCATCTGGTTGCGCGGAATGCTTTCCAATGGAGCGACCAGATGGCCGGGACGGGCTGGAAGTCCCGATGAGGGTCCATTCGCCTCCCGGATCCCAACCAGGGCTCCAGGAGGCCGGGCGCCTCCGCGCCTAGGGTTCCCTCCGTCACTCGGAGCGCGCGGGTTACAAGAAAGGGGGGTAGCCTTCCTCCGGACCGTCACTCGGAGCGCGCGGGTTATAAGAAAGGGGGGTAGCCTTTTTCCGGATTAGTAGGGGCAGGGTGTGCCGGAAGACCCCTACGGGGCTGGCGGTTCTTTGCCGGGGACCAGATGGGCTACGCCTGGGCAACATCCTCCCAGGCGTCCGGGGCTTCCGTCCTCCGGCCCGCGGCGTGGCAAAGTGCCCAGGGACGGGCTCCACGGGTCCCGGGCAGTCCTCCCCCCGGGGCGCCCAGGCCCGAGAGCTCTGTCGGTCCTCCCCATGCCTGAGGCCCAGCCGGTGTCCCCGAGCCCCCCCAGGAAGCAGAGCCCCCCGAACCCTTGGATCAGGCGGGAGCCCTACCGCTATGGTTCGGCTCTGGGCGGGCAGACGGGAGTCCTTTCAGTTGCCGCCCATCTGGTCGCTCCTTTCCCCTCGGCCATCTGGTCGCGTGCAATGCTTTCCAATGGGGCGATCAGATGGCCACTCCCAAAGGCCCGGGACGGGGTTCCGTTGTGCCCGGGGAGCCTCCCCTCGCTCGGCTGGGTTCAGGCGCTCTGGCCGGGCCCCGGGGAGGGTGGCCTTCTCACCCCGGGCTCTGTCCTGGGTCCTGCCACGTGGCAGGGTGCCCAGGACGGGGTCCGGAGGGCCCAGGGAGGCTTCGCCTGCGGTCCTGGGAGCCCCGGCTGGATCCAGGGGCCCGGTCGGGCCCCGTGCCGGGTGCTGCGGCACTGGGCCCCGTTCCCCGGCCTGCCGCTCCGCCAAGGGCCTGGGGTCTGTCAGTCCCATGCAGGCCTCCCCTGCTTGTCAAGGTTTTCTGCGGGCCCTGGGTCAGAGGGCCTGTCTGGTCCCCTATGCAGCCTCCATGGCTGGGGCCCAGCTGGGGCCCTGGGCCTCTGGTCCCCCATGCCCCGGCGCCCGCTCATTCATTCGTTGGGGTACAGAGCGACCAGATGGCTTCCCTTTCGAGCCCGGCCATCTGGTCGCGCACGTCCCTTCGGCCATCTGGTCGCGCACGTCCCTTCGGCCATCTGGTCGCGCGCAATGCTTTCCAATGGGGTGACCAAATGGCCGGGCTTGCCTGGAAGTCTGAGGGTCCATTTGCCTCCCGGATCCCAGCGAAGGCTCCAGGAGGTCGGGTACATTCGCGCCTTGGGTCCCCTCTGTCACCTCGGGTCCCCTCTGTCACCTCGTGTGCACGGATTACAAGAAAGGGGGGTAATATTCCTCCGGATTACTAGGGAGAGGGTCAGTCAGACCTCCGTGAGGTCCGGCGATTCTGAAATAGGGGAAGGCAGACCCAGGGCCTGCCCGCCGGGGCCCGGGTACGCTCCTGCCTCTCAGCCCCTTCCCGATGGTCCTTTCTCTGAGTTTTCTGTGTCAGAGCCCCGTGAGGTCCGTGGATCCCGAGACAGGGGAAAGCAGCACCCGGGCCCGCCTGAAGCGGGGCCCCCAGGCGCCCGGGTACGCACACCTGGCTCTCAGCCCCCTTCCCAATGGGTCAGACCTCCGTGAGGTTCGGCCACCATGAGACGGGGAAGGCAGCGCCCGGGCCCGCCGGTCGGGCCCCTGGGGGCCTGGGTGCGCACCTGCCTCCTGGCCCCCATCGATGGGCCGTCCCTTCGTGCCTACTCGCCCCGGGAGCAGGCAGGGATGTGAAGCCGCCATACCCCCGCGCAGGGTGGCCTGCAGAGGGGATGCCCCGGCCGTACTCTGATCGATTAGGCACTCTCG